>NC_090924.1:1109376398-1110626398 GCF_040938575.1 Ambystoma mexicanum | reverse complement strand
GCTCTTGTAACACACTGTGCTGCCACTTGTGGTCTCTTGAAGCCCTGGCGGCTATGAAATGGAAGGAGGGCTGCAGGGGGGGCTTTGTTAGTGGGATTGAGAGGGAAAAGTGCAAGGAGCTTTGATGTGCTGTTGGTAGCTTCAGTTTGCAGAAAATGCTCCCTGTGTGCTGATTTGTGATATTTGGTGGTTATTATATTGTGCTTGGTATGTGGGTGTGTGTGTAGTTTGTGTGGTTGGCTTAGTTTCTTGTTAGGTGTTGTGTGGTTCATTGTAGTTTGTGATGGTGTTATGTTTTGTTGTGGTAGAGGTTTGTTTTATATTGTTCTGTGTTTTACACTACATACCACCCAATGAATTCTGGACAAGTTAAGCTCAAAATGAAGTGTGAGCAAAATGGCACTCCAGCAATTTTAAAAGGGAGGGAAAGACAAGGTTATGCAAAATCAAGCAGCACCAACAAGTAAGTAGGCAGGGCAATCTAGAAAAGGCTTACTACAACTAGGAATCAAATCAATAGGCCTCGGCCAATGTTAAGAGCCTTTGCAGAGGATCACACAGTTAAGTCTTTGCCAATATTTCGAAACGAAGTTGGTCGGAAGAAAAGTTATTTAAAAGAGTAGAGAAGGACAAGCCCTTGGATAAGCAAAAGATTGCAAACACTTTCACCGTGGTCGGACGGAACTAACGACCGGATTTGAACAGTACCTTAGTAGAAGAAGAATGCTGTAGCTGAGGCGGAAGTTCCTGGCAGTTCCTGCAGGCTCACGGTTCCTGAAGCGACTGTCAGACTGACAAGAAGGAGGAAGAATGCAGGGTCCTGCACTGCCCAGGGAAGAAACCAGCAGTAGAGCAAAGCAAAGAATAAAAGGTGCGCTTCTTAAAACCCAAACAGGGTCCGGTCCTCCTGGCTATCCGGTTACTGCAGCGGTGCCCAGCAAATTTGACCAGGGGAGGGAGGCCTTGCTTTGTGTTTGGTAAACTGGTTGGTCCCACCAGCTCAAGGGAAGAAGATTCCTTGCAGATCTTCTTTGTTGTCGAAGTTTAGGAGAATTGGACCCGCAGCAGGGCTTCACCGGATGGTTCAGCAGTTGCAGTAGTCCTCTTCCTTGAGCTTCTCTTCAGTTCTCTCGATCCAGTGGTGACTCTGCCTTTCAAATCCCAGAGACCTGCTTTTTATGCAGTTTTCCCCCATTCACACAGCCTGGCTCTCAATCACACAGCAGGGTGGCTGCCTGGCAGGACAGTCACCTAGCCAATCAAACAAGAGTACGACTTGGGTCTCCAAGGGGACCCTGTGCAGGGGGCCTAAAACCCCTCCCTCACATCCTGTCCACCCAGACACTCAGGTGCCTAAGGAGGGCTTCTGTGCAGAAGCCTGCCAAAGGATGGCGAACAAAGGAACCAAACCTGGTTTAGCGTGCAGAGTAAAACACGAGAAAGACCTTTACATAAAGAAATGGCGAATAAACCCAGCCAGAACCAAATAAAATTAAAAGGGGTCAGCAGATTAAAATTTGAGGCTACTAACATAGCCTAAAACAGTACCAAAGGCTATTTTTATAGTCCGTGGTAGGAACAAAAAAATGGAAGATACCACTGCCACCAGCCAAATCTTAAAAAAAGGGGAATTAAATAATGTTCCATGAGAAACAGACAAAAAGGGATAACTATTAACCCTTTCCAGTACTTTATGGAAGATAATTTGTACTGGGTCTGTGAATTTAAAAAGACTAATAAAGTCAATGGCAACTTTACATGTTCTGGGAGACAGTAGTCAGTCCCAGAAAAAGATGATGCCTATGGAGAAGGTGAGACTCCACAGTCTATGAACACAAACATGTAAAACACACAGCAAAACACATGTAAGAGTGGGAAAAAAGGCTCACACTCTTACCAGGTGAAAAACATAAATCCTAGAAATCCAACAAAGCTGCTGAGGGACTCAGTAGGTAAGGGAAATGAGCCATTCTGGAGAATTCTTCCTAACATCATTTATATAGTGCCTTTATCCCATTAGTATGACCTCAACATACTTGTTGTGGAAACGCCGTCTGGGAACCGAAGTCCAAGATATGGGAAAATTGTCAGGAGGAGTAGAATGCATGTGTGCATTTGCCCCACATAGGTAGTTGGGTGGGCTGGCTCAGCTCTAATAAGCTACCCATGGGGTCAGGCAGGGCTTTAAGTGGGCCGGGGCCTGCCGGGGCTGGGCCCCGGCAGGCTCCGAAATTTCGTTTTGAGGCGGGGCCCTGCCGGGGCCCAGTAATCTCCCCTGGCAGCCCCGGCCACTACACGAAAAGGCATTTTTTTCTACAGCCTGAAGCGCTCGCTCGTTTGCGAGAGCTTCAGGCTACAGAAAAAAATGCCTTTCAGCCATAATGGTGGCGCCGCACCTGCGAGGCATCCCTTTAATCCAGAGATTCCCGTCGGCCGGCGCCACCATTATGGAAAAAACGTGAGGCCGCTGAAAGCAGAGGCCTTGCTTTCTAAATACTGGAGCTGCCGCGCATTCGCGAGAGTTTCAGTATTTAGGAAAAAGGCCTCTGCTTCCAGTGGCCTCACCCTTTCAGCCTTAATGGTGGTGCTGCCCCTCCGCAGCTGGCGAGGGGCAGCACCACCATTAAGGCTGAATAGGCAGGCGCTGTCCCCTGCCAGGCAAGCCTAAACAAAATAAATGCAGAGATCAGCACCCTCTCCCCATAGGGGATGGGTGCTAATCTCTACGAAAGGCTGCCTGGCAGGGGTGGCAGTAGCCCATTGAGCCCGGGCTCGTTAAGGGGGCGTGGCCTAACGGGCCATCAAGACCCCCGCTGTTAGGCCACGCCCCCTCGATGAGCCCCGGCTCGATTTGTAGTGCCACTTAAGGCACTGGGGTCAGGCACATGGATTGGTGCTATGAGCTGGTCAAGAGAGTGTGCAGGTACAAGAGACTTGTAATGTATCCACCTAGACCACATTTTTATCATAGGCCATAACTGCATTCTAATGCCAGAGATATTGTGCTTTGTGTTCAGTCTGGTGCATGCAGGATAATGCGTGCAGAAGTTTGGCACTGCCTGAGGCTGAAGTTCCTTAAGCGTGGAGTGCAACAGGTTTAAATGCATTGGCTTTATTCTAATGAATGCCTTAGTGTATGTACTAGCTACATTCAGCATTCACCTAGAATACCTGCACTGGTTACATTCTACCTTCATCTAAAGTCAATGCAGTGGCTACATTCCACATACACCTAGATTCAGTGCATTGGCTACTTCCTACATTTCCTTAATTCAATGCAATGGCTAATTCTACTCAGTTCTACAGAGTGCAACATGAGCTAACCTACACAATTCTTCTAGGTGCAATATATTGGATAACCTACACAATTCTTCTAAATGTGATACATGGGCTAACCTACACAATTCCAGGGATAGCAATTAAGAAGGTGCTAAAATCGGCTCCTGTGTGTCCAGCATTAACCAGTGACCAGCTAACAAAGGGGAATGAGGAGCTAGTACATAGATCTCACTCCACATTGTGTCCATTATTTATGACCAATTGTGTTTTAAAACGTTGTATAGATGTGTTTGAATGGTTATTTAATGATTGCCCAAATGCACACAGTTAATTCAAATAAGTTTTTTTTGCTCGGTATCCATTGGAATGAGGAGCCAAAAGTACCCCCTGGTATTTGTTCATGTCAAGCTAACCAGGCACTTCTAGACACTATCCAGGAGCGAAGTAGCTCCCAGCTCCCCTAAATATCAAACCCTGCAATCCTTGGAAGAGTAATACATGAGCCAACCTACACAAATCCTCCAAATGCAACACATAGGCTAACCTACATAATTTTTCCAAGTGTAATACTTGGCCCAACCCACACAATTCTTCTAAGTGTGATGCATGCAATAACCTACACATTTCCAGTAAACAAGGGCTAACCTACACGATTCTTCTAAGTGCAACACCTTGTTTAACCTACACAATTCTTCTAAGTGCAATATATTGGATAACCTGCACAATTATTCTAAGTGTGATTCATAGGCTAAATTACACAATGCTTGTAAGTCTAATGCATGAGCTAGCCTACACAATTCTTCTAAGTGCAATACATGTGCTAACCTACACAATGGGGAGATGGGGCAGGTGGGGAGCAGGTGCAAGTGTATCTAGATCACCTGACCTAAGCCCCACCCACCTGGCACCTTCCAGGTTGCTGCTCTTTTTCCCCATTTAGCAAGCCCCACCCATCTGGTGCCTTCCTGGTTGCCGCTCTTTTTCCCTACTGAACGAGCTTTCCAGCCTCTTTTCCTTTGCTGATGGGGAGCAGGTGCAAGTGTATCAAGGCCACCTGGCCTAAGCACCTTTTTAGCATTGCCTCTTCCTTCCTGCTCTTAACTCTAAGATCAAGGGCGTCTCTCAGCAGGGCATCTGAAGCAAAGGACAGATGAAGAAAAGGGCCATTCCTGTTTGGACCCGTTTGGACCAGGAGGACCCAGGGCCTGACACCCTGCTAAGACAGCAGGTAAGCATGCACCAACATGTGTTTTCTCCCTCTGTCCCCTCAGGCCATCACCACACCCTCTGTTCCCCGTGTGATGATCCGTTGTGCCCCCCTCTCTTCTTGCACACAGGTGTTGCCTGTTTTGCTTGATTCTTCTACCCTGCTCCTCCTCCCCCCTCCAGCCTACTTCTGCAGGAGTCTGTCTTGATACATTCTGGTTTCACCATCACCGTCTTGTGGCCAATGCTGGACTTGACTTTTATGGACTTCATTGATTCACGGTGCGTCATCCTTATTCAACTCTCATGCTGGACTTCCTTTGCATCTTCTACTCACGGTGGCCCTGAATCATGATGTTCACAACTTCATCTTGTATCCTGGCTTGCAACATTATGTGTTATTACTGACGTCTGCTATTGTATTTGCTCTCCCCTATTGCTTCTCCACTCTTTCTGACTGCTTACTCTTGTTCTCCCCTCCTCTCCCATTCTCTCTTTTCCTATCTCTTCCCCTTGACCCTTGCTTTCTTGTATGCATTTACTCTATCAGAATTGTCCCTGGACCTAGTATGATAGTAACCTCGTCTGTCTCCTCTTCCTCCCCTTACTTGTTCCTCCCCTTCCAGCACTATCTGAAATGTCGTCAGGCCCAGTACGATAGATGCTTGTTTTGTTCCTCCCCTCCCTTTCTGCACCGTCTACCTCAACTTTTGTTTTTCTCCGGCTCTACCAGAAATGTCGTCAGGCCTAGTATGGTAGTCGCCTGTCTGTTTCCATTTCCTTCCCACTCTCGTCCTCCCTTCCTTATCTATGCCTTAGCTCTTGCACTATCTGAAATGTTGTCAGGCCGAGTACGATAGTTAATTTCACATCCTTAGTGTTCATGGCCTGTAAGAATGTCATTGCATTTTCCCTTGTTCCATCCCTTGCCTTGTAGCGATTTAAAACACATTGTGTATAGGCGTTATATAAACAAACTATCATATCAATTATTTTAAGAGCAATAGATTGGATAACCTACACAATTCTGCTAAGTGTGATACATGGGATAAACTGAACAATTCTTCTAAGTGTAATATGTAGGCTAATCTACATAATTCTTCTTTGTGCAATACATGGGCTAACCTACACAATACTTCGAAGTGTGATACATGAGATAACCAACACAATTCTACTAGGACCGTGGCAAACTAGAGAGCACAGTGCATATCAGCACAGTATTAGGCATGTGGCCTTAATGTAGGAGTGGCAGGGATTTACCAGAGCACAGTCATTGCTGTGCTCTCCGCTCATACGATCTTATCCACATTGTAGCTGTAGGTTGTACTGTCAGGCGTCCATAGGAGAACAGGGGCAAACAAGAGATGAGAGCTGCCTTAGGGGCCTGCCTTTGCCTCTCATCCTTAGTCGGCTATGCGGGAAAGGAAGCCGCAAGGACGTTGGTAAAGAAGGCTGGTTCCGGCCTTGTGATACTGTGCAGGCCTATCCTCACTGGTCTGGGTGGGCAGAGGAAGGGGAGCGAGGCGGGACAGGGGAGGCATGCATGGGAAATAAATAGTGCAAGTGAACTAAAGGGGAACAGGTGGTGAATGAAACAAATGAATACAAGAAAAGAAAAGGGGCTGGAAGGAAGTGAGCACGGGGAGGAACATACATAATAATTTAAAACAGAGTGGAGTGGGCAGTGAATCAAATACATTAATAAAAAAAGACAAAGAACTCGAAGGTAGCGGACAAGCGGAGTGCAGGCATATCCCAGAAGAGAGGGGCTGAGGTAATCACCTGCAGGAGTTTTCATTTGGGCTCAGTGCTAATAAAGGAATTCTCAGATTTCCAGCGTGGAGAGAGAGGTCTCCATGGCAGGTCTGGTGTGCTGGCCCTGTGATACTGTTCAGGCCTATCCTCACAGGTCTGGGTGGGCGGAGGGAGCTGAGGGAGGCGGAGCAGGGGAGCTATGGGGGAAAAGCAGTACAAGTGAACTAGAGGTGAGAGGCGGTGAATAAAATAAATAAATAACATTAAAAAACAACAGCCATGAAGGGACTGGGCACGGAGAGGAAAATAAATAATAATTTAAACCAGAGGGGAGCGGGCAGTGATTTAAATAAATAAATCCAAGAAAAACAACAGGTTGGAAGGGAGCTAGCAAGGGGAGAGCGCGGGATTCCAGAGGTGAGGGGTATAGATAATCACCTGCAGGTGTTTCCAATCGACCAACGAAAGTAATTCTCAGATTAAGCGTGTAGAGAGGATATAGGAGTGAGAATAAATTGAGGCCATAGGAATGAGTATACATTGATTGTAGCTGACCCTGCTTAAGATGTAACAATGACATAAAGATTGGAGCCAGCGATGTGAATAGGGTAGGTGGGAACTTGGAGTGCATTTGGGTAAGAACAAGGATCACCCAGGCGCTGGGTCAGTGATAATATTTGCTATATAGTTAAATTGAACTTTCAAGCAATACATGAGAAGTCATGTCACTTGGTATTAGGGTGATTTAATTACGCACTTATGCCGACACATGTTTCAACCCGATATGGATATTTTTCAAGGATGTGGAAATTTTACAGAATGCTCAATAGTGCTCATATTTGGTTGTAAACAAACACCAGAGTAGCGAGAACCAATGTGAGTTTTTTGTGAGGAGACCAATGTTCAAAGTGTGAGGTTGGGTGGTTTTGTGATATTGGTGCGCCGATGTGATATTGGTACACCAATGCGATGTGGTAACAGTAGTTTTTATAAGCATGACATACATAATGTTTTCATTACAATGGTAGGCGTGGTGATACGTTGTAAGGAACATAGTGTACATCAGTTATTGTAAGGGGAGTTGAAATCAGACATTTCGATTATTTTTACAGTTTAGTTGACATGGTTGGACACATAGGTATAACACTGAAAGCAAATCATGTCAAATGATGAGTAGCACCAAGGAAAAAGGAGAAGAAAGAAAAGAGAAAGTTAGTTGTTGAGGGTTTGGATACCGGGCCCTGTGTGGCCATGGATATTGTGTTTCATGAATGTGTAGTTCTTTACCATGTGTGAACTGTGTTTACAAAAGTGTTTAGGTGGTGAGCTCTGGAGTAAGGGCTCTTGTTGGAATCAGCAAAAAGACTGAGATTAAAAGACTGAATGGAAGATTTGGCAGAATTTCAGACGTTGGAAAATACTGAACGGCTGAAAAGTTTGACCAAATTCCCCATTCGGTGGCAGGGACTGTGGGGGTGTCACCCGCACCCTTGCCCACTATATTGTGAGTGGGGGTTGCATGAATAACCCTGCAGCAAAACCCAGGAAAACAAAAGTAAGGACCCTGCTGTGCCGGTACCTGGTCACAGAAGTGAAAGGGTACAGGCGTTGCAAAGACACAGCGAGTCGGCAGCAAGGTAAGTAGGGGGGTGGAGGCATGGGTGGTGGTGTGTGGGGTTGTGGGCGGGGGCGAGGGCCAAGTCAGAAATGATCTTGGGAGAAAAGACTGAAGGTTATTTTCAGAAAAATAATATTCAGTATTTTCTCCCTCGAACATTTCCATCTCAGGCTTTCAACCCTGATCCATCTTGTTGAGTAACAACCTGTGGGGTACACATACATGATAATAGGTTATGCACCAGTTAGACCATGGTGGCACTGTAATAGACATGAAAAACTGCAAGTCTACCAAAGCCGAGAAGGCCTTCCAGCAATTGAAGCGACGATTTACCACAGCACCAATACTCAGCCATCCTAATCCGGAACTCCCATTTTTGGTGGAAACGGATGCTTCCAACGTGGCTATGGGGGTGGTGCTATCCCAGAGAGATCCCAATACCAACCAGATACACCCGGTGGCCTTTTGGTCTTGAACGATTAATCCAGCAGAACTTAATTATGCAGTGACCGACAATGAACTCCTCGCCATAAAAGCTGCATTCAAAGAATGGCGGCACCATCTCTTAGGGGCACAGCACCTGGTCACAGTGCTTACCGACCATCACAATTTGCAGTTCCTACGGACAGCCAGAGCACAAACGCCACAACATCTACGATGGGCTCAATTCTTTTCGGAGTATGACTTCACCGCCAGCTATCGCCCTGGAGTAAAAAATGGAAAAGCGGATGCGCTATCACAAATCTGCTGGAGTACAGAAAAAGAGGATGCTTATGCAAGTCCTACCCCTCTGCCCATTTTACCAGAAGAGGAACTATTAGAAATTACTGGCAACCATCTGACTGCACTAGAAAACTTACAAGAGGAAATCAAAGGAACCATGACCCCGGTGCAAGTACGTACATGGGTATCGCAAGGACCATCACAAACTGTAACGGATGACCTTCCATACTACCGGAATCTCCTTTACCTACCACACCTTGCAATGCAAGAGCAGGTTATGAACACCTACCATGATGCACTCACAGCAGGACATTCCGGAATAGCCAAAACCATGGCAAAAGTTCAGCAGCATTTTTGGTGTCCCACATGGCAGAAAGATATAGTACAACATGTGAAATCCTGTGACATCTGTGCAAGGAACAAAACGCCAAGAACCAAACCACAGGGGTTGCTTCATCCGTTATCTGTTCCGCCGGCCCCATGGCACACTATATCATTAGATTTCATCACAGATTACACGGTTTCCCTTCAGTGGTGATATCAGATCGAGCCACCATCCACAGACTGACGGTCAGACCGAGAGGACAAACCAAACACTCGAGCAGTATCTTCGGTGTATGCTTGCCCAGACAGATCTGAATTGGGTAGAACTGCTATGGCCAACTGAATATGCATATAATAACTCAGTTCATAGTTCCACTGGTGTCTCACCTTTCATCTTTTAACATGGACGAGATCCACGGACGTCGACCTTGGACCCATTGGCACCCTTGGAGATGCCAGCTGTTAGTACCCTGCACACCAGCATTAAAGAGACTTTAAAAAGAGCCACTAAAACCCTCCTGGAAACAAAAACCTCCCACAAGCATTTTGCAGACAAGAAAAGTACTCCCGAACCCCAGTACCAGAAAGGAGACAAAGTATGGTTATCCACAAAGAATATCCAGTTGTAAGGGCCTAAGAAATTCCACCACAAGTACATTGGACCATATCCCATAAAGAACATTATCAATCCTGTGGCCATGGAACTGGTACTACCACCTATGCTTCGCATACACCTGGTATTTCATGTCTCATTGCTAAAGCCTGTACACCCTGGCACCCGAGACACACTAAGATGACCTCCTCCTATAACGGTGCAGGGAGAACCTGAATACGAAGTCAAAAATATCCTGGATTCCAAAATAGTTCGGAAAAAACTACTATCTGGTAGATTGGAAAGGGTATGGAGTCTTGGATCGGACCTGGGAACCAGTAAGTGACATACATCCACCGCGCCTCCTGGCTCGATACCATTGTGAACACACGGAACGTCCGGGCCCAGGCATGGCTCTCCTTGGGGGGGCTTTGGAGGGAGTGCTGTCATGATTCCCCCAGTTGGCAGTGTTGGTGTCATCTGGTCTAGGAGGATGGCTGAGTGGCGTAAGAACAGGCTACTACCAGTGTTTCTTGGCAGCTGCCCCTTCCAAAATGGCCCTCAGGTTGGGACACCTAGCTGAATCCAACATGGCCCCTAAAGGCCCTGCTATTCAAGAATCCTTGGTGGTCTAGTGGTGCTGGGTGGAGCCCATGGTATATAAACCCCACCCAGGGCCACACCCAGCGCTTAGCATTTTCTCCGGCTGGGGATCAGCGTGACGCTTGCCTGTCACCGACCCGGCATCTCCTGCGGTATCCAGCACTAATCCAACTTCAAGGTACCTACACTCTTCCAAGCTTCAGCAGACTTACCTGATACACACTGCGGCTGTTTGTAAACTCACCTGATTCTCGCTGCAGCTCTTCTGGAACAGCTCAGCAACCAAATGATCAGCGACTGTAATCGCTCATCGGCTCTGCCTCCACCGCGGACTTCAGCAGTCGCTCCTGTTGCATTCCAGAACTCCTGCAACACCTGCCAAACAAAAAACAAGGGGGTAAGTGAAAGACATTCCATGCCACCCTCCCAAACCCCCCAACATAGCACTTACATTGGTCAGCTCGTTCCATCAAGCGGGCCTTACTGCTATCCAGTGAACTTCAGCTGCAGGTCTCCGGTCCACAGTGGTAACAGCAGGGCAGACCTAAAAGGGGAATAAGAACAGGATTAAGACATTCCTTGGACAATAGCAGACACGTGCCTCTGCCCATAAAATGGTACGCGGGCACACCTCCCTCGCACCTCTACTGGTTACAAGGGGATGATTAGCAGTACGTATCTGTGCCCATACAGAAAGAGACATTCTCAAGGTGACAAGTCGAATGGTGTGCTGCAGTGGGCCTGGGCCACCATGATCCAGTGAGAAAACTGGATTAAGACTGCAAAACTGCCAACGCAGTGAAGCAACTGGGATTGACTTTCCTACATACCCAGAGGTTCCAAAGAGACCTAGCAACACAGAGTGCCCCGGGAGCTTACCCTTCAATCCAAACCACTCCCAACTCTCTGTCGACTGGGTGACTAAACCTGCAGTGAGCAGAGGGGAAGGAGTGTTTTGGCCAGCTGCAAGGGGCTTGTGATCGCTGACAGACCAGACCAGAGTTCACCAACAGACCGGAACAGGCACTCCTGCAGGGCCGCAGAGGTAAGCGTTACAGTGATCATTTCTTAAGAATCTGTGTTTGTCCTCTGTCAGAAGACCTCATTTATACCATGTGTTGATTATATCTTTGGCTTGTGTCACAATTGTAGTGGTGGGGTTGGATGCCATAGGCTCATAACATCCTGTTGTTTCCAAATGTGTCATTGCCATTTTGATGTAGTCCACCTTATCCAAAATAACTATACTACCGCCTTTTTCGGCTTCCTTGATGATGATGGTTGTGTTATTCTTAAGTTTGTTCAATGCTCATAGTTCGTCCACAATGAGATTTTTCTGGCTTCTCTTCCTGGGAACTTCGGTTATATAAGTGGAATCACTGATTGTTGGAAAAAGGGGACAGAAACATGAATTGGAGATACATGGAGTGAAGTTGGCCAGCAAAACATATAAGGGATTGTTTTAGAAAAAGAACACTTATTAAGGAGTACAAACCAAAGCAGAAACAGTAAGCAGAGTAATGTGCATGCCAATCAGAAAGACGAAAAGCATTTTGAAAACAGAGAAAGGGGTACACTGAAATGACAAGGCAGAAAATGGGCGTGGTAAGTCAATGTAGCCAAGAAAGTTGTACCAAAATGACTGCTCCATCACAGATACACAACATGAAAGATGGATATTAGACAAAGAAAGAGGACGTACTAACAGAGCACCAGAGACCAGCTGGTTGTTTTTTACAAATAGGTATTATTATGCTCATTGCCTGACCATTTTTTCAAAGATGTTGCCAATAAAATATTTCTTGGCAATGAAGCAATAGTTTGCTGGAATGTCAGGGTCTCCAGTGGGCTTTTTCAGCATTGAAGATATGTTCACTTTCTTCAGGCGGTTTGAAGGAGCTGTTGTGTTGGCAAAAGTAACCAAAGTTGGTATTCTCTTGTAGTGATAGCAGTACAAGGAATTCATGCTGGGGACTGTTTTGATCAAATCAGTGTTGGCTATTTCTTTGAAGGTTGAAAAGCAACAATTCATTTCTCCTATGTTAGGGAAGGGGAGGCTCTGTTGATCTAGTCTGGCTCTTCAAATCAGTCTGCATCACAGTGATCTCTCAGAGTAAATTCAAATCAATTCTTGGGAAGAGATTGGGTCAGCACTGAGCATGACTTTTGAGTGTCTTGCTCATACATTTGGCATACTATGCATTTAATTAGTTTTTTTTTTCGTTTTTAGTTTCCAAGTATTTTACACCAACGATGTTCAATTCTGTGCCCTGCCATTTGAGTATGGTAAATTGACTATGATTACCTTTGTTATTTTTCAACGAATTATTAGTTTTATCAGATAGTAGGGGCCAGCCTATTTAGCTTTTTGGTGGGGTTGTGGTGCAATTTCTGATCCTGGAGATGGAGTTCATCCAATTATGAATGAAAGGTTTTTAACACCTCAGTTGCGTTTCTAGGTAGGACTCAGAGGTCTGTAAAGGATAAGAGCAGTGTTAGTATAATACCTTGGTCCTTATCTTTAGTGGTCCTTAGCTTTGCCAGATCTAGTGAGTATCAGTTGCTGGTCTGATAAGAAGAGGTGAGTTGTGTTTTTACAATGGTGATGATGGTACAACCTTCCACGTGGCTTTGTTGAGAACATCACTGTGTAGGGAAGCATTTGTTTGTTAGTTAGACAGTGAGGATCGCTCAAGGGCAAGTACTCGCCTTGGAAGCAAGATAACGCGGAGCAACACAGGTTCGATCCCCGGGTCCATGCTTAGAAACCTCTGGGTATTGAGTGTGCTATAAATAACCAATCAATCGATCAAGCCATATATCGAGAAGACCCATAACCTGGATTTTACCTGGGGTTGTTTGTAGTTCGGTAATGCATACCAACCATGTCTCAGTGAAGATCATTGTATCTCATCGAGGTCTGTATATGATTATGAAGGTTATTGATATATTCGTATCAATAATGCATTTTAAAAGGATTTTGTTTGGTGAGAGATGACTTTGGTTGTCTTGGAGTAGTTACTGTATTGCAAGGACAACAAAAGCAACATCATCACTAACACTATCTGCAAATAAGTGTCTATTTTGCAAGAACTGCCTTAATTAAAGGCAGGTGCATAGCTTCAAACCCTTTCTGCTGGCCCCACGCACATCCCTCAAGTCTTTGCAGCTTATTAATTCACAGGAAGTCATTTCATTTATTGCAGCTAAGAGTTCAAAACAGTTTTTACTGTCACAGAATAAATGTAGCCCAGAGCCAGAGAAAAGCGGCACAGAATGTTGTTTTCATCTTCTATTTTAAAGCATATTAGTCATAAGGTATAGGGGATCTCTTGGGAGCACGGTTGCCTTTTGAATTATACATTTAGGTGTGGGAGGTTCAGTTGTGAGTTCCAATTACATTAATAATGAATGTCTGCACCGTCAGTTTTCTTTTTGCATATAATACATTTAATGTTGAATTTTATGATATTAAATGAACTGCATTTTATATTATAGCAACTTTCTACCTTCAATTGCTACTGCTTTCTCGCTCACAACATGGCTGTATATTTAAGGAAGCTGCCGACCGGACGATCTGTCTTTCCATTTGCACATTTCAAATTGAACTAAAAAAGAGAGTGTAAGGAATTTAATTTTTTGACACATTCCCCAATATTTTCTTTTTAAAGGAACTGTCTGTGGTATCAACAGCCCTGTTTGAAGGGTTCCATGTGTTAATATCCCTGCAAAAATATCGGCATGCAAAAATAGCATATTTTTGCTGCAATATTAAGGCATGGAACCTGCGGGGGACACCCCTGGAACCCCTGCATTATTTTTAAAGGACCAGAGGACACCCCCGCAACCCCTGCTCACAAAAACCCACAAAATTATCCCCCCCAAAAAATATCACCTATGGCCGTACCAGACGACCACTTATATGGTGATATTTTTGGTGGGGATAATATGTGGTGATACCGTTTGAAGACAACCAAATTGTATTTAGTCCAAAGGAGCATAATGAAAAATGCGTCAACAGTATGTTCAAAATTAATAACAGCTATTATTACAGTGCTTAGGAATAGAATACATCCTGCTATTTACTATGATAATTATTATTTATTTGGGAAAAAGTGATGGTTGGAAGGTTTTTAATGAGTTACAACCACTGGCATGCTTAGCCTGCTGTGCTATTACAGATGTGGAAAGACCATATACAAAGCAAGTATGGTCCCACCACAAAAAGGCAGTTCGGATAGAACTTTTAGGTTGCATTACATTTGAAGAAGACCACAAGACTACAATTAACTCCAGACATGTTTAGGCCTCATTAGGCATAATTGATGTTAGTTTGGACCTCTAAGTAGCAATCTCAAGGCCAGGTCTGAGCATACCCTTCCCACCGTGGGGACTTTTGCAAAAACTGAATATTGATGGTTAGAAGATTTAGAATGGATATTGACTAAGTCTGAGTGAACTTTCTCAAAAGTGATCTGTGGACTCCCACACATCTCCAATTTATTTTGCATTTTTTAAAGCGCTCACACAGCCCGCGGGAATCGAGGCGCTGTTACAAGAATGTTATTGTTTTTAGTTGCGTAGTTGTTTTTGTCTTAGCTGCATATTTATAACGCGCTTAAATACCCAGAGAGCGCAGACCCTGGGATCGAAACTGTGTTGCTTCGTGTCGTCTTGCTACCAAGGCACATTGCCGCTGAGCTATCCTCCCGGATTTGGGTAGGTTTGCAGGTTTCAACTAATTCTTCTTCTAGCCCAAATCTTCCTGAATCTATGTTAATAGCTATACAAGTTCACGCAGGTTAGGGTGGGTTCTTGGGTGGGAAAAACAGCATATGCAAATTAAGTTAAAAGACTTCAGAAAGGGAGAGGAAGATTAAGGGAATAAATAGGATGAGACGAAGCTGGGTAGAGGGTTAGCAGGAGGAAATGGAGTTCTGTGTATCTGTGAATGTTATCCAAGTAGGACAACACATTAAACTATGCACTAAGATACATCAGTAGATAAATATACCTACTGCAGGGATCGAATTGTAACCTGTAAATCCCAGATGGCAATCTGGGTAAGAGGAGTTGAGTCGCTCATCCTTGCAAAGTTGATCAACTTGGTCTGGATAAGTCAGTGTCATGTGAGGCAACCTGGGTCTGCTTTTCATCTTTCAGGGGTTTACACATTGTATATTATTGGGATGATATGCCCTGAAGTGGAGGGCCGGCCCTGTTGATAATGGCCGGTGTCCAAGTTGAGGGCATGAGGGATGCGAAGGGGCCTCCCTCTGCAACAGCCTCCCTGATACTCTAAAACTTGAGGAGAACCGCCTCTGGTTCCGGGAGCACCTCATGCCCTTCCTCTTTGCTTCTGTCTTCACCCCCCTCCTCTGTTGATCTGTTCTCTCTCGGCACCGTGCCCCTAGCCATCCTTTGTCCTCCGGGCCTAGGTACCTGCTCACCCTGACACCCTCCTGCCCCGCCTCCAGGCCACCCTTTGCACTGGGATCAGTAGCTGTACCCATACAGCCCACCCCCTTTTTTCTTGCTGCACTTATCAGATCTACCCTGTCTGCTGCCTTAAACCCTTCACTTGCCACTTGCTGGCTGCACTACCATTGTTTGTTGCCTTTATTATTTATTAATTTATTATTATTTATCTGTTTTTCTCTGTTGTCCCACACTCTCCATTTCTCCCCCTTTCCATGCACTTTTCTCTTCCCCCTCTCCTATGCACTTGCACATTCTCAATGTCACTGGGCCTAGTAAGATCGTTGTTTGTTTCTCCCCTGTTCCCCTTCCCATGCCTTGTAGTGCTTTGAAACTTGTGTATGAGCGCAATAGAAATAAAATAACTGGTTTCTTGATAAAGAACCAATTAGGATTGTGAAGAACACTTCGTACCTAGGCATGAAAATTAACGCCAACCGAAATGATGCTCCTTGGGTTGAAGCGACCAAAAACAAATGCCGGCAGTTGGCGTGTCAGGCCTCCCTGATTAACAGAAAATTTGGGAAGTTCTCTTTGAAACCTACTGTAACCTTTTTTCAACAAAAAGTGGTGCCTGCACTTATATATGGTGGTGAAAATGCCTTTGGCTGTGATTACGAGTTGTGGAACACATTAGAAAACATATTTTGGTCCAAAGTGTTATGTTTACCAAAGGGTACGCCCACAATTTGTATAAGATTCGAACTTTCCTATATCTCGATACAAGCTCGTGTTGCTTGGAACCTACTAAGTTTGTTTAGGAAAACGAGGCAAAAAGATCCGTTGCCACAAATCTGCATAATACAGCCACTGGGAAACGATACATCTGAAACAATGCTATCGCAATGGAACAGATTATGGCTCGAAGTCCTAGTAATGTACGACATTTCTATACAGACCCTGATGGACAATCCAGACCAGGCCAAAAAGAAGATTTGGAGAGTGGACTGGATCAGAACATGTACTGCAAGATCGGAATCGAAAACAATGAAGGATGTCCCAGTGGAAACTAGAGTATATGGGCAGCTGCAAAATTACCTTACTTGTTTCCCCGACCAATATAGCAAGGCTTTGTATATGCACTTTAGGCTGAACATTCTGGCAACCAAGGAATGTTTAAGTTTTTGGGCACAACATGCCGACCTGGATTCAAAGTGCCGCTTCTGCCAGTCTGAAATCGACATTTAAAACACTTGACGATGTCATGTTCTGGGTTTGTTCAGCAAAGATCTATCATTTTTGTTTCAATAACCACTAAATACCAAACCTTGAAAAAGGACGATTGGTGGAGAGCCTTATTCGACGGCTCTAATCGACCTGTCTTATACGCTCTAGTGGCATTTATTCGTGTGATAAAGGACGCGCTGAATGATGTGCCTATAAAATCAAAGCCTAATGAAAGTTAAACTCCAAAGTGATGTAATTTATGCATGTGTGATTTCGAACCTGTGTACCTAAACGAAATTGAACTGATCGGAGGGCGAAGACTTGGAATGTATGGATTGTGGAAAATGCTTTATATGTGTTGTATTTGTCTTCTTTTTAAAGGTTTGTATAAACCAATAAAAATATTTAAAAAAAAAATATATCAATATCGCTTAAGGAGGGCAATGGTGCTGTTACCGATCGGCCCACTGCTGAAGGGCATATCACCATTAGCACACATGTAGTTCCCTACATGGGTGCTAATGGAGTGTCTTTAAAAAAAAAAAAATATGTGCTTTGCTGCGCAGCCTGGCACCATGCTAAATCCATTTTCAATGCTGATGACTGTGATGTCATCAACATTGAAAACAGAATCGGGAAAACACTGCGTGGCTTGAAGCAGTGCAGCAAAGGTACGCTTAAAAAAGAAAAAAAATACACACTATTAGCACCCGCGTAGGAAACTACATGGGTGCTAAGCACAAGGGGCAAGGAGGAAGGGGGCAATGACTAGCAGCACACAGGGTGTTCTGACGGGGACCTGTACCATACAATACAGCCTGCGTTCTGAGCATCCTTATTGGCCAGCGCCCACTGATGAGGTTCATAACATTACAATGCAGGGAGTTCATAAAAGAGATGGATGTCTGAAAAACCTGTAGGGCTGTGGAAGAGTGACTCATGCATTAAGGGGGCATGACGTTTCGTCCTGTTGACTTTGACTCATGAGGACCACTAAGGTTATTTATTTAACAATAGAGAGACTCCAAGGCTTCAGGTCAATGACTTCAGAAATGCCAGAAGGACAGACGTAGAGGCAGTCACATGTTAAGAATCAATGGTGACAACTCTGACACTTGGTAAAGTAATATCATTTAGGTGGGATTGCATTGTTATGAGCTCTGGACATGTGAAAAGCACACATCACATATCCATCTACAAGAGGCCTATTCTCAAAACTGTTTTGTGACGCAAGTGATGAGTTAAGCCAGTCACTTGTGCGCAAAAAAGATGTGTCTTATTAATACAATTCCTTTGAATTTGTGCATCATAGAGAAACACATTCAGATTCATTTTTGTTAGCTTTTTTAGCTGCTTTTTCATCTTAATGTAAGTGGGACAGCAGCGGTTTATGCTGCTGCTGGACCACACTTAAAAAGGAATGCATGAATGGGCGAGGGATTGCCTTGTGCATTCCGTTTCTGAATTCCGGCAGAAAATTAAACATTTGTAGAAAACAGACACATTCTTCCCTAGTGACTCTATTGAACGGGTGCAGGGGAAACGCAATGCATGCAAGGGCCATTTCCCTCTCATTCATGCATCAACAGCTGCTGTCTCACTTACTTGACCTTGCAGCACTATTCCTCAAATACGATCGTTCTTCCCTTCTTTCAGTTGGTATTTGGCCAGGATCTTTTGGTTCCAAATTGTTTCACCTATCGGAACCCCATTAGACATGTTGCAAGTCAAGCAAGCCACGACTTTTGATGATGTCAATAGAGGTAGGTTTTGGGCTTGGTTGCCCATTTGGCTTTCCAGAGCGCTTCCTGGCCATGATACAAGGCCTCTTGGGTTAGAGCATAAAAATAGTGGCTCCGGTGAATAGCTAATATTCTCACGTCTGACATTTCTTTCCTACTTGCAATTAAATAGGGCCAAGACACCTTCGTAGTGAATCTCTCTTTAAAAATCCACATCCAACATAGCACCAATCCATACTTAAGACTGTGCAGCATGTACTTCACATATTCAAATTATATTGCAGGGCTGTCTCAGACCATTATCTTTCTCAGTCTGATATCTTGATTTCCATTAAATTGCCTAATACAAGCACTTGTTTTTACAGTAGCAGAAGGAATCTGGCATGAAGTGCTTCATCCTTAGAAATTTGATAAACCGAGGACCTTTAAACTGGGTAATTATAACACATGTAATAACAGCATTTGAAGAGGAAGTAACCCAGCATGAGCTGTTATGTAAGAACACAAATCATCATTACAATAATACTCACCGAAAGCAGTATTATTGCGCCCCTAAAGGAGTTCTCACCTGCCCCACAACTGTTTAATTGATACATATCACACTTGCCAGAAGCACTGGAACAAGACAGTGTTTTCCTTCCGAAGCTGGGCAAGATGCCACTGCAAATTCTCTTCTGTTCTTAGTGTGTGGAACTCTTCCATCACATTTAGATTGGTCTAGAGCACTCTTTGACTGAGCTTAACAAATAGTGTGCCATCAATCAGTGACTTCAGCATTCAGGAAACCAAGACCAAGGCTATGCATGTAGGGCATAACAGATACAAATGCATGTGATTGCAGGGGGTCACATCGCTTAGATGTTGTGTAATAAGAGGATTACTTACGATAAGGGGGGCTCAGCGTGTGAGAGGATTAGAGTTGGCAGTTAACATCACTGCACTGCTTAGAGCCTGCCAGTGTAAGGCTCTTTTTTCTCTAAAGTATGATGCATAGACATGCTTTCCTTGTGGATGAGTGAATTCCTGGTCAATGAGGAAAACAGCGGGAGGCAATGTCGGAGAATGAGGCAGGGAACACCAATCGAGTATAATGGCCTTGCACTCAAGCTCTGTTCACTGAACAGAAATGATAGAAGTTGGGGAAGTGTTAAAAGTGATATTATTTAAAAACCTTAGTCAGACTGTTAGTTTTATAATGTCAGTATAAAATTCCTTCCTCTGGATGCAAATTTGACGAGAGAATTTGTAGTCAAACAAAGTTTATTTCCGGAACTAGCCGATAAATGTATGTCATAAAATTGTCATACAATTCATCATAAAGGTACTTTTCAAGCACCATTCAACGTGTTCCCTGATTTAGAGCTAATCGCCAAGCCCTAGACAAAACCTTGAAACCATAATTACATCCTCATGAAATGCCATTTTATATAGTATGAATGCATCAGTAAAAGAGCAAGTCTGATACTTAAAAAATTGGATTTACGTGTACCGCTGTCGTCTGTCTGCTGGTTTAAAATAAACATGTTGAAAAAAGAAAACTGGAAACTGCCGTCTCCTCCGGAAAGATACGAACCTTGCACAGCTTAAAGGAAATGGCGACTAGCTTCTAATAGAGGGACAGAAAGTAAAGCATTTTGCAGCACGAAATGACAATTTGCAGGTAAACTCTACCACAGGGAATACATTCAATCTGAATTGGTATACATCGCTATATTACTGATTCGATATATTTAATGAAGATACCGCTCTGGCGTGAAATCACTTTTGAACATTATATACACTGGGAATTATAATTATTATAATTGTTCTTTTATAATGCGTTATACCAGTAACCAGTTTCTAAGTATGAAAGGGATTCGAACCTGCACCAGTGTTGTCTTGCTTCCAAGACACATGCCTTGTCCCTGAGTTATCCTTCCGGCTCAACCTTAAATGATGTACACAATCTAATATTAGAGTCTCTGGGTAGAGTTTCAAGCATGCTCTTGATATCCTGATTATTACAGCTGTTCAATAAATGGGTGATCCCTATCTTGTCCAATAGAGTGTTGATGTGCTTAAACCAATTTGATGACTTGCCCCCGGGGAAAGAATAACATCCCACACCATCTCTTTATAGTGTTTTAAATGATCACATTTACAGAATTTGGTTTCTCCTGTGCATGGTGTATGCCTTCATCATGCCACTTGAGTGACCACAGTTTAAAAAGAAGCAGAAGCCTGATGAAAAGCAGTGGAGTTCTCAACTAGCACCATGCCAGAAGGATGCACTGCCTTCATCATTTATAAAAAAGCACTCTCACAGCAACCTCACCCACCATGCACATCCTTTGATGCCCCGTCTCTCAGTTGCACCTCTAGAACATCCTAACCTCACATTCATCCACCTCCTTTACCTCCACAGAACAAAACCTCAACTTCTGCACCCAATAGGGAGACTTCAACAATAACAACCACAGCCCACCCAGCACCAACCATAACTATTTTAGCCTATGAAATTCTAATCCAAGCAGCAACCGCATACTGAAGAGTATCCTCATTCCACTCACCCACTCTCACCTCATCCAACACATTACCTAACCCCACATAACTGGAAAAACTCTAAAGTGTCTGATTTTAAATCACGTCTCTGTGAAAATCAAATTCAGGAATCCTGGTCTGAGACAACACACATTACAGACACAGACCTAGCACCACTCATATCACTCCCTTCCTCCTCACACAAATCCCTCCTTGCTCCTAAACAATTCCAATATCACCATTATCCAGACACTCAACCGATTAGCCCCCGTTAAAACACAAAAACTGTATAACCACCACCACAAACCAGGGTTCAACAATTCCCCCCTCTCTATCAAATTGAAAGATCCTGGGAAAAAGAACTGATGCACTTGGGCCAGGACACTCTGTTAGGCAGAAACTTGTGCAGTTCCCTCTGGGACCACTGCAAAAGATTTAGGACTACAGGTGTTTGGCGGTGAACCCACTTGGTAGCAGTCTGTACCACACAGATTCACTTGGTAGCTGTGGCTGAGCAGTCAGACTTCCCTCAAGAAGAGTTGAGCAGTATGTGGAGTATACAAAATAGGGCAATTCTTCCCAGCAAGACAAGCAAACACGCAACGAGGCTTAGTGTAAAGATATTAAGGTATTTATTTATAACGAAACATCTATGAAAAACACTATGGCGAATTCACGGCAAACAAATCAAACACAATTACTCTACGAAGAAGAAACGATCAATCCCCCTAGCAATATTTCGACAAGTCTAGGTTCTGCCGGCACCACTTATTTTCAGACAGAGGTGTATACCTCAACCTAGATGACACTCTAATATTAGTTAGGACGGGAGAGAAAAAGATAGGCAGGTTATGAAATCAACACAGTTCAATACTTCACGGGCAAGATGTACGGTAAGAAGGCAAGAACCACAATAGGTCGTAAAGTTCAGAGGCCAGGCCCACTCAGAGAGAGGCAAGGCGCGATGTCCGAAAAAGTCTCTAGTGGAGATGCATTCAAGTCTTTGTAGCAAATTGTTATCGGCAGATTGAACCAGTTCAGAACAATAAATGAGAAAAGCTTGGAGGCGACCCAACGGAACGCAGAGGATTAAGACACCTCACTCGAACCGATCGAAAGGGAAGCCAGGCGGACACGGTACCTTGTTGTGGAGGGCAGCTCCGGTGGGGGCAGTTGTTCCTGGTGGTGGATGCACATCGGGTCTTTGCCAAGAGTAGAGATGATCTCGTCGTCGAAGAAAAGTGAAGTCCGGTGCACCACCAGGGAAGAGACCAGCCGCGGAGTGCTCCGTCACAAGGCACCACCTTTTGGTCGCGGTACAGGGGAAGTGGCTATCCGGTTGCCGAGGTGCTCTGCACGGGCAATTCGACCACTGCGTCCTGAGGCGAATAAAAAGTAAAGGGGACTGGTTGTTCCTACCAGTCAGGGGAAGAGACTCTCCGGCGGGAAGATCTCCTCTGTCGTCGGGAAGTGGTGAGTCGGTTCCGCAGGGCTCCACCGGAGGTGTCGTCATGCAGGTCGGCTCAGCGTTACCCTCGTCGGATTCTTAGGTCCTGTGGCGACTTCTGAAGATCCAGTCCCAAAAGCCCTGCTTTTATGCAGAAAACCCCCATTCATTCAGCCTAGCTGTCAATCAACACATGCTAAGTGGTGAGCGGGAAGGCTCATCACTTGGGCCAATCACTCTAGAGTGCAACCAGAGTTGGCAAGGCAACTCAGTCCAGGGTGCCTAAACCCCCTCCCAGACCCCTGTGGTAACCCAGACAGAATGGCACCACTTTGGAGGGTCTCTGTACAGAGCCCGCCAAAAGTGGAACAAAGGGCTCGACCTTTGGTTTAGGAGTCACAGAGACGAACACAGACGCCATTTTACAAACCGAGTTCTGGCAGAAAATACCATCCGATAAACTTATTTAAGATAAGTAGATCGGTGGTACATTAGAGATTAACGAGAAAAAGTATCAATCTCCAACAATGGGACGAATCCCATAGGGTTATGTTCGGGGTCGAACATAACAAGTAGTTTGCACTGCCACCAGCCAAAACTCGACGAGGGGGGACGGGACAGTGCCCCCTCGAGTAACAGATCCAGGAGTAATCGAGTTACCCCTACTAGTACGTCCACAATAAGATGGTTTGTACTAGTTCTGTTAGTAAATTTAGGTCTAGCAAAGCCAATGGTGACTTTACATGTCTGGGGAGACAGTAGTCAGTCCCCTGGTATGGAGTCTATGGTGGGGATCCGCTAGGACGCCCCAGTGCTACGGCACGTAGGGTGCGGTGTAACACACATAGAAAAACATATGAGGCCCTATGGAGTAAAAGACCCCATAGCCCATAGAACACATTGGGCCTCATTCCGAGTACGGCGCTAACCAATGGTGCTGTTAACGCCTCGGTTGACGCCGTACCCGGACCGGCAGCGCCTTGGTGGATGGCGGAATTACCGCCCCATTCCAAGGTTGGCGGGGCGGTAATTCCCCATTCACCAAGGCTCTTCCCCATTCCCAAATGAGCCCCCATAGGGCTCAATGGGAATGGGGAAGATGCAAATAACCGTGACCGTTCATTACGGTCACCGTTATTGGCTTGGAGGCCCCTTTGCGCCCTCGACTTTAACACCTGCTCAAAGCAGGCGTTAAGGGTGAGGGCGCAAAGGGAACTCGGAGTATGGCGGTAAGGGATCACCGCCACCGGTCTCGTTACCGGTGGCCGCTATTCCTTACCGCCATACTCGGAATGAGGCCCATTGACATTCAAAGGAATTACACACATACATGTCCAAGAGTGGGAGGAAAAGAGTCTCACTCTTGGCAGGATGGAAAAAAACAAACTCCAGAAATCCAGGGGGACTAACTAGGTTAGGAAATTCAGCCTAAACAGAGAATTCTCCCTAACACACTCCTCAAGCACTGCCACTCCAAATATAAGATGGCTATCCACAATGCCAAAGCTAGCCACTACCTACACAAACATCAATCTGCCACCAATCGCTACATAGGACTATGTCAACATTGTCAATTCACTCTCCAAATCACCATCCACCAATACCATACCCCGGTCAACATCAGTATGCAACTACCTCATGGACTACTTCAAGTTATAGTTGGTAGTGGTGGCAGCCAGCTCGGACTGGGCTTTTGGGCAATGGGGCAATATCTGTAATGGTTTGCCCAACCAACTAGCAAGAGCCAGTTTATTTGGTCTTAGAGGGCCAGTTTTGTTTGTTCAAAGCAGTACAGTTCCATGAGTTGCTACACTAGTTTTAACCAATGTTACTAACCAAATATTCTTATAAAAATGCACCAAAACCTCTCTTTGGGTAGTGACTAAACAATCAGCCTCAAAAAAGTAATGCATTGCAATTGGCAATTGTGAACCACATTTTCATTGGTGTTCAGGACATTTTTATGTCCCAGTCCAAACTTGGGTGAAGGTTTACATGACCAATTGATTTTCACTATAATGACTGCTTTTGATGACCAGACACAGGGTTAAGCATGAGTTATCCTCAACTGTGCTCAGACGACTTTTGATGCAGGATTTTATGAATGGTGGGTCAGTGTCACTTGGGCTCATCAAACATGTGTTAGCCAGAGCACTTCCTTCAACAGCAGCAACATCTTGAAGGGGGTTGATGGTGGGTTATCCCTCTGGCGGTTCTTTAAAAGCAATAATTAAAGCAGAAATAAATGGTCTTCCCATGTATCAGCATCTGGACATTACAGTTTAACAACAAAACAACCACTAGAACATGTTGAGGTGCAAGCACAATGATTCCATAGACTATGTTTCCCTTTCACATCTGAATCTTAATGCATAGACCTGCCTCTGAGTAGAATTGCAATAAATATGACTGAACTACAACGCAGCTCCTTGTGCAGTGTTACTTGAAGAGTGCACTGAGGTGCATAGAAAAACTGCACACTCCAACATAGCTAGACAATAATATGTTTGTGTGAATCGATGACTTGAATCAATTAAACTGACACTATGCGTCTGAGATATATAGTACTGTAAGAATGAAACATCCATGGAGACAACCTCCAGGGGTTTCTGTAAGGCGCCCTCTGAACATGTACTTTTGCTTGTTTGATTAACTGATTATAACATGGCAGCTTTTTTCCAGATATTTTAGCAAAATTACAGTGCTGATTGTATTTTACATTTCCCGATGTAAAACACTCTTCATTTTAAATTTGATTGAATCCTCCCTGCCAATCACTTAGGCAACGTGCTAGCCTAAGGAGTCTTTGAGCATCAAAATCTGTCATGATGTTGAATTTGACCTAGGTATGACTTTAAAAAAACTGTAAATCATTTAGTTTTTAATTTGATTTTTTATTGCTATACAGCTAAGAATCTTAACCTACAACAAAGAGTACAATTACATTAAAAACATAGCAAGAAAAGAATAAAAAAAGGAAAAAACTAAACAAAACAACAACTATACAAGAAAAAAGTACAGTTAATAGAATTCAAACTGAATTAAGCATCTTATCGAGTGCATAGTTTCATACATAATTATTTACAAGATTGAATTTGCTAGCATATAAAATTTCATGCAGAATTTTAATGAGTAGCATCCAATTTCAGAGAGTAACAAAATTCACCAGTGTTACAACAGTAGGTGTCAAATTACCGGATTTGCACAATGACCTAATTTCATTCTGTGTCCCCAAATCAAATAATTGAGAACATTTAATCGAATATGTACATCTTACCCCCCAAATGTGTGGTGCCACACAATACATTTAGATATATTTTGAACCTTTGATACTGAGCTCTTCATTACAAAATCTACACTTTGCTTGAGAGGGGACAGCAAACCATATCTCATGAAAAACGATTTGGTTCCCAGCAAATTGAGCCGAAAGCATTGAAAAGTTGACATCACATACCGTGCTGGATAAATTGCTGAATAAGGGGCCAACGTACCCAACCTCTTATGGTCAAAATGGAGGTGTACCAAAGATGGAAAGGCATGCATCAATTCCATAGATTTTATCCAATCAGATTCATACAGCACTTTCTTAACCCTCTCAGGAATATTCACAGGATCACAGAAGGAGAGGGCCAACTACTCCAAGAGGGGTTGTCAGTGCAAGTAGGTCTCATTTATCCACACACAGGTTTTAGACTTCAAGATTAGCCCTAAGGCAAAATACAGGGAACCTTCACAGGGGCAGACAATCTTATGTATCACTGATAAAATGTTCCATTGTCCTCCTGCCATTAAAGAGACAATCCAAAGCTCATATCTCAGAGCATGTATAGGCACAGAGTTCGAGAGGTGTAAGACCCTTTTCCAAATTACACCCTCCAATGTTTCTAGATAGCAAACTATTGCCAAAGACTACACATCGTCCCCATAAAGTATCTTAGGAACAACTTTGCCCTCATTTAATTTAATAGTGGGATGGAGTGAGAACTTACCAAAACAAGGGTTCACTCTACCAGCTGACACGCTGACATGTGTTCACATGCGTCTTTAACCACTTCCGTAGCCTATTTTCATAGGGGGTGGGACAATAAGAGAAAACCCAGATAAATAAGTGAGGAAACTCGTTCCACTGGAGATGTACCAATGTGCCAATTATATGAGCATTATACCCTGTGCTTAGTGCATTGCAATATTTAGTTTTAGTTGGATTAATAGATAGATAGTGATTGTCAACATACTTCAGAAAGGCATCCATCAGCAGCAGTAAACCCACCGCAGAGCAGTCAAATAACAGTATGTCATCTGCATACAGCAACCACTTCGGGTGAAGATGGAGAAGTTTGGAGAAGTTTGAGGGTAATGAGCCAGACAGATTTCAAATAGTCTCCAATGTCCGATATACATAGGGTGAACAGAAATGGAGCAACCACACACCCCTGCCTAACACCGCAAAATGTCTAAATGGGGCAAGAGAGAGGTCCTGAAATGGTCAACCGAACCTGGACTTCAGAATTGGAATAATTTCTAGGTGGGTTACTACTGCCAGAAGAACAATCAGAAATCATATTTTTGAGAAAAATAAAATGCAAAATGTCCCACTGAAAAGGCATTGCACTTCCATTCCAAAGAGGTTGAAATTAGGTCAGCCTCAAGAAGTTTGTTAAGCTTCTCAGCCAGAACCACAATCCACACAACCCTAGTACACCCAGAATTCACCTGCAAATCTCTGCACCCATATTCAGGCATGGTAGATAATCCACCCTCTACATTGATGTATACTTGGAGCATACGATGGTCACTGAAGGGGGAATGCACCACATTCATCATGACACAGTTTTCATGCATCAAAGGTTCTACAAATATGTAATCAATTGTTGATTCAAATTTACCATTGGACCATGTAGAGCAGTTGGGGGTATCCCCCGGCATGCTACCATTTAGTGGGTATAAGC
This sequence comes from Ambystoma mexicanum, assembly GCF_040938575.1. NCBI lineage: Eukaryota > Metazoa > Chordata > Amphibia > Caudata > Ambystomatidae > Ambystoma > Ambystoma mexicanum. The sequence continues at coordinate 1,110,598,995 of NC_090924.1, read as the reverse complement.
CTAAACTCCCAAAATTACTAATCCGCATTCATCCATTCCATTGTTTAAGGGTACATTGTGGGTCCAAGAGATCACATTCATACTTTGCAGAGATAGCAGTACACCCCCATGACCAAGCTTTTACCGTTTCGGAACTCTCTACTCCAATCATCAATGCAAGTTGCAACTTTCTCTAGGAGAGCTCATCCCATCATGCCAATAGATTTTGAAGATAAGAAGATGTAGAGGGGATGAACTGTTGAGGCGAACATGGCCTATCAGGACACCAGAGTGCAGACTCCAGTGTCTACCCACCATAATCTCAGGATTTGACCAAATTAAAGTACAAAGACACCTAGACGGACAACCCAACTGGGCTCCTGATTGCAGCCTGGCTAAAATACCCCATAACCATCAAATGACAAAGAGGTTAAGAGCCAGGTTTTCCGCAAGCATATAATCGATAAAGATTTAAACATCACATCAACCTCTGAATTATTTAGTAGATGAAAGTGCCCCCTGGTTTTCCAGCAAAAAATAGGCAAAATGCCCATGGAAAGGGAGTCACTAATGTCTGCGAGTCGAGCCCAAAAGCCACGACCAGTCACTCGTAAACTCTGAGGCCTGCATCTTACTACTCACTTGTCATAACGCTCGCTATTTAGCGTTATTTGTTGTTTTTGAATTTGTTTCAATCCTTGTGGATCCACGGCCGCCTTTCCAAGATGGCTGCCTGACATCAGCAGCTTGCCTACTTCCTGGTATAGGCACCTCCAGGCTGCTGACTCGTTTCATTGGCTCACCTGACCCATATTGATCCAATCCCCAAGCCGGTAGGCGTAGTTGGCCTGCAGCACCAAGGCATGCGCCAAGGCCTCTTACCCTGTCCCAGCCTGTGATCCACTCATCATCAGGCACCGAGGGACCAGGAGCCCTCCAAACACTGCTGGAGCAGTGCATCGCCGCGTGGGAGAGAAGCAGGAGCTTCTCCCCACACCATAGAGGTATGCCCGTGGGCTCACCCTTACTACCACCGAAATTGCAGAAAATTACCTGAAAGCGCTACTTTAACGCGCAATGCTTGACTAATTGCAAGAATTGCCCCTCACTTGCCATAATGCTTGCTATTTAGCATTGTTATTTTTTGAATTCATTTAATTCCTTGTGGATCCACGGCCGCCATTCCAAGATGGCCGCCCGACATCAGCAGCTTGCATACTTCCTGGTAGGCTACTCCAGTCTGCTGACTCGTTTCATTGGCTCACCTGGCCCATATTGATCCAATCCCAAGCCGTTAGGCGTAGCTGGCCTGCAGCACCAAGACCTGCACTAAGGCCTCTTACCCTGTCCCAGCCTGTCCACTCCTTCCCAGCCGTTGGCAGGTTACTCTGCTCGACGGACCCTACTACAAGGTACTCTTTAACTGCTATCTTCTAAGACAGTGCGCCTACCCAGCATATATTAATCGTGGTACCCACATCACTACTAGCACTGTGTGTGCATAGTGTATTGCCTAGCCCTCTGGACTGAACGCCTTCCCAAGGACATACTTGCCGCCGCATTGCCCCATTGTAATGCAACTCCTTGCTGTATGTGCTATATTGCCCTAAAATGCTGCTTGACTGGGCACTATACCCCACGTCGTACAACTATAACATGCACATGGTACCAAGCTTAGCATCTCAGGTACAGTACGAAGTGCTTTCTGCCGTCTTGCACTAAAATGATATTTGGTTGCCTGCATATGATACTCTAAGGTATAGCAGGAGAGAGTTTCTTGCCTTCTACATTAAACTGCATTTGAATGTTAGCACACAGCATGTCCCAGGTACAGCATTAAAGTGCTCTTTTGCCTCCTAGACTGTAACACTACTCAGACGTTAGCTCACTTTCGATATAGCAGGCGAGTGTATGTGGCCCCTTGCATCAAACCTGTATTTGGATTTCAGCACATAGCATTTCCCAGGCTTAGCATGCAAGTTTTCCTGCCTACTTAAACTGTAATTGTAATCAGATGTTATCACATAGCACATTCTAGTCATGAGTGTTTTTGGCCTCTTGCACCAAAATTGAATCTAGCTGTTAGCATATAGCATTTCCCAGGTTTAGCATGAAAGTTTTTCTGCCTTCTTAAACTGAAATTGTACCTAGATGTTAGCACATAGCACATTCTAGTCATAAGTGTTTTTGGCCTCTTGCACCAAAATTGAATCTAGCTGTTAGCATATAGCATCTCCTAGGTATAGCAAGAATGTTTATTTTGCCCTGCATGCTGGAACACTACTTAGAAGTTATTACATAGTATGCCCCTGGCATAGCCTGAAAATGTCCCCTGCCTGCTCTACTAAATCAGTTTAGACCCTACTACTCACCCTTGCTATCCTCACCATGATGGCCTTTGCTACTAAAACAACCCCTCCCAAGAATAGAAATTTGAGACTCAGGTCTAGACTGCCCTGTATCTACGAACCAAAAAGAAACAACTCCAACAAACGTACTACCACCCAGCCTAAGAACTCTCGCCCCATATCAACGCAGACCACCAATTCTTGTGCTCAAACTCCCACCAAGAATCATACGAACCAGAACACCCTATCACGCAAACCCTCCCTATTATCTAAATCTAATAGTACTTTAACGCTAACAGGGTCCCTCATCAACGCTAGATCTGTGGTAGCTCATGCTACAGAAATCGCAGACATCCTAAATAATGATAACTTGGACCTACTGGCCATAACTGAGACTTGGTTACATGAGGCTGCAGGACTGACTCTCATGTTAGCGGTACCTGACAGTTACCAGATGCTTAGAGCAGACCGGCCTAATGCCAGAGGGGGTGGCCTAGCCACCATTTTCAAAACGACCCTTCCCATTAGACTTGCCACGTCTGTACCCTACTCATCCTGTGAAATACTTAAAGCCAAACTGCCTCTCTCCAATAACCGTGCACTAACAATACACTTGATATATAGGCCCCCTGGACCACTAGGCACCTTTGAAGACGACCTAACCAGTCTTATAGCCAACAATACAAAAGACCACTCTCAAACACTACTGATGGGAGATTTCAATCTTGACCTCAATGACACAGACAACAAACATGCTGAATCAATAGCAGTCTAGCTAAATGATCATGGTCTTACTCAAAAAGTCTTCTCTCAAACTCACATTAAAGGAAGGACCCTTGACTGGGTATCTGAACTAAACTGCAATATTTATATCACCGATATTGCCCCGCAACCATGGACGGATCATTATTTAATAACCGTCTCTGCCACAATATGGTACCCCCTCTCCCTACCCGAAGCAACAAGCACATCACTGCTGTAAAACTTATCCCTCTCCTCCTTCCTGCTATTTCTGGACTGGAAAGTAACACCAACCCTGACATACTAGTAAATACCTCCAATAATGCAATGACCAAGGCACTGGACATGATCACCCCTGTAAAACTGCGCAACGCTAGGCAGGAAGCTCATTTGAATGCCTGGTTCACTCCCCAACTTAAAGCTTTAAGATTACAAAAAAGAAAGCTCCAATCCATCTGGCATCACTCCCCCGCTGAAAACAATAAAAAAAGTCTAACTGAACTTGCCAAACTGTACAAAAAAGAAATAACTAAAACTAAAAAGAATACTTTCAATGACAGAATTGCTAAAGCTAATTCCAATACCAAAGAACTTTTCTCCATCCTCTGCGAATTGGAATCCCCAATCCAACTAGTAGACAATGCCCCTAAGGACAAGGCATGGTGTAGCAACATACAAAATGCTCTATCAAATAAAATGTCTTCTCTCCAATGCAAAATTGCCAATAAAAAGGCCTCACTGCCACATTCCGATCAACAAACTACTCCACTCCTGGAGACTAGGATAACTACACCCTTTAGTTTCAAGACTATCTCCATAATTGACACAGAAAATATAATACTCTCCCTTAAACCTTCAAACAGTAAGGGTGACACTTGCCCAGCACACATAATAAAGGATGTAGCTAGGGACCTAGCCTCCTTTATGTCCAAGCTCATAAACTCCTCCTTTAAATCAAACATGGTACCTGCCAATCTAAAAGAGTCTTGTGTCCTTCCCCTACTCAAAAAACAAACTCTCGACCCCACCATCCCCACTAACTACAGACCTATCACCACTGTGCCATTCTTACTTAAAATCCTAGATAGAGCTGGAAGTTAACTACCTACTAGGCTCACGGCAATCTGGCTTCCGCCCCCTCTAGGGCACGGAAACAGCTTTGCTAGACCTTAAAACACAATTGAAGAACTAAAGGATAACGGAAAAACATCTCTGCTACTCTTACTGGATTTGACGGCAGCCTTCGACTTGGTGGATCATGCGGTCTTATGCAACCACCTTAGATCTGCCCCCAACTTCACTGGAGAGGCTATAGCTTGGGTCCAATCCTTCTTAGCTAACCGCACCATGATAGTTTTCTCCACCTCAGCCTCCGCGGACCCTATCAAAATAACCTGCGGCGTCCCACAGGGATCCTGTGTCTCCCCTACCATGTACAACATCTTCACCAAGCTTCTGTTCGACAAGTTGGACAGACTGGGTGTCACCTACACTAACTATGCAGATGACACCCAGATCCTCATACCCCTTTTGGGCAACTTCGAAGCTGACTCAGCCTTGGTGAACAAGATCTATACCCTCATTCAGGCATGGATGGCATCACATGGCCTCTGTCTGAATGACGATAAAACGAAGATACTAATCCTAGGTTCTGAAGCTAACATTAAAAAACTAAGCCCAAACTACGCATCCTTCAACATTGATAACAATACTATCAAGGTGATGTCTGTGGTTAAAACTCTAGGATTCTATTTGAACTCCTCTCTCACAATTAAAAAGCAAGCCAACTCCCTTGCTTCCACTACAACCTATACATGCAAACTAAATCGAGCCTCGAGACCGTACCTCTCTAGCGCTAGTTGTATCACCCTAGCTAATTCTCTTATCATGTTGAGATTAGATTATTGCAATGCCCTGTACTCAGGAGATAACAAATATATCACAGATAAAATTCAGAGATTGCAGAATAACGCCCTGAGAGCAGCATTGGACATCCTTTATAGAGAGCACATTACCAAATTCAGAAAAGAGGTTAACTGGTTGAAAATTACAGATAGAATCTCCTTAAAACAGCCACTCTCACGTCCAAATTGCTAAATAACTTAGCACCTCCTTACTAGCGGAAAAAATAGGATAATAGCTGTCAGCACTACGAGATCTGCTAACACATTTATGCTGGAGATTCCCAGGTTCAAGCGATCGACAGCGGGAGGAAGCAGCTTTCCTGTTAAAGCTGCACAATGCTGGAATAAGCTACCACTTGACCTCAGACTCAAACAACCTTACCCTAAATTTAGACATAAGGTACTCAAATGGTTGCGCACTAACGACACTTAACCTGATTTACCTTATTCCTACCACTCCCAGCTTTCATCTAACCTTTGCACCCGTTGAGCCACACTGTACTTTAGGCGAGCATGCATATATAAATATACATGCCAATGTTTCTTTGACTGACTAAGGTTATGTTCTGTACTATATGTATTTATGCACTTGTTGTACTTACCTGTATTATTCACTGTAACTAAGCTATAAGGCTTCTTGTACTGTTGCGCACGGCTACCCAAGGGTTTGGTGTGCATTACCAAATAAATAAACAAACAAACAAAACAAACAAGGGCAGACATTTCGGCAGACAGAACATGCTTGCTCACGGCCAAATTATCGACACCTGTACCGACACATGTTTCAGGGGAAAAGGAGTTCAAGTCAAAGCCGTGCGCACGCAATGCATCTTGTTCATTTAGCACACATTTGGAATCAAAGTAAACAAGAGCCCGATCTGTTCGATGAATGCCCAAGAAATCAATCCCCTGAAGATCACTTCTAGTAATGCTCACTAACCCATTGACACCTTGAAGTAATCGAAGGATGTTAGAATGATTCCGGACCAATGCTCCCTTAACAGGAAGACACATTCCACCGACAGTATGTTAGAGGTAACCTTTGAATTCTTCGCCCACCAGACTGCTCATTAGGCATAGAGCCCCTGAGGCCCACTAAAGGACCAATGGGTCACTGAAATTCTAAGTGATTCCCAGCCAAAGCATTAATTACTCTGTGCCCCGTCACCCAAAGCAAGGTTACAATCAGAGCCACCGCCCCTCTTTGGGCCAAATTCAACCTGTCCACAGACATAATTAGAAGATACAATATGCTGACAGCACGTTACAGGGGCACAGGGATTGAGCATAGGGCATAACCTCTGAGTAGGGAGGCGAAGGCTAATAAGATCAATCCACCCCTCTGCTGAAGCCACGGCCAGAGGAAAACCTAACTGGGGACCCAGAAGAGTGGGCCCACTATGTGCATTAATACCATTCCCCCAGATGGTAAAATTGGGGTGGAATTAGATGTATTGCCAGCCGCAAAACCAAGGTCTACAGCACCCAAATGAACATTAGGATTAGTCATTGCTGCTGACCCCAGAGGACCAAAGTTAGGGTCCCTTTCCAAAATGTCATTTCCTACTGAGGGAGTCACAACAAACAGATCCTTGTCCACTGAGTTCAGTAGGGTTGATTTCAACACAGGTTAATGAATAGTTTTTTCAGGAAAAGTCTCAATGAAAAGTTATCCTGTTTCAACCCCAAGCAGTTCTTGGATTGTTTCCTATTCTTAGAGAGATGTAGAACTTTCAGACTGCTGGCCTGCTTAGTAGAGCACGAGGTATCATTCAACATTGTGTGATCCGATGAGGGAACTCAAGGGGGTAGCATCTCTTGTCCACCTTGTCTTATCTGTGTATTAGCTGTGTTTTTCAGGTTTTGTGTTTCAGAGGGGCCGTTTCTTGACACACCATCAGCAGGAATTTCAGCGATGAGATCCACCATCTCCCATTGAGGGACCACAGTAGTCATAACTGCAGTTAGGTCACCCTGCCTAGCTTGTAAGGAGCCTGTTTGAGGCGGCATAGACCCTCGACCTTTCGGTGCTACCTGCCCCGTCATTCAAGGTTGGCGACAGGATTCACAGTACTTGCCACCCCAGACGATCGGTCCTGCTTCACCAAGCAGTGATTGAACAAGAATTCCTTCATCGTCGTATGCAGTTTGATGTTCTCATATTTAAATAGGAGAGACCAGAGGACCAATGAGTTAGCTTTTACTTCTGCCTTCAAGCCCTCATAGAGGCACAGCAGGATAAATAATACTCGGTTTATCTTCACAAGAGAATTCACCACTGAAATGTCCTGCTCATTAGGCCAGGGAGGAAGTTCCTCGATATGGTGTCTGAAAGGTACTCTTGGGGAGAAGGAGCCAGACATCTCCACAGAGAACAGAGATGAATCAAAATTGGGCACATACCTTGGTTCTATCCCGGGTGGTGTGTCATAAAAACTAGAACTACTCCACGACCCCTTCGGGGCGGGGAGTGGTCCATAAGGTCAATCATGTCCTCAACGTGTTTGGGCAACAAGCACTCAGCTATCACCGGGTTCCCAGTGCACAAAAGGCCATTCCCCTTAACACAAGTCACAGCCCTACCCTTGGAGGGGAAGTAGGTGGAAATTGTGTGAGACCCTCCAGGTTATACCGGGCATGCTGCGTGATCCAGACTCACTGAAACATTCACATTGGCCATCCCATGAGCAACTAACTCTACAGATACTGCAGAAACTTGAGGAGATCTTAAGGGGGGAGACAATGGGAGTGGCAAGGTCATAGCAGCCATCATTTCAACATCTGAAAGCTGACCCCAACCCACATGGAAGTGGGACCATAGTTGCAGAGCTTTGCAGGCTACGTGTGTAGGACATGTACACAAAGATTGTCACACTTACCCTTGCAAAGGAATTAGTACCCCCTCCCTCTCAAAGTGAATGTAGTGGAGATAGACACCCTCTACCTCAAACCGAATGATGATAAACTATCGGGTTGATCACTGACTTTAAATGTTACATAAATCAGAATTGTAGTGCCTTCTAGGAAAGCGCTTTGGGAGAGGATCTATTTTTTAGAGTCAAAATGTTATGTGCAGTAGAGAATGTGTCAGTTAGTTCATGTTATGATACATTATCAAAGAAACTAGATTCAAATCAGAGCAGGTACCAAGTTTTAAGTAAGTATAGGTTGGTCAGGCATTTTGTAAAGTGGGCAGCCATTTTGGGTTTTTAAACAAGGTCAGGAACTCTAAGATGGATGCTGGCATACAAATAAGTGAATTTCTGTGAAACCATGCTGAAAGGATAAAATAATTACCTCATGATAGTTCAGTGAGAGTTCAGTAGTGAAGGACATGGTGTCTGGGCTACTTATCTCTATTCTTGACAGTGGTAAGCTGTGGGAGCATGGTAGCAGTCAAGGGAAGATAGTGGGTGATGTATTCAGCTGGTTCAATTAGCAGAGAGGATACAGCTGATACCTATATTTGGCCTCTGGGACAGGAAACCATTAGGCAGTTGCTCAAATTGTCTCAGGATTGATGTCATTGGCATTCCCATTTTAAAGGTCAGGTACGGCACACACAATCTTAATCAGTTACAGATGTAGGTATGGAATTGAAGCATTTGTGAATTTGCAGCTCAGTCAGCCAACCCTAGATGAGGAAGGGCTTGCCTTGGAGTGCCTGAACCAATGAGAGTTTTCTGCATCATAGACAGGTAACTGAGCCAACCAAGATGGGTATATAAGGAGGGACATTTTATAACTTTTAGCAGAGTCTCAGGGATTTTTCTGATGCTGTATCTTGTGTATTCTGTGTCATGCCTGCTGGAAGAAATAAAACCTGATGACTTCTTGAAACCAGTCCTGCTTTGCTTCAGAGTGTCTTCCTGACCCCAGAGATGCCAAGGCACAGAGAGTGGGGGTGGTGGAACCCTCATTAACCCCCTGCTACACAGTTAAAGACGCCCTGCCGCCCGACAGCCTGGACTGCCCAGACTGCACCTTTTCACAGCTCAACTATACCTCAAGCTAACTCTTCCATTATGTCTACAGGCACACCACTCCGCAGATGTCATTTCCAGCGCTGAAGCTCAGAGTTAATTGCAGAGAAAGTGCGGGAGGGTTAAATGATTCATGGGCCTCAAGTACCTAGGAAAAATAGAGCAGTGGCTCTCAGCAGAGCCTAGCCAGGGTATGTCTGCAAAGTTTCCAGTGGCTAATCAGCTATGGCAGCTCCTGTGGCTGTGGTTCCAGCTCCCGCAGATTCAGATGAGCTAGAAGAAAGGACCAACATATGTCCTGGTGCTCAGCGCAGCTGCTTTTGTGTTTTGTGCTGCACGACTTTGCCACAAGCCACCCCAACGCACGTTGGGTGATGGAATAAGTGACCATTTCGGAACCACACCCAGGTGGACTTCAAGGTTATCATAAAACAAAATATATGGCGTTAGCAGGATGTTGTATTTTACAGAAATAAATGGGGTTTGGGGCACAGATTAAATTAATCTCCTAAAGTATGTGGGATATGATCGTGAATTCAAAGGTTCACCAGAAACTTCCTTATATTGGGCATTTATTTAGACACTTCCTTGTATTCTTGCGTAGTAAGGTGTGATTTAAGTTTTTTTTTTCTAAATCGTCTGTGACACTGTTAAACTACTAGGTATTCGAACAGTCTGTACCATATATCTAGGACTACAGAATTATGCTTTTTCTTTGGATTACTTGCATTTGAAGCACCAAATGCGTATCTTTATTGGATCTGAGATTCCTTATTGGGGTGTAAGGCCTCATTAGTTTCTACAGGTTTCTACATGTAATCTGCTGCTGAGTCATTCAATACTTTGTGAATGAGGCAAAGCATTTTGAAGGATACCCTTAGTTCCATCGGGTGGTAAAAGAATGATTCCAGTGTCAGTGAGATCTAGTCCTGTCATTTTGCATTCCTTCAAGATGTGTTTGTTGGCTCAGGTCTTAACAATTTAGAGCCTCTGGATACATTTATGTGAAGCAGGAGCTCAAAGGTCACTGCATTCTTGTAAATAATGGAGCACTAGTGCAGTTGTCACATTGGATTTTTGTTGAACACTAGTAGGATTGTGATATTTATGAGCAGGCCGAATTGTCATTTTACTTTTATCCAGTTTGCGTTGATTTGAGGTTTAAAATATACTGGCAGATATAAACAGTGTTGCCCAGACTTTCATTCCCTCATATGTACAGGTGACTGTGCAACGTTTGGTGCAGATTGGTGAAACGGTGTGGAATTGTATGAGGACAATGCTTCGCCAAGCCACAAACCCACAAACACATTTTGACTTTTGCTGAAATCCGGGGAAAGGTGTGCAGTGTCCAGATGTCCTGTAGCCAGTAATGTCCAGAGGTTCCTACAGGTGAATGTGCATCATTTGGTGCAGATTGGTGAAACGGTGTGGAGTTGTAAAGGGAACATATACAATCCACAAACCCACAATCTCCCAAATGTTCACTTTTACATATATTCAGTGAAAAATCTTTGTTAAAGCGACATTATGGTTAAGTTGTACCAATAAAAACCTATGAAATTCAGTGAAAAAATGATGTTAAAGGGACGTTATGGTTACTTTGCACTAATAAAAACCAGTGTGTTAAAGGATATTATGGTTACACATGAGTTATAGTAAGCTAAGCAACCATAACTCGCACCACTACCGTGCACTGCTAAGACTAACACGCATTACATTAAAGATGACATCACACATCTCATTGATGACATCACGTATGACATCACATGTCTGACCCCTTCTTTTTTGTTCACTGACATTTCTAGGCCAGGTGGTTTTCTTCACTGACAGTCAAAAACTGAAATTTCAAAAGGTACTATATTTGTAGATATTACCTTTCGCATATGTTCTTACAGACTGAAGCATAACCTTTCACATATCAACACTCACAAATAGCAGTACAACCTTACCAACCAGAAGTAATAGCCCATGGCACAATCACACACCCCTCTACGTAGTCCTACCCTGATATTCATACTCTCATACACAGTGCAGGCAAATGCATTGCACAACTTTGAAACCCACACTTGTCCTTTTTTTATCCAACAGACAAAAGGGAATGCCTACCAAAAAGCAACTCAGTAGAAAACAATGCAAAAATAAAGCAGATAAAACTAAAACCATGCAAAATGGTCATCCGCCTCCAGCAGAGTTTGTACGAAATGTTCAAACAAAACATCTAATACAGTCACTGAGCAAAACTGAACCAGCTAGCAGGAAAAAAAGTATGGCCCCTCTTACAAAATATACAACTGAAAAGAAATGTATTATGAAGAATACAACTACCAGTACCACTAGCACTGCCTGTACCAATGTTAACGTAGAAACAGGTAAGCATTCCAAAAAATTAATTTTACAAAAAATGTTCCACCATAGAGTCCTTCAGAACCTTATAAAAAGAAAATAGAAATCACTCTCAACCCTTAAAACGTACTGTAGAAAACAGATCCTGGAAGCTCTCACAGACAGTGCAATGCTTCTCAAAAGGAAATTGTTTATATTAATTTTAAACAGAATGAAACCACTAACAAAATACATTAGTAAACTACAAAACGTACTTTGCAATATGCACAATATCAACATGTATACCTTTGCAAACGTCTGTGCAGGTGAGTGGGTTCACACATCCAGCACAGAGCCATATTTCAATAAAGAGATATCCAAACAAGAGCAGAGAACCCCAATTGCCATACACAGCAGTGGCCGAGGGTATGAAATCGTAGAGAACACCACTATGGCAGAATAAGCGCTCATTGAAAGAATATCACCAACAAACTTACAATCAACTCTCCATTCCACCGAACCAAACCGTCCCGTCTACAAATGGCCCTGCACCTGAATGAGTTATGTACAAAAACAGTCCTTCAAATCTTTACAGCAATTCCTAAATCACTATGTGAAAGCAAAAGAGAAAATGAAAATGTTGCAAACTATGGGCTAAAGTCCATTTGCCAAATTCACAGGACTGCGAGGACATTTATTAGCCTGCATTTCCGGGCCTGCTTGCAGAAGCACTTTCCACCACATCAAAATGATAGCAACTGTAACACTTACCTGGACTCCTCGGGAGTGTAATATCACTTCAACCCACATACCTGTTACCTTGAAGCTGTTAGGATTCTTTTTTTGTTAATACAGACAGATAACAACAATGGAGATGCTATAAATAGTGTAAGTGTGGATAACTGCTAGATGAAATGTGTATCAATACCTAGAAATTCACTCCCCTCTAATTCTAGTGCTAAATACCATTCTCACCTGTGTTTTGTAATTGTGGAGCTCTCCATCCTGCTTTTAACAGGGGCGCGTTGAGAGGTGACATTGACAAAACTTGTAATTCTTTTAGGGAGAGTGTCTTTTGTAAACAATGAGTCTTTCAGTAGGTAAACAAATGAAGATACTGTAGTCCTAATAATGATTCCTACATTGGAGAGATCTCTCATACTAATTACTTTTGTCTTTTCCCCTTTTTTGCAGGTTCTAGGGAGTTGGAATGCTGACTACATATGATGCACTTTTAAGGATGAGTTTTCTTCAGGAAGAAAGGAACTATGGATGCGGAATGGTTGCAGGGATACTCAGGATGAGAAAACATATAAATGTAAATGTGTCTATTCAGAGTAATTGCAACCTTCAAGAGCGAAGCACAGTAACAACTGTGAGGTGATAACTTGGTGAAACTTCAGGTACGTAAGCGCATTAAAAACGTCTTCCCTTTTGACTCTGTTAAGTTTTTTTTTTTTTTTAATAAATATCTTTTGTGTTTTCTGCAGGTTTCAGACTGCTGAGGAAAACCTTCAGAAGATGCTGTGGCTGCGAATGAAAACTTCTGGCTGAAAAGGTGCTGCGAACAAACAATTATTATTCAACAGAAAATGACAGTGTCGAAGGAAATCTTCTGTCAGGTAAGTCTTATCTGTGGTCTGTGATGTTCTGTAAACTATCGCAAGACTAATATTTCTCTTTTCTTTAATTTCTTTAGATTCTGTGAGGAGAAACACTGGTAGCGTTACAATGTTGTCAGCGGAGCAGTGCGAAGCGTGCGCTCTGTGCTGCTTCTTGTAAATGGATCCTCTAGTCGGCCATTTTATGAGTATGCAATTACTATTGTAGCCCATGCAAGTCTATGGAATTGGATGCTGTAGATGGTGTAAATGCCCTTGTACCAGGCTAACACCCAACTTTGACCTGCTGATTGATGTAATGTGTTCCGCCTAGCCTGAATGTCAGAGTCAAGACTATGGGGGTCATTACGACCCAGGCGGTAAGGGGTTAATGGCGCTGGTAAAGGTGCCGGAACCGTCAACCCCTTACTGTCCCATTATGAGTCTGCTCGCGGGAACCCGCTAAGGACATCTGGTGAGACCAGATGTCCTTAGCGGGTCCTGCGAGCAGTCCAAGGTGCTAACAACGGGCCCATCATTAATGGGCCTGTTGTTAGCACCTTCCCCATTCCCATTGAGCCCTATGGGGGCTTGATTGGAAATGGGGATGTACTGGGGTCAGCTTCCCTGAATGGGGAAATATCGGGCCCTCCAAGGTCAGAATGGGCCGGTAATTCCCCATTCCGGAAACCCGGACCCGGTACCGGTAAGGGGGTAGCCATGCCGCTAATAACCACATGGTTACCCCCTACCTGGTAATGACCCCCAATGTGTTCTGACTGGGATCATGAGAGCAACACACCATTCCACTATACAGAATCGTGTTCAGAGACTGTACTATGCAAAATGTCCTGCTTTAGAACTGGAGCATTTAAATCACATTCTCCTACAAGGCACAGCCAAAGAACTCCTGGAAGAAATAGACCACATCCAAAGCAAATATTTTGGTAGTGAAGATCACTTAGAAAATCCAGTAACTTTAGAAAAGAGTAGCAACAACCTCACAGATGCCAACCTTTTATGACACACTTACAAAAAAAGAAATAGCAAAGTTTAAAAGCACATCTGCTGAAATACCAAACCAAGTATGTGTGTGTTGTGGCAGAACTTTTTATACAATGGGCAGCAAAACTTTAGATACAGCGTACAAAATAGAAACAATGAGGAATCCCAAGGGTTATCTACCTTATAGCAGAAAACAAATACGAAATTTCAAACCCCTCAATACTTTGCCCATTCTGCACTGCAAAGCTTGATAATAACCAAATGTCTTCATGGGTTATCATTAATAACTTGGAAATATTTCCACTTCCAAAACCACTCCAACAGCTTCATTTGGATGAGAGCATTATAATCCAAACAGTACACCCATTTGAAGTGATAATACGCCTTCAACTGAAAACAGCAAAGTTGCCTCCTTCTGAGTTACTGAAAGGCAAGTGTGCCAAAGTAGTTTATTTGCCACTAGATCTTAAAGAAAATGTAGATACTTTGGGAGTACAATGGCCAATAGATCAATCTTTGATTATCCTTGTGAATGGTGTACCTACAAAAGACAAAAGATTTGGCTGCAACTAATAGACTTAAACAGAGTTAGAAAAGCCCTACACTATATTAAAGAGAACATTACTACAAAGAAATAAACATTGAAGAAAACCTGAGAGAAACCACTGAAATAATTCAGGATTCCTCATCAACTAGCCAATATGAACTTGTAGATCATATTACAGCATCCAATATTTTAGACCAGTATATTCACCAACTCACCGACTACACTCCAATAACAGTGTAGCCAATGCACTAGAATGATATCAAATGTGGCAAGCCAAAGGATCTCCAATCAGCATATGGGAAAAAGTCTAGAAGCACAAACCTTTCCTCTACTCTTTCCTACTAGAAAAGGGGGAAGGTATGATGAAACATGCACATTAATAACAGCATCAGAATACTGCTCTTGTAGTCTGAAGACTTTGAAGATTCAGATAAAACGTTGACTACATATTCGACCTCCTGAAAGTGAACTAGCAACTCTATGTTACAGAGTTGCACACACATTGAAAACAAGTTCCAATTTTTAAACATGTCTGCTTTGCAACTACTTCAAAAGGTGTTAGACAAAGATGAAGTTTTGCAGTCAAGTATCACAAATCTCTTGGCAAACATGCCTGGTACAAACAAATACTGTTTCCAATGTCACGCAGATGTACGGTGTATGCTACTCAACCTTGGCCCTCCACTTGGTTTGTCACTTTAAGCTGTGAAGTGTTGCATGGGAAGACTTGCACGATTTCCCATGCACAACAAACGCAAACAAAGCAGGGATAGACATGAAAACACCAGGAGAACTCTGCTCTCTTGACCCTGTAAATGTGTCAAGTAACTTCCATCACTGCTTTATTGCCACACTGCATTTCATCTGTAATAAAACAATTCCTCCCCTCGGAGAAGTGCAACACTTCTTTTGGAGAAAAGAATATTAATCCAGAGGAGCACCACACATCCACATGCTTTTGTGGATAAAAGATGTTCCTAAATTTGGTCAGGACAGTGATGCCACTGTTTTGCAGTTCATTCACAAATATGTCACTTGTGAAGTCCCTTCAAAAAGCACACATAGTGAACTACATGCACACATTTTGCAGTTTCAAAGACATAAATGTGGCAAGTGTTGTCGACACAGATATAACAACAAAGACAAATACTACACCAAATGCCGCTTTGGTTTCCCTAGACCAGTTTCAGAAGAAGGACAAGTAAACAGATTCATGTCTTCTGTTAGACATGGTGTGAAAGGCAAATCACCTAAGACCACATAATGCATTTAAAGAAGCACAGCATCAAAGTACATCAATGATTACAATGCAATCATTGCCCTCTTGTGAAATTAAAACATAGATGTGCAGTACATTGTAGATAATTCCACTGCTGTTGCACAATATGTCACAGCCTACTTAGCCAAAGCTGAGAAAATAGAGCTGAAAGAACTCTGTAATGACATATCATCTGACAAAATACTGTCACAAAAATGATACTGCTTTGGCATACAAATGCTCTTCCATAGAGAATGTGGTTGCTGTGAAGCTGCGGACCGTTTAACACGCAGAGCCTTATATGGGGAATCTGATAACATAGTCTGGCTAAGCCTTGGTCCTGCTGCATCCAGAAAAAGTGTGCTCAAATAGTACCAAGACATAGAAACAATAGCAAAAAAACAATCAAAATAGCCAGGACATTTTGAAAAACAATTTATTGGACACATACTACCCAAACAGGAGTACTGCTTTGGAAACCATGTGCCTATACCACATAACCCAACATTTCTTACACAAAAATAATATTAAACCAGATGAGAAAAAAAGTAAATACATAGTCAAAGGTTGTGAAGGCAGCCTCGTTAAACATATTAAATCCAGTATGATTAATCATATGAAGCAAACATTAAAACTCCTCAACATAGAGAACGTCACTACATGTCCCTACTCCAACTTTTTAAATCATGGAGAAAGAAGATTTATTGGACACATATGACTCCTAGGAAGATGCTTTCAGTCCAAGTGCACCCAAGAATCTGGCCAGTGCCCACAACCCACTCACATTAGCCAGCTGCCAGAAACCCTGTCCACTTCTGTACACATAATATTGCAGTACTTGCAACCAGTGGGCAGACTCTTGGGTGCATGACCTCTGGCTATGCACCTTTGAGTTTAGGGGCTTGCCACAACCACCACAGCATAATACACCCATGCACCCAAGAATCTGTCTAGTCACCACAACCCACACACTTACGCCAGGTGCCCAAGTCCCTGTCCATTTCTGTACACATACTATTACAGTTCTTGCAACCAGTGTGCAGACTCTCATGCACCCAAAAGTGTAGGGGAAGGCCACAACCATCACACTATAATACAGCCATGCATCGAAGAATCTGGCCAGTACCCACAACCCACACACATAAACCAGGTGCCACAGGCCCAGTCCACTTCTGTACACATACTATTGCAGTACTTGCAACCAGTGGGCAAACTCTTGGGTGTATGGCTTCTGGCCATGCATCCAAGAGCATAGTGGCTGGCCACAACCACCTCAGCATAATGCAGCCATGCACCCAAGAATCTGGCCAGTGTCCACAACCCACACACATCAGCCAGCCACCCGTGACTCTGTCCACTTCTGTACAAATATGATTACAGTACTTGCAACCAGTGGGTAGACTCTTGGATGCATGGCCTGTGGCTATGCGCCCAAGAGTGTTGTATTGTATTGTAGTGTAAGCTAATTTATAAAGCAAGGCAAAGACCCGAAGGCATTAAGGTGCTGAAGCAGTGAGCTGCCAGAGAAGGAGGCATGGAGAACAGTCTCAGAACAGACATGTTTTCAGCTGCCTACGAAAGGTGGATAATGCCTGAGTACTCCTAACATGCAGTTGAAGCACATTCCACAACATGGGTGCCAGCACTGAAAATTATCTGCCACCCATCTGAGTGCGCCGGAACAATCAGCAGAAGATAATCAGCCGAGCGAAAGTTTATCTTAGGTTGATAGACAGCCAACCTTCACTGAAGGAACGAGGACCTTGTGGCATGGATAGCCCAATAGGCAATACATAAAATGTTAAACTCTACCTGAGATTTGACCGAGAGCCAATAAAGGCGCCACAGAAGATCACGAGAGTGACCAAGTCTAGGGGCACTCAAGGCCAACCTGGCCGCCATATTTGATATAATTTGGAGTCACTGGAGTAAAGCCACCGGTTGACCAAGGTAGATGCTGTTGCAGTTGTCAATGGCACCCATAATAGCGGCATTGACAATTCTACTCCTAGCATTACTAGGAAGGAATGGAAGCACCTTCTTCAGTACCCTGAGATTAGCAAAGCTGCTGCGGCATGCTGCGGACGTCTGTGCCTCTCTAGAGCTGGACGACATCATCTTGACAACCAGGCTTTTCACTACGCTGGAAGGTTGAGGACAAAGCCCAAGGCAGTTAGGCCAGTAATCAGGAGTCCAGCCAGGGGTTGACTTTCCGATAACAAGTATTTCTGACTTGTCTCTGTTTAGTTTTAACCAGTTATCAGACATCCACTGGCAAACATCAGAGAGACAGTCTCTCAGAAGAGCCGGGGAACTGTCAGTCGTGGCATTAAGATGAAAGAAGATTTGAGTGTCGTCTGCATACAGGTAGAAAAGAACACCAAAACTGGCAATAAGTCGGGCCAGGGCAGCCATGCATATGTATGGGAGGAAAGGTCTTTTGGGCCACCGCCACTCCATTCTAGCCTGCTTGCACATTATGTTCATCCAATGGCTACCCATGCGCCTGTGGCCATGGATGCCAGATAGCCGCAGGATGACCCATATGGATGCAAAGCTCAACCAGAAGGCGGATTACTGACTCCATTTTGTACCAATCTCTGACACCATTTTGTACATGGTGAAACAGGTCCCATAAGCAAAAGCAGCCTGCAGGGCTGCAGCTCACCCTTCAAGATCGCACACAGCGAGCCAGCTATTTCCCTCACCCTCCTCTCATCTGTGTCCCTGCAGAAGTCCTGTTCTCACGGGAGACTAGGCGTAAACAAGCTACAAGACAGACACTGTACCTTTCGCCTTCCTCTGTCCATCACTGACCTGTGAATAACCGGGCAAAAATGTGGGTCTGGGAGACACAATCCATCTCCACAAACATGTCCCACCATTTGCAGACCCCACATGTAAGATATATGCTGTGAATGACCCCCCAACCTCCCTCCTCTTTTTGAAGTAACAGACACAATTCCCACGACTGTGTGCCACACTGTGTTCACCCACAATGTAAAATCCCTCCTGTGGTTATGTGTTATGGGGCTGAACCTATGTGATATAACAAAATTATCCTTCTACCATGTATCTACATTAATTGCAATGTACACAAAGTTATGTTCTATAAATCCGGGTCCTATATTGTTGGTTACACATCAATGCCTACCAAACACCCACGTTAATGCTTTATTTGCCAAGTAGTTCACCCGATATGATGCAAACTATATGATCCACATGCTCACTGGTTTTTAATACTATGTGTATTCACAAATGTGGTCAGATGGTATAAGATTTTCATGTGTACAATATAGACGGCAAGGCCACAAGGCTAATGTAAATAGAGTCACTTTTGCCACATGATGATGATGTTAAACGCGAAGGCATAGCATAGAATTCAGTTTGAGCTCGTTTTATTATTTGTTGTACATGTAGTGGCAATACCCTGGTTTAACCCATCCTAATGATTCACATATGATCCCACAAATCGATCAAGACCAAGCTTAACAGACCTCAAGGCCTGCTCTCCCCTCTCTTGCAGCGCCACGCATTCAGCTCCCACCCTTATCCCCCTCATGCTGGGCTGATGGCGAAAGGCCCTTTTCTCACTGATGCCCTGGTGCTACAAATGTAACCTCTCGCCCTTCCGCCCTTCCGCTGAGCCCACACCAAGTATCCACCCCCGCTACCCCCTGACACACGATATCTCCATGAACTTCCCTTGCACCCACAGACTCTGTTTTACCAAATATAGCCTCTTCACCCCAAAGCCTTTACATGTGACAGATGCATACAACTTTCTCTACCGAGCAAGGCGAAACACGAGCATTTAGTGGGAACTCTGAAAACTTATGGTCAAAGATCCGGGTTAGCTCATAATGTTACGTCCCAATGGAAACAGCAGCCTTTGTTCTAACTAGATCAACAGAATATGAAGGAATTCTCGCTCGCCAGTTGGAACACGTGTGGCTCCACCCATCTTTTTGGCATAAGTGGGAACTTCCTGTGATCATTCCAAATTGTAGCATTTCAAGATACTTTGCTGGTTGAACAACCGGTCTGGGATGGATGTGAGATCATATTCAATCCTGCTAAATCTAACAGCAGAAACCGAGCGTCATCAGGGTTGATGATTGTGGTGTATTAATCAGGGCCTAGAGATTTTTCACTGGGCCGCTGCTAACCATTTTTTACAAATGGTAAGAATTAAACATCATCAAAACATAATAGCTTTAATAAATATATATCGCAACCCCGCAGCTATCTCTGATAATAAATGTTTTAGAGACTTATAACACCTATTGGACATGATCTCCCAAACTCCAGAGATCATTAACACAGTAATAGTTGGCGATCTGAATCTAGAGTGTCCTACACCTAAGGTTTCAAAAAATAATCCCACTGTGGTAAGGTGGTTGGGTCTGATGACAGATTGCTAACTTCTTATGCTCAATAGAGCATTTACGAGTGATATCCCCCCAAGATCTACATGGCAGCGTGGCAATAGTGCATCTGTGATAGACTATAAATTCATGGATAGATATACCTTTAGTCGAACGCTGGAGTTCAACATCATATCTCAGGTTCATAGTGACCATGAATTATTAGCGGTAAAGTGGTTGCCAGAAGTATTTGAATAAAAATCCAGCTTTAGGAGGTACCTTCCACTGCTACATGTTAATAATGGGAGCACATGCTTTCGGTGGAACGAATGCACCTTAAACTCTTTGAAAAAATCTATGTGCAGTTATTCCAGCACCATTCCAATGGGCAGCTCGACAACACTTTCGACTGTAGCATGTCTTTGACTACGAGGTTCAAGCTCGCTAAAGTGAGTTACAAAGGGAGTTACAAAGGGAAAAAACATGATTGTCCATTACTCCAACTTATATACATTGGCCGATGGATGTATAGAATGGAACCTTTCACAAAAAAGTAACTATAGTAATCTGGTGATCCTCGAAGCGGACCGATTTTTTAATTTAAAGAAATCTAGCAATTCTTGAGCCCCAGGCCCAGATGGCTTGAGCAACCAGATGCTCAAGCTACATCCTCAGATATGGTATGAGATTCTGTATAAAGTATTCCAAACAAGCCTGCAAACCAATTTTCTCCCTGATTCGTGGAGACGCTCAGTCATTGCCCCATCTTCAAGAAGGGCGATCGGTCCTGTCCGACCAACTATAGAACGGTCACCCTTCTAGATGCTCCTGGAAAAATCTTCGCTAGATTTCTATTGCGAGATTTTAATCAATGGGCTATTCAGCATTCACAACGCAATGTATTCCAGACCGGATTCATCGTGGTGATGGGAACAGCGATTAATCTTTTGTCACTGAAGGTAATTTTATCCCATTACATCCCTTTGAAACAATCTCTGTATTTTGGTTTCGTCGACCTGCATTTAGCGTTCAACTCAGTGTCAAGAGAAATGCTCTTTGAAAAGTTAGTCACGGCTGGGTGCCCTGAGCATGTGGTTCATCTAATTAGAGCCCTACACACAAATACGTCGATTCAGATCAGACTGGATCTGGAGGGCTCACTGTCACCTCAAATTGACACCAGAAGAGGGCTCAGGCAGGGGTGTATCCTCTCCTCTCTTCAATTTTTTTATTGCAGACATGCAAGGCGCCTTTGTTGGAATACTTGCCGATGCGCCTAAATTGGCCTCTAGACTTGTTGCAGCTATTTTGTATGCTGATGATTTAGTTTTGATATATAAATCACCCCAAGGTTTACAACGCTTACTAAATGCGTTGGCAACTTACACCCTACACAAACTCCTCACTGTTAACTTGGAGAAAACAAAGGTGATGATCTGCAATGGATATAAAATAAATGGTAAAAAAAGGTACAGTTGGATGCTACAGGGAAAAGAATTGGAACAAGTTAGACATTACACGTATTTGAGTGTCAGATCATGCTCACGATAAAACGCACTATTCAACTATAGAAATCAAGCTGAATAGATCAATTTCGCAACCGATCATAATTCAAAACAAATACGGGAAAATCACGATACTACCAGCATTTAATTTTTATATGCAAAAAGTGACTCCTATTCTCTTGAATGGATCTGAATAAAAGAAAACGGCTCTGGCTCAGGTTTGGAATAAACTTGAGTCCAAATACTGGAGATGGTTGCGAAGTAGGTCTCATTTCACTGCATGCAAGTTATCTCTGGCCAGTCATAGCATTATTTAGAAAATGTCTTATGGCTTTTGATCCAACATTAATTATAGGCATCTTGTCAAAGCACATGTTTAAATCTGACGATTCCTTTGTGTGGTCGCTGGAGATTAACAGCGCTTCAGGCTCTTGCTGACGCAGTTATTGCCCTAGTAGTATTAATTCAAGATCTGTTACGGGCAAAAACTAAACTGTTCCCACATGATTAGATTCAAACAAGAACTATATGTCTGAATTACAAAGATTTTAAAAACCAGCCCTTTAATCATAAGAAATTCAGCGTCTTGGAGCCCTATCTGCAACAATCTCCCTCTCCGCAACATCATTTTGATTTTATGCATGTGAGGTTAAATATATGGACCACTAAAGATCTTCAAGCCAGATGCAAATTGATTCAGTCACATGAAAATATATGTCGATTTTGCAAAAGTCCTAACACAAAAGAAAATCTACAACATCTAGTGGTAAATTGTGAGGCTTTAGTGTCAATGCGTACTCAATATTTAAAATCAGCTGTGGAACATTATCAAACCATCACTCCGGAAGCTCTGTACATGCACTATTCAGTGGACACATATTGTCTCTTAGAATAGGCACACTAGGAATGCTTCATGCCTTGAAATTGGACGACACAGCAATTATTGCTTAATCACTTGTTACCTTCTCGTTCTCCTGTGCGGCTGTATGTACAAATTAGACCCAAAACGTGATTTGTTTTGATTGCAGACATTGGATAGGTTGAAGTAAAAATGTTTACAACGTCACTGATGTAGAGAAATTGATCTATACTTAGATTAAATTATGACACAATAGCATAATCAATAGAGCTCTGATTAGTAAAATTTTGAATGTAAATTCAAATGCAAGAAATGTAATACATAGAAAGTATCTATTTTAGAAGGCATTTTAATCAATTAACTTTCTCACTAAAAGACACAAATATTATAGTTGAATTATCAGGCCATTATTTCAATTGTTTATTGTAATCCCTTTGAATCCCTTAAATGCAAATGTTATATTTTCTCTTCTAGATAATTATTTATTTTCCTCTTTATTGAGCATTCTATGACATTATGTGATTATGAATTTTAGAGTTCCGGCAGAAATCGTATTAATGTGATCATGGATGTATAAATGTGATATAAAATTGTTAAATTGATTAAATCACCTATCACAATAAAAATATATTTTTTAAAACACAATCTGGATACAGCTGCTGTATCTGCATTGTCCACAAAGCATGGCCTCCACTATCAAAAGTAGCCACAGGGCCAGAGCATGGCCTTTACACATTCCCTATATCCAGGGACCTGGCCTTTGGAAATGACCACAGAACAGTGTGCTCCCTGGTAGAGCCCACTGAACCTGCCGTACAGAATGATACTGCCTGCTACTCAGTGGACAGCCTCAACCCAGCTACAGTACAGCTGGGCATGGGCCGTGACTATGTTCGGCACGCAGTGTGCTTACAATTAAAGTCCCCTCCGAAGGTGGCAAAACCTTCACCACCAGCTGGACTAGAAGTATGGCAAGACCCCACAATCACTGTGCGTGGGACACACCATTTTTCCATGCAAGGGATAAAGTGTCCCTTCCAGCAATACCTACTGGGCAAGGCATGCAGCTACGACTCGAGCACAGAAATCCTACCTGCCATCTTTTTGCCCATGATTAGTGTCCATCCATTCAGTCATTCTTGTGTTACAACTTGACAAAAACATTATTTAGAAATCGGAATGGTAGATATTCCTCCTCCCTATTACTTTGACTCCTCTGTAAAGAACTTTAATTACTTCCCGAAAAAAATAAGTGTATATAATATGTATATATATATATATATATATTTTTTTTTTTTATGTATATGTTTCATGTAGTCCATTAATGGTGGCCCAAGTTGAATGGAAGAAGATTGCTTTGGAAGACATATAAATGTGCCCTGGACAGAATATCACAAAACTTTCCAAAACATTCAAAGTGGGCTGTATGTTATTTTGACTAGTTTCATGAAGTTCCATCTACATGAGCTGCAGCCATAACCTATCAATAATTGCCTTTTCCTATTACCCAATATATGGTTGGTGCATGGGAATGCATAGCACTGCCATTTAGTTCATGCATCTATCACCTATTTCATCAGTTCTCCTAAGGTGTCCTGATCGCTGGTGCACTCAGAAAAAGATGGACGAAAACAAGGACCTCTCCTTTTGTGCCTGTTCAGCCTTGAAGGGCCAAGGGCCAGACCCACTTTTCTGCATTTCTCCTACAAAGTAGTCGCTACTACTGCTAATCGCCAAAAAGCATCACCTTGTGCCTCTTCCCTCCACAGCCTATCCCCAGAATCACAAGGGTTAGAATGACCAATCTCCCAGCGCATCCCCAGCAAGCTAGCCAAGCCAACCTCATCAATTTTGCCCTTGCCCCATTCAACACCCACTGACAACACACATACACCCACTCATGCAGATCAGTGCTAGTTCAGCAGTCGCTCATGCTGCATAGATCGTTGAACTCATCTAATATAATAATGGCGTAGCCCTCTTCATCAAGAAACATGGTTTTCAAAAATCCTCCCCACTATATTTTTGTTGTCCTCCTTCCCATAGGCTACTGCTTCGAAAATGCCAACTGATCAGGAACGGCACGATGTGGAGTGGCAATCAACCACAGGAACAATTAGCCATGATCCACCACCCCTTCTCTCGGAGCAAGCTCATTTGAATCACTCACATGCCACTTCCCTTTATCTCACAAGGAATCCATAACCGTACAACTTCTCTAGAGACCACCTCACAGGAGTGAGTCTTTCATTGCCGACATCTCCAAATTACTCTCCTCTGCCAAATTCGCACACACAGTAAAAATGTCTTTCTCTGAGATTTTAATGCTCCCAAGTCTCATGCAATCACCCACACTCAAAGCATGGTTTTTGCACTGCCCGGATAAACTGAACTTTAGCAAATTGTGGTATCGCCAACTGTTAGGCAGAATTATATGCAGTACCCTTTGGGAACACCACACACAATTAAGACTACAAGTGACAGTACAAATTCACCTTTGGTACAAGCCTCTACTACACAGTAAAAGTGGTAGCGATGGCTGAGCAGCCAGACTTGCCTCAAGAGCAAGTGAGCAGTATCAATAGTTACACAAAGGACAGCAATTACTATGATTCAAACAAACACTGACTCAAGATTTCTGAGTAAAAGAATATACATTTATTTAAAAATCAGTTGTATAACATCTCACTAAAGTAAAGCAGTTTAAAAATCATACTCTTAATACACCACACCACTCCCAATAGGTTCCAGACAAGTTAAGCTCACAAAATGAAGTGGGAGCAAAATGGCACTCCAGAAATTTAAAAGGGAGGGAAAGATAAAGTTAGACAGAAATCAAACCACACCAACAGGTAAGTAAGCAGGGCAATCTAGAAAGAGGAACTACAGTGATAGAATCAAATAAAAAAGGCTTAGGGCCAAAGTCAAAGTCTTTTGCTCAAGATCACACAGCTCACCGTAGTTTGCGGTTAAGTCTTTGCCAAGAGTTCCAGTAGAGAAGGATGAGCCCTCGGATTGGAGAAAGATTTCACACACTTTCACCGTGGCTGAATGAAATGAACAACCGGATTTGAACACTACCTTTCAATGGAGAAGAAGCTGTAGCTGAGGCGGACGTTCCTGATAGTTCCTGCAGGCTCACGGTTCCTGAAGTGGCTGTCGGACTGACACAAAGTAGGAAGACTGGAGGGTCCTGCACTACACAGGGAAGAAACCAGCAGCAGAACAAAGCAACAAATAAAAGGTGCGCTCCTTAAAACCCAAGCAGGGTCTGACCTTCCTGGCTATCCGGCCCACTGTAGCTCTGTACAGCAAATTCGACCAGAGGAGGGAGTCCAGGCTTGCAGTTTGGGCAAACTGGTTGGTCCCACCAGCTCGGGGAAGAAGATTCCTGGAGGATCTTTTCTGTCGTTGGAGTTCGAGGATTCGGACCTGCAGCAGGGCTTCACCGGGCAGTTCAGTCGTGGTAGGGGTACTCTTCCGTCAGCTCCTCTTCGGTTATTTCGTTGCAGTGGCGACTCTGCCTTTCCAGACCCAGAGACCTGCTTTTTATGCAGTTTTCCCCAATTCACACAGCCGGGCTTTCAATCACACAGCAGGGTGGATGTCCCGCGGGACAGTCACCACAGCCAATCATTTCATAGTGCGACCCTGTGCAGGGAGTCCTAAACCCCTGCCTCACATCCTGTCCCCCCCAGACATACAGGTGCGTCAGGAGGGCTTCTGCGTAGAAGCCTGCGAAAAGACGGTGAACAAAGGAACCAAACCAAAAGTAAAACACAGGAAAGACTTTTACAAAAAGAGATGGTGAATAAACCCAGCCGGAACCGTAATAAAACATATATGTTCTAGCGGGTTTAAGTTCAATGCTACCAAGATAGCCTAAAACAATACCAAGGTTATTTAAGATAACCGTGGTAGGAAAAATAGGGTAGTTACCACTGCCATCAGCCAAGTCTTGATGAAAAGGGAGTGAAACAGTGCTGCAAGAGAAACAGACAAAAAGGGATAAGTATTAACCCTTTCCAGTACTCCATGTAAGATGGTTTGTGCTGGGTCTGTGGTTTTACAGAGGCTAATAAAGTTAATGGCAATTTTATATGTTCTAGGAGACAGTAGTCGGTCCCAGAAAATGGAGTCTGAGTTGGGAAGTCTAAAAGACAACCCTGTGTCACTGCACTGAAGGTGCTGTGTAACACACAGGAAAAAGATGATGCCTGTGGAGTAGGTGAGGCTCCACAGTCTATGAACACAAAAATGTTAAACACACACAGTAAAACACATGTAAGAGTGGGAAACAAAGGCTCACACTCTTACCAGGTGAAAAAATAAATCCTAGAAATCCAGCAAAGCTGCTGAGGGACTCAGTAGGTTAGGGAAATTAGCCATTCTGGAGAATTCTCCCTAACACCAAAACACAAAAACGGCAACAACCTAGGCTTAGTCTTTTCATCATCCCCGCTCATCACCTGCGCAGATCCTAGCCCAGTTGACTAGTCTGACTACGATGTTATTCCACTGTCAATCACTCACTCAACCACGGCCCATGAAGGCCAGGGTTAAATCCCCTCACTCAGCACTGCTCATGCAAAACCTTTCCAATCAATGATTTGGGCACCACAGGGAATGCCTCCATCCTCCTAGAATTATACAATAGCTCTGCATTGAAATGCATGCCTTGCTAAAAAGCAGCCGTGCAAAGACCAAACCATCCACTCCCTGATGCAACCCCCATTGCATCAAACAAATGCTTAATCAGAGCCCCAGAGAAACAGTGGCACAAAAACCTCAAAGCTGAAGAACTCACCAACCTCAAATCTCTTCACGCCAACTGTAGGATTCTGACTACCAAGGTCAAAGCTGCAAACTACTCCACCACCATCATGGCAGCCTCTAACAGGAGAAAAGCTCTCTTTGAAGTAGTAAACCATTGCACCGAACCCTCACCAAACACCAAGGAGGCAGCAACTCAGGAATAATGTGACAGAATCAACAACTTAAAAATCTGGACTGAATGTCCTGCCTTTGTCCCCCATACCTGCTAAAAATAATTGCTTCCCACAAACCTATTCCCTATTCTGATGATATTATCCTGGTCTCCATCATTAAACAATTGATGGGGCCAGCGCTCAATGCACACCTCACGATCATTAAAGCCTCCCTCACAGAAGGGTAATTCCCGGATAAGACTGGTCTCATACAACCTATTTAGAAAAAACAACCCTACATCCAGTTAACCTTGTGAACTATTGGCCTATTTCAAACCTCCTATTTATTGGCAAAATCTTGGAAAATGGTGTTGCTGCACATACTATTCACCAAAATAGAACAACTACACCTTGTGGTGGGCGAATGTTTGCGCTCAGCCAACTGGACGTTTACCAGATATGTTTCATTAACACCCACTTCTGGGGTATACTCTTCTGGCTCTCCCCCTTCGTATATATTTTTCGTGTCCTCCAAGTTCTAATGGTCCCTTTAGTCTTGTGGGATATTGGTTCCCCTTCATTGGGTGTTCTCTTCTGTTCAGTTTGACTTACACCCATTTCTTGAGTATACCCTTCTGTCTCTCCAGACTTGGGGGTATTTTGCTTGTGCTCTGTTTCATATGAGTACATTTAATCATGTTGGATATTGCTTCCCCTTCTTTCGGTCTCAAGTGGGCATCTTCACTGGGCTAGTTGGGTCTCTGAATTACAGGATTCGGAATTTCCTGTGGCTCAACACGGAACTCAACCAACTACATACACACACAACACTCCTGCTGTTCTGTTGTCTTCTCTCTCAGGAGGGGAGGTCACTCCATCAGCAGTGGTCTCCTCCTTCTCAGGATGCTGATTCTGTGCTTCCACTGACGGATGCTTGTTCTCTTGCATGCCGGTATTCACGCTTATCGGCAATAGGGTTGCTCTCAAATAGACAGCTGGGATCCTTGCTGCTGTGGCACCCTGGGGCTTATTGCGCAGGCTCTCCACCCACCACTTACGGGCTATGGTCCTGCCTCCAGGTAGCATGGGCTCCATGCCAGCAGCGCATTCATGATTCCCTTACCATACTACTTGTGGCACTCCACCAGAAGAAGCACAGGGAAGGTGTCATGAATCCCAGAGTACAGCACTTGGATCACTAATTATAAGAAGTTGGAAGATAAACTAATATCTACTGGAGAGATACATGTTTTCCATAGGAGTAATATTATGAATTTGAATATAACCTTTCACTACAATGGACGACTAAACAATTAAGGAAATGAATGAAGGAACATAGAAGTACATAATTTCAGGATAGCTGATAGTTTGACTGAGTCTCATGGCATTGAGAAAGCCCTTGAAGGGTGAAACACTAGTTGGCTAAAACAAACTAATATAAAAACGATGGAATAAAATGGACATCAGATATACATGATTCTCTCTCTCAGTGATCAGTGAGCAATGCCTAAATAGAATTATAATCAGGGACATTAATGAAATGTTAATACAAATTGAAATGCTTACTAAAAGCTAGTATTGTAACCAGAGGAGAACACGTGTTTTGGTATTTCAGTTTTACCTCAATCTTAACCCATTCAAGACCAAATTCATCCTCATCAGTACTCCGCTAAGCAACAAATTGTCCAACAGTGGCTCGATGATATGTGCTTAGAATGATTTGAATGCAACTTCCAGATTCAGCAAAACCCTTAGACTGTAACTCGCACTACTACACTGTATATCTTAAAACACTATCGGGCCACTAGCCACTGCCTTTCGCTGCGTCTACTTTCCATATTGCAACCCTTGACATGTTGACCCAATACGTTTCGTTGGGTCCCACTGGCCATGGCTGTCGGCATTATCCACTTTCGATATTGCACAATTTGTTACTTTAAAATAGCCCAGTAGCCATATCCTTCGGCCAAACCCACTACCCCAACTAATTGTAGCAGTAAAATTACACTTTTGTTTGTTTTCATCTAATTTTTCTAACTTTCTCTTTTAATAAATAAACATTCATCCCATAACTGCGGTTATCTTAGTAATGTACTACATATATCCCCGGTTATCTGTAAACACCTGCAAATAACCGCAGTTATCCATAAAAGCGTGCAACATCCAAAACCCATCCCTGCCCTCTGAGGCACGCACCAAGTGCTCCCCTCCTATTGTCATGCTCCCCCACTACCCTGAATTCCAGGTCTCACTAGCTATGCCCTTTGGCCGTGGCATCTGTGCGCGCTAAACCTATATCCTTCTTTTGGGCACACTAGCCATCTTCACTAGTCATGTCAAACCATTCATTTGTTACCAAACACCCATTGCTGCCTGCCCAGTAGATCTAGGTGCTTCAGAAATTACATTTTTCTTTTTTTTAAAATTCTTTATTCCCGTGATAATTTCACAATAATCATTTTCAACAACAGAAATTCCTCTGGTAGAGTAGCGGTTCAACGATTCCCACAATAACGGCACTCAACATGTGTCCCTCTTATTTTTACCAGGTTCCCTCACTCAATTGCATTTTCCTTCCGTAGCCCTCTCACATAACCCCCTATCACTCATTGCTTCTTGTGACACACATTTTTTTCTGAGCGCATCGTGCAGCTTTGCTGCTGTAATCTCGTGAGATTCCTGCAGTCTCCCACTCAAAAACCAAACATTTTTACAGGTATCTGGCTCCCAAACCCACCCCCAAATCCCCAACTTCAAATTTATATAGCGCCTACGGCCAGGCAATCTTAGCGCTGTGGTTCAAATTAATCAGTGTTCCCATTACAGTAGCTAAATAAACAGATGTCTCCTTCTGAAGCCGAGAACGTTATTAGACTCTGTAATGCCATGGGGGAGTTAATTCCAAATTTTGATGGCATTCTTTTCCTCCTCCAAATAGTGTTTTGAGTTCTTTCTTTTGCGGCTTCTCCCAGTAATTTCATGGGAATCACTCACACTGAGCAAAAAAAAAGGGGGATTTCATTTATGAAAATCCTCTCAGCCTCTCTACTGCAAAGCACCAAGGCTGATATATAACGGTTTTAAGGAACAGGGGGCACTCCCATGTCTGTCAAATATTTTAAAAACTCCTTGATGGATTTATTCCAAACCAGTCAAGGGTATTACGTCAACACTTTGTGCCCACATTGTTTCTTATTTGGTCCAAATCGGTGTTCAAGCTACGGCTGTTCAAAAACCACACTTTTTCTCTGTGGAAAAGCTAAGTGGAGTAGGCTAAACAATGTGTATTTATCTTTTCTTAATAACTTTTTCATTTTCTGACAAATTGTTTCCAGTTTTGGGGGGGGGGCTTGACAATATCTTGGTTTAGAACATATCCTCCAAATGCATCTAGCAGGTCAAATGTTATTAGCCTCTCTCAGTGTCTCTGCTGCAAAGAACCAATGCCGATATAAAGGTTTTAAGGAGCAGGGACACCCCGTTCTCTGTCAAATATTTCAGATACTACTATATGGATTTATCACAAACCAGTCAACCAATATAAGTCAATGCTTTGTGCCCAAATTGTTTTTTATTTAGTCCAAATCTGCCATGCGGTTTTCACACTACAGCTAATCACAAACTGCACTTTTTCTATATGGGAAAATGAATGGGCTGAAAACTGTGAAACTTTTTTTATTTTTATTTTTTATTTTTGATATTTATATAGCGCCCAAAACCCAGAGGCATCTAGGCGCTTTAGCTTAAGAATTCAGTTACAGAATAAGTGCTTGAGATGACAATTTACAAGGGTTACAGGTCAGGCAAACATCAGAATTCATACAGTCTAGGAAAAGCTAACCTTTTGTAAGCCACATCTAAATTGCATACTTAAGATATGATAGGTAGTGCATGCATAATCTAGGAAAAAGTTTGCCTCTTGGGATGGGGAGCTACATCTAAATTGCATACATAAGACATGTTAAGTGATGGCATATAAAACATTGGGACACTCGCCTTTGGTTGCAGGGAGCAACAACTGAATAGTGAAAACGGTGGTGTTTTGTTAACATTTTTATTTTTATAACATATTGTTCCCAAAATGTGCAGTTTGGAGAGGCCCTTGACAAACGTCTTGTTTTGAAAAATTAATCCAAACCCATTTAGCAAGTCAAACGTTACTAGCAGTAGAATTTTGTTGAAAAATGGCTGCAATTTCATTTCGGAAAATCCTGTCAGCGTCTATGCTGGAAAGCACCATGGCAGAAATCCTTATAATTTTGGTAGAGGTGGGCACCCCTTCTCCATCAAATATTTTAAAAACTACTGGACGCAACTCCAGATTCCCTCCAAGTAAATATCGAGTCAACGCGTTGTACCTAAGTTGTTTCATACCTGGTCCGATTCCGTCCAGCGGTTTTCACTGTGCACCTGATCATAAAATTTGACTTTTTCTTTATCGGAAAATGAATTGGCTCTAGGCTGGAACTGCGTTGTTTTGTTTTCTTAATAACCTTTCTATTTTTTAGCAGACCTTTCCCACACTTTGCAGTCTGAGGTTTGTGGGGGGAGAGGGCACATAAGTACAATATTGTTTGCAAAATTTCTCCAAATCCATCCACTAAATCAAACATTATTAGAAATAGAATTTTGGGAAAAATTGCTGCTTGATGCTTTTTCATTTCAGCCTCTGTGCTGCAAATCACCATGAGAGATATACTTAACATTTTGTTGGAGAGAGGAGCACCCTCTTCTACATCAAATATTTTAAAAAGTACTGGATGCAATAACCCCTCCCACCATAAATCGAGTCAACGCTTCGTGCCCAAGTAGTTTCGTACCTGGTCCACAATTCTGAATTGGGCGGAGGAGGGAGGGGGATATCTGGGGCTGACTGTACAATTTTGGTTGCAAAATTTCAGCCAAATCCTTCATGCGAGTCAAAGGTTATTAGCAATACATTTCTCAGGTTTCATATGGAACTTGATATTCACTTTAACTATAATATAGACCTGTACCCACAAGCACAACTTTTTCCCATTCAAACATATCTCAATTTTGGGAAAAGGTTTACTGCATAGCCGGTCCCTGGCCGCCATGCCCACTTTAACCCCATTGCTAGTCCCTCCTGTTCATGGCTAGTAGCCAGATTGTCCGGGTCATGGCATGATCCAGACATTCTGACCACTGCCCCTGGCCACATCCTCAGTCACCAAAGGAATTTCCGCGGACCGAACAGGGAAGTGAGTCCATGAACCGAACCCAAATATCACAACATTTTTTAACCTACTTTTTGGTTGTTTTAAAGAGAATACTGTACAGATTTACACCAAATTTACAAAAGCACGCTTTTAGGACCAAGCAGACGCTCCTGCCGCAAATTTGGTGAAAATCTGTCCGGTGGTTTGGGCTGTAGGCATGAGTAACATTTCTTTTCCATTGCATCTATGGGAACAACCATACATTTTGAGACTCCCCTATAACTTTGCACCCTTTAGTGAAACCTCACCAGATTTAGCAGAATCAATCTGAAGGGGCCATGTAACTTATTTTTGCAAAGTTTTGTGAGGATTCATTCATGGGGGGTGAACTTATAAGCCGCCCAAAGAGTGCTCTTCCTATAGGTTCAGCAAGTTAACCATAACTACAGGGCCGCTACTGCAGGCACTATAATTCAAGGAAAACACTTTAGTTGCAGGGACGCTAAGGTGAGAACTTAACGCAACAAAACCCCTGAAATTCGGCGAAAGCCACATTAACTTTGCACCCCTGTTGCGCAGCCTATAACCACAATGATGGCATCACAGATCATGTCACTAATGACTTCACTAATTACATTACAACAGTAACTGGCATTAAGCATGGCCTTCACATGAATGGGTACTAGTCATTGCCTTCAGATATGGGAAGTGGTCACAGCCTTCACCCATGTTCACTGAATATTTTAAAACACTAATAGGCAACCAACCATAGGTTTTGGCCTTTACCAGTGGATACAGCTTTCAACCTTGTCCACTGTATATTATATACACTGGTCAGGCACTAGCCATGGACTATAGCACAATACTGGCCAGTAGCCACAATACAATCTTTGGCTGTGTTTACTATATATTCTAACATATAAATGAGCCACTAGCCTTGACCTTTGATCAGTTTGTACATCTTTTGGCCATGTCCACTGTATATTTGAAAATAATGAAATGTAATAAGCGATGGCCTTTGGCCGTGCCTACTGTATATTGTATACTCTGACCAGCCACTAGCCATGATCTTCAAAACAATACAAGCTAGTGGCCATGGTCTTTTGCTTTGCTGACTGTATATTCTAACATAGAATAGGCACTAGCTATGGCCTTTAGCCATGGTCACTGACTACAACTTTAAGCATTGCCCACTGTATATTTTAAAACAGTGATGGGCTAATAGGCATGGCTTTTAACCAGGCACATTAGTATTTTTGAACACTAACCGACCACTAGCTATGGCCGTTAGTACTGGCCAGCGACCCCTGCCTTAGTCATGACCGAGTCCATGGCCTACATTTTATTAAGGTAATCAAACCTTTCATAACTTATAAATTATGTTATGTCTAATTCCATTATTGATGTAATCAGTTATATTCAGTGTCATTAGTGTTGTCATCAGTGATTTGATTTGTAATGTCATCAGTGTTCTCATACAACATGTAATTATTGATGTCATCAGTGATGTGCTCTATGGTGTCATCATTGTGGTCATAGGCTGCGCAACAGGGGGTGTGAAGTTAAGGTGGCTTTAGCTGAATTTCTGGGGGTTCGTTGTGTTAAGTGTTCACCTTAACGTCCATGAAATACATGTTTTTTCCTTGAATTTCAAAGGTTTTGTTATTCCATAGATTTTCAGAACACTTCCAGACCACTTGCATGGTCTTTGGCCATGGTCAGTGGTGCCCACTGTCCATTTTAAAATGCTACCAGACCACCATCTATGGTCTTTGGTTTGCAGGCTTTGAGAACTCACAATGTTTTAAACAATGTGCAGTGAGACTAAATTATTTGCCATGGACCACACACTTTGATTAAGCAGCGTGCTCCATGCGGTACGCCCCTTTTCGGGGCCATAATTTTGCCATGTGCCAATTTGGCGCAGCCATTCCGGCATACCCGTTTCAGCGCAAAAGCTATTCTGGTGTCGTTATTTTGGCATGAGGGATGTTTGGACGTGGCTGACATTGCCAAATAAGATCACAGGACTCCACTGCAACAAAACTTGCTACCTCCCAGTTGCATTGCTTTTCTTTTAATGAAATTAAATTAATTATAAAAAAACATACAGTCTTGAACCCTGGTTTGCCAGCGTTCAAGGCCCAGCATTTGGCCACAATTGCTTGCCTCTGCAAAGGGAAATACTTCATAATAGGCTAGGTATGAAACTTGTGAGAACGCAAACAATGACATAATTGTAGCATAATGTTTAAGTGCTGCATCTCAAACTCCTACAGACCAGTGTTCTCCAATGGCAGTATTCAGCATAAATGTTTTTATTTAATTTTTTCGGTTTTCTATAATGTTGCCCAGAGACAGTGTAATCCTCTTTTTGAATATATGTGCAGTGTAAGATGGAATGTGTGGAGTTTGGGTGTGCATGTCATCTGAGAAGGTGTGCATGCAATGTATGCATGTTTGGAGTGAGCAAGTGTGTGTGTACATGGTGTGAAAGTGTGTGTGAGGGATTGTGTGTGCAGTGTGCATTTGCTCCGTGATGGCGAGTGTTAATGTGTGCGTGCACCCATGTGTGCATGTGAGCATTGTGACATGCTGAGTGTGAGTTTTCAGTGTAAGTGTGTGTGGGTGTGTGTGTCTCCATGTAATTCGGAAGATGCCCACCCAGTTCTTGTTATTTTGCATTTTGTGACTTGTAGTTTTGTTTTGTCCATCAAGCGTCCTGTGCTACAAGTCCCGAAATGCAAATTAATAAGGAAATCTGAATGATCATCTTCCAAATAACAAGGGACATGTGGCATATAACAATATACACAACACATGTAACTTGGCTATATTCATGATTTCTCCTGCACCTCTATGTGTTTGAGTTGAATGGCAGTAGGAGATCTCTAATTTGGTGAAGGAGGAGGTACATAGTGTAGAAATTGTAGAATCAGACGAGGGGGAAAAAAAGTAAAATATGCTTCTTTTAGCTGGGAAAAGTGAGAATAAGGGGCTGGAGAGGAGGCGTGCCTACTTGTTTGGCCATTTTCAAAGTCTAAAAGTAGCGCAATATATTATGGGAATAATGATACTGAGTGGCAAGCTGCTCTCTTGAGCTGCAAAGAAAGTCTTGTTTGCACTGGCTCACATGCAATGGAAGATGCACAACTATTATTAACCCATTGGTAGTGCAGCTCAAAAAACCTTCTTAAATCATGCAGTGATTGGATGAATGTTTCCACGAAGGAGGCCACATGGATCTAAGGCATGCCTGTTAAGACTATATAATCCATAATATAGAATATACACTTTATTTTTCTTAAAATCTTTAACCCTGGCGTGCTGGAGTTCAAGGACTAGCATTACACCACAATTGCTTAATGTTGCATGGTGCATACATTTCATACTTGGCCTACAATTAAATATGTCCAATTGTATGAAACTTGTGAAAATTCAAACAATAATATCCTTGTAGCATATTGGTTAAGTGCTGCGTCTCAAACTCCTACAGGCTCGGGTTGTCAAAGGCAGTATTCAGCACAAATGTGTTATTTTTTGCTTCAGTTTTATAATGTTGCCTAGAGACTGTGCAATATATGTTCCATTCTGTTTTAAAATGTTGCAGTAAATCAATGTCTTTCATGTTTAATGTGTGTTCAATTCTGCAACAACAGTGTAATACATGTCCCATCCTGTTTTGTAATGTTGTAGTAAATAAATGTTTTTCACTGTGGGATGTATTGACCCACTCTGCTATACTATGCGGCATCGCTCTGCTATTTATCGTGCAAGAAACAGCAACAATGGCGGCAAAACTCTTGTGCACGTCAAAACCTCCAAAACCGCGTTTTCCAACACACAAAAAAATGGCTGCACAACCTGCCACCCATGGTGCATCTGTGGTGGAATAGAGCACACACTGCAGAAAAAGTGCCAGTGGGCTACATGACAAGCAAACATAGAGTACAGAGGGAGAAGAAGCGTTTTGCAAATGAAACTCAAAAATGTGCCTGTAAATCACATTTATTTTGCTGCGAAAACTCCAAAAGTCCTGTACATAATACTGTTTCAACACTAAAATCTTGCTTGGCACTAAAATTCATTTAATCTAATGAAGCACCATAATGTACAAAGTCCTAAAATGTGAAGAACAAAACATTTTCTCAGAAAAACTGCATTACCTGTGAATGACAGCCCATGTCAAAATATGTGTGCAGCACACTGGGCTGCCTGTGAATGATAGCCATGTCAGATGGGTTCTCCTGATGAAACTTCAAAGTTATCTGAGCTAAAAATCTGTTGGATTAGCAAACATAAAAGGATTGGTGCTAAAAGGAATACAGATCGCAGTTGTTTTTGATTCCACAGGTTTCAAGCTAAGAATATCATTTATCTATATCATTTGATGTGACAAGTTTGGTTTCTGCTGGATTTTAAATCAAGAAATTAAGAATAAATTAGCCTGGCTGGGCCTGCAAGAAGTGGAAAAACAGGTTTCCCCCAACGGGAGGGAAATCCTCTCAGCAGAAACTCACTGACATATGATAATTGTGGGTTAGGCCAACGTTTTGTCTACAATCAAGGAATGAACAATGGCAGATCCTCCAGGCCAGGAAATGGACTTGTGAAAAGGTTGTAAGCTGTTCCTTGAAGGACGTCTGCAAAAGAGGGGACTACTCTTTGAGCTCCAGGGAGAGACAAAGGGCAGACTATTTACTGCTAAGAATAAATAAAGAATAATGTTTAGAGACTCATAACTTGTTATCCAAAGTGGTGAAAAATATAAAAAGGACAGATTTGTTAGTCTAATTTTGGGCTTTACATTTCAAGAGGCGGTGGAACTGTGTAACATATTCTGGACAGGAATGGCAATATATGTGGTTTTAGGAGAACATTATTAATGCTAGAATTTTTAAACTTTACACACACATCCCTATGGTAAACATACATATTTATGGACATTTGCAGAAAGTTTGGAAAATGTGTTCATTGCGAAATGGACAAAATTCTGCAGAAAGGTGAAACAAGGTCTCAAAGCTGCAGGATTTTGATGAACCGATACTACATAAAATATGGAATCTTTGTGTGTGATTTTTGTAGAGGTTACCAATGTATAAATATGTATTTAGGAAAAAATTTGATTTTGATACTAGTTGCTAGTGGAAGTTTCTAAGGACTGTAAAAGCCAAACCATGATTGTGACATCATCCGTCCTTGATCCAATCACTCAGATGCAAGGCAGAGATGAAGCCCTGATCCAATCCCAGTTCACAGGGGCTAGCTTAATTAAGCCGGCCCATACACCCATTTTTGTGATGTAATTTGAAAGGATAAATAGAGACAGCTGACAACACATAGAAACTCACTGACTCACTCACTGACTCTTCTCATTCCAGTGAAGTACTTTGTTCCAGCATTTAACATCCAGCCTTTAACATCCTTCCAGATCCAGATGCCAAGAATCTTGCCAAGCAGTAGCTGAACCATTTTCAGCAAGGCCTCAATCCTCAGACTTCTCCTCACAACCCAGTGTAGCGCTGTGGTGTGGGAAAGCATCCTGAATCTAGCATCCTGAAACTGCTGAACCATTTTCAGCAAGGCATCAATCATCAAACTTATTCTTACAACCCAGTGTAGCACTGTGGTGTGGGAAAGCATCCTGAACTAGCATCCTGAAACTATCTGGCTTGCTACCATAAGGCTTGCCTGATGAACTCGCTATCCCGCTGATTTGAATATCCAGAAACAAGAAGGGCAGATCCTGATCCAGTTCCGCGTCTGATGTGCTGTCCTTCCTTGATAGACCCAATCCATTGACCAGAACCGTGACTGTCAAAATTCTTAAATCCCAGTGGATTGTGAGTATTAATAGGACGCTAGAGAACTATTGTATACCTTGCATTATCTTGTTCCATTCTAACCTATCCCTACTTTCATAACCAGTAACAGTGCCAAAATCTTTAGGGCTATCTTCTTCTGTCTAGTTGCTAAAGCGCCATTTTCATAGTCATCTTTATTGTGTAACTCTGATCCATAAATCCCACTTTGAGTCGTTGGACTGGTGCCGCTGGAGAAGGTGATAGGGATCTGTTACTGAAGTCATGAATCAGTCTCAGAGCTTACTTTGTCCCAGCTTGGTTGCCTAGCTCAAACACTCTAGCCTTGAGTAAAAGCATAAACCATATTTTCTGATTCTAAACTGAAGTCCTTGTCCAAATTTGTGTCTTTATTTTCGAAAACCACCTCTCACAAAAACCTCTATAACTCCCTCAATTCTTAAGATAGAAGCGAAATGTCAACTTCCACTTGTACCTAACATCCTTAGCTATCTCTACACCTAAACAGTGCGATTGACCCGTTATATCAAAAATCGTATAAGGAAAAGTTTGCCGCAAATTGACATTTTGAATAGTTTTACACATGTGAATTAACTTTAAATTATTTCCCACTTTGACTTTAAGATTTCAAATGTTTTCTTTTGATTAAATCATTGCTTGTGTTTCGTGCATCTATTCAAAGTGGCTCCCATAGAAATGTATAATAATTTAAGCATTTTTGACCACATTTGGTGTTTTTGCTCAGCCAATTTCAAAGCCAATCTGACACTGGAAAAGACAAATCTGTTTTTCTCTTGTGTTTAAGGGGGTAAAGTGGGAGTGATATTCTGTTTGATCTGCGTTATTCCTGAGTACCTGCTCTCTCCTCACATCTATTTAAATTGCCTATTGGTGGGTTGAGGGGTGTTGCAGGGGCAACCTCTAACCATAGTGCTATCTGTTCCGAACCAACCCAAAAGTATTCTTTTCTGTGCTGCATCCTTTTTGTGCTCATCACTTGATTCCTAGTGCATTAAAGATATTATTCACTGTTCTGTCACCCCATTGATGATTGTTGCTACCGATTAACATATATTGTGATTTCAATTCTAAATAATGAAATCAATATTTACCTTTGCAAACTAGCCTGATTCCTGGTTCAGTGTGACCAGGGGGTCTCAGGAGAATGGTGTGATATGAGTGGTATATCATTCAGAATACTGAACTTATAGATAAAAATAAATAAGGGTTTCATTTGCGCACTACATGCTGGCCGAGACTTGGGTGTGTGCTGGATTGAAATCACTTACAGCTTGGAGGCTCGTGTCTGGGGTCGTGAATTTGAAATTACCACTAGTGACAGGCTAACACAGCGTGCTAGCCGGCGGGCTACATACACCTTGTTGGGTTGGCATACTGTGCTACACTGTACAAGCACCCCTCAAAAGAAATACTCAGAAGAATTGGGCCTGTTTGGAAAAGTAAATTAACCCTGAGATAAGTCAGAAGGAAATTAATATTTCTGAAATGGCGACCCCAGTGGAAATTAATATTGCCACGGAACACTTTCTGCACAAATTGTTTGTCAGGGGTGAATGGCCAGAACAGGACAAACAGGTATGGCTGCATAGAATAAAACAACAAATCACTGCAATCGACCTTGATACCTGGCAGGACAAGGGTCCATTACATCAAGCACTTAGCAAGCTGTACATGGCCCCAAAAATAAAAGAGGAGCAGTGTAAAATTGCCAAAATAGCAGCCTACCTGTACCTCCACATAGGAATTATGCAGGAAAAGCATGCAGACCATATAGATTTGACAAAGAGGCAAGGGGAAGCACTGCAGAAAATCCAGACTAATCTGGACTCTACAGAGCCAAGGCTCCAGGATAGCCAAGAATCTGAAACAGAGGCTAGGCAGTATATCTCTAAACTAAAAGAAGATCTGGCTCTCTTGCAGCATAAGAATGTAGAACAAGATCTCAAATTACAGATACTGCAAGTAGGGGTGTCAAGGTATTCGTTTTATGATGGTACAATAACCTTCTTGCCAAATGACGGTATATCATGGTTATCGCGGTATAGCAGGTGGAGTTAATTAATCTTAACAAATATTTTCTAAAAGGTCATAAATTGTCAGATTTATCATCACAAACAAAACCAGGCACCCAGGGCCAGAATTGGGCTTTTCAACATGCTTTCCACTGAAATGCCACCCCTTGTTTCCACCAAACACAAACACACGTGTGGAGAGGAGGAGGTGGGGGGGAGCCCTGCTGCCATTGGCAAAGCAAACTGAATAGCTTTTCTTAAGTGGTCATTTAGGCTTTTAGCTCCCCCACTGGCTACTGGTGAAGATGAACATGTTGCCATCTTGATAACCTGCATGCCACAGATCAATGGAGTCTGATGGTAGCATATGCTTGTGCGCATACACACGCACACGCACTCTCTCTTTACGTTACAGCCTTTAGTTTACTTCCGGGCCAAAAGGTGTTCAGTAATCACGGACATGTTACCCTTTGGTATGGCAGCAGGCAATACCCACAGAGATGAGTACATTTCGCAGTGTGACTTATTATATGTAAATTCAATGATAGAACCAGGGAAATCCCCCATTGTCATATGTTTAGAAAACATTATCCATTATAAATATATAAACCCCAAAGCCGCCAACCCAAAGTCCTGGGAGGATAGCTCAGCGGCAACGTCCGTGCCTTGTAAGCAAGACGACACGAAGCAACACAGGTTCGATCCCTGGGTCCGCGCTTAGAAACCTCTGGGTGTTTAAGCACGTTATAAATACGCAACTAAGACAAAAACAATTACGCAACTAAATAAACAAAAACCATTTCTTTAACAGCGCCTCGATGCCCTCGGGCTGGGTGAGCGCTTTAAAAAAAAATGTAAACAACAAAAAAAAGCAAACCCTTTTCCTTCTTGGCACCGTATTTATTCTTCCTATTGCTAACATACTGATTTTGTGTCAAGCACGTGTGGTTTATGAAATGGCATTAAAAACTGCTCAAAATGAAACTACTTGGCAGACGGCACATCCAACAGTGCAAGACCAAGACTGCGCAGCACTTGCTTACTGCAGCCTTTCCAAATCAGATTGAAAAGCACACTTAACGGTATGAACGGTATACCGGTATAAACAATGTGACGGTTATTATTGTTCGATTAATTGGTTCACGGTATCTTTAACGGTATACCGTAATACCGTTACATCCCTAGCTGCAAGAGGGGTATCAGGAAAGAGTTGACTCTCTACAACAGAGTCAATAGAAACTGGAGCATCAATTGAATTATAATAGATTCTGTGCAGAACAGATAGTCATCTTACAAAACCGCCTAGAATCCTTGAAAGAGGAAAATAATAAGTGAATTATTGAAGACATACACTCTCAAGAGGCGTTTGATGAGGAGCGCCATATATCTAGTGCATTCAAAAAACAGAGGGATGACCTCGCTGCACAGAGGGGCACTCTAACTCAGGAGAGGGACGCCTTAGGCCAGGAAGGCAGCAATTAAAAACTAAGTTGGAGGAAAGAAAGCTGGCCCTTAAGGAGTTTAGTGAAATCAAAACTGATTATGAAAAGCTATTAGAGCACACCAGGCGGGTGGAGGATGCTTTGGAAAAGAATACTCAGACCAATAAGGACCAAACTCAGTCGGTGAGTCTCATGCAGCAACAATTGGCCCGGTATTCCCAATCCAGACAGGAAGCACAGAGAGACAATGAGGCTCTCTGTGAAAAGAATGGCATGCTCCACAAACAGATAGCCGTGCAAGAGACCAGTAAGGCCTTAATAGAGGAGCAAAAGGGTCAGGTTTTGGCATGTCATCAGGGAATAGGGGCTGAAAGATATGAGGTAAAATGGGAAGGAGAAACCCCTGAGCATAACCTCAGGGCCCCTGTCATAAGGGACTTTAATCCCTTCAGTTCCATGGACTCTGCCACCCTCATGTCCATTGGCTCATATGAGACAAGGGCCACAGGGATGGTAGACTTCAGCACAATGTCAAATATGGGACTGACAGGTCAGCACCTCCCAGAAATGGACGGGTGGGCATCTATGTACAGATTCCCAAATATGAGGGCTAGCCTCTCTGATCAGGAAGACTCCAGTGAGGGGAAAATGAGAGAATTGGATCCTCAAAAATATCACCTAACAAGGGATCCGTCTTTCAAATTTGGTGGGGAATTCCATGAAACTAGGCCCACAAAGAGCATCTTAAAAACCTCTTCCCAGCTAGGGAAGTGGGGGGGGGTACTCAGCCAATCCTGGGAGCAAGGGAGAGTCAGAAGACTCTTCTGAGCACCATAGGTCTCAAGAGACTAGACCCCCCCATTCTGCAAGCCATTCCCAAGCTCGCAGAATCAGCGAGAGCCTAGAGGATCAGACAGCCACCTCCTGTAGCAGTGCCTCTGAGTCAGAGGATGAGTGGACAAGGGTGACCATAACTAAAAAGGCCAACTGAAATTAAGAGGGCCTACTGAAATATCCCCTGAAGCAAATCAAGGCCATTAGGAGCGTCATAACCCCCTATCATAAAAATGCCAAATATTCAGTTTGGGAGCACCTCGAGTTGTATGAGCAAATGATGGATACTTTCCACCTGATGGATAGCCAAAGTTGCATTCAATGGCGCTGATTCATAGATTACTTGCGCCGAACAAAACAGGATTTGAGCGCCATTCTGCCCACAAATCCCTGTTTAACAAATGGGGATTTGCAGGCAGAATGGCGCACAAATCCTGTTTTATTCAGCGCAAATATTCCATGAATTACCCCCAATATGTCAAGTGGACATTTTCCCCTGAATACTCCAGCTTCTTTGTGGGACTGGAGGATCAGGACCATTCAAGGTGGTCTACCTATAGGGCGGCCATCTTAAAGCATTTCTCAATACATAGAAACCCTGAAGATGCCCACAAGGTGGCCTACAATCTGCAATGTGGGGAAGACCAGGCCCCACAAGAATTTGAAACGCGCATTTGCACAGACCACCAGGAGGGTGTGCACAGACAGTAGGGAATTCATCAATACCTTCTTTCATGCATTCCCTAAATACATTATGATCCAGCTGGTGAGGGACTTTCATGAGAAGAGATCACTAGACTGGGTCATTGAACAAGCAACTCGCATTTATGAAGTGCAGAAACTGGTAGAAAATAAAAGTGTCAGCAAAAGCCCCAAACCAACCAACACCCCTGCTGCTGCTAAGGTGGCGGAGGTGAAGGTTGCCCCCATTTTAGATCTGGAGATGGGGGGGCCTAAAAGCATTCCTGTGCAAAAACCTCTTAACCAAAGACCCAGAAGGCCCACGGGCCAATCCCAAACAGGTAGTCAGGGAGGTAACCCCATAAATGGGACCCTTAACTCCCCTCACTACATCAGCCCCCGTTACAAG
Organism: Ambystoma mexicanum; assembly: GCF_040938575.1. Lineage (NCBI taxonomy): Eukaryota > Metazoa > Chordata > Amphibia > Caudata > Ambystomatidae > Ambystoma > Ambystoma mexicanum. The sequence continues at coordinate 1,110,555,244 of NC_090924.1, read as the reverse complement.
GTCAGCAGACCCAACCTGGGCTATATGTGGACTCCCCCAGCCCAAGGCGGGGGATCCAACCAGTTAGCTGCCAACCCAGGAAACTTCCCTCCCAACTTTCCCCAGGAGGGCAGTAATCCCCCAAATGCCGGGTTGAGTTTCTTTCCCCGGTATCCACCAAATATCAACCCCCAAAACAACCCTTCTTTCTTTCCCCACTTTCCTGAGCCCAGACAGCCCAATCCGGGAGAGGGGAGGCCAAGGGTGGAGGGGTATCAGAGCTATCCCAACCAAGGGTATTATGGGAGAAGGGACAGTTACCCTTCCCGTGATCAACCTAGGATGGACCAGAGAACCCCATACCAGCCAGAGCGGGTGTCCCAACTGGAGTGCCAGGTCCAGAACTTGGCACAGGATCTGGGTGGTATGTTGAGGGCTCAGCATAACCCTCAGATGAACCTGGTGGCCCATAACCCCTCAAATCAAGGGTCTGGTACTCCAGAGCAATGACGGGGAGAGAGCCCTGACAACCCACCGGTCCCCAGGGAGGAGGCACAGGGGGCAAGGGGTTGTAAAGCCTTATATGAAGCTTCCTTCCCCACTTGTGAAAAGCCTCTGGAAACCCAGGAACCGGAACCAAAATCTCCTGCCCCCAAAAGTCTGCAACCTAAGGAACAGAGGGCGGGTAGGAGAAATAAAGGGCCTAAAAAGACCCATTTTGTGTAGGAGGTTAGAATCTTCCAATTTGAAGGAGAGGGGTCCTCAGAGGATTCTGGGAAAAGGATCTTCTCCTTCAGGAATGGGGGAACTCCTCCGAAAGAAAAATGGGTCCCAGGAGATCCTAATCCAGACTGTGTAAATGTGGGGACAGAGTTAAAACCACCCAACATTAAACCCCAGAATGACCAGCAGGAAAATCACCTGGCCCAAACCAATTATGATGACTGCCTCCAAAAAGTGGGGGGGGGAGCAGCCCAGAATCAGAACCAGGGGAGTCCAAAACTCTCCCAATATCCAACTGTCCTTTTTTTGGCAGATCCCCAAGCTCCCACACAGGATCATGCCCAAACCTATTGTGCAGACTGCCTCTAAAAAGGGGGGGGCAGCCCAGATCCAGAGAAATAAGAGTCCTTAGCTCCCCAAAACCATTCTGAGGACTGTCTCCAAAAAGTGGGGGGCAGCCCTGAATCAGAAAGGGAGGAGCCCGAGACTCCTCAAACCACTGAGTGTGAAACTGTATGCTCAGATTCCCAAACCACCCAACTTCATTCTGTGGACCGCCTTCTAGAAGGGGGGGCAACCCAGAACCAGCCCAAGAGGAACCCCAAACCTCACCAACCACTTCTGTTGACTGGCTCCAGAAAGGAGGGGCAGCCCAGAAACAGAACAAGGGGAACCCAAAACTCCCCAAATAGCGGTGTGTCAAAACTCTGTGCTAGATTCTTTGACTCCAACACCGTCTCTTGACCCAACTATCCCGTTGTCAGAGTCAGAAATGAGCAAATTGACCATCAAGCTTACTAAGAGCACCCATTACCTTTGACCCTTGGAGGAGAAGGGAGGTCGATTCTACGCCTCCATCCAAGTGCAAGGGCAATGTGCAATTCCAGCACTGGTGGACACTGGATCCCAAGGAACTTTGCTGTCTAAGAAGATCTTTGAGCAGCTAAATTCATGAAGGGGGGAAAGATACCAAATTCCTCTCACCCCTCTTCCTGGACAGCTCCAGAACTTTGACATGGAGGATATTCCTGTTGAAGGGTCTGCAGAGCTGGAAATTAAAATTGGGCAACATAAAATGAAGCACCCGGTCCTAGTTGTGGTGCAAGAAGGAACCCCCTGTCTATTAGGGAATGACATCTTCTGCAGGCTGTCTCCCCTAATAGATTGTATGAATAAGGTACTCTGGACCCAGACTCACAGGCCAATTAAATTAAAACAAAGCATGAACCATGTTTGTCTAAATGGCACATGCCACATGGTGGAACAAAAACCGGACCAAATCAGGTTCTACTTATAACTGTGGGACAACCTACTGGTGATGAGAACTTCTCTCCATTTCTGCAAATCAGCCTCCCTTCCAGTCTCAAGTGGCATTCCACCCTGGAAAGGGATACATTGAAATTGTATACTAATGGACAATCAGAAAGTCCCAAGTCCATAGCCAAAATTGGCACAAAACCTAGCTGCATTCTGAAAAAGTGCGAACAGCTCTTCCTCCCGATTGAGTTAAATGACGGGAAGGAGTCTGTCCTCGTCTGAGTTGACTTGAATAGCTAAGAAATCTTCATCAGTGAAGTATTATTAAAAAAGAACTCCCAAAATACCAGACCCTACGTGTCGTAGAGTCAGTGCAGCAATGGGAATGGGACCTGGAAATGCCACGCTCCAAACATCCTCTGCTTAGCAGTTGCATGATCAACATTTCTAGGAATGACAAAAGCATAGTACATACTTGTTGGGTTGTGCGAGGTGTCCCTTCCGCCTTTTATATGAGCAGTGACCTCCTCAACCAACTCGAGATTAATTTGGACCCTAGTTATTGCCAAGCCCGGTCCCAACTGGAGAGTAAATCTCAGGGTCCTGGCAAACCTAAAGAAAGCCTTCCGGTCAGCACTAGTGCTATGGTAGGACATGGAATTTCAGAAATGGAGGAGAGGTGACCCTCCCAGGTCTCACCTACAGAATCCACCTGTTAACACCATTAGTAAACATAGATGGGGAATATTGCCAATTGTTAAGGAATGCAAGTGTCTTTCCCACTGCTGACATCCCCCAAAGATGTGTGGACACAGTAGTGGGAACATTTCCATAACCATGATATGTTCTGTTTTCAAGCATTTGAACTGAGAATCATCCCAAGAATCACCAAGGAGGACCACTCGGGGACCGGGAGGAAAAACCCAAGGAATCTGGAGTATTGTTTCATCCTAACCTGAACCGGCGAGGAGAGCGTGTCGCCTCAATCACTGATGGGAGAAGCAACTGAATTTCTCCACATGGACAGAAAAGAACATCCCAATCTCCCGACTCCATCTTGACTGGCGGTCAAAACAAAGTCGGGAGGGGGGCATCACTCTGCTATTTATGGTGCAAGAAACAGGAGCAATGTCGGCAAAACTCTTGTGCGCGCCAAAACCTCCAAAACCGCATTTTCCAACACACAAAAAGATGACTGCACAACCTGTCACCCATGGTGCATTTGTGGTGGAATAGAGCACACAAGGTAGAAAAAGTGCCAGTGGGCTCCATGATAAACAAACATAGAGTACAGAGGGAGAAGCAGCGCTTTGCAAATGAAACTCAAAAATGGGCCTGTAAATGACATTTTGCTGCAAAAACTCCAAAAGGCTTGTACATAATACTGTTTCAACACCAAAATCTTGCTTGGCACTAACATTCATTTAATCTAATGAAGCACCGTGAATGTAAAAGTCCTAAAATGTGAAGAGCAAAACATTTTCTCAGAAAAACTGGATTGCCTGTGAATGACAGCTCCTGTCAAAATCTGTGTGCAGCACACTGGTCTACCTGTGAATGACAGCCATGTCAGATGGGCTCTCCTGATGAAACTTCAAAGTTATCTAAACTAAAAGTCTGTCGGATTAGCACACATGAAAGGATTGGTGCTAAAAGGAATACAGATCTCAGTTGTTTTTGATTCCGCAGGTTTAAAGCTAAGAATGTAATTTATCTATGTCATTTGATGCGACAAGTTTGGTTTCTGCTGGATTTTAAATCAAGAAATTAAGAATAAATTAGCCTGGCCGGGCCTGCAAGAAGTGGAAAAACAGGTTTCCCCCAAGGGGAGGGAAATCCTCTCAGCAGAAACTCACAGATATATTATAAATGCGGGTTAGGCCAGACTATTTGTCTACAACCAAGGAATGGCAGATCCTCCAGGCCAGGAAATGGAAATGTGAAAAGGTCATAAACTGATCCTTGAAGGAAATCCCCAAAGGAGGGAGAGACAAAGTGCGGACTATTTACTGCTAAGAATAAATAATGAACTAGAGACTCATAATTTGTTATCCAAAGTGGTGAAAAATATAAAAAGGACAGATTTGTTAGTCTAATGGTAAATATACAAATTTGTGGAAATTTGCAGAAAGTTTGGAAAATGTGTTCATGGCGAAATGGACACAATTCTGCAGAAAGGTGAAACAAGGTCTCACAGCTGCGGGATTTTGACGAACCGATACTACATAAAATATGGAATCTTTGTGTGTGATTTTTGTAGAGGTTACCAATATATACATATGTATTTAGGACAACAGTTGATTTTGATACTAGTGGCTAGGGGAGGTTTCTAAGGACTATAAAAGCCAAACCATAAATGTGACATCATCCGTCCTTGATCCAATCACTCAGATGTGAGGCTGAGATGAGGCCCTGATCCAATCCCAGTTTACAGGGCCTAGCTTAGTTAAGCCAGCCCATACACCCATTTTTGTAATGTCATTTGAAAGGATAAATAGAGACAGCTGACAACATATAGAAACTCACTGACTCACTCACTGACTCTTCTGATTCCAGCAAAACACTTTGTTCCAGAATTCAACATCCAGCCTTTAACATCCGTCCAGATCCAGATGCAAGAATCTTGCCAAGCCGTAGCTGAACTATTTTCAGCAAGGCCTCAATCCTCAAACTTCTCCTCACAACCCAGTGTAGCGCTGTGGTGTGGGTAAGCATCCTAAATCTAGCATCTTGAAACTGCTGAACCATTTTCAGCAAGGCCTCAATCCTCAAACTTATTCTTACAACCCAGTGTAGCGCTGTGGTGTGGGAAAGCATCCAGAAATAGCATCCTGAAACTATCTGGCTTGCTACCATAAGGCTTGTTTGATGAACTCACTATCCCGCTGATTTGAATACCTAGAAACAAGAAGGGCAGATCCTGTGCAGTTCCGGTGACCGGCCTAACTGATCCAGTCCCGCGCCTGATGTGCTATCCTTCCTTGATAGACCCAATCCATTGACCAGAACCGTCAAAATTCTTAAATCCCAGTGGATTGTGAGTATTAATAGAACGCTACAGAACTATTGTAAACCTTGCACTATCTTGTTCCATTCTAACCTTTGAACTATCCCTACTTTCATAACCAGTAACAGTGCCAAAATCTTTAGTGCTATCTTCTTCTGTCTAGTTGCTAAAGCACCATTTTCATATTCATCTTTATTGTGTAACTCTGATCCATATTACCACTTTGAGTCTTTGGACTGGTGCCTCCGGGAAAGGTGATGGGGGATCTTTTACTTTTTAAGTCATAAATCAGTTTCAGAGCTTACTTTGTCCCGACTTGCTTGCCTAGCACAAACACACTAGCCTTGGCATAAACAATATTTTCTGATTCTAAACTGAAGTCCTTGTCCAAATTGGTGTCTTTATTTTTGAAAAACACCTCTCACTAAAACTTCTATAAGGGCCGGCCCATTTTTCTAAGTGGTCTTGAAAAGTTTGCTCATTTTTTGGGCAACATAGCCTGAGGAGGCTGGCCGCTTCCTTCCTTTGAAGCTAAGCAGTGTCTGTCTTGGTAAATCCATGGATGGGAGGCCGGGATGGCAACTGTAACCATACTTTTGGCTATCAGTAGTTCTTTATAGCCTCGAAGAATATTGACAAAACAGCTGGAACAATAATGTTTTCCTGCCTCCTCAGGCCCTCACAAAGTGCCCCCCTCATTTGCACCAGCACCCCACACTTCCTACATGTCCTCATCACCTCCCCTCTGCCCCTACAGCACATGCTGTTTCTGTGATGCAGTTTGCTTTGAGATGTTGGCTATTTGAGGCTACAGAAAGCTTTGTTTTGCAGACTCAGCCCCTAGACCCCTCCAGCTCGCAAATCTCACTTGGTGCCCTGTATCCACCCCCCCACCTCTAACCTGATGGAATTTGCATATTTTTGACCTCCAGATAGCTGTTTTCCTGCGTTTAATTTTCCCATATCCTTGGCTCTAAAAAACTGCTGCACGGAATCGACCAAAACCACGCATGGATCATGAGTTAAAGTTTTGTGCCCAAGTTGTTTCAGAGCTGGTCCTAATCTGTCCAGCGTTTTGGGATGTGTGCTTTGGCAACAATTATCCTTGGTTGTCTATGGGAAATAGAATGGGAAGTAGGCTGCACTTTTCTGACATTTTTTTTATTTTTTTAACGCTTAATACTTTTTACATTTTTCAATGAATCTTTACGAAACTTTGCAGTCTGGTGGGCCCGCAGGTTTTTCATCACTTTCGAAATTACGGCCAAAACCATTACTCGAATCAAAAGTTATTAACGATAGAATTTTGAGGGGTTCCTTCGGGAGTCCGACTCACCTTAACTATGGGGTGGTTATCGCCACCCTATAATGTACATATTCAGTGGAAAGTGACTTTGATCTGACAGTTTAGCACAACAAATTACTTGAAATGTAGCAGATTATGCAAGCTATGCTACCTTTACTCTGAGCCACTCCATTGTGCAGACCATGAGCACACTGATGACAGCCCTGTTTACACCATTGATCAAATCAATGGAAATTTGAGTCACTGGCCCTCATTACGACCCTTGCGGAAATCAACTGACATGACCGCCATAGCGTAAATAGCGTTTCCGCCACTGCACGATGGAGGAAAGTGCGGCTAATTCTGACCCATCGGGCACGAGCATTACGCCATGGCGGAAGTGCAAAGTCCGCGATGGCGGAAATGACCCCAAAACGCCCCTTACCGCCGTCGTACGTCGCCCTAGGTGCAATTCCGCCACCCATATTAGCGGTCACCGTAATGAGCGGTCAGCGCAAAATACGGTGACCGTAAATATACGGAAACGGAAGTAAAAACATGGGGCCGGAACGGGAAACAGCACGCCGTACACCTATAAAAGCAGAATCCCAACACAACCATTAAAAATCCGACCCTGAGACACATCCCAACCCGTTATCCACCCCAGTTAAAAAAATAAATATGGGAAAAGTTGCTAAAAAAGCGTGCGACCGCAAGCGGCAGGTCCACTTCTCCCACGAGGAACTCACCGTGCTCACAGAGAGCCTCCAGGAGAACGCTGCCGTCGTCTTCTCGACGCAAATGACCAGGACGGCACTTGCGAACAAGAAGGCCATATGGGCGCTGGTGGCACAGCGGGTAAGTGCGGTGGGGACCACACCCCGCAACCCACAGCAATGCAGAAAGCGATGGGACGACCTACGGATACGCGTCCGGAGCATACTCTCTGCCAACCGGAACATTGCCACAGCTACCGGGGGAGGATCGGAATCACCCATCAAGTTGACCCCCTGGGAAGAAATCTGTGCCTCCACCATTGGAATGGAGAGCATAGAGGGAGTCGGAGGGATGGAGAAAGGAGTGCAGACATCAGAAGAATCAGGTAGGTGGCCCAAATGAAACTATGCCAAATCCACAATTACCAACCATGTGCAGTACCATGCGTCCCCATAGTGCACTAGAAACACATGTCCAGGAGAACGTCCACATGCATTGCCATGACAGCGCCCCTTAAAAGTCAGATTAAATAAATAAATATTTAAAAATCCAAAAAACACACTCTACATGTGCAGCATGCACACCCTAACTGCAGACTGCCAAATAACTGCATCCCCAATGCACAAAAAAATGAGACCACCTCCAAGGCCCTGACCCAATTCACCCCCAGGTACCACCCCAATGCATGTGATACAATTGCCATTACAATTACCACAGACCCATGAATAACGCTCGCCCTCCTTTACTCCACCACAGGGTCAGATTCCAACGACGAGCTTCAGGACACCCCTACCAGCACACCTGCAAAGAGGGCCAAGACCAACGGCCAAAGACCCTCCACCTCAGCTGCACGGATCAAGACACGTCAGCAGCACGAATCGAGTGGCAGCACACTGGAGGGGACATCAACAGGCACCCCAGCAGCCAGCATGTCCACAACAGCAGCACCACAGGTCCCCCCAATGGATGCCACAGAAGGCACTGCTTCTGGTGGCAGCAGCACCATAGGTGAAACTGCTTTCATGCCAGCATGCTCCGACACAGAAAACGGTGCTGTAGATGTAGGATCCATCCATGACCTGTCCCAATCCCCCTGTATGTTTCATCCCGTACACCATGAGGACACCACGCAGGGGCACCCACAAGACGACGACTGGCCAACCCCAACAAGGCCTGTTGCAAGGCAACATGAGGCGTCCAGCCCCTCTGTGACACCACCGCAAATGGGCATGGCCCAGCAGAGGCAACAGTCCCTCGAGCAGATGATAGTGCAACAGCAGCAAATGGCCACGCTCCTCAAGGAGCATGCTGATGAATGTGGGGGTTCTAAGGCAGCCATTGAAACATCTACTGAGACACTTAGGGCAGAAATGGAGCGTAGTACAGAGACACTAAGGACACAAATGGAGAGAAGTACCGAGAGCCTGAGGGGACAAATGGAGAGAAGCACCGAGAGCCTGAGGGGGGAACTGCATGCGACGTCCAAAGACGTATGTGGTGAACTTTCCGCTGTGCGCCGTGTGCTCACTGAGCTCTCACAAACCCTTAGGTACATGCATGGACGTGAGCAGGCAGAGACATCATCCGTTGCAAGTTCCGTCCAGGGCAGCCCCCAACGCAGATCTGGGAGGAACCTGCGCTCCACAGGCAGGGGTGCCCCTGATACCCGGAGAGGGGGCTTGCAATAGCGTCTGACCAATGACAATGAGCATCACTGGACACTGGTGTTCGTGGGGGGGGTAGGAGGGTGGAGGGGGTGTGTTGTGCTACTTTGGGTGGCGGGTCGATTGGGTGTGTAATGTCATTTCACATCTGCAATACAATTCTTCATATTCATCCAATGAGATGTGTGGACATTGATCTCTGTGTACGAGGCCTATCCTGGTGTACAGGCCACATTGTGCATGTTCCCAACACACACAGTGCCACAAGTCCCGTGTCCATGTAACAGCCACCAGGCGTGAGTGCTAGAAGCATGCATCAATGAGATTCTGACGTAATTCACGGGCCTCCTGTGCCTCGCGGACCCCTTGAGGTGCTGCCACATCCCCACCCTCATCATGACCATCTTCAGGTGCTAGCAGTTCTGCGTCGGGGGGCATGGCCACATTCCTACGTACGCACATCTTGTGTAGCATGACACATGCCATGACCATCTTTGCCACCTTCTCATGGCGGTACAGGAGTGCCCCGCCAGACCTGCTGAGGCAGCGGAAACGAGCCTTCAGTAGGCCGAATGCCTGTTCTATGACCACACGGGTACGTGAGTGGGCATGGTTGTAGTCCTCCTCATGCTGGTCCTGTGGGTTCCGGATTGGTGTGAGGAGCCATCTCTTCAGTGGATACCCGCAATCACCTGTATGTGGACAAGAAAGGATGTTTGTGGAATGTCATTGCTACGTACGCACCCCCCCCCCTTCCTGCCAGGTCATTCACGCATCACCTACCCCACATACTCATGCATTAAATGAGACTCACCGAGTAGCCAGGATCGGCGCCCTGCGTGTTGCTCCATGTAGCGTGGTATTCTAGAGTTCCGCAAGACCATAGAATCATGTGTTGATCCTGGAAATCGGGCAGAACAATGTGTAAAGATCCTGTTGGAGTCACACACCATTTGTACATTGATAGAATGATATTGTTTCCGGTTGCGGTACTGGGCCTCCATGGCATGTGGGACAACCAATTCCACATGGGTGCAGTCGATGGCACCAATTCAACCCGGTATGCCGCCAAGTGCATGGAATCCCACTTTTGTGTTTGTAAGCTCCTGCTCTGAGCGTGGTAAAGAGATGTAGTCGTCTGAGTGATTCAGGAGGGCATCAAGCACTTGGAATAGTGTCCGTGAGAATAGTGGCTGTGAAATGCCATGCAACTGTCCGACTGTGTGCTGGTAGGTGCCTGTGGCCAGGAAGTGGAGTACAGACACCACCTTCAGTAGGGGTGGGATGGCGGTTGGGCTATCTATCATGCTGACAAGGTCAGCGTGTGTCATGTCGACAATGGCGGTTATGGTGTCCCGGTCCAAACGGTAGAGGGTGTGAATCTGCTCAGCTGTGAGGTTGAACGGATTAGCTTGGAGGCGTGGGATTGCGGGCTGCCTGCGTGGTGGTAGTGGCTGGGCTGGTGGGGCTTGCTGGCCATGCCTTGCCCTCCTCCTCCTCCTCCTGCGTCTCCTCTGTGCGGCCGGTTGTTGCAGTCGTTGGCGTTCGTCTTCTTCTTGAAGTTGGAGTACTTGCAGTGCAATCAGGTCCCCCAGGCCCAACATCGCTAGTCCTACCGGTAGCATTCTGGAGTGGGTGTGGTTGTGGGAGAGGTTTGGGTATGCAATTTATGTGTTTTCAGGCTGTATAGCCTTCACCTGTGGTGATTCATTCCACCTGTGTCAGCTGCAATGCCTTTCGTGCGAGCACGTTCCGCACACGACGCTGCAATTCGACGCATGGCATCTTGCATTTGCATTCATGTTCTTAATCCCGTAGGCTGTGGAATATTGGTTTATATGTTAATTCTGCTATGGTCCCATTGTTGCACATACGATATTTGCATTCGCGAGCAGACTTGTGAAGGGTCAGTGGAATGTAGTGCTCGATCAACGGTGGACCCTCATGCAGCACTGTACCGAGGTTCACCGACGGCGGGGAGTCCCATCAGTGATTGAGGGCAGTTACCATTTTCACACACAGCCGCACTGCATAGATGTATTTGTGAATACAAGCGTTCACAGATGCCTTTTCAACGTGATGTTGCAAATTAGGAATTCGAAGGACAGCGCTTTCGGTTTTCGACTAGCGGCGTGGAGACGCCCACAGGTCTGACTGGAAATGTAACGTTCTATTGTTGAATGTCCTTGGGACAGGGCCCATGACGGGAATGCAATGATTGATATGATTTGAATGGGATGCGCTATAGCGTAGTGGACGATAAGGCAGGACGTTCCCAAATACATGTGACTTCACTACACAAGGAATCCGGGCAGGAGCACAGTGGATTTTGAAGGCTGCATTACGCACAGACTCAATGGACATTTCGAATGTTATGTGAGTGAATATTCAGGCGTTTTCATAACGGGATGAGGGAATGATGAATGGATGCATGGGAAGATGATTTAATTGGGAGTCGGCCATGTACATGGCTATTTGGAATGTATCCCATTCCCCTGCGCTATGTGATGCAAGCCTGCCATAGTGGGACCATCGTCTGTCTGCCCTTGTTGAACCCTCCCTGTCTCGACGCGCCTTCAATCACTTGTGTCTATGCACGTTGATGATCCCATCTGATGGATCCTGTTCTGACAGGCGCATGCACCCAGACACTCGTTTGAAATAGTGTATGCACCTCGATTTGTGTCGTAATGATTCGCAAGTGATTTTTGGGTGCAATTGATCCTTATGAGTGGGCTAGCATGCATATGGTTGTAGGTTTGGTGTATTGAATGTAGTGAGTAATACATATGAAGTTCGGATGCCCATACTATATTTTTTTTCATTTGGGTGACAGGTATCTCCTCCCCTTCTGCCGCTGCCATCTGTACGCCACTCCTGCAGATGGCTTCTACAGTCGACACCTGCAGCTTCGAGTTAATCAGTGGAGCACCATTACGATCTTATGGGACGATCGCCAATGGCCCACATGCCCTTACGCAGTACTAGTGGCTAGGTGCAGCATACCTAGCTTCCAGCTGGACTAGTGCCTACTTCATGGGACGGGCCTGCGGTCCTAGGCGCTTCCATGTTGCCTTTTTGGACGTGGATGTAGCCCCTGTGTGCCATGGAGGTACAGGACGTCACACATGGGGTAGCTGGTCATTTATTGCGGATGCAGCCCACAGTAATGCTGATCATTTGTGAGTTTATGCTCAAATGGCTGTATGGGCTTGGTGATTTTGATGTGCATTAAATTTATATTCAGATATTAACCGTGTAGCGTTATTCTTTGCTAGTAATGTGGCATATTCCGATTTGTGGCGCGATGTATTGTGAGGTGTTCTGCATTGGGTTCCGGCTTCTGGGTACAGTTGTGTGGTACGTGCTTATGCTGATGGTTGGTTTGACTACTGCCATGTGTACAGGGCTGGTGCAGTCTCCCTCAGGTTACTGCTTTGACTGTTGGTTTACACTGGTGGCAAGCGATGGGGGACTGTTGTTGTTTTGTGTCATGGAATTTTCAGTTCATTTTGATGTACTTGCACCTTCAGATGCCTGTGCTGCATCAGTACGGCAATGGTGTGTTGCCAATTGGGGATGGCCACTCACAGGGCACTTGGGGCCCCTGCATGCATTTGTTCGTTGGCATGCATGGGTGACTTGTACATTTCACTGGTTGCATGGTGTGACTGCATTGCGCCTACGAGAAGTTGTGCAATGTGGCCAGGGAGTGGAGTACAGGCACTCAGTAGGGCCATTACGGTTGGTTCGCGATGCCGTAGTTCTCGCCATGGCGGAATGGTACTTTCTGCCATGCTTGATGGCGTTAGGTGAATGTCCGCTGGGGTCAGCATTCGCGTACCGTTGCGCCATGGCGGATATTGCGGTTTTGCACGGCGCGCGTGCGCGTACTTGGTGCAGTTAGCGTTGGCGTTCATTACGGTGTCGCTAATCGCATCGTACTTTACGGTGACGGGTCATAATCGCAACGGGCGGTATTCGATGGAGGTATTACATTTCCGCCATCGTTTTTCGTATTCCGCCAGGGTCGTAATGAGGGCCACTGAAATGTAGAGCACACTGTTGACATCACAAATTATATCATTTATCGCATCACAAATGACATCTCTTTTGGTATCACTTATGTCACCATCCAGGACATAACTTGATAGTGATGACATCACTGATTACTGATTACATTACTGACATAATTTATGTGATCCCTTCTAATATCTCCAGGAATTAACATACTTTGCACTCCGCAATTAAAGATCTATGTGCTGGTGTACTAAATTGGGACATCATTGCTAAACTTCACTTATTTGCGTTTCCTCCTTTGAGTGATGTAACACAATTCATGACCAGGGAAATTATATTTTCAATCTGCCATTGGGCATAAGACACATTTTCTGGTCACAGTCAGTATGTTACTAGCATATGTTCAGCATGGTTCTTCCCTCATTGCACCTGCTTTTGCTCACCCTGTGCTCTCTTCCCTAAGTTTAGCCTGGCTCTGCAGAGATGTATACTTTTCACAGACCGTATGCACATTCAGCCTTTGAGGGTGCTATTCTATAATGTGCATGCCAATCCCAGCACAGTTTTCAGCCTGCATGAGAAGCAGCTTCTTGCTGGTTCTTAAGCAGGACAGCATGCTGGCTTACCAATATACCAACGTCTGCTTAGTGTTGGGATGAGCAGGGTATGCTGGGAAGGCCACAACAAAGACGAGCATGGGAGGGACAACCGACTAGGTACTGCAGGCACCCTCTGGTTTACCCTCTGCCTTTCCTGGGGTAGGTGCCCCACAAACCCCAACCTTTGCTTAATGTGTATTGGGCCGCTGGTGGGTGGACCATATCTAGAAATTAAACTATATTATTTGAAGTTAGGGTGCTAGCCTGGATACATCTGACTCATCCACTCGACAATGCTTCACTAAGGATTATATAGTCATGTCTGATTGGTCACAAACATGCACTGTTGGTTCTCCTTGTGGTCTATTAACTTAAAACTGACATTGCTGCTCCAAGCACCCGGCTCCCTGAGAATGGATGCTTTGAAGGATACCCACTAGAGATATGCTCGTCACCCTCTCTTCCATTTAGAGAGATCTGCATGAACATGATTTGCGGTAAATTGCACTGCATATTTTTTGTTTGTTTTTTTTTCCTTTTTTTATTTACATGTTTATTGATTTTAAATATAATACAACACAAACTATACAGCCAATAAATGAGCATAAAACATAAAAGCCAGGATCATCACATTTATGAATACACATCCCCGATACGAAAATTACGGATTCGATACAAATCAGGAAAACAACAGTCTTATAAATTTAAAAATCTGCCCCAGATTTGATCAAACAAGTTCATTTTCTTATCCTTGTATAAAATCAATCTCTCCATTCTGGATACTTGTTTCAGATCATCCATCCATTCTGAAATTGTGCACTGCATATGTTGACACTTGTAAGAGACTGAAGGATTCATACATGGCCAGTCTACCCTGCGTCCCCTGCCCTTTATTAAGAGGGATGAATACTTCTGCATGCATGACTTGCAGAGGGGTCTCTGTACCCTGTGTAAAGGCATAGTTCCTTGATTGTCCAGGGGCAGCGTAGGCTGTGCATTGCTGGTTGGCTTCAGTACTAATTAGAAAGTAAACAAAGTGGGTGTTCACCCTCTGGATTTCAAAATGTATGATTCCAGGTGTGGTCCCCTGCTAGCTTAGGTCTGACTTACTCTGAGCAATCACACTCTCCTTCATCACTTTTCAAGCTATGGTTGCTTTCACAAAGGTGAAACAAGAGAATGAAGCATCATTACCTGAAAATAGAGTTCTGTGACAACGATTACTGCATGTCCTCCCTCCTATAGACATATTGGCACACAGATGGGTGATTATGCTCCAGATATACAAGAATTGTTAGTTTGCTGCCCACATCTCGGTTCACATATTACAGCTCTGATTCAGTCTTTGTGTATTTATTGTGCACTATTTGACACGAGTAGTATAGGAATAGTGCTGGGACACAAGCAAATGTTGATAACAGGAACTACATATTAGTGCTCTTTATACAGCCACTGTATTTTTAGCATTGCCCTGCAGGCTACTGGGCTACAGAAACAGAACAAGTGGGAGAAAGTACATATGCTCAGTCCACCACTTGATCTACTTCTGTTTATTTTTTGGCCCATTGATACCAACTAGGTAGCTGGTTGCATACCCATCTGACACCCATAACGGGTGATGCATGGGTTTTTGGAACTTGCTTCTTTACGTTCCTAAATGGGGCTTTTGAATTTGTATTTGCCTGGGTTATGCCTTTTGTATTTTCTTTGAACCCCTCATCACCCTTTCTTTGCTCTGGAGAACTGGTCTGCGGACTAGGTGTGCCCACTTGGGGATTTTTTGATATGGCTCCTTTGCCTTATGTAGTCCTTGGGACCTCTGCAATGCGCAGAGGTTGCCCTTGGAGTACGTCTGCTCATGTCAGGTCTAATGACTGAGTGTGGCTTTTCGAAGTGCACCTTTTCCCACTTTTCTAGTCTGGTCCGTAGTTTCCCAAGTTGAGTCCTGGTGACCTCTCTTGCTTTTACCTTCATGGATGAACAGTTCCTCTATAGTATTTGTGGACTGCTTTCTACTTCTCTCCTGGCTTGAGGTTTTGTCTGAAAGCTTCTCTTAGCTGGTCTCTCTGCTGGGATTTCCCCTGGGGACACCCTGGATTTTGAGCCTGTAACGTTTAGCTTAGAATTTGTAATTATATTTATAATTGTACTTTTATAACGTACCTAATACTGAAGACCAGTTTCTAAGCGCAAGACCAAGATTCAAACGTGTGTTGTTATGACTTGTCTTGCTTCCAAGACAAACGCGTTGCCCTGAGCTATCCTCCCGGCCCTAGAATGGGCCAAGGGCCCGGTATTGTGGTAAGGGGCGGGGCTAGTAGCTGGGTTGAGTGACCAGATTGGTGGTGTTCTGGCTCTATGTTATTCCATCGCCAGGTTTTTTTTTTCACTGCCATATTTTATTTTATTTGTGGGTTTCCCCGTATATGCTCCTTCACAGTTATTTTTACTACCAAACCCTGCACCCCCTATATCCATTTGCGCCCACCCCAATATTTTTCAATTAGTATGTTCAGCCAAAAATCAGCTGCAAAAAACTCAGCAAAAAAAAAAAGAAGCCCTGGTGATGAATGGACATCGTACCATTGTTCTGTCCTCCAGGGGCCTCTCTCTTCTCCTATTTGATGAATGCAGCTGTTATCTTAACATTATCTAGCTATGTTGATTTGTTCTGTGAGGTTGTGGTCACAGTCCTAACACGGTATGTGACTTTGTTTGCTTGAGTGTGTGCTCTTGGATGTTAGCCACCCCTTAATTTGGGCACACTTCTTCCCTAAATTGAAGTGATGATCTCAGCAGCTTCTTCTTTGGGTTGGATGATACTTGATGTTGCTGCTTGGGATGATGTCTTCTGCCTGTCGGGATTCACTGGATGTGGTTCCTTCTCAGAATTAATCCATCCTCCTCTGAAATGGATTTCACTGATTTTTCACAGAGTCCTGATTTTATGAGGGGAGTAATCCGTTTACTCTTGATGATGCCCTGAGCGATGGGATCATCACCCTGTGGGGTTCTCATTTAGAATTTCTATTGCCTAACCAGACACCATCTGTGATTCCATTTGAGGTTACTATGGTTGGTCATGTCAAGGGTGTGATTGTCGGCCAGTTCAGTCATGGTTTTTACTATATTTCATTAGAAATGACTCAGACAAGTAAGAGAGATGTGAGGGTGTTTCCCTGATTAATTGCCAATAGACTGCATTGCCACGGGCCCTACTCTTCATCATCCAAGTACTGATGCCCACCTCTCCCTCCCTGGTGGTGAGATTTCCCCAGTTCCTTTGGTAGGGATAGGAAGATTCTGTTAGGATTTGCCCAGGGCGGCAGTGCGGATCAAAAGGAAACCCCTTCTTGTGGGCATACTGCGCACCTTGACCAATCCATGACTGCCATTGTGGCAATACAGGAATTTGTTGATGCGGATCACCGTGTCATAGCAACGCGTCACAGCAACATGGATGGGGAAGAAGCGGGGAGCCACGTCATTGCATTTTTGCCAATGGCAGGCGACGCATGAAGCATCGCCATGCAGGTAGGTGCTTTCCTCTAAATCGCGTAGTCTCGCTCCGGCATTCACCTCGCACACTTCATTTAGGCCAGTTTCAGGGAATCAGGTAATTAGGCAAAATTTTAGTTATAATATTGTTTGGCTGCATTGTTTTGGAAGCACGTTTACTGTGGACAGCAGCTGTATCACAGGTAAGGGGCTGTGTTGTGCTTGGGTGGACATTACTGACATCAGTGATTCCAGACCTTGTTACATCAACAGTTATTAAAGGTTTTGCTTGTAACCCTTATTGCAGCTCCTGTTCGGCCCATCATAGTACAAGGGGATATGTCACGTAGCACTCCCATCTGGGCGGCACCTCTTCCCAGTACAGTCCTTTTATAGCATCTGGGGTGGGCTCCTCCTAGGTGGTTGGTGTATTGCTGTCAGGACTCCCAAGGGCTTCACGCAAGAGTGCACCTGATCTTGTCTAGCCTGACAGATTGCAAGGACCTTTTTTGTAGACAGTACTAAAAGACTTAGCCTCAGCAGTACACACGTTACAGGACGAGGTAGCCACTTACCTTCAGGAAAATGCTGTGTTATTCCAATCAATAGTATACACAAAGGAGACTGGGGGTGAGTAAGCTACCAGTACAAATTCCCATCGTATTTTCACACATTCATTTGTACAGGTCTACAGTTATTTAGACAGCATCAGACAATACGCACTCACTGACACTCCAATCAAACTAACTGTCCCTTTAAGTGTGCAATTGCCCTAGATGTCGGCGGTGTGCCGCTTACCTAGGGTGAGGGTAAAGGGAATGAACTGACCCTATTGCTCAGCCATAAAAAACTTTTGGGATCAATGGGAACATATTGAATCTATTTAAACCAGGAATCGCAATTACTTTTAATCTTCCTGCATGTTTAATCACAAAGGTTAAAAAGAATATATGTGAACAAAAAGGGTGCACATAATATTTCTATATCTGTCTATAACAGGTGATCACTCATTATTTGGACATCCCTGTTTTTGAGGCTGGTCAACCGGTTTCAGTGGCTGACAAGGTTGTTGCCACCTTCTTCAGGACATACAAGGCTACTGTTGTTTTAGAAGCGCATACATTCTGTCACTGCCGGATGTGGTGTCCTTTGTGTTCTAATTGACATAGGAAAATCTTCTGCCTGTAGAGAGACATGAGGGGAGGGAGACACCAAAGGATAGAGTTAAAGCATTATCCCTTGTGGCCTGATGTGCTGTTATAGTACATGCCTCATATATATGCCTACCCCAATGCGTGTTACACAATTATAATCTAGCGGTAGGGCAGTCTTTAAATGCAGTTTGAGTTCTGGACCTGTACACAATCAATGACAAGTTCCGGTGGAGCGGAAAGTCAGGCGCCAGATTTCGTAACTCCTTATTCCCATAGAGACCCATAGGACTATATGGGAGTGGGGAGAAGAAAGCGCCGGCACCGTTAGCAATGGTTCTCACACTTCCATGCAGAAATTGCCTACTGGGGCTGTTGTGCCCGACATTGTCAGACCTGTCGGACGCAGCAGCCCTGGCAGGCTAATTTGCCAGTCTGCAAACAAGGGTGCTGATAAACCTTGTTTCCGGACCAGCAAGGTCGTAATGAGGCCCTGTGTCAGGTTCAGTGAGCGTTATACACAACAGAGTATGTCTTCAATTACGTTTTAATTTGTGATATATGTTTCTCTTTTTCCAAAAACGGTGGGCACCTTGTAATCAGAGGCAGTCACAAATCTGTCCACTGGTACATGGTGTCCCCCGAAAACTCTTTTTCTCACCTCCATTCTCCGTATTTCTTTGAATTGTTTCGGAACATCGCCCAACTCCTCATCAGCATGCGCGGCATTCCCAAGCTTCGCTTTTAAAAGGCTGATGCCCAGTTTGTCAAACCGCAATTGCCATATTAGAAATTATTCTCCGTACTATTTGTCTATGGCCATCAGTCGTTTTCCACACTTTCCTTATGTGGACCAAGATCCAAGAATCTTAACATATAATGGCTGATGTATTTTGAGATGTGAGCAACAATTCTAGCGATTGATATTCGAGATACTCCAAAGTGAAAAATAACCGATTACATATTATAAAATACACGGCCCTGCTATTAACAGCCCTTCTTGCCTCTAGTGTTCTGTCTTAAAGGATGTTGCATGTATTTGTATGGAACCTCTCTGGTATTCTTGGAGGCTGCTCTCACCATTTCCGTCAGCATGCGCTATAGTTTTCACAACATGAATAACGTGCACTGACTATGTGTTGCCATGGTTACTGGAGGGCATCCGCTGTTGTCTATTGTCTTACTGCAGCTACAACAGCTGGGATGTTCGTGCATTTCTGGCCCTGTCCTTTTTGTAGAAAATGTGCCACCATAGGACCGGTGATTTTTGTAGTCCTTATACTGGACCTATGTTCCCCAATGCATGTTTTAATAGGACTTGTGGTGTAAGGAAGGCATGGTATCGAACAGTTAGACAGACACGAGTGATCATAATTCAAGGGTGTTTATTTAACTTCAATTGGGTTTAAAAAACAACTATATAATCCTAAATCTAAAGATGGGAGCAAGATACTACCATCAAATCAAAGAAAAACGCAGTCCTAGTCGAGCCTGTTAAAACAAAAGGGCCTATACTAATACATCTATTGCCAATCCTTACTTCTGAATAGAAATAGTGTGGTAAACACTGTTATGCAAAAGAAAAGTGTTCAGGAAATATGTGATTTTCCCCGCCTTCATTATTGACGTGGGTGGGCAGCCTGTATCTCTGACACACAATGCATGATTCTTCAGCCTGGTTTCCTGGTCTTATGCTTTCTATTATTGAGGCTTCTGGAAAGTAATGGTTCCTAGTTGAAAAGGTCAAGGGAACTCCCCTTCTTGCAATCCCCTTCTGTTTTGCCATCGTTCAGCTGCCATCTTGAAACTGCTGTTTTCTCATGTGCTTTACCTCACTCAGACTGTGCTCTCATGCTCAGCCTTTTATCTGTGTGGGGACGCTTAATGGAAGTCAGGTGTGTAATTGCCTGACCTCATCCTACCATAGCTTTCCCGACAGTCAGTTTCGTAGGTTGAAGAGAATTTTATCAAACCTGAGCACATTGCAGAAAGAGTATGAACTTATGACTAACAGGTTTAAACAAAGATTGTGCCCATCCGAGACCTTAGAGAAATTGGTCCTTAGAGCAGACCAACATAGGAAGGAGGAATTGTTGAGACCAATCCCCAGGAAGGACAGTTCTAGAATGATCCATACACTACATTACTCAAAGTCACCAAGTGTCTAGGATCATTAAGATAAGAAAATTTGGAGCCTTATACGGCTGGACCCCACCTAAATCGGCTCTTCCCAGAACCTCCTATTCTGGATTACAAGTGAGGTAACAACTTTAGAGATACTTTAGTTAAGGCGGACGAATTAAAAAAGCGGTTCAGAGAATGTTGCAGAAAATTAAAGTAGGGACTTTTCCATGCCTTAATTGTCAAAATTGCTCAAACATAATAAAAGGAGATATGTGAGACATCCAAGCTCTGGGAAAAAGATTAAGTTGAAACACTATATCACATGCAAGACTCGCAATGTAATTTATGCCTTGAGATGCCCATGTCAGAAGTACTATGTGGGCCAAACTTTGAGGAAGGCGGAGGATAGGTGGACAGAACACAAGTCCAATGTCAGGACAGCTAATATCAAATCCCTGGTCCGCAGACTTTTTTTTTTAAATGAAGCATACAATTGCCCAGATGAGGTTTACTATTTTGGAAGTAGTTCACCCGCACCCCCGTGGGGTGAACTCCAGAGAAATCTGTCCCAGAGGGAACTTTTCTGAATATACCAGCTTGACTCAGTTTATCGATTAGGGATGAATAAGGACTTCAACCTGGGTCCCTTCTTGTGGAAGCAACATTATCACTAGACACTGCAAGTATTTTTTAGAACCTATTATATCTGGTACCTAATGGACATCTAACTGTAACTTTGTATATTCCTATTGTGTGATTAATTAAAACATGACTCTCTGACACCATTTGTTATGTGATGATGGACTAGTTTCCAAAACACTTGGGGATCATGGGTTTTCTCTCTTAATGAAGACATTTGAATTAACTATGCAAAGTAGACTGCGCATTAATGTACCTGATTAAACATTGCATTTGACTGTATCGGAATCTTTAGATTTACATTTATTTTGAACAACTGTTTATAAGCATATTATTTTGACCTAATTCAATCTATGCTAAATGAAGGTACAAATTGTCTTTCGATCTTTACTTAGGTGGTAGAATATTTAATTTACCAATTTTGAATGTGCCCTACACTCTTATAACACCACAAATTGACATACTTCAGAACGGAGTCTGAGGAACAGAATACCCCATAATGAACACAACCATGTACCTTATTATTAAGTCATTAGAAGCCATGGGACGTTAATTATTATTATGTACAGCCTATGTTTGTAATATATTTATTATGGCAAACGTAAGGGGAAGGCTTGCTCAATAACCTCGAGTTAGCCTTCCAACTCATTGGACACATACATCACGGGGACTTTGGGAAGATGACATGACCATACCCTTTAGCCATTTTGGACATCACCTTGCAGTTATATACACGGTCTGTATTTTAATGTAGCTCTTACTGAAATACACACAGTTAAGGTACTCCCTCAAGTTGTGTTGACCCATTCTACCATATGTCATCACCCTGGCCTTTACCTAACAATAGGCTTTCCTAGCGTCAACACTCTGTGGATCGCACCCGTTGTTATCTTGGCAGCGATTGCAGCACAGTGGGTGTGACGTGATGATGTCATTGTGTCACATTACACGTGACATCATTGCGTCACACCCAGTGTTTCGCAAATCATGAAGGCCATTTTGCGGAAATGTTTTACCACGCATTAACCTCTACACTCCTTCACACGTTCCTGCAGGTGAGAAGACTACCTACCAGTTACATATTACATATATTATGAGACACACGTGGATTAATAGGGCATTCTTCTCATGTATAGATGTCCTTCGCCACATTGTGAGGACTGCACCCTGAGTCTCCTGGGATCGGCTTGGGGATAATTGTTCATAAGAGGTGAGATGTATTTGCAGCTACGTATGTAACACATCCTCAGAGGCGTAACCAGCATTTGAGGCCAATTTAGGTTTTAATGCATGTCATAACATGTGATTATTTTTGGCCCTTTTTTTCATGAGTAAATATTGTCAATTTGTCATTTTTAGGGATGGCTTTGATTACACTATAAATACCAATGGGAGGATGTACCTTGACAAATCCGGACACTTTG
The DNA here is from genome assembly GCF_040938575.1 of Ambystoma mexicanum. Taxonomy (NCBI): domain Eukaryota; kingdom Metazoa; phylum Chordata; class Amphibia; order Caudata; family Ambystomatidae; genus Ambystoma; species Ambystoma mexicanum. Next base: position 1,110,533,157 of record NC_090924.1, on the reverse strand, counting down.
AGTAATGACCTATAGTGTTGGATTTTGGGAAGTTCTTGTAACCTGTTGTTTGATACATTAACTGGATAGTTAGACTTTAGACTCACTTCAGTCTGCCACTCACCTACAGGGTTAGACTTTAGACTCACTTCAGTCTGCCACTCACCTACAGGTATTCACCCCCACTATAACTCCATCTTCTATCCAGAGGCAGATTAGTGTTATCAGGAATATTGTTCTACTTGCAACATTTGAATCAAGTCATTGAAGACCAAGCATACTCCATTATTTTGAACTTTTTTAAAGTGTTTGTTAGATTGTAATAATTTAAAGGGGACATTATCCTTAATGGCTCTTTATGATTATTTCAGAATCTGTAGATATTTGACACCCCTGAAAAAGATAATTGTTTCTCGAAACATGTTGGGTTCAGCTGCTTTTTGTTTGAAAATTAAAATACAAGTTGTGTGACATTGAATTGGAAGTCTAAATTTAGAGTTTTTTTGGATGATAATTCACTAATAACTATTGACATTTGTTATTTGTATCTACTACTACTAAAATGTATTCAATGCCATTTGTCCTTTCTGGCTATGGACCGTGTGCCTGGGACATGAGTTCCCAATGTTGGGAACACTTCTCTTTTTTCATGTGTCATAGGGTTCATGTGCCAGTACCTTGCTTTCTCCTCTGCAACTTGACTTAGTTTATTTACCATTGTTCAGAGAGAATACTGTCTTTATTACCCCATATATATTTCACAGAGAAAGGTGTTCCCTTAGTCTAGATTATGTCCATTGTATTGGGACACGTCAGGTATACTGCTTAAGTAACACACTCTTAGGAAATTATTCTTTTGCATTGATTCACATCTAGAAAGTGCCCACTGTGACTTAGAAAATTGTTTTCTTAGCTTGATTCACATCCAGAAAGTGCCCTCAGAGATAGTTCTGCAATTTATCTGCCTGTCCCGCTCATTTAGAACTTGTTCTTATTAGCATGATTCACATCTAGAAAGTGCCCTCCTATATAGTGCTGTGATTTACCTGCCTGCACCGTACATTTGGAATTGCTCCTGGTTGTCAAATTCACTTCTGGAAGGTGCCCACCAAGATAGTACTGTGATTTACTTACCTGTGTTGCACACCTAGAAATGGTTCTTGTTAGATTGATTCACACCTAGAGGGTGCACAATGTTATAGCATTGTGATTTACCTACCTGTGCCGCTCACTTAGTATTTGTCCTGCTAACATTGATTCAAATCTAGAAGGTGTCCGCAGAGATGGTACTGTGATTTATTTGTCTGTCCAGCTCTCTTAGGAATTGTTCTTGTTAGATTGATTCACATCTAGAAAGCTACATTGATTTGCTCCTTGAAAGTGCCCCCTGAGATAGCACTGTGATTTACTTGTTCACGCTGCACAGTTAGAATTGCTCTTGCTGGTCGAATTCAGAACTAGAAAGTGCTGTCTGAGATAGTACTGTGATTTCGCTTGCCCATGTTTTAGGCGCAGCCACTGCATCAAGACTTCCATCCTACTGTTACCCTCCTTGACCCTCTGCCACTGCCCTGGTGCCCAGAATCTTGACCCAAGTTGTACATCTAGAGCCACCACATCCACTGTTACTAGTACATCTCTAGGTGCTGCCCTTGACCTGCCCCGGGGATGGAGATCCCAGCTCATCCTATACCCCCCTCTGACCCGTCCTGATCCCTAGTCTCACTGCACCATACCCCTCGATACCCCCTCTGCACCATACCCCCCATCGCTCACCCCTTGTTGCGCATGGCCCGAGCTGTAGCACCTAACTTCATGACTCCCACTTTTATCCCCCACCTGATCACAAACCATGACCCCTCCCAATACATCAATACACCCAGACGCTGCCCGCCCACTCTCCTACCATCATCCCTCGTCCAACTCTAAGATCAGAGGAGCACTCTGGCTTGCCAAACATCTGCCTCTTAAAGCGTTCATACCCCATTCCCAATCTGACCCTAACACATCGACTTCCACTCTCCCTCTGACACTTATTGAGAACATCGTGATACCCCCAAATGATTCACCATGCTCATTATCAAACTCCAGGGGAGCCATCTGGTGCTCCAAACAGCGCAAATCCACCTCCTCTTCCACACCATCCTTGTGCCATCTGAGGAACTCCCCTCCCTCTCAGCCGACCTCCCATGTCACCCCCACTCCCCCTTAGCCCACTGGGGATCTCACCACCCTTTCGACCAACCTTCCATGTGGCCCTCTCCCTCCCCCTTAACCCCTACTCGACCCCCATCAAATGTCATTCGCTATAATTGTTGCTCACATCTCAAAATACATCACCCATGATATGTCAAGACTTGGGGGTCATGTATCAGTGGATGGATTTGTGACATGTAAAAAAATGTGGGTGGTAGAAGCATCTAAACCACTGCATTTGTTTGGGCGAAAGTGGTGGCTCTGAAAGGAGCCTTTTTTGTTGTTTTTTTGTTTTTGGGAGGTTTTTTACAAGGTTTAGAGTAAAGTAGGCAACACCTACTGTAAAATGCTTGCTATATTTGCAAAAAGGGCTGCAAAGCATTTAGGATATTAAGCAAAAAAAGATGTACTCCATCTCCGCGAAAAATATTGGTGCTGTGAAATTTAGGGGGTAATTCATAGAATTCAGCGCACAAGTGGCGCACGGGGCTGGTGCATAGTGTGCGCGTGCAGCAGTCTGCGCCAGCCGCGTGCGCCAAAATCCATTTCCACGTACAGCGTATTCATGGATTTAAACATCCAACCAGCCGTGGCGCAGAGTGGCGCAGTGACCCTGCAGCAGCGGCAGTTACGCCCCCAACCCCTCCCCGCGCACCATGAACAGTGCACAAATCCCGTACATGGCGCACAGGCCAGTGGACCTGCATACAGCCCCCCAACCACGAATACGCCTGTAAAACTCCCCACGCACCACTCCAAATACACGTACCCACCTACGCGGGGAGAATCACACGCGATTGGCCCTGTGCGAGCGGGGTACATGTATTTCGGGAGTAAGCAGGGAGAATCACACGCGATTGGCCCTGTGCAAGCGGGGTACGTGTATTTCGGGGGTGCGCGGGGAGAATCACACGTGATAGGCCCTGTGCGAGCGGGGTACGTGTATTTCAGGGGTGCACGGGGAGAATCACACGCGATAGGCCCTGTGCGATCGGGGTACGTGTATTTCGGGGGTGCGCTGGAAGTTATACCCACGATTGGCCTTGTACAAGCAGAGTATGTGTATTTTGGGGGTGCGTGGGAAGTTTTACATGCGATTGGGCTTGTGCGAGCGGGGTAAGTATATTACGGGGTTGCGCGGGGAGAATCACACGCGATATGCCATGTGCAAGCGGGGTACGTGTATTTCAGGGGTGCGCAGGAAGGTTTACACGCGATTGGCCCTGTGCGAGTGGGGTACGTGTATTTTGGGGTGTGCGGGAAGTTTTACGCACGATTGGCCCTGTGCGAGCGGAGTACGTGTATTTCGGGGGTGCGCAGGGAGAATCACATGTGATTGGCCCTGTGCGAGCGGGGTACATGAATTTCGGGGATGCGCAGGGAGAGTCACACGCAATTGGCCCTGTGCGAGCGGGTTATGTGTATTTCGGGGGTGCACAGGGAGAATAACACGCAATAGGCCCTGTGCGAGTGGGGTACGTGTATTTCGGGGGTAAGCGGGAAGTTTTACACGCGATTGGGCCTGTGCGAGTAGGGTACATATATTTCGGGGGTGCATGGGAAGTTTTACATGCGATTGGCCCTGTGCGAGCGGGGTACGTGTATTTCGTGGGGGCGCGGGGAGAATCACACGCGATTGGCCCTGTGCGAGCGGGGTATGTGTATTTCGGAGGTGCACGGGGAGTATGACATGCGATAGGCCCTGTGCGAATGGGGTACGTGTATTTCGGGGGTGTGCGAGAAGTTTTACATGCGATTGGCCCTGTGCGAGCAGGGTATGTGTATTTCGGGGGTGCGTGGGAAGTTTTACACGCGATTGGCCCTGTGCGAGTGGGGTACATGTATTTCGGGGGTGTGCGGGAAGTTTTACACGCGATTGGCCCTGTGTGAGCAGGGTACGTGTATTTTGGGGGTGCGCAGGAAGTTTTACACACGATTGGCTCTGTGCGAGCGGGGTACGTGTATTCCAGGGGTGCCTCCAATGAATTGGCAGTGTGTGTCCTCCCAGGTGTGCCCTCTCCACCCTCCCCAGGGCCTGCAGGCAGACCACAACACAGGGGAACACACTGCACCCCTGGCCATGCCCCACAGGCAGCCCATCCACCCTGGTGAAGCCCCCCAGCCAGCCCACATGTCACCACGCACAAGTGAGCACTGACACATGTCCCCCAGCACCCCCATCCACCCAGCATTGAGGGTCAGGCCCGACTCATGTCCCCCATCCACCCATCAATGACGGGCACCTGCCAGCAGGCCCCGACTCATGTCCCCCAGCACCCCCATCCACCCAGTGTTGATGGGCACCTCCCAGCAGGCCCTGACTCATGTCCCCCAGCACTCCCATCCACCCAGCATTGAGGGTCAGGCCCCGACTCATGTCCCCCAGCACCCTCATCCACCCAGCATTGAGGGTCAGGCCCTGACTTGTGTTCCCCAGCAACCCCATCCACCCAGCATTGATGGGCACCTGCCAGCAGCACCTGACTCATGTCCCCCAGCGCGCCCATCCACCCAGCATTGAGGGTCAGGCCCCGACTCATGTCCCCCAGCACCCCATCTACCCAGCATTGAGGGTCATGCCCCGATTCATGTCCCCCAGCACCCCCATCCACCCAGCATTGAGGGTCAGGCCCCGACTCATGTCCCCAGCACCCCCATCCACCCATCACTGAGGGTCAGGCCCTGACTCATGTCCCCCAGCACCCACATCCACCCAGCATTGAGGTTCAGGACCCGACTCAGGTCCCCACCCAAAATGTCATGAAGATGCACATTCATGGGCCTCATGTCCACCAAAATACCACTGCATGCCACCCCAGTCTTTAGACACAATCAAGTTTCCCATCTACCCCACACTGAAAGGCCTATTACTTGTCACTAACCAAAAGTCAAATATGCACATCAACACATGTCTGTCACACACACACACACACTGGGTGCGAGTGATTGTGTAAACCCACATTGTGACATGCAGTAAACCAAAGAGCAAATACCACACATGGAAGTAAGAAATCAAAATGTATTGTGCACAAAAATAATAGAAATGATTCAAAGCATGTAAATAATCATAAACAAGAAAAAAAGGCATGTCCAAAACAGAAAAAAATAATAATGATGACACAATTCAAATGAATCCAAAATAAAGTTTGTCAAAAATCCTTGTCCACCAAAGTAAATCCAAAGGAAACCAAAATCCAAAAAATCCATTGATCCATGGTGAGGGTAAATGATGTAAGGAAAAAAATCCACTGTCCAACTATGTACAAATATTGCAACAAGGGTCCATGAGCCCAACAAATGAAAGAAAACTACATACAAAACCCTACCTAATTTACAACTATGTACAAAAACGTGGGGCATTGTCCAAGCGTCCCAAAATAAAAGAAAAAGAAAGGAAACCTATCACTAACTAACTATATACAATGGCGACGGGCAAGTCCTGCGGCTCACTCTGTGATGTTGCGGGCCAGGGCATCATTGAACTCCATGTCTATCTCCTGGAGGCGGGACTCTGTCCTGGCCCTGAGGTCTCGTAGGGATGCACTCATGGCCTGTTCCAACTCCCTGCGAGTTGCCTCGAGGCACTCAGCCCATCTCAATGCACGATGCATGGAGAAATCCGCCCTGACCATGGTGAGCCACGCCTCTTCCGCCCTCCGCCGCTCTGCCTCTATACGCCGGCCCAAACGCAGCCACACGGAAGACACTCCCATTCCAGGGTTCTCCTGCCCGCTGGCCGATGCCTGCCCCTCTGATGTTGATGGCCCCGAGCCATCATCGCTCCCACCTAGAGCCTGCTGCTGCTGCTGTCCATGTGCCCTGTCCGATGATGCCTGCACATCCTCCATCTGCTGGTCTCCAGTTGTTGGGGTGTCCACTCCTGCTGGACCGCCGACTCCCGACTGTGGCAGGTATGGGATCTCCACCAAGCTGGCTCTGTTGGTCAGGCCAGGTCCACAGGGGGCCCTGGTGGAATCTGGGCCGGAAGACGGCAGGGAGAACGACTGGCGCATAGTCTCCACAGAGGAGGAGATGACCACCAGAGTGCGCAACACATGTAGGAACCCACCGACCAGGGCCGCTCCCAACAGTGCCACGTTGCCACGCAGCTCTTTGTGATGGCGTGCATGCTCCCCCCAGGAAGCACACACGTCATCACGAATGTCACGCGTGCGCAACGTGACACCAATCAGGACGGAGCCCATACGGTCATGGGACTCCTCGTCTGCAGGTAGTGGAGAGCCAGATGACGTGGGCCTCCCCCTACCTGCGGACGGGCCTGGGACGGGGCATCCCTGCTGGTGCATGGTGGTGCAGTCACAGGGTCAGGGACAGCAACATGTACAGGCCCCTCCACAGTGACCTGTGCTGCCTCCTGAACCTGGCCCTGGACTGCACCACTTGCACCAGTGGTACTAGGACCCATGTGCGGCTCAGTAGCGGGCTCGTCCTCCTCTGTGGAGACCACCAACCTGAATGTCTCTGCACCATCTTCCGCCATTGCAAGCCCCTGTAGGGGCTCACCCGGCCCTTCCGCTACAGCCGTAGTGGCAGACGCGGCACCAGTTGCCTCGCTCCCAGATGATGGCAATTCCTGGGAGGGTGGCTGGGCCTTGCGTCGCCACCCAGTGGAGGCATCCCCGCCGCTTGGCTCCACAGCACTGTCTCCACCCTCTTCTTCACTTGATGCTGCGTAGAGGGAGACATAGAACACAAGCATCAAGGCACTGTACAATAGTCCCCTAGACAGGAAGCAATAACACATGAGTGGCACTGTCAAACGTCACTTCCTTCCTGTCCCTCCAGAACACATGGGTGAATGCACGCAACACATATGCAGAAACAGGCACGGCGCATGCAATCAACATCAGCATCCATGTACAAGGCCCTCCATGGACATAAATGTTGCCTTCAAACTCACATGCATCATGGCTCATACTGATCCCATGCACACACATCACAGGAGGGTCATGCATCATGGCTCGTACACCACAGACACAGTGGATACAGCGGTGACCAGAGTGCATGAGTGAATCTACACATCGTCACGGACATGTGTCATGCATCCATGGTGTTTCAAAGTCACACACACGCTTCTCAGACACACAGACATGCACACCATACATGTACATGACAGCAGCACCCATCTCTCACCCCCCACCGATGTCCAAGAACAGGGACTGGTATGCATTCATGTGTGCATTCCGCATGCAGCTCCCCATTTCTCATTGGAACGCATGCACCATCCATGTGGTTCACGCATTACTGGTCTCACATGCATTACCATGATGTCCCGGCGCTAACACATCCATACATGGCCTATGTTACACATACAGGCAAGTAGCTGACTACCAGCACACTGCAACATGCCCTGTTTCACACAGCAATGCATGGCCACTTACTGCTCGACTCCAGACGGGTCTTCCTCCGAAGGATCTGGGCGTGGAGCGCTGCACTTAGGCGTTCCAGGACCCTCATCTGGATGTTGCTCAGGTGGACCCGGCACCCCTCTGCATCCTCTGCCTTCATGAGGCGCGGGCCTTGTTGAGGGTCCTGAACCTGAGGTCCTCCCAGCGCTTCCGGACGTGCTTGATGTCGCGGGTTGCCACCCCCTCTGCGTTGATGGCAACCACGACGTCCTCCCAGATCCTCTCCCGTCCTTCCTTGTCAGTGCGCGATGTTGTGAAGAGGGCATCATAATACCCCAGGAAATGCTCCACCAGGACACCAACTTCCTTCTCACTGAAGCTGGTGGCCCTCTGCCTCTCTGGCTGGGAACGCCAGTGGTCCCGGATGGTGTTTGCCCCGAAATGGTGACCCCCGAGGCAGGTGTGGTGGGCAACTGGGGCTGGGCTGTGGAGCAATGGTATCCCAGTCGGGAGTCTTCTGTTCCAGCAGGGGTGGACACAGCAACTGGACCCCTGCAGATGGCTGACGTGCAGGCACCAAATAGCAGTGCACATGGGCAGCAGACCGGCAGCTGCAGATGGCTGGTGGGAGCGTGCTCGGGGCTCTTGGGGGCAGGAAAATGGCCTTTGGGGCAGGAGCGTGGTCTTCTGTGTGTTTTCACGTGGCCAGCTTGATACGGAGTGATTTGGCATGTGAAAAAAATGCACGTCAGCGAATAATTCGAGGAAAGGCCCTTAGTGCGTAAGCATGTCTGTGACATAGCACGCACAGACATTTCCCTCAACCCGGGTGCATAGTGGATCAGCATGTGAAAAAACCACATGTTCGTGTGTGAATGTGTGTAATTAGAGGAAAGGGCCTAAGCGCGTAAGTGACGTGATGCGCGTCAGCGTTTCCCTCAGCACGGGTTAAAGGTGAGCGGGGCCAGCAGTTCGCTGTACGTGCCTTTCGTGGAGACCGATGTGTGTGTTGCTGCTTCGTGTTGTTTTGCGCGCCATTGCAACTTCACAGCGGATCAAGGACGTATCTCTTCTTTTGGTGGGGGTATTGGCTACACGTGCTTTTCATCATCTCGCTAGTCTGATGGTGAGTCGCGCATGCTATTTTTCCCACTGCGGGTGCTCCTGTGTATCGCATACCCGTTTTCGAGGTCATAGTAGCCTGTGTGTCCAACGCATATGCGTTTTGCGTGTTCCTGGGTGCACCGCGTACTGCGGGAGGTTAATTCCACGCACGTACGCTGCAGGAGTTGCGTGTACCGTTTTACTGCAGTTTTAGGGTACCTGAGCATTGCGTGACCCGTCACTTCATCACCGGGGTCACATACAGCCTTGCAGGTGCAGGGGTGCTTTAACATCTTGCATCCCACCCCCTTCACCCCAATTGCCCAGGACAATTGTGGTGTACAACTCCCATTGGCACTCCTCCATCTGTGCCGGCACTACTCCATCTGTGCCGGCACTACTCCATCTGTGCCATGGTTAGGAGACCACCAAAGGTGAGGGGCGCCTCAGCTGGGCGTACTCCTCGTGGCGGTTGTGGGCAGAGACGTGGCCGGGGTGACCAGGGAGTTGGGGGCCTCCAGGGTGGCCGCAGAGGGGGAAGAGGCAGGGGTGCACCACTTGGGCACGATGTTGTGCCATGTGTCGGTGCAGTCATGCCACCACCCCCTGTGGTTCCGGGAAATGCAGCTTCTGCATCTATCACTGGCGCCCATGTGACCCGGCAGTCCGTTTCATTGACTTCCATGGGCCCAAGGGTAGTGGTAGCTGCAGGTGCAGCTGTGGACACCACCACCCAGGCTCAGGATCTGCCAGCGCAGGCTGCGTTGGCACTTGAAGAGTCCATGGAAGATTTCCAACAGGGCAGGAGGCAAACCGTAAGTGCACGCAGGGCTGCCCTGACCGAAACACGTGTCCCTGGGGCAGTAATGTCATCTGCTGCCCCGACCAGCCGGGGGTTGGCAAGTGCAGGGGCAGATGCAGCCAACAACACCCCGGTTGTGAGTCTACCAACCAGGACAATCGCGGTCAATAACCCTGCCATGGCGGATGTTGCTGTGCAGGGTCCATTAGAGGGCACCCAGCTGCCGCTGACGCAAGTCAGGCCTTTGGTCGTCCCTCCACCTGCCACTCCCTTGGCTCAATCCACCAGTGCCACTGGCCATACTGATCAGGGCGGCATTTGCCAGCCAGGGTCTGCGCCACAATCCAAGAGGAGGAAGGTTGCACCTGCAGCACAGGCTGGGACCCCACACACAGCCACAATCTCCTGCATGTCGAGGAAGAAGCCTTTCTGCAAGCAGGAACTGGTCTTCCTCGTGGACTACGTGCGGGACCACAGCCGTGACATGCTAGTGGGGCCTAATTGTCAATCTACAGCTGCCCACCATGATACCCACTGGAAGCAAGTTGCGGAACATGTGAGTGCATTCGTCCATGAAGTGTGCACGGCGCAAGAGTGCAAAAAGCGTTGGAATTACCTCAAACGCAGCGCTAAGTCTAAGCGTGCCTCAAATTACAACTTGACTCTGGTGACTGCCAGTGGGCCGGCACCTGAGGAGGAAGACCTCACTCCGCACGAGTCACTCGTTGTGGAGTTCATACCACCTGAATCGGTCGAAGGAGTGGGAGAGATGCCAGACTTTGATGCCCAGTCCAGTGAGTGTTGCTGCGTGTTTGTCAAGGACATGTGTGTCTTACTTGTGTGATGTGTTGTGCATGACTGCCACTACATGTCATGTGTACATGGTTCTGATGTGCAAGTAATGTAATGCTTCACTGATGCATGGCTGCTCTGCAGAATGGTGGACATGTGGAGCAGATGGGGACTGTCCGCCTCACCACTATTACACCCTACTCACATGCTGGTCACCAGGATGCCCCTCCGGTTCATGTTCCAGCTCACTGGCCCTTCTGCATGTAGCCTGGGGTGACCTTCCTCTCAGCCCTGGGACTATGTCATAGCATGACTGACGTGCAAGTGCCCTCTGCCTGCATGCGGGTACTCCTCGTAGGCATGCTCCCTTGCCCCTCCACCCCCCTCTGCACCCCAATTTCACCTTTGCACTGGTCTGCATCAATTTTGCTGTAAAGTACTTGCTGTTCATGTGTCCTGTGTACATGCTCACTTCCACCAGCCAACCTGCCATACATATGCTGTGTGGTACATCCTTTGTACTTGATGCATGGTGTCTCACCTGGACTGTGCAGATGTCAGATGCTCCGCAGGGACATGAGTGCCCATTCATGCTCCATGTGCATTCCATGCATGCCCATATGTGTCCTTGACTGGATGATCATTGTAGTACGTGTCCAGGGTGACCTACATTGCATGGCATTTCATCAGCCTTCCCATGGCCACTGTGGCTCAGTCCTGCGTCCCACACATGTTTAGGGTGTGACAGTCTGTGTGGGTCACAGGCCTCAGCCTGTTTCATTCCCAATGACTCTGTCCAACTAGTGTAGTGGCCCTGTGCGAGTGGGGTATGTGTATTTCGGGGGTGTGCGGGAAGTTTTACACGCGATTGGCCCTGTGTGAGCAGGGTACGTGTATTTTGGGGGTGCGCAGGAAGTTTTACACATGATTGGCTCTGTGCGAGCGGGGTACGTGTATTCCAGGGGTGCCTCCAATGAATTGGCAGTGTGTGTCCTCCCAGGTGTGCCCTCTCCACCCTCCCCAGGGCCTGCAGGCAGACCACAACACAGGGGAACACACTGCACCCCTGGCCATGCCCCACAGGCAGCCCATCCACCCTGGTGAAGCCCCCCAGCCAGCCCACATGTCACCACGCACAAGTGAGCACTGACACATGTCCCTCAGCACCCCCATCCACCCAGCATTGAGGGTCAGGCCCCGACTCATGTCCCCCATCCACCCATCAATGACGGGCACCTGCCGGCAGGCCCCGACTCATGTCCCCCAGCACCCCCATCCACCCAGTGTTGACGGGCACCTCCCAGCAGGCCCTGACTCATGTCCCCCAGCACCCCCATCCACCCAGCATTGAGGGTCAGGCCCCGACTCATGTCCCCCAGCACCCCCATCCACCCAGCATTGAGGGTCAGGCCCTGACTCGTGTTCCCCAGCAACCCCATCCACCCAGCATTGATGGGCACCTGCCAGCAGCACCTGACTCATGTCCCCCAGCGCGCCCATCCACCCAGCATTGAGGGTCAGGCCCCGACTCATGTCCCCCAGCACCCCATCTACCCAGCATTGAGGGTCATGCCCCGATTCATGTCCCCCAGCACCCCCATCCACCCAGCATTGAGGGTCAGGCCCCGACTCATGTCCCCAGCACCCCCATCCACCCATCACTGAGGGTCAGGCCCTGACTCATGTTCCCCAGCACCCACATCCACCCAGCATTGAGGTTCAGGACCCGACTCAGGTCCCCACCCAAAATGTCATGAAAATGCACATTCATGGGCCTCATGTCCACCAAAATCCCACTGCATGCCACCCCAGTCTTTAGACACAATCAAGTTTCCCATCTACCCCACACTGAAAGGCCTATTACTTGTCACTAACCAAAAGTCAAATATGCACATCAACACATGTCCGTCACACACACACACACTGGGTGCGAGTGATTGTGTAAACCCACATTGTGACATGCAGTAAACCAAAGAGCAAATACCACACATGGAAGTAAGAAATCAAAATGTATTGTGCACAAAAATAATAGAAATGATTCAAAGCATGTAAATAATCATAAACAAGAAAAAAAGGCATGTCCAAAACAGAAAAAAAATAATAATGATGACACAATTCAAATGAATCCAAAATAAAGTTTGTCAAAAATCCATGTCCACCAAAGTAAATCCAAAGGAAACCAAAATCCAAAAAATCCATTGATCCATGGTGAGGGTAAATGATGTAAGGAAAAAAATCCACTGTCCAACTATGTACAAATATTGCAACAAGGGTCCATGAGCCCAACAAATGAAAGAAAACTACATACAAAACCCTACCTAATTTACAACTATGTACAAAAACGTGGGGCATTGTCCAAGCGTCCCAAAATAAAAGAAAAAGAAAGGAAACCTATCACTAACTAACTATATACAATGGCGACGGGCAAGTCCTGCGGCTCACTCTGTGATGTTGCGGGCCAGGGCATCATTGAACTCCATGTCTATCTCCTGGAGGCGGGACTCTGTCCTGGCCCTGAGGTCTCGTAGGGATGCACTCATGGCCTGTTCCAACTCCCTGCGAGTTGCCTTGAGGCACTCAGCCCATCTCAATGCACGACGCATGGAGAAATCCGCCCTGACCATGGTGAGCCACGCCTCTTCCGCCCTCCGCCGCTCTGCCTCTATACGCCGGCCCAAACGCAGCCACACGGAAGACACTCCCATTCCAGGGTTCTCCTGCCCTCTGGCCGATGCCTGCCCCTCTGATGTTGATGGCCCCGAGCCATCATCGCTCCCACCTAGAGCCTGCTGCTGCTGCTGTCCATGTGCCCTGTCCGATGATGCCTGCACATCCTCCATCTGCTGGTCTCCAGTTGTTGGGGTGTCCACTCCTGCTAGACCGCCGACTCCCGACTGTGGCAGGTATGGGATCTCCACCAAGCTGGCTCTGTTGGTCAGGCCAGGTCCACAAGGGGCCCTGGTGGAATCTGGGCCGGAAGACGGCAGGGAGAACAACTGGCGCATAGTCTCCACAGAGGAGGAGATGACCGCCAGAGTGCGCAACACATGTAGGAACCCACCGACCAGGGCCGCTCCCAACAGTGCCACGTTGCCACGCAGCTCTTTGTGATGGCGTGCATGCTCCCCCCAGGAAGCACACACGTCATCACGATTGTCACGCGTGCACAACGTGACACCAATCAGGACGGAGCCCATACGGTCATGGGACTCCTCGTCTGCAGGTAGTGGAGAGCCAGATGACGTGGGCCTCCCCCTACCTGCGGACGGGCCTGGGACGGGGCATCCCTGCTGGTGCATGGTGGTGCAGTCACAGGGTCAGGGACAGCAACATGCACAGGCCCCTCCACAGTGACCTGTGCTGCCTCCTGAACCTGGCCCTGGACTGCACCACTTGCACCAGTGGTACTAGGACCCATGTGCGGCTCAGTAGCGGGCTCGTCCTCCTCTGTGGAGACCACCAACCTGAATGTCTCTGCACCATCTTCCGCCATTGCAAGCCCCTGTAGGGGCTCACCCGGCCCTTCCGCTACAGCCGTAGTGGCAGACGCGGCACCAGTTCCCTCGCTCCCAGATGATGGCAATTCCTGGGAGGGTGGCTGGGCCTTGCGTCGCCACCCAGTGGAGGCATCCCCGCCGCTTGGCTCCACAGCACTGTCTCCACCCTCTTCTTCACTTGATGCTGCGTAGAGGGAGACATAGAACACAAGCATCAAGGCACTGTACAATAGTCCCCTAGACAGGAAGCAATAACACATGAGTGGCACTGTCAAACGTCACTTCCTTCCTGTCCCTCCAGAACACATGGGTGAATGCACGCAACACATATGCAGAAACAGGCACGGCGCATGCAATCAACATCAGCATCCATGTACAAGGCCCTCCATGGACATAAATGTTGCCTTCAAACTCACATGCATCATGGCTCATACTGATCCCATGCACACACATCACCGGAGGGTCATGCATCATGGCTCGTACACCACAGACACAGTGGATACAGCGGTGACCAGACTGCATGAGTGAATCTACACATCGTCACGGACATGTGTCATGCATCCATGGTGTTTCAAAGTCACACACACGCTTCTCAGACACACAGACATGCACACCATACATGTACATGACAGCAGCACCCATCTCTCACCCCCCACCGATGTCAAAGAACAGGGACTGGTATGCATTCATGTGTGCATTCCGCATGCAGCTCCCCATTTCTCATTGGAACGCATGCACCATCCATGTGGTTCACGGATTACTGGTCTCACATGCATTACCATGATGTCCCGGCGCTAACACATCCATACATGGCCTATGTTACACATACAGGCAAGTAGCTGACTACCAGCACACTGCAACATGCCCTGTTTCACACAGCAATGCATGGCCACTTACTGCTCGACTCCAGACGGGTCTTCCTCCGAAGGATCTGGGCGTGGAGCGCTGCACTTAGGCGTTCCAGGACCCTCATCTGGATGTTGCTCAGGTGGACCCGGCACCCCTCTGCATCCTCTGCCTTCATGAGGCGCGGGCCTTGTTGAGGGTCCTGAACCTGAGGTCCTCCCAGCGCTTCCGGACGTGCTTGATGTCGCGGGTTGCCACCCCCTCTGCGTTGATGGCAACCACGACGTCCTCCCAGATCCTCTCCCGTCCTTCCTTGTCAGTGCGCGATGTTGTGAAGAGGGCATCATAATACCCCAGGAAATGCTCCACCAGGTCACCAACTTCCTTCTCACTGAAGCTGGTGGCCCCCTGCCTCTCTGGCTGGGAACGCCAGTGGTCCCAGATGGTGTTTGCCCCGAAATGGTGACCCCCGAGGCAGGTGTGGTGGGCAACTGGGGCTGGGCTGTGGAGCGATGGTATCCCAGTCGGGAGTCTTCTGTTCCAGCAGGGGTGGGCACAGCAACTGGACCCCTGCAGATGGCTGACGTGCAGGCACCAAATAGCAGTGCACGTGGGCAGCAGACCGGCAGCTGCAGATGGCTGGTGGGAGCGTGCTCGGGGCTCTTGGGGGCAGGAAAATGGCCTTTGGGGCAGGAGCGTGGTCTTCCGTGTGTTTTCACGTGGCCAGCTTGATACGGAGTGATTTGGCATGTGAAAAAAATGCACGTCAGCGAATAATTCGAGGAAAGGCCCTTAGTGCGTAAGCATGTCTGTGACATAGCACGCACAGGCATTTCCCTCAACCCGGGTGCATAGTGGATCAGCATGTGAAAAAACCACATGTTCGTGTGTGAATGTGTGTAATTAGAGGAAAGGGCCTAAGCGCGTAAGTGACGTGATGCGCGTCAGCGTTTCCCTCAGCACGGGTTAAAGGTGAGCGGGGCCAGCAGTTCGCTGTACGTGCCTTTCGCGGAGACCGATGTGTGTGTTGCTGCTTCGTGTTGTTTTGCGCGCCATTGCAACTTCACAGCGGATCAAGGACGTATCTCTTCTTTTGGTGGGGGTATTGGCTACACGTGCTTTTCATCATCTCGCTAGTCTGATGGTGAGTCGCGCATGCTATTTTTCCCACTGCGGGTGCTCCTGTGTATCGCATACTCGTTTTCGAGGTCATAGTAGCCTGTGTGTCCAACGCATATGCGTTTTTCGTGTTCCTGGGTGCACCGCGTACTGCGGGAGGTTAATTCCACGCACGTACACTGCAGGAGTTGCGTGTACCGTTTTACTGCAGCTTTAGGGTACCTGAGCATTGCGTGACCCGTCACTTCATCACCGGGGTCACATACAGCCTTGCAGGTGCAGGGGTGCTTTAACATCTTGCATCCCACCCCCTTCACCCCAATTGCCCAGGACAATTGTGGTGTACAACTCCCATTGGCACTCCTCCATCTGTGCCGGCACTACTCCATCTGTGCCGGCACTACTCCATCTATGCCATGGTTAGGAGACCACCAAAGGTGAGGGGCGCCTCAGCTGGGCGTACTCCTCGTGGCGGTTGTGGGCAGAGACGTGGCCGGGGTGACCAGGGAGTAGGGGGCCTCCAGGGTGGCCGCAGAGGGGGAAGAGGCAGGGGTGCGCCACTTGGGCACGATGTTGTGCCATGTGTCGGTGCAGTCATGCCACCACCCCCTGTGGTTCCGGGAAATGCAGCTTCTGCATCTATCACTGGCGCCCATGTGACCCGGCAGTCCGTTTCATTGACTTCCACGGGCCCAAGGGTAGTGGTAGCTGCAGGTGCAGCTGTGGACACCACCACCCAGGCTCAGGATCTGTCAGCGCAGGCTGCGTTGGCACTTGAAGAGTCCATGGAAGATTTCCAACAGGGCAGGAGGCAAACCGTAAGTGCACGCAGGGCTGCCCTGACCGAGACACGTGTCCCTGGGGCAGTAATGTCATCTGCTGCCCCGACCAGCCGGGGGTTGGCAAGTGCAGGGGCAGATGCAGCCAACAACACCCCGGTTGTGAGTCTACCAACCAGGACAATCGCTGTCAATAACCCTGCCATGGCGGATGTTGCTGTGCAGGGTCCATTAGAGGGCACCCAGCTGACGCAAGTCAGGCCTTTGGTCGTCCCTCCACCTGCCACTCCCTTGGCTCAATCCACCAGTGCCACTGGCCATACTGATCAGGGCGGCATTTGCCAGCCAGGGTCTGCGCCACAATCCAAGAGGAGGAAGGTTGCACCTGCAGCACAGGCTGGGACCCCACACACAGCCACGATCTCCTGCATGTCGAGGAAGAAGCCTTTCTGCAAGCAGGAACTGGTCTTCCTCGTGGACTACGTGCGGGACCACAGCCGTGACATGCTAGTGGGGCCTAATTGTCAATCTACGGCTGCCCACCGTGATACCCACTGGAAGCAAGTTGCGGAACATGTGAGTGCATTCGTCCATGAGGTGTGCACGGCGCAAGAGTGCAAAAAGCGTTGGAATTACCTCAAACGCAGCGCTAAGTCTAAGCGTGCCTCAAATTACAACTTGACTCTGGTGACTGCCAGTGGGCCGGCACCTCAGGAGGAAGACCTCACTCCGCACGAATCACTCGTTGTGGAGTTCATACCACCTGAATCGGTCGAAGGAGTGGGAGAGATGCCAGACTTTGATGCCCAGTCCAGTGAGTGTTGCTGCGTGTTTGTCAAGGACATGTGTGTCTTACTTGTGTGATGTGTTGTGCATGACTGCCACTACATGTCATGTGTACATGGTTCTGATGTGCAAGTAATGTAATGCTTCACTGATGCATGGCTGCTCTGCAGAATGGTGGACATGTGGAGCAGATGGGGACTGTCCGCATCACCACTATTACACCCTACTCACATGCTGGTCACCAGGATGCCCCTCCGGTTCATGTTCCAGCTCACTGGCCCTTCTGCATGTAGCCTGGGGTGACCTTCCTCTCAGCCCTGGGACTATGTCATAGCATGACTGACGTGCAAGTGCCCTCTGCCTGCATGCGGGTACTCCTCGTAGGCATGCTCCCTTGCCCCTCCACCCCCCTCTGCACCCCAATTTCACCTTTGCACTGGTCTGCATCAATTTTGCTGTAAAGTACTTGCTGTTCATGTGTCCTGTGTACATGCTCACTTCCACCAGCCAACCTGCCATACATATGCTGTGTGGTACATCCTTTGTACTTGATGCATGGTGTCTCACCTGGACTGTGCAGATGTCAGATGCTCCGCAGGGACATGAGTGCCCATTCATGCTCCATGTGCATTCCATGCATGCCCATATGTGTCCTTGACTGGATGATCATTGTAGTACGTGTCCAGGGTGACCTACATTGCATGGCATTTCATCAGCCTTCCCATGGCCACTGTGGCTCAGTCCTGCGTCCCACACATGTTTAGGGTGTGACAGTCTGTGTGGGTCACAGGCCTCAGCCTGTTTCATTCCCAATGACTCTGTCCAACTAGTGTAGTGTCTTCTTCACACGTGGGTGTACTCCTGAGGTTTCATCATGTGTCCTGCTTACTGTCCCATCATCATCTGCTGTGTTGTCACTTGACTCAGATGATGCAATTGATGCTTGTCAACACTGTCTGTCAATACACAGGTCTATGGTCATCCTTTTGATACCATGCAAGGCATCCCTGCATTTCCACTTAGGGGTAGGGGTGGTTTGCTTGTAGCTATGCTACCCATTTTTTCTCTCTACTTTTCAGATGACGACACAATGGAGCCAGAGGATGGTGTTGTCATGCCAGGCACATGGTTGTTATCACTACAGCAACCCGGCGCAAGTGGGGGTCGTGGGGTGGTAGGCCACGAAAACCCACATGTGCTACAGACCATCTTTTCTTTGGCTGGCAATGAGTCCAGCCCTGATGACCATTCTGACGTCCATGTCGAGTTGGATGTGCATCAGGTCCATATGTCAGGGGTGAGTGATTCTGATGTGGACACTCCTCTGTCCACGACATCTGCACTTAGGGGTCAGACAGTGGTGGAACCTCCGCCTGTGGTGGGTCAGGACGCAGGGTCACCCTCCACACCAGTTGCTGATGTGCCTGGGCAATCACGTCGACGGGGGCATGTAGTCGTGCAGCCGCGGGTGGTGCCGACCCAACGAGGACACCCGGTCCTTGGGTCCCGCAGGTGTCAAGCCCAGCAACGCGGTGGCCGCGCGCAACTGCAGTATACTGAGTGTGAGCAAGACATGACTCCCAATTCTGAACGCCAGGGGGCAGCATTGGAGAACATCGCTGTGAGCATGGAGCGTGTGGCCCAATCCGTGCTCCACCTGCTAGGCAGGAGCTTCTCCAGCAGCGGGCGGCACGGTCCACGGCCCACTTGCTCAGGCTGGGCATGGCGGCCTCAGACAGGGCACGCCAGGCTGAAATGTTGTCTCTGCGTCAAGCAATTGCTGTTCACGCAGAGGCACATATGGAGGCCCTGAGGGCTGAGTATGAGTCCCTCAGATCAACTCTGGGTGTCCTCTTGATGTCCCAGAGGAAGCGGTCAGAGGAGAGATTTGTGCAGCTTGAGTGTACCATCTCGGCTCAGCTACTTGCTTGCCGGGACGTGCATCAGTTGTCCAGCCAGGCCTTGCAGGAAGAAGTCTGTGTTAAACATGTTACCTTGCAAGAGGAAGCACGCGTATCACGGTAGGTTCTGCATGCAGACCTACGTGTCATCGCCGCACAGAACCAGGCTCACCCGTCCGGCAGACTTGCTGCCGGCGAGGGGCAAGCTGCAGCTAGGCATGGTCAGGCTCCTGTGCCACATCCTCCTTTTCGGGAAGAGCCAGACTCGGACGACGAGGTATCTCCCAGATAGGTCGGGCTGTGCAGGTGTTGAGCCCATGGAGGTTTTTTCTTTCCTCAACATCATCGTATGTGGGTGTTGAGCAGCACCCTGTACCTCCCCCCTCCTGTGTGCCTCCACCCCCCTGAGTCGTATGTGGCCATTTTTGATTTTTCTTTTAGTTTAGTTAGTTAACTTTCAATTTGATAGTTAGTTTTATTAGGTAATGTAGGTTTTTCATAGTTTGTCTAATTAGTTAATATAGTTTAAAATTGCTTGTCTATTGTGCTTTCATGTGACGGTGTGGTGCTTTGTGGCTTTTGAAAGCATCCAATGTCTGTTCCAGCTGGTCCCTTCAAGCTTGTCTCGTGTATGTGTTTGCAGTTTGGGGTCCTGACTCACATATGCCACTCCTGCTTCCCTTATCCATGGGCTCGCAAGGATGGTTCGGTGTTCCAGCCTATTACACAAGGGCTTTGGACTATCATATCTGTGGCATGTCTGCTGCTGTACTACTTGTGTTGACACCCCTAATGGGGATGATAGGGGTGATATTGACCACAGTTCTTCCTTTGATAGATGGGTGGTTTCATGATTCATGTGTACATTAATTGCTATACATTGTGTAGTATGTTTCTTATCTTTACTGTACATGTTCTTGATGCAATTCATGCTGTAGACAGTGGCTAACACACTTTGCCTGTGAAAGTCGCACCGATGGAGTGATTTCTAATGTATGTCTCTGACATGGTCCAGTCATGACATGCCTGAGGAGACACACACAGGGACATTTCAAACATTAATCATGTGTTTTCTGCCCTTTCTGCAGGGGGATGAGCCTCCAGACCACCTTTCCCAGCAGACATGGCCCATTGGACGTCTGGAAGCTGGCCACGTTCGGTGGTGCAGACATGCACATGTGTGCGCAGGCAGAGCCACAGGGATTGCGCTCATACATCCTAAAGAAGCTGACGTGATTCAAGGAACTCCAGATGAGGTGAGCAGCACAAGGGGGCCACACCGCAGCCAACCTTCCACCAGGCTAGTTGCACATGCATGCTAAGTAGCACCACTGACGGTGAGCTTGGACAGATATTGGTGTTGAAGCGCACAGTACAGCTAAGATGCGTTGGTGGACTAATGGCTAGTTGATGGGAAATTTGTCAGGGGCACATGCAGGGGCAGTGGCACATATCCTACAGTCCACCATGGTCAATTGAGGCAGTTGTATTAGCCATGTAGCTTTCCAAGACAGCTTGAAACCCTACAACAAGAAAACTGATAAGAATGCCCTCTTACATTTTTCAAGTTATTTTTCAAGTCATCATGCCAACCACATCAAAACAAATGTACCTTTTGGGCAATTTCTGAGACTCAAAAGGAATAGTAGTCTGCAGCAAGATTATTGTGAAAGTGCAGCCTTGTTGTCTAGAAAACTACGCAGCAAAGGGTATCCAGCTAAACTGGTGAAAACATCCTCTAAAAGAGCATTCAATAATAATCGGAGGCATTATTGGAAAAGAAGAAAAGAGATGATAAAGAAAACCGTATTGTGTTTGTGAACACTTTTTCGATCCTGTCCTATAAAATCAAAGGCATCATTAATAGAACATGGAAAAAGGTCTACAATGATAAATCTGCCTTGCCGCCTTTAGTGGCTTTAAAAAAAAGTCAGAATATCAGAGAGATGTTGATTAGAAATGACATAGTGGTGAGCACCAAGACAAACAACACTATGGGGATTACCACCTCTTAAGGCCCATTTTCCTTGTGGACAATGTATTATGTTTGCCTATACCAAAGAAACTAAGCAGATCACGCTTAATCCAACTACTATGTGGTTGCTTAATGACATGACCAATTGTAACACAGAGAACATGGTTTATCTAATCACATGTCCATGTGGACTACAATATATTAGAAAAACCAATAGGAAATGCCGTACACGTATGGTGGAACACCATAGTTGTATAAAGAACCAAATATTAACGGCACCTATGGTAAAACTTTTTGTACAAATGAAGCATTCACATGAAGATCTGAGGAGGTTGATTTTGAAGAAGGTGTTTGGCAAAAACAAGTCAGAAACAGACCGCAAATTAATATTGTTTGAACAGAGAATGATTTTTAAATGTCAAAGTCATGTCATTGGTCTAAATAAGGAAATAGATTGGCAGCGCACGCATGGTTGAAATAAGAAATTTGATGTCAAATGCAGGAAGGTGTTGTACTGGAGAAATAGAATTTTAGTACAAGAAAAATTGTATGATTCTTGAAAAAGCATACCTTG
This sequence comes from Ambystoma mexicanum, assembly GCF_040938575.1. Lineage (NCBI taxonomy): Eukaryota > Metazoa > Chordata > Amphibia > Caudata > Ambystomatidae > Ambystoma > Ambystoma mexicanum. The sequence continues at coordinate 1,110,511,438 of NC_090924.1, read as the reverse complement.
CTGAAACTGTACCTCCAACATAAAATCCAGTGCCTGTTATTAAAAAAAAAAACCTAAAAGCCCCCCCCCCTTTTTTCCATTTGTCTGGAGCCCTGTTATTCGCATTGGTGTCATCTACATCGGGCAGGTATTGCATTTAGTCAGTTTTTTATGTTTATTATTTGAACATAGCGCTTTATATATTTTTTACATTTCTATTTTCTTGACATATATTGGGCCTCATTACGACCCTGGCGCTAAGTGAAAAACGATGGCGGTAAATGGTTACCGCCATCGTTTTCCGCCAGGTCCGATCATGACCCGTGACCGTTAACTACGATGCCATTAGCGGCATCGTAGTTAACGCTGCCTCTAACTGCGCTAAGGGTGCGCGCACGCGACCGCCCACACCGTACTTAGCGCCATGGCGGAAAGGTACGCAAATGCCGACCCAAGCGGACACGTAGCTAACGCCATCACCCAGCCCGTTAAGTACCTTACCGCCATGGCGCTAATAACGCCATCGCGAACCAACCGTAAAGGGCCATGTTAAGTGAATGCAGCTGCCACAGGTGCACAGAAACAGCACAGGTGAAGGCAATACAGACTCAGGAAGTACAAAAAGAGCACACCCCACCCCTTCCCACACCCAGTCACACTCGACAATGATACCAATACGACTAGCAATGTTGGGGCTGGAGGACCTGATAGCAATGCATGTGCTACAACAGCAACAACAACAACAGGCAGCACAGAGGAGACGCAGGAGGAGAAGGAGGGCAAGGCAGGCCCAGCAAGCCCCACCAGCACAGCCAGTGCCACCACGCAGGCAGCCCCCAATCCCACGCATCAGAGCCAATCCATTCAACCTCACTGCTGAGCAGATCCACACCCTGTACCGTTTGGACCGGGACACCATCACCGCCATCGTAGACATGACACACAACGACATCGTCAGCATGATAGAAAGTCCAACCGCCACCCCCCCCTACTGAAGGTAGTGTCTGTACTCCACTTCCTGGCCACAGGCACCTACCACCACACAGTGGGGCACCTGCATGGCATTTCACAACCATTATTCTCACGAACACTCATCCAAGTGCTCGATGCCCTCCTCAAGCACACAGACGACCACATCTCATTACCACGGACTGGCCAGGAGATTGCAAACACCAAAGTGGGTTTCCATGCACTAGCCGGCATACCCGGTTGCATTGGTGCCATCGACTGCACCCATGTGGAATTGGTGGTTCCACGTGCCATGGAGGTACCGTACCGCAACCGGAAACAGTTCCACTCAATCAACGTGCAAATGGTCTGTGACTCCAACAAGATCATCACACATTGTTGAGCCCGATTCCCCGGATCAACCCATGATTCTATGGTCCTGAGGAACTCCACAATACCACGCTACATGGAGCGACATGCAGGGCCAAGATCCTGGCTACTCGGTGAGTCCAATGTCATGGAAGTGGGCAGGTGAATGACGTACCGATGCATACTCCACCTGGCAGAAAGGGGGGGGATGATGCATACTCCACCTGGCAGAAAGGGGGGGGGATGATGCATACTCCACCTGGCAGAAAGGGGGGGATGATGCATACTCCACCTGGCAGAAAGGGGGGGGGATGATGCATACTCCACCTGGCAGAAAGGGGGGGGGTGATGCATACTCCACCTGGCAGAAAGGGGGGGGATGATGCATACTCCACCTGGCAGAAAGGGGGGGGGGTGATGCATACTCCACCTGGCTGGGAGTAACACAGAGAACGGAGACAGAGGATGGGCACTCACAATGGACACAACCCCTCTGCATACATTGGGTGATGGCATGCAAAACAGGCCATGGGAGCCATGAGCATATACTGGTTGCATTGTGCGAATCAATCAGTGCATGTAGAAGTGAGCCAAAGTAACAGTTGGATGCGAGCCATGGTGGAACATCATGTTCCTGATCAGACGAAATGACTGACACATACATTCTCGCCTACATACAGGTGATGCAGGCTATCCCCCGAAGAGGTGGCTCCTTACACCAGTCCGGAACCCGCAGAACCAGCACGAGGAGGACTTCAACCGTGCACATACACGTACTCGTGTGGTCATAGAGCAGACATTCGGCCTATTGAAGGCACGGTTCCGAAGCCTCAGCAGGTCTGGTGGGGCACTCCTGTATGGCCATGAGAAGGTGGCAAAGATCGTCATGGCATGTGTCATGCTACACAATATGTGCGTCAGACGGAATGTGCCCCTGCCCCCTGACGCAGAACTGCAACCACCTGACGATGAGGATGAGGAGGGTGCAGATGGGGCGGCACCCCATGGAGGAGGCGATGCACAGGAGGGGCGTGCAATGCACCAAAGTATCATCGACCACTGCTTCTAGCACACGCGGCTGGTGTTTATCACATGGAGACTGCACTTGGGGCACTGTGTGTCTCTGGGACATACACACTGTGGACTGTACACCAATAAAGCACACATACGCAATGAAAATGTCGACACATTACTTTTTTGGAAAGAAAAAAGTGTATTGAAACTATGAAATGTCGTGTCACACCCCCTCCCACCTCCCCCCTGCACACCCCAACACACCCCCTCCCACCTCCCCCCTGCACACCCCAACACACCCCCTCCCACCTCCCCCCTGCACACCCCAACACACCCCCTCCCACCTCCCCACTGCACACCCCAACACACCCCCTCCCACCTCCCCCCTGCACACTCCAACACACCCCCTCCCACCTCCCCCCTGCACACCCCAACACACCCCCTCCCACCTCCCCCTGCACACCCCAAAACACCCCCTCCCACCTCCCCCCTGCACACCCCAACACACCCCCTCTAGGCGTCAACAGATGCCTGTGACAGTGGCCACAGGCTGTCACAAGCCCCCTCTCCCGGCCCCCGGGGCACCCCTGGCTGTGGAGCGCAGGTTACGTCTGGAACGTCGCACGGGGCTGCTCTGTGCAGAACTGGCAGTGGAGGATGTCCCTGGCTGCCCCTGTGCATGCACGTCCTGTGAGGTGTGGGTGTGCTCAGTGAGCGCACGACGCAAGGCGGCAAGTTCCGCACAGATGTCCCTGGACATGGCCTGCATGGCATCCCTCAGGGTGGCAGTGCTCCGTGCTACTTCGGCCCTTAGGGTCTCCGTGGCCTGTTCAATGGTAGACCTAGCCCCCACACATTCCGCGGCATGCTCATTCAGCATCGTGGACAATTGATGCTGCCGTTCTGTGATGTCCTCGAGGGACTGCTGGCCCTGATGGCCCATGGCCAGTGCTGGTGGAGTGATGGAGGGGCTGCTCCCCTCCTGTGGAGTGTGGACAGGGCATGGGGTGGAAGGCCACTCCTCTACCTCTGTGTGCCCCTGTGTGTGATCCTCATGGGGGCTGGCGTCTGAGAAACAGGGGGAATGTAGTAGGTCAGTGGGGCTTCTGACCTCGTGCTCCATGTCTGAGTCTGAACATGCAGCTGTTGCAGCTGTCTCACCGATGTTGCTGCTGGCCGCTGACCCCGTGCCTTCTGTGGCAGGCAATGTCGGTGGAGGTGGAGCAGCTGCTGCTGGCCTGCTGCCTACAGGGGTGCTTGCCGGTGGGACGTCCGGTGTGCTTGCAGTGGGACCTGCTTGTAGTGGGGTCTGCCTCACTGCAGCTGAGGTTGAGGGTGCAGGGACGTTATTGATGGCCTTCTTGGCTCTCTTCGGCGCAGGGGTGTCCTGGTCCTCTGGGTGTGAATCTGTGCCTGTGGTGGAGCAAAGGAGGGAGGGCGTTATTGATGGGTCTGCGGACTTTGGAATGACGATATTGACATTATTCTGGTCAGTAGATGAGGCAGATTTCAGGCAGTGCCATGCAGGTTATCTCCTTTCAGTGTGGAATGTGGATGCAGGTATGCGGGTGCCAGCAGTGTATACAGGGTGGTGCTTGCATGTGGCTATGGGCAGTGTTGATATGTGTTGCATTTACACTCTAGGGCAACCTTGTGCTACACATGATTGGACTGCAGTGACTATGGCATGTCTTGTTTGAGGCACCTACCTTCTTCGCCTGATGTCGGAGCTCCCCTTTCCATCCCTCTGACGCCTTCAATGGATTCCATGCCAATCGTGGTTGCACAGATCTCCTCCCACGGTTGGAGTTTTAGGGGGGATTCCGACCCTCCACCTGTACCCAGGGCAAGGTTGCGGTTTGCTGAGATGACGGCTCTGACCCGTATGCGTAGGTCATCCCAGCGCTTCCTGCACTGCTGTGGGGTGCGGGGTACGGCCCCCACCGCGCTGACGCGCTCAGCCACCAGGGCCCAGATGGCCTTCTTCTTCCCTATCGCTGTCCTGGTCATTTCCGGGGAGAAAACGACACCTGCGTTGTCTTGCAGGGTCTCCGCAAGCATGCAGAGTTCCTCCCGGCTGAATCTCTCCTGGCACTGGCGGTCACATGCCTTTTTCACAGATTTAGGCATTTTCGGGTACTTGGATGGGTGGGTGATAGGTTGGGACAGGTGTCAGGGTTGGGTCTGGTGTTGTTCGGTAGGATGGCAATGGATTGTGTTTTTAAAGATGGCCGATGGGCTCTTTCCCGTTCCGGCGCGATGACGCTATTTCCGGTTCTGCTTTTTACGGCCGCCGCAAATTACGGTGGCCGCTACTTACGGTGGGCGCAAATTACGGTGGCCGCTACTTACGGTGGCCGCTACTTACGGTGGCGGAAGTGCACCTTGCTCGCTTTACGATGCCGGTAGGGGCCTTTTCCGCCATGGCGTTAATTGCATTACCGCCATGGCGTAATGCTCGTGCGCGATGGGTCGTAATGTGGCGCTCTTTACGCCATCGGCCCACGGCGTAAACGCTCATTACGCCATGGCGGTAATGACTGATGATTACAGCCTGGGTCGTAATGAGGCCCATTGTCATTGTGGGTTGTGCTGGTCTTTTTATTCCAAATGTGTTGGTTGCGGTTATATCAGTATGATTGGTGATGTTGCATACTTCTAGACTCACGGGTGTAGAAACCCGGCATGAGTCCTCTTTCTATATCCATGTCAGTGAGTGTCCGAGTCTTTTTTCGATTGTGATAGGCACAACAGTGTTGATATATGCGAGTTTGTTAAGAGGTATAGTAGTGCGGCTCGCATACATGTGGAGTACTAGCCTTGTGGGGTCCCTTGGCCACGCAGAGATTAGAGACTGCGCAGGAAGAAGGTATGTTTAATATTGAATAAGTCTGCGGTCAGTTTACGCGGTATACACGCGTGGTTGCAGTTTAAATGAATGCAATTTCATTGTAGATAGATTTTAGACGCCTGATGTTTATTCCCATTCATATATATTTCTTTCAAAAAGGGTACCTGATTTCGGAGGTGCGGCTTTATCAAAAAATTGTATTTGGTATGGAATGACTATGGTAGAAATCCTGGGGACAGCGACCTACTGAAATAGGAGGTACCAGTTTTTGGGCAATAATGTTTTGGTGATGGTTTTTTACCAAGTCACTTTAGATGATGTGTAGTAATGCACCACATGTTTTATGGGGGTACCCATGATATATGTATGGGGTCCACGGCTCTACAAATGGAGGGAAATAAGCAGCGAGTGGTGATTGTGGCACAGTGGTGTTTTTTGGCGATGAGATGTGTTCTCATGTGGTCCCATATGGAAATATAATTATGGGATGGTGTTGTTGTGGTTTGTTTTGCAGTACTGAACGGGACCTACAGCTATTTAGAAGCAATGACTAAAGTGATATAGACTTGAATTTTGGAGTCTGCAGCTATTCTATGGTGTATTGAGACACCAGCACTATTAATACCATACAAAGAGGTATGTAGTTTGTTTTATAAATTGTGAGGCCAGGTTGACAGCAACCTGTGTAACTCATCCAGTACATGGTGTTTAAAAAGCATATGGTATCTGGTTATTGAACTATGTTCCAAGTCTATACTGACTTTAGTAGATGTATGATGACAATGTCCAGTGACAGCTCCCTCTTCTTTGTGTATTCTGGTTTTAGGAACATTTTTGGAATCTCTATGTGTGGCCCTGGATTGCATGGTGGAGACTAAGGAAACAGAATTCTTCCCCTGAAGAAAGTTCATGCAATTAGTGCAAGAAAGAACTGAAACATGTCGTGATTGTCGTTTGTCTGAGTTAGTGTACTCAGTTTTTGGAAAAGTTTTAAAACAATTCATGTTTTTTTGTACCGATTTTTACTATTTTATGTGTTTATATGTATGTGAATTTTGTGATTTGTATTGCTTTTATAGCATGCTGTGTTGTGTTGAGTCACACTCATACAGAACATTTTTATGAGCTTTTTATTATTGTGCAAAACTTTATTAAACACATTTTTTATACTGTGCATAAGTAACACGTACTTGGTCTATTTTTTCAAGACTAGAGGTACTGGGAGTTGTGCTGTTCATCAGACAATCTGCATAAGATCAGTAAATATGACTGTGTATGAACCATCACAGGGGGAATCTTACGTATAGGTACGAAGCACCACACCAGATAGTTTGTTTGTAGAGTATTTTGTTACTTTGGGGCATGCATGGTGGTGTGTGTGTTATAGGCACGCACAGATTAGTGACTCTGCTCTCTTTGCAGCATTGAACTTCTCATGTTACTGTACCTGAGAGTGCGCAGACAGGAGGCCAGCACTCACCCCAGACATAAGTTTCTCTTTGACTTCCATTTGAGTAATTTGGTACTATGTGCATGATGTACACGTTTGGTCTGATTGTGTATGTGTTAATGTGATTATTATATTTTTGTACATTCCCTACTTTCCCTTGTCAATCCTACTCCCCTCTCCAGCCCCTCATTCCGGTTATCCAGTATACCAATGCCTGTCCCGACTGCAGATCCCCGACCCTCCTTCCCCACCAGGGCCTCAGAGGCATGTGTGAGTTTGACCTTGCAGGCACTCAGACAACGGTGGGGGTGGTTGGTTCGTGCCACTCCTGCGCCTGTACACGGGAGCTGTGACAGTACACATCAGTTTGTGGTGCATCATTATATATTATGTACCAAACATGGTACACATCCTTTTGTGACATTGTTTTACTGTGCTAACTTGGTTGTTCCATCATTGTGCTAGTACTTGTGCTTTGTGATGTACTGCTACTTCAAGTCATCTATTGGTTTATTTTGCTGCCTGCAGCCTTTTTGCTTGGCTTGTGTGTTTGCCTACTTTGAGTTCTCTTTGATTTGGTGTTTTTGCAAGTCAAGGTGGCCTCTGAGGGTGCTGAACCCTTTTTACACGCAAGGTGGAAGATGGAGACAAAGGGGAAGGGTGATCCTGTGGCCAGGTAGACTTCAAGGATGAAGGCTACATACCCCATGCGCAGTTGTTCAGTGGGTCATGGTGATATGTGAGGGGGGTATTTTGTTGTTGGACAGTTGCCTTGCCCACAGTGTGATGGGCACCCTGACATTGTAATTGTGGTATCCTATGTACATGATGTATTCTGCTGATCAATGGCTGTTCATGTGTTGTGTTTACCTTTCAGGTGTGAGGGTATAGTTGCGGTTTGACATGCTGGGGTGTACACATGGGCAATGTTCACATGTGATGAGGACACTGATGGTCACTTGATTGCACATACATGTATTGAGTGCATGTCCCTACTGACACACACACTCGCACTATGATCCACAACATGTACAACCACACTTCCATGTCCACATGTGCACTCAGTTTCCCTTCTGGGGCCCACTGTGTCCCTGCAGCACATGATCTATGACCATTTGTGGATCCTGTACATGCGTGATTTGTTTTTTTATTTAGTTTGTCGTTTTCATGTGATGCTCAGGGTGTGCGTCACACACAATGGCTGGTCACTATGCTGTGTGCTGAGCAGTGTGTTGCAGGAGATGGACACAGCACACATATTATGCAATGTTGATTTTGACGTGCACAATATGCATGTAAACAGGCATTCATTGTTATGTTCAAGCTACAACTGTTGGTATGCATTTGGGTATGACTTGCTTTGTGTGGGAGGTTGTTGGTCACTCATTTCATCTGATTCCATGTCAGGTATCATTGTCTGACGCCACTTTGCATTTTTCACATGTCAATGTGTACATTATTGTTAATGTGTTGGTGTTTTGCTATTGCTTGCCAGGTCATGTTGTGGTTTTGGTGGCTTTGGGTGACATACCAGTGATTGTCATGGCCTGTTTTGCAGGTCTGTGTGATACACACCTTGCATGTGTACCTTTTGGTCACAGAGGATTGGTTAGGTTTGAGTAGCTAGGGATGCACACAATGTGGCACTTCCATGGCAACATTCTCAGGGTGGTAAGGTTGTGGCAGTTGACTGTCTCTTTGTCATCATCGATTGTCACCTGGTATGTTCCAGGCCTGTGTGCACTCGCAGGGGTGGGAGTTTAGGTGAAAATTGTGGCCACAAGCTGGTTCCGGGCTGCCTCGCCAAGTGCCCTATCCCCTCCCATGGGCAGCGCCTGTGGTTGGGGATGTGGGGGCACCACCATGTCCACCGGTTCGATCTACCGTGTTGCAACATTGTGCAGGACACATGGTCCCACAATGATCCTGCACACTACTGGGGGTGCATAGAGTAGCTGCCTGCCAGAGCGGTCAAGGGAGCGGAAGCGTGACTTGAGCACTCCGAATGTGCGCTCCACTATGCTCAGAGCGTAGGCACTGTCCCCTGGAGAGGTGATAATGGTTGTGATTATTGGGGTTTGTGTATTTGTCTGTGTGTGACATGCATGCATGTGCACATGCATTTGTACTCACCTAGCAGCCATCTGTCGCCATGCTGCCCAGCTTCCAGGGCCCGACTCAGGGCGGACATTCTGTATATGAAACTGTCATGGGTGAAGCCAGGGTAGTTTGCATAGACAGAGGTGAGGATTCCCTTGGAATCGCATACCACCTGCACATTGATAGAATGCCAGTGCTTGCTGTTTCGGTAGATGTGCTAAGTGGCCCTAGGTGGACGTAGGGCCACAAGGGTGCAATCTATGGCACCAAGCACTTTGGGGAAGTGTGCACCCTGTAAAAGTCCTGGACAACGGCCTGCCTTTCTGCGGGTGTTCTGGGCATGTATATGTGCCTGCGGACTGAGGGGTGTGCAGTCACGATTGCCAACACCTGGTGTAGGCAGCGTGACTGCGTGGCCTGTGAGACCCCCCCACTATGGCAGTAGTCCGCTGAAATGACCCAGTGGCCAAAAAATGCAGGACATTGAGAACCTTCTCCAAGGGGCTCCATGCTTGGGAGCAGAGGGGGGGGGGGTGTAAGGTCATCTTCCCACTCCCTGACCAGGTCTACGATGATATGAGGTGGAAACCTATACCTGCCGTAGACCTGGTCGTCAGGCATCCCAAAAAGGCTAGTCCGGGGGGGAAAAAATGCAGGCGCTGGCTATTCTCCTCCTCCTGCGGTGTCCCACGATCAGTGCTGCGACAAATGAGGCATTCATTGTAGCAGTATATATGTGTTTATTGTTTGTGCACGCTTTTATACTGTGCACAGGGACGCTAATGCCTACCTTCCTGTGGCGGACGTGCTGATGCCTGTGCGCGTCTTTTAGTGTGTGCTTGTTTCCTGTATTCAAATCCATGAATACGAGTTGTTCGTGTGCGTGTGGGCGTTCCGTGTATTTCCCTGCAGTACTTCCCCAGTTACGCCTTCTTTTCATGCGTTGTTTCCCATTCCGTGTGTTACCCCCCGTGTCCCACTCCCTTTTTGGTGTGTGGGCGGACATTGTGCGCTGTCCCTGTGTGCGTCATGCACGACGTTCGGGTTGTTGCAATAACGTGTGCGCCCGTGTGCGTCACGCACGGATTTGGCGCACAACCAGTGGAAAGCACGTGCAGCGCTTTCCTTGAATCGCATGCATGCAAGTGCGCTTGCTTTCTTACGCTTGCGCCAGCTTGCGCTGGGATTTTCGGTGCACGTTTGTTCCATGAATCGGCCCCTTAAAGTTTTCATTATGGAAAGATGTCATGCCAACATCTCTCAAAAATGCATAAACAGCCTTGTTGACATTGCACCTCGCTTTCTCCATTTGCGGACCAAATAAACTGGAGCGCAGCCACATATGATTCTGGCCAATGCGAGAAAAAAATACTCTGGAATTTGGAAATGGCGCATCACCAAAGTGGCACAAAGTGGAACAAGTCCACCCACTTCATGCTGCACACTCCATACCACTGCACATCAACATGATTAAATCTAAGATGTGCAGCCCTCCACACTGCTCTGCATGTACCCGCAACCAATGGATCCAGGAGACCCCCAAAATCCACACACTCTGCCTCCTGAAAGACACAGCCATAGCCATCTGCACTCCTCTCAGCAAAAAGATCTTCTGCCACACTCTCTCCTTGCATACCCCACCCAGGAAACCATATTGGCCAGTGCCCTGGGCTCTACAGTCCCATTTCCATGCCTGACATCCTCAAAAGCCCTGGATGTGGCACGTGCTGTCCGTGGACTACCGCGATGTCCGTGGATAAGTCATCCAATTCAAGGGGATGTGGAGAGAAATGTATCCCAGTGTCAGTGTCAGCACCTGCATGAGAAAGTACTGTAAAATACTCCAAGATTCCTACTTCCAGATTCATCCACATCTGCATCTAGCAACACAAACTACATGTATGCATATATTTTGTAAAGTACATTTCTAACTCTTTTTAAAAATGCTAAACAGGGTTCCTTCCACTTACCCTGCATATCCTACTCAATAATCATACTCTCATTTGTCCCATCTCCTGACATCAAGTGGCAGTTACTTACAATATTGTCTGCGGAGAAAGTATTCTTTTAATGAGCACTTTCATAACAGTTTCAAAACACACATTTCATTTCAGCGTCACTCTCTGTGATTTGTTTGCAACAGAAAAGAAATCCACCTTTGAAACATTTTCACAGCATGTTTAAGTGTCAGATCCTATGTGAAACTTCAATATATTACCACGCCATGCCTGCTTGCCCATACCATCCATTCTAATGTGGAAACTGTATTTTCTTCTTTCCTTCTGTCACTTTTAAAGCCACTTCTCCCACTCACACACCTGCAGTAAAACTTCCACAATGCACACTGAAAACGAAAAATGTATATTTGTTACCAAAGCATGTCCTGTACATGGATTGAAAATGACAAAATGAATTGCATTTACAACTACTCATTTCAGCACCATTTGAAGGAAACCAAATTAATGCATGTGCACATTTACAGCAGTGCTGTCTGTAATTTTTAATAAATAAATGAAAGGAAAGGGAAAGGGTTTCTCCGACATACTGCAATAGTACTCATGTACCAAGCATCCATGCGTGGGAAAGGTAAAGAAATTGCACACACTAACCTTCTCCTTTCTAATCTGTACATCTTTCTTGGCTTCTTCATTTTTCTCAGCCTACTAGGACTTGCAGTATTACAAATAGGGCAACAACAACTAACAAACTGTGAAAACTGTAGCCCCATAGGGCATACTTATCATGGGACCACCGGCCCCAATACCAGTGAGGCTGGTGCTCCCAAGTCCACAATCCCATAAGGTGCTATACAATTACACACATAATAGAGAGTGACATTTTCCAACACCAGACTTACCGGGCCAACATGACCTGTAATATCCTAGTGACACTGGGAAGCTACCTGCCAAACAAATATTACAAATCTGGTGGCAACATCTGCACCAACAGCAGTGTTACAACCATTCCCATAATCATGTACAATGTCACTAACTCTTCTTCCCAACAAATCCTCCTACAGTGTAAAATAATGTGTTCTTCTAGTACAATTATTTTGCCATTACCACACATACCCACTAATTTTCTTCTTTCCCAATTTCAGTGAAGAACAGCCTCTTGAAAGACAGAAACATCCCTACTAGGAGATAAAACACAAAAGAAAACTACTCTTCACACCCAACAAAGTGCAGTAATGTCATAGTATTCTTTCTGTTACTCATACAGTGCAGTGTAGCCGTATAGTAGCCTACAAAAATTCTATCCAGTACAACACCATTTGTTTCACTGTAACTCATTGTATCTCAGCAGGTACACTTTTTGTATTCTCATCTGAACACTAGTATCGTAACACCCACTAGTATAGTGAAAACATTGTAATGTCCTTACTTATTCATGCATAGTACACTGTCATAGGCACTGCAGCAAGCCCTTCACACATCAACACATCTACTATTACAACTTTCCCAACCAGAACTAACAGCCCATTGCACAGTCACACAGCCCTCTATTTATACCTGCCCTGATATTCAGACACTCATGCACAGTGCACGCAAATACATTGCGCAACTTTCAAACCCACACTTTCAATTTTTCTCCAACAGACAGAAGAGAATGCCTACTAAAAAGCAATTCCGTAAGAAACAACAAAAAAACTTGAGAATATAAAAGTAAACGCATGCAAAATAGTCATCCACCTCTAGCAGAGTTTGTAGCAAATGTTCAAACAAAACAGCTAATACAGTTACTCAACAAATAAAGTAAGGTGTCTCATCCAAAAAGTAAAAATAAAAAGAATTGTATTAAGAAGAATAAAAATACCAATAGCACTAGCACTGCATCTACCAATGTTAACGTGGCCACAGTTAAGGATTCCCAGAAATTCATTTTAAAAAAATGTTCCATCATAGACTACTTCAGAATCTAATAAAAACAGCAGAGCAATCACACTCGACCCTTAAAACTTACTGCAGAAGGCTAATCCTGGAAGCTCTCATTGATAGTGCAATGCTCCTCAAAAGAAAATTGTTTATATTCATTTGAACCAGAATGAAACCACAAACAAAATAAATCAGTAAACTACAAAAAGTACTTCACCACATGCGCAATATCAACATAGATACCTTTGCAAACTTCTGTGCAGGTGAGTGGATTCACAAAACCAGCACAGACCATATTTCAATGAAGAGGCATCCAAACAAGAGCAGACAAACCCAATTGCCATACATTAAAGTGGTTTAGGGTACAAAATGGTAGACAACAACATTATGGCAGAAAAAACCCTCATTGAAAGAATGTCCCCAACAAACTTACAATCAACTCTCCATTTCACTGAACCAATCCGTCCCATTTACAAATGTTCCTGCACCTCAATGTGTAACATACGAAAACAATCCTCCAAATCTTTATTACAATTCCTCGATCACTATGTGCATGTAAAAGAGAAAATAAGAATAAAAACTTTGCAAGCCATGGACTCCTGTTCAGCCCGCAATTACACAGGGCTGCAAGTACATTCATTAGCCTGCATTTCCGGACCTGCTTGCAAAAGCACCTTTCACCACATCAAAATGATAGCGACACACCATTCCAATATATGGAATCTTGTCCAGAGACTGTACTATGCAAAAAGTCCTGCTTTAGAACTGGAACATTTTGATAACATTCTCCTACATGGCACAGCCAAAGAACTTCTTGAAGAAATAGACCACATCCAAAGCAAATATTTTGGAAGTGAAGATGACATAGAAAATCCAGTAACTTTAGAGAAGAGTAGCGAAAACCTTACAAATGCTGACCTTCTAATACAGCGTACAAAAAAGAAACAGCAAAGCTTAAAGCACTTTTGCTGAAGTACCAAACTAAGTATGTGTGTGTTGTCGCAGAACATTTGATACAAAGACCACCAAAACTGTAGATATCACGTTCAAAATGGAAGATAATGAGGAATCCCAATGGTTCCAATCAGCTCTCTAAATTACAAAATTACAAAATTACAAAATGGCTAACTCCAAAATACTTGGCACATTCTGCAATAGAAAGCATGATAATAACCAAATGCCTTCACGGCTATCACTAATACCTTGGAAATATTCCCACTTCCATAACCTCTCAAACAGCTTAATTTGTATGAGATCATTATAATCCAAACAGTACACCCATTTCAAGCTATAAAACACCTTCCACCCAAAACAGCCAAGTTGCCTCCTTCTGAATTACTGAAAGGCATTTATGGCAAAGTAGTTCATTTGCTATTAGATCTTAAAGAAAATGTAGACACTCTAGAAGTGCAATGGCCAATAGATTAATCTTTGATTAGCCTAGTGAATGGTGTACCTATGAAAGACAAAACAAGTTGGCAACAACTAGTAGACTTAAACAAAGTTAGAGAAGCCCTACAATATCTTAAAGAGAACAATGAGTACTGCAAAGAAATAAACATTGAGCAAACCCTAAGGGAAACCATCGAAATAATTCAGGATTCCTCAGCAACTGGCCATTTTGAACTTGTAGATCCTATTATGGCATCCAATATTTTAAGGCCAGTATACAATTCACCCACTGCACTGCAAAGACACCATAGATGATGCACTAGAAACATATCCAAAGTGGCAAGCCAAAGGATCTCCAATCAGCATATGGGAAAAAAGTGTAGAAGAAGAAGCCTTTCCTCTACTCTACTGGTATGATGAAACATACACACAAATAACAGCATCAGAATACCACTCTTTACGAATGTATTCTGAAGACCCCAGATTCAGACAAAATGCTGAATACATATTCCACCTCCTGTTTGAAAGGGAACTAGCACCTCTGTAGTATTGGGCTTGCATTGGCATAGCAGTGCAAGCCATGTAATGTTGCCTGGGCTGGAACCTGGTGTTCACTCAGTGTTCCAGCTGTGGCAGTTAAGGGACACACAGGATGGGAGATAAACCTGAAAGGATGATACTGTACTAGCTCCTTGCCTCCCTTTCTATCCTGACCCTGTAACAAATAAAGCTACTTTCCTTTTTATATACTTATGGCTCCAGCGTCCTTCCTGACCCACCTTTGAACCCAAGAAGTGGGTCCTCAGATGACAGATGGGACGTCAGTGGTGTTGGCGCCCAAAGAAGAAGAAGTAATGAAGAATTGTGTCCAAGAAAAGTGGATAAGTGAGCAGAGCCCAGACTACGTGGCATAAGCCCTGTTGGGGATGGGACACATTGTCCCTTGCAGGCAGCCAGAGAGGTGGTGAGCTGAAAATGCCCCTTTCCATAAAGGAATAAAGATACTGTGTATGACTTTGAAATGTGGCTGGAAGGTTGTCTGCCAAAGGTGAAACTTTGAAATGTGGCTGCAAGGCTGTCTGCCAAAAGTGAATCTGCAGCAGGCATTTAGACTAGGCATGAACCAGCATTTGATATTATTCTGGAGACTGGGGAATGAGCAACATTTATTTTTGACCCTGCATACTGGAGAGTGATGGTGCTGGACCCATATTAAACTAATGGGAGTGCTGAGAAGAAATCAGCGTGTTATTAATGCAGGGATAAAGGAAGGAAGTCTGTAGTAAACTTCAGCTCCTTTAAAGTACTGTAAAAAATAAAAAAAAACAGAAGATGTCAGGAGAGACTATGTGTGGAGTGTAATATTCAGTGTTTCAATACTGTATGGGCATAAAAGTGAAGTACTGCAATTTTGACTGGTAGATGCAGCTGAAACTCTGTTACCGTTAATACGGTTGGCTGACAGGAGCTCTGTATGCTCTTGAAGCTTTGTTGTTGTGATGACGTAGGGAAGATGCTGAAGAGCATGGCGAAGCGTGGAATGCTTCAGCCATGCATTCTGAACTGTGCTTCAGAATTCTGGACGATTGTTTCTCCTTGGCAGAGAAGGAAAACAAAAGAGGAAAGGCCTTATGAACGTGGCCTGCGTGATTTCACATGCGGAAAGGCTTGGGTCTCTGCCTTCCGTGTGTTTGGATGGTTGCAGTTGCTACTGTAAGGAGAGAAGCTGCAGTGAGCTGACTGGAAATGCGGCACCATAGTAAAGGACCTTGTCAAGTGAAAAAAAATGAAAAGCTGTAAGAGAAGATGCAGGCGGCATCTGTGGAAACGTTTTACTTGTTTTTGTGCAGCACCTGCAACAATAAGTAATGGAACTTTGGATAAGTAATGTTGAGTGCAGCGTTGGACAGATCGACTGATACGCTGTCTTCTTTGAAGTTGGCCTAATGATGTCAAAAGTTAATGTTTGCACAGCATTTGACCACTTATGTACTGATAAGAAGGGTAGAGGTCAGCCAGGAATGGTTTCACTCACTTCTCTGTGCCTGGCTGGGCAGGCATTATTCAAGTGAGGAAGGAATGCCTGTTAGCACATTTGTAATGTTTAGTAAAGGTGCTCTATAGTAAATGTGGTTGTTAGTTATGTATGTCAAAAATGTTGGCATTTAACCTGTTTTAATTGCAGATGGACTTTATTTAAATACTATGGAAATGATATGATGTTTGTGTTGTATGCTTGTTGTTCGAGTGAGTGAAATGCCACTGACATTTGTTTAAGTTAATGCAGTGTTTATTTGTAGATGGACTTTATCTAAATAATAGGGAAAGTGCATGTGTTGTGTCAGCCTGAGTGAGTGGGCTAGACTTAATTTTCTTGAGGATTTTTAGGGTCACAAAAAGAAATTTGGACTTTGAGTTTTGTATATTGCAGAGTTTATTGTAATACAATACTGAAATGCAATGTTTAAAGGTTATTATTGGTGAAAAATTAGGTATTTTACAAGCCCTGGTTAGCAAGGTGGTGGGCAATTACATGTCACATCGTGGATGTGGCTACATGGTTATTTAGGAAATGTATGCATTACATGTATACCATGTGAATGTGTGCGCAGAGGTTACATGGATATTTAGGAAAGTATGCACTACATGTATAGCATGTTGAGTGTGTGCGCAGGGATGAGATGTGAGACTTCATGGATTGTGGTGCTGTATGGTCATGTGTGGGTGAAATGCGAGGTGCCATGGTAGGAAGTGTTGGTCCACTGCAGTTAGAGTTATGTATGATGCACTGTATGTTCATGAGGAGAATGAAATGCAAGGTGCTTATTGTAAGTGAAGTTGTTATGATTATTAAGTGAAGTGTTTGATGTTATCACCTTATCTATTGGCAGTTCTGCAGGCAGGGTAGTAGCACACCTGGTGTCTGGCATTCGGAGCTTAGGTGAGAGGGATAGAGATGTGATATGTATTTAAGTGACCCATGTATGGATAGGGTGCACTTGTAATAGTATTGTGAGTTTTGGGTACACTTATGGTGTAATGACCCGTGATAGTAAGGGGTGCACTTTGAGGATAGTGACCCGTGTTGAGTGCAGTGATGTGTGAAGGGTGTACTTGTGTTATAGTGATGACCCGTGATAAGTAAAGGGTGCACTTTGTGGGTAGTGACCCGTGAAGTGTTTAGGGTGCACTCATATGAGAGTAGTGACCCAATATGAGTTTAGGCCTATGTTTGATGCACGTGCATTGATTATTTTATTGCATGCTTATTTTGATCAACTCACTTGGTCAGGTGGTCTGATCAACCTCCTGTCGCAGTGTTGTTTAACGTACTGTGTCTGTGCAGTCGTTTGTTTCCATGTGATCTTTGTGTTGTGTGTTTCTTTACTTTCATTTTCCTACTTTTATATGTTCTCTGGAGGTTAGTGGAGTGTGAATGTGATGGCGTAGTTGGCTGGTCTTTTGTTGTGAGTATAGGTGGATGGTGCAGTGGGATATGTGGATATGTTTGATGGTGATGTTGGATATGTATGATAGGCTTGATGGTGATGCTTGATATGTATGGTAGGTTTGATGGTGGTGTGTGATATGTATGATATGTTTGATGGTGATGCTTGATATGTAAATATGTTCGATAGTGAGTCTATTTGGTAGTGGTTGGCTGTGTCATGGTAATGGTGTGGCTTTTGGTAATGGAAGGAGATGTGTAGTATTGGGCTTGCATTGGCATAGCAATGCAAGCCATGGAATGTTGCCTGGGCTGGAACCTGGTGTTCACTCAGGGTTCCAGCTGTGGCAGTTAAGGGACACACTGGTTGGGAGATAAACCTGAAAGGATGATACTGTACTAGCTCCTTACCTCCCTTTCTATCCTGACCCCGTAACAAATAAAGCTACTTTCCTTTTTATATACTTATGACTCCAGCGTCCTTCCTGACCCACCTATGAACCGAAACACTACAAACGCTATGTTATGGAGTTCCCCACACACTGAAAACAGCTTCCAATGTTTTGAACATATCTGCTACCCAACTACTTCAAAAGATGAAAGACAAAGATGAAGTTTTGCAGTCAAGTATTACAAATCTCTTGGAAAACATGCATGGTACAAAAAAATACTGGTTTCAACGTCACGCTGATGTGTGGCCCACCCACAGGGTTTGTCAATTTGAGTTGCGCAGAATATGCATGGAAGGACTTGCATGACTTCCTACACATAGCAAACCAAAACAAAGAAGGGATAGACATAAAACCTCCAGCAGAACTCTGCTCTCTTGACCCTGTAGATGAATCAAGACACTTTCACCACTGCTTTATTGCCATGCTGCACTTCATCTGTAACAAATTAATTCCTCCCCTCTGAGAAGTGCAACACTTCTTTTGGAGAAAAGAATATCAATCCAGAGGAGCACAGCACATCCACATGCTTTGTGGATAAAATATGCTCCTAAATTTGGTCAGGACAGTGATGTCCCTGCTTTGCAGTTTATTCACAAATATGTAACCTGTTACATCCCTTCAGAAAGTACCCATAGTGAGCTACATACACAAATGTTACGCTTCCAAAGACATAAATGTGGCAAATATTGTCGACGCAGATATAAAAACAAAGGCAAATACTACACCAAATGCCACTTTGGTTTCCCTAGACCAATTTTAGCAAAAGGACAAGCAAACAGCTTCATGTGTTCTGCTCAACACAGTTTAAAAGGCAAATCACCCAAAAACACATACTGCATTAAAAGAAGCAAAGCTTCAAAGCACATCAGTGATTACAATGCAATCATTGCCCTCTTGTAGAATGCAAACATAGATATACAGTACATCACAGACAATTCCACTGCTGTTGCACGATATGTCACAGCCTACCTAACCAAAGCTGAGAAAACAGAGCTGAAGGACCTCTGGGATGACATATCATCTTACAAAACACTGTCACAAAAATTGTTCAGCTTTGGCATAAAAATGCTCTCCCATAGAGAATGTGGATGCTACGAAGCTGCAGACCATTTAGCAGGCACACCCCTATATGACAAATCTGAAAACATAGTCTGGCTAAGCCTTGGGTCTGCTGCATCCAGAAAAAGAGTGCTCAAATTGTACCAAGACATAGAAACAATAGCCAAAAATGATCCCAACAGCCGGGACATTTTGAAAAACAATATATTAGACACATACTACCCAAACAAAAGTAGTGCTTTGGGAAACATGTGCCTATACCACATAGTCCAACATTTTTTGTACAAGAATAATATTAAACCATATGAAAAAAAAGGTAAATATAAAGTCAAAACTTGTGATGGCAACCTTGTTAAACTTACCAAACCCAGCCTAATTAATCATATAAAGTTATAATTTAACATTTCTCAACATGGAGAACTACATGTCCCCGCTCTAACTTTCTAAACCATAGAGAAAAGTTAGAAGATTTATTAGACACACATGACTCCTTTGAAGATTCTTTCAATGCAAATGAAAACAGTATAACTAATATCGATTTCAGCAGTACAAAAACATGTTGGACAATGAACGCAAACAAGAGGAAGAAGTTCAAACACAACTAAATGAAGACCCTCCTGAGGGCAGTCAACCTTCTGTTACAGTAAGCCAAGAATCACTTGGTGAGCCACTCACAGTAAATGAAGCAGAATTAGCCATGACTGAAATAGGAAACACCATGAAGGTCATTATGACCTTGGAGGTATTCATGAGGCTATTTGCGGCATGGCTACCCCCATTCCAGGTCATTCCAACCTTGGAGGGCCCGATATTTCCTCATTCCAGGAACCCATCCCCATTTCCTTTCAAGCCCCCCATAGGACTCAATGGGAATGGGGAGCATGCTAACAATGGCCCGTTAATGATAGGCCCGTGGTTAGCATGCTGGTCTGCTTGCGGGACCCGCTAAGGACGCCTGGTAAAGCCAGGCGTCCTTAGCGGGTCCCACGAGGAGAGCTTGTAATGAGGCAGTAGGGGGTTAACAGGGCCGGCAGCTCTACCAGCCCCGTTAACCCTCTACCACCAGGGTCGTAATGACCCCCATGTGTCAATATGAGGAATCAGAGGAAAACTTTGCTCTGCTGAAATCACAACTCAATGATGAACAACATAGCATTTTCCTAGAAGTAACTAAAGAAACTGAACATGGTTTTCAGCATAATGTAAAACTTGTATCTGTCAACATTATGAACCTGCACTCCGCTTTGTAAATTGTGAAACTGGTTCAGGCAAAACATTCTTAATAAAAATCATCAGCAAATTCCTCCAAAAATGAACAAACAAGCTTTCAGCTATTGAAACAGCCACCACAGGTTTAACTGCCTACGACAAGGGAGGTACTTTACACCGACTACTGCTCCTTGGAGTAGAACACCAAAACAAATTAGAGTACTACAAACCTTCAACAGAAGCTGCCATGGAGCTACGCAGAATTCTGAAACAAATGAAAATGCTCCTAATAGATGAGGTGAGTATGGTCTCCATCCTAATGTTGGCTTTGATTCACTTCAGATTGAAAGAGGTTCTTAAAACGGACTACGAAACATTCCATGGAGGAAAACACATTATTGTTTTCAGAGATCTCCTACAATCAACACCAGTGAAAGCTGAACCTATTTTAAAAACCTTAGGACACAAGCAGTGCTGTACCACACTTGGAAGCATAGGAAATGTAAATCTCTGGCAACATTTCCAATACAGAGAATAGCACAAAACATTTTCCAGTCTGCAGACCTCACCTTTGATAACATTTTAAAAAAGCATTTGGATTGGTGTTCTTTCTAAGGATGCACAATATACCTTAAATAGTAGACTCATCCATGAGCGATATGGGCCTGACACATCTGCTACGGATGTCATGGAACAATTAGCACACACAAATGTGAAATGTATGTCCTTAATGCCAACCCTAGCAAGCTGTATGCAATTCAATGAGACAATGTTGAAAAATAGTGTATATTAACAACACCGACAAATTGGAAGTGCATAGCATGACACTACCTATGTGTCCAGTCACAGACTATAGGGCACTGTATGAACAGTGTACAGGGTAATGCCCTGACTAATAATTATTATAACACAAAAAGGGGGCAAAACACAACTGTGTGTAAGTTTGTTGCAGCATAAAAAGATGTCAATGTCAATGAGTGGAATATGGAGAATAGGGTTGTTTTTAGAAGAATGAAGGATAGTACGATTTTCTAGCTACACCTGTTTACTCCCCATCTAGGTCTAGAATGCGCTGATGGGGCGCTTATCTAACAGGGGACAGGATAAGAAGGTGAAGCAAAATTATTTTTGAATAAACATTTACAATCTTGTAGATTGTTTCAACCCTATTTGTCCATTTCCACTCATATACATGAAGGAACGTATTTAAAAAAGAAACACCTATGGCATCATTTTAGCTTTCTATTTGTGGGTACATAATTATTTAATATCCCAGTACCCTTGCTGAATTAACCTAGGGAGACTTAGGTTAAAAACACAGACACAATTCTAAGTACACAGCCCGGGAGAATTGCCAACTAGAGTGGCAGACCCTGTTTGGGAAAAGACGAAGACACAAACACACATCCATGCTTACTGTCCTTGTTACTTTAGAATAGGGCAGAATTCTCTCAACAAGCAACAGCACGACTGAATAGCTTTGAAAACTGCATCTACAACACAGCTGGTTTGGAGAAAATGTTAACATTGTATTTAAACTGTACAGTAATTCTGAAATGTAACCTTGACATGTAGCAAGGTTTAGTTAATGGAGCACTTGGGACAGTTGTTGGCTTCCAGACATATCTATGTGACAACATTCAGTTTGTCAACATCTACTTAGACAAATCTTCAGTATTTAAAAGGATAGGACACTCAAAAGCACAATTCCATGTATGTATGAAGAGAACAATTCTCTCTGTCTCTTGCATATTCAGTCACTATTCACAAATTGCAAGGTCTACCCTAGATCAGGCATTGATTGACATTGGCAGCACAGTCTTTAAAGAAGGTATGTGTTACGTAGCACTGTCACGTCTATGCACACTCAAAGCACTTTTTCTAATGTATTTTGAAACAAAGTCAAGGCTAACATTCCTTGCATAGTGGAGTACAACAGACTACATGCACTCTACAAACCCTATCCCAAAATGTACCCTGTTCCGCAAAAAGAAAAACCTATTAAAAGAAAAGTAATCCAAAAAGAACTTATAACAGAGCTCCCAACAGTACCACCACAGAAAGTGCAAGCAGCTGCTACTTCATCAATTGGCACAACCACAAAACTATCTAGTGCAAATGCAAGTGCACATCCAACAGCGCAAACAAAGAGAAATATGTTTTCTAAATAAACAAGTGGCGGTCCAGAAAATGACACAGACACAGAACTCTCTGGTCCATTTAAATTGTCCAACACAACTGGTGTAAATTGCTATTTTTTTATTGCTGTGTTCACAGTTTACAAAAAACCTTACACAACATAAAACAGTATATAAAAAACAAAAAATAGAACTAAAACATGTCTAGTACTGTTAGGGAGAATTCTCCTATAAGGCACATTTCCCAAACCTAGTGAGTCCCCCAGCAGCTTTGCTGGATTTTTGTGGTTTGTTTTTTTTTCCTGCTAAGAGTGAGACTCTTTTACTCCCACTCTTAGACATGATTTGAGGTATGTCCTTGACTTGTTATGTGCTTATGGGCTATGGGGTTTCTTTTTTACTCCATAGGGTATGATCTGTTTTTCTGTATGTGTGGTACACAGCACCCTCAGTGCAGTGCCACAGGGGTGTCACAGTGACCCCCAAATATAGACTCCATACCGTGGGAATGACTACTGTCTCCCAGGGCATGTAAAGTCACCATTGGCTTTACTAGTCCAAAATTGTGAACAGAACCAGTACAAACCATCAAATTGTGGAAGTACTGGTAAGGGGCACTGTCCCGTGCCCCCTCGTAGAGTTTCTGGCTGGTGGCAGTGGTTACCACGTGAAATATTCCTCTGGAATATTCTCTATGGGATTTTCCCATTGATTTTAAACGCACCACTTTTTGGTGCAATGTTAAAGATACCGCCGGTTTATTTATTTAATATTAAATCACCGGTTGGGTCTTTTTGCCAGAACTCAATTCTAAAATGGCGTTTGTGTCCGTCTCTGTAACTCTGACCAAGGTTGAGCCCTTTGTTCTACTATTTTGGCGGGCTTCTCCACAGAAGCCCTCCAAATGGTGCCACTCTGTCTGGGTTCCACAGGAAGGGTGGAGGGGGGAATTGGCACCCTGGACTGCATTGCCTTAGCAACCCAAGTCACCCTCTACTCTGATTGGCCCAGTGGTGAGCCGCCCAGCTCACCACTTAGCATGTGTGATTGACAGCTAGGCTGATGAATGCAGGTTTTTCTGCATAAAAGCAGGGCCTTTGGGACTGGAACTTCAGAAGTCGCCACAGGACCTAAGAATCCAAAGAGGGAAGAAGCTGAGCTATCTGCAACTGACAACACCACCGGTGAAGCCCTGCTGCAACAAACTCACCACTTTTCCAACGACAAGTGAAGATCTTCTGCTGGAGAGTCTTCTCCCTTTGAGCTAGTAGGACCAACCAGTTCACCCTTTTTCACTTCCAAAGACGTCACTTGGTCGAATCACTTGTGCCAAGCACCACGGCGGCCGGATAGCCAAGCTCACCACTTTTGACCGCAAATAAAAGGACTGCACCTTTTAATCGGAAACTCCGCTGCTGGTTTCATCCCTGTGCAGTGCAACGACTCCACATTTCCTCCTCTATGAGATCTGCTCTTCCCCTAGTCGGAACCATGAACCTCAACCACTGCCAGGAACAACTGTCCCCGCTGGAGCTTCCTTTCTCTTTAAGGTACTGTGTCCTGCCTGGTCTCCCTTTCTACAGATTGCTAAAGGTGACCCTTAAATCCTTGGCTTCTAAACTGGGTTGGCGCCAGGCCTTCTAACTATATCTTTTGACTCACCCCAACCTCTTTTGAACACTCTGCAAAGACTTTCCGTGCACTTTAAACCGTGTGATCCTGGGCACATTTCGCTTGGCTCCGTTTAAAGTGGGCCTGGCCTATGTACTTTGGCACTACCGTATAACCTGCCTTTCTCCCCTTGCTCTGAACTCTTAAAAGTGTTGGGAACTGTTTTATTTTATGCTCTGCCTTTTCTCTCCCTTTTTAACCTAAACTATTGGAGTGCCATCTAGGTTAAGCGCTCACTTCTGTCTTAACAAATAGTTGTTCTTTAACCCTGATAGTTATCAAGGGAGGTGTGTATACTTACCTGACTGTGTTTTAGAATACTTTTCATTGAGAGTGCTAGTGTATTGCCTAAAGTGTGTTTTAAATAAATAATTATATACTTTTTATACAAAGCTCTGGTCAGTGTTTGTTTGCTCTACTGTGTTTTGACCCTATTGTGTATACTCTGCATACTGCCCTACTCTTCTTGAGAGAAGTCTGACTGCTCAGCTACAGCTACCAGGTAAATCTGGGTGGTGCAGACCGCTACCAATTGGGTTTACTGCTGCTCCTGTAGTCTTAATCTTTTTGCAGTGTTCCCCAAGGGAACTGCACAGGATTCTGCCTAAGAAGTACAAATCTCATTAAAACATACATTAAAATATTCATCCAAAATATAATACAAAGAATAAGTGAGAACACAAAATACAACAAATTAATGCCGCAATACATCATGACAAGTTCTATTTTTTGTCCCGTTCTGAGATAATTAACATTGAGATCTCATAAGAGGCCAAGGTTCTTTTCATCCAATTCAATTATGGCTAACATTAAGAACTCATTTATGGCTAAAATCAAAGAAATGCTTATGCCCCACATACATCCACTCCAAAATAAATTTGTGGCGGCCTCCCTGTTTTTGTCAAATTTATCCTTGAAACTGTCCAGACGCATAGTATCAAAATAAGGACAAATGATAACTATATCTCTCAGAGTTTCTCTAATGCTGTCAAGGTCTGTCCTTTAAGAGCAGCCAATTCCCTTTGTTTAAGAAGCTTAGAATTGTATACTCTGGTGTCTCTCCCATAACTACTAGGCTTGATATTAGTCTCAGCGCCGGATTTACCAACTTTCAAAGCACAGGCCAGTATAATATTGTAATACAAGTCCTCAAAGCCTCGAATTCCAGTCCACAATGGAACAGAAGAAGTCATATCCATCAGAGATTCAATGTGAAGGTGTTTAAACTGGAGAGTAGTTTTCCTATTCCAATTGACTGACCTCCTTTGTTTGCTAGTAGATATCCCCATTAAGTCTGATCTAAGATGGAAAGTAGAAGTAGAAACAGTCATGGTAAAGGAAAAGGTATATGGTCTCTTAAATTGGTATGGATATGTCTCAAATAACAACAGTTATTTCTAATGCCATTAGCAAGGTCAAAAAAGGCAATCCTAGAGCTATAAAACCCTCTGTGCAATGTATGCTAGAGCTACAGAAACAAGGAGGGTGGTCCAGCAGAGCCAGATCCCATTCCTCCAGACAATGATCCCATTGGATACCATGTTTGACATTAGGATGGAGAGGCGAAGATATAGCCCCATTGTTGTTACATAATGCTCCGTCGGCAGACAAAGAGTTGAAATCTCCTCCCAGCATAATATGTCTTCAAAGGTTACCCTTAATGGGTTCCAATAAAGGTAAAGCACAGAATGGGCTGTTGAAGTTCCTCCATAACCAGCTTGATCGCTAAAAGCCATTCCTTACTGCATACAACTTCCCATTTGAGACCCAGATTACAATCAATCTCTATTGCGAATCCCCTAACTGCAGGACACAAGAGGGTATGAAAACCTTCCATAACGGGATGGACCAAGAGCATGGTTTCTTGGAACATATAGATGCAAGGAAGGCAATTTGGAGAAGGATTATCCATACATTTAGTCATGTTAGCTCCACCTCAAACATTCCATGAGATCAATTCGATCTCAATGGTGTCATGCACACCCTGTTCTTTGTCTAATGTTCTCCAGTGACTTAAGCGCTGGCTGTATCCAGGACCAA
Organism: Ambystoma mexicanum; assembly: GCF_040938575.1. Classification (NCBI taxonomy): domain Eukaryota; kingdom Metazoa; phylum Chordata; class Amphibia; order Caudata; family Ambystomatidae; genus Ambystoma; species Ambystoma mexicanum. The sequence goes on along the minus strand of NC_090924.1, from coordinate 1,110,485,443 downwards.
TCTTGACCGTTATTCAAAAGATTATTGATAAATGTCAATGCTGAACCTGTGTCTTGTATGGGATTATGATTGGACGTTTGCAGCACCTCTGTTGGTTTTATAGACGGTTCCATAAAAGCAAGGAATGTCTTTGATTCAGTAGCACTATGTAATACCACCAGCTTAAATCTCAACCACTCTAGGTTTTTCTCTTGACCCCGCACCATATCAGCGACCATTTCTGAATGGAAATTACTTACCATTCAGGAATTGTTTACGATGGGCAATGAAATAGCATCAATATCATCCAAAGTTATGGATCTTAAGAGAGGGATCTTTTTGAAGATATTTAATAAGTTAGTCCTATTTAGTCTTGTCGTCTGATCACTTTTGTTATTGTTTATCCACCCAATTGTTTTGCCTTTGTTAATTAGTGGACCCAGTCCCGAAGGGACAGCAGCCTCAAGCTGATCCTGTAGGCCTATGGTAGCCCTACTATTTGACTCCTCAGGCAAAGTGTTCATCATAGGAATATCACTCCCAGGCAAATCCACAACCCTACCTACAGAAGATCCTAAAGGCAAAGATCCCTCACCAATAATTGTGTGGGTAGCTATAGGCTGCAAACCAATAGATACCCGAGCATGCAGATTGTCATCTTAGTCTGCTTAGTCTTGGGGGGATCAGATTAACTTTACACCCTGCCCTCCAAGTTTGATCCCGCCAATGTACACGGGCCCCCGTCGATCCGTTCACCACCATTACCTACCCCACCATGTGACACAGCCTGACTTCAGGCAATTCCCTAGAATTCGAACCTTCAACCTGTCATGGTGGTTTACCGGGGCTTATTATTACAACTTGATCGTCTTGGTCGGGTATTTGCTGAAGACCCTTAAGGTTTGAATTCCTCTCGTCAATTTTGGCTGCAGGCATGTTTTTTGTTTTTTTCCCGAATTTGGACTTCTTCTTGTATTGTATCCCCCTAGAATGGGAAATATTTGGTAGTTCTGTTATTTCATGATTGGAGGTAGTTGGAGAGATCCCCCTAGTAAGTGGCTCAACATCACATTGTGATTCACCCTCTTCCATAAGTGGCAGAGCCTACACAACAGCCGTATGACCATCGGTTGCCCAAGTTACCTCTATCGTTTGTATTTGTTCCCTAGGGATCTGGCAAGGAACCACAGGCTCTCCTCTCGTAACCCTAACGGTAGGAGAGGATGCACGCTCCCCGGAAGTTAAACGTTCCAAAATTGTTGCAAGCTTAGCATCAAGAATAGATAGTCTGGCATTGTGTTCATCTGACATCCCCCTGTCCTCTGTAGGATTTTTATCGGAAAGAGTTATACCCTTTAAACCTAGAGTCCCCACGATGATCTCCAAACATAAAAAGATTAGAAGGGCTACAATCGAAAACCATCTTCAGAGGCATTGGTTCACAAATATGAGTACTTGTACCACCACCATTAACTGAGTTAAAAAAAACATAGAGCTTCCAGAGCTTTCTTGCCACTTAAATTGCCATCTTGCAGTGGTGTTGAGGCATGAAATCTAACCACCCTTCTAATAGTAGGCAAGCATTCTTGTAAACATTCAGCATCAGTCAGCTCATGTGTAGCCATAGTAGTAGGGGAAGTTCCAAATGTAGTATCTTCAACATTGACTGGGTGTGAGGTATCAAAGTGTGGCTCCCCCTTGTCATTATCAGGTGGCACACCATTTCCCACAGCATCCGCTATGGCCAGGGCGTCTGTCTTATTCATCGCCCTTAACCCCTTTTTAGTAATAGAATTATTTGTACACTGTATTTGGTTCATAGACAGGGGCTGTAGCCATTGTAGTACTGCTTGGGCCTCTTTCCTGTGCATAATAAGTGGCTTATTAGATGTAAAACTCGGCTCCTTATTACAATTTTCTTCACTGGAGCCAAAGCCGCTTCTAAAAGTAGGCATAGATTGACTATGAATCCACTAGGATCAACGCGAGGAGAACAGCCTCCCAGTAATGGCCTCTCAATGCTATCCCAAAAAATGTCTCAAGCAACAACAATCACCAAAATAGACTGTATATGACACAGAATAATATATTTTTTTTAAAACAAGGCAATCGCCACAAAATAATTGTCTCAAAAAACGGTGAGGCTCAAAGACACAGGGCACACAGTCACTTCCTGTAGTCAATATTATCAGATCAGAATGAATGGCTCAATAAACATTTACATTTGCTACAAAATGATTTCCTCCAGAGCTATAACAGTGAGGGTCAGAGGCACAAGGCCCACAGTCACCTCCCATAGTCAGTAGAATCAGATAAGGTGAAATAGGTCATTAAACATTTATATTTGTGACAAAATGATTGCCTCCAGAGCAAAAACAGTGAGGCTCAAATGCACAAGTCCCACAGTCACCTCCCGTATTATCAGTTCAGGATGAATAACTCCCTAAACAGTGATCAGCGCCACAGAATGATTCTCACAAAGTCATTCTCACAAAATCAACAACTGTGATGCTCAAAGGCACACGGCCCACAGACACCTCCCGTAGACAAATGTATCCTTCGGGATGAATAGGTCACTTGTACGATCGTATAGCAAATGCTTTCCACATCAAAGTCTATCGGAGCAAGATAAAGCAGTTCACTTTAAAATTTCCGGTTTAAGAGGTAAAGATAAAGTTTTCACAGTTCCTGGGTACTAAATGCTCAAAGGCACAAAGGCACCGGGCCCGCAGACACCTTCAGAATCAATTCAGTCACTTTTATCAGTCACTAGAATCAGCATTCAGGATTCAGCAGTTCAGCAACAGGAAAAATATAAGTAACGCGTAACTCGTCTCATATGCGCCACATATTTATGTAAAGTATGGAAGGGGGCATCAGCAGCCTCTGGAGAACTTAAGCATGGTAAGCGCGATGAGCACGGTAAGAGTCACAGATTCACACACTACATGAAACAGATCCAGGAGACTCACAGCAACAAATCATATGGGTCAGTTTGTTTGAAGACAGCAGAGTAAGGAGCAAGGAGGTGTGGGAGGTGTAGCAGGAAGAAGAAAATAACTATGCACGTAAATACCTTGGAGCGTCTGGCAGCGAACGTTTCCACTCACACCTCCTTGCTGATGGACCTCCTCTTTCTGTGCTTGTATTCCCAATTCTCCCTCCGGCTCTCTGTCTTGTCCGGTGTCACTGTAGAATCCCTTGTCATAGAATACTGTTCCCTCTAGATCTGAGGTGTGAGGATTTACGACAGCAGATCCAGATTTCAACACATCACCTCACAACAGAAAATGGAACACAGAACAGTCTGCCAAAACACTCCGCACAAACGCTTCACGTGAGTGTAGAGTTTGTAAATGAAAAGTTCTTCCTGTGGGTTAAAGGGGACTTCACACTTGAATGAATGGAAAAGGAAAGTTTTTTTCCGCTGAATTCACGTTCTTTGCAGCTTCTTTGCAGCAAGCTGTAAGTAACAAAGTATCCACTCTTGAATATCACTGAGCACACCAGCACAATAACCGTAGACAGAACACTCTGCTAAAACACTCTGTGTAAATTGCTATGCAAATGTAGCAGTCAATAATCTGTTCCATTGGCCAGCAATTGTTCAAAATATTTACTTGAACGGCACAGACCATTTGTGTTTGCAAATGCTCCTCCTTCATAGAAATGCAACAAACAATCCTGACAACACTTAAAGTGTCTCAGGAATAAGGCAAGAATTGGACTACTGTGCGGGAATGGTAAGATTAACCATAAACACACAGGAATATCCACAAGAATGTCTAAGGTACTTACTGCAAGTGCAAGAAAGCTAAAATATACCTATAAAGGACATTTTCAAGATTTGATATATGTGGAAACATACATGCACCCTCTGCAACCATGTTGCGCAGAAGCAAGTCCCTAATGAGCGCTTTGTGTATGTATCTATACTTAATTGTGAATCCATTGAATTTCAGCAACTGGTGCAAAATGCAAATCATATTATGTACTGTTTGCAATTCAGACAATTGTTCCACCTTACACATAAACTCACATAGCCAATATGTAATAGTAATGCTTTTGAGATACAACACAGATGGTACTAAAAACATCTGCATGCTTACTAGGTTCACACACAGGCAAGTATCGCTTGGCAAGAAAACCTTCACAACAGTAGGCATAATCTACCACATGGGTGTCACAACCAGTGCAGTTCACTATGCTGCATCCATTTTTTTTTAAATGGTTGGTTTGAATGCAATGACCCTTCTATTACTCTAAAACATAGATTACAAGCAAATCTCGTGAATACCTACTTAATATTCCTTAAACCTAAATGTACTCCCTGACCTGTACAACTAGCATAAGTTACTGCACGATAGACACCAACAGGTATGTAAGTGCTAAAGAAAAATACCCTTCTGAACTGTAAAAGTATAAAAACTTAGCATACACCAACTGGTATGTGAGTACATCCATAGTGCTAAAATGGTGTTTGTGAAATGGAAAACAGTTTCAATATGGCAACAGATGTGCATGTTGTACATTTTTGATAATGCTATACAGTTTTTCCCCAATGACCCAATGATTCTGCACACAGAAACAACAACTGTGCAAAATATGCACTAAAATTGTTTCACCCATAGTACTTAAATTGTACTGATTATGAGGGTCTACAAACTTTGGTCACTAATCTGTAAAACTATCAACTGTTAGAATATGCCAAATACTGTCTAACTCCGCCCATACCACTGCAATGAATACGCCAACTGGTATCTAACTGCACCCATAGTACTGCAATATCACTTTCCAATAGTGAAAGACTTGAAATCCACCAACAGGAATTAAAGTGCTTCAAAACATATGATATGATAGGATATGATGGTTTATTTGTATAGCGCCTATACACATTGGGCCTCATTATGACTCCAGAGGCAGCCGTGCTGGTAAAACCGGCATGTCTGCCGCCAGAGTCGTTTTTTTCCAGGAGCCCGGGAATGGGCAATTACTGGGGCATTTTCGGACGGGGTGAACTCAGTAATTGCCCATTCCAGGGCACCAGAAAATATTCCCCATTCCCATTTGAGTCCCGTTGGACTCAATGCGAACGGGGTGGCCGGATGCACCGGCACCATTCAGGAATTGTGCCGGTGCATCCAACATGGTCTGCTCCCGGGTGCCAGTCCGCCCGCCAGGTCAGATCTGGCAGGCGAAAAAGCACCTGCGAGCAGAACTCATAGCTTGCCAGTCCGGAAACAACGGTAACAACCGTACCGGTAAGCTTTCCGGTAACAACGGTACCGGCAAGATTACTGGTACTGTTGTTACCAGACCAGCAACCTCATAATGAGGCCCAGTGTGTTTCAAAGGGCTTCACGACAAAGGAGGGAACGAGGGAAAATACAGAACATTCTTAAAGGCCATGAACAACAAGAATGTGAAAAATAACTATCATACTAGGCCTAGCAACATTTCAGATAGTGCAAGTGCTAAGACACAAATAGGAAGGAAATAGGAAACAGACAGGCGACTACCGTACTAGGCCTGATGACAATTCTGGTAGAGCCGGAGAATACACAAGGTGAGGGAGAGACGAGGAGAAGGGGGGAGAGGAAAAAAACAAGCAGCTATCGTACTAGGCCTAACGACATTTCAGATAGTGCTGGAGGGTACAGGGGAGTAACAAGTAAGGAGGGGGGAGGAGCCAAACAAAGTTACTATCACACTAGGTCCAGGGACCATTCAGATAGAGTGACTGCATAGAAAAGAAAGGGGGGAGGAGAGGGATAGGAGAAGAGAATAGAACATGAAGCAGAGAAAAGAGCAGAGAAGGAGAGGGCCGAGCGAAAGCAGTTGCAGGGGTCAGTGAGGCACCTAATGTTGCAAGTGAACAAAAACGTAGGCAAGGAATTCACGAAGACAATGGGCACAACATGAGTCAGGGCCAACCTGAGTGGGAGATCCACGGAATGTGCAGAATGAGAATTGAGGGGGTGAAGCCCCAAGGATCACAGTGTCCAAAGTCTATCCAGGTGTTGGCAAAAGTCATTGAAGGTGAACCCATGGTTAATCAAGGCAGCTCCTGGGGGGGCAGAGGGGACACAAAGAAACATCATGGGGAACCAGGGGGGGCATACACATAAACACGGGGGCAGGAGAGGGGAGGGGGCATAGTCAAACATCACTGGGGCAAGTGAGGGATAGGGGCACATTCAAGCATCACAGGGGGCAGGAGAGGGGTGGGGGCACAGTCACACATCACATACCCCGCAAAACTGTGAACAGTTAGAATAGGCCAACTGGTATCTAACTGCTCCCATAATAATGCAATATCACTTTCCAATACTGTGAAAGTTGAAATCCTCCAGCAAGAATGAAAGTGCTTCAAAACATGCCCTTCAAGACTCTTAAACTATCAACAGTCAGAATAGGCCAACTGGTATCTGACTACACCCATAGTACTGCAATATTACTTCCAATAGTGAAACAGCTAAAATCCACCATCAGGAATAAAAGTGCTTCAAAATAAACCCTAGAAAACTGTGAAACTATGAACAGTTAGAATACGCAAACTGGTATCTAACTGCACACACAGCCCTCTTGCAGTCACCAAATAGCCACAAACATAGCCCCATAGCATCTTCCTTTCACTCCCCCATCCTTACCACCCCCTCTTCCTAACACCAAATATCCCAAAATGTGTTTCCTAGCCCTGTCCCCCACTGCGCTATCTGCATAAATCCACAGAAAGAACATGGCTGCCGTTTCGGAAAAATATGACGCACATCCGATTTTCACCAGCCACTCAGCGGGTGCGTTGATTGTCAGGGGCGGACTCAGATATCACACATTGTTTGGGACCTAGATTTTGCCTGTATTAAAGCAAACTACTGGACGGATTTACACCGAATTTACAAAAGCATGCTTCCGGGACCAAGCCGCCGCTCCTGCCGCAAATTTGGTGAAAATCCGACTAGCGGTTTCGGCTATGAACGTCAGCAACATTTTATTTTCCATTACGTCTATGGAGAAAAAAAAGTTGGGACTCCCCCCCACCCCCTCTATAACTTCAGCCACCTCACCAAACTTTCCAAAAACTTCAGAGTGGGCCATATACTTTTTTTGCAAAGTTTGGTAAGGATTGGTCCAGAGGGAGCAAAGTTATAAGCTGTCCACAAAGTGCTCTTCCTATGAGTTGAGCAAACTACATGGCTGCTACCACAAGCCGTGTAATGTTTATGTTTGTTTTGCTTTGTCCCTGCTTTGTTTCCCACTTTTTTACACCTTCATAATATGGCTGACAACGTGTTCTCATCTTTGTGCTATTGTATCAATACCTTTCTTGGGTGTGCCTCTACCATCTGTGAATGTATCAGTGTAAGTCATTTCTGTTGAAAGTTGACATCCCTGTTCTTCAAATAAATACAGAAAATCAATACAAAGACACATGTAATGTTATAACTAAAACACATACTGGATGTGGTTATACATAAACATTTTACATTTTCAAAAGAGCCAATTTACAATGTTAGTACAATTGAATGGTTTACTTTTTTCTTAAAGCTTCCATTGCAAAAATGTTCCCTGGAGATAATTGTGTTTTTTCTCTGGTAGCACAGCTGTCATCAACGTGTGGGTGGCTTTAGCAAGGTACCTGGGGTGATTCTCGCCCACATAGAAAGACAGCGAGAGACAGAGAGAAAGAGAATGCAGGGGGCGTGAGAAACAGCTCACTGAAAGAGAGCACGAGACAAACAGGGTACAGCTAGTTGGAAAGTATTGACCGAAAGTATTGATCGGTATTTCATAATTGACCACTCATCCAATTTTTTTTAATTTTACATTGGCTTATTTTTTAATACCTTTGCCTTAATTTCCCTATAACGTTATGCTGTAGCAATCAACAGAGCATCCGTTTAATTATCTGAATCGTGACTCATCAAAAATGAACTCGCACAGCAATGCCCCACGCCACATACATCACCAATCAAAACTATAGCCCAGTCCATACCTTTAGAGAAAAAAATAGAAGTACTTGTTAAGGATTTTGTCTAGAGGGAGGAAAGAGAACATAGAAAGGCCAGGATGTAGGTTGAACAGTAGTCACGTTTGCTGAATGTCGGAGGAAATGACGCTGCCACGAGGCAAAGGATTTCTTCAACTTCTATAAATAAAAGATTAGTCCCTGCCATTGGGCGGCAGACATTAGGAAGTGTTTAACATACGGAAATCCGCGAGGCAGCGGCGGCACCGGAGGAGGCGTGTAATCTTATTGGGTCACTGGGAATTTGACCCAATTTCTCATTTCTAATGATATTGTTCGCAGTAAAAGTATTTGAAGCATGTATTCTAATGAAGGATTATACAGCGGACAGGACGGACGGATTGCTCTGAAGCTGCTAAAACGCACCGTTTCTTCAGGGAAACAACTACGGGCTTTTCAAGCTCATTTAACCCGAGGAACGTCACGCTGGCAAGTGTCCTTTTAATGGGAAGTGAGATTTGAATCCGACATTCTGGAAACGGTTTAGTGTCTGATATATTATGCAACATTTTCTGTAGAGCAATGTATCTCATTACAACTTTACAATTAGGGAGGGGATTCCTTTTGGCAAGGAATGAAAATAAGCGACTACAAACAGCCGCAAGGTGAAAGATTACATTTACTGCCTCGAATTTTGATTAAGAAAGATGTTTTTAAATTACACTAAAGTGACACAACTTTGTCTAGTTCTTGTAAAGTGTGTGAAGAGCAGGCTTAAAATGCTTCAACTGTGCAATTCAGGATGAAGACGCCCATAGCACATAATGTCCAATTGTCTGTAATATTAAGTTTTCTTCTTACTAAAAAACTTCATGACTAGAGTAATTCTTCGAAACACGTTCAGGCAAGATATTCATTCCGTTCAGCAGGATTGGTGAGTTTAGTGTGGTAAATCAAAATTCAAGTACTAAAAATGCTCTCATTTGTTTCGTTTCTTTTTTGTTCTCTTGGGTAAATGGACAGAGGTGGCTCGTCCATAGTGGTTGATGGGGCATCGACCCGCCCATTGTGGACAAGCCAGCAAGCCAGTCCGGAGAAAACACTAAGCGCTACCGCAGCTGTAGCAAGAAACGTGGTTTCCCTTTGACAGTTTGTGTACCTGACCGTGCATGTCCAATGAGCCATGCAGGCTCAGGGTCATTTTGCTTCCTCAGCCTTGCATGGCCCATTGGGGAGAGATATGGGGTGGTCCTGCACCTCCTCGCACATTCAGAGCGCCTGTGGTATCGGGCAGGGAGAGACTCTGCAAAAGTGAAAGAACCAGGAATATGTCCCTGCTTCCTGAAACCTGTTCATGTTGGGGTCTTCCACTGTGGAGCCAAGGAGCGTTTTGGATTGACAACATCAGTGGCTGTTGAATGTAAAACAAAATTTGCTACCATGCCATATACGTCAGAACCTGCTGTAGACAAAAAGAGGCCACACTAAGAGTGGGTCCTGAAAGCAATTATGGCATAGTTGACCCTTTCATGAATGAACATGCTCTCACAACTAAAGTAACAGCAGGTCCTGAAGAACGTGATACAATTATCCAACACTGCTGAAACCGGTTGAGGGATAACAGAGGGATATCTGATATCAGGTGAAGATACCCTTAGGCAATCAGCTCCATACATTGTTGCATTTACAATATATTAATTGAAAAAAAATACGTTTTTGGACTTTTTAACCCAATGTTTATGGATATGGAGGAAGGAACAATAAAGGATACAGTTTCATTCTTGTTCCATTTGTTGTTTATTTATTTATTTATTTATTTTTACATGTATAGCAGCTTAGAAAACCCGAGGGCATCTAAGCGCTAGTTACATTGGGAGAGGTCACATCGGGTAGTTACGGTAATAATAAATTACATACAGCACAGGGCCGCCAGGTCACATCAGGTAGGTAACAGTCATAATAGATAACATGCAGCACAAAGCCGCCAGGTCACATCAGGTAGGTTACGGTCATAATAGATGACATGCAGCACAAGGCCGCAAGGTCACATCAGGTAGATTACATGCAAAATAAAATGCATGCAACACAAGGCCGCCAGGTCACATCAGGTAGGTAACGGTCATAATAGATAAAATGCAGCACAAGGCCGCCAGGTCACATCAGGTAGGTTACGGTCATAATAGATTACATGCAGCAGAAGGTCGCCAGGTCACATCAGGTAGATTACAGGCATAATAAAATGCATGCAACACAATGCCACCAGGTCACATCAGGTAGATTACGGTCATAATAGATAACATGCAGCACAAGGCCGCCAGGTCACATCAGGTAGATTACGGTCATAATAGATAACATGCAGCACAAGGCCGCCAGGTCACATCAGGTAGGTTAATGTTATGATAGATTACATGCAACACAAGGCCTCTAGGTCACATCAGGTAGGTTAATGTTATGATAGATTACATGCAGCACAAGGCCGCCAGGTCAAATCAGGTAGATTACAGGCATAATAAAATGCATGCAGCACAAGGCTGCCAGGTCAAATCAGGGAGGTTACGGTTATAATAAATGACATGCAACACAAAAACGTTTTGGGACTTTTTATTTAACCCAATGTTTATGGAAATGGAGGAAGGAACAATGAAGGATACAGTTTCCTTCTTGTTCCATTTTTTGTTTTTAATCCATATGCACATTTGTATTTATTTTATTTACTTATTTTTACATTTATAGCAGCGCCCAAAACCCGAGGGCATCTAAGTGCTAGTTACATTGGGAGAGGTCACATCGGGTAGTTAAGGTCATAATAAATGACATGCAGCACAGGACCGCCAGGTCACATCAGGTAGATTACAGGCATAATGAAATGCATGCAACACAAGGCCACCAGGTCACATCAGGAAGGTTACGGTCATAATAGATAACATGCAGCACAAGGCCGCCAGGTCACATCAGGTAGGTTACAGGCATAATAGATTACATGCAGCACAAGGCCGCCAGGTCACATCAGGTTGATTACAGGCATAATACAATGCATGCAAAACAGGGTGCCAGGTCACATCAGGGAGGTTACAGGTATCATAAAATGCATGTAACACAAGGCCGCCAGATCACACAGGGAGGTTACGGTTATAATAGATTACTTTCAGCAGAAGACCGCCAGGTCACATCAGGTAGATTACAGGCACAATAAAATTCATGCAACACAAGGCACCAGATCACACCAGGAAGGTTACGGTTATAATAAATGATATGGAGCAGAAGGCCGCCAGGTCACATCAGGTAGGTTACGGTCATAATAGATAACATGCAGCACAAGGCCGCCAGGTCACATCAGGTAGGTTACAGGCATAATAGATTACATGCAGCACAAGGCCGCCAGGTCACATCAGGTAGATTACAGGCATAATAAAATGCATGCAAAACAGGGTGCCAGGTCACATCAGGGAGGTTACGGTTATAATAGATAACATGCAGCACAAAGCTGCCAGGTCACATGAGGTAGTTTACGGTCCAAATAGATTATTTTCAGCACGAGGCCACCAGGTCACATCAGGTAGATTACATGCATAATAAAATGCATGCAACACAAGGCCACCAGGTCACATCAGCGAGACTCCGGGTATAATAAATGCATGCAACACAAGGCCACCAGGTCACATCAGCGAGGCTACGGGTATAATAAATGCATGCAACACAAGGCCACCAGGTCACATCAGCGAGGCTACGGGTATAATAAATGCATGCAACACAAGGCCACCAGGTCACATCAGCGAGGCTACGGGTATAATAAATGACATGCAACACAAGGCCGCCAGGTCACATCAGGTAGGTTACGGTCATAATAGATAACATGCAGCACAAGGCCGCCAGGTCACATCAGGTAGGTTACGGTCATAATAGATTACATGCAGCACAAGGCTACCAGGTCACAACAGGTAGGTTACAGGCATAATTTATTTATTTATTCTTTAATGTGATTTAGTTTGAAAAAAATTCAAGCTTTACACATAATACATAAATATACACTTAAGTCAGAGGAAAAAAAAATAAGCAAATAATGTTAAAGAGAAAAAAGGAACATATTTTTTAATAAACTAATAATGATATACCAAAATGATACTATGCATAAAATCTTAAGCCGTTAAGATGTTTCAAAAATAGACAAAGAATGTAAGCAATAGTGTCTTTTTTCAAAGTTCTGTACAGGCTTAGACACTTAAAATAATAATATTCATGAGTCCAAAACTACCCACAACGGGTTCATGAGTTAATAATGATTCGCAATGTACCAATGATTAGCCCAGTAGTGGAGTTTACTTTTCTTAGCATTGCAGTTCTCATATTGCTCAAATCAGAGGGCCCAACTTTGATTCGATTTTGAGCCATATGTTATAAAGAGCAATGAACAGATGCATGTTACAGGTGTTAGTGCAATATAACCAGAATGACATTTCGCCGATGGTTTCGGGGTTATGTATATATTTACCAAGATGTGATACAATTGTACTAGTCAATATCTGGCATTCAGTTAATAGATGTTTGTCTGTCTCCAATGATTCAGATGTGTTACAAAGGTGACAAACTCGCTCTTGAACAGGAATATTTTCCCTGGTTCCTAGGTTCATCCTAGTAGGTAGTTGTTCCAATCTAAATAGGGTGATGAAACGTCTGAATCTTTTGGTAGGGCAGAGATTCAAATACGCTTGGGGCTTCATGAAGGTGTATAGTCGATATTTGATAAACTGATAGCTCTTTAAGGTACTCAGATGGGTGAGGTTCTCAAGCCAGTCCCAAAGGTCCACCCTTTTCCAAGTGCATTTTGGACTTCCTTCGTGTAGGCCACCCTTCTATGTGTCCAGCCTATATCTGCTAGGAATTTTGTCATTATTTAAGTAGGGGAGAGGTAGTATGTTTTTTTGGCCACTTCCAGTGCATCACAGACAATAATGGATTTGTACAACAACTAGTCATTTTAAGGAAAAACCCAGACGTCTTTTTAAGTACTATCGCTTTTAGTGATGGAAGTCCCAGTTCTAATCTTATCAAGGCCATTGGCATCCCTGGGGCAACCCCAATATCTGACGCCAACATTTTCCTTCCATCACCTCGAGCCAAGTTAAGTTGAAAGAGACGAGGGCCTCAAGGCCGTAAGTGATCATAGGTGTAAACACTTGGATATATAGGTGTCGTGTACCCCAAAGTGTAAAGCCACCCTGCTTACTCGAAAATGTGAAAATCAGTGCAGTGACTTGCGCTGCTCTGATTTTACGTCCTTGTCTGCAGTAGCGATAGTCACCGTTGGGCTCAATTTCTACTCCTAAGTAACGGTAGGAGGGTGCATAAGGTATATTTATGTTACCCACCATCAGGTTATCTTGAGAAGCTCTTTTCCCGGTGAATCTAAGCACTTTAGTCTTATCTAAATTGATAGTCAGGCCATTAGAGCTAGCATATTCCCATAAAGCGGTAGCAGATCTTCGTAGCCCGCTAATGGTGTTATCTAACACTACCAAATCATCGGCATATGCTAGAACTGCACAAGGTGCCCCACCAATTTTGGGCAGGCAATTATCTGCTTCTGCCAGCACTGCTGTATGTCATAGATGTACAGGTTGTAGATGAGGGGTGCGGTAACACATCCCTATTTTACCCCCCTGTTTTGAATCACCTTTTTAGTCATGTTGCCTTCTTGGTTTAGTCTGAGTCGAACCGTGGTGTTCTGATGCAAGAGTCTCAGATAATACAAGAGACCTTCTGGGCAGCCCATAGCTTCAAGTTTTGACCACAATCTGACTCTTGGGATGGAGTCGAAGGCAGCCTTAAAATCGATGTATAAGGCATACAGCGGAGGCTGCCCCCTACTAAGCGCCCTCGTGTGAAATATGTCCATCACCATGAGGTTGTGTGAAGTAGAGTAGTCCCGATGGAACCCACACTTTAATTTGCTTAGTATGGTGGCATCATCTACCCATTTCTGCATTTCACTTAACAGCAGTGAAGCAAAATGTTTTCCTGTTATGTCAAGCATAGAGAGAAGCCTATAATTATTAGGATCAGAAAGGTTGCCCTTTTTAAAAATTGGTATGAGAATTGCTGTTTGCCAGGATTGGGGGATTTTCCCCTGTGCTAGGATCTTTTCAAATAGCACAGAGAATAAATCGTCCCGAAATTCAGGGCAATTCTTAATTACTACATTAGCCAGCCCGTTTGGGCCAGGGGCTCTCGAGGACTTAAGGGCTTTTATTTCATTCAAGATAACCTTAGAGGATACTTTAAAAGGAGGATAGCTTGGGGCCTTATGCAGGGATGTGTTAAGGGACCCAACGTCCCCTGAGTTTCGTCCTTCTAAGAATTTTACCCAATCATCCCCACTGATTTACGAGTGACCAAATACTACAAGAGTTCCTAGAGGAGATGGTCTGCACTAGCCTTTGGTAGGCACTATTTCTATCTGCTTTTTTTTATATTCTTGATGCTAGTTCTGTATCTATTTTTAGCTTTTCTTACTCTCTCGCAGAATTGAACTACTGGCAGGTTCAAGGTCTTACATTTTTGGATTTCAGCTCTCAACCCTCTATTGGCGTCTCTAATTTCTTTATTGTAGGGAGGTATATTGCCCTCTATTTGTAACATGTAACCCATTTTAGCCACAGCCTGTTTGCCCGAAAATGCCAGAATCCATTCTTCAATAGCATTAATGGTCATGATGTTAAAGTCTGAAAAGCTAGCAGAGAAAATGGGTTTGAGGGCTTCCGTAGCCAATCTAATGTTCTTCTCTGCCCAGATGATTCTTGACCCTGCACTGTTAGTGTTTATTCTGCCAATATTCATTGTCGGAATGGCAGTACTTGGTAGGAGGAGAGAACATTGGAGTATCGCATGGTCACTCCAGTTGTTATAAATCACTTTCATGTCAGCGACTTTCGACTGCATATCAGAACACATAAATATATAATCTAACGTGCTGGAGGCTGTCCCATTTGTCCAGGTATGATTCCCCGGCCTATCACTGGGCGTACGGCCGTTAATCATCTCTAATTCTCAGGATTCAAGCAGTTGTAACCAACCTAAGCCCTCTACCTCCCTTTTCCCATGGGTCATCAGACATTTTCGGTTAAGATTAGGGTTATTCGAGATAGACCCCTCACCTGTCATATGGCAGTTAAAGTCCCCCATTACAACTGCTGCTGCATTACCAGGTTTCATTGTCCAAGATGACATTAAATCCTGGAATGCTTCTTGTAAGGATTCTCTAACCACTGCTCCTGGTGGATTATAAAGGCTTATAAGGAGGAGTCTAAGGGGACAGCTTTCTTCACCATACTCCACCTCCACTGCCAAGAGGTAGTCCTCTAGGTTACAATGAATCCTTCGAGAGATCAAAGTGTTTACCAACCCCATGAGTAGGCACCCGAAGGGACGGCCCCTTACGCCCCTTTTTGCAAATGATTGATACAAAACAGATCCATCTAATAACAGAGGGTCCATAGCCCAAGTCTCTTGCAGACAAATACAGCTGTCTTTTGCCAAAAAGTTGACAGAGCCCTCAGATCTCAATAGGTGGGCAAAGCCTCTACAATTCCAAGTAAGAAATGAAAAGGCTCAATGGTTGTGTAACGCCCCTGGGAGAGATTCCATCAACCATTTTAGTACTTGTTGCACTTCAGCGAGTTCAAGGTTTTTCCCTTCAGCTGGTTTAAGACAATTTGGTTCAAGAACTGGAGTTACAGTGTCTTCTGGGACGATGCTAGGATCAATCTCGTTCAGATCCACATCGATGTCAATGTCAACTGCCCTAAATTCCTCCTTGTATTGCCTAATCATCCGCGCTGTCGACAGAAAAGTACAGTGTAGGGCGGAGACATTGGGGTTAGGGCCTTTCAATGGTTCAACAAACAGAAAGTCATCCGATTTCAATACTCGAAGTTGGGGAACACAATTAAGTCTGACTAATAGCTCAGATCTCCCAAGCCAGCTGTTTTTGCCACTCTGATATACATTCTTGATTCTCATTGGTATCCTTAGGGTCGTTCCCTGGTTTAAGGGATGTTGACACCAGTCTACAGATACTAATGATTGTGCAAGGCGTACTGGAGAGCTTAGTTCAGGCCCCTGGTCCATTACATCAAATAGGTCCTCATCTTCAACCAGACAGATCTGTTTTTCCTCTTCCGGCAGCAGCCAGCTGGTTAAGTGGCCCTTGGTCATTGAGGCCCGTGCTTCCGCTCTAGCTAATCTTTTCTTGGTTTTTTGAGAGCGTGTGTCCAACACTATCTGGGGACCAGCCATAGTGGGATGGGCACCTATTTTAGATTTATTTTGTTTTTTAGCGCCTTCTTCGCCAATCTACGTTGCTTCCATGAGAAGAAAACTTGAGGGCTTTGTTCAATATCTGATTCAACAGCATTTTCCTGGGTGCAACGTTGACTTCAACGCTGATAATGGATTCCGATGGGTTAACTTCCGCTTCTTCTGTACTTTCCTGTTTTTCACTTCCTTCCACTATGTGTAAGGCGTCAGATAGATTAACTTCTGCCTCCTCACGGAGGGGGTCCTTCTGTTCTTATGCCATTGTGAGGATGTTAGTATTTGTCAAAATACGGCCGGACATTTGAAGTAAGATCTTAAGCACAAATTGTAATGCAGCAACTGATGACTGTAACTCAGCGATCTCAATTGAGCCAGGGTATTGACATTCAAAGTCATCGTCCTCTTTATCGGGTACATCCTCCATAGAAGCCATTACTAAATTAGGGGAAGCAGACAGTCGACCACTGTTTCCAATGGAGTTTTGCAGACCATGCGGGATGCTGGTGTTACTTTCATTATGGGGTAGTGTCCCATTTGCTACCGTCAATGGTGTTTGTGATGACATCCCTCTCTGTATATTTAAACACAGATCCAATAGGGAGTTGTTATCGATGTCATCAAAATTGGTAGAATTCAACGTGTTACTGCCACTAAGGCCTGGAACTGCTGTTTCCTCGATTATGGTTGAGTTTATTTCCGGGGGTGGATTCACTGGAAAAAACTCCGTAATAGCGCCTTGGTCCGCCGGCTTGGAGTACTTTGCTTTCTTTTTCGGTTTGGCACCCCTCGTATGAGTCTCCCTGTTCTCATTTGTGGGTTGGGTCTTGGTTTTCCGCAGGTTACATTTTGAATGGGAGGACCTTTTCCACTGCTGC
This sequence comes from Ambystoma mexicanum, assembly GCF_040938575.1. Taxonomy (NCBI): domain Eukaryota; kingdom Metazoa; phylum Chordata; class Amphibia; order Caudata; family Ambystomatidae; genus Ambystoma; species Ambystoma mexicanum. The sequence goes on along the minus strand of NC_090924.1, from coordinate 1,110,468,307 downwards.
ATTTCGGCTGGAAAGTGAAAATCGGGGTCAACCAAGATCCTCTGTTCATCAAAGGGGAGCTCTCCACTGCTTAATTTAGTGGTTGGCACAAGGATTATGTTGAGGGGGTGGATGTTCCCTTTAACACCGAAAAAATGAAAGAAAATTAACCACAGTCCTCTGTGGCTTTCCAACCAATTCTTCTCCCCCGGAGGCCGTAAGGGTAATGCAGTTGAGTTAGTGGCCCTGAAGTGGATATGTCTGGGCGCCCAGGATCAAAGGCCTAAGCCCGCAGTCTCCTGGACGTGTCTCCTTGGCACCTAGTTAAATGTCAAAAGCAACAGTGTCCGACCTGCTCTAATATAGCTAGATGGTGCGATAAAGCTGATACTATGCCCTTATATCCTCCAGTGGAAGCGGCAGCTAATGTGGCTTTCAAGCAGCCAAGGATCACTAGGAGACCAGTGCTTCAGCAGTATGCAATATCATGTATCTATGCACTGCATGTGCACTGTGCCAATGTGGCAATGCACAATGCCAATGGGCCACAGTAGGCTGAGAGTGAATGCCAGTGAAAAGATGCCCTGCAGATACCACTACCAGCGCACCATTTACCTCCAAGGCTTCACCAGACAGCCCCTCCAGGGGAAGAGCCGACTGGGAAAACACTCACACGGCCTGCCGTGGGCTCGCAGCTAGCCCAAAAGGGGATCAGACTTCCGAGTCGTGTAGAAGCCATGTGTAGGGCCACGTAGGTCATGTTCTCAGTCACACCAGCGCCTGCTACGCATGGCACCGACCCCGGCGACACCTCCAGGGGACTCCTGAAGCGCACGGGGTAGAGAGGGGCTCGCTGGATCTGCGCTGCGTTGGAGCCGTGTCAAGCCACACCTCGATGCAGCGCGTAAGGAACTGTGTTGCGTGAGAGGCCGCCTCTGACACAAGATTAAATCTCAACAATCAGAAAACCTACAGGCATAATAGAGTACATGCAGCACAAAAAAGTTTTTGGACTTTTTATTTAACCCAATGTTTATAGATATGGAAGAAGGAAAAATAAAGGATACAGTTTCCTTCTTTCCATTTTTTGTTTTTAAATTCATATTCACATTTGTATTTATTTTATTTATTTATTTTTACATTTATAGCAGCGCACAAAACCCGAGGGCATCTAAGTGCTAGTTACATTGGGAGAGGTCACATCGGGTAGTTACGGTCATAATAAATTACATGCAGCACAGGGTCACTAGGTCTCATCAGGAAGGTTACGGTCATAATAGATTACATGCAGCAGAATGCCGCTAGGTCACATCAGTAGATTACAGGCATAATAAAATGCATGCAACACAAGGCTGCCAGGTCACATCAGGTAGGTTACGGTCATAGTAGATAACATGCAGCACAAGGCCGCCAGGTCACATCATGTTGATTACAAGCATAATAAAATGCATGCAACACAAGGCTGCCAGGTCACATCAGGGAGGTTACGGTTATAATAGATAACATGCAGCACAAAGCTGCCAGGTCACATCAGTTAGGTTACAGTCATAATAGATTACTTTCAGCACCAGGCTGCCAAGTCACATCAAGTGGGTTGCAGACCAGGCTACAAGGTGAAGCTCGGAGTGTTGCAGACAAAATAAGGTTACAAGTAAGTACAGGATGAGGGTCTAGTTCGGTGTAATGAAGGCAATTTACATAAACCTGCCAGAACAGTGTAGACACGAGTGTAAGTATGTCTATATCAATGTTGCAGTGAGGTAGGACTAACAAGGTATTTCAGAGCGTGTGCCAGGGGGAGGTCAGATGTTTGGGAGGTTTCAGTATGGCAGGCAAGCAAGAAGATGGAATAAAATGCTGTGATGCAGCCGTGGATCACCGTGCATGTTAGATGTGAGAGATGTAATCCTCATGCTAAAACATAGATATTATTACGGTATTGTGGTTGCAAGAGACTAAAAAATGCAGAATTCGACATGCATAGCTCTCAGAAAGTTGATCTTATTAACTGGGGATGTAAAGTTGAGATCAGTCGGTGGTTTTAGGCCTGATACTTGAGAGTGGGTATAAGTCCCGATCGCCAGCTCTGCGGTAAAGCAGTATGGCCTGCCTGGCCAGGTGGCCATTCCCAGACATGCCCGGACAGGATGTGCAGGTGGCCTTAAACAACGGCCTTGCACAAAGACTGGCTCCGCCATTCGGCAAAGTCGTGTTATGGGATTTGCAGCCTGCTGGAGCCAATCAGGCGACTCATTGTTGGGGGCCCATCCTGCAGCCTGATTGTGTCCTGACCATGCCAGCCCGGCATCAGAAGTATACCCCTCAGCCATTTTCAATTTGCGGGTCATGATAACACAAGTTGCTTAGACATGTACATGCTATGCTGTCAAAAGAGGATTCATTTTTCTTCTATCAACTTTTCTAGATAGCCAGCAAAGCACAGTGACCTAGGCATATCCTTCATTTTTGAGGGAAAGTGTAGCATTTACTATAGGGCGAGAGATAGTGACACCCAGCACCAATGATTCAAAGTGATTCTTAGTTTGATGTGTTAAGAATCCTGTTCATGTTGCACAAGAATTGGTAAGCCATCGACCCATTCTGGGAGCCTCTCTTCATGGCGGCAAAGCAATTTTGTGACTTGGGCTGCAGGTAAGACGAACACAAAATGGGTATGTGTGGGTGGCTTCATGGTTAGGAATACAATTATGTTGTTGGGTGCGCTCAAGAAAGAAAGAGGGTATTTTGTAGTGGTGCGTTTGTGAATGAGAGAGTGTATGTTATAGGTGCATGGTTGAACAAGTTAATAATATTCAGAATGGATGTGGGCATGTGGGTGAAAGTGTAGGGTGGGCAAATGAATGTGTATGAATACAGAATGAATGCATATGGTTGGCTGTGTGTGAACTGTAAGTGATTTCAATCCGGCACACCCCCAAGTCAATGCCTAGCATGACTTGCACAACTGGAATCCTTATTTATTTTTGTCTAAAAGTTCTTTATTCTGAATGATGTACCACTCATATCATGCCCTTCTCCTGGAACCCCCCCCCCCCCGGTCACACCAGATCAGGAATCAGGCTGGTTTGCAAAGTTAAAATATGTATTTATGTATTTACAACTTAATCACACTATGTTTTAATGGGTATACAATAATCACCAATGGGGTGATGTAACACTGAATAATCTCTTTAATACACAAGGAGTAATAGTGAGCGAAACAATTCAGCAATAATACTTTTGTGTGTGTGTGTTCAGATCTGATAGCACTGTGGTTAAAGGTACCCCCTGCACACCCCTCAACCCCCAATAGGCAATGTCAAGAGATAGGAGGAGAGAGCAGGTATTCAGGAATGGCAGAATTCAAACAAAATATCAATCCCCCTTTCACCCACGAAATACAAGAGAAGACGGAATTGACTGTCAAGCTGTCAGAACGGCTTTTAGAGTTATCTTAGAATGAACTGGGTAAAACACTAAATATGGTCAAAAATGCCGAGATTACTATAAATGCTTATGGGAGCCGCTTTGGATAGTTGCACACGAACACAAGCAATGATTTAATACCCAGAAACAATTTGAAATCTTAAAATTCAAGTCAGAAGCAATCAAAAGCTGTTTTACACGTGTCAGAATTTCCCAAAAACGGAATTTATGGCAAACTTTTCACTGCGCGATAATCGCGATAACAGGAGAACTGTATGGATTTAGATGTGATTTAAAGCTGTGGATGTTAGCTAGATCCAGAAGTTGAAATTTTGTTTCTAGCACAAAAACTGAGGAAGTTATGGACGTTTTAATGCAGGTTGTTTTTTCGAGATAGGCGCAAGAAGGGAAAACAGGAATGCACTTTTAAAATGACAAATGGGATTTCTACACTAGCGGATGACTATGAACAAAACGAATACCCCACAGGAACACAGCCACTTGATCACAATGACTGCCTGCAGAGGAAACTCGCCTTTTTCAGATGAGAAAAGATCAGCGCAGAGATAGTTTAGCAATACTAGTACAGAGGAAGATAGGATGGATTGGATAGAGAGTTCAGACAATTCAAAAATACTCCTAACCACACAGGTTCTGAAGACAAGAAAGGATAGGGATTAACTAAGCAAGGTTCATATGCTAGTGACACAGTTCTTTCTATAGATGCTCACTAGATATGTTTTTAAACGGAACCGTCAGGATTGTGGTCCGTCAAGATTCTGGTCAGGGAATTGGATCTGGCTCTAAAATAGATGCCTTGCACATTGGATTGGATCTGCAATCAGCAAGGAGCTCTGGTCACAGCACGGCATAGGACTGGACTGGGTCTGCAATGCACTCTGGTCACAGCACAGGACTGGATTGGATCGGCCCTTCTTGGTTCTGATGATAATTATTTCAGCAGGCAAGCAGTACAGCGCAGACCGGCTGTATTTTGATGCTTCCCCTTAGGTTTGGTTTGTGGGGTTCTGGTTCTGGAATTTGAGGCCTATCTGAAAATGGTTCAGCTATGCAATGGATTTCTGCTTTGCCAAGTTTCTGGAGTCTGGAGCAAGGAAGATGTAAAGTTCATTAGCAGGGTGCTCCGGCAGCATCGGGATAGTAAGTGCATCTGTCTCTATTTATGCTATAATAAATGGTTGTGTGGGATGTCTCTATTTATGCTAAGCTCACCCATTTGAAGGGTGATTGGATCAGAGTCTCCTCGCTGCCTTCATAGGAGGAGAGAAACAAGGTGTCACCTTTATGGTGGGATTTTATGAGGCTGAGGATCCATCCCTGACCCCTTGAACACACAATCAACTTTTGGCACCATACATATTTACACATGTGCAACCTCTATAAGAATCACATATACATATTACATATTTTATATAGCAGCTATGCCTCCAAACCCTGTAGAGGTGGGATCTTGTCTCGGCTTTTCACAGAATTTTGCCCTTTTCATCAGGAACACAATGTCCAATTTATAAGCAGATTTCTACAGGTGTGCGTGTTTAACATGGGCACACGTGTATAAAGTTGCATACTTCTAGCAGCAATATATTTTGTGTAAAATCACATTTCCTGCCGTTTCTTTCCAGAACATGTCACACGATTTTACCGCCTCTTGAAATGTGCAGCCAAAATTTAGATTCACAAATCTGTTACTCCTATATTTTACATAATTTTCACTGGCAAATTATGAGTTTTTTAAAAAGTGTTCTTTGTGAAGGTTCAGCCACAGATGGTTGTGTGTCTCTGACTCCTTCTGTCTTCCTGCAGTTCAGAAGCAGTCTCCTCCCTGTTTGCTCTTGGCAGAGGCCATTTACGACTGTCCTCACACCCCGCATTTCCTTAGTGGCAGCTGTTCATTGTTCCCTTTTTCCTTGTAGACCAGGTTCTTTCCAAACCCTATAATTATCACTTTGGTGTGATTTCCTGGTTGGGGGAAAGGCCATCCCTCTGTGGAAAACCTGATATTACAGTTTGGTAGCTTTTAGCCGGGATTGATTTAATTGTTAATTCTGTTGCATTTCCCCGTAGCTTAAAACAAACTTGTGATTTCAAAATAGCAGCTAGAATACTTATTCAAGGTTTTAAACCATGGGATCAAAACAATTACAATTACTTAGATTGCAAACATTTGATTTCAGTTTATATACATGTTTAAAGTTTAATCAGGCAGGCTCTTGACAGCTGTCATTCAGGCAGCCCCGGGTACTGCACCCAGATTAATGACAGATCCACAGACTGTCCAGACAGACCCACAGACATGCCACTTTTGCTATGGAATTTTCTTTATGCTCTCAGCTTTTCAGGACCTTGCAAGTTCATAATGATTTCTTAGACTAAGTGAATTGTAGCACCCAGCAAGAATTTTGGATGTTTGAGGGTGTTTTGTACTGGCATTCTGCAGTTTCAGCAACAAAGACAAAGGGATTTAACGCAAAATTTTGGGGTTTCATTTAGCAACACTGCTTTTTCCTTATGTACTCCATTTGTTCTTGTTATGGAGCCCAGTGACATATTCCAGGAGTGAGATCTCTGTTCCACCACTGACAACATGCGTGGCAGATTGGGCGATTTTCAGAGGTTTTGGCGTGCACAAGGGATTTGCAGCCATTTTGATATTTCTGGCACCATCATAACACAGTGCTGCAGCATAACAGAGCCTAAGTGGGTTAAAACATCCCACAGAACTGGCAAGCAGGCCTCTGATTTGGTGCGTATGGGAGGGTGCATTTTATGATAGGCATCAAAGTTAAAGCAAACATGTTAAGTGTTGTTACTTGGCTAGACTGGTCTACTTTGCTGATGCCAGTCACCTTACATTTTCGTACTCTGGCATGGCATTTTCTGGTGGTCATTAAGGTTAAACAAACATGATACATGTTGTTACATGGTTACACTGTCCTGCAGTGATGCCACCAGTGTTTTTTTTCTGACTTGGGCATGGGATTTTTTACTGGGCATCAACGTTAAAGCAAACACAATAAGTGCTGTTATGTGGCTAGACTAGTTTGCATCGTGGCAGTCATTCTGGTTAGGTTGTTCTACTGTGGAATGATCATTTCTTCTCTGCATATAGGTTAAAAAAACATGATAAGTGTCCTTATCTGGCGAGACTGGCTTACATTGGTGCAGCTAGTCTGGATTTGTTTTCTTACTGTGCCATGGCATTTTACTAGGCATCAAGACTAAACTAAACATGATAAGTGTTATTACTTGGCTAGACTGGTCTACATTGCTGCTGACAGTATGTTTACATTTTCTTATTATGGCATGGCATTTCCTGGTGATCATTAAGGTTAAAACAAACATGATACATGTTGTTACGGCTAGACTGGCCTGTAATGATACAGCCAGTGGGGTTCTATTTTCTGACTTTGGCATGGGATTTTTTACTGAACATCAAACTTAAAACAAACATGATAAGCGTGGTTATGTGACTAGACTGGTTTGCATCGCTGCAGTCAGTCTGGTTAGGTTGGCTTACTGTGGAATTATCATTTTTACTCGACATCAAGGTTAAAACAAACCTGTTAAGTGTCATTATCTGGGGAGACTTGCCTGTGCTGTTGCAGCTATTTAGTTGCTTATTACATTTGTATAGCGCCCGGACCCAGAGGTATCAAAGCGCTTGTACAGGAATTGTGAGAGTTAGCAGTCAAAAATAGTAGTTGGGAGTGAAAACATACATTAACATGGTAAGTAAAATAGCATGCTCCACAAGGTGCGAAACCACGCGCAGGGTCATTAGCATAGGGGTGTATCTAGAGAACAGACGACTCTGGTGAAGTCCCACATCATAGTACGGGTGGCTACTTCAGGTATGTAAGCATACATGAGTGACACAATAGGTATGAGTGCACATTCTGGAAAAGCCTTGCCTAATGGTAAAGGGGGATGCTTCAAGTATGTAAGCAAGCATGAGTGACAAAATAGGTATGAGTGCACATTCTCGCCTCGCCTCATGGTACAGGGGGCTACTTCAGGTATGTAAGCAAACATATGTGACAAAACAGGTGTCATTGCACACTCTGGCAAAGCCTTGCATCATGGTGTTGGGGGCTACTTCAAGTATGTAAACAAACAAAAGTGACAAAGTAGATATGGTCTAGCAGCGAGGCAGAGTAAAGTCATTGCAGGTATGTTACAGGTCAAGCATTAGGCTAAAAGACAAAGGTAAGGTGTGTCATAGTGCAAGAACATACATAAACGGTTGCAACATTCAGGTGAAACTTGAAAACGCATAATTTGGAAAAGGCATGCCTATGCTATGCAGGGCTACATCAGAAAAAGCAAGTGCAGTTTTGTAAAAAGTAACATTGGTATGTGTGCATGGTCTGGCAGGCCACACCTAATGGTAAGGAGGCTGCATCAGGTAAGTACGCAGACAAGATGTATGACAAGTACAGCGCGTGGCTGCAAGGTCAAGAGAGGAAGGAGGAATAGTCATAGTACTAGCGTGGATTAGAGGTAATATAGATATTGTAGCTGCCATGCTGAGACATAAAGTAGCAGGTTAGTTATCTGCCTCTGGAAGTGGGGTTTGGGCCCATATAATTTCAGCAAGGGGACTTCAGTGTAGTAAAATCAATGTGGGAGTGATGCTGGGGCAATCAGGTAAGGATGTGGGCGGCAGTAGTACCAGGGAATCTGGACGGACAATATGCAGCCAAGACAAAGGAATCATAGGTGGAAATCGCCTTACCTAACTTTGCAGTATTTGGAGCAGATACAGTGACATTGTTCAGGGGTTTCTGGATGATTTTCAAATTGAGTACGAAGCAAACATGGGGATGAGAGAAATATGGCTCTGAAGCACTGTACATGCCCACACAAGCCCAGATAGGGGTGAAGGCCTTATGAGCTGGCTTGAAGAGTCAGCATCTTCTGACTTCACCTGACGGCAAGATGCTGCCTCAGGATGGGCAGAGGCAGAGAGCCAATGGAAGGGTTTGTTGGAAGTCTGCTGCAGGGGTGGGTTTTCAGAAGGGAGAGGGACGCAGAGGCCATATTAGTGTATATCCCCTGCTCCCACACACTACAGGATTCCCTGAGAGACAGTGCGCCCCCAGATGCAAGGTAGGACCTGCACGGCATGTCGACCTCAGCAGATGAAATAAAAAGCCCAGATAGGGATGAAGGCCTTATGAGCCGGCCTTAACAGGCGGACTCTGCCGGCTTCACCTGCCAGCAAGATGTTGTCTCAGGATATTTAGAGGCAGAGAGGCAATGGAGGGGCTCGCCTATTACATTTTCTTACAGTGGCATGGTATTTTACTGGACATCAAGACTAAACCGAATATGATAAGTGGTATTGTATGGCTAGATTGGCCTGCATTGCTGCATTCAGTCTTGGTAAGTGTTTTTGCTGTGGCATACAATTTTAACCTGGACATCACGGTTACAGCAGACATAGTAAGTGTTGTTAAGGCTCTAAACTGGCCTACATAACTGCAGCCAGTCTGGATATTTTGTCTTACTGTGGCTGGGCATTTGTTACTGGGCATTAAAGGGTAAAGCAAATATGATAAGTGTTATTATGCAGCTAGTCTGGCCTACATTGCTGCATCCAGTCTGGTTACATTTTGGCATGGCATTTGTTACTGGGCATGAAGGGTAAACTAAACATGAGTGCTATTACATGTCTAGACTGGCCAACATTAGTGCAGCTGGTCTCAATATATTTTCTAACTACAGCATGGCATTATTTATTGAGAACGTTAGTAGGAATATGTTGTTATATGGTAATACTGGCATGTATCTGTGCATCTTGTATGGACATTTATGGGTGCGGGCAGCATGAGTATGTTCCTTGTACTTTCATAAATTGTGGGCAGAGTTATCCTGACAATAAAAGCAAATGCAAACTGTGTGGATTTTGGGACAATTTTTCACAGAATGTATACTGTAAAATGCACCATGTTAACCAATTATTTTTTAAGATGTTCTTGAGGGGAGAAACCCCATATTTGCCAACCCCCCCTTGGTTGGTTCCGGCTTACTCGCTATGCTCAGTCACTCATGCATTCTGGTGGGAACATTTACGCCTCTCAAAATAAAACATTCACCAGCCACCCCTCTAACCTCTGAACATTGGTAATTGTCCATTGAAACTGTTAGCATGTTAGATACATTATAACATAATTTAAGTCTGTCTGTAAGTTTATGAATGGCAAAATGGCACATGCAATAGACATATACTCGGTTGTAATAACAAAAGTGATTGAATCAGGCAGTTGGGCTTATTCATAACATACAGCAGGGCAGTGCCTTGGCCTAGCAGGCGAACACAGAGCAGACTACTTGATACCGAACAGTTTGCTCACTGTGGCAGCCCGATCTACTTGCAGTCTGCATGTTACACTACAGAGTAAAGTGGTCAACTTTAGAAGATGGTTTCGCAGGACACTTTAGATGTGGTAGACATCAGAAACACCCAGCAGTGCACATGGGTCCATATGGTGTCACTCGCGTTCGCCCCTCATCAAACTCTGGTAACATTAGCGGCATACGGCATTTTAACACACAGCACGAAAATAATACTATGCGTGCAGTACACTGACCTGTGCAGAGCCGTGGGTTAAAGGACATGCAGACCTCTGAATTCAAATTTGAATTCACAGCAACCGAAGTAACTTCACAGAATAGGGCACTGGAAGGAGAATCTTCAAACTTTGATACTCAGTGGCACCATAGAAAGTGACATTGCAAGAAGTTGCAATGAGTAAGCTGTGAGACAAATAACTTTGTGGTGTGAAATACATGAAATGGTCAAATTATTTAGTATATTTGAAGCAATTCTATAGTCAAGACAGACATGAGTGATGATTTTTTTTCTCATAATAGCATCAATACCAGTATTAGGTAATAACATAGCTATTAACTGAATTGCTAACAGGGACTCCATATAAGAGTGAGATTCAATCGTTTGCTCAGGATCACACACTTTGGCTAATTGGTGAAACCGAGATGTCGGGAATATAAGAACTTGACCACATATCTTCCCAGGTTAAGTTGTAATAAATATTTAGTAAGGTTCTGGTTAGGTTTTCATGTGTCCAAATAATACTTTCTTTACATCAATGCCTTGAAAAGGACACACATTACAAAATAAACTAGTCTTTATTATAATAAACTTTACACTATATAAATCGTCATATAAACATGTTGAGCAAGAGGAGTATGGCATTAGCTTTATTTTCCCTAACCTACATGGAAGGTCACATTAACAGCATGTAAAGTAAGGTGGGACTAAACAAATCTCCCTTGGGAGTTAAAACCATAATAGTTATATCACACAGCATGTGGCATTATGGGATCTATGAACGTTTCCTGACATATGTTTGCTAAATTAAACTTTCACCAAATTTATTTTGCCTATTTTAGAACTTTGCTTATCCCAAAAAGCAGAGGGAGACCTCCCTGCCCTGTCCCTTACTCCCCCACCCCGCCATTCTATAAACCTTAGCCCAATTCAATAACTGCATGTTCGCAGTAAAAATAATTGCTAAAAGATGCTGCAAAAAGAGTTTGGTGAAAGTGTAATTCAGTGAAAGTGGGAAATATGGCATTATGCACTGTTCCCATTTCTCATAATTTACTATTCACATTTCTTAAGGGACTAAGTTCCATGCTAACCGTTCCCCCCTCCCGCCCATTAATGTCTAATTGTTCCCATTATAGTGCTTTGTTAACATAGAGCAACGAATTAAGATTTTTTCACAGACCCCTGGGAGAACCCTGAGTTAGGTTTTGGTATCTAGCATGTGTGAAGTGACTCCTGCCATAGTTTATGGTGTCAAATCGATGTGCCTATCAGAGCAGCAAAGGAGGAGGATAATAGAACATTCAGTAGTGGTAGGGAGAAGCAAAGTCGAGTTGATAGTTGGGATGAGGGCGAGGGATAGATAAAACGCACAGGAAGGCATGAGAAGATAGATAATCTATGTGTACAGTTGGACCAAATCTATCCTGGGACTAAAATGTATTCTATGGGGCACAGTACCAAAAGAGGAGGGATAGCTGGAGAGGAAGTGTTCTCTGTGCAAGCGGGGGTATGCCTGGAAGTTACTCACTCCATGGTGAGCCAGGACATGTTGAAGCCATGCCCAAGAAAACACATGCAGCAATACCCTTACCCTTACTTCCCTATGGCCCCAACAACACCTGAGAGGGGTTGTTTGTGATAAACCCAAATGTTCCCAATTTGAAAAAGCTCCACGAAAAGTGAGTAAAAAACATCAACTTTTTTGGTTTTCCCATTTAATGATGGTTACCAAAACCCTAGGCTTCTGCTCAAAGTGCTTTGGGCCAGACTCTGAGCATTCCACAGTGTCAAGGTGAGCCACGGCAGTAGAAAACAATGCCCAGGAAACACAGCATGCAAGGCCTCCCCTAAGCCCCTCGACCTACTCCTCCAACCCCCCGAATGGCCAGATCCTATATATGGCACCGCTGGACAAAGTCCTGCCTTCCTGGAGGTTCCTGAGTCCTGCTAGGGCCTTTGAGGGATTGGTTATATTGGTGTGTTTGGCAAGACTCCTCTTAGGCTGAGGCTGACATCATGCACATGCTAGGTCAAAACAGTAGTGTATGGTGGTCTAGGTTACAGATTAGATTTCCATGTCCAGGTTTTATATTGCGCTTCTTTAGGGGGTTGTCACCTGGTGTCTTATTATTATGAACTCTCAACATAATATAATTTGATCTAACACACACACACACACACACACCCCTCCCCCCCAACCTCCAGACTCACCTTCTGCTGCTCTTGGGTTGGCTGATTTAAAGATGTAAGGCTACTCTTTTTTATGTCATAGCAGTGGGTCTTCAAAGACAAGGGACTCCGCCCCTCATACCTTTCTTCAATCTGCATTGGGGCAAATTGCTCTTTCCTTTCAATAGAAGGTGCTATTCCTCCTTTGATTAATAGGTGTTGTATCTGTGGGCCAGAAGGAGGAACATTTGGGTTATTTTTGGTGAGAGAAGGATGGGTCATCCTTTGAAGCAACTGGTGGCTTCCATAAACTAAGTTTCTTTTTTAAATGTTATACATTCATTTATTTATTTTACTTGACCAAACCATTTCCTTCTGCTGCTGGATAGAGTACTTAAAGCATGTCATTAGCTCTTCATTGGTCAGCCTATTGTGGGATGCTTTAACCCAATAGTCCATGCCCTGCAACAGCACTGTGTGCTGCCTGCATCAGAAATAACAGGATGGCCGCCAAAAAGATCTTTGCACTAAAAATCTCCGAAAGTGTGCAGGAAAACCTAAACAATAGGCCGATTCCAGTCCAAACCCTTGACCAGATCCCTGATGGGCATATTCCGAAACCATAGTTGTGAGTATTTAGCATAGAACTGTCCATAGCCAATCTATCACCCTAAAGTTATCCTATCCAACCCATTCCAACATATCCAGACTGCATTGTAGAACCTCTTTTGTCTGTCCTGAATCCTTCTTTAATCCATATAAACCTGTGATAATTGTAGTGATAATCATCTTTGCGCTAATATATGTTTGCTGAAGAAAGGCAAGTGTTGCAGCGGACTGTACCGTTGGTATCTCGCATCTTCATAGCCTCCCTCAGTGTTAAGAAATCCTTGTTTGTAATCTTCAAAAGCGCATCTTTCATTTGAAATCTTGACTCTTTTTAGAAAACTCAACCTTTACTAAAACCATTTACTAAAACCTTCATAACTCCTGAAGCGTAAATGCTAGGAACGAAATTTAAGTGTCAAATTGAAGCTAACATCCTCAGCTTTCAATCGTGCTTAACGCATGTGGAAAAGTTTGCTGCAAATCTGCATTTGGCTCAATTTCACCACATGTAAAATAGCTATTTCTTTGCATTCAACCTCTGAATTCAGTTTCCTATCCTTCCTATATGCCAGCCATTCAATCATCATTGCTAGTGTCTACCTGGAACTATTCAAAGCGGCTCCCACTAGTTCTGAATCCATTTTAGAGAATTTTTCCCATTCATTCCAAGCCACATTTAAAAGCATTTGACCTGTTTTAAAATCATTCATGTTTCTCTATAAAGCTTGCTGGGGGAATTGGGATTGAAACTGCATTTGTTGATTGTTTATTCCTGAAACCTGTTTTCTCTCCTTCCATCTCCATATTGCATATTGGGGGGGGGTTGAGTAATATCAGGGGGAAAGAGTGATTATTTTGCATTTGATTGAATTCATATCAAGTATTATTTCTGTGCTGCATTAATTTCCTATCATTGCATTTCATTGAACCCACACAAAGTTTATTCTATGCTTCATTATTCTTCTCACCCATACTCCTATTGATTAAAGAGATTGTTGATTATTGTAATATCACCCAACGCTGATCATTGTATACTGTTAATAATGTCATATCTAGATATGATTCAAATTCATAAAAGTGTGATATATATCTTGTTCAAATATATCAAATAATTCTTTTAACTTTGCAAAACAAACTACTTCTTGGTTCAGTGAGACTGGGGAGATTCACAGAGAGGGGCATGATATAAGGGTACATCATTCAGAAATAAAGGAACTTTAGACATAAAAATATATAATTAAGGGTTCCATCTGGGCATCAGACGCTAAGCATTGACTTAGGTGGAGTGCTGGGTTGAAACCACTTACAGATTGGGGGCTCGTCACGGGATTCTTGAATTAGATATACCACTTGTGACAGTCTAATACAGTGTGCTAACTGACAGGGTACATTAATCCTGTTGGGCTACCATGCTGTGTTACACTGTGAAAAGCACCCCTCAAAAGGGAACGCTCTAAGGAAACAGTCTGTTTTGCAAAAATAAAAGAAAACATCTGTAAATCAGGAAGGAAATCAAGATTTCAGGAATGGCGACATTGGTAGAGATCAATATGGCTAGAGAACACCTTTTGCATAAGCTATTTGTGAGAGGTGAATGGACAGAGCAGGATCACAATGTGTAGTTGCAGGCAATCACACAACAGATCACTGTAACAGGGTTAGATATATGGAAAGATCAGGGTCCCTTACATATGGCCTTGAGGGAACTATATATGGCCCCTAAGGTGAAGGATGAGCAAAACAAGATTGCCAAAATAGAGGCATATCTATACCTATCTATAGGAGCCATACAAGATGAATGTGCTGAAGGCCAAGATTTGGCAAGTAATCAACTGCAAGCATTAGGAAAGGCCCAAACTGATCTGGACTCTTCTGAGCAGAGGCTGCAGAGGAGCCAGGAGTCAGAAAATGAGAGTAGACATAGTACATAATCAAAATAAAAGAGGATATGGGTATCCTGCAGCAGGAAAAGGCAGAACAGGGTACCAGAATTCTGGCCTTGCAGAAGAAGTACCAAGAAAGTTTGGACTCTCTACTGCAGAGCCAGAAAAAGTTGGAGCAACAGATACATTTCAATAGGGCATGCACAGAGCAGGTGTAACGCTCACCTGATTCCCGCAGAGGCGCCGGTCTTGACTGGGTGAATGCCGTATCTTCAAAGGTGATGTGTAACACATGGTTGGCTCTTTGGGCTGGACCTCTGTGCACTGTATGTCTGACTCGAAGAGTAAGATGTCTGCAGATAGAAAATATGGGATTAATGAACTGGGGTTATTGGGTGCCTCTCTCCTCTTCCCTTTCTCTTCTCCTGTAGAACCCCAAAGGTTAACGCCCTCACCTTAGGTAAGTGAACGCCGAGCTCTCCATCTGCCTTGGGGCAGGGTGCCGTAACCAGTTCCTTCACTGGATAAGGGTGCAGGCCTCTTGACCTCAGAGGACTGCTGTCCGTCGTTAACTGCACGAACGGTAAGTTCTGGGCACTTCAAATGTCTTTAAAGTCTTTTGTAAGGATATCTCTTGTTTTGCAGGGTTCCGGCGATGGCGGATGGCGGGCTGATGAGAGTTGAGGATCGAACCCGCGTGAGGAATAGAAGCGCCTGGAAGCACGTAAGTAAGCGCTTGTAGCCTGCTTCACGATGCGCACTAACTGTCCCTTTTATCTTGCAGGTACAAGTTCGGAGCTTTAGAGAAGCTGAAGGGTGCTGGAATGCCCACTGGATTCGGCGTGGGAAGGAGTAATGGCACGTGAGTAATAAAGTTGCCCAATGTCTTTAAACGCACCTTCTTTTGTCTTTCAGATGCGGGATGCAGCGCCGAAGGCCTCCGGAGCGTGCAAAGAGTTGGTAAGCTTTTGTCTTTCAGATGCCGGAATGCAGTGCGAAGACCTCCGGAGCATGCGAAGAGTAGGTAAGCCTTTGTCTTACAGATGCCGGAATGCAGCGCGAGGCGTTGGTGACAGCCGATGGACCAGGTAAGAGATGCGCTGCCACTGAAGACCGTAATGCTAACCTGTTCTTTCTTTGTCTTTACAGGTGCTGCTGAAGACTGGATTCCAGGATGGTAAGCCTTTGTTTCCTTAGGCCCAGGATCAGAAGCAGAAGACACGATGAGCGTTCTGCTGCAGAGAATGCAGAATAACGCAAAGCAAGATTCATCCATCGGGTGTGGTTTAAATAGCCTCCTGTAGTGCATAGGTGTCCCCTTCCACAGCCTCGCCTAGGTAAGAAAAGAGTTCCTGCTTTCCAGAAGAGTTCCAGTGTTCTGAACCTAGGGAGTGGCTCCTGCCCCACCCAACAGGAAAAGTAGCCCCAAACAGAACAGTATCAGGGGCTCAACTGGCAGGTAGGTAAGCAGAATGGTCTGCTGCAGGTAAGTCCACCCAAGCATTATGAGCCCAGCGCTTCCAGCGCTGGGACTGGGCATCTTTATGAGCCTGGTGCCACTAGCGCCAGGACACAGTCCAAAAGGTCCCAATTGGGACTGGCTGGCACTCGGAACCAGGTTTATGGGTCTGCTTCCAAGGGAGTCGGGCAAGTCCTGATCCTTTGGAAGCAGAGTTCATGACAGCACCCCCCCTCAAGGCCCCTCCCAAACCGGGCTTCTCCGGGGGTTTGGGCTTGTTAGGAAATGTTCGATGAAATCTTTTGATTAGATGAGGGGCGTGGACATATTCTGCAGGTTCCCAGGATCTTTCTTGGGGACCGTAGCCCTTCCAGTCAATCAACTAAAATAGTTTAGATTTGGAGATCTTGGAATCCAGGATGCTTTTGACTTCAAACTCGAGTTCTCCATCAACTAGAATAGGTTTTGGAGATTTAGTTAGTCGGGTTTGAGGTTGCACAGGTTTTAATAGAGAGACGTGGAAGACCGGATGTATCTTCATGTGAGGGGGCAAGTCCAACTTGACCGCTACTGGATTTACTATGGTAGTGATGGAATAGGGACCAAGGTATCTTGGGTTGAATGTGAGTGGTCCTTTTAGAGGTAGATATTTGGTGGATAACCAGACTTGATCTCCTACTTGATATTGGGGGGCTTCCTTCTGATGTTGGTCTGCTCCTTTCTTGTATTGTTCTTTAGCCCTTTGAAGGTGAGAAACGGCTTCCTTAAAGGCTTGGGTGATTGTAGAATGCAGGTGGTCTACTGCTGGTGTTCCAAGATCTTGGAGTGGATCCAACTCCGAAGTTCGAGGGTGACTACCGTATAAAAGAAAAAACGGGGTCTTCCCAGTTCCCGAGTGGACAGAGTTATTGTAGGCATATTCGGCTATCCAAATGATATCTTTCCAAGTTTTTTTCAGTTTGTTGTAGCATGCAGCGCAAATACTGTTCCAGAGTTTGATTGGTCCTCTCGGTTTGTCCGTCGGTTTGAGGGTGGTGGCTGGTCGAAAGTCTCACATCAATTTGAGCCGACCGACAGCAACTTCGCCAAAAATGAGAAATAAATTGACTACCTCGATCTGAAATGAGAACTGAAGGAAAACCGTGCAGTCGGACGATGTTTTCGAGAAATTCTCGGGCCAGAGTTGCTGCTGTTGGTAAGCCTTTGAGTGGAATGAAATGCGCCATCTTGGAGAATAGGACCACGATTACTAGGATCGTATTGTATCCGGAGCATGGAGGTAGATCGGTGATGAAGTCCATAGAAAGCGTATGCCAAGGGCGAGGTGGGATGTCAATAGGGCGTAAGAGGCCGGCTGGTTTTTCCTTTTGACTCTTGTTTTGGACGCATACTCCACAGGACATTATAAAGTCTCTGATATCTTTTTTCCAAGATGGCCACCAGAAGTAGCGCTTGATCTTTTCCGAGGTCTTGGTCATACCGGGATGTCCTTCCATTAAAGAATCGTGATAACAAGAGATTACCTTTTTCTGTAAATCTGTGCTGGGCAGGTATAACCGTTCTTGGAAATATAATAGGTTGTCCTTCACCGTAAAGTCCTTTCCCTGCAGATGCCAATTCTGTATGTCTGCTGGAGTTACCAGTAGCCTGGCTTTATCCTTAATTTCCTCTATGGATTGTGTGGCGATTACACCTAGAATTCTTTGTTCGGGAATGATAGGTACAGGTTTAGGATTGATCAAATGTTCTTCCACTCCCATCCGAGAAAGGGCATCAGCTTTACCGTTTTTTGTACCAGGTCGATAGGTAATTATGAAGTCAAACTCAGCAAAGAATAGTGCCCAACGGAGTTGCCTAGAGGATTGAGCTTTTGCGGTTTTCAAATATTTCAGGTTTCGGTGATCTGTAATCACAGTAACGGTGTGTCGGGCCCCCAGAAGATAATGCCGCCAAGCCTTAAAGGCGGACTTGATAGCCAGAAGTTCCTTATCAGTAATAGTGTAATTGATTTCAGGAGGCGAGAATTTGCGGGACCAAAATGCCACGGGATGCAACTGATTGGTTACTGGGTCCTTTTGTGATAGAACTGCCCCCATGGCAAGGCTCGAAGCATCAGTTTCAACGATGTAGGGAGTTCTGGGCGCGGATGTTTTAAGATCGGTGCAGAGATAAATCTAGTCTTCAAATTCTGGAAAGCTTGTTCCGCCTCGGTAGACCCTTCAAAACGTTTGTTTTTCTTTAACAAGGCGGTGATGGGCTGGACTATTCGAGAGAATTCGGGGATAAACCTGCGGTAAAAGTTAGCGAGGCCTAACAGGCTTTGAACACCTTTTACGGAGGATGGCGATGGCCATTTGAGAATTGTATCGACCTTCTTTGAATCCATACGCACTCCGCTAGGTGATAATATGAATCCCAAGAATTCAACTTCAGTCACGTTGAAAACACATTTTTCCAACTTAGCGAAAAGTTTGTGTTGACGCAATCTCTCGAGGACCATTTTCACGTGTTTCCGATGTTCAGTTTCTGATGAAGAATAAACCAGAAGGTTGTCAATGTAAACAACGACACACACATCTATGAGCTCTCTGAGAACATCGTTCATAAAATATTGAAAGGCGGCCGGGGCATTGCAAAGTCCGAAGGGCATGACCTGATATTCAAATAGCCCATACTTGGTGCGGAAGGCCATCTTCCATTCATCGCCCTCTTTTACTCGTACCAAGTGGTAGGCTCCTCTAAGATCCAGCTTTGTATATATGCATGCTTTTCTGACTTGGTCCAGGAGTTCTGGGATCAAAGATAACGGATATCTATTCTTAACGGTGATCTGGTTCAGGGCGCGATAATCTATACAAGTTCTAAGGTCCCCTTCTTTTTTTGGAACGAAGAACAAAGCTGAGGAAGCAGGGGACTTGGAAGGACGAATAAACCCATTTCCTAGGTATTGATCCAGGTATTGTCGGAGGTGAAGATTCTCAGGCTCGGTGAGGGCATAAATTCTACTACAAGGAGGAGTAGATCCAGGTATCAGGTCTATCTGGCAGTCATAAGACCTATGAGGAGGTAGAGAATTAGCCTGATCCTCCCGGAAAACATCTTGGAATTCTAGGTATTCAGGAGGTAACTGGGGAGCCTCCGAGGAAACTGCTGCCAGTGCAACACCAGGTCGAGGGTGACAAGTAGAGACACATTCTGGAAACTGAACCGTTCTTGGTCGCCAATCGATCTGAGGATTGTGCTTCTCTAACCAAGGAATTCCTAGAATAATCTGGATCTGAGGGGCCTTGATCACATCGAACACGATCTTCTCATGGTGTCCATCTTGACTTACTAGCGTCACTTCTTGGGTGGTATGCGTTACTGGTCCGGAGGCTATCTCCGTACCATCCACAGTAGTAATGACGCCCTTTACAGCCTTTGGACAAAGAGTCAGATTCATCCTCAAAACCATTTCATGATCCACATAATTGCCGATGGCACCGCTGTCGACGTAAGCTTCAATCGCATGTAATCGATCCGGATGTTCAGGGCTAATGAGGACCATAGGTATCACGAAATGCGAGGTCACGGAACTGGTTTGAACGCTCGGCAAGAGGACCTCTATTCTTGTCGGGCGAGGTTGTTTCCCTGCTCAGAGTTTGTGACCCTGGTAACTGCAGCTCCTACAGCCTTCTTGGCTGGTTTCACCGGACAGTCTCGAAGAAAGTGCCCCGAGTTTCCGCAATAGAGGCATAATTGCAGCTCTTTTCTCCTTTTCCGCTCCTTTTGTGTTAGTGGTCCTTTCAGGCCCCCTATTTGCATGGGTTCCCCGGAGTCTACTCCTTTGGTAGGAGTGTGTGGTTTGGAAAATACTCGAGCATCAAACTTGGAACGATCGGCCTTCCTGTTCTGCAGTCTGTGGTCAATTTGAACGACTAAGTCAATATAGTCTGAACAGTCTTGCGGGGGATTCACTACTTGGGCTAACACATCTTTGAGCTCTCCACGTAGACCTCTATAAAACAACGTAATCCTTTTGTCCTCAGGCCATCGAGTTTCCACTATCAGTCTGTTGAAAGACGCAATATAAGCCAAAAGGTCTTGATTACCCTGTCGCAATGAAAGGAGCTCATTGTCCAAGGCCTGCCCCTGTGAATGTCTTGCAAACAGTTTTTCCATACTGAGCTGAAAAGCTTGAAAATCATGGAGAACCGGATCATCTTGATTAACTAGAGGGATCGACCAGTCTGCCGCATTGCCACTAAGGTACGAAAGCACGAAAGCTACCTTAGCTTGATCAGTTGGAAAGGCTGCTGGCCGGCATAAGAAGTGCAACCGGCACTGACTAATAAATACTGCAAACCTCTTTGGGTCACCAGAAAATCGTTCGGGCGGAGCCAGAGGTACATTCCCAGGTAGGTTGATCTGCACTGGGTTCGTAGAGGATGTTGAAGGATGATTTGCCCCTGATGCGGGTAACAGAGTTTGTCCGGCTTGTGACTGTAGCAATTGTCTAGCGAGATCATCTGTTCGCTCCTTGGAAATAATCAGTTCCCTTCTTAGAGCATTCGTTTCCTGACGGGCTGCATGCACTTCTGCTCTTAGTTCCCCAAGTAACTGGGCTAGTTGGTCGGTATCCGAGGTTTCCATAGCGCCTGGGTGGGAGTTTTGCGGTAGGCTTTGCGTTCTGTAACGCTCACATGATTCCCGCAGAGGCGCCGGTCTTGACTGGGTGAATGCCGTATCTTCAAAGGTGATGTGTAACACACGGTTGGCTCTTTGGGCTGGACCTCTGTGCACTGTATGTCTGACTCGAAGAGTAAGATGTCTGCAGATAGAAAATATGGGATTAATGAACTGGGGTTATTGGGTGCCTCTCTCCTCTTCCCTTTCTCTTCTCCTGTAGAACCCCAAAGGTTAACGCCCTCACCTTAGGTAAGTGAACGCCGAGCTCTCCATCTGCCTTGGGGCAGGGTGCCGTAACCAGTTCCTTCACTGGATAAGGGTGCAGGCCTCTTGACCTCAGAGGACTGCTGTCCATCGTTAACTGCACGAACGGTAAGTTCTGGGCACTTCAAATGTCTCTAAAGTCTTTTGTAAGGATATCTCTTGTTTTGCAGGGTTCCGGCAATGGCGGATGGCGGGCTGATGAGAGTTGAGGATCGAACCCGCGTGAGGAATAGAAGCACCTGGAAGCACGTAAGTAAGCGCTTGTAGCCTGCTTCACGATGCGCACTAACTGTCCCTTTTATCTTGCAGGTACAAGTTCGGAGCTTTAGAGAAGCTGAAGTGTGCTGGAATACCCACTGGATTCGGCATGGGAAGGAGTAATGGCACGTGAGTAATAAAGTTGCCCAATGTCTTTAAACGCACCTTCTTTTGTCTTTCAGATGCGGGATGCAGCGCCGAAGGCCTCCGGAGCGTGCAAAAAGCTGGTAAGCTTTTGTCTTTCAGATGCCGGAATGCAGTGCGAAGACCTCCGGAGCATGCGAAGAGTAGGTAAGCCTTTGTCTTACAGATGCCGGAATGCAGCGTGAGGCGTTGGTGACAGCCGATGGACCAGGTAAGAGATGCGCTGCCACTGAAGACCGTAATGCTAACCTGTTCTTTCTTTGTCTTTACAGGTGCTGCTGAAGACTGGATTCCAGGATGGTAAGTCTTTGTTTCCTTAGGCCCAGGATCAGAAGCAGAAGACATGATGAGTGTTCTGCTGCAGAGAATGCAGAATAACGCAAAGCAAGATTCATCCATCGGGTGTGGTTTAAATAGCCTCCTGTAGTGCTTAGGTGTCTCCTTCCACAGCCTCGCCTAGGTAAGAAAAGAGTTCCTGCTTTCCAGAAGAGTTCCAGTGTTCTGAACCTAGGGAGTGGCTCCTGCCCCACCCAACAGGAAAAGTAGTCCCAAACAGAAGAGGATCAGGGGCTCAACTGGCAGGTAGGTAAGCAGCATGGTCTGCTGCAGGTAAGTCCACCCAAGCATTATGAGCCCAGCGCTTCCAGCGCTGGGACTGGGCATCTTTATGAGCCTGGTGCCACTGGCACCAGGACAGGGTCCAAAAGGTCCCAATTGGGACTGGCTGGCACTCGGAACCAGGGTTATGGGTCTGCTTCCAAGGGAGTCGGGCAAGTCCTGATCCTTTGGAAGCAGAGATCATGACAGCAGGTAGCCACCCAGCAAAGCCAACTAGACAGAGAGAAAGAGGAGGGCAATACATTAATTTTGAAAGACCTGGACACCAAAGCAGAATTTGATGAAGAATGCCAGAAAGCTGGTGCACTTCAAAGACAGAGGGCCGACCTGGCGGCACAGAGGCAGGCTCTTACTCAGGAAAGGGACACCTTAAGCCAAGAAGTCTGTCATTTAAAGGAGAAAGTAGAAGAGAATCACCTGGCCCTTCTGGGACTGGGAGACCTCCAAAAAGAGCATGAAAGATTGTTAGAGCACACCAGGAGGGTGGAAGATGTTCTGGCAAGGAAGGACCAGGCCAGTATGGACAGGACTCAGGAGGTAACCCTCCTGCAGCAAAGACTGGCCCAGTATTCAAAAACAACCCAGGAAGCACAGAGAGAAAATGAGGCTCTCTGTGAGAACAACGATAGGCTCCACAGGCAGGTAGCCATGCAAGAGAGATTAATAGAGACTAGTAAGGCCTTGATTGAGGAACAGAAAGCTTATGTTGTTGCATGGCAACAGGGAGCAAGGGCTGATAGAGATGAGGTTCGCTGGGAAAGGGAAACACCTGAGCATAACCTCAGGAACCCTAGTACCAGAGGCCTTCATCTCTTCCAATCCCTGGACTCTGCCACCCACATGTCCACCGGCGCACATGAGCCCAGGGCCACGGGGATGGCAGATTTAAATCCAATCAGAAGTATGGGGCTCATAGACCAGCATTTTCCAGGAATGGATGGGCGGGCATCTGGGCATGGGTACCCAAGTACTGTGAAATTTAGTGGGGAACTACATGAGAATAGACCCACTAAGGGCATCCTGAAAACCTCTGCCCAGCTAGGACAGTGTTGGGGGGGGGGTACCCATCAAATCCTGGGAGCAAGGAGGAATCAGAAGACTCCTCTGAGTGCCCCAGGACACAGGAGACCATGTCCCCACATTCTGCCAGCCATTCCCAGGCTCGCAGAATCCCAGAAAACCTAGAAGACCAGACAGGCACCTCTGGCAGCAGTGCCTCTGAGTCAGAGCAGGAATGGACCAGGGTTACCCGAACGAAGAAGGGCAATAAGGCAAAAAGGGCCTTGCTTAAGGACCCTTAAAGCAAATTAAAGCAATAAGGAGCGTCATCACGCCTTATCATAAGAACGCTAAGAATTCTGTTTGGGAGCACTTAGAGCTCTTTGAGCAGATGATGGGAACTTTCCATTTGAAAGACACCAGTAGCTGTATTCAGTATGTGAAATGGACCTTCTCACCAGAATACTCCAGCTTTTTTGCGGGGCTGTAGGACGAAAATCATTCTCGATGGTCCACCTATAGGGTGGCCATCTTGAAGCATTTTTCTGTGCATAGAAATCCGCAGGAGGCTAGCAAGGCAGCCTACAACTTGCAATGTGGGAGGATCAGGCCCCACAAGAATTTATGCAGGAATGAAAGCGTACCTTTGTGCAGACTGGTGCGCACGGACAGCAAAGAATTTGTCAATACTTTTTTCCACGGTCTACCAAAGTACATCATGACCCAGCTAGTGAGAGATTTTCATGAGAAAAGATCACAAGACTGGGTCATCGAACAGGCCACCTGAATCTATGAGGTGCAAAAGCCCAAAGAAAACAAAAATACTCAAAAAACCCCCAAAACCAACGAACACCCCTGCTGCTGCTAAGGTGGCAGAGGTGAAGGTTGCCTCCATTGTAGATTTGGATATGGGGGGGCTAAAAACCTGTCGGCACAAAATCAGAGCAATCCCAATCCCTGAAGGCCCTCGGGCCAGTTGCAGACAGGTAGCCAAGGAGATAGTCCCACAAATGGGATCCCTCACTCCCCTGACTACATAAGTCCCTGCTACAAGGGGAACAGACCCATCCTGGGATATGTGTGGACCCCTTCAGCTCAAGGGGGGAGGAGGGTGATCCAACCAAGCACCGCCTAATCCAGGGAACTTCCCTCCTCACTTCACCCAGGAGGGCAGACATTCCCCAAATCCTGGACAGAACATTTTCCCCAGGTACCCACAAAACTTTCACCCCCAGAACAATCCATCCTT
Organism: Ambystoma mexicanum; assembly: GCF_040938575.1. Taxonomy (NCBI): domain Eukaryota; kingdom Metazoa; phylum Chordata; class Amphibia; order Caudata; family Ambystomatidae; genus Ambystoma; species Ambystoma mexicanum. The sequence goes on along the minus strand of NC_090924.1, from coordinate 1,110,443,984 downwards.
CTTTCCCCACTTTCCTGAGCCCAGACAACCTAATCCGAGAGAGGGGAGGCCAAGGGTCGAGGGGTACCCAAATCTTCCAAACCCAGGGAATTATCAGAGAAGGGATAGCTACCCGTCCTGGGATCAGCCCAGGGGAGAAATGAGAACCCTGTATCAGCCTGAGCGGGTGTCACAGTGTCATGATGCCTGCCCCCGGGAAACCAGACCAGGGCCAGCAACCCCAGAAGCAGGCATCATGTCATTTGGAGCAAGCCCAAAAACCCCAGCTAGGGGCTGTTTGGGTGCAGTCCTGGCGCCTATGGCGCCAGGCCCATAAGAATAGAGTCAGTCCTGGTGCCATGGGCGCCAGGCTCATAGTAGAAAACCTACCTGATGCAGACCATGCTGCAAACTTACCTGCTGCAGACCATGCTGCAAGAAGCCACAAGCCAAATGAGGCTTAGGAGGGACTATTTTACCTAAGGGACAACTTTTTACTCGGGTGGGGCTGTGGAAGAATACTTACCTGGGACTACTTCCAAGGCTATTTAAACCACGCCCGGACAGCAGCACACGCTTCGCGTTATTCTGCATCCAGCAGCGTAACGCTCACCGTGCCTGCAGCAGCTGCCAGTCTTCAGCCACGCCCGCCTCCGGTCCGGAGCTCCTGGAAACAAGAAGAAAGAAGGAGCAAAGGTCAGAACAGGAGTTTTACCTTTAATCCTTACCTGAATCCTGATCCATCACGCCACGGAGCTGGAGAAGAAGTCTTTAAAAACGCCTTACTTCGCAACCTGCAACGCCGCGCTGTACTCACCTTCCTTGCAGCACTTCAGCATTCCATCACGCTCTTCTCCATCTCGCGGCCGCTCTCCGACACCTAAGGAGACAAAAACAGCAAGGTGAGCCAAGGGGGTACCCTAAGACTGTACAAGCTACCCCCCAAAACTTACCTGATTTACCACAGGGGGTACTTACCTCATTTCGGGTCGGCGCAGCCTCCGCTGCATCTCCGCCGTGCCCCGGCCCCTATGGGGAAACAACAGAACAGCATGGCGCAATAAGGGGAAAACACTTTTTTCCCAATAGACTTACCTGGTTTTACCACAGGAGGCATCAATCCCCAAGACCTCATACCACATCAGCACCTGAATGGGGGAAAAGCCACATGTTATACATTGACACCATTTTATCGAACTGAGCCGGATAATATAAACCCTTACCTGCATCTTACCAGTTGCCACGTGGAACTCTTCATAAGGGCAATTCAGCAACCTAGAAGGAATTGGATAGAGTGAAGGTTAGACGTTTTTTGAACTCTTACGAACTACAGACTTACGGCGTCTCGCCGGCATTCTTTGTTTGAGTCAATACCGTTCTGGAACTCCCCAACTCCTCCATGCCAGTGAAGAAACTGGTCATCTACGCGCCCCTGCGCTCGTAGCAGGATGGAGAGCTCATATTTCCAAACCATCAGGTGAGAGCATAGAGGGAATTCAGAAGTGACCTGTGGGAAGAACTACGAGAGAGGGGAAGATGGGGTTAGCGCTCAAACTCCACAAGTTGTTAATTCCCTTTCTCCATTACAGAAGGATATTCCTACGAGCCAAACAGACGAAGCTGGGTGGGCCAGTCCAGTCCATCATCTCGGCACTACGCATCTCACTGGTGGAAACAACAGCTGGCCAGTTCAGATCAACGCCCCCGTGGGAGCCAGGTGAGTGTAACAGAACGCAAAGCCTACCCACAAATACCCACCTGGCCGTTATGTAGACCTCGGAAACTGATCAGTTGGCCCAATTATTAGGGGAACTGAGGGCCAAAGTGCATTCCGCCCGCCAAGAAACCAATGCCTTCAAGAGAGAACTTATTGTATCAAAAGAACGAACAGATGATCTGGCCAGACAACTATTGCAAAGCCAGGCTGGGCAAACACCCCTACCAGGACTTGGGGCAAGTCCAACTCCTGTACCATCGAGTAACCCGTTGCACATAAACCTACCAGGAACCGTTCCATTTGCTCCGCCCGAACGTTTTGCTGGAGACCCTAAAAGGTTCGCCGTATTTATGAATCAATGCTGCTTGCACTTTTTATGCAGACCTGGAGCTTTCCCAAATGATCAAGCCAAGGTAGCCTTTGTACTGTCATATCTCAGCGGCAGTGCAGCGGATTGGTCCATTCCACTAGTCAATCAGGATGACCCAATTCTTCGGGATTTCCAGGGTTTTCAAACAAGCATGGAAAGACTATTCGGCCGACACTCCCAGGGACAGGCCCTGGATAACGAACTTTTGTCCTTGCGGCAGGGTAATCAGGATCTTCTATCTTACATTGCAACCTTTAACAGATTAATAGTGGAAACCGGATGGCCTGAAGTAAAGCAAATCACATTATTCCATCAAGGGCTTCAGGGAGAACTCAAAGATGTCTTGGCCCAAATCATGAACCCGCCTCAAGACTGTGCAGAATACATAGACTTAGTGGTCCAGTTAAATCACAGACTTCAAAACAGAAAGGCTGATCGAGCCAAGTTTGAGAATAGGGTGTTGGTCAAAACCCACGATAGTCCCAAGGGAGCAGATGCCTCAGAACCCATGCAAATCGGAGGGGTTAGAGGACCCTTAACCCAAAAAGAAAGAGAAAGAAGACGGCAAATGCAATTGTGTCTATATTGCGGGACAACTGGTCATTTTCTACGGAACTGCCCTGTAAAACCACCGAAGAAGATTGTAGGAGCAGCAGATAAAAACCATTTGGAACCTGACTCGGGAAACGACCACGCCCGACAAGCATAGAGGTCCGCTTGCCGAGCTTGAAGAAGGACACTCAGACCTCGCATTTCATCATACCAATGGTCCTTGTAGATCCAGAGCAGCCATCATGTATGCACGCGGTAAAAACATACGTTAATAGCGGAGCCATAGGAAACTATGTGGACTATGAATTAGCTTCCAGGATGAATCTACCTCTCACCCGAAAGACCACCTCAGATGTCATAACCACGGTAGATGGAACGGAAATTGCGTCTGGACCCGTAACTCATTCCATCGGAGAGATGACATTGCTGGGTCAGGATGGGCACCGAGAGGCTATGGTGTTTGATTTAATCAAGGCCCCACAGTTCCAAGTAATACTGGGGATATCTTGGTTGGAAAAACATAATCCCTGTATCGATTGGCGAGAGAAGAGAATAACCTTCCCCGAATGTGCGCACACCTGTTACCCAAAGAAAACACTAAACGCAGTCCTGACCCCAGTAACCCCAGCCGCTGTGCAATTACCTGCAGAATACCAAAACTTTCAGGACGTCTTCCAAAAAGAACAGGCAAACACCTTACCACCTCACAGATCGTATGATTGTCAAATAGATCTCATATCCGGCGCACAACCCCCTTGCAGCAGGATCTATGCCCTTACGGAGCCTGAGAACCTTCACCTGCGCCAATACTTAGACCAGTACCTTGCTAATGGCTTCATTGTTCTTCGTGCCCAAAAAGGAAGGTGACATAAGAACGTGCATAGACTACCACGCACTCAACCAGATAACCATTAAGAATGGATACCCATTGCCTTTGATTCCTGAACTACTAGACCAGGTGAAGGACGCTTGCATATACACTAAACTGGACCTTCGGGGGGCATATCATCTGGTACGTGTCAAAGAGGGCGATGAATGGAAAACTGCTTTTCGCACCAAGTACGGGTTATTTGAGTACCAAGTGATGCCTTTCGGACTATGCAATGCACCAGCAGCTTTCCAATTCTTCATGAATGATGTCCTTCGAGAACTTATCGACGTTTGTGTTGTTGTTTATATTGATGATATCCTAGTATACTCCTTATCAGAATCTGATCATGTGAAAAATGTCCGAGCAGTCCTTGAGAAGTTACTCCAGCACAAACTATATGCTAAACTGGAAAAGTGTGTCTTTCACGCCACACAAGTGGAATTCCTTGGGTTTATTCTGACCCCGAGAGGAATCAGGATGGATACGCGTAAGGTGGACGCAATTCTTAAATAGCCTTCGCCAAGTTCAGTCAAAGGAGTACAAAGCCTGCTTGGCTTTGTCAATTTCTACCGCAGGTTTATCCCGGACTTTTCATACATTGTACATCCCATTACCGCACTCTTGTGAAAAAATAAACGCTTTGTGTGGACAGAAGAAGCCGAAAACGCCTTCCAAGAATTAAAAGCGAAATTCACATCTGCCCCTGTATTAAGGCACCCGCGTCCTGAGCTCCCATACATAGTGGAAACTGATGCATTCAGTCTAGCCATGGGAGCTGTCCTATCTCAAAAGGACCCCGAAACTATAACCAGCTTCACCGAGTGGCGTTTTGGTCTAGAAAGTTTTCAGAGCCCGAATTAAACTATGCCATTACCGACAAGGAGCTGTTAGCCATCAAGTCCACCTTCAAGGCTTGGCGACACTATCTACTTGGTGCCAGGCATACCATTACGGTCATCACCGATCACCGAAACTTGCAATATCTAAAGACAGCCAAGGCCCAATCTTCGCGCCAACTCCGTTGGGCTTGTTCTTCGCCGAGTTTGATTTCGTGATAACCTATCGACCAGGTTGCAAGAATGGTAAAGCAAACGCCTTGTCCCGAACTGGGATGGGAGAAGCAGAAATGACCCTAGAACCCATACCCATAATTCCCGAACAGAAGATTCTTTGGCATGACAACTGAACAAACACTGGAGGACATCCAGGGGAAAATCCAACTACTCTTTGATCCTATTGCCTTACAGGACTGGGCAAGGAAAGGCCTGGAATACTCTGTCACCAATGATTTGCCTTATTACCAAGGGTGGCTATTTCTTCCACAAAAGGAACTACAAGAGCTAGTCATTTCCCGTTACCATGATACCTTAATGGAGGGACACCCTGGTATTGCAAAAACTGAAGCTAAAATCAAGAAACAATTCTGGTGGCCCACCTGGCGAAAAGACATTAAGTTATTTGTCATGTCTTGTGGCATTTGCGCCCAAAACAAAAGTCAAAAGAAAAAACCAGCTGGACTATTACAACCTTTGGTCATCCCACCTACTCCTTGGCACACCCTGTCATTAGACTTTATCACGGATCTACCCCCGTGCAATGGTTTTAACACCATTTTAGTTATTGTGGATCTTTTTTCCAAAATGGCCCACTTTATTCATTTAAAGGGAATACCTTCAGCTTCAGCCCTGGCCAAAGAGTTCCTTGAAAACATAGTTTGCCTACACGGCTTTCCCTCCGTGTTGATTTCGGACCGGGGCAGTCAATTCATTTCACATTTCTGGAGAAAATGTTGCCAACTGGCGCAGATAGATGTTAGGCTTTTGACCAGTCACCACCCTCAGACCGACGGTCAAACAGAGAGGACCAGCCAGACTCTTGAACAATACCTGCGTTGTATGCTACATCAGTCTGAGGGTAATTGGAAAGAAATTCATTGGATTACCGAGTATGCGTAAAATAATTCTGTACGCTCGGGAAGTGGACAAAGTCCTTTTTATACCATATATGGACACCATCCTCGAACCTCAGACCTTGATTCGCCCCAACACTTAGATATGCCCGCGGTGGACCATCTCCACGCGGTTATTACACAAGCCTTTAAAGAAGCAACTGCACATTTACGAAAAGCTAAGGAAAAATACAAGAAGGATGCTGATCAGCACAGAAGTGAAGCACTGCAATACCAGATAGGGGATCAAGTATGGTTGGCCACTAAGCACATACCACTCAAGGGAACACGGACCTTTAACCCTAGGTATTTGGGACCTTACTCTATCAAGGCCATTATCAACCCGGTGGCCGTCAAGTTGGACCTACCTGCTCATATGCAAATTCATCCCGTCTTTCACGTGTCACTTTTGAAGCCAGTGCAACCAGGAACAAGGCTAACCAAACCACCAGGTCCCATCCTCATAGACGGGGAACCAGAATTTGAAGTTAAGAACATCTTGGACTCAAAAAGGGTGAGGTCAAAACTCTTCTATCTAATTGACTGGAAAGGTTACGGACCACAGGAAAGGTCTTGGGAACCTAGTGACCACGTGCATGCACCTCAATTGGTGAAGAGATTCCACCGAGATTTTCCAAACAAACCAAAGCCAAGGGGAAGAACGACTTTAGGAGGGGCCTTGAGGGGGAGTGCTGTCATGATGCCTGCCCCCGGGAAACCAGACCAGGCCCAGCAACCCCAGAAGCAGGCATCATGTCATTTGGAGCAAGCCCAAAAACCCCAGCTAGGGGCTGTTTGGGTGCAGTCCTGGCGCCTATGGCGCCAGGCTCATAAGAATAGAGTCAGTCCTGGCGCCATGGGCGCCAGGCTCATAGTAGAAAACCTACCTGATGCAGACCATGCTGCAAACTTACCTGATGCAGACCATGATGCAAGAAGCCACAAGCCAAATGAGGCTTAGGAGGGACTATTTTACCTAAGGGACTAATTTTTACTCGGGTGGGGCTCTGGAAGAATACTTACCTGGGACTACTTCCAAGGCTATTTAAACCACGGCCGGACAGCAGCACACGCTTCGCGTTATTCTGCATCCAGCAGTCCGGAGCTCCTGGAAACAAGAAGAAAGAAGGAGGAAAGGTCAGAACAGGAGTTTTACCTTTAATCCTTACCTGAATCCTGATCCATCACGCCACAGAGCTGGAGAAGAAGTCTTTAAAAACGCCTTACTTCACATCCTGCAACGCCGCGCTGTACTCACCTGCCTTGCAGCACTTCAGCATTCCATCACGCTCTTCTCCATCTCGCGGCTGCTCTCCGACACCTAAGGAGACAAAAACAGCAAGGTGAGCCAAGGGGATACCCTAAGACTGTACAAGCTACCCCCCAAGACTTACCTGATTTACCACAGGGTGTACTTACCTCATTTCGGGTCGGCGCAGCCTCTGCTGCATCTCCGCCATGCCCCGACCCCTATGGGGAAACAACAGAACAGCAAGGCGCAATAAGGGGATACCGCTTTTTTCCCAATAGACTTACCTGGTTTTACTGCAGGAGGCATCAATCCCCAAGACCTCATACCACATCAGCACCTTGATGGGGGAAAAGCCACATGTTATACATTGACACCATTTTATCGAACTGAGCTGGATAATATAAACCCTTACCTGCATCTTACCGGTTGCCACGTGGAACTCTTCATAAGGGCAATTCAACAACCTAGAAGGAATTGGATAGAGTGAAGGTCAGACGTTTTTTGAACTCTTACGAACTACAGACTTACGTCATCTCGCCGGCATTCTTTAAGTCAATACCATTCTGGAACTCCCCAACTCCTCCACGCCAGTGAAGAAACTGGTCACCTACGCACCCCTGTGCTCGAAGCAGGATGGAGAGCTCATCTTTCCAAACCATCAGGTGAGAGCATAGAGGGAATCCAGAAGTGACCTGTGGGAAGAACTTCGAGAGTGGGGAAGGTGGGGTTAGCGCTCAAATTCCACAGGTGGTTAATTCCCTTTCTCCATTACAGAAGGATATTCCTACGAGCCAAACAGACGAAGCTTGGTGGGCCAGTCCAGTCCATCATCTCGGCACTACGCATCTCACTGGTGGAAACAACAGCTGGCCAGTTCAGATTGACGCCCCTGTGGGAGCCAGGCGAGCGTAACACACAGCTGGAGCGCCAGGTCCAAAACATGGCACAGGATCTGGGTCACATGCTGAGGGCTCAACAGAACACTTACATACAACACTTGAAATCTTAAGAGAGATTGCATACTGGCCACACATGGGGCAGGACCTCGACCAATACTTGAAGGGGTGTCTTGTGTGTGCACAATTTCAGCCAACATCCCTCACACACCGTGTGACTCTCCAAAAGAGGGGGATGACACTGCCTTGGTCAGATTTACAAGTAGACTATATCGTGATTCACTCCTCTAGGGGGAACAAGTACATGTTCACCGTGACGTGCTTATTTACTAAATGGGTGGAATGTCTCCCGGCCCAAAACTGCAAGGCAGAAACAGCAGCTGCCCTGATGATCAACCACACCTTTTCATGTATTGGACTACCCCAAAGGATCGAGTCAGACTGAGGTAGCCATTTCACTAGCGAAATAATGACAAAGATGTGGGAGATACTTGGGGTCAAAAGGAAGCTACACATTGCTTACCGGACAGCCTCTGGTAGTGCAGTAGAGAGATACAACAAAACAATTGTGAGCATATTAAAATGTTTGTGGCAGATTCTGGGCCAAGTTTGGATATTCGATTACCTCTTATCCTAATGGCCATCAGATCTACCCCTTCATCTGTCACCGTTTGAGCTGATGACTGGACGCAAGATGGTGCTTCCCCAGCATCTGCTCTACAGAACCCAAGAGCAGACATTGATCAATGCCTCCATAACTCATGAGTATGTTGAAAATCTAAGAAAACACCTTCAACATGCTTTTGCCTATGCTCAGCAAAATCTAGAAAGATCTGCAGACAGCATGAAGACCCACTATGTCCTAAGACTACCAGAAAAGAATACAATGTAGGAGACCGGGTATACTTATACAATTTCCAAAGGAACCAGGCCAAACAGCACACATGTTTGCCTTCCTGGAGGGGTCTTTTTGAAATTGTAGACAAAATCTCACCAGTTGCCTACAAAATCTGCATCCCCAAAGGCAGTTTGGCTGGGGGGGGAGATAAGTGGGTCCATATTAATCAACTGAAGTGTTGCCATCCTAGGCACACTCTGCAGCAACTGGAGGAGTCTTCTGGAACCCCAGAGGGGATCACTCCAGCTCCCTAGAATTCCAAATATAAAATAGTCCATACATAGTCCATAACTTAAAATAGAAAAATGTGTCCTGATTTATCAAAATGTATGTGTCCGCCCCACTACATTAATAGTGGTGGGGAAATGTCTACAAATATGCTTTTTGCTTTGTCATCATAGTTGATTGGAAACCATGGAAACTAAGACCAAGGAGGACTACCCAGGGACCGGGAGAAACATCCAAGGGGCCCGGAGTATCGCTCAATACTCACATCAGTACTGGGCGAGGAGAACTGGTTGATCCCATTGATGGACGACCAATGCCAAATCGCAAGAGGGGGGGCTTGTGGGAGGCTTTAAACCACTAGTCCATGCCCTGCAATAGCACTGTGCACTGCCTGCATCAAAAACAACAGGATGGCCGCTAAAACGATCTTTGCACTAAAGATCTCTGAAAGTGCGCAGGAAAACCTGAAAAATAGGCCGCCAATCCATTTTGCCTATGTCAGTGGTAACACAGGAGACCACTGCCAAAACCTATCATTTGGCTGCCCACAGAGGAAAATGAAACTACTTGGAAAAGCAGTGCTGCATTGCAAAGGAAAACCTAGAACTGCTTTAAAAATCAGTTTTTCCTTGGCTATGGAAAGTGCAAAAATCATGGTTCCCAACCTCACAAAAGATCCAACATCCGTGTTGGGTGTTAAACATCACTTTATTAAAGAGTTCACCTAAGCAAAATGTCAGCAGAAACATCTTTTATCAGAAGAAAATACCCATTTAAAGATGCTTGCTTGGAGAAATATGTTAAAATGGGTGTAGTACCGCGTCTCGCCTGTGTCAGAAGCTGGCTTTCACTTAACCTGTCATTTTAAACTTCTACATTAAAATCAAAGTATGCAAAAGAAGAGACTTGCTATCAAAAGCAATAGAGATGGATACAATTCAAAACTATATTTTAAAAAGACTGGAACTAAGAGATTTGTGGATATATGTGTTAAAAAGGTAATTTGTATTTTAGGAAAAGACTATTTTAAACATTACGTTTTAAAAAGTAAGTTAAAGCCAGCCACCCTGAGCTTCAAAGACATTCCACAGTTTCTCCCCAAACAAAGGAATCTTCCCACCTGACCTCTGCTGAAGAACTGGCAGGGAGGTGTGAAAGAAAATGAGAGGGGACTTTGGCCTGTTGCTCTGATAAGAAACAAAAGGCTCCCTTGACTGAAAGGAAAATGCTAATTTGGGCATCATTAGAAACCAGTTGCTGGCAGGAACAAGCTCAGGTTGCATCTCTGGCTCAGCTAAGCCTTGGAGGTGGAGATAGACTGAAATGTGTATCTGGACCGAAGAAAATATATGTTTGAGAAAAAGACTTATAGAAAACTGTACTAAACTTGTAAAAATCTGGAATTTATAGATTGCTAAAATGAAAATGCTGCTCACTAGTAGAATCTACTCTGGAATTTGTGCGATGTTCAGACACTGAACCACGAAAATGTTACGATTGTAGCAATTGTGATAATGTTAAAAATATGAAACTTCACAGGAGGATGCTCAGATGTTATGTGCATGTGTCTGGAAAAATCTGTACAGATCTGACACTGGGTAACCAACCAAAAGCGCGAAATACTGTCATTTGTGAAACAAAACTCTTAGGAAGATGAGACTTTGATGGATACGTGCCTTATCTGTAATGTAAATGTGTATTATTAGCAGGTTGGTGATCTTGGAAATATGTTTTAAATAAAAAACAGATTTTCTGTATAGGAACAAAGGGGAGGTCTCCCCCTGGATTGTAAATGGCAGCATCACTATGACACATTAAAACACACTTTTTCCTTCTCAAATCAGGGGAGAGGAAATTCTTTGACCTATCGGATTCCTAGAGGGTTGGGCTTAGTATAATCAGCCTACCCACCCCTTTGGAAAATAGATAAATAGGGACTGTTGAGGACCTAGACACACACATTCACCCATCAACTGATTTACTGGTGAAGCGCTCTGCAGGAAAGAACCCAGATCCAGACTCCAGAACTCTGAAAGCAGAAGGCCCATTCCAAAGCTGAACCCTTCTCAGCTGGCCTTTAACATCTTGCAACCTGATTTTAATCCCAAACTTCCAAGGGGCACAACCAATTGAACAGTCAGGCTGTGCTGTTTTTCTGCTTCTTGCCAAGACCACTTGCTAAAACCCAGAGATCCAAACCAGTAGAGCAGAGCTGTAACCCTGAACCAACCCTTCAGATTCAGTCCAAGAATCCGTGCAGAGACCCAGTGCCGTGCTGCGTACAGAACTGGGTGCTTGAGTCCTGTCGGTGGCAAGCAGATTCCAGTCCAAACCCTTGACCAGATCCCTGACGGGCATATTCGGAAACCATAGTTGTGAGTATTTAGCATAGAACTGTCCATAGCCAATCTCTCATCCTTAAGTTATCCTATCCAACCCATTCCAACATATCCAGACTGCATTGTAGAACCTCTTTTGTCTTTCCTGAATCCTTCTTTCATCCATATAATCCTGTGATAATTGTAGTGATAATAATCTATAATTGCTGAAGAAAGGTAAGTGTCGCAGCGGACAAAGATCAGACAAAGGCGCCTCTGGACTGGTGGCTGTACCGTTGGTATCTCGCATCTTCATAGCCTCCCTTAGTGTTAAGAAATCCTTGTTTGTAATCTTCAAAAGCACATCTTTCATTTGAAATCTTGACTCTTTTTAGAAAAATCAACCTTTGCTAATACCTTCATAACTTTTGAACCATACATGCTAAGAACGAAATATAAGTTTCAAATTGAAGCTAACATCCTCAGCTTTCAAACTAATCAAGCCTTATAGTTTATTCGCAATTGTGCTTAACGCGCGCTGAAAAGTTTGCTGCGAATCTGCATTTGGCTCAATTTCACTACATGTAAAATAGCTATTTCTTTGCATTCAACCTCTGAATTCAGTTTCCTATCTGCCAGCCATTCAATCATCATTGCTAGTGTCTACCTGGAACTATCCAAAGTGGCTCCCACTAGTTCTGAATCCATTTTAGAGAATTAAAGTCTCTTTAAAGCATGTTGGGGGAATTGGTATTGAAACTGCATTTGTTGATTGATTATTCCTGAAACCTGTTTTCTCTCCTAGGGGTGGGAGGTTGAGTAATATCAGGGGGAAAGAGTGAATATTTTGCATGTGATTGAATTCTATCAAGTATTATTTCTGTGCTGCATTAATTTCCTATCATTTCATTTCATTGAACCCACACAAAGTTTATTCTATGCTAAATTATTCTTCTCACCCATACTCCTATTGATTAAAGAGATTGTTGATTATTGTAGTATCACTCAACGCTGATCATTCTATACTGTTAATAATGTGATATGTAGATATTGTTCAAATTCATAAAAGTGTGATATATATCTTGTTCAAATATATCAAATAAATGTTTTAAGTTTGCAAAACAACCTACTTCTTGGTTCAGTGAGACCGGTGGGGAGAGGATTCAAAGAGAGGGGCGTGATATAAGGGTACATCGTTTAGAAATTAAAGAACTTTAGACACTATTGAGTCTTCTACAGTCTCATGGTAAGCATAATGAAGCCCTACCAAGAAAAGCATGGATAACAAAGCCCTTCTGATTATTTCCCTGGTGCCCCCAACAATGTTTGAGAGGGGTTGTATGTCAGAGATCTGAATTTTCCAATTCTTTTTGTAACCTCTCGCTGAAAAGAGAGCTAAACAACTTTGATTTAATTAGGGGGGTTCCACAGTAAAATCATGGATCCCAACATGTTTTTATATTTTTTAATCAAAACTCTTGCCTTGTGCTTCTGGGAAGAGTGCTTAATTAACCACATCATATAATTGGCTCTGCATTGTTAAGCCTATTGAGTCTTGTGTCATGGTGAGCATGAGCATTTTGATGCCATGCCAAGAAAAACACAGATGGCAAAGCCCTGCTGCTTACCTCCCGCAGGCCCACAACAATGTTAAAAAAATGAGTTGCAAAAATAGCAGCTGATATTTTCCAATTGAGTGCACCTGGAGACCATGCCAATGGCAGCAGTGTGTGGTATAACTCCAAATCATAACATTGATTTAATTTTCAATGGAGCGTACCTGGTTTCACCAGGGAAACATATTTGAAGGGTACCCATCAAGATCGTGTTTCCAATAATAATACTTTGGTATAGGGAAATCTCTGCACTGTCATAACTGTGCACTTTTCCACATGTATCATCAATGTAAAATAACTATGTGTGCCAATGTGTTGTTGAAACCAGGAGACACACCACCAAGCAATCCAATAACCAGCTCTTGAAAGCAAGGGTCCAGACAGCATTTATTTCGATAGAGCTGCACAGAAATGGACAATGAAACTGGCTTTGGATCCTAGTCTCACAAATGGGCCAATGAGCACAGAAACCTTGGGGTTTTCTCAGGGTTTTATACAATGAGACTCGTATAGAAATTAAGCAAGACATATTTAGTCAGTCAGATTAGCAATAACCTACCTAACAGAGCATTCTCCAACCTTAGAGGGTATACCCATGGGAGACAGACTGCACCCTTCAGGGTATCTTTCCATCAGATGTAATAAGACCAGGTTCAGCATCGTATTACCATGTGCCCAGTGATCCGGTTTTCAAGTGGTGAAAAACGCCTTGATTGCTGGCGTTTAATATGCATTTTCTGCATGCCAGTGCCCTGGGCAGGGGCTAATGTCATGCCTGCACAGGCTTATGTGTATTTATGTGTGTACCAACCAACCAGACGTTTCATCACACCACCTCCCAAAACTGAATCTTGTTATTGTATCATCCTCCCAACTATTGCCACTGTTTTTCTCTTCCCATGGCTCATTTACGAACAGGAAATTTTTCAGAAATAAAATACTGTTAACAGCATACTCTCTCAAAGTTTTTTCCAAACACACCACCAATATTGTCTACAAATTCTGGGTCCAGTTCTAGAGGCAGTAAGACATCAAACGTCTATTTCTGCTGAATTCAACAAAGGCAAATTAGATTAATACGGAATTTATGGAGGTAGATGTATTTCATTAATTATTTCATTCAAATTGAATCTCTTTTCAATAGTCCCTTTACCTGGCCTGAAACCAACCTCGGCCACAGACAGGATGGAATGTTCCTAGAGCCACTACTGGACAAGGCCCAACGAGATTTTACTACACATGTTCAGAAAGGCGGTTATAGCAAGTACGATCTTGTCCGAGGTGCTAATAGCTGATTATTTTTCAATTGCTAAATGGTTCGGTGCCCATGCAGAATAATAATAATAATTAAAAAAAAGCTTCAATAGGTAATGTCTGCAATGGAAAAAGGTAGACTGGGGCTATTCTGAATCCCTTCTCCCTTTCCCTGGCAGCCATTGGGGAAGACACAGGTGGACTGGAAGCAGGGATGATGGCAGAATCGGAAGAGGCAAGTATGGTGGAGGCAGAGTGGGTGAGGTAGCGCTGGTCTGTTGGAGTGGAGAGGGAGCATGGAAAGGGAGGAGAGCACACACACAAATGTGGGTGGAAGAGGGTGGAGGGAACACAGGGGGGAAATTATAGTTCAATTTTTGTATTTCAGATCAGGGGTCTGGAAAGCCAGGCACTACCATTAGGTAAGGGTTGCCTCTCGAGATTCCAGATTGGCTGAGACACCGAATGACATCATAAACTGTGTGCTAAAGACCCATATTAGCAAGATCATCTTCTTTAAGAAACAAATGTGCATGTTTGCTGACAGTACTTATGGGTAAGTATGTGCCTTGTCACTACCTGCAAATTTTTCTTAAAAAAGAAATGTAATGAGTAACTAAAACTGTCACTGATATAAATTAATCAGGGCAATTATTTCCACACTTTTACCTCCAAGTTACAATTCTCCAAAATCCTATGTCATTTTTCTTAGCCAGGGAGTGTGCTGATTCTCACCAATTCCTCTGACCACCTTCTTGTGTCTAATTAATCTCTTATTATAGACACGCTGCAGAGTAATAATACCCAAATGTGCCCCTATTCATATTTTCATAAGAGCCGAAAACTCCCTTATTGCCAATCAACACTGAATCATCGCTTTGTTTCTAATGCGGGGCCTTTTGTTGAAATTCCTCCCCAGTTTGATAAAGCGATGATCATGGTGGAATGTTTATGATTTTCCAACATAAATTCAAGAGCAGATTATAGTAAAGAGTGGACAGCAGTCATATAACCCCTCATGTTGAAGATATAGTTCTCAGCGATGACAGGAAACTCAAGATGTACCCAGTCTATTCCTCACCTATTGGGAAAATTATCAAATGTAGACCCCATTTTTACTTAAATTTGGTATAAATTGGCCAACCACACATTTTACATTTCCGGGTTAGAGCATCATGGTCATTCTCAATTCTTAAAACCACCCTAAATTCCCAAAGGTAGTGAAGTTTTTCATGAGAGGTGCAAATATGGCTGTAAGGGCAGTGTATGTTTTAAGTGGTGGCTTCTGTATCTGGAAAGTCTGGGGCTGAATGCTCTTTAGCAGCAGGACATCTGAAAACAATTGCAGTAGCTGGTGAGCTACACTGTTTCTTCTCATATGTACACCAAATAGCATAGGGTGAGATAACTTACTGCACTTCAAGCTATTAGTCAAATTCTTGAAGGAAACAAAATGTGAAAATATGGCTAACATAATCAGGCAGAATCATTTGTTGATCCACATAATTCGGCAGTGGGGACCAGATACATGTAGACTTAGGTGTTGGTGGGACACTTCCACCAAATTCTGGTCATTTGCACAGCGAAGTGCAAAGGTGCAGGGCAAAAGGTGGTTTGCATGCAAATTGAGTAAATGCTGCCTGCCATGAATGCAGGAGGCGTTTACAACGGATTCCTATGGCAGCCACCTGCTTTTTGCTGGCGCACAAAGCTGGCGGACCCTATAGTGATCCTAAACATTTGCGCTGGCATGAAAATCCATGCTGCCGCAAATGCTGAGAGTATTGTCTGGCAGAGAGGAAGGAAGTGGCGGAAACGCAAGTTGCCTCTCTGACATTCAAATTATTTAAAATGGGGCCTGACTTGAATGCCTTACGCAAGGTTTTACGCCTTCCATGTACGTTACACCCCTCATGAAAATGAGCTCTCATATGTTTCTAAAACCCTTTTCAAGAGTCTAACGGATTTTGAATTGTAAATGCTACAACAACAGCAGTTAGAGACATGAAAAGGAACAGCAGCTACTACTCCTGTTAGCGGTGTCCGACACCGCTTTCCGTGAGCCCCCCACCCTCTGTGACACAGAGATACAGAGGCAGAGATGTTGCTCGTGTGGGCTCCACGGTGGTACTGACGCCACCGGGGAACGTCCTGTTTATTTATACAGAGCACGCGACGGAGTGAACGTCACCCCGTCGCGTGCGCACCCTTAAAGGAACAGCGCCACACTCCTCCTTTTTCATAACAACAACAATTGAAAAGGAGAGAATCTAACTACCAAAACATTTCACAGCACACAATACAAACCTACTACCCCCATTTATTGACAGCCACTCTGGATCCCTCTGCGGTGTTTTCCACGGCTCAGTCCGTCACATAGTCAGTGAGACGGGCAGGTTTCCCACGCCCTGTTCTCAGGGGGTACCTCCTGCCGACGTCCTTGGTCGGTGTGCTCTGACCTGGTCCGCTCCGGGCAGGAGGGTTTACGGTGGGGGCCTCACCCCCACCCTCGTCCAGTGCCTCTTCGCCCACTCGGTCGTCAGTGCTGTCCACTCTCGGCTCACCCAACCTCTTGAAGAAACTGGCATTCCTGGTCACTGATGAAGTCCCATCAGAGGCGGTCACCATGGACCCCTTCACCGCCATGACATCCAGGGGAGCGGGTTCATACGTGAGGGAGAGTTTGCCCTGTGGGTGGCGATTCTTCACTAGAACTTAATCACCCAGGGCAATAGTGGGTGGTCTCAGCCCTCTTTGGATGTTTTCCGTCTGCGTTCTTGCCAGTCGGTCCGCCTCCACCTGTTTGTTGTCAATGACAGCCGGCTCCCGAACCCCCACCTCAGGAATTATGTCTCTCGGGCACCGTTGGAATAGGGCCTCAGCAGGTGCTACACCAGCTGATGAATGGGGTGTGGTCCGATACCCCCGTAGAAATACGTACAGCGCCCTCTGTAGGCACTCGTCCTTCCCTTGGGCGATCCTGAACACTTTGTTCAGTGTTCGCATCATGCGCTCTGCCTCCCTGTTTGCCCTAGGCCAGAGGAGGGTGACCGTTCTGTGTTGAATGCCATAGTCCCTCATGAGTTCAGCGAAGCTCTCGCCTTGGAATGGTGTCCCGTTGTCGGAACACAGAACAGAGGGTAGTCCATGAGTGGCGAAGATTTCTCCAGTACTATTAATACGTTGTCAAACGCCACCGACTCTATGAATTCAACCTCAGGATATCGAGACCACTCGTCCACCACCACTACGAAGTGAGTGCCCCGTGATGTGGACCCTGAGTCCGCGTGCACCACCTCCCATGGTCTTGTCCCTCTCGACACTGTCTCGATGGACGGCTCCCTCTGGGCCAGTGAGGCGGCCTGGCACCACACGCATGATGCCACAAACTCCTCCACTCGCCGTTCGGGCTCAGGGAACCACACCTTCTGGCAGAAACGAGCTTTCGTCTTGGGGGCTCCCTGATGACCTTGGTGTGCCAGGGCGTTAAACTGTGGGATTTTGGTCTGGGGCACCACAATCCTTCCACCTCTCAGTAAGAGCCCCGACTCTGAAAATGTCAGTTCTTCACGCACCCCCCACAGTTGCTCCAGAGCCACCCTGGCCTCACACATTCTGTGGTATAAAGCCTCCAAAACCGTTTTCCAGGCACCCTGTTGCATGGCTGTCTTTAGAACGGCAAAGCACTCATCGTTCTTTGATGCTAGCTCCGCTCCTCCACCTGCATGGAGTTAGGGGTGGCCGTTTCTACGAACAAGCGAACGTGTTCGTCGGCCTCTTCTGCTGAGGTGGATGCATGAGAGTCCCCTCTTGGATGACGCGACAGATAGTCTGCAGCAATGTTGGTCCCAGGACGATATATTAAGGACACTCCATACTCGAGCAGAGCCAGCATCCAGCGCTCAATTCTCACCGGTGGCCTGGAGGAAGAACCAGCCATGATTGACAACAGAGGTTTGTGGTCCATGATGACAGTCACAGGTCGCCCCAGAATGTATAGGCGAAAATGTCTACAGCCCCACAAGACCGCCAAAGCCTCCCTCTCGATCTGAGAATACCTTTGTTCTTTATCGGAGAGTGCCTTACTTGCATAGGCTATGGGCCGAACCACCTGGTCACTCCCCACCTGAGTGAGAACCGCCCCCCAGGCCGTAGTGGCTGGCATCCACGACGATCTCTGTCTGCAGGCTCGGATAGAAAAACGCCATGGTGTCCCCCGCCGCCAGGGCATTCTTGATATCATCGAACGCTGCTTGCTCCAGGGGCCCACACTGCCACACGGTGTCCTTCTTTGTCAACGATCTTAACGGCTCTGAGCGGGACGCCAAGTTCTGGATGAAGCGGCCACAGTAAGTGACCATGCCCAGGAAGCTCCTCACCTCTGTGACATTTTCTGGCGGTCGAGCCTCTCTTATGTCCTTCACTTTGCGGGGATCAGGCGACACCCCATCCGCCTTGAAGACGAACCCGAAAAACTCAATCGTTGTTTTGAGGAATTCGCACTTATCCTTGTGCAAGGTGAGTCCCAGCGAGCGAAGACGCTCGAATGTCTTGGACAGGCGTGCCAGGTGTTCCGTTTCAGACTTGGAGTACACCAGAATGTCGTCGCTGATGTTAAGGACTCCATTCAGATCCGCCAATGCCCCCTTTATGATGTTCTGGAACACCTCCGCCGCCAAAGACACCCCAAAACTCAGTCTCTTGTATCTGTAAAGACCCGATGGGTGGTGAAAGTTGTGATGTAGCGGGACTCGGGGTGCAGGACGACCTGATGATACCCTGCTCTTAGGTCCAGTTTAGAGAAGAACTTCGCCCCCTGCAATTCCGCTATGATGTCATCGATGGTGGGGGTCAAATGTCGCTCGCTCTTTATTGCCTTATTGGGGAGGCGCATTTCCACGCAGATTCTCACGGCATCAGGCTGTTTGGGCTTCCGTGCGATGATGATGGGTGAGACCCCTGGAGTGGGGCCCTCCACCTTTTCAATAATGTCCAAACCTACAAGGTTGTCGAGCTCTTGATCCACCAGGTCCTTGAGGTGAAACGGTACTCTCCGATGCTTCAGCGCCACTGGTTGAATCGATTCATCAATGTGTAGCCATACCGGCTCACCCACCAACTGTCCAATGCCTTCAAACAGATAGGTGTGCTTGGCAAGGAGTACCTGTATGTCGTCCAGGTATACCGAATAGGCGAATGTCACAATTCCAAGGGCTTCTGCAGCTGCACAGCACAGCAGCATGTTGTTGCTTACCGGTGTGACGTACAATCTAGCACGGATGAATGAATCGTCGTACTGAACTTCTGCCACAAACACACCATCCAGGAGAATGGGCTGGTCGCATCCAAACGTAAAGATGCATGCCCTCGGAGCAGTCAGTGTTGTCGGGGCCTGCATTGCGTCGTAATGCTGTCTGGCCATCACATTTACAGATGCACCAGTGTCTACCAGCATTGGTATTGAGTCCCCATTGACCAGCACGTTGCACCTGGGCTGTCTCTTGGAGCGATTTCTCACCATGCTCACACTTGACACGAAGAAAATGTTTTCTTCATCCTCTTCTTCCTCTTCACCCTCTTGAGGGGCCCCTTCGTCCCCTTGGTCTACCTGGGCAATGTTTGACGCCCTCTGGGGGCGGAAGAACCCAGCCCAGACAGGCCCCCTGGGAACTATCTTCGGAGCTGTTGTCCTGCACATCCTGGCAAAATGGTCTGCACCCCCACACTGACCACACTTCACTCCCGTGGCTGGACATTCCGCTGGGTGCAGGAGGTCGTACTCGCATTTTTGGCACGAGGATTGCGCTGCTTGTGGTCGTGTACCCTGGGTGTTCATGGGGCGTCTAGATCCACGGCCCCTGCTGACTGCGCAGACCTCCTCCACCTTGCCGGGGTGCATGCCCGCTTCCATTCTGGTGGCCCGCAGCTCGGACACCTCGTAGCATCTTCCAAGTTCCAGTATGCGGGGAAGGGTGATGCCAGGCTCACAAAGTATTTGACGCCGCAGTTTGCCAGAGGCACACCCTTATATGAGTTGGTTACGGATCATAACGTCCGGGTCGTTCCACGCACATGGCGCTACCAGTCTGCGCAGCTGCCCATAGAAGACATCAAGAGTCTTGTCATCGTTTCCGAGCAGTGCCCATAAGGAAACGTTCATAATCTGCATTCGCCATTGGCAGAAAATGGTTGTGGAGCGCATCCTTCGCTGCCGCAAATGACCCATCCGCAGGTTGCAGGGACAGAAATATCTCATGCACTGCCGGGCCAGCAGAATATAGGAGGGTGGCCAACTTACTGTCGTCGCTCGTCTCCATCGTGGCCCTGAAGTACATCTCCAGTCTGTCCATCCACATCTTCCACCTCTGTCCCAGACTTGAAGGTGTGCCCGAGATATCAAACTCAGGCATTGGCTGTAGGGAACCAGGTGGCTTAAGCAGAGGTCTTGGTGGCAGGACAGGCGGAGGCTGAACTGCGGGAGCAGCCTGTTGTTGCGCAGCAGCAGCGGCCGCCGCAGCTTGGCTCACGGTGGCAAACGCACAGGCACCCCAAATGTATCCAACTGATGGGGCCGCAACTCACCACCAGACACAGCCAACACCCATGGCACCCCTTTTTCACTGTGGCCAGGCACATGCAGATACATGAAGCACAGTCTTGGCCAGCCGACAGACAATGGAGGGTCCAAAATTTGAGCAGGGTAGGCCTCACTTTGTAACCAGCAGTCTTCCAGAGGGGTCACACCCACAAACTCGGTGAAAAACAGTGAAACTGTCAATAGGTCATTGTAAAAATGACACGTGCTGCATCCAGTGGCTATTTGCCACTAAAATATCCAAAGAATTGGGTCCGGATGGCTCACGGATGCCTCGTTACGAGGCTGTGAACACCCGAGGCCTATTCAACAAAATGGCCACCGGCCCCGTGTGTCTCTCCCATCTCCACGGTCAAATATCGCTGATGTTCTCACGTACGATCATCCGCGAACTGAGAGAAGTTTGCCGCCTGTCCCAGGGAGTGATCCGGTCTTCGTCGCCACTGTTAGCGATGTTCCGACACCGCCTTCCATGAGCCCCCCACCCCCCGTGACACAGAGATACAGAGGCAGAGATGTTGCCCGTGTGGGCTCCACGGTGGTACTGACGCCACCGGGGAACGCCCTGTTTATTTATACAGAGCACGCGACGGAGTGAACGTCACCCCGTCGCGTGCGCGCCCTTCAAGGGCCAGCGCCACAACTCCTATTTCTTAAAGAAGAAAGTTATTACGTAGAAAGCAGGGAAGTCAGCTTCTGTAACCAAAATTTGGCAATTAACAAATGTTTCTATGCTAAGGTCTGAAGAGGGGTAACGCGTAGCTGTATTATGAGCTGGAATGAAGAAGTTTTCTGTCTCTGTAGCTCTTTAGCTTCAAGTGCCTCTGTGTCCTGGAAAAAGAGAACTTGATATCTGCTAATACATTTGAGGCAATCTGCATTTCTTATTGTGTTGGTGAAACCCACTGTGTTTTAACTAAGGAGCTCCAAATTGTAAATATGGGTAGCTAAAATAACAAAATATTCAAGACGTTTCAACTAATCACGAGCAACCAAGGGATGCCTGAATGGATGGCCACCCTCAACAAAATTAGGCAGCACTCTTTTTGGTGATGTAATCTTTGATGTCCTGGGTGTTAGTCTTAGTAATGCACGGTGGTGGCGCGAGTTATGGTTGCTTAGCTTACCATAACTGGCGAATTACAAGGGTTTTTCGGTTTAACTGGAACCATAACTTCCCTTTAACAAAGTTTTTTCACTGAATTTCATAGGTTTTTAGTAGCGCAACTTAACCATAACGTCCCTTTAACAAAGTTTTTTCACTGAATTTCATAGTTTTTTAGTAGCAAAACTTAACAATAATGACTTTGACTTTATATACATGTCATATGGAACTGACTAGATCTCTTCTTATGACGTGATGTCTGCGAACTTATTTAATGTTCGCGGACATATTCGGAGAACAGTACCACTACCTAAAAACTGTGGGGGGGGGAGGGGTGGGGCATGTTTGATTGTTATATCATAATATAGGAACATTTAACAAATTCAAAAAGCAGCACACAAACACATTATATATAGTAATACATAAGAAATGTAACCCATATATGTAACACACTAACCATTAATTTAAATACAATATGTTCTGAAATGGAATATACCACAAGAACATAAATTGACCTCCAACATAATTACCTCACAGGCACAACAGAACTGAGAACAAGACCAGACCAACTGAATACATAGGACTTATCTTACCAGAAATAGTAAGTGTACTTCATTTTACTCATATATTTATAAACTTTCTGTATTAGATTAAAAAATATATTATCTTTTCTTTTTTTTTCTCACAGAAATGTCTAGTACTCTGGAATGGCTAGAGGACAATTTCCCACATGAAGAAATGTCACAAGATAGTGAAACTAACGGTAAACACTTTATAATATAAACCATTTAAATATTATTATTTTGTATACATTTAACATATATATATTTTTTTTATACAGAGCATAACAAAATAGAAACTACCTCTGAAGAAGCTGTTATGGAAAACACGCTTGACAACATAAAAGAAAAAATTGATTTACTGTTGACCAATTTTAATAATTTGAAAACTTTTGTTGAAGATCATTTTAAAACAAAAGCGTCATACCATTGCCCCACATGTACTTGTCCCTCCTCACCATATCCCAGTCAATTATCCCCAAACCCTCTCCATAATCCAAAACGTTTTGATGAGATTTCCATCCCTTCTTCACCTAATACCAATCATGTTGAAACCCCAAATTCTCCTGTTTTTGTTTCTGTTTCTGCCTCACTTTCTCTGTCATAAATTATTAATATATGTTAAATAAAGTTTAATTTTTATATTGTATTGTGAATAGTTTCCGTTTTTTTTTTTAAAAAAACAATAAAAGTGTCCGCAGACAGTGCGAGTGTTCTGAAATGTTCGTACATAAACGAAAATGGAGGTGTCCTGAAGAACACCACACCTGTTCGTACTGTTCGCTACCAAGTTTAAACTGTTCTAAGAACACATGCGGTGTCCTGAAATGTTCGTACATAAACTAAATTACACGTGTCCTGAAGAACACTATATCTGTCCTTACTGTTCGCTACCAAGTTTAAACTGTTCTAAGAACACATGCGGTGTCCTGAAATGTTCGTTTCACGTGTGATGCACTTTTAATTACTTCAGAACCCGAACAGTGTCCGTAGGACATCAATGCGCATGCGCTAACCAATCTCTGTGCACTTTGGGACCACTACTATGAAGCGACACCTGAGGTCATTTCACTCTGGGGCTATTCGCACGGTTGTACCTTGCGAAGAACGTAGCAGGTTCATTTCCTCTACTTCATCCTCTGTTTCTGATCCTGTCACCACAACGACCACCTCTGTGGGACAGCGTCTTTCTCAAGCTGCCTCACAGGCCATACAGAATGCTGATGACCCTTACCTTTCGAGGGTCACAGTTGTATGTATGTACTGTGACACAGTACTCTGCAGGGGGGAGCGACTTCGGAGTGCTTTTGAGACTATCGTCTCAGAGCACGAGAAGACCTGCTCACTACCCAAATAAAACCCACTCTACATCTTCCTCTCTCAGCTCGCCCTTTCTTATCCCTGTGGTTGGTGTCCCCCCCTTTACCCTCCTTTACCCTCCTCTCCTAGTGTGTCGTGTCTGAAAAACCAAAAAAAATACAAAATTACAAAAATAAAAAAAAATAAGGCTCTTTTCAGAGCCGCCTTTCCCAGTTAAAAAATAGAAGTGAAAATAAATGAAGCAGGGCTCTTTGTATTTTTTAGAAGTCCGCGGACAGTTCGGGAACATTAAAAAAATTGGGTTGCTACTCCATCACAAACATTGTAATTTTCTCTGGAAAGAAGTGGTGGCTCTGAAAAGAGCCTTTGGGTGGTGTTTGTAAGTCAAAAATTGTAAATGCTTAACATCTACTTCAAAATTGTTGTTGTAATTCCAGAAAAGGGCGCAATGCATTTTGTACATTTCTCAGAAAAATCTGATTGCCAGCATAAGTAAGATGGACTCCATCTCTGCGAAAAATGTATGTACTACAAAACATAATATTTTCATTGTGAAAAGAAGACATGCCAAAATCTCTTAGAAAGCCACAAACAGCCTTATTAACATTGCGCCTTGCTTTTTCCATTTGTGGACCAAATGAAGAAGAACAAAGCCACATTTGTCTCTGCGCAATCCGTGAAAATATATCTTGAGAATTAGGAAACATGTCCATAACCTTCCTAAGTCCCTCTTTCATAGCAAATTGCAAAAAAATTCCAGTCACATGTCCTAAACTGTTCCCTCCACAATGAATTACAATTATGTCTGGATGTTGCTCTGTCTCCAAAGTAGCACAGAGAGGTAGCAAGTCCAACCACTTCATTCCACGTACTCCATGCCAGTGTACTTCCACATGTGGGAATCCAAGATCTACAGCTACTCCACAGCTTTCTGCATGCACCTTCAACCAATGTATCCACGAATCTCCTCAAATCCAAACAATCTGTTTTCTGAAACACACAGCCATAGCTATCTTTTCTTCTCTCAGCAAAAAGAGTATCTGAGAAAATCTCTCCTGGCACAACACACCCACCAAACTTTCCTGACCAATCCCTTTCAGTGCTTATTCTCATTTGCATGACTTCTGAACCCAAAAATCCCCGGATGTAACTCCCGATGTCTGCGAACTACCGCCATGTCTGCGGACATATCGTAACATGAACAGCCCTTCTACCATTTCCACTACACTCTCTCTGCCATTCCCTCATTGGATGTACCTCAAAAATCACATGACCATGCACCAATCACATTCAAGACCTCTACATCTAACTGCATCATCATAGATCAGCACTGCAAATGTACTCTGAATCTCTCTGAGTACAAGTGTCATATCATTGGCAAGCAGCATCTACCAGAAATACTGTACAAGTCTTCAAGATTTCTACTTGCAGCTCCATGCATATCCATATGCATGAACACAAACTTCAGGTATGCATATTTTCTGTATAGTAGATTAACACATTTTCAAACAGACGTTTACCTTGTAAAATCTGTTAAATGAATTTACTTTACTTTTTTCAATTTCCTAAAATCAACTATCACTTATAAACCTTTATACTTTTTACTTTCTTTATACACACACATTCAAATCATGTTAAACTAACATTTTTTAAATGAAATATATAGACTACATATATTCAAACAAAATTGCATGCAAACACAATGGGGCCGATTTATGGAACAAACGTGCGCCGAAAATCTTCGCGCAAGCATGCGCAAGCGGAAATAATTCATCGAAGTCCCTGCGCGTGTTCACCGCGGAATGTGCGCCAAACCCGTGCATGGCGCACAAGTCACTGCAACATCGCGAAAGGCGTGCGCGACGCACACAGTGAAAGCGCACAACCTCAGCGCACACACCAGAAAGTGGGCGGGACATGGGGCGTAACGCGCGGAATGGGGAACAACACGCGAAAATAAGGGCGTAACTGGGGATGTACTGCAGGGAAGCAGACGGAACGCCCACACGCACTCGAACCACACGTATTCATGGAATCGAATAGGGCAAAGCCACGCACAGCCAAAGACACGCACAAGCTGAAACACGGCCGCCACACGAAGGCAGACGGTAGAGTCCCAGCGCATCAAAAAAGTTGCGCGCTGGAAGTTAAATACGCGATTGAGCGGGGTACGTGGATTTCAGGGGTGCGCGAGAAATTCTACACGCGATTGGCCTGGGTACGTGTATTACAGGGGTGCGCGAGAAAATCTACACGCGATTGGCCTGGGTACGTGGATTTCAGGGGTGCGCGAGAAATGCTACACGCGATTGGCCTGGGTACGTGTATTACAGGGGTGCGCGAGAAAATCTACACGCGATTGGCCTGGGTACGTGGATTTCAGGGGTGCGCGAGAAATTCTACACGCAATTGGCCTGGGTACGTGTATTACAGGGGTGCGCAAGAAAATCTACACGCGATTGGCCTGGGTACGTGGATTACAGGGGTGCGCGAGAAATGCTACACGCGATTGGCCTGGGTACGTGTATTACAGGGGTGCGCGAGAAAATCTACACGCGATTGGCCTGGGTACGTGGATTTCAGGGGTGCGCGAGAAATGCTACACGCGATTGGCCTGGGTACGTGTATTACAGGGGTGCACGAGAAAATCTACACGCGATTGGCCTGGGTACGTGTATTACAGGGGTGCGCGAGAAAATCTACACGCGATTGGCTGGGTGGCTGGGTACGTGGATTTCAGGGGTGCGCGAGAAATGCTACACGCGATTGGCCTGGGTACGTGTATTACAGGGGTGAGCGATAAATCCGACACACGATTGGGCCTGTGCGAGTGGGGCAGTGTATTACGTGGGTGTGCGGGAAGTTGAAGAGGTGAATTGCCAGTGTGGGTCCTCCCAGGTCTCCCCTCTACCCCCGTCCACGACCTCTGCAGGCAGCCCATCCACCATGGGCATGCCCCCCAGCCAAGCCACATGTCCCCTTGCACCCCCACCCCCCAGCACCGGGGGGCACCTGCCAGCAGGCCCCCAACCATGTCCCCTTGCACCCCCACCCCCCAGCAGGCCCCCACTCATGTCCCCTTGCACCCCCACCCCCCAGCACTGTGGGGCACCTGCCAGCAGGCCCCCAACCATGTCCCACTCATGTCCCCTTGCACCCCCACCCCTCCAGTCACCAGGGGCAGCCTCCACCAGGCCCCCAACCATGTCTCCCACCACCCCCCAGCAGGCCCCCACTCAAGTCCCCTTGCACCCCCACCCCTCAGCACTGTGGGGCACCTGCCAGCAGGCCCCCAACCATGTCCCACTCATGTTTCCTTGCACCCCCACCCCTCCAGTCACCAGGGGCAGCCTCCACCAGGCCCCCACTCATGTCCCCCTGCACCCCCACCCACCAGCACTGTGGGGCACCTGCCAGCAGGCCCCCACTCATGTCCCCTTGCACCCCCACCCCCCAGCACTGTGGGGCACCTGCCAGCAGGCCCCCAACCATGTCCCACTCATGTCCCCTTGCACCCCCACCCCCCAGCAGGCCCCCACTCATGTCCCCTTGCACCCCCACCCCCTGCAGGCCCCCACTCATGTCCCCTTGCACCCCCACCCCCCAGCACTGTGGGGCACCTGCCAGCAGGCCCCCAACCATGTCCCACTCATGTCCCCTTGCACCCCCACCCCCCAGCAGGCCCCCACTCATGTCCCCTTGCACCCCCACCCCCCAGCACTGTGGGGCACCTGCCAGCAGGCCCCAACCATGTCTCCCACCACCCCCACAACTCCAGTCACCAGGGGCAGCCTCCACCAGGCCCCCAACCATGTCTCCTACCACCCCCACCCCCCAGCAGGCCCCCACTCATGTCCCCTTGCACCCCCACCCCCCAGCACTGTGGGGCACCTGCCAGCAGGCCCCCAACCATGTCCCACTCATGTCCCCTTGCACCCCCACCCCTCCAGTCACCAGGGGCAGCCTCCACCAGGCCCCCACTCATGTCCCCCTGCACCCCCACCCCCCAGCACTGTGGGGCACCAGCCAGCAGGCCCCCACTCATGTCCCCTTGCACCGCCACCCCCAGCACTGTGGGGCACCTGCCAGCAGGCCCCCAACCATGTCCCACTCATGTCCCCTTGCACCCCCACCCCCCAGCAGGCCCCCACTCATGTCCCCTTGCACCCCCACCCCCCAGCACTGTGGGGCACCTGCCAGCAGGCCCCCAACCATGTCCCACTCATGTCCCCTTGCACCCCACCCCCCAGCAGGCCCCCACTCATGTCCCCTTGCACCCCCACCCCCCTGCAGGCCCCCACTCATGTCCCCCTGCCCCCAGGTCCTGACGAAACGCAATCATGGCAGTAATGGGCAGCATACCCAGCACAAACACCCAGCCAAGGATTGCATCCAACCACATAGTAGATGCAATTACATGATACAACCCCAATGGCAAGTATGTAAATGAACACATGTCCGTCACACACACATACACAATGGGTGCAAGTGAATGTCAAAACCCATATCATTACATGCATGAAACCAATGAGAAAATACCACAAATGTAAGTAATAAATATATGTATTAAAGATGAAACTGAAGTAAAGAAATAAAACACACAACAATGGGGATGACAAAACAAATGGTCCATGTCCGAGAACTAATAAAAAAAATCGAAAAACAAAGGAATCCAAAAACTAATGTAGTCCTAAGCAAAATAATGGGGGGAAAAAATAAGGAAAAACCATTGCCTCATGGTGAACACAAATATAAATCCAACAAATGTTTTCCAAACATCAAACTATGTACAAGAATATCCCAGGGTCCATGAGCCCAACACCATAAATGAAACCTACTACTACTAACTAATAATACAAATATATACAGAAGAGTGGCCATTGTCCGAGCGGTCCAAAAAAAACTTAAAAAATTAAGGAAACCTAACACTAACTAACTAAAGAACTATATACAATGGCAGCGGGCAAGTCCTGCGGCTCACTCTGTGATGTTGCCGGCCAGGGCATCATCGAACTCCATGTCGATGTCCCGGAGGCGGGACTCTGTCCTGGCCCCGAGGTCTCGCAGGGACAACCCCGTGTCCACATCAAACTCACTGCGAGCTTCCTCGAGGCACTCAGCCCGCCTCAACGCCCGACGCATGGAGAACTCCGCCCTGACCATGGTGAGCCGCTCCTCTTCCGCCCGCTGCCGCTCCGCACCTATCCGCTGGACCAACTGCTCCCACACGGAAGACACTGCCATCCCAGGGTTCTCCTGCCCTCCGGCCGATGCCTGCCCCTCTGATCTTGATGGCCCCGAGCCATGATGCCTCCCACGTCGAGCCTGCTGCTGCCTCCGACGCCACTGCCTCTGCCAGCACGACGGCATCCAGGCTGATGGAATCCACCGATGCCGTTGTGCACGTGCCCTGCCAGATGATGCCGGCACATCCTCCATCTGCAGGCGGACAGTTGCTGGTGTGTCCACCCCTGCTGGACCTTCGACTCCCGACTGTGGCAGGGATGGGGTCCCCACTGAGCTGGCTGCATTGGTCGGGGCAGGTCCACAGGGGGCCCTGGTGGCATCTGGGCCGGAAGACGGCATGGAGCACGACTGGCGCATAGCCCCCACAGAGGAGGAGAGGGTCGCCAGAAGGCCACACACATGTAGGAAACCCCCGACCATGGCGGCTCCCAAATGGTTCACGTACGCACGGTGCTCTTAGTGATGATGTGCATGCTCCTCCCGGGAAGCATGCACCTCATCACGAATGCCAGCCGTGCGCAACGCGACACCAATCAGGACCCTCTCCACATGGCCAGGGGTCCCCTCGTCCGCAGGTAGAGGAGTGTCAGATGACATGGACATCTCCCCTACCTGCGGACGGGCCTGGGATGGGGCATCCCTGCTGGTGCATGGTGGTGCAGTCACAGTGTCAGGGACAGTGACATGCACAGGCACCTCCACGGCGACCTGTGCTGCCTCCTGGCCCTGGCCCTGGACTGCACCACTTGCACCAGCAGGGATGCCCCCACCAGGCCCCATGTGTGGCTCAGTAGCAGCCTCCTCCCCCTCTGTGGAAACCACCAACCTGGATGTCTCCACGCCGTCTTCCGCCGGTGCAAGCCCCTGTGGGGGCTCACCCACCCCTTCCGCTGCAGCCGTGGCGGCATCCCCGCCGCTCTGCTCCACAGCGCCTTCTCCGCCCTATTCTTCACTTGCCACTGTGTAGAGGGAGACATAGAACACAAGCATCAGGGTACTGTACAATGGTCCCCTAGACAGGAAGCAACAGCAGATGAGTGGCACTGTCATACATCACTTCCATCATGTCCCTCCACAACACATGGGTCAGTGCAGGCAAAACACATACAGTAACAGGCATGGCGCATGCCATGGACATTGGCATACATGACCAAGGGACTCATGATTCATGCAATGTTGGTTTTAAACTCACATGCATCATGGGTCTTGCCATCACATGCACACACCTCACCGTAGTTCCATCCATCTGGCCTCGTACACCACAGAAGCAGTGGATACAAGGATGACTAGGCTGCATCAGTGAATCTGAACATTGTCACAGACATGTGTCATGCATCCATGGCAGTTACAAGTCACAGACACGCAGGTCAGACACACACACATGGACACCATACGTGTACATGGGACCAGCACCCATCCCTCACCCCCACCCATGTCCAGGAACAGAGACTGCCATGCTTCCATGTGTCCATTCCGCACAGAGCCCCCCATGTTGCAATAGAACACATGCACCAACCATGTGGTTCACACATCACTGTACTCACATGCCTGACCATGATGTCCCTGCACACACACATATGTACATGGCCTATGTCACACATACAGGCAGGTATCAACACATACAGGCAGGTATCAGACAACCAGCACACTGCAACATGCCCTGTCTCACACAGTAATGCTTGGCCACTTACCGGCCAACTCCAGATGGGTCTGCCTCCGAAGGATCTGGGCGTGGAGCGCTGGGTCTACGCGTTCCAGGACCCTCATCTGGATGTCACTCAGGCGTGCCCGGCCCCCCTCCGCGAGGCGCCGGGCCTTATTGAGGGTCCTGGACCTCAAGTCCTCCCAGCGCTTCTTGATGTGCTTGATGTCGCGGGTTGCCACCCCCTCCACGTTGATGGCAACCACTACATCGTCCCAGATCCTCTCCCGTCCTTCCTTGTTGGCGCGTGGTCTTCCGAAGAGGGCATCATAATGCCCCAGGACATGCTCCACCAGGACACCAACTTCCTTCTCACTGAAGCTGGTGGCCCTCTGCCTCTCTGGCTGGGGGTCGCCACTGGTCTCAGATGGTGCTTGCCCCGACATGGCGACCCCCGAGGCAGGCGTGGGTGGGCAACTGGGTCCTGGGGCTGGGCTGTGGAGCGATGGTATCCCAGTCGGGAGTCTACTGTTCCAGCAGGGGTGGACACAGCAACTGGACCCCTGCAGATGGCTGATGTGCAGGCACCAAATGGCAGGGCACGGTGGCAGCAGGCAGGCAGGCAGGCAGGCAGCAGCAGATGGCACGTGGGAGGCTGCTCGGGGCACTGGGGGGCAGTGATTCGGCCTTCTGGGCAGGAGCGTGGTCTTCCGTGTGTATTTGCGTGGCCAGCTTGATACGGAGTGATTTGGCACGTGAAAAATCTGCACGTCAGCGTGTAATTCGAGGAAAGGCCCTTAGCGCGTAAGCGCGTCTGCACGCATACGCATTTTCATTGGACCAAAGGCCCTCAGCGCGTGAGCGTGTCTGTGACGTGTCGTGCGAGGGTGTATCCCTCATTGCACGTGATGACAGAACACAAGTGGATTTCAACCAATCGCATGTGAAAGTTCACGGCACCCCGGAACACACGTACCCAGGCTAATCGCGTGTGGAACTACCCGTGCACCTGGAAAAACACGTACCCAGGCTAATCGCGTGTGGAACTACCCGCGCACCCGGAAACACACGTACCCAGGCTAATCGCGTGTGGAACTACCCGCGCACCCGGAAACACTCGTACCCAGGCTAATCGCGTGTGGAACTACCCGCGCACCCGGAAACACACGTACCCAGGCTAATCGCGTGTGGAACTACCCGCGCACCCAGAAACACACGTACCCAGGCTAATCGCGTGTGGAACTACCGGCGCACCCGGAAACACACGTACCCAGGCCAATCGCGTGTACGCTCGCTCCCCTCCAATCACACGCGATGAGACCGGAATACGGGAAATACGTGCACGGCAAAAGACGTGCACAGGCGTCAACGAGTCCGCCCACACGGAGGCGTCCCGCGGACAGCATAAAAGTGCGCGCAAACAACAAACGCGTATATACAGCGACGATGAATGCCCCATTTGTTGCTGCACTGATCGTGGGACACCGCGGGAGGAGGAGAATAGCCAGGGCACACATTTTTGCACCACGGACAAGCCTTTTTGGGATGCCTGACGACCAGGTCTATGGCAGGTATAGGTTTCCACCCCATATCATCCTAGACCTTGTCAGGGAGTGAGAAGATGACCTCACATCCCCCACCCTTTGCTCCCAAGCATTGAGCCCCTTGGAGAAGCTGCTCAATGTCTTGCATTTTTTGGCCACTGGGTTGTTTCAGCGGACCACTGCCATAGTGGGGGGGGTCTCACAGGCCACGCAGTCACGCTGCCTACACCAGGTACTGGCAATCATGACAGCACGCCCCTCAGTCCACAGGCACATATACATGCCCAGAACACCCGCAGAAAGGCAGGCCGTTGTCCTGGATTTTTTCAGGGTGGCACACTTCCCCAAAGTGCTCGGTGCCATAGATTGCACCCATGTGGCCCTACGTCCACCTAGGGCCACTGAGCACATCTACCGAAACCGCAAGCACTGGCATTCCATCAATGTACAGGTGGTATGCGATGCAAAGGGAATCATCACCTCTGTCTATGCAAACTACCCTGGCTCCACCCATGACAGTTTCATATACAGAATGTCCGCCCTGAGCCGGGCCCTGGAAGCTGGGCAGCATGGCGACACATGGCTCCTAGGTCAGTACAAATGCCCTTGCACATGCATGCAAGTCACACACAGACAAATATCTCAACCCTAATAATCTCATTTATTATCACCTCCCCAGGGGACAGTGCCTACCCTCTGAGCAACCACATGATGACGCCAATCCGGAACCCCACCACACCAGCCCAGGTAAGATACAACACCACCCATATTGCAACCAGGGGCATAGTCGAGCGCACATTCGGAGTGCTCAAGTCACGTTTCCGCTCCCTTGACCGCTCTGGTGGGCAACTACTCTATGCACCACCAGTAGTGTGCAGGATCATTGTGGCAGCATGTGTCCTGCACAATGTTGCAACACGGCAGGGCGTCCCGGTGGACATGGTGGTGCCCCCACATCCCCAACCACAGGCACAGGCGCTGCCCATGGGAGGGGACAGGGCACGTGGCGAGGAAGCCCGGACCCAGCTTGTGGCCACATTTTTCACCTAAACTCCCACCCCTGCGGAGTGCACACAGGCCTGGCACATACCAGGTGACAATCGATGATGACAAAGTGACAGTCAACTGTCACAACCATACCACCCTGAGATAGTTGCCATGGAAGTGCCACATCGTCTGCATACCTAGCTACTTAAACACAAGCTATCCTGTGCAACCAAAATGCACACATATGACATGTGACATGACATGGGCCATACACAAGTATTCCAAGGCGCAATGAGGCAGGGGGGGGAACAAGGGAACACAGAGAACGGTACTACTAGGCCAGGTGTCATTGAGATTGTGCAAGTGCAGGGGTAGGGGGAAGGGAAAAGTGCAAGGGGAAGGGTGGGGGGGAGTCCAGTACAGGGGAAGTAGGCCAAAAAAATAATACATAGGTCGCCTGGTGGCAACTGCAAAGGTAAGTGCAGACAAGTGCTGGGAAGGGAGGGCTGTAGGGATACAGAGACAGTACTGCAGTGCAGGGGTTGCCAGGGTGGCAGTGCAAGTGGACAGTGGCTGGGCCAGGGACCGAGGTTGGTGAGAGTGTCCCAGTAGCAGCTCCTGTGCAGTTCCAGTGAAGAATTCTGCAAGGGAGAGGCAGAGAGTAAGCAGAAGCAAAGAGGAAGGTCTTGAGGTGCTTCCAGAACTGGAGATGGTTCCCCTCAAGTTCAAGTCAGGCAGGAAGTCTGTTCCAGGGGGAGGGCCCTGCTGCGGAGAGAAACCTACCCCCAGCTAGTTGCTCTGCGAAGCGGATGACCTGGACATGCAAGGTGTGCATCACACACACCTGCAAAACAGGCCATGGCCATCACTGTCATGTCAGTCAAACCCTCCCAAACATCAATATGACATGGCAAGCAATACCCATAAACTGACACAGTAACAATAAGGTACACATTGCCATGTCCTAAATGTACAGTGGCATCGGACAATGATGCCTGACCCGGAATCAGATGAAATGACAGACCAACAAAATAAGTCGTTTCCAAATGCATTGCAACAGTCGTAGACGTAACATCACAATGAATGCCTGTCTATATGCACATTATGCATTGCAAAATCAACACTGCAGCTCATGTGTGCAGTGTCCCACTCCTGCATCACACTGCTCAGCACACAGCACAGTGAACAGCCATTGCGTGTGATGCACACCCTGAGCATCACATCTAAGTGACAGACTACATCAAACATCAAATTAGGCATGTACTGGAACCATAATCGGTCACAGAACATGTGCTGCCGGGACACAGTGGGCACCAGAAGGCAAACAGTGTACACGTGGATATGCAAGGGTGGGAGTACATGGAGTGCATCCGAGTGCAAGTGTGTGGTTCTGCAGGGACATGCACTCCACAATTGCATGTGCACTCAAGTGACCATCAGTGTTCCCTACACATCACATGTGAACATCCACCATGTGTACACCCCAGCATGTCAAACCACAACTATCCCCTCGCACCTGAAAGGAAAACACAACACATGAACAGGCATTGATCAGCAGAACACAACATGTACATAGGACAACAACATTACAATGTCAGAGTTCCCATCACACTGCAGGGCAATGCAACTATCAACAACAACCCCCCTCCCGCGCAAATGACCATGACCCACTGAACAACTGCACCTGGGTCATGGAGCCTCCAACCCTCATTTCCACCTGGCCACAGGATCACCTTTACCCTTCGTGTCCATCTCCCACCTTGTGTGTAAAAAGATGCCTGAACCCTCAGAATCCACACTCATTTCCAAAATCACAAAATCCAAGGCATGAAAACGAACCCAAACACCCTCCAGTAGATGACTTGACATAGCAGTACCTCACAAACGCCAAGTACTACCACAATGATGCAACAACCAAGGTAGCACAGCAGAACAATGTCACGACAGGATGTGAGACATGTGTGGTACATGACATAGGATGATGCACCATGAATGGATGTGTACTGTCACAGGTCCCCTGTACAGGCGCGGGAGTCTCATGAAACAACCACCCACACCATGTCCCGGGTGCCTGCAAGGTCAAACTCACACAGGCCCCTGAGATCATGGTGGGGAATGAGGTTCAGGGATATGCAGTCGGGACAGGTGTAGACACACTGGATGACTGGAATAAGTGGCAGGTGAGGGGAGGAGGAATGACACATGAAACTAGGGAATGCACGAAAATGTACAACCTGCATGAACACATACACAATCCAAACAAACTTGGACATCATTGTCATGGACTTCTGTAGTCCAGGCTCAGGAGTGGTACGAACCAACCACCCCATCTAGGGTTTTGGCGCCTGCAAGTTCGGGGCTTACACAGGCATCCGCAACCCCAGTGGGGAAAGAGGGTCAGGGAACGTTGCTTGGATAGGCACGGGAAGCAGGAACACCGGGTAGAGGGTACAGGTTTCATTATTGCATAGGATCACGGGTGATTAGGGAAAAAAACATACCAAATAGGACCACACATACATCCATGCATCAGTACACTCCCCAGCAAGCCTATGCAGGGCAGTTTGTAAGGAAAACAACAAGACACTTAGCTCTGGTTTTGAGTGCTGGCCTCCTGCCTGCGCACTCTCAGGGCCGGTTACAGGAGCACTGCAATGCTACAAAGAGAGACACAGTCAACAACCTGTATGTGCCAATTACACGAAAACACAACACAAAACATGCCCCATAGCAACAAACTACTCTACAAACAGACAATCAGTGCTCGATGCTTCGTACCCATATATAACATCACCCCTGTGACGGGTCATACACAGTCAATGCAGTAAGTCAGGCGCTGGTGGGTGCGTGGAAAATGGAACACCAATGTGTCACAATTCACACAACATGCAATGTTCCCTGGGTAAGCAGACAGACCCATATGGCAAGCCATGACTACAGATCAAGTTGCGTACCACCATGACCAAAACAAAGTGGGCAGTGCATTTATCATGAAGTACGTGGAATAGACATGCACTGCACCCAAGTATGTCCCTTGCTGTATGTCCCTGTGAGCTGCCCCTTTCCATGTCTCGGAAGGCTACATGGTTGATACAAGTGCCTCAATGAACCTTGGTGTACCGCAGGGTATGTGCCACTGCCCCTGCATGTGTCCCAGACAACCCTACTATCAACAGCCATCAGTCCACAAACACATCTGAGCTGCATTGTGTACTTCAACACCAATATTCGTCTAAGCTCACCCTCAGTGCTGTGACTAAGCCTGCATGTGCAACTCGCCTGGTGCAAGCTTTGCTGTGTCGTGGCCCCCCTGTGATGCTCACCTTGCCTGGAGTTCCTTGGAACATGTCAGCAGTTCTAGGATGTGGGTCTGCAATCACTGTGGCTCTGCTCGTGCACACATGTGCATGTGGGCACCAACAAACGGGTCAGGAATTCCGTCGTCCAATGGCCCATGTCTGCTGGCAAAGGTGCTCTGGTGCCTCATCCCCCTGCAGAAAGTGCATGAAACAAATGATTAATGCATCAAAGTGATCTGTGTGTGTCTCATCAGGCATCTCATTACTTGACCATGTCAGAGAGTCACATCACAAATCACACCATCAGTCCGTCTTTGACTTCCAAAGTGTGGAACACTATCTACAGCATGAATTGCAACAGGCACGTGTACAGGAAAGATATGAGACATAATACACAATGCATAGCAATCAATGTCCACATTAATCATGACACACCCCATCTAGCAAAAGCTGAACAGTGGACAATTACACCTAAATCATCCCCACTAGGGGTGTCAACACAAGTCACAAAGCACCAGATATGACAGTCCAAAGCCCTTGTGTAAAATTCTGTAACACCGAACCATCCTTGCGAGCCCATGGATAAGGGAGGCAGGAGTGGCATATGTGAGTCAAGGAACCCAAGCAGCAAACACATACACAAGACAACCATGAAGGGCCCAGCTGGAACAGACAGTGGATGCCT
Organism: Ambystoma mexicanum; assembly: GCF_040938575.1. Lineage (NCBI taxonomy): Eukaryota > Metazoa > Chordata > Amphibia > Caudata > Ambystomatidae > Ambystoma > Ambystoma mexicanum. Next base: position 1,110,407,101 of record NC_090924.1, on the reverse strand, counting down.
TCAAAAACCACAAGGCACCGCACTGTCACATGAAAGCACAATAGACTACAAATTTTAAACTAACTCAACTATTAACTAATTACACTAACTATGGAAAACCTACATTACCTATTTAAACTAACTATCAAACAGAAACTTAACTAACTAAACTAAAAGAAAAATCAAAAATGGCCACATACGACCCGGGGGGGAGGGGAGGCACCCAGGAGGGGGGAGGTACAGGGTGCTGCTCAACATCCACATGGGATGATGCTGAGCCAAAAAAAAATACCTCCATGGGCTCAACGCCTGCACAGCACGACCTATGTGGGAGATAGATGGTCGTCCGAGTCTGGCTCATCCTGGAAAGGAGGACGTGGCACAGTAGCCTGGCCACGCCTAGCCGCAGCTTGCCCCTCGTCGGCAGCAAGTCTGCCGGACAGGTGAGCCTGGTTCTGTGTGGCGATGTTACATAGGTCTGCATGCAGAACCTCACGTGATACACGTGCTTCCTCTTGCAAGGTAGCATGTGTAACACGGAGTTCCTCCTGCAAGGCCTGGCTGGACAACCGCTGCACCTCCCGGCAAGCCTGTAGCTCAGCCGAGATGGTGCGCTCAAGCTGTGCAAACCTCTCCTCTGCCTGCTGACTCTGGGACATCATAAGGACACCCAGAGTGGATCTGAGGGAGGCATACTCCTCCCTCAGGGCATCCATGTGCGCCTCTGCGTGAGCAGCAATTGCTTGACGCAGAGACGACATTTCAGCCTGGCGTGCCCTGTCTGAGGCCGCCATGCCCAGCCTGAGCGAGCGGGCCGTGGACCGTGCCGCCTGCTGCTGGAGAAGCACCTGCCTAGCAGGGGGGAGCACAGATCGGGCCACACGCTCCATGCTGTCAGCGATGTTCTCCATTGCTGCCCCCTGCCGTTCGAAATTGGCAGTCATGTCTTGCTCCCACTCAGTATACAGCGGTTGCGCACGGCGACCGCGTTGCCGGGCTTGACCCCTGCGGGACCCAAGGACCGGAGGTCCTCGCTGTGTTGGCACCGCCTGCGGCTGCACGACTACATGCCCCCGTCGACGTGATGTCCCAGGCACATCTGTGACTGGTGTGGAGGGTGACCCTGCGTCCCGATCCACCACGGGCGGAGGAACCAAGACTGTCTGATCCCTCAGTGCAGGTGTCGCAGACAGAGGAGTGTCCACATCAGAATCACTCACCCCTGACACATGGACTTGATGCTCATCCAACTCAACATGGACGTCAGAGTCGTCATCAAGGCTGGACTCATAGGCAGCCAGAGACAGGATGGACTGCAGCACTTGGGGGTTTTCGTGGCCTACCACCCCACGACCCCCACTAGTGCCGGGTTGATGTGGTCTTACCAACCCTGTGTCTGGCATGACAACACCATCCTCTGCATCCATTGCGTCATCACCTGAAAAATAGAGAGGAAAAAGTCACTACACATGTCAGAAGCACACAACACACACACACACCGACAGCAAAGGCATCCGGCAGACATGTGACACACAACATATGACCTGGCATGCATGCTGGGTCTACTTTGAATAGCTACTGTGATCAGACCTGTTGAAAGGTGGCAGTTTGCATGGAAGTGGGTCTATGCAGTGCTGAAAATGTGTACGCCACTCACTACCTACATGTACAAGCACTCCATGGTGTGTGCCAGGAAATGTGAAGGCAGTGCAATGTCAAATTCAGACATCACGTGCATTGTGTATTCAATGTGTACCATGTCTAGCAGCCAAGCACCCCTCCACCCCAGTACCAAAGCAGGGATGCCTAGCATGGTATCAAAAGGCTGCCCATACACCTGTGTATTGACAAGCAGTGTTGACTGGCATCAACAGCTTAATGTGATTCAAATGACAACACTGCAAATGATGCTGGGACAGTGGGCAGGACAGATGATGGAAGATCCGGAGGCCAGCCACGTGTGAAGAAGACACGACAAGAGTTGGACAGAGTCATTGGCCATTGAACAGGCTGAGGCCTGTAAGCCACAAAGATTGTCAGAGCCTAAACATGTGTGCAACGCAGGACTGAGCCACAGTTGACATGGGGAGGCCGATAATATGGCAGGCAATTTATGTAACCAAGGACTCATATTACAGTGATCATCCAGTCAAGGACACATAGGGGCATGCGTGCAATGCACATGGAGCATGAATGGGCACTCATGTCCCTGCGGGACATCTGACCCATGCACAGTACAAGTGGGATACCCTGCATCGAGTACTAAGGCTGTACCACACGGCATATGTCTGGCAGTTTCTAAGCTGGAAGTTAGCATCTACACAGGACACATGAACAAGAAACTACACATTGGCAAGAATGTAGCAGACCAGTGCAAAGGTGGAACTGGGGTGCAGAGTGGCGGAGGAGGGGCAAGGGAGCATGCCCACATGGAGTCCCGCATGCAGGCAGAGGAGACATGCATGACGGTAGCATTGCATTACTTACACATCAGAACCATGTACACGTCACATGTAGCAGCAATCATGCACAACACATCCCACAAGTGAAACACACACGTCCTCAACAACTACGCATCAACACTCACTGGACTGGGCATCAAAGTCCAGCATCTCTACCACACCTTCGACCAATTCTGGTGGTATGAACTCCGCAACGAGAGCCTCATGCGGAGTGAGTTCTTCCTCCTCTGGTGCAGGCCCACCGCCAGTCACCAGAGTCAAGTTGTAATTTGAGGCACGCTTAGCCTTAGTGCTGCGCTTGATGTCATTCCAGCGCTTTTTGCACTCCTGCGCCGTGCGCACCTCATGGCCGAATGAACTGACATGTTCTGCAACATGCTTCCAGTGGGTGTCACGTTGGGCAGCCGTAGTCTGACTATTGGCACCCACTAGCATGTCACGGCTGTGTCCCCGCACGTAGTCCACGAGGAAGTCCAGTTCCTGCTTACAGAAAGGCTTCTTCCTCGACGTGCAGGAGGTCGTGGCTGTGTGTGGGGTCCCAGCCTGTGCTGCTGGTGCAACCTTCCTCCTCTTGGACTGTGGCGTAGACCCTTGCTGGCTAATGCCGCCCTGACCAGTATGGCCAGTGGGTTCGGTGGATTGAGCCGAGGGAGTGGCAGGTGGAGGGATGACCAAAGGCCTGACTTGTGTCAGTGGCAGCTGGGTGCCCACTAATGGACCCTGCGCAGCAACATCAGCTGTGGCAGGGTCATTGACCGCAACGGTCCTGGTTGGCAGACTCACAACCGGGGTGCTGTTGGGTGCATCTGCCCCTGCACTTGCCAACACCCGGCTGTTCGGGGCAGCAGATGACATGACTGCCCCAGGGACACATGTCTTGGTCTGAGCAGCCCGGCGTGCCCCCATGGTTTCCCCCCTGGCCTGTTGGAGATCTACCAAGGGCTCTTCAAGTGCCAACGCAGCCTGCGCTGGCAGACCCTGAGCCTGGGTGGCGGTGTCCACAGCTGCACCTGCAGCTACCGCTACCCTTGGGCACGTGGCAGCCGATGGAACGGACTGCCGGGTCATACGGGTGCCAGTGCCAGATGCAGGAGCTGTATCCCCCGGAACCACAGGGCAACATTGTGCTCAAGTGGCGCACCCCTGCCTCTTCCCCCTCTGTGGCTGCCCTGGACACCCTGGAGTCCCCCTACTCCCTGGTCGCCACGTCCCCGACCACGCCCGCCACGAGGAGTACGCCCAGCTGAGGCGCCCCTCACCTTTGGTGGCCTCCCAACCATGGCACAGATGTAATAGTGCTGGCACAGATGGAGTGGTGCCAATGGGAGGTGTACAGCACAATTGACCTGGGCAATTGGGGTGAAGGGGGTGGGAAGCAAGATGTTAACAGCCCCCCTGCACCTGCAAGGCTGTATGTGACCCCGGTGATGTGGTGACGGGTCACGCAACGCTCAGGCACCCCAAAACTGCAGTAAAACCGTGCACGCAACCCTGCAGCCTACGTGCGTGGATTTAACCTCCCGCAGTACGCGGTGGCACCCAGTAACACGAATAACGCGTACGCGTGGGACACGCAGGCTACGATGACATCGAAAATGGGTGCAATACACAGGGGCACCCGCAGTGGGAAAAGGAGCGTTTGCGACTCACCGTCTGACTAGCGCGATGCAGAAAAACACGCGTAGCCAATACCCCCGCCAAAAGAAGAGATACGTCCTTGAGAGCTGTGAAGTAGATGGCGCGCGAAACAACTGGAAGCAGCAACACACGTCGGTCTCCACAGAAGGCACGTACAGCGAACTGCTGGGCCCGCTCACCTTTAACCCGTGCTGAGGGAAACGCACGCGCGCGTCACGTCACATGCGGACGTGCAGTTTTTCACGCGCGATTACGCGCATTACACGCGGACGTGCAGTTTTTCACGCGCGATTACGCGCATTACACGCGGACGTGCAGTTTTCCACACGCGATTAGCCTGGGTACGTGTGTTTCCAGGTGCGCGGGTAGTTCCACACGCGATTAGCCTGGGTACGTGTGTTTCCGGGTGCGCGGGTAGTTCCACACGCGAATAGCCTGGGTACGTGTGTTTCCGGGTGCGCGGGTAGTTCCACACGCGATTAGCCTGGGTACGTGTGTTTCCGGGTGCGCGGGTAGTTCCACATGCGATTAGCCTGGGTACGTGTTTTTCCGGGTGCGCGCGTAGTTCCACACGCGATTAGCCTGGGTACGTGTGTTCCGGGGTGCCGTGAACTTTCACACGCGATTGGTTGAAATCCACGTGTGTTCTGTCATCACGTGCAATGAGGGATACACCCTCGCACGACACGTCACAGATGCGCTCACGCGCTGAGGGCCTTTGGTCCAATGAAAATGCGTATGCGTGCAGACGCGCTTACGCGCTAAGGGCCTTTCCTCGAATTACACGCTGACGTGCAGATTTTTCACGTGCCAAATCACTCCGTATCAAGCTGGCCACGCAAATACACACGGAAGACCACGCTCCTGCCCAGAAGGCCGAATCACTGCCCCCCAGTGCCCCGAGCAGCCTCCCACGTGCCATCTGCTGCTGCCTGCCTGCCTGCCTGCCTGCCTGCCTGCGGCCACCGTGCCCTGCCATTTGGTGCCTGCACATCAGCCATCTGCAGGGGTCCAGTTGCTGTGTCCACCCCTGCTGGAACAGTAGACTCCCGACTGGGATACCATCGCTCCACAGCCCAGCCCCAGGACCCAGTTGCCCACCCACGCCTGCCTCGGGGGTCGCCATGTCGGGGCAAGCACCATCTGAGACCAGTGGCGACCCCCAGCCAGAGAGGCAGAGGGCCACCAGCTTCAGTGAGAAGGAAGTTGGTGTCCTGGTGGAGCATGTCCTGGGGCATTATGATGCCCTCTTCGGAAGACCACGCGCCAACAAGGAAGGACGGGAGAGGATCTGGGACGATGTAGTGGTTGCCATCAACGCGGAGGGGGTGGCAACCCGCGACATCAAGCACATCAAGAAGCGCTGGGAGGACTTGAGGTCCAGGACCCTCAATAAGGCCCGGCGCCTCGCGGAGGGGGGCCGGGCACGCCTGAGTGACATCCAGATGAGGGTCCTGGAACGCGTAGACCCAGCGCTCCACGTCCAGATCCTTCGGAGGCAGACCCATCTGGAGTTGGCCGGTAAGTGGCCAAGCATTACTGTGTGTGACAGGGCATGTTGCAGTGTGCTGGTTGTCTGATACCTGCCTGTATGCTTGACATAGGCCATGTACGTATGTGTGTGTGCAGGGACATCATGGTCAGGCATGTGAGTACAGTGATGTGTGAACCACATGGTTGGTGCATGTGTTCTATTGCAACATGGGGGGCTCTGTGCGGAATGGACACATGGAAGCATGGCAGTCTCTGTTCCTGGACATGGGTGGGGGTGAGGGATGGGTGCTGGTCCCATGTACACGTATGGTGTCCATGTGTGTGTGTCTGACCTGCGTGTCTGTGACTTGTAACTGCCATGGATGCATGACACATGTCTGTGACAATGTTCAGATTCACTGATGCAGCCTAGTCATCCTTGTATCCACTGCGTCTGTGGTGTACGAGGCCAGATGGATGGAACTACGGTGAGGTGTGTGCATGTGATGGCAAGACCCATGATGCATGTGAGTTTAAAACCAACATTGCATGAATCATGAGTCCCTTGGTCATGTATGCCAATGTCCATGGCATGCGCCATGCCTGTTACTGTATGTGTTTTGCCTGCACTGACCCATGTGTTGTGGAGGGACATGATGGAAGTGATGTATGACAGTGCCACTCATCTGCTGTTGCTTCCTGTCTAGGGGACCATTGTACAGTACCCTGATGCTTGTGTTCTATGTCTCCCTCTACACAGTGGCAAGTGAAGAAGAGGGCGGAGAAGGCGCTGTGGAGCAGAGCGGCGGGGATGCTGCCACGGCTGCAGCGGAAGGGGTGGGTGAGCCCCCACAGGGGCTTGCACCGGCGGAAGACGGCGTGGAGACATCCAGGTTGGTGGTTTCCACAGAGGGGGAGGAGGCCGCTACTGAGCCACACATGGGGCCTGGTGGGGGCTTCCCCGCTGGTGCAAGTCGTGCAGTCCAGGGCCAGGGCCAGGAGGCAGCACAGGTCGCCGTGGAGGTGCCTGTGCATGTCACTGTCCCTGACACTGTGACTGCACCAGCAGGGATGCCCCATCCCAGGCCCGTCCGCAGGTAGGGGAGATGTCCATGTCATCTGACACTCCTCTACCAGCGGACGAGGGGACCCCTGGCCGTGTGGAGAGGGTCCTGATTGGTGTCGCGTTGCGCACGGCTGGCATTCGTGATGAGGTGCATGCTTCCCGGGAGGAGCATGCACATCATCACGAAGAGCACCGTGCGTACGTGAACCATTTGGGAGCCGCCATGGTCGGGGGTTTCCTACATGTGTGTGGCCTTCTGGCGACCCTCTCCTCCTCTGTGGGGGCTATGCGCCAGTCGTGCTCCATGCCGTCTTCCGGCCCACATGCCACCAGGGCCCCCTGTGGACCTGCCCCGACCAACGCAGCCAGCTCGGTGGGGACCCCATCCCTGCCACAGTCGGGAGTCGAAGGTCCAGCAGGGGTGGACACACCAGCAACTGTCCGCCTGCAGATGGAGGATGTGCCGGCATCATCTGGCAGGGTACGTGCACGACGGCATCAGTGGATTCCATCAGCCTGGATGCCGTCGTGCTGGCAGAGGCAGTGGCGTCGGAGGCAGCAGCAGGCTCGACGTGGGAGGCATCATGGCTCAGGGCCATCAAGATCAGAGGGGCAGGCATCGGCCGGAGGGCAGGAGAACCCTGGGATGGCAGTGTCTTCCGTGTGGGAGCAGTTGGTCCAGCGGATAGGTGCGGAGCGGCAGCGGGCGGAAGAAGAGCGGCTCACCATGGTCAGGGCGGAGTTCTCCATGCGTCGGGCGTTGAGGCGGGCTGAGTGCCTCGAGGAAGCTCGCAGGGAGTTTGAGGTGGACACGGGGTTGTCCCTGCGAGACCTCGGGGCCAGGACAGAGTCCCGCCTCCGGGACATCGACATGGAGTTCGATGATGCCCTGGCCGGCAACATCACAGAGTGAGCCGCAGGACTTGCCCGCTGCCATTGTATATAGTTCTTTAGTTAGTTAGTGTTAGGTTTCCTTAATTTTTTAAGTTTTTTTTGGACCGCTCAGACAATGGCCACTTTTCTGTATATATTTTTATTATTAGTTGGTAGTAGTAGGTTTCATTTATGGTGTTGGGCTCATGGACCCTGGGATATTTTTGTACATAGTTTGATGTTTGGAAAACATTTGTTGGATTTATATTTGTGTTCACCATGAGGCAATGGTTTTTCCTTATTTTTTCCCCCCATTATTTTGCTTAGGACTACATTAGTTTTTGGATTCCTTTGTTTTTCGATTTTTTCTATTAGTTCTCGGACATGGACCATTTGTTTTGTCATCCCCATTGTTGTGTGTTTTATTTCTTTACTTCATTTTCATCTTTAATACATATATTTATTACTTACATTTGTGGTATTTTCTCATTGGTTTCATGCATGTAATGATATGGGTTTTGACATTCACTTGCACCCATTGTGTATGTGTGTGTGACGGACATGTGTTCATTTACATACTTGCCATTGGGGTTGTATCATGTAATTGCATCTACTATGTGGGTGGATGCAATCCTTGGCTGGGTGTTTGTGCTGGGTATGCTGCCCATTACTGCCATGATTGCGTTTCGTCAGGACCTGGGGGCAGGGGGACATGAGTGGGGGCCTGCAGGGGGGTGGGGGTGCAAGGGGACATGAGTGAGGGCCTGCTGGGGGGTGGGGTGCAAGGGGACATGAGTGGGACATGGTTGGGGGCCTGCTGGCAGGTGCCCCACAGTGCTGGGGGGTGGGGGTGCAAGGGGACATGAGTGGGGGCCTGCTGGGGGGTGGGGGTGCAAGGGGACATGAGTGGGACATGGTTGGGGGCCTGCTGGCAGGTGCCCCACAGTGCTGGGGGGTGGGGGTGCAAGGGGACATGAGTGGGGGCCTGCTGGCAGGTGCCCCACAGTGCTGGGGGGTGGGGGTGCAGGGGGACATGAGTGGGGGCCTGGTGGAGGCTGCCCCTGGTGACTGGAGGGGTGGGGGTGCAAGGGGACATGAGTGGGACATGGTGGGGGGCCTGCTGGCAGGTGCCCCACAGTGCTGGGGGGTGGGGGTGCAAGGGGACATGAGTGGGGGCCTGCTGGGGGGTGGGGGTGGTGGGAGACATGGTTGGGGGCCTGGTGGAGGCTGCCCCTGGTGACTGGAGGGGTGGGGGTGGTGGGAGACATGGTTGGGGGCCTGCTGGCAGGTGCCCCACAGTGCTGGGGGGTGGGGGTGCAAGGGGACATGAGTGGGGGCCTGCTGGGGGGTGGGGGTGCAAGGGGCATGAGTGGGACATGTTTGGGGGCCTGCTGGCAGGTGCCCCACAGTGCTGGGAGGTGGGGGTGCAAGGGGACATGAGTGGGGGCCTGCAAGGGGGTGGGGGTGCAAGGGGACATGAGTGGGGGTCTGCTGGGGGGTGGGGGTGCAAGGGGACATGAGTGGGACATGGTTGGGGGCCTGCTGGCAGGTGCCCCACAGTGCTGGGGGGTGGGGGTGCAGGGGGACATGAGTGGGGGCCTGCTGGGGGGTGGGGGTGCAAGGGGACATGGTTGGGGGCCTACTGGCAGGTGCCCCACAGTGCTGGGGGGTGGGGGTGCAAGGGGACTTGTGTGGAGGCCTGCTGGGGGGTGGGGGTGCAAGGGGACATGAGTGGGACATGGTTGGGGGCCTGCTGGCAGGTGCCCCCCGGTGCTGGGGGGTGGGGGTGCAAGGGGACATGTGGCTTGGCTGGGGGGCATGCCCATGGTGGATGGGCTGCCTGCGGGACATGACCAGGGGTGCAGGGTAGTCCCCTGTGGTGTGGGCTGCCTGCAGAGGTCGTGGACGGGGGTAGAGGGGAGACCTGGGAGGACCCACACTGGCAATTCACCTCTTCAACTTCCCGCACACCCACGTAATACACTGCCCCACTCGCACAGGCCCAATCGCGTGTAGGATTTCTCGCGCACCCCTGTAGTACACGTACCCAGGCCAATCGCGTGTAGAATTTCTCGCGCACCCCTGTAATCCACGTACCCAGGCCAATCGCGTGTAGAATTTCTCGCGCACCCCTGAAATCCACGTACCCAGCCCAATCGCGTGTAGAATTTCTCACGCACCCCTGTAATCCACGTACCCAGGCCAATCGCGTGTAGATTTTCTCGCGCACCCCTGTAATACACGTACCCAGGCCAACCGCGTGTGGAATTTCTCGTGCATCCCTGTAATCCACGTACCCAGGCCAATCGCGTGTAGAATTTCTCGCGCACCCCTGAAATCCACGTACCCAGGCCGATCGCGTGCAGATTTTCTCGCGCACCCCAGTAATACACGTACCCAGGCCTATCGCGTGTGGGGACACCCGCACACCCCTAAAATACACGCTCCCCGCTATGCATTTGCTGCTGCCCTTTGCGCTGGATTGGGGATTTTGATGGCTTTTCCCTGCGCGAGGGGCGTTCTTGGGGGCGTAACTGACGCTGCTGCAGGGTCGCTGCGCCACTCTGCGCCACGGCTGGTTGTGGATGTTGGAATCCATGAATACGCTGTGCGCCTGAATGTGTTACCCAACTGAACCACTACAATTTTCATATTATAGAACAAACAACTGTTTTAATTGTATACATTAGATTTACAATTTGTACTTTTCCACACCACTAGCTTACTTTTTTTTGTCATCTGAACCCCAGTTTAGTAACACATACATGCAAGAATACCTATCCCTACTAGTTTTAGTTCCCAATGCACAATCACACACCATTACATACATCTTTATCATCTTACTCAAAAACACATGCACACAGCACACATACATTCCAGAACACCCCAACCCATATCTTCTTTATTTTTTTCAACAGACCCTAAAGAATGCCTACCAAAAGTCAAGTCCGTAGAAAGCAATGCAAAAGTAGAGCAAATGAAAATAAAGGTGTCCAACATAAGCATCCATCTCTAGCAGAATTTGTAAAAAAAGTTGAAACAAAGCAGCTAATACAATCATTTAGTGAAACACAATAAGTTTGAAGTACAACCACTTCGCTTCCTCTATCGAAATGTAAAACAAACCAAAAAACAATTAACAGAAAATCAGCTATCAGTACAGATAAAACTACTTCTTCAAATTTTAATATAGTGCAAAGTAAGCATACCAAGAAAAGTATTTTAGCAAAATATACCATCACAAAGTCCATCAAAATCTTATAAAAACAGGAGAGAAATCAGGTTCAAAGCTTAAAACCTATCGTAGGAAATTAATCTTAGAAGCATTGATGGACAGTGCAATTCTTCTCAAAAGAAATGTATTTATTTTACTGTTAAACAAAATGAAACCACTAACAAAACTAATAACTAAATTACAAAAAAGACTTCTCAATAAGCGAAATGTCAACAGAAAGAACTTCTTAAGTATCTGCGGAGGTGAATGGAATCACACTACGAGCACAGAACCATATTTTAATGAAGAAGCGTACAAACAAAAGCAAACAAATACAATTGCCATACATAGCAGTGGTCGAGGTTATGAAAAAGTGAATAATACCATAATGGAACAAGAAATACTCCTTACAAAAATATGCCCTGAAAACTTAGAATTACCCCTCCATTCAACTGAATCAGAACGTCTAGTGTACAAATGGCCATGCACGTCAATGTGTAACATTCCCAAACAATGTTTCAAATCTTTACGCCAATTCCTCAATAAATATGTAAAAAGCAAAGACAAAATCAAAATTAAATTACTGCAAAATATAGATACCTGTCCAGTGCGCAAGTACACAGGACTACAAGGACATTCATTGGCCTGCATTACAGGACCTACTTTTAAAACCACTTTCCATGATATCAAAAGGATATCAACACATCATTCAACTATAAGAAATCTAGTCTATAAACTGTACTATGCTAAAGACCTGCTTTAGCACTAGCAAAGTTAAATAACATCCTTCTACATGGTAAAGCAAAAGACCTACTTGAAGAAATTCACTATATCCAGAAAAAAATATTTTGGAAGTGAAAGCCATTTACAGAATGAAATAGCTTTAAACCAATTAAGCAACAATTCTACACATGGCAACCTTTTGCTAAACACATACAAAAAAGAAATACTAAAAATTAAAAGTACATCAGTTGAAGTACCAAACCATGTATGTGAATGTTGCCGTAGAATTTTTTATAAAAGTAACACAAAAACTGTAGACCTATCATACAAAATAGAAGACAATGAAGATTCTAAATGGTTTGAATTAGCTCTCTACCTTGTAGCAGAAAACAAATATGAAATAACTGAGCCCTTAATACTTTGCAGTTATTGCACTACAAAACTTGACAACAACCAAACTCCTTCACGTTCTATCACAAATAGTTTTGAATTATACCCAGTACCAAAACCTCTACAACAACTTAATTTATATGAGAGCATCATAATTCAAACAGTACACCCATTTCAAGCAATAATACGCCTTCAACCCAAAACAGCAAAATTACCTCCCTCTGAATTGGTAAAAGGCATTCGTGGAAAAGTAGTTTATTTACAATTAAATCTAAAAGAAAATGTGCATACTCTAGGAGTGCAACGTCCAATGCAGCAATCTTTAATTATATTAGTAAATGGAGTACCTACAAAGGACAAAAAAATATGGCAACAGCTGGTAGATTTATATGGCCATGCACCCAAGACTCTATGCCCTGGCAACAACCACCGCAGCATATCACATCCATAGAGTCAAACATTTCAACTATGATCTATGGGAAACTTTTAATGTCCGTGAACAATGTGAGTGTTCTTAGAACACTTTGAACTTGTCAGCGAACAATACGGACACCGTTTTCAGGACACCCCCTACGAACATTTCAGAACAACGCAATAGTTCTTAGAACACTTTCAATTTAACAATGAACAATACGGACAGCGTCCTAAGGACACCCCCTACGAACATTCCAGGACAACGTGAGTGTTCTTAGAAGCGTCTTCAGAACACCACCATCTTGTTTATTTGCGAACATTTCAGGACACCGCGAGTGTTCTTAGGACACATTCAACTTGACAAAGAACAATACGGACAGCGTCCTCAGGACATCGCCTACGAACACTCCCCGGACACCGGGAGTGTTCTTAGAAGCGTCTTCAGAACACCACCATCTTGTTTATTTGCGAACATTTCAGGACACCGCGAGTGTTCTTAGGACACATTCAACTTGACAAAGAACAATACGGACAGCGTCCTCAGGACACCCCCTACGAACACTCCCCGGAAACCGCGAGTGTTCTTAGAAGCGTCTTCAGAACACCCCATTTTGTTTATTTGCGAACATTTCAGGACACCGCGAGTGTTCTTAGGACACATTCAACTTGACAGAGAACAATACGGACAGCGTCCTCAGGACACCCCCTACGAACACTTCCCGGACACTGTCAGTGTTCTTAGAAGAGTCTTCAGAACACCACCATCTTGTTTATTTGCGAACATTTCAGTACACCGCAAGTGTTCTTAGGACACATTCAACTTGAAGGAGAACAATACGGACAGCGTCCTCAGGACACTCCCTACGAACACTCCCCGGACACCGCGAGTGTTCTTAGAAGCGTCTTCAAAACACCCCCATTTTGTTTATTTGCGATCATTTCAGGACACCGTGAGTGTTCTTAGGACACATTCAACTTGACAGAGAACAATACGGACAGCGTCCTCAGGACACCCCCTACGAACACTCCCCGGACACCGCGAGTGTTCTTAGAACAGTTTCACTTTGCTTGCGAACAAAACGGACACGTATTGACTCCTTAGAACACCCCCTAGTCAGTTTATTTAGAACATTTCAGAACACCGTGATGGCCGCAAACAAATCGAATACAAAAAGAATGTCTAACACATAAAAAACACAACTTTCATCCTATCTCATACACTCCCACCCTCCCCAAACACTCCTACACACCAACACACTCTACAAAATACACGTCCGGGGACGTCCGCGAATCCAAGATGGCGGGCGCTACCGAAAAATCTGACGCGCTTCACACTCCACGCCGTCCAATCAGCGAACACTTTGCATGTCTGCGAACATCACACAAGACGATTGGCCAATCAGGACACTTTCCGCGGAGCGAACAGGGAAGTGTGTCCGCAAACCGAACACAGATATCACTAATTTTTTTTTACCTACTTTTTGGTCATTTTAAAAAAAACTACTGGACGGATTTTCACCAAATTTGCAAAAGCACGCTTTCGGGACCAAGCCGCTGCTCCTGGTCCAAATTTGGTGGAAATCGGTCTAGCGGATTGGGCTGTAGGCGCGAGCAAAACATTTTTCCCATTCACTCTATGGAGAGTGAGTATAATGTATACAAATATGAGCATATAGAGGGAAGGTAGAGCAATAAAAATAAAACTATGAGAAAGTGCTGATAACCATAATGATTATCTTCATGCACAGAAAGGATTGCTCTCTTTCAAGCCTGTATCTTCCGCTATGTATATGTTTCATATGATGTGACTGGACCCTAAGTCTACAAATATAGTACCTTTTCAATTTTTACTTCCTGACTGTTACTGAAGAAAACTATGTGGCTTCGATATGTCAGTAAAGGATAAAAAGGGAGAGCCAGCCATGTGATGTCATCAGTGATGTCATCAATGACATTTGTGATGTCATCTTTGATGTCCTGGGTGTTAGTGTTAGCAGTGCACAGTGGCGCGAGTTATGGTTGCTTATGTTACCATAACTGCCGAATTTCAGGGGTTTTTCGGTTTTACTTTGAGCCATAACGTCCCTTTAACTAAGTTTTTCACTGAATTTCATAGGTTTTTAGTAGCACAACTTAACCATAACGTCCCTTTAACAAAGTTTTTCACTGAATTTCATAGGTTTTTAGTGCACAACTTAACCATAATATCCCTGACTTCATATACATGTAACATAGAACATACTATCCCCCTCGTAGTGATTTTCATGTCCGCGGACTACCGCCATGTCCGCGGACACATCGAAAATCTGAGCGTGGTAAATGTAAATTTAAATAGTGTGCCCCATTTCCCCTTTGAAGTTGGCTCTGAAAAGAGCCGTTTTTTTGGGGTTTTTTTACAGATGCTTGACAGACACCTGTTATTTTCTATTTTTTTTCTTGTTTTTTTTTCTTACTTTACTCCTAAATTCTTCACATAACCTTCTCCAAAGCAACCCTTACATTCCAAAATAGAAAGGCATTTCCCGAAAAAGATAAAGAAATACCATCTTCTTTAAAATTAACATCATTACTGGCATCAATATTCTTATTGTTACAGAAGAACATACCAGCTCTAAGCATGAAGGCATACATGCCTCGGTTGATGACACACCTAGCAATATTTTGCTGAGGACACAAAACTGAACTATTGTCCCATATTGCCCTAGGTAGTAATCTAGAAAAAATTAGTTTTGCTTTTGGAAGGATCTTCATTACTGCTTGAACCAAGCGTTCCAAATCAGCCAACAGAGTAGGGGCACTGACGTTGCCCAAATGGAAAGCACCATAGTGCAAAACTACCACATGCGGACTGTTTATCGTGGCCATATCCTCACAAACTTGTACAATTCCCTGTACATTGCAATCAGGCACACTGCTCCACACCACCTCCACTCCTTTCAAATCAAAGTTCTTTGCAACATGCCTGCATTCAGCGTACTGCTGTAAACCATGCACAAACATATCTCCGAGCACCAACATCCTGACTTTCTCCACTTCTGCCATCTTCACCACACACAGTCTCTTTCAACACAAATCCACAACCTCGACATCTGATTGGCTGATCCGTACAGTCTTCTTTCCATGTTGGATTTCCTGGAAAAACCCGGATGTAGCACGCCCTGTCCACGAACAGCCGCAGTGTCCACGGATGGCGTCCACTTTACTCTCTGTGCCATTCCCTCATTGCATACAGCTAAGCAATCACACAATACGAATAACGTCCTCAGAACAACCCCATTTTGTGATTTTTCGAACATTTCAGGACAATTATTATTTCATTATTCAACATATTAACATTACACATATTATACTTTCATCTTGTACTCTGCACACAATGCTATGTTTCTCCATTATTAGCTCAGTATACTACATAGAATCCCATAATACAATGCTATTTATATCAATGCATCGTTCAAAGCACTAATAACGGTATGATATTTATTGCAATATCCTTGACACTTTTTTCGCAACATTATAATAAAAATCCCTAGTACACAAATTCCATGAAAAGTACATGCACACGTGATGTCATCAGTGATTTCATCAATGACATTTGCGATGTCATCTTTGATGTCCTGGGTGTTAGTCTTAGCAGTGCACGGTGGTGGCGCCAGTTATTTTTCAAAGCTTACCATAACTTGCGATTTTCAGGGGTCTTTCGGCTGTACTTAGAACCATAACGTCCGTTAAACAAACTGTTTTTAATATCACACAAACAATATACAAACATGGCGTGCAAAAACCAACTTCTACAGATGGCTTTACACAGAATGTTGCAAAGTAGAATTTATGCTCGTTCACAGTGAAGGTCAGCTGCTTCCACAACTTCTACAGATGGCTTTACACAGAATGTTGCAAAGTAAGAATTTATGCTCATTCACAGTGAAGGTCAGCTGCTTCCATTTTTTTCTCGGGCCCCGGAGAGGCTCACGAAGCGGACTATAAGGTTGTATTGTGTTTTGACCTTGACAGACAGAGATTGTGATGAAAGACTTCTCTTGAAGGAGTGTTGCTAAAACGTAAGAGAAGATAAAGATGAAATTTCTAAAACGAAACCACTTTTATATATTATATCACTATCCGAAAGATCGTTGGCACACGCAGAGTCGTATTTTGGGACTGCACCACTCGTAGACAATGGAAATTGCAATTGTACTGTAAGTAACCCTTTAGAATACTTTATACCAAATATAATTACAATAGCGTAGCATTAAAGACCGCTCAAGTTGAACTTGTTCGTTGAAAGTGGCATAATGTTTTCTACCGCGCACTATCACCGCCAAATTGATCCCCTGTCGTTTAGAGGGCTCTGAAAAAGGCAGACGACACAGGGTGGGTTAATAGAAATAATTTAACCGGTCTATAGGCGGTCAAGCGCTCTATTCGCTGTGCCACTTCACTGTAGCCTGTCAAGTGGCACAGTGAGTACAACGCTCGCTTTGACATCCGTGCACAGCTTGCTAACCCAAGTTTGAATCCCGGCAAGGCCAAACTCAGCCTTTCATCCTTCTGTGGTCGATAAATGAGCACCACACACCGTGGTTAATAATAAGCACCGCTTAGATACCTCACGGTTCTTAGCGATATATGAATGGGAAAATATTATTTTATTATTAACATACTCTGTTGCACTATCTTCGATAGCAAATATTTTCACGCCCTCATAAATAAAATGATGATTTTTAATGAAGATCGGCTGATGAGACTAATTTATGTTTTTTAAAACAGGTATGTGGCTCCATTTTGCCTATGTCACGATTTACAGACTCCAGCAGATGGGGTCTTCAACTGCCAGGTGCAGGTCCAAATATGCAACTTCATGACCCTCACCATTTTATGGGACAATCGCCAAGGACCAATATGCCCTTACGCAGTACTAGCGGCTACAAACAACATACCAACCAATAGGGTGGTCTAATGGCTCGTTGTTGGAGCAACCTTCCGATTATCAGAGCGACCATTTACTGCTTTTATCATAAACCAACAGCCTGTCCACCGCAAAGGAACAACCCGTGGCTCCAAATAAACTTTTGCTGATCGACAGCAGAGACAATAGCAAATTGCTGAATATTCACTAAACATTTCATGTGAAATAAATGTACTTTACCAAATGTACAATCCTGCTGTTTACTTTTAAACCACAGTTTCATATTCCGAATTGTGGCGCACTGAGTTGTAAGCTGATCTAACACTCTCTGTACCGCAAAGGAACATTGCGTGTCTCAACATGAACTTTTGCGGATCGACAACAAAGACAAATTCAAATTGCTGAATATTCTCTAAACATTTGATGTCAAATAAATGTACTTTACAACATTTACAATCTTGCTGTTTGCTTTTAAATCACAGTTTCATATTCCGAATTGTGGCGCGCTGTGTTGTGACATAATGTGTGTTGTCTTCCGGTTCTGTGTAAAGTCGCGTAGTACTGGAGACGACTGGGCGCGTTTGATTACGCACCCTGTAACGTCACGGAGAGAGGCGGGGAATATGAATGCTTTGATAATATCAGGCTTAGGGGCCGGAGATATGATTTAGTGTTGCAAAAGCAAGTTAGCCAGGTCAATAGCGCCAGTCATAGGATTATCACATAATGTCGGCGCACACCAGCCGGATTTATCGTTTCTTTAGTGGACAAAAAGTCGGTTGACGCCCCTAGGAAATTGTACTATTAGCGGACAAAAGGAGTGCTCTTAAAACACTTTCACCCTAACAACGAACAATACAAACAACGTTCTCAGAACACCCACATTTTGTGTAATTGCAACCATTTCTGGACATTGCGAGTGTTTTTAGAACACATTCAACTAGACAGAATACAATACGGACAGCGTCCTGAGGACACCCCCAGTTTGTGTATTTATGAACAATTAAGTACACCGCGAGTGTTCATAGCTCATTTTTACCTTCCTTGCGAATAAAAATGACACATACTCCGTCCTCTAAACACCCCACCATTTAGTTTATTTACAAAATGTCAGAACAGCCATGTTCTCAGCGGACAAATCGAACGCAACAAAAACGTCTAGCACATAAAAAAACAAAACATTGAACCTATCTCATATTCCCCCAACCTCCCCAAACACTCTTACACACCAACACACGGCACTAAATACAATTTTTTATCCACGTTTCACTGCGCTGTACGCAGTCGACTGCGAATACAAGATGGCGGGCGCCACAGAAAATCTGACGCGCTCCACGCCCCTCTCCGTCCAATCAGCGAACACGTCGCATGTCCGCAGTCATGACGCAAGGCCATGGGCCAATCGGGGTGCTGTCCGCGGAGCGAACAGGGAAGTCCGTCCGCGAAGCGAACACAGATATCACTAATTTTTTTGCCTTACATTTTGGTCATTTTTAAAAAAACTAGTGGACAGATTTACACCAAATTTACAAAAGCACGCTTTTGGGACCAGGCCGCCGCTCCTGCCGCAAATTTGGTGTAAATCCGTCCAGCGGTTCGGGCTGTAGCCGTGCGCAAAGTTTTTTCCCATTCAGTCTATGGGAAAAAAAAAAGTTTTGGGACCCCCCCTATAACTTTTCCCCCCATGGACGGATCCTCACCAAACTTTGCAAAAAGATTCAGAGTGACCCAACTACTTTTTTTGCAAAGTTTGGTGAGGGTCCGTCCAGGGAGAGCGAAGTTATAAGCCGCCCAAAAAGTGCTCTTCCTATGGAAACAGCAACTTAACCATAACTACATGGCCACTACCGTGGCCATGTAATATATATATATATATATATATATATATATATATATATTGTTTAATTTTCAAATAAACATTTTAATTTGTAAAACAAACCTACTTCTTGGCTCAGTGGGGTCAGGGGGATTCTAAGAGAGGGGTGTTATATAAGGGTTGTCATCCAGAGTAAACGAACTGGACATAAAAATATATCAATAAGGGTTTCCCTCAGCATCCCAGACTAGGCATTGATTTAGCTGTAGTGTTGAATTGAATCCGCTTACAGCTGGAGGATCACCTGGATGAGGGGTCTTTGGGGAGTGGAAGTGGAACTCAGGATTGCATTATGCGGTATCCCCTTCCCTGTGAGACCTTTTCCCCATTCTACCAGGTATGATACTCAGGGAATCAACCCTCCCCCCTTTTATGACACAAAAACGTTCTCACAGACAGCTCACTGTAGAAGAAAACGGGCTAACACCTGAGCCGTATACCTGACATGCACCAATACAATGGTCAGAAAGGGTCAGTCAATTACTGATCACTGCACAAACCTGACTTCCATCATACTTCCCCACATGGATAAAAGGCGGGGCACAAAAGCATACTCTGTGCAAGGCAAAGCACACAAGGAAGCAGCAGTTCCAAGAAGGCAGTTTAATACATGGCGAAAGACAGCAAGACAGGAGAGGGTTGCAAGGAGGGAAGTGCCCGGGACCTTTTCAGAGAAAGACTGTTACCTTCATGAGCCTCTGAGAATAAGGAACATAAGACCAAGAATCAAAGCTTCAGAAACCCACATTGTGTGTCAGAGGTACCCAAGGCTCTCCCACATCGATAGCCAAGGCGTAGAGGATCGTTTTCCGCCATGGTACTGTCCTTGTCTGTATTAAAGCCAAGGTTGCAAGTGGCAACATTGTATAGAGAAAACTGAAGAGAAGAAGTGTGAATCGTATGTGACAAGAGATGCAAATATAATTGAACAGCAGTTGAGTGGCTGAACTTTTGAAGCCAAGACAGATACCGTAAACAGAGTGGTCCGGCACCACATGGGTGCTCATTCAAAGGTCTCTTTTAGGTATCCAACTGAAAGGTGGAACATGTAAAAAGGAATTGCGAAATCAAAGTGGTCCTGCAACAGGTAAAGACAAACCCTGTGCACATTCAAAAGTCTTTGATAGTTGATGCTAATTGAAATTGCCCTGAACCCGGCTGAGGGAGACTAATTGTATTAAGATGGGGATCTGAGCATGACTGAGGGGGATCCCGGGTGAACCGTGAGTCACCTGAGAAAGAATATCCTATGAACACTGTTGAAATAGGATCTGAGCCCAGAAGAGGGGCATTCAAAGTGACAATTGTTGTATTAAAGGGATCTGAGCCCGGCTGAGGGTTATCCAGGGTGAATAGTGAATCACCTGAATTGAGTACCTATAAGAGGAAAATAACTTTGTTTTGTTGCATCAGACCCTCTGAATCAAGAGACTCTGATAGGCTGAGACTTGAACACAGAAGGCCCTGATGCTATTGATTGAAGTGTATCCTTGTGCTAAAGGAGCCAGAGATTGTGCTACGCTCAGGTGAACCGCCTTGTCCTGTGCTGAAAATATGGGAAAGGGAAGCCAACACCCTGAACATCCTGACATATCATTTTTGTGAACACTTCTTTCTTTTTCATAAACATGACCCCCACACTGTTTATATTTAAAGGTAAGGATTGGCAATAGGTCTTTTCGTATAGGTCCTTTTATTTTGACAAGACACCACTAGGACTGTGTTATTTTTGTTTGATGGTCGTAGTTTGCTCCCATCTGTAGATTTAGGGTTAAATAGGTGTTTATCATACACTTTTTGAAGTTCAATAAACACCCTTGAACTGTGGTCACGTGTGTCTGTCTTACTGCTGATACCATGCCCTCCTTACAACCCTTAAGGACTGAATAATTTGTTTGGACCCTGTTGGAAGAGCAATCCTTTCCAAAGCCCTCTGCAAGAGAGTAGCAGAGAGTGCATTGAGTGCACAGTCTGCAGTCTAGGTGGTTGTATCTTTTTTTGGCCTGTGTGCCACTGGAGCTGCAATCAATCTACCTTCTAATTGAAGAACGACATGCTTCAAAATCCCTGGACATGCACAAAGCGCTGCATGAAAGCAGCAGAGAGTGCATTGAGTGCACTGACTGCAGTCTTCAGTCGGTAACAGTAGTCTGTGGATATCTTGCAGTACTTACAGCTGTTTAATGAGTGAACAAGAGTGGCGAGCTGGGGAGAAACCATTACGGTGTGAAGGTAGCAGAGCATATTGGGGTGACATTAAACCATTTTCATTCCTGCAAGACAGGACATGACTATTGGCGAGGGGGAGAGGTGATAACTGTGAACTGCTGCAGTATCAGCTTGGTTTTACTTGGGTCAGGGCTGTGATGGCGGTATAAATTGTGTAATGTTGTCTGCCTGCCCTGCTGCTGCTGTATGCGCTACGTTGTTTGTGGCATCACCCTGCTAAGCTTGTGAGCCTGAATTCCACTGCAGTGACTGTAGGGACATTTTTCCTTTGAGCCTCAGGAGAACACTTTGCTATGCCACTGATTGACATATTTATCAGTATGCAAGACTGTGCAGCAGGAGCGTGTAGCTCACAGCAATGGTTTTGAAACAGACTTCCGGCTGGCTGAATCTTACTATCTGGATTACAAGACTGTGAATCTTGTAAGATTTACAGCCCTTTGTGGCGACTGTAGGGTGATTCGCCCTCCTTGGTTTTCCTGGTTCAACACATAGGCTGTGTAGTTCTGAAACCTACAGTCTATAGAGGCAATTGTGGAATATTTCTTTTGCAGCCATTTGTGGGTAACCATTAAAGCAATGTAATTTTCTTCAAACCATGTGGATTGGCAGTGCTGACCAAGCTAAGGGATACCATGCCAACACGTGTGAAGGAGGCGGAGGGAGGCATAGCTGATCTAGAGTTATTGCTTGAGAGCACTAGCTGCACCTATCCGTTGTACCACCCAAGAATGTGTCCACCTAATACTATATGTGTACCATCTACTAATGTTAAAGCGAAACAAGTGTCTATGATCACAACATTCTTCCCAAAAAGAGATACACTGGATGCTATTGAGGAAAACATCATTTTGAATGAACTTGCCTCTGAGTTTAATACCCCCTACAATGTTTGGGGTCAAAACTAATAGATAGGGTTATTTCCCCCATTCAGTCATGTGTGCACGATTGTGATAACAGGAATCAAACTAATGTATTACAGGATGTTTTCCATTTGCAAGATGTGGGTGAAGACATGCAGAATAACCAGTACATGCTTGTTGACAAAAGTAGAGAAGGGTGCTTACCTAAAGCTGGGTATGGGACAGGTGATGACATAATTGTATCTAATGTCCTTAATGCATGTAACATAGAGGTGATCTCTACTGTGTTAGTGTCCATGCCCATGGATGCACATGATCGTATCCCGACACCGATGTTGGATAAGTCCCATGACTTTACTGTAACACCAATGTTGTTTGAAGCAAAGAGAGAATTACAGTTAGTTGATAGGGAGGTAAATATGGGCAACTCCCATGTCTCACATGGTAGCATGACTAGTATTTCTTCTATGGACATGTTTTCTGTCTTTGAAAATCTCTTAACTGCTTTGGTGCAAAATAGTGAACATATGGAAACCAAGCTTGGCCTTTCATTTATCCTTGTTACTACATACATTTATAAATAAGGGTAGGAAGACTTTAAAAGATCAAGGCACTAATACAGAGGTTTTGAAAGGAACTGGGTGAGTGTGGTGGTAGCCAGGTTATATTGTGTGATAAGGACATTAATACAGTTGCAGCAGAACCCAGAGAGGGGACTGGGGTAAAGGTCTTAGAGGCTGACACAAAAGTAACAAGGCAGGAAAAAGGGCGAGATGGTGTGGGGACCAGGGAATGGAAAACATGGAAAATCTCTCAAGCAGTAATGTATGGAAAGTGAAAGAATGTTGTAGCTCATACCGAATGTCCTAGGTTTGAAGAAAGCATAATACATCTAATAGAAGAGGGCCTGGTGGGTCCTACCACACGACATAATGTGCTAAGTTAGGGAAGTCAAAGAATCAGCAAGGGTTAATAGGAAAACAGCATGACCAGAGGGAAGGAGATATTGACAGTGTGATTTAGGTACAACACCTTGAGTCACCCTTAAATAATGTACAATCTGTGAGATAGTGATGTGCGCACTTGTATAGTTCAACAGCAAAATTATGTGGCTATATCAGGTCTCAACGGTGGTGAGGAAAAGAGAAGAGCTTGTAGAAAGAAGAAACAGAGGGTACATTTAGGCATACAGAATGCTGTGCTGGAAGGCCTGAGTAGCCTGTATCAAGGCTATGAAGAGCCTGGTGTTATTCAGCTAAAAGACTCTACTATTTTAAATCCGGAAGATGCTCTTAATCAAAAAGATTTGATAGTGACTGTAGACAGAGAGCCTAAATATGGGTCCTCCCAAACTTAAGGAGTAATTTGGGTGGGTTAGGAGGAGACAATAGGAAAAGGGTTAGAGTGCTGCAACTAAAGGTAGTTTCTTCTATTGATCAGAGCAGCGGTACTGTCTATCCTTCATAATATTTGAGTCATTTCCTTGGATGATATTTGAATTGTGTATCAATTGGAGGATGTGAAACAGGCATATTAGTATACACAAAAGAAGGTGTAAAGACAGCTGTCTGTATCTAGAAAACAAATGGCGAGACCTGTAGAATGAAGACAACGTGTATTACTAGATTGTTCAGCTGTTTATGTCTTCTTAATAGACTACAAACATTATCCCCTGATTCAACAAGGGTGTGAGGTATATATTTTTATTTACATACTTTATAGAGTGTGGTAAATCATTCTACAGGGCTCGCCATTTTAGATTTTATTTGGCTGCAAGAAAGTGATAGGAAGGAAATACCATCATCTTTGAAAAGCACATAATTTTTACCCCTGATGAATGTCCTACATGTATCTGTTTTCTAAGGACAGAAACTTGTACAAGTTGGGTTTTGAAAATATACTAATAGGATTCAGAAGAGAGAAGAGAAATTACTCCAGTGTGGAGTTTTACACGGAGTCAATTAAAAACTACTAAAAATCAACCCACAGTATGGGATTTTCATGTGTTTTTGACAAGTACAGTTTTTATGTAATATGATCATTTTATGAGTGTCATAATTAAATAAATATATGTATTCATAAGTATATTTGGTAATACATGTTTATTGCTTTGTTAGCCCTGTAGATACAGACAGCTGTGCTTACACCTTCTTTTGTGTATACTAATATTCTTATCTATGTGGTAAGGAGTGTGTTGGATCCAATAGAACATGGAATTTGCTGTTTGAGAAAAATATATATATGGATGTGAAACAGACTACATCAAATATGTGGTTTCCTTCTGAGGCTACAATGGATTGTATATTGCATTATGAAGATGCTATGCAATTTGGAGCATAGTTGATATGCAAATACTGAAATGGTTCAGTAGGATGGAGTATTGCTTCTCTCACTGTTCACCGAGCATGCCCAGCAGTGAATTTCTGGAATGTTAAACAATTCATGACAAAATTAGCAATGTTTTCTGCCACATTGGGGACAACCAAGTCCTCTGAAATCCATACTGCAAGAAACTCATTGTGTTTGCTGGGTAATGCAATGGGTTTAGTGCTCGTATAAGCAGCCCTAGAGGCATAACTGGTTTCCGGTGTTGTCCTGCCTTCACATTGCATCTGTGGGGACAATGAGCACCATCTTTGTTTGCATAACTCTTGCTCTTCTGGTGGTGTCCTCCCTTATAATTCTATTATTTGTGTTATGTGTAGTATGTTCAACCCTTCCTTCATTATCATGTTGCGTGCACATGTGCACTTGTCTGGTGCAGCCGAAATGTCAGATATTTCATGAAAATATGCTGGTCATTTGCTTCTAGCTCAGTGGCCTCATTGCTGTGAGAAATTAAATCTGCACCTTTGGTGTGTGCTGCGCATGTTACCATTGCAATGGGCGATGGGATTGGAAGTGCCTTTATGAGCCTGTCTAGAAATGGTGCATGCTGCACTAGTATGCCGTCTGCATGCAGGAAAACCCTCCTCTTCGAGCATGACAGTCCTGCATGTACTGTTGACGTCATGCAGGTGGAGTTGGAGTGCACCACTACCACCTCTTCTTCAGGCGCTTCAAGTGGCAAAATCAGCACTAGCAATGTTGTCGCTTGTACTGAGAAATGTGTGGGAAATCTCACACTTGTCACTGTGTCAAAGCTGTCATTCTCATTTGCCTTCGCTACTGCTGTCCCACTGTGCTGTTCACCAGTGCTCTGGTCTATTGTTGATGACCCATCAATGAAGACAATTATCCCCCCTCCTAGGTCATTTCCCTTGACATGTGGTATTTCATCATGCTATTCAGTGTACTTTATGCAATCATGCACATTATCTCCTTCCTTTACTGGTTCTACTTTAAATCTGTCTGGGTTTATCACTCGACATCTGACGATTATAATCAATGGGTTTGATATAAATACTTCATAACCGGAGGCACTCTGTGTGGTCAATGTGCTTTTGGGCTTTTCAAGTATGGCAAATAGGGCATGCTCAACATATAATGTTACTTTACATTCTATAGTTATGCTGGCAGATTTCTCATTTGCAAAGGCTGCTGCACCAATGCTTGTACACAGGGATCTCTCATGGGGCCTCTCATGACTGGATCTAAATTCCCACTGTAGAATGCCAATGGTTTGTGTCTCATAATATTTTTCTGTTTGAGGACAGCTGTCATTACTACTTTGTTTGAATTGGAGAATAAAAGGTCTATATCCCTCATCAAGGCAGTCTGGAAAGTCGCTTTCCTCGTAGAAGGCTCCCGCTGCAGAGCATTACTTTTTGAACACATGGCCCGATCTACAGATGGCCAATGGTTTGCATGAAATTATCTACTAAGGTAAGCCCCTCCTTGGGCTGAACACGGATTGACTCCTGCCAGATTGCAAATCACTCTAAATGCAGGATGCAAATATTGATTTGATTTGGTGCATGCATCCATTACCATATGGATATGTACATCTGTTTTCTGCTTCATGAGTTCATATTTTGGAAGGAGAGTGACACTCTCCAAAATGGCTGCATCGTCTTCTAGCAGCGGAGTGCTTTTGGAGTGCAACTCAATGCTGCTATGATTGGCTACCTGCCCCTTTAATTAAGCTAAACAGGGAGCCAGGAGGCAAACGCCGGCCCCCACCATAAGACTACAATCAGGCCCCTCCATCTTACGACTCCATTCCCCTCATCAAGGCAGCCTGGGAAGTCGCTGTCCTCATAGAAGGCACCCGCTGCAGAGCATTACTTTTTTAACACATGGCCCGAGCAACAGATGGACCATGGCTAACATGAAATGATCTACTTTGGTAAGCCCCTCCTTGGACTAAACGAGGATCAACTGCCGCTTGATTGCAAATCACTCTAAATGCAGGATGCAAATATATATTTGATTTGGTGCATGCATCCATTACCATCTGGATCTGCACTTCTGTTTTCTGTTTGTGAGTTTATATTTTGGAAGGAGAGAGGCACTCTCCAAAATGGCTGCATCGTCTTCTAGCACCAAAGTGCTTTTGGAGTGCAGCTGGATGCTGCTATGATTGGCTGCCTGCCCCTTTAATTAGGCCAATCACGGGGCCGGCAGGCGAATGCAACCCCCACCAAAGGCCCACAATAAAGGCCCATGTCTGAGCCTGTCCATGACTGTTCAGACTGTGCCTTGCCACAGCTAAGGTATAATACATGTTTATTTATATTTATGATACCAGTATTAAGACTTCCTTATACTCCTGGACCTAGCTGGGCCCATTATCTGACATTTACATGTTTCATTCTGTGCCAATTGAACTCGCATCAATCTGCTCAATCACCTCCCACTGACTACTTGCATATTGCTCTATCCCGGTATACCCACTACCTACATGCCTCTGTATTCTTATAGAAGTAAACATTACTTTACCTGGAACCACCGGTGTGGGTTTAAAATAAAATGTATAATAAGCTAATGCAACTACGCAGGTCACTTGGCACAGTCCTCGTGTGTCTATTGTTAACCAAACTAGCATTGCGGATTGCCACATCCATATAACCCTCATAGCAACCGTATGCACTGTATTGTTACCTTGCTTGCTAGTCACCTCCGTGTGACTCCCCATATTGTTTGCTGGCATCATTGTACTGTTCTTTTGCCATCTCAAAGTAACTGAATATATGGCATGTTACCACTCTTGCTTTCATACGTTTGAAATTCTTGTAGTATGTGGTAATCATACCCTATGTTAATTGCCATAGTCCTACATCTCTACTTGCCAGAGGGCCCCGTCCATGCTATACCATAGCTACCCTATACCTAAGTTATCTAGAATTTACAACACCACTTGCTTACTCTAGACTGCACACATCCAGACACTGTTCAATAACCCCGCGGTACAAATACCTATTGAGACCTTGCGTAATACTGGGTGGGCTATAGCCTAAGCACCATCTAACTTGCACAAAGTTACATGTGGGCAGGTACTACCAAGTGATGGACATCCTTAATCCTGTCTAATGACATTACCCACTTGCTCCATGACACCCCTACTGCTAATATGTTTGTGACCTTAACAATGTCTACATCCTTACCACAGACACACACCATCCTGCCTACACGGTTCCTTCACAGTGACAGTATGACAACACCACAATCAATAAACTTCTAAAAACCTTATCATACTCTAATCAACCGACAACTGCTGACCAACTGACCATGCACTATGCTGATCTGCCCAGACTCAATCGTCCTTGCCCAGCTAATATCAGGAACCTTAGACTAAGATCTTGCATACTCACCTCCATGAAACCAGTGCTTTATCGCTTCATCTGCAGACTCATTTCCTGACATCCAGTGATCTTGATCCTGACGCCGCAGCACTGCACTCCGCATCCACGAACTTGGACCCTGTGAAGAAGAAGAAAGACAAGCTTCGCTCCTCCTTCGCTCCGGCTGTCGCCTCGAGCTCCGCAGCTTCTGCCGGGCCAGCAACATCATCTGTAAGGGAAGAAAGCAAGAGAGCAAACATCAAAAGTGGGACAGACAACAATACAAGACAATGAACTTTGGAATACAACAAAAACAGATGAGGAAAGACAAAGGCAAAGGCAAACAGGAATACTTACCTGAAGTATAGTGTCTTAGTCGCAGCAGTCCTGACTACCAGGTGCAAGGGACCAGTGAAGGAACTCGGTCCAGATCATACAAGCGCCCCTGCCAGAAGCACCAGAAGCAGCACGACAGAGTGCTTGCCAAAACTAATCAACAGTCCCGAGCAGCATCACCTATTACCACAAGTCACCACAGAAGCGCAGAGGGCAAAGTCAGACCTGAGCGACCTCACCCATGGGAGGGCTGCAACAGTGCCCCAACACCTCCGCAAAGACTAGGTGAGCGTAACACCATCAAACTCCTTCTCACTGCCTCACGTACCATGACTCTCCATCTCATTTACAGACTTCCCGGTCCAACATCCACATTTGAGGAAGATGTCATACAACTCCTTGCATGGAACACCAAACCAGGGTCACAAATCATATTGCTACGTGACTTCAATCTTGGTATTAATGACGCCAACAATGACAATACATTATCATTAGCCAACACTATGACTGCATTAGGTTTCTTGCATTGTATCACTAACTCCACCCACATTAGAGGCAGAACAATGGATTGGCTGGCAGACATTAATTGCATCACCAGGATCCTATATAACACACATTGCCCTTGGTCTTACCATCACGTTATTAGCTTCACCATCCAGCTAAATCCCCTCCCAGACTCCTCTTCAACGCAAGCACCATCAGCCTTCACGTCACGAGAAACAACCTGAACATTACAGCTGAGAAACAATTGCCTTTATTGCACCCTATCACTAACTACACAAATCCAGACCCATCTCTGATGGTTGACTCTATGATCAAACCTTACTAAATGCTGTAGACAAAGTAGCACTGATAAGTATGCGTAAAGCCAAACCACTTGCCCACCTGAAGCCATGGTATACCACCAATCTTAAAGCCATGCACAGCACCAAAAGAGCAGCAGAATCTAATTGGAAAAAATGCCGAACTGAATTGAATAAAGATAGTTTTATTATTGCTTCTGACAAATACAAACAAGCCATCCTTCAAACTAAAAGTGACATGTACAATGAGAGAATTGCGAAAGCAAAATCTGGCACCAAGGAGCTATTCTCTATTCTTTGAGAATTAGAATCTCCTGTGCCACTGCAAGAATGCTGCCTCAAAGACTCAACATGGTGCACAAACATTCAAAAAGCCCTTCTGGAAAAAATCTCTTTACTACAAACCAAAATTGAAACTACAAAATCTAGCCTATCACCTAACATAAAATTCCTGAATCCAGTTGATACCCAGCCGAAACCCAAAACTCAATTTGATTTTGTCTCTTTAATGGAAGAGAACCTGTGAACCCCACACTAGACCCTTTAAGACGAGGTAGCAATACTTTGAGATGGATGGAGATGCAGAATATACTCAAACATCAATAACCAAATTGACTCAGGAAGTTGAGAAAGTATGTCTGTTTTAATATCAATTATCTAAAACACAGAGTAGAGTATAACGAACATCAACGAACATCTGCTCGATCTTCTCTCTTAGCGAGTTTCATAAAAAAAGCAGGTTATATAGCAAAAACTCGTCATCATTGACGTAAATCTACGAGGCAAACTGCAAAAACCTACTTGGGAAAGTTATTGGCTTACAGGGAACATCTAGGTATACGTTCCATACTTGTCTGGGAAAGTGATTGGGTCACTAACATCAGGTGGGGCAACTAAGCCCTCCTCTAGTGCAAGTCACTATGAACGTCATCAAATACACAACGTCCCATTGGTTATACAAAGTATAGCGCTCTCTATTACTTGTCCTTCTACAATTGGTTGGCACCCTTGCAACCCTCTGTACTATTCCACACATGCTAGCAGCACGAATGCTGGCACCCAGGTGCTGGTGGGATGGTCATAACCATAGCTTCCCACGTAATTAGCATGTCATCTATCATCCCTCTTGCGGTCTGACAGTTAATTAGCCCTTTGAACTTTGGCTTTGGAAATGTTCTCTGTGCCTGAGAATAAAAGGGAGTAGAGGCCGACTTTGTCTCTTGGTTTCCACACAGCTCAACTCAGTATCTATTTTCACCCGTCCACGTGACTAGAGACCATGTTTCAGAGCTTTCTGTATTTGAAATACTATTAAATGATGGACCTCTGACATCTTCAATGTTCTTGCTCCTCACCTCAGACAGAAGTTTGTTCCTGTCACACGTTTTGTAGCTACTGCATGAACATCCAAGCTCACAGTGCCCTTGACCTCCAGGTGCTGGGCCAGCCAAGTCTTCTTGAAACTTTCAAACTGCGCCACACTGAAAAAGCCTATCCATTTACTGGGGTCTAACTCTTTTAAAGCGCTTTGTGGACCATCCGTAATCTATACATGCTTATGCATATACGTTGGCGCATCACTGCAATTTATTCACTACATAGCCAGCCTTTAAGAATACTTTGTCTACTTACGTTACTGTGTCTGTACATTTGTAAACGACTTGGCATTTTCTTCATCATTTCTGTAGCATGAGCATCTTCATCCCAAGCCCAAAATGTTGCTCATCTTTAACTCCTCCTCCTTAGATGTTATAGAATATTCATGGTCTTCAACCTCTTGCGTCGTTGTCTGGATGCATCAGCTCTGCTTTGCATGACGTCATCAATCTTCTCTTTTGCTAATTTTTCACACTTCCTCTGGGATTTCATTCAAATGGCCATCCTATTGTCGTGAGTGCATCTATGGCTTTCTCAAATGGTACCTTACTTCCAGGTTTCTTTTCGGTATTAGTATTTTCACTGGTACTGCACGTGTCTCACACTTTGGCTCCCAACATATAGGCAGCATGGGGGCGGAGCTTTGAGTAGGGGTGCTTGGCTCCACCTCTACACTAGTGACTAAAATAATTTCGAGCCTCACACCGTCCAGATGTCAGGGGAACAGTTGTCCAGCCTCAGTCATCAAAGTCTCGTGGAGGAGCCCTCTCCCTTCATCACCTCACTAATAAATGCCTCATTCTAAACAAGCACTGCTCCGACTAACCTTAAAAATGCCTGGGTCCTCCCTTTACTCAAAAAACCTACGCTAGATCATAACAGTCCAACTAACTACCGGCCTATAACAACAGTACCATTCTTATTCATAATTCTGGACAGGGCTGCCTACTTTCAAATTCAAAACCACCTAGAACCCAATAACCTCTTGGGCCTTCACCAGTCAGGCTTCAGACCTGGTCACGGCACATAATCAGCTCTCACAGACCTTCAAATACAAATGGACGAGTTCGAAGACAAGGGTAACCTAGCGCTCCTCCTCTTACTAGATCTATCAGCCACCTTTGACCAGGTCAATCATAAAGTACTCTGCAAACACCTTGCTTCGGCTGCCCATTTCATATCCAAAGCTACACTTATGGATAGAATCCTTCCTCTTCAACAGAAAAATGAGAGTATTTGCCCCGACGGCAGTTGCCAAGCCCACCCCAGTCTCCTGTGGCGTTCCACAAGGATCTTGCATTTCACCCAAACTATTCACCATCTATACAAAGCCACTCTTTGACCATCTGGATGACTTGGGTGTCACCTACAGATCACCATCACTGCTGCCACATAAGCTGTAGCTCCGTAGGTAAGGCAGGAGCCCTCAATGCCATGTCTCAGCCTAGAGAAACCTCTTAACTCCTACGACTGCGCCCTCATCACCCCGGCATCATCCAAGCCTTTAGCGGTAAGAAGTGCAACCTCAGCATAATCCAAGG
This sequence comes from Ambystoma mexicanum, assembly GCF_040938575.1. Lineage (NCBI taxonomy): Eukaryota > Metazoa > Chordata > Amphibia > Caudata > Ambystomatidae > Ambystoma > Ambystoma mexicanum. The sequence continues at coordinate 1,110,375,215 of NC_090924.1, read as the reverse complement.
CACTGTCGCCCCGTTACTGTGCTTTGCCTCTTCCCCCACACACCCTGTGCTTGCGTAATTTCACCATTTTCATCGCCCGTTCCATGAGGTGGAATCTCAAAATGGCGACCGCAAAGTTGTTTACATGTTGTTTACACATTGTTTACACATTGTTTACATGTTTCTAGGTGACCATCTCAGCACGGATTGGCTGAGCGTATGCTTTTACCCTGCATCACATGACCGGAAGGCATGAGCCGGCCGCCCCAGATAAGGCCGACCACAAAAGGCCATCGCCTGTCTTTGCCGAGCTACAGATCACCTTCACAGCTGCCACATCAGCTGTAGCTCCATAGGTAGGGTAGGAGCCCTCACCGCTACGCTGCGGCCTGAAGAAACCTCTCGACTCCTACGACTGTGCCCGCATCACCCCGGCATCATCCAAGCCTTTTGGGGTAAGAAGTGCAACCTCAGCATCACCCGATGGACCGTGGCCCCATTACTATGCCTCTTCCCCTATGCACCCTGTGCTCACGTAGTTTTGCCATTTTCATTGCCCATTGCACGAGGTGGAATCTCAAAATGGCGACTGCAACATTGTTTACACATTGTTAGGTTACCATCTCAGCACGGATTGGCTGAGCGTATGCTTTTAATGTGCATCACGCAACCGGAAGGCGTGAGCCGGCTGCCCCAGTTAAGGCTGACCACATAAGGGCATTGCCTGTCGTTGCTGAGCTACAGATCACCTTCACCGCCGATGCAGAAGCTGTAGCTCCGTAGCTGGGGCAGGTGCCCTCACTGCTGCATCGCGGCCTGGTGAAACCTCTCGACTCCTACGACTGCGCCCTCATCACCCCACCATCATCCAAGACTTTTTGGGTAAGAAGTGCAACCTCAGCATCACCCGAGGGACCGTGGCCCCATTACTGTGCCTCTTCCCCCACACACCATGTGCTCGCGTAATTTTGCCATTTTCATTGCCTGTTCCATGAGGTGGAATCTCAAAATGGCGACCGCAACGTTGTTTACAAGTTGCTAGGTTACCATCTCAGCACAGATTGGCTGAGCGTATGCTTTTACCCTGCAAAACGCGACCCGTGTGAGCAGGCCTCCACAGTTAAGGCCAACCACATAAGGCCATCGCCTGTCTTTGCATGTCATTCCCGCAGTAGCCGAGGTGCCGCTTACTATGCCCTCCACACCATCTATATGGTAAGAAATACCTTTTATACTACTGCTCCACCCTACTATCCTTACATTCTGCCGTTACTCTATATACTGCTGTGTCAGGCCATGTGCAACCACAGCATGTACGGCCATATGCTAAGTGAGTCGTTATTCTGTTTCCCATACCGTAATGCCTTGACGTGCCAAGCACGGACCACGTACTTTCCCATCAGTTCAGGGTGCTGCCCAACTTCTTCAGCTTGAAGCGTGCCACCCACTTTGCCAAACGAAGCACCACATGCTGTGTGCTCCTTTCTCCACCTACCAAAGGAAACTGTTCTTATCACAGGGTCCGTCTCTGAGGCTGAGCCCATCCCGAGACTCCCGCCAACTCTGAATCCTGAACCCACACCGAATGTTGTTCACTGTCTTATCTGACTATGAATTCGACTCGTAGCTTCTGAATTACAAACATATTACACTGTGTTCACTTCTGTGCCCAATGCTACCTTAGTCATACTTTGCACATTGCTAACTACAATCCTTGCACTAGATTTATTTTGCTCCTATTTGAAAACACTGGATTCAGACGCATAGCCTTTGATAACAACTGACCATGCACTGCTTTTTAATCCTGTACTACGTTTAACTGCCTACCTCCAAGTGTTGACTAAGATTATTATTTGTCTCTGTGCCCATTCTATTCCACTCCTAATGATAACTACCCGATTTAGCCTATCGCAAGTAAACTGTACTGCCCCATAGGTAGCACATTTGTCAATTGCACTGAACAGTATCAGCGGAATATGCCCTTTATTTGTGCTTGTCTTTGCATTGATGCATATTACCTGCACGGACCTATGAACTGCTTGCATACCTCATGATTCTCTTCTACCTGCATGAAATTTCGTCTTTATGCTGCATTGTATCTTGTATTGACACTGTGCAAACTGCGTGATAGTTAGGGCCGACCAGTGCCCATTGTTAATAGTCATCTGTTTGGAATATCTTCTCTATGCTGCATTGTATCTAGAATTGACATTTTGTGAACTGTGTGATATTTAGGGTGGACTAGTGCCTATTGTCAAAATTGCCCAGCCTAAGCCATTAGAACTATGCATGGATTCCAACCCTGGCCTAAACTGTCAATTAGCTGACATGATACCGTTCTGCAGCACAAAACCCTCGCTCTGCAAATACCTTACATAAGTATTCCTTAAGTGCACTATGCACGCCACCACCATCCTACATCCATACCTATTATATGCCCTACTGGCATTAGGGCAACTGATCAGTGTTGCAGGATATAATCATATAACTTCACCCTACCTAACTTTGGGAAGCACTAGTGCACCCATGATGGGTATCATACCCACTTCCCCTCTACCCCAGCTGAATCTTAACTCTCAGCATAGCACACCTATCAGATATCCCATATAGAATACGATAGATAGTAAATCCCAACCTGACCACTACTATTCCGTTAACCTTGACCAACGACTGCCCACACATCATAATCTGAACCATGGTTTAATTAAAACCAACCTACCATGCCCTACTCTAACAAGAAATGTCAGACTCTGCTCGAGATTGTCCAGACTCCTGGAGCCACCGGTCAGAACCACTATCAACATATGTCCCTTCAGAGAATGCCCACCTGACAAACATAATGCTAAGAAAAAAATAATGACCTAACTACCTTACTCATGCCAAAGACTGACGGCACACCTATAAAAAAACAACCACTGAGAGAACCCCCCCCCACCTTGCTACCTGCCAAAGAAATAAGCCAGGGCAAACCTTTCAACTCTTTGCCTAGCAACAATGTCCCAGACATCAAGGGGGCTTTAATCAACGCCAGATCATGAGGTAATACATAGTGCATAATCTACAGGGCATTTGATTTCAACTGTGAATTGGTACACACATGAGTAGAATAAGATTGGTCTAGTCATACATGAACAAGTGATGACAAGTATGGGCAGGCACAGTGCAAGAGGCTAGTGTGGAGATGAGGTTAGTTCTTATTGAATAGCCAGGCAATAGCACATCTTCTGAATTTTTTGAATACTTGGATAGTTTTTCGTGTGGGCGTGTGGGAGAGTGTTGCATAGTTTGTCAGCTAGGACAGGGAAACTAGAGCCGCCAGCTCTTTTGAGATTGTATCTTGGTACTGAGAGGCAGGAAGAATTAGAGGATCTTGTGGTGTGGGTGGAAGACTGTGACTGTCTAGCCATAACAGAGTCATGGCTTCATGCAGCAGCAGGCCCTGCCCTCTTGCTCACAGTCCCAGACAATTATACTACACTCAGAGCAGACAGGGTTGACTCTAGAGGAGGAGGAATAGCTCTCATAGCTAAATCGAACCTAGCCATGAGACTAGCCCCTTCACCAGATATCAAATCATGTGAATCACTTACTGCTAAACTTCCCATCTCTGACTCCCAAACGCTCACAATCCACCTTATCTAAAAACCGACAGGCCCCATTAGTGCATTTGAGGAGGATATCTCTATAATTTTATCTGACACCATGAAAACTACCTCTCAATTACTTTTATTGGGGGATCTCAACCTGGGCTTCAATGACCCCAGTGACCAGCAAGCTACAGCAATGTCCAATGTGCTCACTAAATTTGGCTTCACCCAAAGAGTGACTTTGCCCACACACATTAAAGGTAGAACTCTACATTGGGTGGCAGAACTCAATTGCAATGCCTCAATCACTTACATAGATCCTCAACCTTGGACAGACCATTACCTTCTATCTTTCGCTCTTGCAGTTAAAATTCTCACTTCTACAAATAACCCAGTAGCTCCTCCTATCCTTACCAGGAACAAAAGGAACATTACTGCGGATAAACTCATACCACTTATAATACCCATTCTTAACTCACTTCCAGATACGAATGACCCCATTACACTAGTAGACGAATATAATAATACCATGACCAAAGCCTTAGGCATGATTGCCCCACTGAAAATGAGGAAAAGTAAACCTAGAGCACACCTGAACTCCTAGTTCACTCCGTACCTCAAAATCTTGAAATAAGAAATAATACATACCAAACAGGAAATGTATAACAACAGAATTGTTCAAGCAAATCCAAGCACAAAGGAGCTCTTTGTAATTTTAAAAGAGCTGGAAGCCCCTATTCCCCGACAGACAATTGCTTGAAGGACACACTCTGGTGCTCTAATATACAGAATGCCTTAACTAATAAAATCACCCTTCTGCAGAATAAGGTTGCTGAGATAAAAGCAAATCTATCTAATTCAGACACACCTTCCAGTACCCCGTCACACTTCACTAAACTGTCACAATGCTACAGTATTTCAAGAGTTTCAATCCTTGAGGTTGAAAAAATCATCCTATCCCTAAAACCCTCAAATTGTCAGGGAGACAAGTGCCCAGCCCAAACTATCAAAGATGCCGCGAGAGACTTCGCACCTTCATAACCAAGCTAATTACTGCCTCTTTTTTATCTGGTACCATCTCTAGCAATTAAAAGAAGTCCTGGGTCCTTCCCCTCCTCAAAAAACAATCACTAGATCCATCCATCCCCACCAACTTTAGGCCCATTACGACTGTGCCATTCTTTCTTAAAATATTGGACCGGGTAGCCTATCTCCAGATGCAGGAGTACTTAGAGTCCAATCATCTCTTGGGAATCCGCCAATCTGGTTTCAAACCCCAACACTACACTGAAACGGTGCTGATTGATCTCAAAACCCAGATCGACAAACTCAAGGACAAGGGGAACACAGACTTGCTACTTCTCCTTGATCTTTCGGCCGCCTTCAATCTGGTGGACCATAAAGTACTATGCAATCACTAAAGCACAGGATACCATGAACAACAGGACCATGAGAGTCTTCTCGCCATCTGCAGCAGCAGACCCCATTCCTATTACATATGCTGTGTCTCAGGGTTCCTGCCTCTCACCTACATTGTACAATATATTTAATAAGCCCCTATTTGATGATCTGGACCTTCTGGGTGTCACCTACACTAATTATGCAGATGATACCCAGATCCTCACACCGCTTACCTGGGATTATGACAAGGATGTGGCCTAAGTAAATAAAATCTATCTCATTATCCAAGCATGGATGGCCGTCCACGGTCTATGCTTGAATGATGACAAAACTGAGCTCCTCATTCTAGGGACTGCATTAAACCTCCCTCAACAAACTCTGCCCCAGTTATACCTCTTTTAACATCAATGGAAACCTTATTAAAGTTGAAAGAGGTAAACACTCTAGGTTTCTATGTAGACTCCACCCTCGCTTTTGTTAAACAGGTCAATACCATGGCCTCAGCCTCTGCATACACCTGCAAGTTGATCAGAGCCGGTAAACCCTTTCTTTCTAAGGATAGCTGTACCATACTGGCCTGAGTCCTAATTATGTCCAAGTTGGACTACTGCAACTCCTTGGGCGCTAGCAAGCACATTGTTAACAAGATCCATATTCTCCAGAACAATGCTCTGAGAACGGCACAGGGCATTGCCAGAAGAGAACATATTTCAAAAGCAAGGAGACAGAACAAATGGCTGTCCATCAGTGACAAAATCCTGCTCAAAACGCTCAAAACTGTCTTGTTAACCCATAAATGCCTTAACAATTCTGCCTCTCGCTATCTTGTGGAGAGAATTAACAGAAAAACTACCAGCCGACCCACTAGGATTCCTAACTCAGATTGCTTAGTCGTACCTAGGTTTAAATTGTCAAAAGCCGGGGGGAGCAGCTTCCCAGTCAAAGCAGCGCAGATATGGAAATGCATGTTAGCATTAGCCTACAGATCTGACTGTATATAGCCACTGCAAATTTTCGAATATTTTGTATATTAACACTGTAAATTATGTATTTATCGACCGTTTGCTCCCTTTTGTATGTATACATCTGGTTTACAGATCCCTAATTGTATATCACCTGGGAACTGTTGTACATTTCTTTCTGTAACCTGTGTTTTTTAAGCTGAAAGTTTTCATGTATCCTCCTGTATTCTGCGCCCTGATACCCACGGGTCTGATGCGCATTACAAATTAATAAACAAACAAACAAACCTATAATAACTATGCAGATGGCATCCAAATCCTCATTCCTATCACAGGATCGTACGACACTGACTCCAAACTACTAAATGAAATCTACCTAACTATCCAGGCCTGGATGGCTATCCACAGTGTATGCCTAAATGATGATTAAACTGAGCTACTCCTTATTAGCTCGCAAAACCGACTGAACAAATAGGACAACCAATTTAAATCCTCTGACATTGACAGCATCACCATTAAAGTATCCAAAGAAGTCAAAACCTTAGGCGTCAACCTCTACTCTGCCCTTAAGCTAATGAGACAAGTCAATGCGTTGGCCTCTGTGGCAACCTATATTTCAAAACTCCCTACTGCCTGCCGACCCTTTCTTTCAACAGACAGCTGTATCACCTTGGCCAGAGCCCTCATATTATCCAGACTAGACTACTGTAAGGCCCTGTATGCTGGAACAAGCAGTCACAACTTGAAAAAATTCCAGGTGATACAAAACAATGCTTTAAGGACGGCCCTGAACATCCATAGGAAGAATCACATTACCCCGACAAGACGGAACACTCACTGGCTCCCAGTGCAGAATCTAATTTCCGTCAAAACCCTTTCACTAATGCACAAGTGCCTTTCGAATTCAGCCCCTAAATATATAACAAACAAATTCACAAAAAACCGAACCAACAGACCCATGTGCTCTACACAAGCACACCTTCTAACTATCCTCAGATACAAACGTCAGAAAGCAGGGTGTAAGAGCTTCCCTCTGGTAGCGGCCAAACTGTGGAACACTCTGCCATTTTGGCATTAAGAGCTGAACCATTATTTTGGATCTTTAGAAAAAGTCTGAAAACCTGTTTTTTTGCACATGAGCATTAATGTGCCACTGTTGTCATCTTCAATCACACGCTTTACCTAAGGTTGCCTGTATACCAACTCCTCTGCATTGCCATGTTAGCCCGCCGCTGTAATTATGATGCTTCTGAAATGGTAGCTATCTACATTGCTTTCTAACCGTAATGCAATGTCTGTTCCTGCTGTAACCTCAAAGTATTCTCACTAACTACACCTAGATACCTTTGGGTTATGTACACTATATGAATACATAAATAAATAAATACATAATTGATAGCTCCAATTTGTAAAAAACATCTATCATCTCGCCTGTCCAGGCTATGTCACTATTGTTTTTCTCTGCTTCCTTAAGTCATTTAAAAGTGGCCTGACATACATGCTATAGTCAGAAACCCATGTCCTGCAGAAGTTGCAAAGGCTTAGAAATTGCTGCAATTCCTTCACTGTCTCTGGTTTGGATGGTTTCCTGATTGCTTCTGCTCTTTCAGGTTTCACCTTCCTTCCTTCCTTCCTTTGATATTAGCTGGCCTATATTGTAACAATATATTGGGAGATCACACTTAAAATAGGGAGTCCCCCCATTTAAGAGAGCCCAAAACACACCATTGATTGGGATTCAGCACACCCTATATATGACTCCTATAGAGCCCTGTAGATCCCTCCCCCTGTGCCAACAATGAGCCAAGAACCAGGCAGGCATATAGGCAGAATATATAGTTAGTTATAATTTATGTCCAATTATTCTTTACTGATTATACATGCACCTTCTCTGGGGCACCAAACAAAGCTTTAACATAACATACAATTTCCTTTTTGCAATACACAGACAAATAGTACTTGATCAAATTTAGATTTAACACAAAGAACAATTTGATTTTAAAACAAGTGACACATTGACATATATAGTGCGTGATGCCTGGGGTTTCTCTGCACAAAGGAAAATGCCTGCAGTTTTGGAAACACAGATTTGTAAAAATGCATGTGGCAAATAGCACCCTGTTTCCTTTTCATCCCAAAGCAATGCAAAATCGTTCTGCTATAAGGGTCACTTACTCGCTCTCAGGAGAGAGTGTATATTGTTCAATGGAAGTTACACTAGTTTCTCATTGCAAGCACTTCTACCCCAGCACCGAAAACTGTGCATCAGTGATATGCAGCATCCATCTGTTTAAGGGCCAGGTCTAGGGAGTGGGGACAGTTTAGGAATATCATTTGAGACAGGGTAACCCATTTGTTTCAATACTAGGGTTAAGGCATGGTGACAATTTAAATTTTCATTTTAGGATAAGTATACCTTTGGTTTAAAAGCAGGTTGTGGGAAGTGGTATCAGTTGGGAATTTTATTTTAGGAGCAGGGAACCTTTTGTTTCAAAGGCAAGATTTGGGAATGCTGACAATTATCCATTTATTTTTTTTGTCTGGCACCTTTCTGTTTCAAAGGCAAGGCTTGGGAATGGTTGTGGCCGGGACACCACAATTAATTTATGAGACTATAACTTCACTTCCGCTAGGAAAGTCGTTAGAGGTTTCAAACTCCTCAAAATTCACCCGTGTCAATCTATTTGGGAATTAATTAAATAAATATTCTTTCAAAAATGATAAGGGTCTACACCATTTGCCCCCACCCACTATGAAGGGAAGATATAAAGGCAGGCAGACCCTCCACACACTTGGTATCAAATGGACCAATTCTACTTACATTGGACCTCTGTTTTGGGGTGCTTAGGGAAGACAGCCAGGCTCCTCATTGTACAGCTGAGTGTCTGGTCACTTTAGTCAGAGACTGTCACAAGATTTCCTCCCTCATCTGGCTCTCCTTATGAATCAGGGTCTAGTCAGCTGTTGGCTTCCCCAGTGGCTCTCTCGCAGGCAAAGTTTGAGGCCTCTCAATGTTAAGACTTCTCCAACCAAGATGGATTTAGGCAGCTGTCTCAAGATATACCCCCAGGTGGATTAATGGGAAGCACTGTAAGATGTTTAGCAGCTCACTTTTTTCTCCTATTCTCTCTTTCCTCCTCTCCCCTTCTTTCGGTCCCCTTCCTTCTGTCTAGAGCAAGTGCTTATTAATGTAGAAACCACACCTCCAATTATTACAATTAGAAGGAGCCGTTTATTGGTGTTAACTTTCTCATTGGAGTATTATTCTCTCTTGCGCCTCCCAAGACCCACCCCCTCTTTGCCGATGAGCCCTTGGTTGATGTGAAGTGGAGAGTACACAACATCTATAATTTACAATTTTTTCATGGCAGCTTTTTGCCTCAAAAACTCTGTACATGGCACATTTTAGTAACTTTCTGATAAATGCCATGATAAATAGATATAAATGTTCCACTAGTCATGTCCAACCGGTAGCGGTTACTTTCATTTCGGCATGCTATGTTTTTTTGCCCTTTATTCGAAAACTGAGATAGTTGAGAATATGAAACTTTATAATCGGATATCTAAGTCATTTGCTCCCCAACCTTCAGATTCACAATATTATCGGGGAAGCTAGAAACATCTTTTCAATTATTACTTGAGCCCCAAAGATTACATGTGGATATGCTTTGTTGCAACTCATTCACCTTGAAATTAGCGTTAGAATGACACAGGAATGAACCTGGTGTGACTTTTCGTTGCTCAGAAAAACACCAGTTATGATATTCCATTTAAAGTAATGGGAAATCTTCAATATGTATGCAAATCTTATCTATTCCTAAGTTTCAGTTTCCATTTTCTTGAAACCACATGATCCAGCCATGTGCATTAGGCTGTTGGTTTAGTCCTGCAACAAAATTATCAATCACTCCTGTGGAGTCCAAAGCTGAGCTAAGGGATACCGCAAAAATTGTATCATCTCTTTACAGCATGCCATCCCCAGAGAAGCCAGACATTAGCACACACAATGGGCCTCATTACGACCTGGGCGGTAAGGGAGTACCGGCAACGGTAAGGGCACTGGTGCCTGTAATCCCTTACCGCCCTATTCCGAGGTCCCTTTGCGGGTCCTCCCTTAATGCCTGGTTTTACCAGGCGTTAAGGACAGGACCCGTAAAGGGACTTTGGAGGTAATGACGGTACCGCAATTTGCGGTACCGTTATTACTGCCTTCCCCATTTCCATTGAGCCCTATGGGGGCAAAAATTGGAATGGGGAAGGGCCATGGGTTATGGGGAATTACCGCCCCCGCCAACCTTGGAATAGGGCGGTAATTGCTCCATTCACCATGGCGGAATTAGTAAGGTTCCTGCGGCAACCATGGCGCTTATAGCCTGGGTCGTAATGAGGCCCAATGTCTTTAATTTGGGGTATTTTTCAATGTTTAGCTTCGCTTGATTGCAGCCTCTTTTTATACTTACCACCAATATACTTGTCACACTCTGGCTACATCTTTATGCTTGGCCTTGATAAGTTCCAAGCAATTGTTTATCATCTGGGGAAGACTGAGCAAACCACATGGAACAAGGTCCGCCACCCGTTCCATTGGACAATGGACACATCAACACAGAGAACTTAGATTAAAGGAACCCAACACTTAAATAAACTGATGTATAATACTACACCAGAAGTACCAGACGAGAACCCCTCTAAGATGGCGCCCAACATGGAAGCCGGTTCATGAACAGCGATGCAGGACACATTGAGCCCTGAGCAACAAGCAGTTACTAAGCAACCGATGCTATCCACCAGAGAGCTCCAGAAGCGAAACGATTGAGCAGCTGCGCCAGACCTGTTACTAGGAAAATTGGGGATCTCGAAACAATCGCAATAACGCAGACTGCAAGTCCTCTTGAAGGTGAGAGAACCTTTGATAATGACAGACAGACAAACTAAGCTGAAAACAACCAGCATTTCTCTGATCGACTTTCAGAGCCGATCGAACCATGCATGCTCACTACAGCCCTTTATTTTTACAGTGACCTGGCCAACGTGCTAATGCAGAATGGGTACTAAGAGGGATGAGAAAACTGCACGTCACCATGCATGGACAATAAAAACTGCAAGGTAGGAGTCAGTCCAGTTTTTGCAAATACAAGCTGCACTATTGAACTTTAAATTCTAAGACAGAGAACAATTATATATATCAATTTACCCCCTATGTAGGAGGAGTGCGGAACCCCATATTTTCATCCAGAAGGGAGAATAATAGATGACACAAGGGGAACATAACCACACATACCGCACAAACAAGTGCCACTGACGCCACATTGCGTGACCCACCCGTGAAGAATAATCTACATGTCACACGTGAGGTGGGTACTCTGGCATTCTACAAATTACTCATACAACAGGTTTCTGTATTAGTAATGCTGTTTAACCCTAGGAAGTTTATTTTAGTAACACTAAAAGCAGATTCATATGCTTTTTCCCGACACTGCAAAGGACAAACCAGTGATTCCCGAAAATCACTAATCTCAGTGCGGTCACCCTCTAAGAAACCTATGAACGTAATCATTAACCCACCTAGGTTTCCAGCTCATACAATGAGCACAAATAGACATTTAGCATTAGCAGCTTACCTTATCTATGTTTGAGTTTTATCTGACAGGTGAAGAATATGTGTTAAAGAAACCATGTATGAACATTTGCAAAAACCATAGTGTATTGGAGGTTTAAAAAAATAAATTGCTGGGTGATCTACTCTTGAAGAATGTTCTACATTTATGTACTTAAGAACTGAAACATGTTGAGAATCTAATCTGTGAATTAACACACTGGCTCTCATTCCGAGTTTGGAGGTAAGGGAAAAAAGATGCTGGTAAAAGATTACCACCATCCCTTACCGCTACGGGCTATTCTGACCAACCAGACTGCTATTAGCGGCATCGTAAAGTAGTACGATGCCGTTAATAGCGGGCTGGGTGCCTGCACGTGACCCACCATGCCGGCATTAGTGGCATGCCATAAACTAGAGTAGATCACAAGTGAAGCGGACATTCAAATAACGGCCTCATGAAGGCGGAAAAAGTGCCTACCGGCATGACGCAAATACCAGCATCGCCGACCTGGCGTAAAGAGCCTTGAGCAGTGTATCCAACTGCCACAGGTGCACACAATCAGCACAGGTGGAGGCAAAGGAGTCAGGCCCAGTTCAAAAGGAGCACACACACACACCACAACCCCTCCCACACCAAGATGATACCAATAGTAGTAGCATTACTGGAGCTGGAGGACCTGCTTGCAATGCCTCAACATCAACAACAACAACAGCCACCACCACAGAGGAGACGCAGGAGGATAAGGAGGGTGAGACAGGCCCAGCAGGCCCCACCAGTGCAGCCACCGTTACCATGCCAGCAACCTCCAATCACTCGCATCAGAGCCACTCCCTTCATCCTAACCCCTGAGCAGATCCACACCCTGTACCGTGTGGACCGGGACACCATCACCACCATAGTGGACCTGATACACAACGACATAGTGAGCCTCATTGAAATACACACCGCCATCCCTCCTCTACTGAAGGTAGTGTCTGTGCTCCACTTCCTTGCCACAGGCACCTACCAGCACACAGTGGGGCACATGCATTGCATATCACAACCCTTATTTTCCCGGATCCTGAACCAAGTGGTGGATGCCCTTCTCAAGCACACAAGGGACTACATATCCCTACCACGGACCCCCCAGGAGATATTTGATACAAAAGTTGCCTTCCATGCACTGGCAGGGATGCCAAATTGTGTAGGTGCCCTCGACTGCACCCACGTGGAATTGGAGGTCCTGCATGCCATGGAGGTGGTGTACCGCAACCGCAAGCAATACCACTCCATCAATGTGCAGATGGTATGCGACGCCAGCAATATCATCACACATTGATGTGCCCGATATCCCGGATCAACTCATGACTCTTTGGTCCTGCGGAACTCCACGCTACCACGCTTCATGGAGCGACATGCTGGACGACGTGCCTGGCTGCTTGGTAAGAAGCAGAACTGGCACATGGCTTTGAAAAGGGGGGAGAGATGCACACACCACCATGCTGCCAATATTGATGAGACTGCACGATGTACACATCACCAAACATTGTGCCCCAAACCATCACAAGACACACAAATCCAATATGAATGAAGTAAGGTCCACACCTATAACGACATGACTAACAGGAAACCACTCCACATCCCACGACACATGCACCACCCATCAGCGACCCTCACCCTCCGTAACGCCATCTTGCACCATGCAGTGCATATGCACCATGTTGATGTCTCCAGCATATGACCAAACAGGACAAGCATCCCTGATAGTGCATCAGACTGAACCTGCTAGGGAATCCACAGTCCGGCACAGGGCCGGCATAATCACAGGAGTGCTGCATGTCACCCTGGGAATGCCAATGCTGATTGCCCAATATTGCACAGACTGCTGCCAATTCTCACAGGACACAACACCTCACTATTTTGACACTCACACGGCTGTATGCATACACCATGGATGTGCAACTAGACGTCAGTGCACACCATCATCTTGAAGATGAAACCCACACCATTAGAACATGGCACTGGACACATGGAGGGACAGTAAATAGCGGCAATGCTTCCAGGGACATGTGCATATGGGCAACCATAAACAGCAGGCATGTGTGACTAGTACAGATGTCCTTCATGATTACCCTGACATTTCTAGCTGCTTCTCCATTGACTATCCTGCTCTCCTCAGTAAATATGGTAGGAAAAAGTTTAAAAAGGACATCCTGGTCTCCAACCCAGGCCTCCCTATCGCAACACCTACACCAATGCCTCATCTAAGGAAACTCTCACTGACATCCTCTTTTTCGTGCCTTCGCCAGACTTATGGACCCTTCATATGGTCTCTGTGCTCTCTCCTTTCTCCTCTTCTCCCATTAATAGCGGCACCCATTGGGATGGCCTCTTGGCCTCCTTTCACTCTTCTAAGGCCATCATTAATGTCTACGCTAATGGTACCGTCTTGGTCCAAGGCCCTCAGGCCAACCTTCACCTCTTTGATAGACACTTCCTGCGCCTCATCAACTTCCTTTCCTCTCCTGCTGTCCCCATCCTCTGCCTCGGCTACCTTGTCTCTACCCTCCCTACCTGCCCCCTCCCTTGCTCCTTCTTCACCTCCGCAGGGCGTACCTCTGATCTGTACCCCTCCCCGGAAGTCCTTTAAAGATGGCAACCATCTCCACATTTCCACTCTTAACTCTCGCACTGCCGTCAAACATTCCTCTGATATCTGCCACCTTCTTGAGGAACTGACCTTGACGTACTCGGTCTCACTGAGACATGGTTCACGGCAGCTCTGTCACCAGCTTTGACACACTCCTACCTGATGGCTACAAGATCCTCTCTGTTCCCAGGCTCTGCCGTGCTGGGGGGGTTGTGGCCCTTATCTTCCCTGAGTGGATTCCTGTCACTGCTATTCCCACGCAGACCTACTCCATTTTGAATGTCTTGTTTGCTGACTCTCTCTCTCTCCTAGCCATTCCCTTACCATTGCTACTATCTATCGGCCACCTGGTCAAATTTCCTCCTTCCTCTCCGAGTGGGCAGACCTCTCCTCCTCACTCCTGTCCTCAACCACTCAACTCCTCATTCTTGGAGACTTCAACATCCAACTGGATGCCTCCTGTCCCCCCTCTGGACTCTTTCGCGACCTCTGCGACTCTCTCTCACTCTCTATTCTCCCATATGGGCCGACCCACTCTGCAGGGCACACTCTAGATGCCCTGATCTCTTCTGACCTTCCCCTCTCTATCCCTCTCTCCACTCCTCTCTCCTGGAGTAATCACTTTCTCCTTTCTTCCCACCTCACCCTCCCTACCCCACAGGCAAAGCCACCCTAATCACTGCCACCTTCCTTCTCGGTCATCCGACCCATGAAGCGTGTGTCAGTTGAGGCTTTTGCTGCCACCTTCTCGCCCCCTCTTCCCCCCTCGGCTGACTCCCATCCTGACACAGCCCTCTCCTCTCTCCACTCTGCTATATCTGATACTCTTGATATCCTTGCCCCTGCCATGAGAATCCGCCTGAAGCCCAAAGCCAAATGCAACTCCTGGTATGACTCGGATCTTGTCACCCTTAAACGCAAGTGCAGGGTGGCAGAGAGAAAATGGCGTGCTTCATGTTCATCCTCTGACAAACTGGCCTGTCGCCTGCTCCAAAGGCAATACCGGCTCTCCGTTCTCACCAAGAAGAGAGCTCTTATCCAAGCCCGCATCACTCCGGCATCTAACAATTCGGCTGAACTCTTTAAAATCTGCAAGGAGCTGGCCAACCCTGCTGCAGTTTCTACCTCTCCTGTCCCCTCCCATGCCCTCTGTACGTCACTGGCCTCCCACTTCATTTCAAAAACTCAGGACATCCTGTCCTCACTCTCCTCCTATCACCTCTCCCCCTCTATTCCCTGCCCGTCCTCTGGCCCTTCTGCATCCACACCTCCTCTCCCCTTCTCTGCCTTTCCCCTTTTTTCTGCTGACGAGTTTTCGAGACAAGTCCGATCTATGAAAGTCTCGTCAAAACAGATCCACCCCTGTTCCTCCAAAACTATCAAGGACCACATCGACTCCTTGGCTCCTGCCCTTGCTGACTCCTGCAACCACTCCTTCGCCTCTGGAGTCTTCCCATCCCCTCTCAAGCACTGGTGTCCCCCAGGGTTCGAACCTCTCTGCCTGGCTGTTCAACCAGTATCTGGCACTTCTTGCTATCCGCATCTCTGCTCTCTGCCCCAACTTTCAGTGCTATGCGGATGATACCCAGCTCATTTTCAGGCTACCCTCGGCCTCCTCTTCTCCTTCCCTCATCTCTGACTGTCTTTCTGCTATCCAGGAATGGTGTGCCGCCAACGACCTCTGCCTTAATGCCAGTAAGACTGAGATTCTACTCATCGGCACACCCACTCCCTCCTTCCCTGCAGCTCTCTGGCTGGCCTCACTTGGCCCTCTTCCTGCTCCGACCTGCAAGGCAAAAAACCTTGTGGTCATCTTCGACTCCACACTCTCCTTCTCTCCTCACATTTCTGACGTTTCTAAGAAGTCACACTACCAGCTGCACCTCCTCAGACGTATCCTTCCTTTCCTCTCCTTCCCCCAGAAGCTCACTGTCTCCAGAGCCCTGGTTCTCTCGAAGCTGGACTACTGTAACAGCCTCTATCTAAATCTGCCTGCCTCTACTCTCCGCCCGCTGCAAATCATCCAGAACAGGACTGCGAGACTTGTCCTTGGCCTCAAGCCCAGGGACCGTATCTCTCCAGGACTGAAATTGTTACACTGGCTCCCTGTGGCTGCGAGGATTAAGTTCAAAACCCTCTGCATTGTCCACAAGGCCTTCTGGGGCCTTGGGCCAAAATACCTTCAACTCTCTCTTCCTAAATATCTTCCTTCTCGAGCTCTTCGCTCATCCGCCTCCAACTCCCTCAGGGTCAGCCGCTTCTCCAAGCAACGAGCTGGGGCGAGATCTCTCTCCGCAGCAGGGGCCTCCCTCTGGAACAGCCTTCCTGCCTCCCTTAAACTTGAGGAGAACCATCTCCGGCTCCGGAAGTACCTCAAAACCTTCCTCTTTGCTTCTGCTTTCTCTCCCCCCCTCTCCCCTGCTAAATCACTGAAACTGTACTGAATCAGAAACTGGGCCACTCACCAATCTCGGTCCTTGGCCCAGCCACTCTCCGCTGCACTGCCTCCCTGGCAACCCCTGCACTGCGGGACTGTCTCTGTATCCCTACAGCCCCCCTTCCCAGAACTTGTCTGCACTTATACTGCACTTGCCACCAGCTGGCCCTTATTATTTATCTTGTATTTTACTAATCACTTTGTACTGCACTTTCCCCTCTCCCTTTCCCGCTTGCACTTTTTCCCGTCCCCTCTACCCATACACTTGCGCGATCTGAATGACACCTGGCCTAGTAGGATCATTTGTCTGTCTCCCCTTGTTCCCCCCTCCCTGCCTCGTCGCGCCTTGAAACACTTGTGTATAGGCGCGTTACAAATGCCATATCATATCATATCATGTCATTTACCTTCATTTTTCTCTCATACAGGTGATAGTGGCTATCCCTTGAAGCCGTGGCTGCTCACCCCTTTCCGAAACCCAAAGAACAGGCACGTGGAGGACTACAATCGTTGCCATGCTCGTACACGTGTGGTCGAGCAGCCCTTTGGCCTGTTGAAGGCACGATTTTGCTGCCTCAGCTGGTCGGGTGGGGCACTCCTCTACAGGCATGAGAAGGTGGCCAATATCATCATGGCATGTGTCATGCTGTACAATATGTGCATCCACCGGAAAGTGCCCCTGCCCCCTGACATGGAACTGCTACCACATGATGATGAAGGGAAGGAGGAAGATGTGGCAGGACTTCATCACGGTGCTGATGCACAGGAGGGACGTGCTGTGCGGCAGTCATTGATGGCACAATATTTCTGACACACATGTCAGCAGAGGGTGACATAATGTTTGGACATAGGGCACTGGATGTGGGGGAACATGTACAGTATGCACTATGAATGATTAAATGACACATGCGCAATGATTAATGTCCACTCAGGTCTTCTTTTTCACACAACTGGTGTTTTGAATTTAACAATATTAACGTAAGTGTCAAAACCCTCCACCACCCTCACCCCCCTCCGCCATCCCCACAACTCCCCCACATTCCCTCACCCCCTCCCCCTCTCCCCACAACTCCCCCACACACCCTCACCCCCCTCCGCTTCCCCCACAACTCCCTCACACAAGTCCTATTGAGTCCAAGAAGCCTACATGAGGCTGCCATAACATTCACTCGGCACTCCCAGAGCCAGGGGGTGGCATGTCCCGTCGGCGCAGCGCACGGACTGACCGGCAGAGCGGGCTGGTTTGGGTTGAACTGCTAGAGGATGGTGTGGCCTCCTGCTGAGGTGGTGGGGTGGGACGACCTGCCTCCAAGGCATCAGCAATGTGCCCTAGCACCTGACGGAGGCCCGAGACCTCTTCACATGTTGGTGTTATCTGTAAAGGACCGGCCCAGTACGCCACTCACCTCTGGCCTGATGGTTGTCCTCTAGAAATTCTTGGATGAGTGCAGTGAGCATGTCAGCCCGCTGTGGTCCTGCGGCTGCACCTGTGGGTGTGCTGGGTATGTGGCTGGCATGCCCAGCCTGCTCATCCTCCCCAACACTGGATGCTGGACTGATATATACCTGGGTGTCGCCATGGGCAAACTGCTCTGGGATGTTGGTGTTAACGGTATCGCTCGTAGATACCTGGGGGGATGCAATTTGGGTTGTGGTATGGGCAACATCCATTGTATCATCCTCAATGGTGCCCCAGATGTCATCCTGGCAGTCTTCCACTGTGAGGGGTGCCCACAAGCATTTGCAGTTCGTCCTGGTTAAATCTCTCCTTTCGGAGGCGGGCAGATCCCTTCTTCAGAGCTTTTGGCATTCTTGGCTTGTAGGGGGTACATTTCAGTCAATCAGCAGTGCCCCAGGGGTCCTGTGTGCTGAGGATGGCAATGGATTGTGTTTTTAAAGATGGCCGCCGTGCTCCTTCCCGTTCCTGTGCGATAACGCTATTTCCGGTTCTGTTATTTAGCGGTGACTGTAAATAGCGGTGTTCGCTAATTACGGTCACCGCTATTTACGATCACCGCTAATGTCGCATTGCACTATGTCGGAAGTGTAATCTGCACCTATCATCATGCTGGTAAGGGCTTTTTGGGAGCCTTTTGCAGCATGGCGCTAGGTACCTTACCGGCATGGCACAAAGCTTGTGACTGCAAAGTCGTAATAGTCCTTAATTAGCGGACTGGTGCCAGCACGGACACGCTATTTGCGCCATGCCGGTAAGGGACGTTACTTAACTCGGAATGAGGTCCACAGTGTCAAGAGATTAATACAAGCAAACAAGCTCTGATATACCTTCTGGTTCTTTTCTAGTACGAACCACAAGAAAAACGTTGTTAAAAAATGAATTTACATGTATTGTACGTTTTGTACCCACGCCACTCCTGTGGAAATTGTACACAACAGGACCAGTGAACAATACCTATTGTTTATGTTTTAGAGAATCTTGTGTTTAATTTATGTATGAATTATTAGTTTTATGATTACAATTGTTTTTAATGAAACTAATAGTTCTATCTGCCCAATCCTAGCAGCTGTCAGATTGGTCTATATCTCATGATTGTTAATAAGAATCCTGAGCAAAGCCAAGAGTGGGGGGATTTTGTTTTAATTAATCTCCATGTTGAAGTCAATCCCACTGTCCATTAGAAATGTTATTTTGGCTAACACAGAGTCTTTCTTTTGCTTTGCACACATCAATTTGTATTAATGTGGCACATTTTAAGTGAAGGGCTGCTGTTCATTTTGTCATTCACAACAGGCATTTTTATTTGCATGATGTACATTTCTGTTTTGAAAAGGACGGTGTCATTTTCAGCAAGATGCATATATTCTATTGATACATGGTTCATTGGGACATTCAGCAAGACACATATTTTCACTCACCAGGCCCTTTCGCTGTGTTAAGGTTTGGGTTGGCATGTATATTTCAGTGTGTCATTTTCCCATTAGACCAATGTATTTACCTAACCTTGCCTTTCCTTCTTGTCATGCTGTGGCCACACAATTCTGCCTGGCAATATTGCATTTACTCATGTCAACTCTATACCCTTTGTCTGCCAGTGCTGTCATTAATTTTATTGAGTTTCACCTGTACTCCATGTTGTTGTGCACTAAAATGTTATCTACATATTGTATTAATGTGCTGTCAAGTTTTACGTTTCCCAAGTCCATCTACAACACTCGGTTGAAGACCGACAGTGATTCACAATACCACTTGGGTAATCGAGTATGTTTTAGTTTAATTCTGCGGTAAGTGAAAAAAGTCAAACACTGGGACTCTTCATGCAACTGGATTGAGAAAAAAGTATTCTTTAACTCAATCACAGAAACATGTTTAGCTTTGAATGGTATGCTACAAAATATTGTGGCTGGATATGGAACCAATGGGAACTCAGCCTAGACAATATTTTTCAGGTGGCGTAAGTTCTGGATAAACCTCCACGATCCCCCTGTCACTTTTGTCACTGGGTAAACAGCCATGCTACATGGGGATTCGAAAGGCACGAATATCCCATGTCGCAGTAAATCAGCAATGGTCTCATAGGCACCCTTGTTCGCTTCTTTTTTACTCGTGACATTCTCTGAGGTATCTCCCTATTTTCATTATATTTTAATTGATATGTAAGACTTATATTAAGCATCACTTTGTCATCTGAGTCCTCATCTGTAAACAAGCTTTCATCTGATAAGTCAGTCACTCTATGGACCTCATTACATGGAAGGTGGTAAGGGTTAACGGTCACTGGTAATGCTACCGGTGACCGTTAACCGTTAACCGTTACCGCCTTACTACGAGTTCCCTTTGCGGGACCCGACTTTAACGGCTGGTTTACCACTGCATTCTGCTATATTGGTGCTTGCGTGTTTGCTGTGTCTGCATTTGGGCTTGCAATGTTTGGGGAGGCATTCCTTGTTGTCTCTGTTGTATTTGCGGCACTTGTCCTTGATACTGTGTGTGATCTTGGTCATAATATTTGGCTATACAGGGGGATGTGCTATCCCCCCTCTTGAATCTGCTGTTTGCCAGTTCTGTTGTATTCCTCCCTGCTTCTGCATACATGTGAAATGTGTCCCATCTTCCCACATATCCAACACTGTTGTGGCTGTCCCCCAAATCTAGGTTGTCTCCATTTAACCCTCCTCCCTGGGGAGCTTAACATCTGAACTTTTTGCCTCTGGGCGCAAACCCTTGGGGAAAATAATGATACTTCCTACAAAATTTCCATCCGCTGTTGGATGTACCTGCTTTGTCCCTTTTATATTAAAATGTTCTCCCCCGCTTGTTAGTACCGCCCCTTTCACTGACAACAATTATTTCATTTGTTTTGCTTCCTCATTTTTCCTGTGCTTAACTTTCTTTCTGTCTTTCTCTTGTTTAAACCGACAGTGGTGAGCAATCGTCAATTGAATCTTCGTCTATGGCCTTGCTTCCTTTTCCACAATTTTCCTGAATTGTCTTTGCACTTACTCGGGAAGTCCCTGACATAAAACGTGATAAAAAATAGATGTTTTTGTACCATGGTTCTCTAGTCTCTAGCCATCATTTCTCCTGATTACCCAGAATTTAAGCCATCAGATATTCGTCTACATTTCTTTTATGAGTCATAATTCCGCTCATGTGTGACATGTCTTGGTAATGTTCCCTAAGTACTCTCCATACATCAGCTCGACAGGGATTAAAAGGTGCTCCGTCATGGTGAATAGTTTGTGCCACCATTTCAGGATTTCCTGCATGCTTCCAAATATGGTCCGATTGCTTCTCTAAGATGGCAGAAATCAGGCTTTTTATGTCACCTGCTGCTAAGGTCATGCCACCTGTAATTCTATCTTATTCATAGATCCATTTACCCATGCCTGATGTGAGTGATGTCAATTTATAAATTAAAATATCTGTGTCAATTTGTGACCACAGAATATATTGTGTGAGGGCTCCCCCGTTTTCCAGTAGGGGGAATTTTGTGAATCCAGTGCCCTGTCTGAGGGGAGCTGAACCCTTTGTCTTTGTCACTGCATCTGTCATACTATGTCTCTTCTTTCCTGGTAAATGCTAAGACTATTCACATACTGTGTTCTCTCGTCTAACCTGTTTGATCACATCTTTTGGCATCTGGGATATTCAATGGGCTCTGGCCTCACTGGTTCTTCCAAATCTAACCACGTTATCTCTTTCCCTATCCTCATGCTTGTAGCTGCGGCTTGTTTGGCCTCCTCCTCTTCACTTTCCCCTCTCTCTTCATCTTCTAAAATAGTATCATCACTGTCATCACCTTCATTATCTTTTCTGTCTTCAAAATCTAGTCTCGAAAGGGGACTCATCCTATACGTTCCGCTCATCACGTCCTCTAATACATTCCTTCCCCCATCTTGTACCAACCCTTCTCTATTCCCCTTTATGCTGCTGGTTCCATTCTTCCTACTCATGAATAGATTGCCAATCCTCCTCTGTATAGCCCTTTCCTCCTCATCATCGGGATGAGTATGCTTTTTAAGAATCTAATTAAATTCCTTGCGTTGTCTCGCTATACTCCTCTCTTTTTCTCTCTGTTCTTGTTTCCACATCTTGTTGTCTCTCCCTTTCCCTTTCTCTGTCCCTCTCCTCACTTCTTCATTCTAATTTTTCCTTTCTTCTTCTCGTATCTTTTTTCTCTTTCTGCCTCCTGCTTCTTTTCCCTCTCCTTTTGTTCTTCATTCCTTCTTTCTGTTTGATCCTCCTTCTTTTTCTGCTCTCTTTCTCTCTTTTCCTTAGCCCTTTCTCTTCTTCTTTCTCCGGCCTTTCTCTTCTTTCGTTTCCCCTCTCTTTCAAATCATTCATGCTCTTCCCATCCAATTTGAGCATTATCTGTCCTCCAGCACATTAGTGTGATACAATCGCTGTCTCCTCTGTTATCTGCCTGCCTCTCTCTCTCTCTCTCTCGGAACCTCTTCATCGGCTTCTGTCAATTTTGCATGTAAGTGGCGGTTCTCGTCATACTCTACATATGTGGACACTGGTCTTTTATTACCTAGTGTGTATCCATGAATAATGTCTTCACTGATGTACGTGGGGGGGGGCGCATACGTGGGAATTGTGTACTTTGCCAGCTGCTTATAATGCCCCTTATGGATATAATCCCCGTGCTTCTGAGCCTGGATGACTTCTCTTGTGTGGATGAGGAGGTGGGGTGCTATGTTCCCTTCATCATGCTGATTGAGCATCCATTCTTTAGCTGTTGGCTCCTCTACCTCCTCCCCATACATTTTCTATAGTTCGAAAATGGCTACTGTAAGCGTGTGGTCCATTGTCAAACCTGAGCACTTTGCACATTCCTCGCATTGGAATGACCTCACGTAAGAGGAACTTTGCAGCACATGTGGCATCTGGATGTGTGCATGGACCTGCTTCAATCCATCGGGAAAAGGGACTTACGACAACTAGCATATACTTGTAGTCGTTACAAATATAGAACACATCTTCAGTATGGCGTACATCCATTACATGCGCCCCCACCATGCTCTGCTTAAACTAACACCCAGTACATCAAAGATAACATCACAAATGCCATCATCGATGGCATCTCTGATAACAGTAGATATCCTAGTAAGTTGTGTTTGTCTAGTGAAAGTAAGCAGTTTAGAGCTTGGCATACTGCATTGAAAGCATGATGCACATGTTCTAAAGATGCTGTAAAGAGACCATAAACTTGAGAAATGTTCCTAACAGGCTATCCTTAGAGTTTGGACTTAGTTCAAGCTTTGAATACATGTACAAATAAGCATGTCTGAGACATACAATACAATTGTAATATTTTATATGTATGAACAATTGATTTCTGCCCTGCAGATGTACAAGGATGAACACTGGCAAAATCGCCTACTCAGCCCTCACACTTCTACAAATCAAGAGTTAACACAATCATAAAGGTAAAACAGGTACAGTGAAGAGATATACCTCCTTCACCTTTTGTGTGCCGAGGGAAGGCTATGCTCTCAAGAGGGCTGCACATGTGATTGAGTAGTGACACAAACAGAGAAGTATAACAGTCGAAAGTAAAGCAATGTCCAATCAAGACTCTATAAAAATATATACACTTTAATCAAACAAACTATATGCAATAGTAACTAAAAAACACTACAAAAACCCAACCCAGAGGAAATTCAGCTAGGCAATGAATCAGGGCTGAAAGGCAAGTAAAAGCCACAATGTTATTTTAAAGGATATGCTCTTAGTTCCAAAAGGGCTAAAAGTCACCTAACCAGTCTCTAGTCAAAAAGAGAGCAGGGGATAGTTGGCAGTCAATAGAACCTTTTTGTGGTTCCTGGCAGTTTAACACCATTGAATCAGGGTTTTAGCTGTTGCGTGAGCTGTCCAAGCCAAGTTCAGTTGTAGCGAGTCATGTTGATCCAAACTTGGAGTTGGGATTGAGCTTGGGCAAATACAATGCTCACAGTGGTTTGAAAGTGACATTCCAGTGATGCAGGTTGGAACTCTCACATAGATCAGTTCAGGGTCTGGCTGGTTTGAGTCTGGGTTATAAACTCTGGGAGGGGCCGGAGAGTGACTTTAATGTGGTTCGAGACGATGGCTGGTGACAGTTGAAAGCAGTGATCCTAATGTTTCACTGAATAGTTCTACAAACTGGCCATTCCTGGTTGAGCCAAGTCGAGTTGTTTGTTCAACTGCTGGTTTGAGTTGGCTACTGACACTCCAAAGGTTTGTGCAGGGGTCTGGCAATTAGCAGTTGATTTGAGACAAGTAGGTGGCGAGCTCTGGAAGGTATGATATGGGGTCAAGCTGGTCCAGAAAGAAGTTTGACCAGTTTAATGTGATGAAAACAAGGATCCTGGCTGGCATGGCTCTCAGGGTGCTGTGAACCCCAATCCAGGGATTCAAGGAACAGATTGGTGCTTGTTCTCAGGTCCCAAATTTGGGGCAAGCTGGGACAAAGCTGCAGTGGTCCTTCAACATGGTGAGGCCTAGGTACTGTTGTGACTGGCAGAGAGACACATCTTGTTCCAGAAGCAGTTCACCCTCACTGGTCCCTGAGGATGGTTAGGAGACAGATCTTTCCACTGCCTTGGACACTCAATATTCAACTCACTGCCAGAGGACTTTGGAAACATCAACTCTCCCAAAAGAGATCCAAAACATTATTTCTTTAGTATTTGTTAAAAAGCAAATCAAAGAAGGAGTGGGAAAACCCTTCTTTTAAAGGCAAATACCCAGAAGTACTTGGACTAAAGCTAACCTGCTTTAGGGGTCCCATCTCAGTTCCTAGAACAAGTGGACTTTGCATTCTGATTTCACACCTAAAGTGCTTTGTGATACTGTGAAGGGGACAGGAAGGTGAGATAATGGCAGAGAGAAACAAGATGGTGGAATCTTCCTCCAGCTGTACTGAGTCTACACTTGTGCCTTGAAACACTTGTGTATAGCTGCATTATAAATGCCATATCATAACCCCATCCTTCTCTTCTCAATAGCAAAGGCGTTTAGATATACAGCACTCAGGTGTGAGGCTAAGGGCCTCCTTACGAGGTTGGCGGAATGGGTGCTGGTAAACCCATTACGCCCTATTACGAGGTTCCCTTGCGGGACCCGCACAGAACGTCTGGTCAGACCAGTCATCCTTTGCGGGTCCCGCAAGGGGACCAAGGAGCTAATAACGGGCCCGTTATTAATAGGCCCGTTATTTGCTCCATCCCCATTCCCATTGAGCCCTATGGGGGCTTGAATGGGAATGGGGAATGGTTTTTTGAATGGGGATTTACCGGTCCTCCAAGGTTGGAATTACTCGGTAAGTCCCCATTCAGGGAACCCGGCCCGGACACGATTTTGGAGGCAGCCATGGTGCTAATAGCACCTTGGCTACCTCCAAACTCGTAATGAGGCCCTAAGTCTTTTGTGAATGGTTATGCCCTTTGATTCATGTTCCAATGTGAGCATCCTGTGGAGTAACTGTCTCTCTGGGTATATTATTACCTGCCCTCATAAAGGAACAATGAGAGACACTCCCCAAGGCTACATTCCTGCCAGCAGTGGCAAAGACAGACTTTTCTGGGAAGAATACACATAACCCTTCTACAGCTGAGCTGGGCTCACATGGATGACACGTTTGTTTGTTTGTTTGTTTGTTTTATTCACTTATAATGCGCACCAAATCCAAAGGTAGCTGGCCGCAGCAGTACAGAATATGCGAGGCTTAGGTACAGGTTACGGGATACATGCAGAGCAAAATATAAACAGTCAATTACAGGTTACTTGTAGGCAAAATAAAGACAGATTACAAGGAAGACAGCATATACAGGCACTAGTAGGACATTGCGTCACTGACCAGAGGGGAAAAATAAAAATGTACACATAGCCAGCAAATAGGGGTCTATCACATATCTACACCAGTAGGTCTCAGGGGTTAAATAGGAGCTGGTGGGCTAGTCATTCGCAGAGTTCAGCAGGGTGATGTAGTTAGATCTAAATTTCAGAAAGGGTTGCTCTTCCCGTAAAGGGTGGGGCAATGAGTTCCATAATTGGGATGCTCGTACCTGGAAGCTTCCCCCAGCCTTAGTTAGCCTGAATCTTGGTACAATGAGGCTGTTGGCATTAGAGGTTCTTGCTGGTCAGGTGGAGCTTCTCTTTAGGAATTTGTCTGTGAGGTAGCTTGGTGCGGCATTGTTCAGAGCTTTGCAAACAAGGGATGCCACTTTTAAGTGGATTTTGTTTTGGGTGGACAGCCAGTTGTTATGGCGCCTGATCCTGGATATGTGCGATCTTTTGGACACACCAAAAGCTGCTTGCAAGGCATTATCTTGTAGTATTTGAATTCTTTGAATGATGGATTTATTAGCACCAATGTAGAGGGTGTTACAGTAATCGAGCCTGGATAGAATCAAGGCTCTAGCTAAAAAAATGCAGTTGTTATCTGAGTGAAAGCGCGTGCCAGCTTTAAGGAGCTTACAAATGTAAGCTGTGGCAGAAGCCATAGATTTCACCTGTTTGTCGAAGGAGAGGGTGGAATCCAGATAAAGGCCAAGTGTCTTCATCTCCTTGGACACCTTGATGATATTGCCATCAATCTCAAATGAGCTGTAGTCTTGGCTCAGTTTTTTGAGGTTAGCGTGCGTTCCCAGGATGATGAGCTCTGTTTTGTCATCATTCAGGCATAGACCGTGGGTTGCCATCCATGCCTGGATGATGATATACACCCTATTTACCAGGGCCACACCCTTGTTGTAATCCCCAGAAAGTGGGAGGAGAATCTGGGTATCATCTGCATTGTTAGTGTAGGTGATACAAAGAAGGTCCAGATCATCAAAAAGGGGCTTTGTAAATATGTTGCATAGAGTAGGGGAGACACAAGAACCCTGAGGAACTCTGCACAGGATGGGAATCGGGTCAGCGGCTGCCGCTGGGGAAAACACGCTCATAGCCCTGTTGCTGAGGAAAGACTCGATCCAGGTTATGGCCTCTTTAGAAAAGTGTGCTGCTGAGTCTAGGTGGCTGCAGAGGACCCCGTGGTCCACAAGGTCAAATGCAGCCCAGAGATCCAGCAACAGGAGGAGAGCCATTTTTTTCTTTATCTCGTGATTCATCTTTTTGTGCTTTCAATTCATTGAGGGCAGTCTCTGTGCCGTGTTGTGGTCGGAATCCTGATTGGCGTTCTCCTAAGAGCTTATGTTGTTCCAAAAAATGTTGGATTTGGTTATAAGCAAACTTGTCCAAGACTTTAAGCAAAAAAGGTACTGTTGTGATGGGACAGTAGTTGGTGGCTATAAGTGGGTTGTTGCTTTGCTCTGCTGTTGCTTTCTTCCCTGGGCAGTGCAGGAACCTCCAGTCTTCCTACTTTCGTGTCAGTACGACAGTCGCTTCAGGAACCGTGAGCCTGCAGGACCTGCCAGGAACGTCCGCCTCAGATACACCCTTCTCCATTTAAGATACTGTTCAAATACGGTTGTTCATTTCGTCCAGCCGCGGTGAAGGTGTGTGAAACCTTTCAACCAATCCGAGGGCTTGTCCTTCTCCATTCTTTAAGCTTATTTTTCTGCCGACCAACATCGTCCTGAACTCTTGGCAAAGACTTAACTGTGAACTACCCTGAACTGCGTGATCTTGCAAAGATTTTGGTCCATTGACTTTGGGCCAGGCCCCTTTAATTTGATTTCCTCACTGTAGTTCCTTTTTCTAGATTGCCCTGCTTACTTACTTGTTGGTGCTGCTCAATTCTTGTCTAACTTTGTCTTTCCCTCCCTTTTTAAATTGCTGAAGTGCCATTTTTTCTCACACTTCATTTTGAGCCTAACTTGTCCAGAATCTATTGGGGGTGGTGCAGTGTATTAAGAGTGTGATTTTTCAAGTGCTTTTACAACTGATGTGTAAATAAATGTACATTTTTTACTCAGACACCTTGAGTCAGTGTTCGTTTGAATCACAGTAATTGCTGTCATTTGTGTAACTATTGATAATACTCACTTGCTCTTGAGATTAGTCTGGCTGTTCAGCCTTCGCTACCACTTTATTGTGTAGTACAGGCTTGTACCAAAGGTGAATTTGTGCTGTCACTTGCAGTCCTAATTGTGTGTGGTGTTCCCAAAGGGTACTGCATATAATTCTGCCTAACATGTGTCATTTTATATTGATATGGAATGGAAATGTATGAGATATGCTGGCACCATGTCCTAAACTCAGCTATGGCTCATATTTACAGTTAAGTGTGCCGCTAGGACAACATTCTCACAGTTATGTAGATTCTGAAAAGAGAGGTGCATATCTTAAATGCAGGCCCTCTGATACATAGGGTTATCTGTCACTGCTGCATTCAAGAGTGTGCCTGCAACCTCTGAACCTGCTCTGTGCCGCTAAAGAGCAGGGACTGCCGATCATGGTAATGATCGGGAAGGGCACAGGTGTACACTATGCTTTCATCATAGATCTTGGGGAAAGGTAGACTTGGTTAGAAGGTCACCCTTTCTGAGATGGAATTGCCCCAATCATTTTATGAGTTGAATAAAATCAAAATCAAAACAGTCAGAGATTCTACACCCTTGCCAGATGGCATTTTCTTGTAGTGCATTGGACAGGAACTAGACAAAGACAATTACAAGATCTCAACAACAGTTCTTAAGGGCATTTGTTTACCCTCAAACAAACCAGGAGAAGCCAGCATAATCTGGACTGTGCTGGTAGGCAGTGAAATACCTAGCCCAAGGAGTTTCGGCTGAACTGTTAACTCTCACAATAGGTTCATACCAGGTACACACCAAGGGGTTAGGAAGCTGCGGAGTAAAAGGAATTAGCAATACATATCAATACATAGATGGTGCAATGACTGCGCTCTCATTGTAGGTTTTGACACACCACGAAAGACCACAGACACATACCGGTATTGAAGAGGGAGGTGCCTGGTAAAAAACCCACTCCATCCTTTGGAAATCCAATGGGGCTGTTAACCAGTACTCTGGGAATTATTGAGGGGGTGGAGGAGACCCCATGACATTTTCGCAAGGCCCCATGAAAACAGGTGAACATTACAACATCAATGTGTGATTGGGAACAAATATGAAAATGCCTCCTTGGCAAGATTTTTCATTGCTCTGGCTAGTTTCCTTTAGAGTGTTTGGAGATTTTATTTTTATAGAATTGGCCTGAACTGGTACTTTGGTTGAAGTCTTAGCCAGACCTAAACTCCTGTCCCAACTCCAACAAGAGAAATCATCATTGCCTTAGTCCCAAAAGGATCCACTAGCATCAGAAGAAGCAATGTGATTGGCAAAGGGAATTTAGCTGGTTTTAGTATGACATAGTCAAAGTTAATAGAAACAAAATTGGTTGTAGAGGTGCACACTTAGTTGATTAGGATAAATGAATGTCAATATGTATGGGGAGGTATCGCAAAGAGCAACTCGCGATACAAACAGGGGCACAAACCATAGCAGTCAGATAGCTGCTAAAACACTTTCGTCCCAGTCAAAGTTAATACTCAGATCCTTCTTGCTTCCAGCTATCCTATGTCTCAAAACTTGCCTTTCATATTCTGAGACAATAATACTCTGCACAAGCAAAGTAAGTGCATAAAAATACATGTAACAGTTTAAGGTACAGCAAATAGCCCTGACTGCGAATCTGACGTTTTACCAATGCATTTAAAGGGTGAAGACAAGAGAGAACAGACAGACGATCTTCAGGTACGGGGCGCACGGATCATGCAAGTGCACAGGCGGTCACAGGGAGGGGGTGGGGCGTCAAGTGCACCGGGTCGTTGGAGACTGGGGTAAGTGCAGAGAGAGACACTCTCTTGGGTTATTTCTCAAGCGCAGTGGGCGTGGGTGGGGTGTGGGACCCTGAGGCAAGTGGGAAAGAGGACTGGCGACGGTGCCAGGGACCGGTGAGACTCTTAGGTATACCAGGCATCCAGTCAGCAAGCTGTAAGGAAAGGGGTGAGAGAGGAGAAGAGCAGAGAACTAGGTTAGCAGGGTAGAGGGAGAGAGAAGTAAGAGGAGAAGAGGAAAGTCTTGAGGAGTTTCTGGACTTTAAGACCATCAGGCTCAAGATGGAGGGTTGCAGCAAGGCTATTCCAGAGGGAGACACCTGCTGAGGATAAGGATCTCCCTCCAAATCTCTGCTTGGAGAACCAGTTAACTCGCAGAAGGTTGGAGGTAGATGAGCAGAGGGCTCATGAGGGACAGTATTTAAGTAGGCAGTGTTGCAGGTAGGTAGGTCCCAGGCCTCAGAAAGCCTTGTGAACAATGCAGAGGGTCTTGAACTTGATCCTTGCAACCACGGGGAGCAGTGAAGGGATTTCAGTGCCGGAGAGATGCAGTCCCTGGGCCTGAGGCCAAGAATAAGTCTTGCGGTTCTGTTCTGGATGAGTTGCAGAGGGTGCAGGGCAGAAGAAGGCAGGTTGAGAAAGAGGCTGTTGCAATAGTCCAGCCTAGAGAGGACCAGGGCTCTGGAGACAGTGAGCCACTGGTGGAAAGTGAGAAAAGGTAGAGTTCCTCTGAGGAGGTGAAGCTGATAGTTAGACATTTTAGAGATGTCCGAGGAGAAGGGGAAAATGGAGTCAAAGATGACCCCAAGGCTGCTTGCCTCATAGGTGGGTGCAGGCGCAGGGCCAATGGAAGCCAGCCATAGTGAAAGTCGAAAAGCAGGAGCAGGGTTCCCAATGCGAACGATCTTAGTATTACTGGCATTGAAGCAGAGGTTGTTTGCAGCGCACCATGACTGAATTGCGGACAGACAGTCAGATATGAGCAAAGAGGAGGAGGTGTAACACTGGAAGTTGGAGGTAAAAGTGGCAATTACATGTGCCAAGGCAACCATATAGATGTTGAAGAACCAGGGGGATAGGTTTGATCTCTGTGGAACGCCACAGGTTGAGAGAGCTATAGTAGAGAGAAAGGCTCCAAGTTCCACCAGGGATGTCAAGGGGAATGAGGACAGAGGGAGTGTTAGTGTCAAGATTCGAGAGCAGGTCTTCATGGGTGTTCAGAAGAGCAGTTTCCGTGCATCTAGATGCTCTAAAGCCAGATTGATGGTTATGGAAGCAACCAATAGATTCAATGTGGAGGGTCAGCTGAGAGATAGCCAGCTTCTCCCGGAGTTTGCCCAAGAAAGGAGTGATGGGGATTTTAGGAGACAAATATGAAGTGCACAGTGTAGAATCAGATAGAACTCCAGAAGATGGTTCATTTGACGAATGCAAGCAGGCACCACTTGAATCTCACTCCTCAATGCTCCAATTTGAAGGAAGAAGCAGAGGGTGTGCCCCTGGAGAGCTCCCTCTGATTATTCAGCTAGTGGTCGGAGGGCTCCAGTACTCCACTGCCCTATGCCACCCTCCTCACTAAAGTACACAAATAAATCACCAGCAATTTTAACGGACAGATTAATAAGGTGCATGATGCAGGCTCTGGCAGATCAACAACCTGCATTTCAGTCCACAAGTGTACACAGGTGCCCTGCCACGTCTAAACTTCAAATAAACACAGCTGCCTTGCCTACTCTTTCAAGACACACAATCTCCCTTTCATCCTTTCAGACTAAACTGGATAATCTTTCTAATCTGTATAGCGGTACAATTGTGCCATCACTATTTTAAGAAATCTCTCCCTGTCATTGCTTGTTGGCCTACCCTTCTCCTTTGCAACCTTCCATTTCTGATGCTGCTTATTATATAGTATTTTTTATGTTATGCTTTCCTTAGCCCTCATGATAGGTGTCCTCTGGTGGGTGGCATTTGAAAGCCTGGTCCCTGTAGGTGATGTCTTCCTTGAGGTGTGTTTGATTTCTTTTCCTTTCATCTCCTTCAACAGCTGATCATCGCCACAGCATTCTATGCTCCCTCCTGCAGCTTGCCTGTGCCTTATAGGTAAGCTCTCTGCTCTTGCCATGCAGCAATAATCAGCTCCCCACTCAGCATTCTCCGACTAAGTTTTACTGGGTTAACGCACCCTAGGGTCCTGCAGTGTGTGAGGACATGCATCATCATTCTGCTAAATTTGAAAAAGAAAAAAGAAAAAATTAAAGAAAAACACCCAGTGTTTAACAGAAGCTCACGGGCAACAACCGCAGTGCACTGGAAAGGGCTGCAAGAATATACTTTTCATGAGCCATTTCTCATTGCATTTCTTTCTATAAGATGGCCGCCACCTTTTCCGTCTCCTAGTAGTGAGGCGTGTGCCTGTGCCTGCACCGACCTCATTGGCCATCACCACCTTAAGAGCCAATCACTGGCACCGGTAAGTGGGAGACGGTCCATCCCTCAAAGGGCCTGTCTGCTCCCTGTCCACTGCTTGTCTGGCCCTATGGGTCCCCCCTACACCCCCACATGCAATGGAGGCTGAGGAGAACTCCATGCTCTCATGACACACTGTAATCAATGGAGCATTTAACATTTATTGAATGTCAGTTCCCTTAACTAACTTCATCAATCCTTTCCTTCTCGCCTGGGACTGTCCCTCCTCTCACTTCCTCTCATCTGGACTACCGCTAATCTAGCTGTTCCCATATGCTGAATGTGTTTCACCTTGTCCTGCTGAATTTGGAATTTAGTTGTGCCCATTTGCTGAATGTGTTTCACCTTGTACTAATGAACTTAGAATTTAGTTGTGCCCATTTGCTGAATGTGTTTTACCTTGTCCTTGTGAATTTCTAATTTAGTTGGACCCATTTGCTGAATGTGTTTCACCTTGTTCTGCTGAATTTCTAATTTAGTTGGGCCCATTTGCTGAATGTGTTTCACCTTGTCCTGCTGAATTTCTAATTTAGTTGTGCCTTGTGGCTGCTTATGTCTGCACTAGCTTGGCGCTTCCCTCTGTCTCCCCCCTCCCTTCTGCCCCCCACCTCACCAGATCCCCTTCCTCTGAGTGCAACAATGCTTCAGACTGGTAAGTGCCCCCCTGCCCCAGTGCAGCCAACCATGTCGCTATCTATCTCTGATACCCTCTCCAACTGCTTCACTATCTCCTATCCTTCTCCTATCACCAAATCTGTCTGGAAGAAACTTAAGAAGGACATACTGGACTCCAACCCAAGCCTTCCTATTGCAGATGCTGATGTCACGGCTTCTGCCATCACTGAAATCCTCTTCTTTGTTAACCCACCTGACCTATGGACTGGATACATAATCAGCTTTCTCTCTCCTTTCACTTCTTCTCCCATTAATGGTGGAACTTGCTGGGAGGTTCTCCTTGACCTCTTTGCCATTTCCAAAGTCATAAATGTTTATCTCAATGGAACCATCATGGTCCCGAGTCCTCAACCCAACCTTCCACTCTTCGACATGCTCCTCCCTTGCATCTCTAGCCTCACCAGGAGTTTGCCTGACAGGCTCCCTTGCCTCCTGTGCCCTCCTCCTCCACTACAAAGGCTCCCTTGCCTTCTGTACCCTCCTCCTCCTCTGTACATGTGTCCCAGCCTTGCCGTCCTGTCCTGGCTCGATTGTCAGGCTTGGCTCCTTTGCCATCTTCCACTATCCCCCTGGCCCTCTTGCCACCCTCAGGGGGGACCACTGTTCCCTGTGTCCCCCCAAGGAAGACCTTCAAAGATGGCAAGCTGCTCCACATTGCCACTCTCAACACAGGCTCAGCCATCAAATACTCGTCCGACATCTGCAACCTCCTCGAACTCATGGACCTTGATGCACTCGCCATCATGGAGACCTCATTCAAGGAGAGCTCTGTCACGAGCTTTGACACACTCCTCCCTGAAGGATACAAAATCCTCTCTATGCCTAGGCCTAAGAAGACAAGTGGGGGAGTGGTGCTTATCTGCCCAGAATGGATACCTGTATCCATCATCCCATCTCAGGCCTATTCCACCTTCGAGTACCTAGTTTTCTGACTCTCACTCTCCCCTAAATCTTCTCTCACTTTGGCCACCTTTTATCGACTGCCAGGACAGTCCACTCTCTTCCTCTCAGAATGGGCTGACCTGGGCTCCTCTCTACTCTCCTGCACCTCTCCACTCCTCCTGATTGGTGAACTCAACATCCATCTAGACTCTCCTGCTCAGGACATTTCTGCAACCTATGCGACTCTCTCTCTCCCTATCTATCATACCCTCCAGCTCCACGCACACCATGGGCCACACCCTGGATGCTCACATCTATACTGACATCCCTCTCTCTACCCCTCTCACTACTTCTCTCTCTTGGACCAACCACTCTCTTCTCTCAACACACCTGACATGCTCCTCTCCTTTTGCAGCAACACACCCGGCACAGCCACTTGGCACTTCCATCCTGACACAGCCCTCGCTAACCACAACCTCTCTATCTTCAACATTCTTGACACTCTTTCCCCTGCCATAAGGGTCCGACTGAAGCCTTCCAAAAATTGCAACTCTTGGTACAACTCCGATGTGGCTGCCCTTAAACACAAATGTAGGGCACCTGAGCGGAAATGGAACTCATCGGGCAGACCATCTGACAAACTGGCCTGCAGCCTCCTTCAAAGACAATATCGACTCTGCATCCTCTCCAAGAAAAGAGTTTATATTCAACCATGCATCTCCGCGGCATCAAACAACACAGCCAAGCTGTTCAAAGTCTGCAAGGAACTG
Source organism: Ambystoma mexicanum (assembly GCF_040938575.1). Lineage (NCBI taxonomy): Eukaryota > Metazoa > Chordata > Amphibia > Caudata > Ambystomatidae > Ambystoma > Ambystoma mexicanum. Next base: position 1,110,340,595 of record NC_090924.1, on the reverse strand, counting down.
GCCAATCCTACAGGAGCCTCTTCCTCTGTCACACCCACTCCACAGCATAAACCAACACCGGAGCCTCCCTTGGCTTCCATCCTTTTACCCTCTCCTTGCTCTCGCCCATCACACCTGATGAGGTCACCAGACAAGTCCGCTCTATGAAGGCTTCATCCAAACAGGTGGACTCCTGCCCCTCTAAAACCATTAAGGACAATATTGACTTTTTTTGCTTCTTGCAGCCATATCCCATCCCATCCTCATCACCCCTCACCTCCCCAGAGATTATTTGATAAGTTTGACAAGTGGAATGCTGTGTTTTTTCATATGTTTTTACCATGATGTCCGCAGACATCGGCCGCTGTCTGTGAAAATTTTTTAGCACCCCAGGTTCCCGCTTTGGAAACCTAGGGTGCTAATGACCTTCATCCCCCATTTCAGGGGCTGGAATGGGGATATAATGGTCCAGAGACCTCGTTATCCACCATCGCTTTGATTGGGCTGATAACTTGGGCTGCTGGGCCGGTATCCACCGTTCCAGTCCCTGGAACAGAGGATGAACGCCACAATATTCCCAATAGCATAACACAAAATGCAAATGGAAATGTTGGAAAATCTTATTTAGTCTATGTACTTTACTGAGAATAATAAAGTAGATGGAGTTTATACATTTTTTTTTTTAGTTCTATTTTTTAACTGTGAAAGGTGGTTCCTAAAGGAATATGTCGTTTGTTGTTTTTGGATGTATTTTTTTGGGCAGGAGAGCTGACAACGAAAGGTGGGGAGGGAAATGAGGGAAGAGCAACCAAATACTAATATGGAGTGGTAGGTGGACAAGGGAAAATGTTGCGCATGTGTTATTTCGAAGTTAGGGGGCACTGTTTCTCATGCTCCTTGATTACAGCAGTGGTGGTGGCTCTTGGGGAGGAGGGATGGCATTAGCTGATGCCATTTTAAGATAAATAGCAGTTTTGCTAAAAGTATGTACTGTGTAGTAATTTGTTAATGGATAATGAGTAGGAATAGGTGTTGGAGCTGTGCAAGGGAAATATTGAAGTTGGAAGTTCCTAGATCAGTAGAAAATGCAGTTCCAAACTGTCCGCCAAGCAGAGATCTTATCCTGCAGTGCGGACGGGTTTTCAGACACGTCATCATGCCGAACGCCAGCGTATGGTCATGTGGCACTGTCCGGAAGGTCCGCTATGAAGTCAGATGTTCGTAGACGTCTATGGATGCAAAACTAGTTGAAATATTTGCAAGGAGTGTATAGAAGTGTTCAAAACTATTCCAGATGGTGGGAAATTGCAGGGTTTTAAGGTGAAACTTTGGAAATTGGACACAAATATTGCTATATTGGGTAAGTATGAAATTAGTAAGTTGTAGGAAAATAGCATGCAATTCAATGAAAAAACTTTGTTAAAGGGACAATATGGTTCAGTTGGACTAATAAAAACTTATGAAATTCAAAGAAAAAACGTTGTTAAACAGACGTTATGGTTCCAAGTAAAACCGAAAAACCCCTGAAATTCGCCAGTTATGGTAAGCTAAGCAACCATAACTCGCGCCACCACGTGCACTACTAAGACTAAAACCCAGGACATCAAAGATGACATCACAAATGTCATTGATGACATCACTGATGACATCACACGTGAAAAACATTGTGATGAAAAGTCTCTACAAGGAGTTGTGTTTATATTGATAACAAGATGCCAGGAGTGATCGGGAGACCTATCATGAACTACTTAATCTATTAAAGAATGTATTAATCTAATATCATTGTATTGGAGTGTTGTTGTTAATACAGAAACCTAATCATATATAAACATAGACAATGACTGTGGCATGCACCATAGAAGTACACTATTTATAATATTGCAATTTTGGATAGTACAATAATTAATGCTCCTTTATCAGAGTTTTGAGTAATGTTAAACATGTAATAACTAGCTAACAATTCAAGACTTACAGCACTTGTGCTGGTACAAACAATACATATGAAGCACCACAATGCATACAAATCAGAGACACATACAGGGAAACTAAAGTAAGGAAGAAAGAAACTGCATCATCAGAAAATGTTAATGACATTAAAGTTTATCTTCATGTATACAAATGAATTGTGTGTTTGATGTCTGCTCATTTCCCCATGTATGTGCACCATGAACTGAAACCAAACCCTAAGGAAAGTACTTAAACAACATATGACAAGGTTAACATCTTAACATCTAAATATATGGCACCTTTTTTAAATTGTATTATTCTGACTGCCAGTGAACAAAACCACCTGGCCTATATATGTCAAGGAACACAAACAAGTGGCCTAGATATGTGATGTCATCAGTGATATCATCAATGTCATTTGTGGTGTCATCTTTGATGTCCTGGGTGCTAGTCTTAGCAGTGCAAGGTGGTGGCGTGAGTTATGGTTGTAGTTTTTTCTTTGAATTTCATAGGTTTTTATCAGTCTAATTTAACCATAACGTCCCTTTAACAAAGTTTTTTCAGTACAATACATACAATTGGGTTCGTATTTTAACAATACCCACAGTACCCACAGTAGTGCTTTTTAATGTTGCAGTGTTAGGTTCCATTTACTGGTGTCACAATGATGTGTCCTACCTGCCTGCTCATTGTTTCCCTTAGAAGGGCATCGTCTGCATTTGCTAGTGATTGCTCTTGTCCTTTTAGTCCCCGTGATATCGTACTGTTGGGGTCCATGGATGGGAAAGGTTATATGGCTGCCTGGGTCCTGAAGTGTAGGGCTGTCATTATCATGTGTTTATTGGCAAAAATAAGCATAATACAATCCATGTCAAATATACACACAGACACATTCACCACCTAGAATATATCATATGTTCAACACAAGAATTCAAATAGGACACAGGGCGGGAGAGGCAACCAATAAGGTTGCTCGGCTCACAGGTTCAATCCCATGATTTCAGCCCTTATCGTTCAGGGTTGCTTGATGGCTGCTTCCCCCACCCCATTATCTTCCCAGCAGAGAGGGCCTATCCCTTAGGCCCAGGGCTGTTACCACCCGATCGCGTGTTATTGCTATATTAAAATATGTTTTAGAAATCATTGTCATGACCAAGAGGCATAGCTTCACCTCTTCTTTCAAGTTTCAAAAGTGACTGTGCCCAGTGAGCAATACGTGTATATATAACATACCACGTTGTGTCATCATTGAAAAGGTTTACCATTCCCGCAACTTTTTTTAAAATGCAAGTCAAAATATGTTGTGCTCTTCTTGCAATTCAGAAATTCTTTCTACTAAAGACATGACACGTTGTCATTCTAATGCTTCTCCGGTTTATGGCAGTTGGAACCCAAACCAACTGCAAAATAGTCAATTTCTGTAATGGGCAAGTGTCTTTCAGTGGGAACACATTCACCACATTAGGCCTATCCTACCATGCAGGATTCAAAATCATAGAAAGCCGTTTAACGGCTTATGTAAAGCGCACACATGGCTGGCTGGAGGATAACAAAACACTCGTCACCCACACAAATATATTACCTGCCATCTTAGAAAATGGTAAACCCAAAGTTCATACAATGGGAAAATATGCCAATAGTTGTGCAAATATGTAATATTGTGAAGTGCTTTGGAAGTTATTAATATTGAATGTTGCACTCAGGTTTTTTCTTCTTTAAAACCAGTGAACTTAAAATAGTCCATGTATTCTCTCCAACTTTGCTTGCATCCAATCACTCATTAACTTTCAAGGAAATTAGTCATGTACATCACCTTTATGCTACAAAATCTCAAGGGGACTCAGGCCACGATTCTCATCAAGGTGTTAAGTACCGAAAAGGACGTTAAAAGGGTTAATGACCTTTTCGGTACTTAAGACCTATTCCGAAGTCGGAAGGAATGCGCCACTTTCGGAAACCAACCTAGCAACCGCCACATTTGTAAACTGGCTTTTTAAAAGCCTATTCTTGTGGCACTCCTCCAGTTTAATATGTGCGCTAAACTAGCGCACATATACGGTACCCTTTTGGTGCCGTTGAACTGGAGGAGTGCCACAAGAAGCCTTGTTTGGTGTAAATGGAAGTGTCCATATACACCCGTGTTGTATATGCACGCTTTCATGTACACCAAGCAAGCAGCTTCAACGTTGCTGCAACGTTGAAGCTGCTTGCTTTGGTGTAAATGAAAGTGTTCAAATACAACACACGGGTGTATATGAACACTTTCATTTAAACCAAACCAAGCAGCTTCAACGTTGCATCCTTCAACGTTAAAGCTTCTTGCTTTGGTGTAAATGAAAGTGTTCGTATACACCGCACGGGTGTATATGATCACTTTCCTATACACCAAAGTAAGCAGCTTCAACATCCTGCAATGTTGAAGCTGCTCACTTTGGTGTATCGGCAGCATTTTCGTTAAATAACGATTCCCTTGTAACCGAGTTATTAACGAAAATGCTGTCGAGATTCTGCAATCCGCCTGTTTCCATTAGAAACAGGCGGATTGCAGCGAAAGCACTGTCGTGCTTTGCGAAGACGCCCATGCCCACATGAGAATAGCAGTGGTGCCTGGGCGTCAAGAAATGGCGCAGTGAGTTGTTCTACTTAGCACACTCACTGCGCCAAGATGAGAATCGGGCCCTGAGTCTTGCTCTGACATCTTGCCTGCTCTGGTGGCAAAAGAGCATTCCTCCGATTTGACAGTTTAAAGCACTCACTTCAATAATCTTAACCTTCCACAATGTATTGCACCTTCAGAAACTCAAGTTTGTTTGAATCACACACCTGTTAAAAACCTTCCCTGGAACCAACCTTGCTGGGTAATTATAGACCAATAGCAGGTTTATTTTGGGTATCTAAAGTACTTGAGTCAGAAGTGATAAAACCACTGACAACTTTTGAGGAAACCCACCATATCTTGGACTTGAATTGATGGAAATAATGCTGAATTCAGTCTGGGATGAGGCTCTGCTCCATCTAGACACATCCCAACTTTACTTACTTGTGCTGCTCAAAATGACAGTGGCATTCAATATAATGGATCACGCTATTCTGCTTTCCCGATTGAAGAACTTCTTCCACATGTCCCTTCAAACTTTGAAATGGTTTCAAACTTACCTTTCAGATAGAAAACAGAGAGTGCAGCTCAGTCAATGCACCCCCCCCCCCCCGCACACCCACTATGGTTACATGTGGATTTCCCCAGGGCTCAACCTTATCACATTTTCTGTTTAATGTTTACATGTTGTCCCTCATGTCTCTTTTTTGCAACCACAAGAACTTCCAGTCTTATGCTGATGACACACCGTTACTTTTTAATGTATACGGCCCACAACCGAGTTATTAACATCTCCAAAACTGTCTTATGGAAACTAAAACCTGGCTGATCATCAGTACATTTAATTTAACACTACTAAAACTGAGTGTGACCAATTGTATTCTGCTCTGCGGGTATATGCGGATAAGTATGGGTAAAATGGGCCACTCAGCCCTCACACTTCTACAAACCAAAACACAATCATAAAGGTAAAACAAGGACAGTTTAGAGATATACCTCCTTTGCCTTTTTCGATAACATTGGCCAAGGGAAGGCTTTGCTCATAAGAGGGATGTGAATGTGAACCAGTAGTGACCCAAACCACAAAGTAACGCACTCCAAAACAAACAGTATGTCCAATCAAGGTTCTATAAAAATATAAACATTTTAATCAAATGCACCCTCTGCAATAGAACTAATAGAAATACTGTACAAAAATCCAGCCCCAAGGAAGAACAGAGGAGATGCGACAGACTGAGGAAAGTAGCACTGTGAGCATGGTTTCAGGGCTTGTAGACAAATTACTAGCAGTAAACAGGATATGTTGTCGGTGAAAACAGGAGCAATTGTGACCTAACCAGACACTCTGGTCCAAGTGGGCTGAGGGGGCAGTTGAGGGTCAACAATACCTGGATTCAGTTCTTGGTGGGTTGACAGAGCTCAGTTCAGGAACTATTTATCATAGAAGGCCCACGTAGCAAGCAGGCATCGAGTAGGGGCAAGTGAGGTCGCTCTGTGCAGTTGAAGTCTAAAGGCAGCTCTCAAGGATGTTAGCAGGAACCCACTCAGAGATACAAGGGTTCATTTGGCCAGCCACAGGCCAAGTGGGAATGCATCATCTAAGATGACCACATTCACCATCTCTTCCTCTTCTTCTTCTGTGAGAGTAGCACTTACTACTGCCTGCTTGGGTCTACCCATGCAGGTGGGTTCTCCCTTCCTATGGCAACCCCCTGCCAGGTATGATACACCCCTCAAAACCAGAAATAGGAAGGAGCCCTAGGGCTTTCTCCCCCTGCCCCATACTCCACAAATTAACAAATTATGACCTGAGCCCAAATGGCAGCATGGACCCATAAACCCACTCACAGCGTTGAGACCTTTGAACCAGGAAAGGGTAGGCGCACCAGGCCTTCTCACCCCTGCACCCACACCCCCACCCCAAATAAATTATGCCCCACAGTCGCCAGTGACAGCACCCATCCATACATCTCCTCACAGGAGTGAGCTTTCTCAACCAGAACTGGCAGGAGCCAAAGGCCTTCCAACCCTGCCCCCACACACCCACTACAAAAAGTGGCAACCCCATCTGCAAACTTCCTCCCAGGGCTGAGACCGGTTCAACCAGAAAAAGGCAGGCGTCATGGGGCGTCCTATATTCCTCCCCCTATGCTCGCAACCCCATAAAAGGACTCACCCACAAGCACCATTGTTTGGATAAACCATCCATCAATGAAGGTTCAGCGCCTGTGGGTTTCCTCCTCCTGCAACCCCACTCCAGCCAAAAAAGAAATGAAATACCCCCTGACTGCTGGTGGCATCAATTAACAATGTACCCCTACCCAGGGTTGAGACTCTGAAAGCAGAAAAATGCAGGAGCTCCAGGGCGTCCTCCCCCTGGACTGCCGCACCTACCCCAAATAAATACTGCCTAACCCCCAGTGCCTGCACTTTCGCCTTCCAGGGCCCCTTAACCTCTGCAGCTGTACTTGCCATCTTTTCTGCTCCCATTGCTCCCCTCCTGACTGTCACAATGCCCCTGGAACTCCATATTTGTTTCTGACTACTCTTTGATCCTTGGGCTTCTCACTGCTGTACACCTGCCTCACTCTTGTTTTACTCTCCTGCTCCTGGCACCACCATTCAGTCGCTGAATCCTGCAAACATGCCAGTTTGTCCCCAAGCCATGTCAACCTAATCTTCATCCTCAGTCACCCGGATCCAGTAGAATTGATTCCCCACTTCTATTGCCTGAACCTGGACCTGCTCAGCACCTGATCTGCTTACCTCCTGCACTGGTTCACTCCACTGGCCTCTGACCAAAACAATATATCGCCAAATGAAGTTCACTGAGGATGAGTTAAAAGTCCTGGTGGAGGTTGTAGTGAAGATTGATCCTTGGATTACGAGTCCTAGGCAACACAAGCTGTCAGCCCACCAGCACAATTGGATCTGGAGCCAATCTGCACTCAGGCGAATGCCAGCATGCCTATGCAGAACACCCTGGCCCGGGTCAAGAAGCACTGGCAGGACCTTCGGAGGCCTGTCCACAAGCTGATCAGCAAATATTGCAAGGAGTGCTTAGCCGCATGAGGTGGTGCAACCCCCACCCCCAAAGAGGTGGAGCTGTGATCAAGGGAAGAACAGGACATGGTGTTGATTAACCCCAGTGGCCTTGCAGAAATGGGAGGAGTAAAGACTGGAGCCCAAGGTGAGCACACATGCAGTTGGCAGTTGTAGATAAGCATCCTCATTTCTAAGTGGGAAATGGGAGACTGAGCAAAGCATCATGCCCTTTTGCCCCTTATTCCCGCAGTGACATTGTGGACGAATGGTATGGTGCATTCTGCTGAGCTAACCTCCATCTTGTCAGTGCACATGCTGCATAGATGCATGGGTCATAAATTATGATGTGAGATTACCTTATGCCTATTGAATCTGCATAAATTCACCACTTGATAAAATGCACGGAGATTGCATAGGATTCCAATAGCAAGGGATGCCTGCTAAGAGTAGTATGCATGTGGCAGGCACATATACAAGAATCTTCACACAATGGTAAAGTGTTAGAGAGCTGACACGGTTGCACCATTCCCTTTTGTACTCCATCATGCAGATGTCTAAAAAGAATACAGGCAAATCAATGGGTGGTGTAAGGAAAGAATGGTGTTAAACATTAAGACAGGCACATGTGATCACGGTTCAAGTGTGTTTATTGAACTTCAATTGGGTTTGATAAACACCTATTGAAAACCTAAATCTAAAGATGGAAGCAAGCTACGACCATCAAATAATAATAACACAGTTCTAGTAGTGTCTTGTCAAAATAAAAGGGCTTATACTTATAAACCTATTGCCAATCCTTACTTCTGTATACAAATCGTATGGGAAACAATGTTATACAAAAGAAAAGTGTTTGTAGAAATGATATGTCAGGATTTTCAATTCATTGGCTTCCCTGCCCCACATTTTCTGCATGGTACAACACGGCACCCTCAAGCTTACCACAGTATCTGGCTTCTCTAGCACGAAGGTGCAGTTCAAAGCTTCAACATCATGGCCTTCTGTGCCAAAGTCTCTTTGCCATTCAAAGTCTCTTTTTCAGAAGGCCTGATGCAATACGTCAAGCAAAAAAGTTCCTTTCTCCTTAGGGTTTCACTTGTACACGTTCTCGGGTGGTTTTCTGTTCAGCTCGGGTCCCCTTCTAGAGGGCTCAGTCCCACTTTCTTAGGATTTCACATGTACAAATTCTCGGGTGATTTTCTGTTCACCCTGGATCGCCCTCCATTGGGATTAGACCCACTTTAACACAAAGCTTTCAATTGATCTCCCTCTGCTGGGCTCGGACCAACTTTAGCAACTTTGCCACAAGTGTTCTTTACTGTATCAACATGGAAGACTTTTGATTGTGCGCAGGGTTTTGCTTGACCTGTCCTAGGACCACTTCGATTCACAATTCTCTACAACTCTTTCACTTTTCAGTTAGATACCTCACAGAGACCTTCATTTGAGCATCCACGTGGTGCCGGGCCACTCTGTCAAAGATATCTTATATTTGTTTCAAAGTTCAATCACTCATCAGCAGTTCAACTTTACATGCGTCTTTTATCACAAGTATTTCAAACAATGTTCATTTCAGCACTCGCCATACAATGTTGCCGCTTGACACCTCGGCTTCAACACAGACCGCCTTGAATCGGTCTCCCCAACTCACCGGCTGTGTTGATTTCACTGACGCTGCATTGTTCTTGGAGCCAAGGCTAGTACCACAGTGGGTAATTCCCTCTGCCTTGATTCTTGTCGCGAGAGGGCCCCGGGTATCTCCGACACACAATGCAGGATTCTTCAGCCTGTTTTCTTGGTCTTACGCTTTCCAATCTTGAGGGCTCATGAAAGCAACGCTTCCTTGTTGAAAAGGTCAAGGGAACTTCATTCCTTGCAATCCCTTTCTGTTTCACCATCTTTCTCCTATTGTGAAACATCCATCTTGGAACTGATGTTTCCTTGTGTGCTTTGCCTCACTCAGAGTGTGGTACCGTGCTCCCCCTTTAATCCATCTGGAGATGCTTAATGGACGTCAGGTTTGTGTGATGGTCAGTACTTGCCTGACTTAGCCTGACCACTGTATTGGGACACAGCAGGTATTCAGCTCGGGTGCTGTTCCATTTTCTATCATTGCAAGCTGTGTGAGAAAGTGTTCTTGTTGTAAAGGGTGGGGGGTTGGAGTTCCTAAATATCCTACTTGGTAGGATGGGGTAAAGATGTTATAAGGGAGGGGATACAGTGTCTCACCATCAGGTGTCCCTCTTCCACTCCCAGAAGACCCCTCATCCAGGTGATTCTCCCGCACTGGTCCACTCCCAGGAACTGGATCCAAAAGCAATAGCTGTGTCCTGGCCAGCTGGATGACAGGTCCCTGGGGACTAGTGGATGAGACACCTTCTGATTTCTCACATCGGTCCCCTGTAAGCAATATATAAGTACAAGCAAAACGAGCACATCATGTATCACATGGCCCATGCCCTTCATGCATAGCTCAGGTGTATGACCAAAGACCCACATGTAAAAGTACATTTTACAACACCTCCAAGAATGTTGGTAATCCATAGGAATGGCATGCGTTCATGGCACCCATAATCTGCCAGGCAGATGCAAAGCACAAACATATAGCTGTGTGCAAAGTAAGACAGAACATTGTAAATTGAATCTGACATCTGCAAAGGGACAACGTGACATATGTGGTGCATGTACAAAAGCACAGTAACAAGCCCACACCTCACAGGCAAATATGCATGCATTCTTCAACAATCCAGAAACAGACAACTGAAGTTACATTACGTACAACTCACCAAATGTTGACATTCCATGGAAGGGACCAGTGCAGTGTGCTATCACATAGCTACAGTGCTACTCCAAAAATCAACCAATTCCTGACATGCAATTGGCAATGAATGGATGAAAAATGTCGAAGCTGGTAGTACAAGCCTGTCCAGCACTACTGAGCAGACTACTAGGGATTCCAGTAGAACCTGCTGGCTTGTATCTGGTGACCATGACAGGTGCATTGCATGGCAATCCATCAGTGCATGCCCAACATGCACATCTGGCTTGATGGCAATCAGGCACATGGTGCTTCTAGGGTGGGATGAGCACACAGACAAAAAATGAAATCCAAATAAGCATACAAAGTGCATGAAGTACAAACGCCATCTGCACAAAAGGAGCACAAACATTAACCAATATGTTGCTCACTGCACCTGGAAACCTGAAACCCATGTGTTCATTCAAGGAAGGGCAAAAGGACATGTCAAACAAATGTCCATCATTGTTTTCTCGTCAGAAGTGGCCACTCAGCTCTGTTTACGTGAGCCTTTGAACGTAGTGCAGCTTGACGAAGTTAACAAATTCAACTCAGGTCCCTTACTCTAACTGCTCAAGGGAGGCGAGGGCTACGAGCTACCAGTCACGGTCATCAGTATCTGGGGCCGTGCCGTGCGAGGGCTATGCGAGCAGCGAGACACGGACAATAGCACCCGCAGCGTGCGAGGGCTGGAAGGCCTGCGAGCCGTGAGAGGGCCGTGAGGGCTGCAAGTCATGGCAACTAGCACCTGCGCAAGCACCAGGGGCCAGCACCAGGGACCGCCTACAGAATTGGTAAGGTGTGCAGTCTGTTGTACCAGATCACCGGTGCTTGGTGCTCGGGTTGCCTTGGTGCTATCTACGGAGCAGGGGAGCAGGGAGGCGCGCCCCCGAACCCTGGTGGTTCACCTGTTTCAGCCCCAGAGATGCCCTGTAAATTCTCACAACTTGAGGAGCCAGCTGATTAGGCATCCTGTCGGCAGTTTGAGGTCACAGTACTGATAGTATTTAGGCACGGACGCCTTGAGAGGTGTGGAGTGAGCTAAGAAGAGGGATAATAGAGAACTGTGGTAGGAACTGGCGGCAACGGGGGCCTTCACTGCTCACCCCCTTATTGTACCTTCCCTAACACCCCTCCTCCTCACACTATATTACAAGTGTCTAATGGTACGGCTAACCGGCATTACTTAAGCATTTACCTTAAGTGTTCATTTTTTCTAAACTTGTTTGCCTATGGTGCTATCATAGGCACCAGGGTGGTGAGGCTAATAAAGCAGATAGCACCAATTTAGGTGGAACAGCGATAGACCGCAGTGTCCCGGGGCCACCACTGTTTACCGCCAAACCCAGTTGTGAATACATTCCAACATTGGTCAGCCTTAATTTAGGAAACTCCTGGCTGAGTGCCTTTGTTCCTGTAACTGATTGTCTCTAGGGAAAGTAGCTCTGAACATCATCGAGCACGAGTCACTTTTGATCCCACGTGGGTCTTTGATTAATAGAAAAATCTGAGACACGGGAGCCACTACAATAAGAAGCTGTAGGAAACATATTGGGTGAGAAGCCGATTCAGACATTTAGCCCTCCACCAGTAAGCGGGTAATGTCTCAGGGGAAGGGTTCTCCACAGACTAAACACAATCTACGCAAATCCAGGAAACAACCCAGTAAGGCGAACACCGACTTGGTCCCATTGGCGATCAATATGAAGCAAGAAAAGAAACTCAAGAACCCCATTTCCTTGGATGAAGCCATGATTACAGGATTTTTCACCCCAAACCCATTGATTCCTCCCTTGGATATTACCTCCACCAGTATTGAAGAGATTGCCGTCCCAGGTCCTAGTGCTAGCGGATTAATGAGTTCGACCAACTATGAGGACATTGACAATAATTCCCTACTGGAGCTATGCTTAAATATCCAAAAGGGAATGTTATCACAAATACCACTGTCAATAGAAAATGGTACCCCGCCTCAGGCTGAGACCTATCCAGGTGGAATGACGGAGCCACCAAATCCGTCGGGGAGCTTTGGTCGTCTTTCTGCTTCACCCAATCTGGTCCTGACCTCGATGGAAGATGGACCTGAGAAAGAATCAGAGGAGCCAGAATGTACCGTATCTATGGCCAACGAGATAGCGGAGCTACAGTCTTCAGTGGCTTCCATACAATTTGCTCTTAGGATCTTGCTGCAAATGTCAGGAAGAATTTTGGCCAATACTACAACAGATGCCGACTCATGACTTGCCGGGAAATGAACGTGAAGAGGCCGACGAAAATCATTCTGTAGCCTTCCGAATTGCTGAAGACAACAATGAGCAACAAAACAATGAGTTCCCTCTGGAGTCTGAACAAAGCCCTTTAGTCTACTTCTCTCGGAAACAGCGCCGATTGACAAAGAAAGCATTAAAGAACATCAAACCCATCACGCAGCCAGCTCTGGAGTCAGACATATCATCTCCCATAATGCAGTCTAAAAAAGCTGGGAAAAGAGCAGCCAAAGCCAGGAAAAATAACCCTCCAGCTAAGGGCCGCCTAACCAGCTGGCTGGTCAAGGACCAAGAGAAGCTGGCTGAATTGGTGGAGGATGAAGAAATGTTGGATAGAAAAAATATCATCCGATTCCTCACTTCTACTGACCTCAGCTGATCTCACATGACCTATGTCACCCTCAAACTTGACTGCCCGCATTTGAACCTTGTATATTTGTAATTATCTGTGTCCTATGTATATTTTGTAATTATCTGTGTCCCATGACCCCACGGTTTTTCTACTGTACATTCTGCCAGGATGTAACCTGTAACTGGCTTGACCTTCGCAAATTTGTATATTCTGTAATCACTGTATTTCATATTGTATGCTATGCTTTGATGTAACCCGCAAGCTCTGCATTTTCTTGCCATTGCGCCCTGCTACCCCTGGGTTTGGCGCGCACAAAAAGTGAATAAACAAACAAACAAACTGACCACAGTGAAGACGAAAGGAGGCCACCTACGCCGGCGATATCAGTAAAATCAGCAGATTCAAGCAACAAACCGATGAGGGAAATATCAATATTACCTGAAGACGGGAAAGATCTATCCAGCAATCGTGTGTGCCTTATAAAAAATCTATATCAGAGTGGCAAAAACAAATGGTAAGCTCGATCTGAGCTACTGGTGAGGTTCAATTTGGTCCCAGAACTACGTGTCCTCACAACTGACGACTTTTTATTTGTTGAGCCGCTGAAGGGTCCTAAGCCGAATGTTTCCACTCTACATTGCACATTTTCATCAACAGCCAAGATCATCAGAAAATATAAAGAGGATCTGAGGCTTGTGGATATTGATATTGATGTGGATCTGAACGAGGCTGACCCTAATGCAATACCAGAGGATTTTTTATCACTCCAGTTAAGCCCTTAGTATCCTCTTCTATTACGGAAGGGAAGCGAGTGGACATTGCTGAATTACAGCAAACTCTGAAGTGGTTGTTGGACTCCCTTCCGGGTGTGGTATCCAACAATTGAGATTTTACCATCCTCACATGGAATTGCAGAGGCCATTCCCATTTGTTGAGAGCGGAGGGGTCAGCCTCAGTTTTGGCCAAACATAGCTGCTTTTGTCTGCAAGAAACATGGGCGACAGACCCATTGGTATTTGATGGCTATGTGGTGCACCAAGCTTTTGCTACTAGAGGAGAAGAAGGTCGTCCTTCAGGTGGTTTACTTATTGGGGTGACTAATTCACTGTCCTCTAGACGGGTCAATAGTTGCCAAGAGAACAATATTATTGCAGTCAAAGTGGAATTGGGTCAAGAATTTAGTCCAGAAAGATTCCTCCTTATAAATCTGTACAACCCACCCGGAGCAGTAAAAAGGGAACCAATACAAGAGGCACTACAGGAGTTAATGACATCATGGTTGATAAATTCTGAGAATTCTGTAGTGGTAGTGCTGGGGGACTTCAATTGTCATATGACAGGAACGGGACTCTCTTCTTCTAATCCCAAGCTGAAAGACAAATGTACAATGATGCACAGTAAACAAGATGTGGAGGGGCTGGGATGGATACGACTGCTTGATTGCTGGGAACTAGAAATGATCAACGGCCGTACCCCCGGAGATTTTCTGGGACAGACATGGTTTAACGGTACGGTATTTAGTACACTGGATTATATCTTTCTGTGTCCCAAAATGCTACACCTAGTTGCCGATATGGAAGTGACCTCGAATGATTGGAGTGATCATGCTTTTCTCTGATGCACTTTTAACATTGTGTGGGCCAGTCTTGCTCAGTGCAATATGGGTACAATTAAGGTAAGCCAGGCAGGGACCAGAATAAACTGGTCAAACAATAACATCAGTCGGGCCACTAAATCTTTACTAAATCCCACTTGTAGCCTACCTGATTTCTATGCCATGTCCATTAATTCTATTGAGGAGTGGGTGTCAGCCTTTTCTATCAAACATGCCACATCTACCAGAGGACCTATGACAAGAGAGAAAGGAAATTTGCAGCCATTTAATAGTGGGATTAGAGATGTCAAGAGGGGTCTTGGAGCCAGCCTGTGCAAAATCAAGGTCCAGAATCTTACCATGCCACAATATGACACACTGGCAAGGAAAATAAAAAATAGATATAGGACAACTATTAAGAACATCAAAACGGCGGTAAGAAGTCGAGCTCATCAGCAATTAGTTCAAACTATTTGCTCTAAAAATTCACTAATTATTTGGACACTTCTAAGTGAGGCTAGGGGCAAAAGTAAAAGCTCACTAGACAATCCTATAAGCAGAGTTGCATGGGAAAAGCACTTGAAGGAACGCAACTCTCTATCAGTGCCTGACGAGATGAATATAATTTGTGAAGCTCCGATACATCGCCCTTTTGATGTTTCTCCGGAGGCAATATTGGCTAAAATTAAAGATCTAAAATCCTCAAGAGCACCTGGCCCGAACGGATTGTCCAATGCAGTCATTAAGAGCTATCCGGAATTTTGGTCCAGTCTATTAGCCATTCTATCCGAAAAGATCTTGGAATATGGAACAATCCCCCATTCCTGGCAATCTGCAATACTTGTCCCAATTTTTAAAAAGAGAAATAGATTAAATCCCAACAACTATAGACTACTATCTATGCGAGATGCTACAGGAAAAATAGTTGCATCTTTATTATTGAGTGAAATGCAGAAATGGGTAGACACTGCCAACATTCTGTGCACATTTAGGTGAGAATATTCCATGACCCATAATCTTGTTTTAATGGACATCCTACGTACTAGAGCACTCACTAAGGAGCAGCCTCCACTCTATGCGCTGTATATTGATTTTAAGGCGTCATTCCATTCCATTTCTGTGGCTCAAACTAGATACCATCGGGTGCCCAAATGGGATACTATACTATCTTAGACTCCTTCACCATAATAATACAGTCAGGCTCAAATTAGATCAGGAAGGGCATCTGACCAACATGGTGCATCAAAACAGGGGAGTCAAACAAGGGTGTGTCACTGCACCATTGGTCTATAACCTATATGTGCATGATATACCAGTAGCAATTGAGGCTGTCAACAACTTCCCCCCCAAAATTGGAGATTCCCACTGTGCTGTGTTGGCTTACGCAGACGACTTGGTACTGCTGGACAACACCACAAGTGGCCTTAGAAGATCGGCTACTGCACTTTGGGAGTATGCCAAAGTCAATGGGCTGACTATTAACTTCGACAAAACCAAGGTTATCAGATACACTCATAAAAGAGCCAGTAGAATTAACCTCATGGTGGAGAATATGAGCATAGCATATACACCATGTGATCGATACCTGGGGATTGAATTTGAACCATATGGAGACTATAAGGCATGCAGGCAAGCGCGTATTATTAAAGCCGCCCAAGTGTCTGTCCTCATGGCTAGCTTTTCTCACAAGCAGGGGGGATTTACAATGTGGGCCACGCGGCATCTATATATCCAAGTGTTCACCCCAATGACTACGTACGGCCTAGAAGCACTCTGGACTTTAGACCTGGCGTGGCTCCAAGTGATTGAAGGAAAATTCTGGCGCCGGATCTTGGGGCTACCTCCTGGAGTCCCAATGGCCCTAATAAGATTAGAACTTGGACTCCTCTCTATAAAAGCCACTGTTCTAAAAAAGAGAGCAGATTTTTTCCTGAGGACGATGGGTGGCTCCACTAACCCACTATTGATAACTGTCCGACAGGAATTAGGTAAAAGCAGTGCTACTAGCTCACTATATGAGCCTATGATAAAATATCTAACAGAGATAGGATGGAATCACAGAAGAATTAGCTATTTGAAAGCAGTGCAAAATGCGCTCTATAAGCGAGTTGCCTTATGGGATTGGTTAGAAAACTATGCCCATTTGATTAAATTAAAGAAATATAATTTTGTCCATTACAGACACTATGGGCCTCATTAGGACGCAGGCGGTAAGGGGTTTACGGCGGCGTAAACAGCGCCGACCCTTACCGCCTGATTCCGAGGTCCCTTAGCGCCATTGAGGTTTTAACACCTGCTTTTAGCAGGTGTTAAAATCCATGGCGCTAAGGGACCTTGTCGTTAATTACGCCACCGTAATTTACGGTGGCGTAATTAACGCCTTCCCCACTCCCATTATGCCCTATGGGGCAAAAATGGGAATGGGGAAGGGTAAATGGGTTAATGGGGACTTACCGCCCCGCCAACCTCGGAATGGGGCGGTAAGTCCGCCAACCACCATGGCGTAAACGCAGTTTACGCCATGGCGGTAAAGGTACGACCCAGGCGGTAACTTACCGCCTGGGTCGTAATGAGACCCTATGACTTTATGAAGCCTCAGGCATACCTAAATCTCTGCCCAGCTATAAGACTTAGGCGATTCATTATCTTGCTAAGACTAGAACAGCTCCCTACCAGGATGAACTTGGGGTGTAGAGCAAAAACTCCTATAGAAGATCGAACTTGCCGTCTGTGTAATCAAGCTGAAACCCTTGAGACAGACAGACACTTACTAACTCAATGTCAGGCTATGACCCAATCCATCCAGGCAACATTAGATAAATATGTGCACAAATTAGGAACCATCGGCGAATTGTCTTTTTGACAATATTGCATGAACTGTGGGAATATGAGCTTATTAGTGGTCTTATATAATATATGGACAAGGATTGAAACCAGATTGGGCCCTCTGCTATAAAGTGTGATAAAAACATTCATAAAAAAGTATCTATATTTACTGTGACTGAAGACAAATCGATCCGAATACCAGTATAACTTTCATAGGCCACATTCACTTCTATTAATTTCTTTACATTTTTTGTTATTAAATATAGTAAGGTATTTTGACAATCCAATTTTACATTTATGTGAAGATGTATACATATTGATACTGTTGTTCATTTTGTTGTTTTATATTATTGTCCTTTCTATTGTGGAAATTTGTGTATGATATGTGTAAAGTTTAAGTTACTTAGACTACATCACATTTAATTAAATTAAATCAAGGGATGTGATGATATTAGAAACTGACACTTGCAATGTGAATGTGATGAGTAAGTAACATGCTAACAAGTTACCTCACAAATACATAGATACTCAGACACTCAGTGATTGGACAGCCTGGTTAACTGTCAGCAAGCAGCGTCTCTCCATTGTCCCACCATAACTATGTCTGAAGACCCTCAAATGCCTCTCAACTCACAAGCCGCGACCAACACAACATCTTGGTTGATTCGACAGAGCCGGAGTGGGAAGAGGTACGAAATGGGAAATGTACCCCATCAGCAAACCCGCAACATGCCTGCAGAAACACATAGGAGAAAGGTAAAAGGACAAATCAATATAATTCCCGACATGATCTGGCTTCGGGTAGGCAAACAATAAGTGACGTGCAGAGGAACCACAATAAAGAGGGCAAACATTGCTTGATGTGACACATTCATCATGTGCAATAACTCATGACCGCACTGCCAAGCAATGTAAATGGTTATTGTTACTTCTCAGTGTCTTTTCATAGGCAGTTGATTGAGGGTGTATGCATCTAAGGAATAGGGAGACATGATGGAGCGTCCATTTGCATACATACTAAGAAACACATGGCATAATCTCAATCTACCCTTTGGCAACAATGCTAATATTTTACACAGGTGAACAACAGAATGAAGCTCCTGCACAGGAACAAGGTTCGACAAAGGTCACACATGCTATGCAGAATCCTCATAACCTGGAAGATGTGAATGCATCAATGAATATGTCCCCAAAACAATTACAAGTGTACACAATCTGGAGTATGCATGCCCTTCGTTGGGATTTACAGTAATGCCTCACTGCCAGAAAATGGAAAGGCCACACTGGTGGCACGTTGCAAGGTTCAAACCTTGCACACAGTACAACATCTGTACAAAAATACATCCCACATACAACGCAATGACATGAACATTCCTGTAGCCAAATGTTACTCCTGTAAATACCATATTTGTGTAGGTAACACTCTATTAAGAAATGTAGAGCATCTACTGCTGGTAATGAAGAATTGCAAGTGCAATGCACCCAGATTAAATACCACCACTAAATGTGTGTTTGATATGATATGATATGGCATTTATAACGCGCCTGTACACAAGGGTTTCTAGGCAAGAGAATGAAGGCACTACTGAAGAGGAAGATGAATTACATGATAAAGATGGCAAACACACAGAAGGGGGCAAATTACTGATAGTTGTATGTGGCAAAATACCCCGATACTCCATGGAACAGTAGTTCATCATCTGGCAGCAACATGGAACTCCAGCCCACATCCATCAATAGACAGCGGCAGGATAGCCACAGTGATCAGTACCTCCACCTTAAAGTTCAAGATACACAGGACAATGCCATTGTGGCCCAACCAGAGCGCTGGGGACATGCAGGTGATGGTGAAGGATACCTCCACTCCCTTGGAGGGAACAACAACTTTGCCAGATACAGGGCTGACTGCACCTCCTCCGGGACAGTGAGATCAGCCCCTGACCAGGTAAAGACATCATCTGTCACCTGTCATATGCAAGGCATGCCTCTAAATGCTCACAGTAGAGAGAGTACATCACGATAGGGAAGAAAGGCCCATGTCGATCTTGTAAGGATAACAAGTTTTAATCTCACACGCAGATGAGAGCTACAGCAAAGAACTCTGCTGCTAAGAATATTCTGCCAAAGAGAGGCACAAGGAGAAACTTTTAAAGGTATACAGTGTCATAATGATGCAACAACATACAGTAAAACGGACCCTATACATGTCACACCTTTATCCATAAGGGGTGCCCGTCTATTGGTCCCAGCCCAGTCCGTCTGTCTTGCATCATGTGGATGCTGCAGGGCTTATTTTCTCCTCATGTCGATTGTCAGAAAACAAATTAATTATACCCCTACTACACAACTCGTTTTATGTTTTGTTATGTTAGCTGAATTTGTAGTACGCACGTTCACCCGAGTGCATCTTGGCACGAGGACGAACAAAGGAAGGCTGTGGATATCCACAGATTTAGCAGAAGAGAACAGTTTTAAATAAATGACGAAGTGCAAGTGGTTCTCAATCTGTCTTCGTTTAAGCGGAAGGCTATTCCAAAGTTACTAGCTGCCACAGAAAAGGGCCAGCCCCAATTCGCTGAAGACAGAATTTGGGGACCAGAACCAGGCGGTCGTTTCCTGTGTGCAGAGTCCAACAAGGAATATAGGGTTGCAACTTATCCCGAAGGAAGTCAGCTCCGATCTGATAACAGGCCCAGTGGACCAGACAGACAGGTTTGAAAAATATACAATGTTTCACTGGAAGCCAGTGCAGAGTTGCAGAACCGGACTGATGTGAGAACCGTATGGTGTCGTTTTGGCTTCCCGAGCAGCTGGGTTCTGCAACAGTTGCAGACCAAGGATAAGGCCAACCGGCTGAGCCAAGTAAAGGGCAATACAGTAGTCAAGCCTACTGAAGACAAGAGAAGCCACAACTAGAGGGTGGAGCGAGGAAGGGAAAAAGGGTAGAATCTTACAGAGAACCCTCAGTAAGAAGTGCCCAGACTGGCATACCGCACTGACCTGCGATGCCATAGACAGAGATGTAGACAAATAGACCCTCAGGTTTTTCACTGCTGTCAGCCGAGTAGGAAACACACACACTGAAGAGGCCCAGAAAGAAGGGGACCAAGAATCAGATACAGAGGAGGTCCCCACCACCAAGACCTCCGTCTTGTCCTCATTTAGTTTGCGCCAACTGGCACTCATCCAGTCTCCCACGGCCGACAGGCAGTCACATAGACGAGACGACACATCACCCCCGTCGAGATCTAATCGGACCATGATTTGTATGTCGTCCACATATGAGTAACACATGAATCCATATGAGCGGATGAGAGCAACCAATGACGGACATAGATGTTGAACAACATCAGGGACAAGGCGGAGCCCTGGGGGACCCCACGAGAGAGAGAGAGTAAGAGGAGACAGAAAAGTAGACTACAATACAGACTGGCCTTTATTGGTCAAGAAAGAGGTAAACAAGGCAAGGACAGGGCCAGAGATGCCAATGGAGGGCAGGCAAGAGAGGAGGAGGGAGTTGTGAACAATATCAAAGGCCTCTGATAGATCAAGTAGAATAAGGGGCCCCACTACCCCCCCGTCAACCAGCCTGGTCATATCATCCATTACCGATACTAGGCCGCTTTCAGTGCCCCTCCCGGGATGAAACCCAGACTGAAAGGGATCAAGCACTGAGGAAGACTCCAGAAAGATAGACACAAGTGGGGAGATTAAAGCCTCAAAAAGTTTGATGAAGAAAGGAAGTAAAATGATAAGACGAAAGTTAGAGAGGATAGAAGCATCCAGAGACGGTTTCTTTAGGAGAGGGACCAAAGTGGCCTGTTTAAGTTCACTAGGGAAAGATCCTAAACCACAGGAGAGATTTACAGCCTGAGTTACCAGAGGGATGATCAATGGCAAAAGGTCCTTTAGGACAAATAAAGGAACAGGATCAGATTTAAGACGAGAGATGGCTGTCAGCACAACCTCATCTGTAAACACCAGGAAAGTTGCCCAGACAGCGGATGCAGGCTTATTGATATTGTCGACCCTCAAGTTCACGCCAGAATGGGAAAGGTCTATATTGCCACGTATACTAGCAATTTTAGAGTGAAAGAATTCAGCTAAAGCCTCACAGTGCAACTGAGACGCCAAGGCAGTAGGCAGAATACGAGCAGTGGATGAAAACAATTTTACGACAGAGAAAAGCTCTTTCGACTGATTAAGAGCAGTTTCAATACTATGTGTAATAAAAAAATGTTTGGCTGATTTACTAGTCAAGTGATAGCTTTGGGACAAGGAAAAGAGTTTAACATTATCACAAAGGTTATAAGAGGAGCGTCATTTGCGCTCGGCTTCATGTACCCCCAGTTTAGCCACTTTAAGTTCGGCTGAGAACCAGGGATGAGAGGGCCCTGCAACAAACATATGTTGACTTGAGGGGCAAGATGGAAAAGTCAATTAGCCAGTCACTTTGACATTTGGCCACAACAGCAGATGCTAGGTGAGGCATGTCCATATCGCGCCAGTTCCTCCTTTGAATGAAACTTTTAGCAGTATGGGGCAGACGGGGCATAAGAGGCACCAGGAAAGGGACCAAAAAACAGTCTGTCCAAGAGAGCGGAATCACGGGGAAAACCGCCAGTCCAGTAATGGCTGAGAGAATTAAGTCTAGGATCCCTCCAAGCCGGTGATAGGTTCGCTCGCATGTTGTTTGATACCTAAATCAGAAAAGCTCTCGAAAAAATGCCTCAAATTAGGGGCGAGAGGCAAGTTATATCTAATGTTAAAGTCACCCAAATGACCAGATTTGCATATTTCAAATGGAGTGAAGAGACTATCTCCAGAAAAGAATGAAAAAAAAGCAAGTGAGACTCTGGCGGGCGGTACACAACTAATAAATGTACAGACTCTGGTGCAGATATCGCCAAACATACTAACAGTGATTCCATACCCAAATCGTGGATTAAGGGCACCATGGTGATTTGAAAAGCAGTTTTGAAAATAATAATGATCCCCCCAGGACGGGAGGCAACTCTATCCATATGGATACTTTTGTAGCATTCCAGAAAAAACTGCGGAAACATGGGAGCCGAGGTGTTGTACAGCTGCGTTTCGGTAACACAAAGCAAGTTGGGGCCGTCATCACAGAGTAAGTCATATATGTGGTTGGCATGTGCAACCATCGAATGTGAGTTCAGCAACTGAACATTGAAGGGCGATTTAGACATAACGTGAGCCAACCCAGGGACAGGAGGGGACATAGCCAATTTCATAGAAAATACTGAATTTGTGGGCACCAGACTCAAGAGTCTGGAGCATGAGTAGCAGCAATGTAGTGTTGAGAGAGAGCCCCTGGGCTCGCCCGAGGCCCGGACAGGCCCAGACGCGCTTACCTTTGGAGCGACTTCAGCGCACTGAGAACGCATGCACTGCGCATGACCGCTGCACTGTCTGCGAAGTGAGAACATAATAATAATAAAAATAGAAAAAAAATCCTACTGAAAAAATATTGAGTGTGGATGTATGAGGTGCCCAGTCATGTGCCGTGGCCTGGTAGGTAATCCCCAACCTGAAAGGAAATTAAAATGTGCAATAATAAAATCAATAAAACAGAAAAGCAACTGGTAGCGCTAAGCCGTACCTTGTGAATCCCTCATACTGTGCACTTGGCCGGCCTTAAGACAGACAAAAAGGAGGTTCTGGGACATTCTAACCTTCACACACACTTTTCACTCACTACTTTCCATGCCATCTGGCTCCAAGGTCTCCACCCTCGTTTTGTACTATAACTCCCAGCACCTCGCGATACAAATCACCTGATTGTCACTTCAATGATGCTCTCTGTTTGTCCTCTTTGAACATCTCAGGACTTGTTACTTTGGGGTTGGTGGTCAAAGGGCACCTGGTGCAATGGAATTCAGAGGTCTTAAGTTTTAGCCAGTTATATGAGCTATAACTCGTGGTCACCTGGGGATTTGCCGGGTCATGCTTTGGCCAGTGTGAGATAACATACGCAGTATGTGCTGGTTAGTGATCACAGCCTTGTAGGGCACAATCCTCTCAAGC
Organism: Ambystoma mexicanum; assembly: GCF_040938575.1. Lineage (NCBI taxonomy): Eukaryota > Metazoa > Chordata > Amphibia > Caudata > Ambystomatidae > Ambystoma > Ambystoma mexicanum. The sequence goes on along the minus strand of NC_090924.1, from coordinate 1,110,317,147 downwards.
ATCTTTGCAACACTGTTAGAACAATGAATAGGCGTTGTAGCCATTGGGGGAGGTGTGGGCTGTCCTCATTGGAGCTCCGGCATGAATGGGGATTTCTGTGGTCTCGTGAATTTGGGCCTAGTGCACACAATGCCACATTTACCGTGAAAGCCTTCCCTTCTACCTATGGTTACTAATATCTATGCAAAAACAGTAATGCTTCTTGCAACCTATGCTGTACTATATGGCTAGACTATATTTGATTATGTTGGAGTAGGGTCCTTTTAAACTGGGAGGTAGTTCCCTCACCATCTCCCCTCATCCCTGGCTGACTATAGTGCTTCAAATGCATCTCGCCATACTCTAAAGCACCTTGGGGGGTAGGACAGGGCCGTCTTTACTTCCACATATGTCTGAGTTCCCTTTATTGGTACCCAGGCCCTAGATACTGACTGCAAACTCTCCCCCCTATGCACATACTCTTCAGGTGAGCAAGTCATATAGATGAACCCACTCCCCCACCAGGTGCACCCAAACCTCTGTGTAATTTTCTGGGTCAGGTGTAGAGAAATTATAGTGTGTTATAGATAATCAACTTCATCTCCATACGGGATAGGGAACATTTCATACTTAGGGCCACCCTGTGGGACATCGGTTTATACTTCAATGTTTTTTTCATTTTGCAAGGTGCTTTTGGAACCCCAATTGATACCATAATTCTTGCGCTATCAGGTGCCACATTGGTACAGCATCGAAGGGCCAGCTGACAGGTACAGAAGATAACAAGGATGAACACGATCGTAGCCATTAGCATCTTCATGATCGCTCTGAGCCATGACAGAGCCCAATTGACTATCGTAGTAAACCAATCACTGTCCTGTATTCCTCCCTCCTTCATGCAAACTCGCAGGCATTGGACAGCTGCGATGATGTGAGATAATGATGCACTCTCCAGAACCTCTGGAGGCAAAAAATGTGCAGCAGGAATCACCAAACTTGTTGCAAACCCCGCTTTCCATTGCTGTTAACATGTCCAACACGTAGCGGTTTTGCTTCGTCATTAGTCTCAATACACGCAACTCAACATTAATCACATTTAATCTGTTCTCTGTGTCGTTCACAAGCTTGACCAGATCCCATCTGATGATCTGCAACCATTTGCCTTTCACTGTAGCCTGCACTCCCGGCAAAAGTAAAGATGCAAAAAAGGATTCTGCTGAGCTGAAGAGCCTGTATTCTTCTGGCATTTCAGCAAGCAATGTGGAAGAGTCTTTAGATTTGTAATTCAATCTTTTCATCCTTTCCGGTTGTTGGAACTCTTCCTGGCTGGATATGTGGCAACCAGGCCTTTATCTTCACTTTCGGTTGTGGGGAGACTAGTTGTTCCCTCCGCAGGCAGTGCTTCCCCTTCAGGTGTTCGTCTGGGATTACTAATAGTGATGAGTGCAATGTGGCCAGCGAACAACAGCCCCTCCATGATGCAAGTGAGCTTGTCAGCCACAGACCCAGTAGTAATCCCTCAGCACCGCTGTCCCTTTCTTCATGTCTGTGATCAAGAGAGTCTTATTGCAATGTTCATTGGGGTCAACAAAGATTGTACCTTTGCTGCAGAAACAAAGTCTATATTCTTCTTCCCTGTGCACTCACACCGGCTGTTCCAATCCATGTCAGCTTTGTGATATTCTCTGTCCAGATATGCGCACAGAAAGTATCCCAACATGCTATCCTTTCCTTGCTATTTGTTACCAGTCCTTCTGCCAAGCATGGTAGTGTGATATCCTGCAAGTTATTATTGATATATTTTCTCCCTCAGATAGGGTAGCTCCACAGACTTGATGTTTTTTGGATCCTCTTTGCACTTTACAAAATCTGGACACAACATTCTTGGAATGTTCCCTTTAGCTGCATAGCACAAGATGAACTAGACATTGTGCCTCTATAATTGGGACTGCTTGTGGTATTAACACATTGGGAGTCCCTGATGCATGTGGAATGAGTGAAAACACATAACAGCTCCCATTCACAGCGTTTCTCCCCACACTACTCATATCAGAATATCTTGAGTTAGTGAACTCGGGGTGATGAATATCCTCAATCACATGAAAACCCAACCCTTGATACATGTCATACTTTTCCTTAGGTTCATTAGGTTCATCACAATTTGGGAATCGGCACTGACACAATGGTTTAGTATCATTATCACATAACCAGTGTACTAATCTTTCAAGTGTGTGAAATTGGTTCAAATTAAAGCGCATGTAAAGTGAATTAGCCTTTGGAAATGGAAAATAAATTAGATAGGAACTACGCAGGATTCTTTTTCTAAAAAACTTTGCGTATTTAATGTACATACGGTATTTATCCATTTCCTCAATTATTACAATTGAATCGATATCATGTATTTTTTTTAACAAACCCTGGCCGAATAATTAAATCCTCAGTTGAAACATCAAGTTTAGACAGTAATATTTGCATTTTTCTGCAAAAGGACCCAAAGGAGTTCAATCCATTTTAAATCATCATCTCGTGGATATCTTTATACAAGGAGTTCGAAGGTGGATCCAAAATTTTGCCATAATTGTTTAACATCCTTCATTCGTATCTAGCAGCTAATGAACTCAAGCCTAGTTCATAGCGATCTACATTAGGAACAGAAAAGGCTAAATGAAGATTTGACTTCCATACACGGCCTTGTAAAGTATTTAAAAATGGTCTGACGTCTATCAGGCAGATATCCAACTCATATAACAACACTGGCTCCACTTTTAAAATGTAGAAGTCTAACAATGTTAACAGTGAGAATGTGCAATATTTGCAATTGATCACTCTCATTTATGAAAGAAGTGGTCGTATTTTCTGATTGAGAATATCGTTCCACATTTTCAAAGAAGATGAATTGCACATAGTGTATCCCAAGTATTTTAAGCGTGCTGGTTGATCAATGTAGATGCCCTCAATAGTCCATTTATAAGGCTTCAATTTTGTTTCCACCGTAAAGATCATAATCTTAGATTTATTCAGATTAGGTAATATGTTGTGCTTAAGTGCGTACTTTGAAAACATTTTTAATTTCTTTTAAAGCCCAAATGGGGTGACATCTAGAAGTATGAGTTTGTCTGCAAATGCTATCCAATGTAGTCAAATCTTGCCCAGTCTCACAGTAAAAATATTAGTTTAATTCCATGACCATCCCGGTCACTTAAATACAAATTAAATAAAGCAGATGCTAAATTGCACCCTTGCTTGACTCCCACGTGAGTAGGTATAGTGTCAGTTAGTGCACCCTCCTGATTAATTCCCCTGTATGCAGTATTCTCATGTAACATAGATATTAAGAGAGAATTATGGAAGGGGGTATACCCAATTTAATAATTATATTCCACAATATTTCTCGTATCACACTGTCGAAGGCCACCATATAGATTGGATTCAATCCTTTACTCTTGGTTTGCACCAGGATATGAGATAATATGGTCGTGTTTAGTGCCATACCCATTTTTATGCAGAATCCAATTTGAAATTTAGATAACGTGTCATGTGCACGAATGTGTTTTTCCAATTCATGAAGAATTCAAATTGAGAATATCTTGGCGGAAGCATCCGTCAGAGCGATAGGTCTATAGTTTTCAGGCAGTGCAGCATCTCCCTTTTTGTGAATTGGTACGATTATTGAAAGTAACCAGGATTTAGGAACGATCTGTGCGTCAAAAATATGTTTAAATTTAACCTTGAGAATGCACGCCCGGAACCTTGGATTAGATTTATAAACACAGGTTGGGATAACATCCGGCCCTGCAGCTTTCGAGGAATTTATTTTAGAAATTCCCCATTCAATGTCAGTAAGGTTCCATTCAAGTTTACCCATCATTGATTTCAAAATTCTTAAATGTGGGATACCAGAATAACACAAAGGTAGTTGAAATACCGTTTTCATGTATTCCTTCCATACTTCTGCAGAGATAGAGGAGTGAAAACATTCTCTATGTTTACAATTTTCCTGCTTGATCATGGACAAAATAGATTTAGTGTCATGCTTACAAATGTATTTTATCATTTTTTGGTTTTCCAGGTTGTCCATTTTAATTTTAATTTGTTTCACATTGTTCTTTTATAACTGAAGAATGCATTTCTTATCTTGCCTGTACTGGTCTGAACACTTATTGCTGTGCCTCAAAAACCTCAGTTCTCTATTTTTGTTATGTTTTATTGAGTTGAGCTCCAAGTTGAATGAAAACATATGACTACAGTTAAAAGGTTTTTTTTTGCTTTCCAAATATGCGTAATATGATATTGTTTACTTGTTCTACTATTGCACTAAGATTCTCTTTTCCCTGATAATGTCGCCAATCTTTTCTATTTCTTGTGAAATCATGTTAGTGATTTCGTATATACACAAATTGGAGTTCCAGCGCAGGGAAATCAGTGGACAATCTATTTCAAGTACCCTTAGGCTGGATTAATGCAATACTGTGTAGTTGACAAGTTTATCCTTAACTGAATTAACAAATGATCACTCAATTTACCATCACAAACAATTGCAGGCTCACAGAGGTTACTAATTGTTTTTGAAATGCAGAAATAATCAATTAGGGAACAAGCTAAGCCAGGTTTCCATGTGTATTTTGGAGAATGAACTGCAAATTTGACAAAGGATAGGTCCCATTCGGAGAAATATTCAACCCATCTTTTGCCTCTGCGCTTGGACAATGATTCACCAAAGACTTGAACCTTGTAGGTGTTAGGTTGACAGCCCTCATCACAAGGGGAGTTGAAGTCGCCTGCCACGATTATCCCATTGTTTGGTTCAAACATGAAAGCATCTTCAAGGATTGAGTCCAGCTGATTGAAGATGCCTTCCTGAGTAATTTTAGCAGGATTCCAATATAAACATACAAGCAGTAAGTGCATTACAACCCTATCTTATATGCACAGTTCAACCACTAGAAGATGTTCAGTGCAATATATAGGTTTGGATACTGTACTCAAAGCATTTGCAATAGCAATCACTAATACTCCAGAAGGTCTTTCAGCTAGGGCTAAAGTTGCAGATGAAAAATATACAGTATAACCATCTAGATAATAATGACCAACCTTCATGGTTTCTTGTAGAAATATAATGTTGGGTTTGTGTGAGTTGGGAAGTAAGGAAAACAACATTTGAAAACTGTTGAATCCACATGGATTCCAACAACATCACAGTAAAGTCATATATCTTGAGCTGGCTACGCAGAAGTTACTGCAGGTTTGTCTACGAAGATAGATTAAATGAAAGGTTCGAGCCACTTCCAATCTTTTATTGAATCTGCCAAAGACAAAAACTGCACAATGGTATCATTATTTAAAATCTGGTCACTGTCACCAGCCGTGGCTTGACTTTCAGCTGGAACCTCTGGAACAAACATTAGCTTCCACAAATTTCATTGACTCCTCTTTAGTTTTAAAAAGGTGAATAGACAATCCTAATTGCCCAAAGTCCAACCGGTAGTCCCAAATTAGTTTTAATACAATGATGGAGTGGGCCTTACAAATCATCCGATTGTTCTTGTGTTGTGCTAGAGTAACCCAATCATAATCTTCAGATTTCAAGATTCTTAGAGAAGGAATTTGGCTAATTATACCCAATAAAAAGGAGTGATTAATGCAAGCATTGCCCAGAATCTTAGAATCACTCTCCCAGTCTATCATTTTTTGAGGTCTGCTGGGATGTATCACAGGTGACTAATCTCCCTTCCGAGGGATTGTTGTGCGATCATGCTGCACCATTACACGCACATATGGATGTCATATTTGCAACTAGGGGTGGCTGGATGACCCCTGAGGAGGCGAAACAATTGGTTTGGGGTGATACGACATCCACAATGGACTGACAACTTGCTTTTAAATTTGATATGAAACTAGAGATTAGGAATTTGTTGTGAATAGTGTTCAACGATAGCAAGCTCGCAACAGGTGGTGGATGTAAAGCGCCCATTGCAAGACCACTATAGAGTTGAGGCAGAGAGGCATCAGTTTTAATTTGATTGCTCCCTTTTTGCTCAGATACAATTTAAGATAGAATTGTGGTATCGACAAGCAAATAGAATTTGTTTGAGCTCAACAACGTCATACTTAACTCAATAGATGGAGGAATAATATCAATTGTGGGAGTGCTATTTGTTTGGTGACGAATGGCATCGGCATAAGAAAAAGGGCTCTTATTTTGTTCCGGTAGATTGTATAAGTGTGGAGGGTTATCAACAGGCACATGAGAAGTTATAGATGCATTGGGCCACGACAATAACTTGCCATAACTCTTTGTCCTGACAATAGTCAGAAAAAAGTTGGACATGTGTGCCTGTTTCTTAGAGCCTAATTCATCTAAGTGCGTAGAAGAGATTTGTATTTCATCTATAGGTTTGAATGGTAAGCTATTCCTTATATTAGGAACTAGTGTTTCCATTTTATTATCTTTTTTCAGGGTTGCACTTAATTCCTATAGGTTTACTTATAGGCTTCTTTGCATGCCTAAGGTCTCCTTTCAACTGTAAGTGCACTTTACTTTCAACGCTCAATTGTTGGTGGTCCAATAGCTTGTCCTCGCTGCTAATAGCGCAAAGACCTTTGATATTAGAGTTGTGTCCACTAATTTTGGTTAAGGGCATCTTCTTGTTTTTTTTGGCATTGGACTCATTTAGGATTTTCCTATGAGCTCTTTCTTGGCAGCTCTGACTTGACGTCTTTTATTTCTACGTGAAAGAAAGATTGCAGCTGCTAGTGGCAATGTGCTCGCCTTGGAAGCAAGACCACACGGAGCATCACAGGTTCGATCCCCGGGTCTGCGCTTAGAAACCTCTGGATATTAAGAGTGTTATAAATAACCTATCATATCATATCATATCCAAATCCGTTTGACATAATTTGTGCTTAAACAATATCTGAGTAGTGTGTGTTTGCATGGATTTGATAGGGATGTGAGGTGACTGAGGAGCATGATTGGGGGCTGTACAGGTCTCCCTGGCAATCACAAATCCCTCAAGTCTATTAATTTATGACAGTATGTCTGATACAGAGATTTTGATATCACTGGTCTCCAAATGTGTGACCTCATGCCCCTTGTCAAGGAGCTTAAGTTTGCAGGTAATTACAGGAAACGATTGTGAGTCTTAATCATCAGGATCAATTGAGAGATTGATGCTCGATGGTATCCTTTGCTCATCACTCCCCTTCTCTGCACAACCACATTGAAAATTGTCAGCAGGATGAGGACCAACTATAGAACAGTTTCAAGCCCCCGTCATGTTATGAGGTATTGTGTGTGTGACACGTCAGCTGGTGAGCTAGAATCACGTTCATCCACATTTCTAGATTGAGTTGACATGTGAGTGCTAGGACCAAGGGAATGCCCAATTCTTTTCCCAAGTTCCGCCATGACTGCCGGTGCCAACATGGAAATGTCAGAAACAGGTTCCTTATTAAAGTCAACCATGTTGAGAGAAAACAACCTCCTCACCAGATTGGCAACTTTATTTGTGTGATTTTGCGTCACTGATTTGTCTAGGTCATATATTTCCTGTAAAGAATATAGGTTGGCATTCTGCGAGGAGGTGGATGGTTGCTTTACCTGAGCACAGGCATTCCCTCTCAGGAGCACAGCTCAGAAGCAACATGCTCGCGTAGGAAGCAAGAATACACGGAATAACACAGGTTCGATTCACAGGTCCGTGCTTAGAAACCTCTGGGTATTAAGCACCTATTGACCTATCATATCATGTAAAATATTTTGCCTTGTATCAGATAGTGGAACCATAACACTTTCCAGCGCCAGGTCCTCACGAGGGTATTCATATTGTATTAGCAGTGCCCTCTGTTTCAACAGTGTGAGAAGCAGAGGGCTCAGTGAAGCACCTCCCACTACAGAGTTCTCCTACCATTAAAGAAGAGTTTTTTTCAATCCTTACACTAAATGTGCTGACAATACTAATACAATTCCGCTTTATATACTTTTGAAAGTTAAATACAAAAGAGAAGGTGTACAAAAACACGATGAATGCTGAAGAGATACGAATAAGAGTAAGTCCTCTTGGTATTCCAGTCGGACGTAGCAGCCCTCACCACATCCAAGTACAAAATGTACATATGAAGGTACTTTCAGATGTACTTATAATCAATGCAATCAATGCAATGACACAGTCAAAGGTTAGTACGCCCATACCTTATACGTAGCAGCAACGTAAATCGCTGATTTCTCTGTGGTGTTTCAAAGACAACAGTGCACATGAAGGAAATGGGTGCTTATACGTTACCTCTACGTTTACATCGGATTAGGCATGGCTCGACAATCTTAACTTCAAAACTGTCGTCAGTACAGCCGTATAATACAGCAAAAATGGAGCATTGTTAGAGAAACCTCCTATGTTACAAAAGGGAACGAGGATTGCCCACAGCTATTTGTGCAAAGAAACAGATTCGGCAAGTGAGCTAGCCACTGAGCCACCCAGAGTCAAGCAGGCTCAAAAGGCACTTGTGAGGGGCATTTCCCGCTGGGGCGTGTGTGCATGCCTTTTGTAGGAAGGTGCTTGGTGAAGGGGGCGTGGCCTGTGATAAAGTAAAGAAAGAGCGTATTAGAACGCTATATATACTATATAGCAGTATAACTGCTAATATTTAATGTGAGTAGCATAGGAGTACAATCTTTGAAGAAGACACACAGTCGAGACAAAGTTAAAGGTGTAAACAGCACACATTTCAAGAGATCAGCAGGACAAGGCAGGCTCAACAGGCACTTGCAAAGGGCACTTCCACTGGGGCATGTGCTTGTGTCTTTTGTAGGAAGGTGCTTGGTGAAGGGGGCATGGCCGTTGAGACAAAGTTAAAGATGTAAACAGCACACGTATTCCAGAAGATCAGCAGGACAAGGCAGGCTCAAGAGGCACTTGCGAGGGGCACTTCCGCTGGGGCGTGCACACGTGCCTTTTGTTGGAAGGTGCTTGGTGAAGGGGGCGTGGCCCTTGAGACAAAGTTAAAGGTGTAAACAGCACAGGTATTCCAGTAGATCAGCAGGACCAGGCAAGCTCAACAGGCAATTATGAGGGGCACTTCCGCTGGGACACTTAGGCTGGGCGTGTGTCATACTTTTGTCATACTTCTTGCTTCATTCTTCTATACATGCTCTATGGGATGGCTACTTTAATAGTGCTATCGGAAATAACAACATATCCTTGCACAGTGGTAGACAATCCCTGACTTGCTGAAGACAACCTTTTCACTTTTTCCCCCACTGACGTATTGTGGTTATGAAGTCAGTAAATTAATTTCCATTATTATTATTAGTGTTCATATTAGTGCTAATATATATAAATCCACTCGTATTATTAACATTTATATTCATTGTCCTATTTGGGTAATATGCAATCCTATTTCCCACATTCCCCTCTTTATAGGTCCTCCTTCTATAACACCTGCATTCAACACACTCCTAACAGTACTGGCAATACCACAAAGAGGCCTACAGTAATAGCCAATCCACAATCATAAACACAGGTCCATATCTCTAATTCGTTCATCTGCACCTCCGGTCCCTACTTAAAAAATGATTTACATTATTCACATCATCTTCTTTCCTGGAGTGAAAACACAAACACACAAGACAACAAAAAAGGAGAAACATACAAGAGGTACAAAAAGAAAGAAAGAAAAAGATAAAGAAGAGAAAGAGAGAGAGAGAGAGAGAGAGAGAGAAAGGTGGCAAAAGAGGAAGAGAGAGAAAGGGACAGAGAGAGAGAGAGAGAGAGAGAGAGAGAGAGAGAGAGAGAGAGAAAGTGAGAGAGAGGGAAGAAAGCACTCTAAAAAAAAAGAAGTACACAACCCTAGCGGCTGAGTTTCGTTCTGACACTTGAGCATGCAACCACACATGTATTGCCCCTACACAGGCCGGTGAGGTAGTTGGGGTACAAGTCCTACTACTCCTCATTTCAAGATAACTGATGCACCAGTGTCCTCTCTGGAGGAGCAATACGAATGCCAAAGAGGTGGACCCAGTAGTGCAATTTCTTGATTTTCACTTCAAGGGGATACAAAACATCACCTTGTAGGGTCCTTGGAACTGAGGATTATTCCATCTGCGCATGGAATTGCAGACGTACATATAAAATAACCAGGCAGCAGCTGTTGTGTGGCCATATGCTTTGGGTCTGTCACTATAGTAGTCTCGACATCCAGTCTCTCAGTCATCAAAATCCTGGGCGGTGTAATCTGTCAGGAGACACATCTAATGGCCCTAGTTAGTATAGCCAAATACGCCGGCCAGTGATGACTTTGTGCGATGACAAATGGCGGTCCTTGCTTGGCTGAGTGCGTAAATTGAAGAGGGCCAGAGGCAAACAGTGCATCCAGTTTTTCTTCAATGCAGTACACAATTTGGATAACTTACTTTTAAGGAGTCCATTTATTCTCTCCACAACTCCATTGGCCTTTGGGTGGTAAATCGAGCATATCCTGTGCTTGATGCCAAGTAGTGCAGTAACATGCTGGAATAATGCATTGAACACATGTGTGTCATTATCTGACCTTAAAACATTGCACACACCCCATCACAGGAAAACTTCCTGCACTAAGAATCTTGCAGCACACTTGCCATCCGGATGTGCACATGACCCTGCTTCCACCCACTGTGAGAAAGGACAGATCACTACAATGAGGTACCTAGATCCATTGCAAGGCTCACCCATATCAGCATAATCTATGTGTAATTCAAGGACCGGCCCAGTAGGGCAGGGCAAGGTTCCCCGTAACGTCTGTAGTGTCATATCTGTGCTAAAACCTTGACATGCAGTGTAATGTTGGACCATTTCTGTAATGCTTTCCTGGAGGTTTAAATAAACCAGTCCTCCTGTATATCTGCTCCTATGTGCTGCTTCAAACTGTGAGATGGATAATGTAACTGTTCAAATGCTATGGCTAACAGCTCCTGGGGCATTACTGTCTTCCCAGTGCTTCCCTAAAGGCCTGTAGAAGTGGTCTCATGTACACTACGTAATGTAGGTCCAGGCCTTGCAGTAGTTACACAAGCACAGAACTTCTACATCTCTTTAACTGAGGCTGGACTAGAAGTGGCATGTACGGACGCTGCCCTGTCTGGTAGTATTCTTTTACCATTCGCTGATATGAACTACCCCAGATAGAATAATTCCTGTTGGCAATATTGGAATTTGGCCTTGTCAACCTTGTACCCCTTAAAGGCGAACAATTCTAGGAGTGTAATGGAGTCCCTTTGACAGTGCTGTTCACTGTCACTACACACTAGCAGATTGTCCATGTACTGGATAATCATACTAGGCACCTGAATATTCCCCATATCAGCATGCAGTATTCTGTTAAATATACTCAGACTCTTGCAGTACCCCTGAGGCAACCCAGTGTGTTTGAACTGCATCTGGCCCTGTGTGAATGCCTAGAGGTACCTCGACTCAGGATGGTGTGGAATCGAGAACAAATATTTGTTTTAATCCACTACAGTAAAATATGTGGCGTCTTTGGGGATGCTAAATAAAATTGGCACAAGATTAGGAATGACTGGATATTCTTTCTGTACAATATCATTTAGGGGGCGCAAGTCCTGTATCATTCACCAAATGCCCCACATTGATTTTTTGAAGGGGTATATTGCTGTATTACACAGGGACGTAGATGACACAATGATCCCCTGGTCCAGTAGGGCCTGCATTGTCTTACTAATACCTTCCTCCACCTTCCTTGATATTTGATATTGTCCTACCTTGGGCAGCACTGCACCTATCCTCAGTATATCTTCAGTATTACATTGTATTGTATTATTTATAAAGCGCTTATACAAAACGAGTGATTCAAAGTGCTCCAAGTCAGGAGGGAAACATGGGATAAATCATTCATAAGGCATTGGAAATTTCAGAATGATATACAATAATAATACTAGGCCTGACAACATTTCTGCTAATTCAAGTGCATCACCAGGTAGTTGGGAGGAGCAGGGCGGAGGGTGAGCAGATGGGTGTAAAGCAGAGCAAACTGACAATATTTTTTTTTTAAACTTTGTTTATTGATGGTTAAGTCATTTGCGTACAGCACAGTTAAATGCAGAGAATGTACAAAGGCATTTTCAACGGCTCAGTATGAAAGGTTAAACATAATCAAGGCGATGGCATAGGAGAGTTTTCATCTTCAGGTATCATATCACATAGGTATATTCTGAATGGGTTCCAAATGTCCTTAGGGCGACTCGTTCTGGACCATGTCATTGCATATTGCTTCTCACATTCATTCACATATGTGAGTTCCCTGAGAAAGTGTTGGACTCGTGGTGTATGGGGGCTTTTCCAACTTTGTAGTATACATTGTTTGGCTACTATACAAGACACATTGAACAGTCTTCTTGTGGCTTCTGCTACTTTCCCAAAGTCCCCCAACCGGTATTTCTGGGAGGTGAGAGAAGCCGTAATCTGCGTTATATCCTCATTGATCAAGGCAACCTACCTAAAGAACCCAGTGATCAGTGGGCAGGCCCAGTACATATGAAATTAATCTGCTTGTGGATCCCCACATTTCTGACAATCCCTAGTGCTGTCTTCAGTGTGTAGTGCAATTGCCTGCATTCAATGATACGGTCTTGGACAGTTAACAGTACTTGACCCATTTCTCCTCTGTGATTGTCACCCCATGTCCGCTTCCCAAGTTGTCTGAACTGTGTTCAAGGAAGGAGAGTGTGTTTGTATTATAGCGTATCATTTGTATGTACCGGGTCCGGTCCCAGAGGTCAGAGCCAGCAGACATTTGTGTGAGGACGGCTCATCAGGGAATAGCGGGCATCTGACGCTAAACGCCGCTTAAATGCAATGGTATTGAAGCATTCTAAACTGTCCACACCCACAGTGTTGACAAAATCTTCCAGGGTAATGTATTTCCCATTCGGAAACATATCCCGCATTTTTATCTCCCTGTTAGGGTACCAAGTTTTCTGCATGTCATCATCAAAAGAGGGTAAAATACCGGGGTACCTCAATCGGGGGTGTCAGGGTCATAGGGCATATCTATCTTTATTCTTTTATACATCATGATCCAGGCATGGATTGTGGTGCTAACCGGGTCAAATTTACATGGGTCCTTGTGTCGCGTACTTAATAAGATGGATCGAAGTTCGGTCGGGGATGCAGGTCTTCGTTCTATCGGGGTATGTGGCGCAGTGTCTAGAGGATTTTACCAGTACTTAGCGGATTGAGCTTGTGCCACCAGTTAATAAAGCTCAAAATCTGGTACTGTGATGCCCCCAGTGTTGTATGGTTCGACTAGTTTTTCCCACTTCATCCTGGCTGCTCCCCCATTCCATATAAACGAGGTGGCCGTAGCCCGGAGTGTGTCAAAAAACACCTTTGCCGGCCAGATCGGGATGTATACGAAAAAGGTATAGGAGTTTGGGGAGGACCCCCATCTTCAGGATTGTGATTTGGCCCAGTAATGAGATGGAGAGCCTAGCCCATAGCTGTAGTTTGATTGCCAGTGTATGCAGGAGCTGTGTATAATGACTTTTAATCCTTGGATACAATAATGCCCAGATATCGTATTTGTGTGGGTGACCATTTGAGTCCATGGGTATTTGTAGGACACTCGGTGGCAGGCGTTATTGGGAATATTTCAGACTTGGGGTCGTTGATCCTATAGCCTGAGTACTCGGCAAACTCATTTATACCAGCTATGATGGGACCCAGGTTTTCTTCTGGTTCTCAAATGTAAAGAAGTGTGTCATCCGCACATAGTGATATAGACTGGGTTAAGCCTGCCATTCTGATTCCTCTTTGTTTGTGGTTCTGCTGGCAAACTGACAATAATGCGAATGTGTGACCAGCAGTTAGGATAGGAGGGGATATGAGCCGGTTATTGTGCCTTTGTAATCTGCCACTAACACAAATGTTTCAGGGGCACAATACAAGGGGGTGTGGGAGCAAGTGGAGACAAAGGAACAGAGAGACAATGAACTTACTGGGTAAGGTGCATTCAGATTGTGTAAGTGCCAGACTGGAAGTGTGAGTGATGGGCAAAAGGGATTGCACCTGGTCCAGGAGCCCCGGGTTAAGTGCAGAGGGTTGTCTCTTAGGGAAGTGCATAGTGCTGCATGTAGTCCAGGGCCGGGAGGCAAGTTCAGGGACTGGTGCAGATGCCTGGGACCTGTTAAAGTTCTGAGGTGAGCCAGGGGACCAGTCAGCTAGCTGAGCAGAAGGAGGTGGTAGCAGGTAGATAGTGGGGATTAGCAGGGGAGAGGATGAGCGAAGGCAGAGTAGAATAGGAAGGTCTTGAGGAGTTTACATAATTTAAGGAGATCCTGCTCCAGACGGAGAGAGGCAGGGAGACCGTTCCAGAGAGTGGCCCCTGCAGAGGATAAGGATCTACCCCCAAGTCTCTGTTTGGGGAAACGGCTCATGCTCAAAGAGTTGGAGGAGGATGATTGGGGTGCTCTAGAGGAGTGTATTTGGGCAAAGTGTGTTTGCAGGCCCTGGATCCAGAAAGCTTTGTGAACAATGCAGATAGCCTTGTACTTAATCTTTGAAGCCACGGGGAGCCAGTGGAGGGATTTCAGTGCCAGAGAGATGCGGTCCCTGTGCTTGAGGCCAAGGATAGGTCTGTTCTGGATGAGTTGTAAAAGTCTGAGTGTAGAAGTAGGGAGACTGCGAAAGAGACTGTTACAGTAGTCAAGTCTAGAGAGAACCGGAGCTCTGTAGACAATGAGTCTCTAGGGGAAAGTGAGAAAAGGTAGGATACCTTGGAGGAGGTACAGCTGGTAGTGGGATTTTAGGGATATATCTGACATGTGTGAGAAGAAGGACAGAGTGGAATCGAAGATGACCCCCAGGTTTTTTGCTTCACTGGTGGGTGAGGCTACAGCGAGAGTGAGGGTGGGAAAACGGAAGCAGGGGGTCCCAATGAGAACACTCTCTGTCTTAATGGCATTAAGCCAGAGGTTGTTAGCTGAACACCAGGACTGAATTGCAGACAGACAGTCATGAATGAGCAAGGAGGAAGAAGAAGCTGAAGATAACTTCAAGGAGAGTGTCATCCGCATAACACGGAAAGTTGGAAGTGAAGGTGGTGATCAAGTGGGCCAAGGTGGCATGTAGATATTGAAGAGCCAGGAGGATAGGTTAGATCCATGAGGGACCCCGCACGTAGAGAGAGTGATAGTGAAGTGAAGGGGCCCTAGTTACACCTGGGATGGATGGTCGGAGAGAAAGGAGGTAAGCCACAGCAGGGCCTGATCAGTGATGCCCAGGGTATCATGGAGACGATTGATCAGGCTGCAACGGTTCACTGTGTTGAATGCCGAGGAGAGGTCAAGGAGAATGAGGACAGAAGGAGAGTTAGAGTCAAGATTTGAGAGCAGGTATTCACGGGTGTTCAGGAAAGCAGTTTCCATTCCTCTGGATGCTCTGAAGCCAGATTGATGATCGTGGAGACAACCAACAGATTCAGTGTGGGGAGTAAGCTGAAAGATAGCCAACATCTCAGTAGTTTGCCCAGGAAAGGAGTGATAGAAATAGGGCGACAGTTAGAAGGGATAGAAGGGTCGGCAGAAGGTTTTTGAGTAGTAGGCGCACCAGAGAGTTTTTGAGAGAGGAGAGGAAAACTCCCAAGGTGAAAGAGAGGTTTCGGAGGTCCACAAAGGCTGGAGCTAGAGTGACAATGTTGTCCTTGATAGTTTTGGAAGGGCATGGGTCCACCTGTTTGGAAGAAGCTTTCATAGCCCGGACTAGCCTAGTGACCTCCTCAGGTTTGATGGGGGTGAAAACAGGAAAACTGAGAGGAGGTGGGTGTGAGAGGCAGGAGAGGGCTCGGAGGATGATGCTGCATGAGTGGGTGAAGGAGTGAGAGAAGAAAGGATATCTGAGGTGTTGTTGGTGAAATGTGCTGCCAATGCGGAGCAGAGGGCTTGGGTGGGTGCAGTGGAAGATGAGGCTGCAGAAGGGTTGGCCAATTCCTTGCAGACTTGGAAAGTTTGGCCGTGTTGTTAGATGCCACAGAGTATGGCTTGAATATGGACTCTCTTCCTGGACCGGATGCAGAGTCTATATTGCTTTTGGAGAAGGCAACAGGCCAGTTTGGAGAAGGCAACAGGTCAGTTTGTCAGGGGGCACACCTGAGGACACCCATTTCTGTTCTGCTGCTCTACACTTGCGTTTGAAGGCAGCCAGATCAGAGTCCAACAAGGAATTGCACTTTTTGGGAGGCTTCCTGCGCACACAAATGACAGGGGCAAGGATGTCAAGAGTATTGTAAATGGAGAGATGAAACTGACCGCGAGGGCTGTGTCAGGGTGGGAATCAGCCGCTAGAGTGGGGGAAGGGGATTAGTGGGATGCAAAGGCAGCCACTGTCACTCTTTTCATAGGACAGGTGCGCTTGAAATCGGGAGTAAGTGTGGTGAGTGCCATTGCTAGACGATACGTGAGCATAAAGTGGGAAGAGAGAAGAGAGAGATCGGTCCAGGAGAGTGCTGTACTACGATGGGAAGAGAGACGGATGTCAGTGGAGATGAAAGCATCCAAAGTGTGGCCTGCAGTGTGAGTCGGCCCAGAGGGTCAAATGGAAAGCGAATGGGAGTCACAGAGTTGCAGAAAGGTCCTGAAGAGTCTGGGAAGTCCAGATGGATCTTTAGATCCCCAGCAGGAGGAGTTGTGAGGAAGTGGAGAGGAGAGACGCGGCCAGGTCAGCCCATTCAGAGTGGAAGTGGGTGGACTGGCCTGGAGGCCTGTAGAAGGTGGACAAAGTAAGATAGGAGACTGGAGAGAGAGTGAGCCTGTATACCAGGCATTCAAAGGAGGGCTATGCCTGAGTGGGAATGATGGAGACAGGGATCCACTCTGGCTATATCAGGGCTACTCCCCCTCCTGGTCTTTTTGTCCTGAGCTCAGAGAGGATCTTGTAGCCTTCAGGGAGAAGTGCGTAGAAACTCATGACAGAGCATTCCTTGAACCATGTCTCAGTGAGGGCAAGAACATCAAGGTCCAAGAGTTCAAGGGGGTGGAAGATGTCAGAGGAGTGATTGACAGCAGAGCGAGAGTTAAGAGTGGCAATATGGAGGAGATTGCCCCTTTTGAGATACTTACGGGGTGGGGTAAATGGGACAGCTACCCCCTTCGCAAGCAGCGAGAGTGGCTGAGAGTAGGAAATAGTCAAAGGTAGAGAGCCAGGAGAAAGTAGCAAGACAGGAGACAAGGATGGTACTAGGGCTGTAGTGCATGTGGAGGTGAGAGCACAAAGAGGCATGGGTGTCCTTGAAGAGGAGGCTGAAAAATGTATAAGGCATGGGAGTACCCTATCAACAAGTAGTACGTTGGATTGAGGACCCTGTACCAGGAAAGTACCATTTCGATAGACATTTCTGATGACCCTGGAGGAGGAGAAGCAGGCAAGAATTACCTCCCAATGTGTGCCACCATTGATGTGTGAGAAGGAATAGGGGGAGAGCAGGGCGACCATGTTAAAGGTCCATAGGCCGGGTGAAGGAATGACAAAGAGGATGTTGGTAAGTGTTTCTCTGGTGGACACAATGGTAGCCCTGGATTGGAGGCCAGGGTGTCCTTTTTGATTTTTGTTCCTACCAGGTTTAGTGGGCAGTGAAGGATAGGTGATGGAGAAGCAGTTGGAGAAGGTAGGGGAGATAGAAAATGCCATAGGGGACACAAGGAGGTCACTCAACCCAGCAGGAACCTGAGGAATGTGACAGGAATGGGGCAGGAACACACTGATATGGAGGGATGGGAAGCGGCCAATGTGAGAAGCAGATGTTGGGAGATGACAGACTAGGAACAGTGGACAGGTGAGTAGCAGGCAACGTATAAGTGTGCACACAGCTAGATTCCATTTTAGGCTAAAAACAGAATTACACAATGCAGGATGTGTTCACAGCTAGATTTCATTTTAGGTTAAAAACAGAATTACACAATGCAGGATGTGCACGCAGCTAGATTCGACTTTAGGATAAAGGCAGAATTACATAATGCAGGATGTGTTCACAGCTAGATTTGATTTTAGGACAAAATCTGAATTACACAATGCAATATGTGCACACAGCTAGCATCAGTGTTATATGCACAGGGGTCTCATCTTTCAGTAGTCCTACATCATGTGGATTTTTAGTCCACAACTGCCCACAACTGCAAAGGCACGTGGTGTAAGTCCTCACCAAAAAATGGGGGTGTACTGCCATCAAGGGACACTGCACTCAGTACTGTATCATTATGTCACAGGGGATACAAATCTCTAGAATGATTTCCCCCTCTTCATTGTTGTCTTAAAACAATTCAACATCCGTCATTTCCTTTAGCTGTACCATCGGATAGACACAGAGCACTGTGCACCACTCATATCCATCCCTGTCCATTCCCAAAAGGACAACCCTCTTGTCCAAAACCAACAACCCCTGTAAATCCAGCGATAATATTGTTCCTGCCACCACCTCAGGTTGCACTGCCTGATCAAAGATAAAATCAGTGGGCACTCACCAACACTGTTTGGCAATCTGGGGCACCGCCTCCACAAGCACTGTGTTACCATAAATAAACATGTCCGGGTCTACAGGAATTCCACAGATCACCACTTCCCTTGTCATCGTCTGTATTATCAACATCACCCTCATAGCGCACATCCCATGTGTGGAACAGACTATACCATGATCTGTCAAGGATGTAGTCATGTTCAACTTGCCAAGCAGGTTACTGACTAGCAAATTAACTGGGGAAATTTTGGAATATAGTAAGGGCACCCGTACTACATTCTCTCCCACCTTTAAGTCCAACTCCTCAGTGTATGGAACCTTAGACAAGTTTCCTTCCATGATACATGATTTAGTTGCTCCACCATGAATATGAACTGCTTGTTTCCTATCTCCGCCCCAGGAAAGGGTCTTCTTCAGGGTGGATGGTCGTTGACAAGACCGGACATGCAAGTGCTTTCTGGGGGCTGTCCTAATCAGGGTATGTGTTCGTTCCCAGAAACCAAAAGTGGTTACATCCTACAACTGCTGCTCCTCCAAAGGGACCATTAGCCCGACTTGGTACCCTGTTCACTGAGGTAGCACCGGCTTGCTGCTTCTGTGGCGTATCCCGCACTTGCATGTCCGATGCTTGAGGCTGCTGATTATATGTTTGGTGTTGCCCCTAGAGATACCCCTGGTTCTGATATCCTTGGCCCCCCTGCGATACCCTAGACCTTGATGACCTTGGGGCCCCTGGCCCTGTTGTTGTGGCCCATAAGTATACCCCACTGGATACCTACTCCTGCATTCCCTCACAAAATTCCCCCACCTTAAACAATTCCAGCACAAGGACACAGTTCCTTTATAAGTATCACGGCCTTCTATGCCCAAGTCTCTTAAGTTATCAAAAGATTTGTGCTTCAGAGGGCCTGATGTATCAAACAAACAAAAAGTTCCTTTCCAAGTATTCACATAGGGTGATATACTCTCACCCTGGAGCCTCCTCAGCTTTGCTCAGATCCCTGCTGTACTACCAGCTTTTCTCAGGTGACTCATGGTTCACCCCTGATCCCCCTCAGCCAGGCACAGATCCCCTTTTCACAGTTAGTCTCCATCAGCCGGGCTTGAACCAATTACAGTTTGTATATCTTTTCTCAGGTGACTCATGGTTAACCCTGGATCCCACTTCATAAGGCTCAGAGCCGCTTTTCACAATTAGTCTGCACCAGCAGGGTTCGGCCCAATTAAAGTTTGTATAATCAATGAAAGACTTTCTAATGTGCACAGCGTTTGGCTACACAGTTCACAATTTTACGCTCTCAGTTGAATGCCTAAAAGAGTCCTTCGAGTGAGCACCTACGTGGCGCTAGACAACTCTGTATATGGCATCTACCTTGGTTTCAAAAGTTCAATCACTCCTTAGATATTCAATTATATTTTTGTCACTCATCACATATGCTTTACACTCTGTTATTTTCAGATTTATTCATACAATGTTGCTGCTTGCAACATTGGTTGTAACACAGACCGGTCTGCTATCAGTCTCCTCAACTCACTGACTGTGCTGACTTTACTGGTGTGGCTTTGTTGCAGAAGCCAAGGACAGTAGCACGGGTGCAATTACTCTTGCCCACCTCAGCTATTGTCAGGGGAGAGCCCCGGGTACCTCTCTGCAGCTTTGATTCCCGGTATTCTGTTTTTTATTATCTAGGGCTCATGAAAGTAGCGTGTGTTTCTTCCTCTGAAAAGGCCAAGGGCAATTCCCTTCTTGCAACCCTTTCTGGTCTTTCCGCCTTTCTCATCGTGTTAAACTTTCATCTTGGAACTGCTGCTTCCTCGGTATTACCCAAATTGACCTTTTACAATTGACCTTTTGTCCCAATTGACCTAATAATAGTGGTCCTAATTGACATTCTGCACAATTGACCTTTACCTTTATTTTACTTTGTATATATATGTTTGGGGTGGGTTTGGGGTAATACATAATATAATGGGATTGGGTATGGGATTGCAGGGGTTTTGGCTTGAGAAGGAGGTTGCAGGGGGTTTCGCCCGAATATATGTCCTAATTGAACTTCATTTTACGATCAATTGTGCAGAAGGTCAATTCTCCTGCGATCAGTTGTGAAACGGTCAATTAGTATACATCAGCTTCCTTGTGTGTTTTGCCTTGCTCAGAGTGTGCTTTCGTGCTGCGCCTTTTATCCGTGTGGGGAAGTGTGATGGAAGTCAGGTGTGTGTAATTATCGGTAATTGCCTGACTCTTGTGCTGGGACATGTCTGGTATACGACTCTGGTGTTAGTCCATTGTCGTTCACGATGAACTGTCCGTGAGAACGTGTTGTGTTGGAAAGGGGGGGGTTGAGCTTCTAGTTATCCTACCTGGTACGATGAGGAAAAGGTGTTACAACAAAGGGGATACTGCATCTCACCCTTTGGTGTCCCCTATTTCCACTCTCCGAAGACCCCTTATTCAGGTGATCCTCCCTCACTGGTCCACCCCCAGGAACTGGATCCAATACCAATGGCTGTGTCATGGCCATCTGGATGATAGATCCCCCGGGACTAGCAGGTGAGACACCATCAGGTTTCTCACAGGGGTATCTGGGAAGGCCCTATGTAGTCTGTCCCATACCAATACTCTAACTTCATTAAATGATGCTCCATCCTGTGCATCGTCCCCCAGGGTTACTCTCAGGTATCCGGCCTTAACCCACACGTCCCCAGCCTGGTCAACAATTACAGCAACCAGCAAGCTCTTAAGATCTCCTATCGCCTGGAGCAGCTCTGCTGTTTGCTTTTTGAAATCGTATATCCTCTTGCTCGCCCTTCCTGTGAGCTGCGGGAGGTCCTTAATTAAATTATTCTTATCTATTTAGGGCCAGCGCACATACTGTGTCCTCCCTTCTCCCTTATGTATGAGGGGCATCTGCATCTTGGATCCATTTCTTACACCCTTCTTCATAACTCCTCTTTCCTTTACCAACTCCATCCGGCCGGCCATATTCATCAACCTGCCCTGGCACACAGAACTTCTGCTTGGGGTGTATTCTCCACCGCCTCTTCACCTCTTCCTTCCTCTTCACGCTGTCTCATAGCAAACATATCATCATCTTCTTCCTCCATATTCTCTTCTCTTTCTTCCTCAACAGCTACACCTCTTATTGCTTCAGTGTCCATCCTAAGCACCACTTCCCCTGATTTCCATTCTCCTGACCCTTCTCTTGATGCCCCTATATCTCTTACTGATCTTGGGGATGCCTGTATCCTTCTCAGTTCTGTTAGTAATCCTGTCAAGCTATCCTCAAACTCCCTTGACCTATAACCAGCCGATGACATTCTTCAGGCTGGTGAGTACACAGAGGTGGGGGAGTGGTAGCCTGTGATGTTACTGGTGCTGCAGGAGACCCTACCACAGCAGAAGAGGTCCCTATCGCAACAGGTACATAGCTTGGAATAGTGTACCCTTCTGCTGGATATGTTGTCAAGGGATATGATCCACTACCCTAATACACTAACCCACTGGAACCATGCCTTCTCCTTATCCCTTTCTTCACTTCATATCTTTCTGTCTCTGCACTTCTACTTCATTCCTTTGATCTTCTGCGTCTTTGAACATACACCAAAGATCAAGAATTTATTTTTCTCTTCTGTAGCTGCTTCCCTTATATTTTACTACTAAAAATGTTGACATAGGTTCCAAGATGCTCTTGTTGTGTGAGCCCTGCCCTGGCTATGGGCAGGGCATCCACCCTCCTCCTGTCTCTGCAAACCACTGCTTATGATATTTCTCCACCCTGTCATGATATAGTGGCAGTGCCTTATACATATGTTCTATTGGTGTCCCATTCCCCATTCTAGTGGTGTCTATCTTTTACTAACCCCGCAAAGTCCTACTTATGCGCAGCGCATGCTGTCACTTTCTTATGACAATAAAACAAGAAAATCAACCTCCACCCTTTTCTATCCCTCCTTCCTTGCACACGTACACCAGTCAACAAAACCATCCATTAACACACCACGGCGCAATGCACAAACTTGCTGCGCCTTCTAGGGCCTACACTTTATTCGATAAAACACAAATATAATGCAATCGAACAAAAAGCTAACATAACAACCACTACTTATTCCAGGCCTATTATGAAACCACTACTTTTATTTTTATATTCCTCCTTTAAATAATATATTATCTTGTGGTACCACCTTACCTCCCTTTCCAAGGAGGGGCTCAATTCCTTACATTTGCCTTACTTTATAATGCCTTACCGAAAAACACTCTTCATAGTACAAAGTTTAACAACAAATAACCCTGACCTCATCCGTATCACATTGGCGACCTCGCTCTCCATGTACTCACACCTTTCACATTTCTACATGCAATTTACTTCTACTTGTTATCCCTTACAAGAGTCTACTCACATGTTTGTGCTCACCTGAACTCCTCCATCATGGGGTTCCAACACCGGCCTGCTCTCTTCTCGGAGCCGCGCCTGCTTAAACAGCAGAGACGACTTCTCTAAAAATTGCTCTTGCTAAACCATTTGAAACTCCTTTTTTTTTGGATCTGTCGCTGTAGGTGGGCGCGGGCCCTTCTGCAAAAGCGGCCTGGAAGCCTCTTCAGGTATGGGGATGCTGGTATCACGTCGGGGTCACCAATTGAAGGCACACTCCTAAACGTTCATACCAGAGAGAATACAACCCGCTAGGGAACAAAGGCCCAAGTCAATCTTGTAATGATAACAAGTTTTAATCTCACAAGCAGATGAGAGCAACAGCAAAAAACTTTGCTGCTAAGAAAGTTCTACCAGAGAGAGGTACACGCAGAAACATTTGAAGGTATACAGTATCATAATGATGCAACAACATACAGTGAAATCCTGCGTGGCTGATTGAATGGACCCTATATATGTTCCACCTTTATACATAATGGATACCAGTCTATTGGTCCCAGCCCAGTCTGTCCGTCTTCCATCACGTGGATGCTGCAGGGCTCATCTTCTCCTCAAGTAGAAGGTCAGAAAACAAATAATTATACTCCAACTACACAACTTGTTTTATCACTCATACTGTGAACTTGGCAGGCGTTAAGACTGGCACAAAGGAGGTTCTGGAGCACTCTAACCTTCACACACACATGTCACTCTCTCCCCTCGGTGCCATCCATCTCCAAGGTTGCTACCCTCATTTTGAACTATACCTTATACCTCCCAGCACCTTACAATACAAATCACACGATTGTCGCTTCAATGATGTGCCCAGTCCGTTCTTTTTGAACATCTCAGGACTTGTTACTTTTGGGGTTGGCGGTCAAAGGGCACCTGCTGCCATGGAATTCAGAGGTCTTAAGTTTTAGTCAGTTATATGGCCTATGACTCACTGTCGCCTGGGGATTTGTTGGGTCATCCTTTGGCCAGTGTGAGATAACATACACACCAGGCGCCAGTCTGTGATCGCGGCCTTGTAGGGCACATTCCTATCGAACATCTTTGAAACACTGTTAGAACACTGAATGGGAGTGGTGGTTGGGGGGGCTGTCCTCATGGGAGCTCGGGCATGGCAGTGGATTTCTGTGCTCTCACTAATTTTCACCTAGTGCATACAATGGTGCATTTACTGCACAGGCCTTCCCTTCTACCTATGGTTACTAATATCTACATAAAGATAGCAATGCTTCTCTCACCTTATGCTGTACTGTATGGCTAGACTATGTTTGATTATAATGGAGTAGGGTCCTGTTAAACTGGGAGGTAGTTCCCTCGCCGTCCCCCCCCTACTCCCTGGCCCATCATAGTGCTCCGAATGCATCTCGCCTCACTCTAAAGTGCCTAGAAGGATGGGACGGGGCTGCCCCATTCCCAACAATATTCCCCATCCATGCCACCATTTCTGTAGCTGATACCTTCCTGGTGTTACTAGTTCAGAGAGTGGCACCCATGGAGGCTACCTGGGTACAGGGGGAGGAGAATGGGAGGGGATTGGTTGATGCCTGCTTCTCAATGGGATCACCCCTGATGGCTGATGAGAATCTGTCCCTGGAGAAGGTGCAGTGTGTGTTGGAGGAAGCCAGCAAGCTGTGGAAGGCATTGTTGGGGGAGGCGCTGGCAAGACATATTCACAGCTGCAGCCAGGCCAGAGAAGATTCCCTGCTGCCCTGTAGCAGACTGATGTCAATGCAGCTGCAGATGTAGCTGCATCTGCTGCAGCATGTGCTGAAGCCACTGAGCATGCCTGGGTAGCCCGTGAGCAGACCTCCACGCTGCTTGCACTTCCTCTTCTGCTGCGTGGCTCTTGGTATGCAGCAATGCCACCCTTTGACACAGATGATGGAGGCCAGCCTGTGCCAGGCTCAGTCACAAATAGCCTTTAGTGGGCTGCTGACCTTTTTTTGTATGAAGGGGTATGTGGAGAGGGATTCTTCTCCCAACTCAATCTCGCTCCCACTTCGGCACAGCAGTCCCCCACCCATTGAAGACTGGCATGTTACTCATGATGCGTGAGTACTCATGATGCGTGAGTATGGTGTGACCACAAATCCCAATGCAACAGGCACCTGTTCCCAAGCACCCAGAGAAAGGTACACCATCCCATCCCACGACTGTCCCAGTCTCCTTGAACTGCACATATTGACATTTAGTCGATCTGAGTGTATTTTGGAACGCCCACTATTTGCTTTGAAACGAGCAAATAATGTGAAGGAATACACTGCAGATATGTTTAGAAAAATATAAAAAACATTCAGTTACTTTGTGGAAGTTACCAAAGGTAACTAGTCATTACTTATGTGCTAACTGTAAAGTGTGTAGGAATGGAGCGTTTCCCAATCAATGGCAGACAATGGGAATTAGGGTATTTTTCTAATTATCCTACCAAATATACGATTTAGTATATTGATTGCTTCTGTTGACTAAAATATGTAGGTAAAACTGTTAGGATGATAAGCACAAAAATAAGTGAACATCACTCACAAATCTGAAACAAAAATCGCATACACCAGATAACATGAGATGGTGGGTGTTAGACATTGTTGTTCCAAGTTGCTAGAGTCTGTCCAGAAATGCAGCATTATTGTAAAGTGGTTAGTTAGTAATAAACACATTTTCTTTAGTATAACTATTGTATTTAAATGGCGTTTTATTAATTATCCACATATGTGTTATTGGATCATTTATATGTGTTTTCGTTGTTAAATTGTATATATGTATAATGTAACTGCTAACATGGCCTCTGAGTATTTGGCATGGAGAGGACATAGATCACAAAACACATGACCATTTATGTGAACGTTGGTAGCATAACATGGCAAACGTACATATGTTCAGGTACTCTCCCAGGGACATCTAAGCTTTCTTTGTAAACATGTGAACACCTATCTGTCCCGATGTTGTATATCTGGCTTGCCACATCATGTGGCCTGTGCTTACATGTCACCTACATATTCCCTAGCTACACCTGGCTTTGCATACTTCCTAACATGTTGCATTTAAACATAATTGTGTCTCCATTGGAGATGCAGTACTTCCTTGAATGTTGTGTGCCCACAATATACTTAACTGCATCTAGGTGCAGGAGTTAAGCATACGGACACAAAACACACCTGGATTTAAGGAACATCGAAACAGAAGATTGAAACCACAAACGACCCGCTATTTAAACACATGGTTGTTTAAAGCAGAGAAGTGAAGTAATACTGCTGATATCAGCCGGCAGTAAATTCCACAGAAAAACACTGCTGAACACGCAGGGCAGGATAACCAGTAACAATGTGTCTGCCAAGCGTAATATGCATATCGGTACATAGCTGGTCAGTTTCTCTGACAGATATTATGGTGCTAGATTGTGCAAAAACTTAAAGACCAGCCACAGGATCTTAAAGTCTTTCCTATCTTGGATAGGTAGCCAGTGCAGTGTTCTATGCAAAGGCGAGATCGAGGCAACTTTAGTCAGTTCATTTGTTTCGCAGGAATTCCCCGCCACTGTACCATTTCCATAGTCCAACATTGAATTGACCAAAGCTCCTACCAAGACAGCGTGGTCTGTCTTGAGGACAAATGGAAGGACCAAACAACAGTTGTAGAGAATGAAACGCTGATTGCACCTTGGCTCCAACCTGGTGTTCACACCCTAGATTGGACTGCCAGATGTAGCCCAGGTTCTTAATCTGTGGGGCAGCAGACATTGCAGAGTCCAACAGACAGGGTGGCAAAGGGCATTTTAGATTGCTCTAATAACAAATGTTTAGGGCCAAACAAAACAACCTCTGTCTTATTCAGATCTTGTTGGAGGCGATTCAGGGCCATCCACTGACCCACCTCCTCTAAGCATGATATGAAATAATGAAGTGATTCCGCTCATTTGTTTACTCCCAAGTAAATCTGGGTGCCATTGGCATCAGAGTGGCATAGGAGTGGTAGCACAGTTCCTAAATATGATATCAGAGGTTGCAGATATAAGTTGAACAGACGCGGCGAGAGCGATGGGCCCTATGGCACACCACAATACGGCTGGATTATATCTGAGAGAAGGCTGGTTACATTCACCCGTTGAAAACAATTTGAAAGAAAAGACCTGAACCAGCATATAGCATGGTCAGACACTCCTACCACTTATGCCAGATGAGGTGATAACTTTATGTGTGATTGCACATGGGCTGCTTATCTAGGGGTCTGGAGGTCTGAATAAACAGGAACGTCTGAATAAACAGGATCCTCTTTGAACTACTGATTGTGATTTCAATTTCTTAGACTCCTGCTGCCTCTAAAAGACCTACTAATCTATGCAGCTTCATACGGCCTCTGATGGCATGTAAAAACACTTAGATGCCGGATACTCTGGACTCAGTCCTCATGTTTATTACCACCAAAGAAATTACCAACCCCCTCTAATTATTTCAATACAAAGAGCAAGATAACATATGTTCTCTTGTGTGACTGTGAACCGTGTCCTGATCGTATGCTGACCTTCTTAATAGGTAATTCATTCCTCTTTCCGTCAAGAATGTCCCTGCTACTTAAAATTCATATGCAGCAGCTAACCACGCAGCAAAGCACCCCATTGTGGGGAGTGTGTTTGTGTTGCATTTGCAGTTTTAATGTTGCATCTTTCTACATGTGTGAAGATCTAATATGTATACATTCTAAACAATTGTAACACTAAAAAGTAACATAGCCCATCCATCATTGACTCTACTCAATATATATTTATTTGCAACATTGCACCAGTTCGCTGCCACCCCATCATCAATATGGTGTGCGCAACATGAATCTGTTGTAATAATGAGGACCCTCCATGACCATCCCAACAATCCCATGATCCAGATATCAAAAGCTGCAAAGAAGATTGATCATCTCCAACAATGTTAACATTCCATTGTCAGCCATTCTTAATATGTCATCCCAGACTGCCACCAACGTACGTCTCAGTACCATGATTGGGACGAAAATAAGACTGAAATGTGTCGAGCAAGTAACATTTTTCCACATGTTCCTGCAATCGGGTGGATACTATTTTCTATAACATTTTGACTGGCCAGGGAAGCCACGATCCCAGGAAATAGTTTTGCATCAAGCATGAACTTTTTCAATAGTGGAGTTACTGTGGAAAGTTTCAATTCAGAAGGAAATAAACCTTGTACTATTGAACAATTAATAAACGTTGTAATAAAAAAAGTGAGTTCTGCTGCATGTGTTTGTGCTCCACAGGCTGGAAAAACAAAGAGTGAATAATTCGTAGGCTTTAGATTGTTTAGGTAGGCCAAGATATTCTCTTGAGTGACCTAAATTAAATCAAAGTATGCACCCAATTGGGAAAAAAAGTGGTCATTGTAGACAGAGTTGTGCTACTATCTGATGAATATTATTCTGAATATTTGTGGTATTATTCACACAAAACGAATTAAAAATGCTAGCTTATGCAACAGATGGGGTGATGGGTATGAGACGCTGCAGGGAACTAGAAAATTATAGACAGTGGAGAAAAGTTATCTAGGTTTATTCATAGACATATGCATTTTAATACAGAGGTATTGTGATTTAGTCTCAAAAATTGCGATTGTATATCTTTTCATAGCATTTTTCATGTTCATAGGTGTGTCTCAATTCCTGTCTATCCTACATATTCTTTCTAGTTGATGACATTGTTGTTTTAATAGTACTAGTGATGGAGAATACCAAGGATAAGATTGACTCCTGGGTGTTCTATATTGATACTGTGCTTGGCTATCACAGATTCGTTCTCGCTCTAGACCTGAGATTAAAAAACTCTAGAGACCCCAATGTACATAAACATTAATGGGGCCAAGGCATCGACTTTTATAACAGATCTCCTACGAAACCTTAGCCTATCGTGTATTCCTCTACTTTCTCCTCCTCTTCCTTCTGTGTCCAAGCCCAAAGTGCCACCGGCATGGTGCTCCTA
The DNA here is from genome assembly GCF_040938575.1 of Ambystoma mexicanum. NCBI lineage: Eukaryota > Metazoa > Chordata > Amphibia > Caudata > Ambystomatidae > Ambystoma > Ambystoma mexicanum. The sequence goes on along the minus strand of NC_090924.1, from coordinate 1,110,288,281 downwards.
GACTGACCTTATTTCTTGACTGGGCATGCCCATCTCAACTCTGCCCGGTCCTCCTTCCCTTCTCCTCCAAAAACTCTGACACCTGGCCTACTGGGTAGCTATCTCTTCTAGAAATAGCATTGATGTGGAATCGGGAAGGACAAAGACCATTCCAATGCATGGCACAGTCATGTTGTGGTTTGTGGCTGTTGCCTTAGAGCTCTATGGCTCACTCGTGCTCTCATCCATTACTCTAAATATCCTCTGGTTTATTTGTCATATATGCCCTCTCATCTCCATTGCTGTATGCCTCCTACCATACTGAGGATGACAAAATGGCCATGTGTGTATCATTGATTGGTCCTTCCTAGACACCAACCATGATGGGACTTTGGTGACCTGTCAATGTCAATCCGTCCATGGGAGCCATCCCTGCTACAATGCCCAATGTGCATTTGATAATACATGTTTTCCTTGTTCATGGAGTGTGTTTAAGTAATCCACATGTTCTCCCAAGGCTCAGACAAGTAAATGTGTGTTCAGTGCGTATAGTGGGATGGTTTTGGTTCATCTAAACGGTGGCAGTGTTATGGCAAGCACTACGTGCAGCGTGGTGTTCATGTACTTGCTCAGCAGCCATGCACGTGATTGCTGTAATCCCTCTATCATGAACAACAGGTAGGTCGGTGCCAGGGTCATTGAGTCTTGGGTGGGGTGGATCCAGGAAATCTGGCACATACATGCTTAAAGAATGTATCAGCATCACAGAACATTGCCACATTGATGGACTGTTGCCTATGTCTTTATCTGGAGACCTGTGTGGTACAAGGGCTGCATGTATACATTCAATGGCCCCCACCACATTGTGGAAGCATTCAATGGCATAGAAGTGGACTTTTGTGGGGTTAAGGGCAACTAGTCAGTGGGGAATTATATGCTTTGGTTCTGACATCTGATCATGGTATTCAGAATGTGAGTGAGGAGGCTGCAGGAGACGTATAGAAGGGTAATGGCATGAGCCATAGCCAAAATGTTTGGAATGTGCCTGTTTTACAGACATTGGACATTGTTAACAGCTTTAACAGAGGGGATAGATAGTGTAATCTACCTATTAGACTGTTTAAAGCCCTCCATTTCTTCCAGGATGCTGAAGATGGTGAACATGTTTAAATAATGTAATGTAAGTGGTCTTGCAGCCACTACCGGTAGCGAGGCTGCACTTGGATCTTTAAAAGAAAAGAGCCTGGGGTTCATTAGTGGGAAAGTGGGGAAGACAGATAAGAAACCTGTGGCCTTGATGGGTGCAGGTCAGAAGTATCCACTTCCTGAGTGCCAATATACTTTCCTTGGGCTTGTTGGAAGACATTTGGTAGTATGCTATCAATAGGAAATGGCCCAAGATCTGATAGACTGTGTTGTGTTCCTTGGGTCTGGTTAACCGCTGATGTGAGAGAGTACACCAGGGCTAAAGAGTACAGCTTAGCCGTGGCTCAGTTAATGCAGCTGTGCTAATGGCTAGGACTGTGCTGGCCTTCCGTGGAGGTTTTTTGTGTGTAGTATAAGGTTAATGAAGATCTTAGAGGAGAGTCAATTAGTCGGGGGGAGGGGTGGGGGGGAGGCTGGAGTATACCTTACAAGGCAAAACAACCTGCAACACTACACTCCCACCTCTGTCCATTTCCATGCAGGTCCTATGTCGCTAGAGCTTAGTGCCACACCTCTCGCTCTCCCTCTCCTGTCTCTGTCTCAATAGATACATTGTACCCAATGAGGAACACAACATGCATCTTCGAGCTGACAGATGATGGAAAGGGTCTGTGGGGAATCTCTGACATTAACCTAATCTGTTACGGTTTATGTCAGGCACGAATTTACGGTTCAGTGGATGAGAAGCTTAAAGTTTCAGAACCACCCATTTCCTATTCATTGGAATTTGATTGCTGAGCCTAAGCTCATGAGGCGCTCAGCCAACTGATGATGTCATCATTTGGATACAATTTTCGGTCAATTTCTTAGGCCCTGGACATTGCACACATGCCCACATGCATAATCTCGGTGGTCCTGAGTGTTCATTCATTTTTACACTACAGCATCAAAACACTCATAAATGCTTCCCGCTATGTATGTGTATGATGGGAGGCATTTACATGGATTCTGTGGGATTCTGCCTGCTATATGAAGGCACAAAGTGCACTCTGATTACAGCGGAAACCATCAGGTCTTTGCTTGGATGAAAATCGAATGCAAGAGGATTATGCTGTTGTAATCTTAAAACAGAAGGATTTGGGTTAGTGGAATACTTCCTTTTGATCCATGGCTGCGATGCATGTTAGGAAACTAGGAGAACTGAATGGTTCATTAAAGTGGTTCTATGTGTATTTTTCACCCGTTTAAAGTTGCTTCGAAAAAAAGCACACTTTTGTGTGCCAAGCCGGCTCCCGTCCCTGCCCAACCACATTTTGTTTTTTCTCTTTCTCTTGTTCACTTTCCCATTCCCCACTCGCTGCCAGTTGCCAGCCAGCAGCCCTCCCCGCCAGCGAATTTGCTGACCTGCTCGCCCGCTTGCCTGTTCTGTCTGTCAGAGGCAGTGACCTCCTCTTCTGACCCTTCATGCACCCTCTTCCATGTTGGCGGGCTTCTGAGGGCAGCGTTCCCTCTGCAGCCTCATATGTGGGCAGCAGAGGAAACACAGTCTGCAGACAACACGCATGGAAATCATGTGAATCAGTGTGCAATGAAAGCTACAGCAAAACTCACCTGAATGTGTCTTGGTTTAGGTTCTCCTCAGGATTTTGATACCAGTCAAATTTTATTCATTTATGTATCACGCGCCATAGCCCGCAGCAGGCATCACGACACACAGATACACACAGAACAAAACACCAAGCACAGGACATAAATTATGTAAGATCTCAAGCATGAAGTTGTTAAACGCTTCCGAAAAGGTAGCACACTTCTTTCCTGGCGTAGATTCAATGGTAGGGAACTCCAGGCAGAAGCTGCCACGACAGATGTCGTGTTCTGGGACAGATAAGGAAGTTGCTATTACTAGACCGCAGAATTCTCTTTGGCTCTTATCTGATCAAGCGGTCCCTAAAATATACTGGCGACTTACCCTATAAGCACTTATGCGTTAAGGTGACCATCTTAAACTACAATGTGGCCATTATAGGAAACCAATGACATTCTCACCTAAATTCTGCAATGTGAGCCCTACCTGGAACTCCTTTCACTGAATGGACTGCATCATTTAGCACCACTTGCAGTTTTTGGAGGTTACGTTTGCTAGCACCCGTTAAGAGTGCATTGCAGTTATCCGTCTGGGGCAAGATAGTTGTTTAGGCTAAGGTTTCACAATTTGTATCTGATACAGTATCCTAAGTATCCTGAAATAATATTGCACATTTGTTATGATATTATTAGCATGTACACACACGCCAAGAGAGGACTCCAAATAAGTGCAGTGTTTTCACTTTATTTTGGAGTGAGATGTTACAGTCCTCACTTGAATACCTATAGTCAAGGTCAGTCCTAGACTACGTTGACTCAAAAAGTATAAGTTCTGTTTTGGAGCTGTTTAGACACATCCTGTGAGCAGAAATGCAATAATTAATGGTTCTATATATTACATTTGAAACACTTGTGTATAGGCGCGTTACAAATGCCATATCATATCATATCATATCACATTTAATTTATCGACATTTCTTTCATAGTTGCTGTCCAGTTCAAACGACAACTGTGTGTCATCAGCATAGTTTGTGAATTGGACTCCTACTTCTGTGAGCAAGTCACAAAGTGGTTTGATATACTCATTAAAAAGTGCCGGAACTAACAGGAGTCCTGGGGGACTCCGCAATGAGTGGGAGCCGGATTCGATGAGGCTTCACCCCAGCACACCGTGGATTTCCTATTGCTAAAAAATGAGCAGATCTAATGGACAACATTATTAGAGCACGTCCCTACCATTTTAAACTTTAGTTTACAACTAAACTATTGAACTGGCCTATGCTCCACCACTGCCTCCTACAACAAGCAGTTCCACTGTAACCACGGAACACCATCTCTGTCTGTTATTGGTAATAACAATTGTTCTCACACTGTTTCACTGTAACCATGGAACTCCATGCACTTCCTATCGCAAATAGACATGATCTATGCCTGTCGCCACTGTTGTTAGCTTGTACCAAGTCAAATATTCTGTAACAGCGCCACGATGCCCCCGGGCCGTTGGGCGCTTAACAAATCCAAATAAAAAAATAAATAAATAAATACATTTTAAGAGTGGTAAAAGGCACTCCTGATCAAGGCGTTCAAAAGCTGCTCATTGGTCCACCTATGAGTAACTTGTGTTCTCATCAACTACATTCACTGGATGTGCTGAAGGTGCTGCTGCCTCTTCTACTGACAGCTCATTCTAGCTGTATGGCCCCTGCACTGACATTGTCAAGATCAGTCATAGGCTGAGGCTTCTGAACTATCTCCTTAAATGGATGCAAGATCATCAAAATGAAGATTCCAAATTGGCACTCTGTCTTCGTTTGAGGGAGCACTTCACTCCTGGATTCATTGATCTGCATTGGCTGCCAGTTACCCTATACTGATCGTCAGGACTGTTTCAAACCTCCATTAACCCCACATGGGATAACATTAACATGCCAGGTGCTAAAGGCATTTTGTCATAGAAAATCTGCACACAGGCAGCACGTTACCTGTATTCCCATCAGGTTAAACTAGAACTAAGATGGGGACATTAGAGATGGTGTCATGGAATCCAGAGGAGCCCCCTTGTGTATTTCCATGGGGCTGCGACAATTGGCATGGTCTGTGTGAGGAAAGGTGTGGTGATAGGTCAGGTAAGTGCTTTTATTTTCAATGGTAATGGAAAGCACTATTCACACAGGGGCCATGTTGTAACCTCGCAAGCGGTGCATGCAGACCAGGACACACGTGCATCTGCGTCCATGTGCAGCATGAAAAGAGCTGCAAAAGTTGTAGTTCTACAACTTCGAAACACAATGCATGTAATCCCTTTTTTTGTGATTCTGAGCATGCCCGTTCATGAATTTCTCGTTCATGGATATAGGCTAGCGATCAGCGGATACAATACATTTAACAATACAACATTGCTCTGAGCAGAGCATTCTCGAAATAAGCAGCTCATGGTTTCTGCAAATTTACGGCCGCAAAGCCGGGCTATCGCAGTGTTTTCATTCCTTCTAAAACCTTCACTATGGTCATCTTCTACCACGCTGAGAACAGCAAGTAATGGGCTTTTCAGAGGTGCTCTGCAGCTGAGAATTCATTTGATCTGAAACAGTGCTGCTCTGCGGTGGCCGTACATTTTCAGTGGACTTATCCCCTCAGCATCCGACCCAGTCTTAACAGACAGGCAATTATGTCCAGAGGCAGCGTGTAACCACCTCCCAGCCTTAACTTTAATACACTCCGCTGAAGCCAACCTTCCCAAAAGCGGCTCATATTTTTATGTTAACCCTGACGTTTTTTCTTTTTTTTAGCTGAAAAAATAATTTCCTAGATATTGAAAAGACATGTTGAAATATATAGATGCAATGTAAAATACAATAACAAAAACTGTTGGCAAACCAAACCGATTTTTTTTATAACATTCAGGGTTTTCTTTAAGCGATTTTCTCAGTAACACCCAGAGGACACAAATATCTTCTCATCTACTTCAGCGGCAGTTTAATCATTTCAGTCATGTTGTTGTCGAGCAAAAACCCGGTGTTCTTGGAAAAATATTGTTTATTATTTGAAAGGCTGAGTGTGTTTAATTACAGACCTATCACGCTTTTAGATGCGGCTAGTAAGTTAATTTGCAGCTGCTATTTTAGAAAAACTCAAAGAATGGGACAAAGAAAAGGGTATACTTAGTACATTTCAAACTGGATTAAAGAGAAACATGGGGATGGATAGTAATACTTTCCTTGTGTCTCGTATCCAAAGCATGGGATAGAGATAAAACTCCAATCTATGCTGCAGCTTTACACCTGGCTTTTGATTTGATAGATCGAAATTTGCAATGGACGAAGCTATGCAATTGGGGTGTGCCATTGGGGCTACTTCAAATCTTGATTAATCTAGACATGGATACTACCGTAGAAGTTAGACCTAGGGGCCGATTCATGGAACAAATGTGTGCTGAAATTTGTGGCGCAAGCTGGTGCAAGCGTGAAAAAGCAAGCGTGTGCAATTCATGGAAGGCCCTGCGCGTGTTTTCCCCGGGATGTGTGCCAAATCCGCATATGGTGCACACGGGCGCACATGTCACTGCAACATCCCGGACGCCGTGCGCGACGTGCACCGCAATAGCGCACAACTTGTAGCACACACACCAAAAAGTGGGTGGAAAACACAGAATTGGGAACAACGCGTGAAAAAGAAGGCATAACTGGGGAAGTACTGCTGGGAAATACACGGAACGTGCACACGCACACGAACAACATGTATTCATGGAATGGAATACAGGAAACCTGCGCACGCCAAAAGACACGCACAGGCAGAAACACGTCCGCCACACGAAAGACAGACGGAAGCGTCCCCGCGCAGTATAAAAGTGCACGCAAACAACAAACACGTATATACAGCTATGATGAATGTCCCATTTCTCGCAGCACTGATCGTGGGACTCCGCAGGGGGAGGAGAATAGCCAGGGCACGCATTTTTTTGCCCAGGACCAGCCTTTTTGGGATGCCTGATGACCGCTCTATGGCAAGTACAGGTTTCCACCCCATATCATCCTAGACCTGGTCAGGGAGTGGGAGGATGACCTTGCATCACCCACCTTCTGCTCCCAAGCACTGAGCCCCTTGGTAAAGGTGCTCAAGGTCCTGCATTTTTTGGCCACTGGGTCATTTCAGTGGACTACTGCCATAGTTGGGGGTGTCTCACAGGCCACACAGTCATGCTGCCTACACCAGGTGTTGGAAATCATGACTGCGCGCCCCTCAGTCCACAGGCACATATACATGTTCAGAACACCCGCAGAAAGGCAGGGTGTTGTTCAGGACTTTTACAGGGTGGCACACTTCCCCAAAGTGCTTGGTGCCATAGATTGCACCCATGTGGCCGTACGTCCACCTAGGGCCACTGAGCACATCTATCGAAACTGCAAGCACTGGCATTCCATCAATGTACAGGTTGTGTGCGATGCCCATGGAATCATCACCTCTGTCTATGCAAACTATCGTGGGTCTACCCATGACAGTTTCATATACAGATTGTCCGCCCTGAGCCGGGACCTGGAAGCTGGGAAGCATGGCGACACATGGCTCATTGGTGAGTACAAATGTCTGTGCACATGCATACATGTCACACACAGACAAATACACAAACCCAACTAATCACAACCATTATGATCTCCCCAGGGGACAGTGCCTCCCCTCTGAGCAACCACATAATTACGCCAATACGGAACCCCACCACACCACCCCAGGTAAGATACAACGCTGCCCACATTGCAACCAGGGGCATAGTGGAGCGCACATTCGGAGTGCTCAAGTCACGCTTTCGCTCCCTTGACTGCTCTGGCAGCCAGCTACTATATGCACCCCCAGTAGTGTGCTGGAGGATTGTGGCAGCATGTGTCCTGCACAATGTTACAACACGGCGGGGCGTACTGGTGGACATGGTGGTGCCCCCACATCCCAAACCACAGGCACAGGCGCTGCTCATGGGAGGGGAAAGGGCACGTGGCGAGGCAGCCCCGACCCAGCTTGTGGCCACATTTTTCACCTAAACTCCCACCCCTGAGAAGTGCACACAGGCCTGACACATCCCAGGTGACAATCAATGATGACAAAGAGACAGGTAACTGTCACATCTTTACCACTCCGAGAATGTTGCCACAGAAGTGCCACATTGTGTGCATCCCTAGCTACTTAAACATAACCAATCCTGTGTGACCAAAAGGAACATATGCAAGGTGTAAATCGCACCACCCCCTGCAAAACAGGCCATGACAATCAGTGGTATGTCACCCAAACCCACATCACCCTTGTTGGCCATTCCATGACATGGCATGCACCAGCAAAAGAGGAAACCAAAAGCACAACACATGACCAATTACATATGAAGTGACACATGATAAATGGAAATAGGCCTGAGACAATCACACCTAACATGGAATCTGATGAAATGACTGACCAACAACCTACCACACATACAAAGTCACACACAAATGCATGCCACCAGCTGTACCATAAACAAAAGTCACAATGCCTGTTGGCATCCACATTGGCCAATCCAAATCTGCAAATTCCTTACCCGTGTGCTGTGTGTGTCTCCTGCAACACACCTCTCAGCACAGAGCACAGTGAGAAGCCATTGTGTTGGGGACACACCTTGAGCATCATATAAAAAGGACAAGCAACCAAAATAACCTACTGATGCATGTAACCAATCCCCAAATGGAATGTGATCATGCGCTGCAGGGACACAGCATGCCAGAGAAGGCAATCTGTGCGCAAGTGTGGGCATGGAAGGGTGGTTGTATTTTTGGTGGAGCATTGTGTAAGTGTGTGTGTCAGTATGGGCGTGGACTCAATACATGCATGTGAAATCAAGTGACCTTCAGTGTCCTGTACACATCACTTGTGAACATTGGCCATGTGTACACCCCAGTAAGTCAAACCACAACAATCCCCTGACACCTGAAAAGTAAACACAACACAGGAACAACCATTGACCAGCAGAACACATCATGTACATAAAACCCCACAATGACAATGTCAGAGAGTGCCCAAACACTGTAGCCCAAGCGTATTGTCCGACAACACAAGGCCCTCCCTCATTTACTCATACCATGACCTTCAGAAGAACTTGTCTGGGGTCCGTTGGCTTCTTCCTTCTAGTCTACTTGGCCTCAGGATCCCCCTACCCCTTGGTTTCCTTGTTCTACCTTTCATGTAAATAGAGTCCAGCCCCCTCAGAGGCCACCTTGACTGGTAGAAATACCAAATCGCAGCGAACTCCAAGGAGCCAAACCCCAAACCAGGGAAAAAGCCTGTAGGCACCAAAAAACCCTGGAAGAGTCTCCAGTAGATGACTTGAAGTCGCTGAATATGGCCAAGCACATGTCCAAGCAGAATGATAGAATAACTACCAAGGTAGCACAGCTGAACAATGGTTCAACAGGAGGGGTAGCAATTTCAGTACACAATAATCAATGAGGATGCAACAACTGATGGGTAGTGTCACAACTCCAGTCTCCAGGTGCAGGAGTGGCACGAACGAACCACCCCCTCCATGGTCTGGGCGCCTGCAAGGCAAAACTTACACAGGCCTCCGAGACCCCAGAGGGGAAAGAGGGTTAGGGATTTGTTGGTTGGATAGGCATCAGTATTTAGGATAACCAGAAAGAGACTCAGGAGAGGGGAGGTGGATGGGCAAGGAAAAGTAGTGAAAAAACAAAATACAACTATTGACAATTACACATACTCAATAAGAGAAACCATGTACTTCATGCACATTGTACAATATGGCTCAAAGCCAAGGAAAAGAGAGACTTATCGCTGGCCTCCTGTCTGCGCACTCTCATGTCCGGTAACAGGAGCAGTTCAATGCTGCAAAGAGAGCGTGAGTTACTATCCTGTGTGTGCTTTTCCCACACACACATAACACCATTCATGCCTTGAACATAGTGACTCCTCCCCAAACAAGCACTCTTGTCTGCTGCTTTGTTCGTATAGTTTTTCTTGCCCCCGTGATGGTTCATACACCATTAATGGGGCAAGGTAGCCGCACGTGGCCCCGCGTTAAACGGAAGACTATGTGTTAAGAATCACACATGATAGAATGTGCCTTGGATGTGCTGCAAGATGCGTGTGGTGAGGTGCAACTTCAATACAAGTAGCGGTCTGCCACTCGCGGCTTTCTATAGGCAGCGCATGTGGCTAATTGCATATCCTAATGATATGCACTGCACTCGAGTTTGTGCGTCGCTGGGTGCTCCCCCCTTGTGCTGTATTAGTTTGTGGCTAGGAACGCTACTGCGCTAATAACTTAGCTTCTATGGATCAGAGGGACTTGAGGATATGGCCGACGCCACCTGCATGTGCCCCTGACAACTGTGAAAACTTCCTGGCATTTGCTCCTCAGCACGGCTTAGCTGTACTGTGCGCATCTTCCCCAACGCCTGGCTAAGTTCACCAGCACTGGCGCTACTTAGCTTGCATGTGCGAGGCACCTGGAGGAAGGTCGGCTGGGGCATGGCCCCTCGTGACGCTCACCTTGCTTGGAGCTCCTGGAAACATGTCTGCTTCTGTCAGACGTCTGAGCACAAGCCTTGTGTTTCTGCTTGCGCACGCATGTGCACGTGTGCAGCACCCAACATGGCAAGGGTTTTGTAGTACTTTGCCCGGTGTATGCTGGCAAAGGTAGTCTGGAGGCTCATTTTCCTGCAGAAAGGGCATAAAAGCGTTTAATAAGGCTGGAAAGTTTCCTGTGTGTGTGTGTCTTTATGTTGCTTGTCACTGGGCCATGTCTGAGACCCACATTTGACCTCCTCCCACACAACCCCAGGTTCTGTACCCTGACAGGTAGAGCTGGAACTTGAGTTGAAAATAACCAAGGAGGCTGGCACAGCTGGATTGTTGAGCTGAAACCAAATCAATCCTTGATAGCGTAAACAAAGAAAGGCAGAGACAGCAGAAGTCTTGAAAGGCACAGAGAATGCGAGATAGCCAGAAACAGCTGACAGCAAGTTAAGAGGCACAACAGTTGAATAGCATTGGTAAAAGCCAACAGCCAACATAAAGTCATGGATGTAATAGATGAAAGACAGGAGGAGCAACAGAAAGATGCTGTTGAACTGAAGTGTACAGAGGCAAACTGAGGCAGTGTAAGAGCATGTGGAAATAAGAGCCCGAGAGACGGTTGGACAGATCTGCAACAAGGACAGTAACATGACGCAGAACAGGGACTAAAGGCACCAGAGTGTGAAAAACAAGTAAAAGAGCACTAGTCCAGTAGGAAAACTGCGCCCTCAGGCAGCATCAAAGTCCAAGAGGGAAGACAGACACAACGTGCCGTCCAAACGGAACAGAGCATAGTAGTATTATAGGTGGACATCTCAGGTGAGGACTGAACCATGACTTGGGTCTCTTGGGTCACATTCCTAATGCATCCTCCTTTGACACAATCCCCAGGGGCTGTACTCACCACATACCAACTTTACATTGTCACCACCCATCCCCCTCCCACCATCAGTGTGAGTTTGACAGCTAATGGGTGCAGGCTACCGTCTACGGCATGAAGTGAATCAAGCACATATACAGGCAAGAAATGAACATACATCCCAATCAACATCAATAAATGGACAATTCAATAATATACTCACCAAAATTGATTGCAGACATGTCGTGGAGAAAACATCCAAAATCCCCACTAGGGGTGTTAACACAAGTAATACAGCAGCAGACAGGCCACAGATATGACGAAAGTTCAATGCCCTTGTGTAAATGGTTGTAACACGGAACCATCCTTGCAAGCCCATGGTTAGGGAAAGGAGGAGTGGCATATGTGAGTCAGGATCCCAAGCTGCAAACACATATACATGAGACAAGCTTAAATGGGCCCAGCTGGAACAGACAGTGGATGCTTTCAAAAGCCACAAAGCACCACACTGTCACATGAATGCACAATAGACAAACAATGTTAAACTATATTAACTAATTAAACTAACTATAAATAAAATGTCCACATACGACCTGGGGGGAGACACCCAGGAGGCGGCAGGTACAGCGTGCACCTCAACACCCACATGCGATGATGTTGAGATAAAAAAAACCTCCTTAGGCTCAACGCCTGGACAGCCCAACCTGTGTGGGAGATAAGTCGTCGTTCTCCTCACCCTCTGACTCAAAAGGTGGACGTGGCACAGTACCCTGACCACCCCTATGCACAGCTTGCCCTGTTACGCTCAACTGGTAACCACGGGGATGCCACCCAGCCCTGGTTGGATGATTTGCACTCTCGAACCCTCTCCCAGTCCCTTGGTAAGGCTTCTGGTTAAAGATGGGTCTGCAATATAGGAGAGCTGGATTCAATACCAGATTGTCTTCATGTTTTCCCACCTCCCTTTGGCCTTCTCCTCACCTTAATATTGTAAAAGGTGGATTCTCCGTCCTGCTCCTCATTGTAGGGGCATGTAGATGTGGGGGGTGAGCAGCGAACAAGTTACTTTACTGGTGCAAGCCCCAATATGGGAATCCAGGCTTGCTGCAACTGCATCGGTTTGCTGCTTTACAGTCTTTATATGCAGTTCTTATGTTCTTCTTAGTTCGAATAGTTTGAATAATAATGTCTTGCTTCTTTCCTTTTAGGTATGGAAAGGTATTTTGGTGTCATGCAGTTTGAAGATGAGCATGGGCCGGTAGGCGAAACCGCGGTGTGCGCGAAGCTGTCCGGTGAGTAATGCGCGATGCGCGGAGCTGTTTCGGCCTTTTATATTGCTAACCTGTGTCTTTTCGCTCCTTGCAGGTCGCGATTTTCCTCGCCGACCGCCGTAATGTTCCAGTGATGATACTGACCAGGAGATGACTACCGAGGTAAGAATTGTGGCTTTCTTCATCCGGGAGGAAATGTGAGTAAACACTTACTAACGCTGTCTTTCTTTCTTCTCTTTCCAGGTTATGGTATTCCAGGATGCATGCGGTGCCGGATGATGGAGTTCGTAACTTCAGGTGAGTGGAACTGAAGTCAGCAATGGATTGAAGACAGGATACTGTTCCAGGTACGTTTCATAGTGTTCTTTCTCTCTCTGCAGGTCCTTGGTTTCAGGTAAGCTGGCATCAAAGAACTGGACACGGTGAGCGTTACGCTGCCCACAGCAGAATAACAGAAAGTGTGTTCTGCTGTTTGGGTGGGGTTTAAATAGTCTCAGGTAAAGTAGTCCAGGTAAAATAGTCCCAGGCCTGCCACACCCAAAGTTGTCCAGGTAAAGTAGTCCCAGCCTGCCACACCCAAAAGACTAGACCACATAGCTCAGTTCCTTGTAACTGAGCTACGTGTGTGTCTCCATGTTGGCTGACCCTCCAAGTTAAATAGTCCCTAGTAAATATTCTCATTCTAATGTTGGTCTTCATGATGGTTATGAGCCTGGCACCAAAGATGCCAGGACTGACTCCAAGAGAGTCTTGGATGAGGATTTAAGGCCTTTGACTTGGCCCTAACTGGAAGGCTGACTTATCAGTGAGGGTCAGGGGTAAGGGTCATGACTGCACTCCCCCCCAAGGCACCTCTCACAGTGGCACTTCTGCCTGGTCCTAGTTTGGCTGGATAATTCTGATGGAACCTTTTAATTATGCGAGGTGCATGGATGTATTCACTACGTTCCCATGATCTGTCGTGAGGGCCGTATCCCTTCCAATCAACTAAGTAGTATAGTTTGGATCTGGTGTATTTTGAATCTAGGATATCCTTTACTTCAAACTCTGCTTCTCCATCAACTAATACTGGTTTTGGTGGTGTTGTAACCCGAGTACCAGGGTGTACCGGTTTCAGGAGCGATACGTGAAACACAGGATGAATCTGCATAGTGGGTGGTAGAGCTAATTTAACTGCCACTGGATTTATTATGGATTCAATAGAATAAGGTCCCAGATATCGGGGACAAAAGGTCTGAGTCCCTTTTATGGGCACATATTTTGATGCTAACCAGACCTTGTCTCCAATTTGATAGTCAGGGGCTTTACTACGATGTTGGTCAGCAAATTTCTTTTGTCTGTTCTTGGCTTGGAGTAAATGTTCTGCTGCTTCTTTGAAGGCCTGGGAAATAGTCGTATGTAGGGTTTTAACCGCTGGCATTACCAAAGGGGTTGGGAGATCCAATTCTGAAGTATGTGGATGTCTACCATATATAGTGTAGAAAGGGGTTTGTCCAGTGCTAGTGTGTACTGAATTATTATAGGCATATTCAGCTATCCATAACAAGTCCTTCCAATTTCTTTCCACTTGGTGTAACATGCAACGCAAGTATTGCTCGAGGGTTTGGTTTGTTCTTTCTGTTTGGCCATCTGTTTGAGGATGCTGACTTGTGGATAGTCGAATGCCAATTTGGACCATTGAACAGCATTTCCTCCAAAAGTTGGATACAAACTGACTGCCTCGATCTGAGATCAAGACCGATGGAAAGCCATGTAGCCAAACAATTTCCTCCACAAATACGTTTGCTAAACTGGATGCATTTGGAAGACCCTTAAAAGGAATAAAGTGTGCCATTTTAGAGAACAAGTCTACATTTACTAAAATGGTGTTGAATCCTTGATTGGGAGGTAGATCTGTAATGAAATCAAGGGACAGTGTGTTCCATGGTGCGGGAGGAATTTCCAATAGTTGGAGAAGACCAGCTGGTTTCTGCTTTTGGGACTTGTTTTGTGCACACACACTGCAAGATTGGATAAATCGGACAATGGCTTTACGCCACGGGGGCCACCAATAGTTTTATTTTACTTTAGCTAGAGTTTTGGCAATTCCAGGATGACCTTCAATCAGGGAGTCGTGATAACCCGAAATAACCTGCTCTTGTAAATCTTTACTTGGCAGGTATAGACGGTTCCTAAAATATGGTAACTGGTCTTTAATGGTGTAATGTTCTCCTTGAGTACACCACTCTTGTGAGAGAGTGGGATCCATTAAGAGTTGAATCTTGTTTTGGAGTTCACCTGTGTCAATGTTTTTCGTAAAACCCAGGAGTTTGCCTTCTGGATTAATGGCTACTGAATCTGGAGTTATGTATAACTTTTCATCAACACCCATGCGGGACAAGGGGTCTGCCTTTCTGTTTCGGACTCCTGGCCGGTGGGTGATCACATAGTCATATTCAGCGAAGAAAATAGCCCACTGCAGTTGACGGGATGATTGAGCCTTTGCTGTTTTTAGGTATTGCAGGTTTTGATGATCAGTTATGACTGTGACAGTATGTCTAGCACCACGCGCCATGCCTTGAAAGCTGATTTTATAGCCAAGAGTTCTTTGTCTGTGATAGCATAGTTAAGTTCGGGAGGTGAGAAGTTTCGTAACCAGAAGGCCACAGGGTGTAACTGGCAGTTTCTGGGTCCCTTTGTGAGAGAACAGCTCCCATAGCCATGCTAGAGGCATCTGTTTCAACTATATAAGGAAGGTCTGGGCGAGGATGCCGTAGAACTGGAGCAGAAGTGAATTTTTTCTTAAGTTCTTGAAAGGCCTTCTCTGCTTCTTCGGTCCAATGGAACTTTTTATTGTTTTTTCTCAATAGTGATGTAATTGGATGCACTATTTGGAAAAAATCTGGGATGAATCGTCGGTAAAAGTTTTCAAAGCCCAACATACTCTGGATTTCTTTAAATGAAGTTGGTGACGGCCAGTTAAGAATGGCATCTACCTTGTGCCAATCCATTCTGATCCCTTATGATGTGAGGATAAAACCGAGGAACTCCACTTTGGTGACATGAAAAGAGCATTTTTCGAGTTTAGCATACAGTTTATATTGGCAGAGTTTAGTAAGGATGGAGCGGACATGCATGACATGGTCTTCTTTTGTAGCAGAATACACTAAGATGTCATCAATGTAAACCACGGCACAAACGTCGATTAACTTCTGCAAAACATCATTCATAAAGTTCTGAAATGCAGCAGCAGCGTTGCAAAGTCCAAAAGGCATTACCTGGTATTCACACAAGCCGTATATGGTACAAAAGGCAGTTTTCCATTCGTCTCCCTTCTTCACTCGAACAAGATGGTACGCCCCCCTAAGGTCCAGTTTGGTATAGATTTGGGTGTCTTTGACTTGATCCAATAATTCAGGAATAAGGGGCGGTGGATAACGTTTTTTTACTGTGATCTGGATTAATGCGCGATAGTCGATGCAAGTCCTCAAATCTCCTTCCTTCTGAGGTACGAAGAATAAGGGATTGGCTGCCAGTGATTTAGACGGACGGTTAAATCCATTTGCCAGATACTGATCAAGATAAGATTTCAAATGGAGGATTTCTGGTTCAGTAAGTGCATAGATTCGGCCACAAGGATTTGCGCACCAGTTATGAGGTCCATCTGACAATCGTAGGGCCTGTGCGGTGGTATAGTATTGGCTTGTTCTTTCTGGAACACGTCTTGAAAATCTTGGTATTCATTTGGTAGAGTACTGGTCACACCTAGTACAATCGCCGCTGTACTGGGACTAGCAGATGTACATAAGTCTGTTTTCCGCTTATCTTGGTAATAACAGGTGCGAGCACAATCATCGGAAAAGGCCAACTTCTTGGCACGCCAATTTATTAGAGGGTTATGAGCTACCAACCATGGCATCCCTAAGATTAGTCAAAACTGAGGAGCTTTTATGAGATCGAATGCAATAGATTCTCGGTGTCCATCCTGGCACAGTAGAGTTAGTGCTTCTGTACATTGGGTTACTGGTTCGGAAGCTATTTCTCAGCCCATCAACAGTAGTAACTTTTTCAGTAGTCGACTTAGAGCATAAGGGAAGCCCCATCTCTGCTGCCAGATCTTGGTCTACATAATTCCTAACTGGTCCGCTGACTAAGTATGCTTCGACAGCATGCCTCTGAGACGGTTGTTGGTGATTGATCAAAATTACTGGTAATGCAAAGTGTGAGGTCTGTGGCTCCTCCTTCTCGCTCGACATGCGGACCTCTACGCTTGCCGGGCTTGGTAGTTTTCCGACTCCTTGTTATTATCTTCCTTCTCTGTGGCTCCAACAGTTCTCCTTGGTGGTTTCACTGGACATTCTTTGAGGAAGTGGCCTGATTTTCCGCAATAGAAGCATAATTGCTGTTGCCTTCTCTTGTCTCTTTCAGTTTTAGTTAAAGGGGGCCGTACACCTCCGATTTGCATGGGTTCTACCGTGTTTTCCAATGTACATGAAACATTATCCTTTGACTGGACATACACAGCTCAAGTGTCTAACCTTATCCGGTCCAATTTTCGGTCTTGTAATCTGTGATCTAATTGCACCACAAGGTTGATGAATTCTGCACAGTCTTTAGGTGGGTTAACCACTTGAGCAAGGACATCCTTTAGTTTCCCTCGTAGACCCCGGTGAAATAGTGTGGTCCTTTTTTCCTCAGGCCACCCCGCTTCAACGACTAGTCTGTTAAATGTTGCTGTATATGTAAGCAAGTCTTGACTTCCTTGATGGAGTGACAAAAGTTTGTTGGCTAATGCCTGGCCTTGGGTATGACGAGCAAAGAGTTTTTACATTTCCATCTGCATCTGGAAACCCCCAAAGTCATGTAGCAACGGGTCATTCTGACTTACCAATGGTACCGTCCAATCTGCAGCACTGCCGATCAGATATGACAAAACAAAACCAACCCACGCTTGGTCGTTAGGAAAAGCCCCAGGTCTGCAAAGGAAATGAAGACAACACTGGTTCATGAATGTTGCATACTTCTTGGTGTCCCCTGTAAATTGTTCAGGTGGAGCTAAAGGAACTGCCCCAGGAAGGATTATTTGTACTGGACTGGTAGAAGAAGTTGGTACAGGTGCTGGCTGAATGTTACCAGGCAATGGGGTCTGTCCTGCCTGTGATTGGAGCAATTGTCTACTTATTTCTTCGGTACGATCCTTAGTAACAATGAAATCCCTCCTAAGAGCATTGGTTTCTTGACTGGCTGAATGTACTTCAGCGCGTAACTGCCTCAACAACTGAACTAACTGGTCAATCTCTGAAGTCTCCATGACGCCCAGGTGGATAATATTATTGAGGCTTCGTGTTCTGTTACGCTCCCCTGGTATCCACGTGGACGTCACCCAGCCCTGGTTGGATGATTTGCACTCTCTAACCCTCTCCCGGTCCCTTGGTAAGGCCTTTGGTTAAAGATGGGTCTGCAATATAGTAGACCTGGATTCAATACCAGATTGTCTTTCTGTTTTCCCACCTCCCTTGGCCTGAACTCCTTCCTCCCCCTTGGTCCTTCTCCTCACCTTAATATTGTAAAAGGTGGATTCTCCGTCCTGCTCCTCACGGCAGGGGCACGTAGATGTGGGGTGTGAGCAGCGACCAATTTACTTCACTAGTGGAAGCCCCCTGTGGGAATCCAGGCCTGCTGCGACTCCGTAGGTTTGCTGCTTTACAGTCTTTATATGCAGTTCTTATGTTCCTCTTAGTTTGAATAGTTCGAATAATAATGTCTTGCTTCTTTCCTTTTAGATATGGAAAGGTATTTTGGTGTAGTCATGCAGTTTGAAGATGAGCATCGGCCGGTAGTCGAAAGTGCAGTGTGCGCGATGCTGTCCAGTGAGTAATGTGCGATGTGCGGCGCTGTTTCGGCCTTTTATATTGCTAACCTGTGTCTTTTCTCTCCTTGCAGGTTGCAATGTTCCTCGCCGAGCGCCGTAATGTTCCAGCGATGATACTGACCAGGAGATGACTACCCAGGTAAGAATTGTGGCTTTCTTAGTTCAGGAGGAAATGTGAGTAAACGCTTACTAATGCTGTCTTTCTTTCTCCTCTTTCCAGGTTATGGTATTCCAGGATGCATGCGGTGCCGGATGATGGAGTTCGTACCTTCAGGTGAGTGGAACTGAAGTCAGCGATGGATTGAAGACAGGATACTGTTCCAGGTAAGTTTCGTAGTGTTCTTTCTCTCTCTGCAGGTCCTTGGTTTCAGGTAAGCTGTCATCAAAGAACTGGACACGGTGAGCGTTACGCTGCCCACAGCAGAATAACATGAAGCATGTTCTGCTCTTCAAGGTGCGGTTTAAATAGTCTCAGGTAAAGTAGTCCAGGTAAAATAGTCCCAGGCCTGCCACACCCAAAGTAGTCCAGGTAAAGTAGTCCCAGGCCTGCCACACCCAAAAGACTAGACCGCATAGCTCAGTTCCTTGTATCTGAGCTATGTGTGTGCCTCCATGTTGGCTGAACCCCCCAAGTTAAATAGTCCCAAGTAAATAGTCCCATTCTAATGTTGGTCTTCATGATGGTTATGAGCCTTGCGCCCAAGGTGCCAGGACTGACTCCAAGAGAGTCTTGGATGAGGTTTTAAGGCCTTTGACCTGGCCCTAACTGGAAGGCTGGCTTGCCAGTGAGAGCCAGGGGTAAGGGTCATGACAGCCCCTCATTGGCAGCAAGTCTGCAGGACTGGCGAGCCTGGTTCTGTGCGGCGATGACACGTAGGTCAGCATGCAGAACCTCACGTGGTACACGTGCTTCCTCTTGCAAGGTAGAACGTGTAACACAGAGTTCTTCCTGCATGGCCTGACATGACATCTGGAGCACCTCCCGGCATGCACGTAGCTCAGCCGAGATGGTATTCTCAAGCTGTTCCAACATCTCCTCTGTCCACTGCCTGTGCGACATCAAGAGCACTCCGAGAGCAGGTCTGAGGGATTGATGGTCATCCCTCAGGGCCTCCCTGTGTGTCTCTGTGTGAGCAGCAAGTGCTTGACGCAGAGACACCATTTCATTTCAGGCCGGCGTGCCCTGTCTGAGGCCGCCATGCCCAGTCTGAGTGAGCGGGCCATCGACTGTGCTGCCCGCTGCTGGAGCTCCACCTGCTTGGCAGGGGGGAGCACAGATTGGGCCACACGTTCCATGCTCTGAGCAATCTTATCAATTGCTGCCCCCTGTTGTTCTGAATTGGCACACATGGATCGCTACCACTCAGTATACCCGGTGGCGCACGGCCACTGCGTTGCCGGGCTTGACACCCGCGTGGCCGAAGGTGCCGCGGTCCTCGCTGAGTTAGTACCGTCCACGGCTGCTGGACTACATCCCTCTGCTGACCTGATGCCCCAGGCACATCATCAACTTTTGTGGAGTGTGACCGTGAGTCCCGATCCAACACAGGCGGAGATTCCAACACCACCTGGCCCCTCAGTGCAGGTGTCGCAGACAGGCGATTATCCGCATCCGATTATCCGCATCAGAATCACTCACCGTTGACACCGTTGACACCGTCAGAGTGATCATCCGGACTAGACTCAATGCCAGGCTTAGACACGATGGTCTGGAGCACAAGTGGGTTTTCGTGGCCTACCACCCCACAACCCCCACTTATACCGAGTTGCTGGTGTAATAGCAACCCTGTGTCTGGATTGACATCACCATTCTCTGGCTCCATTGTGTCATCATCTGCAATATGGAAAACACAAACATAAGCACACATGTCAGAAGCACATAAATCACACACAAACATAGACATCACATCCACAGCCAACACATGAAGCATGTCAGACAACTGCAATTCCGGCATGCATCCAGTGGCATTGATATGCAAACACATCCCAAAAGCAGAAATGGATGTGTCTAAATAGCAAAGCCTACATATGTACAGAATGTAGTATATCACCTCTATCACACACCACCACTGTCAGGCACATGTCACAGGCAGAAAAGACAGATGGCAACAAAGAGATGGCACATGCCATAAGCATGTCTGAACTGCAAAATGGCCACAGCTGCAAGTGAATCCAAACACACAATGACACACTGAATATTCATGTACACATGCATCACTAATCCAGCATCACCAATATAGCTTCATCCATCTGCAGCTCGGCCTGTACCGGGCCTCATTGGCCATGTAGACATAGTGATTTTCCCGAGCAAAGCGAGGGCCTGCAACCAGGCACGAGGGATCAAAACGCACAGTACGGTCCGAGCTGCCAGCCATGAAGCCTCCACAACACCCCTCAGGGCCTGATTGAGCACATTCTGCTATGAATGTGCCCTAAACTATTATTCAGTGTGTCAAATTATCACGGGCATGACCCAGCAGATTAGCTAAGTGGGCCTGGACGTACACATACTGCACCGCAGTGCACCTTCAGGATTGTGCCAGTTGAACATAACGGGCGCAATGCTGAAATCGCAGCAGCATTAACGTTAATCAAATACATTTTAGTCATTCAACAAAAAAGCTGGAGAGAACACATGTGTAAAGGAACACCTTCACACACACGAGTGAGTAGCTGCAATGTTACACTACACAACACAACGTTGACGCTGCTTGCATATGTACATGTGAAAGTGTTCAAGAACACACATGTCCATATACACTTGTATGGTGATTATGAACCGCAACCTATACAGCAAAGCAAGCAGCTACAACGCTGCTTGCTTCGATGTATGTGAAAGTGTACACATACACACGTGAAAGCAGCTCCACAGTCATTACAACCCGATTGGCAGGGTACAATCAATCTGCGGCCTATACCACATGGTATAGGCCGCAGATTGAACAATCAACTTTGCTAAACACCCACTGGGGTGTTCCAATACTGAGTACATGTGTCACAGGATGCACCTGCGCCTGTGGCTTTCATGACAGTGAAGGGATGACAATCTGACCATACATGCCAGGTCACTTTGACATTGCAGCAGTGAGTAGGCATGTAGAACGGTGTAACACGCCTCAGGAGTGGGTTGGTGCATTGCAGAACATGTGTAAGTAAAGGTTTAACGACTATCTACATGGACAAGTACATTATGATGTCAATCAATAAACATGAAGGCAGTGTAAGGGCAAGTTCAGGCATCATGTGCAATGTGCATGCAATGGGTTGCATGGCTACAGGCAACCTCCCCCCCCCTTAGTGAAAATGCAGGGAGGCATTCTATGGCAGCGAAAGGTTGACCAGAGAACTGTGTATTGGCAGACAGTGTTGACTAGCATCAATTTCATCATCTGAGTCAACTGAAAACACAGCAGATGAGAATGGGACAGTAAGCAGGACACATGATGAACCCTCAATAGTACACCCATTTGTACAGAAGACACTACACCAGTTGAACAGAGTCAGGGGGCCTGAAACAGGGGGAGGCATGTGCCCCACACAGACTATGATACCCTAAACATGTGCCTGATGCAGGACTGAGCCAGAGTGGGCATGGAATGGATGATCAAATGCCATTAAATGTATGTCATCCTAGACACGTACTACAATGGTCATCCTGCCAAGGACACACAGGGGCATGCGTGGAATGCACATGGAGCATGAATGGGCACTCATGTCCCTGTGGAGCATCTGCCATCTGCACAGTCCGAGTGAGACACCCTGCATCAAAGACAAAGGATGTACCCCACTGTATGTGTCTGGCAGGTTGGCAGGGGGAAGTGAGCATGTACACAGGAGCGATGAACAGGCCATTGCAGTAGTCCAAAATGATATGCACCAGTGCCATGGTGAAATTGAGGTGCAGGGGGTTGGAGGAGCAAGGGAGCATGCCTACGTGGAGTACCAGCATGCAGGCAGAACACACATGCACGTCAGTCATGCAATGACATAGTCCCAGTGCTGAGTGGAAAGACACCCCAGGCTACATGCAGAAGGGCTAGTGAGCTGGAACATGAACCAGAGGGGCAGCCGGGTGACTAGCATGTGAGTAGGGTGCAAGTGTGTTGATGAGGACAGTCCCCATCTACTCTACATGTCCAGCATGCTGCACAGCAGGCACACATCAGTGAAGCATTGCATGACTCGCACATGAGAACCATGTACACATAGCATGTATTGGCAGTCAAGCACAACACATCACACAAGCAAACCACACATGGTCTGGAGAAACACGCGACAACACTCACTGGACGGGGCATCAAAGTCCAGCATCTCTCCCACTCCTTCGTACAATTCTGCGGTTGGAACTCACAGCGATCAACTCGTGTGAAGTGAGATCTTCCTCCTCAGGTGGTGACCCACAGAGCCATGGCATAATTGGTGGCATGCTTCAGTTTAGCACCGC
This sequence comes from Ambystoma mexicanum, assembly GCF_040938575.1. Classification (NCBI taxonomy): domain Eukaryota; kingdom Metazoa; phylum Chordata; class Amphibia; order Caudata; family Ambystomatidae; genus Ambystoma; species Ambystoma mexicanum. The sequence continues at coordinate 1,110,265,599 of NC_090924.1, read as the reverse complement.
GTCAGAGGTCATCCCACCACTTTTTGCACTCCTGAGCTGTGCGCACCTCATGTCAGAATGCCCTGACACCCTCCGCAACATGCTTCCAGTGGGACAAATGCTGGGCAGCCGTAGTGTGACAATTCGGGCCCACTAGCATATCATGGTCGTGTCCCAACACGTAGTCCACAAGTAAGTCCAGTTCCTGCTTGCAGAAAGGCTATTTCCTCAACGTGCCGGAGGCCAGAGCCATGTGTGGGGTCCCAGCCTCTTGTGCAGGTGAAACCTTCCTCCTCTTGGGCAGTGATCCGGAACCTGACTGGCAAATGCTACCCTGATCAGTAGGGGCAGTGGCGCTGGTGGATTGAACCAAGGGAGTGGCAGGTGGAACAAGGACAGAAGCCCTGACTTGCGTCGGTGGCTGCTGGGTGCCCTTGACTGGACCCTGCGAAGCAACATCTGCTGTGCCAAGGACATTGACCGGGATTGTCCTGGATGGTAGACTCACAGCCAGGGTGGTGTCAGCTGTATCTGCCCATGCACTTGCCAACACCCGGCTGCTCGGGGCAGCAGATGACAATTCTGCCCTAGGGACATGTGCCTCAGTCAGGGCAGCCCTGCATGCACTAATTGTGTGCCTCCTGACCGCCTGGAAATTATCCTGGGACTCTTCAGGTGCCAACGCAGCATGCGCTGGCCGACCCTCAGCCTGGGTGATGGTATCCACATCTGCGCCTGCAGCTACCACTACCCTTGTTCCTGTGACAGTCGATGAAATGGACTGCCGGGTCACATGGGCGCCATGCCAGATGCAAGAGCTGCATCTCCCGGAACCACAGCGGGTGGTGGCATGACTGCACCAAAACGTGGCACAACATTGTGCCGAAGTGGCGCACCCCTGCCTCTTCCCCCTCTGCAGCCACCCTGGACACCCTGGAGTCCCCCTTCACCCTGGTCACCCCGGACAAGTCCCTGACCATGCCCGCAACGTGGAGTACACCCAGCTGAGGCACCCCTCACCTTTCGTGGCCTCCTGTTAGGCCGAATCCATTGCAGTTCCCATAGGGAGCACAACACCAGATTAGGAATACAGGTGAAAGCAATAAATCCCCTTTGGTATCAGTCTGTACCACAAAGATTTAGTTGGTAGCTGTGGCTGAGCAGTCAGACGTATCTCAAGAGGGAGATGAGCAGTATTCAGGGTTTACACAATAGGTATCACAGTACTATGGAACAAGGAAACACTGACCAAAGCTTTGTATCAAAAAGATAATATAGTCAGTGGTACAGGACCAAGATCTTAAGAGCAAAAATGTTCTTATAGCTGCAGTCAAGTCTTTAGTAGAAAAATATTGAAGAGGTAGATGTGAGGCGAAAGACAATGTTAAGAGAGAGGGCAGCCAACCCAACAAGTAGATAAAGGATTTAAAACACTTTTAGGGCTACCATGGGAAAAGGGAGGCCTGGCGGAACAATGTACCTTAAACGTGAAGAAGTGGCTCCTGCGGTGGCTGTTGTTGCTGGTAGTTCCTGCAGTTTGAGGGGTCCAGCAGAGGAAGAGAGGCTCTCATCGAGGAGGAAGGTTCGAGTCACTGCACTACCCAGGGATGAGACCAGCCGCGGTGCTGTCAAACGAAGTTTAAAAGGTATGTTCCTTTTAATCGCGGTCCGGGTCGATAGCTGCCTGGCTCTCCAAGTGCAGGACACTGTCGATTCGACCAAGGCAGGTCCGAAGGAGCGAAGGGTGAACTGGTTGTTCCCACCAGCTCAAGGGAAGAAGGCTCTTTCGATGAAGATCTCCTCTAGTCGTGTGGAAGAAAAGTGGTGAGACGATCCGGCAGGGCTTCACCGGTGGTGTAGATTTGGAAGATGCCTCTGGCTTCTCTCCGCTTCGGTTCTGTAGTTCCAGTGGCGACGTCTTGCTCTTCCAGTCCTCAGGACCCTGCTTTTATGCAGAAAGAGACCCATTCATACAGTCTAGCTGTCACCCACACAATGGTGTGGTCTTTTTGGTGGGAGACCCTCCAGCCTATCAGGTTAGAGTGCGACCAGAGTTGCTGTGGCAACTCTGTCCAGGGGTTCTACTCCCCCTCCCAAACAATAGACCCACCCCAGACTCAGAGGCGCCGAAAGGAGGGTTTCTTGGCAGAAGCCTGCCAAAAGAGCGAACAAAGGATTCCCGACCTGGGTTAGGAGTATGGAGTAAGACTTGAGAAAGACGTTATATTAAAGTTGTGGCAAATACAACCTACCGGGGTAAAGTTAATAATAAAATAAACTGTTGGTATGTTAGAGGCTGTCAGTAAAAGTATTAGCCTCGAACAATGGGAAAATCCCATAGGAAAATATTTGCAGTTGAATATTTTTGGTAGTAACCACTGCCACCAGCCAGAAACTTTATAGAGCGGGACTTTAAGGTACCCCCTCGTAAATGAACCTATGCGAAAAACTATTAACCCTTTTCAGTACCTCCATAGTAAGATGGGTTGTACTGGTTAAGTTTGTAAGATTTGACTAGTAAAGTCAATGGAGACTTTACATGCGCTGGGAGACAGTCGTCAGTCCCAGGGTATGGAGTCTATGTTTGGGGGTTGCTATGACACCCCTGTGTCACTGCACGGAGGGTGCTGTGTAACACATGTGCATAAAGATGGTTCCTATGGGCGACAGAAAACCCCATAGGCATTAAACACAAAAAATAGCCTAGAACACACATAGCAAAAATGCCTAAGAGTGGGAAAAAGAGTCTCACTTTTAGCAGGTAAAAAGAAACAACCCCTTCAAATCCAGCAAAGCTGCTGGGGGACTCTATAGGTAAGGGAAATTAGCCATAAAATGAGAATTCCTCCTAACACTCGCCCCCCAGACTAAGGGACAGGAGGATCTAATCCACTCCTGGATGAGTCTCATACCTTTAGTCGGTTATAAACATCCTAGAGAGACCATCAGCATTTTGGTGGTGACATCCTGACCTGTGCTCAATGGTAAAATCAAAGGTTTTCCTTTATAAGCTATATGATCTACAAACCCTTTGAGAAACATCTTTCTTTTTAAATCTATAGGGGGTCTGGTTGACCAGTCCCTCAGAAGTTGGTACAACTCCTGAACCTGTGATAGGCTTTTTCAAGGGGTCCTTATAAAGGATTCCCTTAGATCTAGAGGGGCCTTCAGGGTTCCTCACCACCTCTCTTGTGGGAGCAGGCTGGGTCTTAGGTATCTTGGTTGGAGGGGCTGGGGTTAGGCAATGTACCTGCTTCCCCTTCCTCTTGGATCTAATCTTACCTACTTTTGGAGTTTCCCTCCTAATACTAGGATTTGAGTTGGATTCTTCAGTAGAAGGTCCAGCAGTCTGAAGGTTTTTGGCCTTAGACTTTTCCTTTCTGGTTTTCCACCAGCACTGAGAATTACCAGTTCTCTTAGACCTAGATAGGGACCCAGTTGGTCTATCCACCTCTTCCTTAGAAGCAGGGGGAGTCAGAGACTCTAAAACTGGGGGGACAATGATGGAGCTTTGTTGTGGCTCATATTTCCCTAACATGCTAGCCTGAAATTTGCCTGGGTTCTAGGTCAACTTACTAACAGCAGGGCTTGTAGTGAGGTTATCTGTAGAGGTTCGCACAGGCTTATAGTGGTTCCTTAATGTGGCCTCTCTAACAAATTTGGTTTGGTTCTGTTTCTCCATACTGGGAGGCCTGGGGGTACTGGATACTACACCTATAGTTTTTAGATTATTCCCCAACAGGACTCTCCCAGGCACCTCAGTGTGAACACTGACAGGAATCCTCACTGTCATGTTATTACACTGAATGAGGGCTGGTAGAATAGGAACCAACTGGACAGGACCTCCAGAAAATTTAGTGGGATCTTTGGGTGCCTTTGCAACATCCTCAGGCTTTAAAAAGCTTTCATCCACTACTGTTCTGCTGGCCCCAGTATCTCCCCTGACAGGAGTATCCTGGCCATTGACAAGAACACTGTCCATGTAATATACTTTATAGTTTTCGGGTAGGGAGTCATACACATCCCTATTCTGTTTTCTTGCCTTTGACAGGAAGACCTTTCTGTCTGTACAAATCTTTAAGATAATCAGCAGTTTTTGCAAGGAGGGTCTCCTGACTATAACTTTCCATCTTTGACTTGGTTAAAATAACTTTTTGTGATTGTTAACCTTGTGGTTAATTGAACCAAGGTGCTAGTAGCACACTAAAATGTAAATCCAATACTTTTATCCTCACCGCTGTACACCAGTGTTAGGCAGAATCCAGTGCAGTTCCCTTAGGGAGCACTACACCAGATTAGGACTACAGGTGAAAGCAATAAATCCCCTTTGGTATCAGTCTGTACCAAAAAGATTTAGGTGGTAGCTGTGGCTGAACAGTCAGACTTATCTCAAGCGGGAGATGAGCAGTATCAGGGGAGTTGCTAAATCTGGAAAAGACCCGGGGCTACGCTGATGTCGGAACTGTTGGGACTGGGGGCTAGCTAGTCTTTTGGCTGTAGCTCCTGAGATTCTATCCGGGGCTACAACCAAAAGATCAGGGGCTATAGCCCCTTTAGCCCCCACCCCCCCCCCAGCAACGCCGCTGAGCAGTATTCAGGGTTTACACAATAGGTATCACAGTACTATGGAAGAAGGAAACACTGACAAAGCTTTGTATCAAAAAGAGAATATATTTATTCTATACACATCTAGTTCAACACATAAATCACAGTTGATAAAGTAAGTTAAGTTTAGTCAAGGAAAAAGCATATACAACTCCCTATTCAATTGTAGACAAGTTTGCGGTACAGTGAAAACTGAGCAAAACGGCACAGTGAAAACCGACTACAAATGGCACTCTAACAATTTAAAGAAAGGGAGGAAAAGTACAAGTTAAATATTTTCAGACACCCCCTAGCAACACTTCCCTGAAGTTTCGTGAACAAGTAATGCACAGTAACACTTTAGCAGAAAAATAAGTGAATCAAAACTGAGTAAAATGGCACTCCACAAGTTAAAACAGTAGGAAGGATGAGGGGTTTAGAAGATTTAGGTGCATCAACACATTTCTCATTGAAAACCAATCTAGTGAGAGCAGAGCTAACAATTCAGCCAGAGTCAATAGGCCTGAGCCAGAGTCAGTGGTACAGGACCAAGAGCTTAGGAGCAAAAATGTTCTTGTAGCTGCAGTCAAGACTTTAGTAGAATAATATTGAAGAGGTAGATGCGAGGGGAAAGACAATGTTAAGAGAGAGGGCGGCCAACCCAACAAGTAAATAAAGGATTTAAAACACCTTTAGGGCTACCACAGGAAAAGGGAGGCCTGGCAGAACAATGTACCTTAAACGTGAAAAAGTGGCTCCTGCGGTGGCGGTTGTTCCTGGTATTTCCTGCAGTTCGAGGGGTCCAGCAGAGGAAGAGAGGCTATCGTCATGAAGGAAGGTTCAAGTCACTGCACTACCCAGGGATGAAACCAGCCGCGGTGCTGCCAAACGAAGTTTAAAAGGTACGCTCCTTTTAATCGCGGTCCGGGTCGATAGCTGCCTGGCTATACGGTCTCCAAGAGCAGGGCACTGTCGATTCGACCAAGGCAGGTCCGGAGGAGCGATGGGTGAACTGGTTGTTCCCACCAGCTCAAGGGACGAAGGCTCTTTCGATGAAGATCTCTTCTCGTTGTGTGGAAGAAAAGTGGTAAGAAGATCTGGCAGGGCTTCACCGGTGGTGTAGATGCAGAAGATGTCTCTGGCTTCTCTCCCCTTCGGTTCTGTAGTTCCAGTGGCAACGTCTTGCTCTTCCAGTCCTCAGGACCCTGCTTTTATGCAGAAAGAGACCCATTCATACAGCCTAGTTGTCTCTCACACAGTTGAGTGGTCTTCTTGGCGGGAGACCCTCCAGCCTATCAGGTTAGAGTGCAACCTGAGTTGCTGTGGCTACTCTGTCCAGGGGTTCTACTCCCCCTCCCAAACAACAGACCCACCCCAGACTCAGAGGCGCAGAAAGGAGGGCTTCTTGGCAAAAGCCCGCCAAAAGAGCAAACATAGGATCCGCGACCTGGGTTAGGAGTATGGAGTAAGACTCGAGAAAGAAGTTATATTAAAGTTCTGGCAAATACAACCTACCGGGGTAAAGTTAATAATAAAATAAACCGTCGGTATGTTAGATGCTGTCAATAAAAGTATAAGCGTTGAACAATGGGAAAATCCCATAGAATCTTTTTCTCGGTTGAATATTTTTGGTAGTAACCACTGCCACCAGCCAGAAACTTTAAAGAGCGGGACTTTAAGGTACCCCCTTGTAAATGAACCTAAGGGAAAAACTATTAACTTATCAGTACCTCCATAGTAAGATGGGTTGTACTGGTTAAGTTCGTAAGATTTGACTAGTAAAGTCAATGGAGACTTTACATGCTCTGGGAGACAGTAGTCAGTCTCAGGGAATGGAATCTATGTTTGGGGGTCGCTACGACACCCCTGTGTCACTGCACGGAGGGTGCTGTGTAACACATGTGCATAAAGATGGTCCCTATGGGTGAGAGAAAACCCCATAGGCATTAAACACAAAAAATAACCTAGAACACACTAGGCAAAAATGCCTAAGAGTGGGAAAAAGAGTCTCACTCTTAGCAGGTAAAAAGTAACAAACCATTTAAATCCAGCAAAGATGCTGGGGGACTCTATAGGTAAGGGAAATTAGCCATAAAATGAGAATTCTCCCTAACACCTCCCAACCATGGCACCGATGTAGTAGTGCCGGCACAGATGTAGTAGTGCCAATGGGAGGTGTACACGACAATTGTCCTGGGCAATTGGGGTGAAGGGGGTATGATACTAGATGTTAACACCACCCTGTGCACCTGCAAGGCTGAATGTGACCCCAGTGATAAAGTACCGGGTCACGCAATGCTCAGGCACCCCAAAACTGCAGTAAAACCGTGCACGCAACCCCCGGTAACCCATGTGTGTGCAATTACCCTCCCGCAGTATGTGATGGCACCCAGGGACACGAAAAACATGTATGCATGGGACAGGCAGGCTACTATGACCTCGAAATCGGGTACGCAATACACAGGGGGACCCGCAGTGGGAAAAATAGCATGCGCGACTCACGATCTGACTAGCGTGGTAATGAACAACACGCGTAGCCAATACCCCCGCCAAAAGAAGAGATACGTCCTTGATCCGCTGTGAAGTTGTGATGGCGAATGAAACAACCAGAACTAGCAACACACGCGTTAGTCTCCACGAAAGGCACTTACAGTGAACAGCCAGGACCCGCTCACCTTTAACTGTGGGATGTTTTTATCCATGCATCCAAGCCCCACCACAAAAACTGTGCATTACTGGCATTGAAAACATCATGATGGCCAGAGCTCCCCAGAAAATGCACAGGAAAATCCCATTTTGCCTATGTTGCGAGCACAGAGGGGCAATGCTGATTGCCAAAAGCAAACCCATAACTGTTGGGAATTCATTTTTATTGAATGTCAAATATGGCAAAATCATGGGCACAGAATTACTTTACTGCAGAAACACACCAATGCCATGTCCTGAACATGGACAATATACTCCATGTAATATCACTTGCTGAAATGAATCAATCTAAAAAAAATCCCAAGGATGGATGCAGTAACCACAAAATCCTGAGGGTGGCGCTAGCGGTCTAAACTCTGACAGGAGAGCTGTCTTGCAAAACTGTCTAGTGCAAAGAAAGGGGTCTTATTTAATTAAAAGTTCAAAGGGGTTGCCTGTCCTGAGAACTCTTGACACTTCAGAACTGAACACAAGAAGCCAGGAAATCACAGGGTTCTGTTAATTAAATGCAAAGTGGCTCCCTGGCCTCCTGATCTCAGCTTCCCAGAGACCACACAATGGCCCCTTTCCTCTCAAAGGAATATGTTGATTTTGACTGTTTCCTGTCAACAAAGCCCTGCCTGCCAGAAGACACATGTGACTGACCCACCCAAGTCTTGGAGGCGGACTCCAACACTCTGAGAACTGAATTGAAAGCAAAATATATATTTTACAGAAACACTGATAACTCTTTGTAATCAAATGACAGGAATGTATAACTTTGAGAGCCTTCATTTAAAAAATGTACCTTCGATTCAAGCCCAAACTCGAAATTGTGGGATATTCTGGGACAAAACCCCGCTAATTATTAATATTACAGACACTGTGTTTCAGCTAGACAAATGAAAATTCATTGGTATAAGTATGGACAGGCTGTGTACATTTGTATGAAGTTGGAAGAAAATCTGATAGTGGGAACCAGCCTAAAACGCGCAAAATGTTATCATTTCTGGATGCAAGCTCCTAGAAACGCCAGAGTCAGAACAGGGGCTAACATCAGTAATGCCTCATGTGTGTATGTCATTTTAAACCACTGCATACTTGTGCAAATATGTATTTTGTTCAAATCTAGATTTGTGTGCACGTTGACAGGAGGAGTGGACTTTCTGCAGGCTGTAAAATGACATCACGCTGACACACACTTCAGTTTCCCAATCAAGTGAGAAAAGGAAATTTGACCAATTAGAAGCTGAGAGAGAGGTTGGCTCAGTGATGCTAGCACACACCCACATTCTAAACAGATAAAAGCAGATAGTGCAAGCCAAATAGACATTCAATTTCCACTTGCAGCTGGAAGCTCTGCCAAAATTCCATACCTTACCTCCATCAACCTTCAGAGAGCCAACATTTAGACTCCAAGATAAACAGAGACTATAGAACCTTAACCAAAAAGGCCACTGCCAGCAAGAGTATTTGTCAGCAGGCCTCAAAATCTTTTTGCAACTGAACTCTTCAGACAGCCGGGCGAGCCGTCTGAATTTTGCCAAGAACTTTTGCAAGAACCCGGTGACAGAAATATCCAAAGAGAAGGCAGGACCCGACCCAGAGAACCGGTGCCTAGCAGAACCCAGGACAGGAGTGCAGTGCTGACCCAGAAAGACTGTCCGTGGCCAGAAAACCGGTGTCCAGGACAGAGAGCAGTTCCAGAGACCAGACGCTGTGTGCCGAGACCGTCCGTGGCGCGACCCAGATCTTCTAAAATATTTTGTGAGTAATTAGATCAGATTGTGCGAAACCAAATCTCTTAGTTTTAAAATAAATCTAATCCAAGCTATTTTAATCTAAGTAGAACTGTCCTTTGCAAGCTGCACCCCTGTCATTTGTTAATTCTGCAGCTGCACAACTGACACATGTCATTTTCAAAGCTTCACTTGTCAAATTGAGTAACTTTTAAAGTTGCAAATCCGAAAAACAACCTTCACAAAATCGCTCATATCTCCGCGACCGTTTGTCCTAGAGACATGCAGTAACTTTCTTCTGAAAGCTTAGAAACTCAGCTTTCAAACGAACCCATCCTATTCTTTATAGTTTTGCCGCAATCGCGAAACACGCATTTGCGAATTTTGCCGCGATTTGAAAATTTCTCCACTTGCAAAAAGATAGCTGCTTTTGCTTTCCTCTGAAAAAAATCGTTTGCCTCATAAAAACTATCCCTGAATCATTGTTAGAGTGAGCCTGAGCTAATATTAACTAGATACCACTCACCTGAACTCCGAAAAGGAATTAAAAGCCTTTTTCAGCCTACGTTTCTCTTCCTTGCATACCATATTAAAGCATCCAACCATGGGTACTACCAAAGAAGGGATAGCTACCCTTCCCGGGATCAGCCCAGGGGAGAAAACAGGGCCCCGTATCAGCCTGAGCGGGTTTCCCAGTTAGAGCGCCAGGTTCAAAACATGGCGCGGGATCTGGGTCACATACTGAGGGCTCAGCAGAACCCTCAGATTGGCATGCCGGCGCAGAACGCACCCAACTCTGGACCTGGTGCTCCAGAACAATGACGGGGGCAGCACCCCGATAACTCACCGGTTCCCAGGGAGGAGGCACAAGGGGAAGGGGGGTGTAAAGCCTTGGAGGAAGCTTCCTTCCTCACTTGTAAACAGCCCCTGGAAACCCAGGAACCGGAAACAAAATCTCTTGCCCCTGAAAGTCTGCCTCCTAAGGAGCAGAGGGGGGGTAGGAGAAACAAAAGACCCAAACAGACACAGTTTGAGGAGGAGGTACAGATCTTCCAATTTGAGGGAGAGGGATCCGCAGAGGATCCTGGGAAAAGGATCTTTTCCTTCAGAGAGGGGGGAACTCCTCCCAAAGAAAAATGGGTCCCTAGGGATGCAAATCCAGACTGGGGAGATGTGGAGACTGAGCTACCGCCGCCCACCATCTCATCCCAGAACCAACAGCAAGAAAATCCCCTGGTTCAAACCCATCCTGATGACTGCCTCCAAAAAGGGGGGGGGGCGGCCCGGAACCGGAGCCAGGGGAACCCACAATGGCTCTGATCTCCAGTTGCCAACTTTTTCTTTCAGATTCCCAAGGCTCTCCACAGAATTCTGCCCAAATCTCTTCGCTAGCGATGTCCAAAACCAGAAAGTTAGCCCACCAGTTGTCCAAAAATGTGCATTATCTGTGCCCCCTTGAGGAGAAGGAGGGAAGATACTATGCCCCGGTACAAGTACAGGGGCAGGGTACAATTTTGGCACTGGTGGACACTGGATCTCAAGCTACCCTTCTGTTCAGAAGGGCCTTTGACGAACAGAATGCAGGAAGGGTAGAGAATTACCAAATTCCTCTCACCTCTCTTCCTGGACAACTGCAGAACTTTGACGGGAAGGAAATTCCCGTTGAGGGGACTGCAGACTTGGACATTAAGATTGGGCGACACAAGGTAAAACACCCGGTCATAGTAGTGACTCCAGAGGGCACCCCTTGTTTACTGGGGAATGACCTCCTGAGGAGGTTGTCACCCTTAATAGATTGCATAAACAAGGTCCTCTGGACCCAGACTAGCCGACCAATAAAATTAAAACAGAGTGTCAACCATGTTAGTTTAAACGGCACCTGCCACATAGTTGAACAAAAATCTGACCAAGTAGAATTTCCAGAATAGCCAAATTCCAGACGTGACAGTAATAGCAGTAGGACAACAGACTGGTGATGGAGGGTCCTCTCTATTTCTGAAAATCAACCTTCCTTCCAGTCTAAAGTGGTACTCCACGCTGGAAGGAAACACTCTGAGATTCTTTACTAATCCACAATCAGAAACTCCCACTCCTATAGTCCAGAAAGATGTGAAATCAGCTCAGAGCCTGGCTGATATTCAGCAAATTGGAGAGCAGTTGTTCATCCCTGTCCAATTAAATGATGGGAAGGACTCTGTTCTCGCTCGAGTGTGTGTGAACAACGGTAAGAGCTTCATCAGCGAAGCCATGTTCCGCCAACTCCCAAAAGATCCAGCCATTCCCACATTCAAACTGATAGACAAATGGGAAATGGACCTGGAAGCACCCAATTCCAAACATCTCCTGCCAAGCAGGTGTATGCTCAAAATCTCCATTGGCAACAAGAGCATAGTCCAAAATTGTTGGGTCGTGCGAGACGTCCCTGCCGCCTTTTACCTAGGCAGTGACATTCTCAATCGCTTTGCCATTAGTTTGGACCTAATAAACTTCAAAGCTTGGTCCCGATTAGCGGATAATCCCATGGGCTTTGATGATCCAGAAAAAGCATTTAGGTCAGCTCAATTGCTACCTTATGCAGTTGAAATTCAGTTCAAAGAGGAAGTCACCATCCCAGAAAGGACCCGACAATTCTCCCTGGAAGTAAAAGTTAAAAGAGGACAACATTTGAAAAACCCTGATGCTTACATACATCTAAACGCTTCTCTCCAACAGCAAGGGTTGGGGGTAAACCCAACTCCATTAGTCAACATAGAACATGACACCATTCCATTAGAGGTGGATAACAGCGACTTAAAGAGTATTACTCTAGCCGCAGGCACCATTATTGGAATGGCGGTTGATGACCGACATTTTTCCATAGATTTAGGTAATGAACTGTTAGGGCCAATCCCCAAGGACTGCTTTGACAGTGACAGTGATGACAATACAACACCAGACAGGATTTGTACCCGGCATGGGGGGAACATCCTGGTGTACACTTCCTGCCCCTATGGTAAGGAAGATGTGACTTGTGACTTCAGGAGGGATGAGGTGATTTTCCAGGTCCATGAGGGCTGCCTTTCCCACCTGAAGCCTCCAGTCCAAATCAGCACTCTGACCAGGGACTTCTCCACCCAGCTGGAGGAGGCTGCTGAGATAGCCAAACCAGAAGTCTTTCCAGGCTTCAGGCAGATGGTGGAAGAGAGAGTCAACCTAGCTGATGCCTGTGTGACTCTGGAACAAAAGCAAAAGTTGAAACAAGTTTTCTTGGATTTCCAAGATCTCTTTGCGGTAGACTCATATGACTGTGGTCGCACTGACATCCACACAACAACAATCCCCACGGACCCTGGCATGACTCCTGTGTTTGTGAAGCAATATCGCTTGCCTCTCGCATCAATGGAGTCCCTTACTGAAATAATTAAGAACCTTGAGTCCCGGGGAATAATCCGTCCAGTCCACAGCACCTTCAATAATCCGGTGCTGGGAATATTGAAGCCAAACGGCCAGTGGAGACTCTGTGCCGACCTCAGGGAGCTCAACAAACGGGTCCATACTTCCCGATGGCCTCTTCCCTACATTGACCAAGGGCTGGCCCAGATTCAGGGGTCACAGGTATTCACTGCAATAGACCTGACCAATGGATACTGGACCGTGCCTGTCAGCAGGGAGGACCAATACAAACTGGCTTTTACCTTTGGGGGCCAGCAGTACACATGGACCTGGACTCCCTTCGGATACCTTAACTCCGGTAATGAGTTCAACATTCTCCTACATAAGGCCATGCCCGACCTGGGTGCGAGGGGTAACCTGGCTTATGTAGATGATGTCCTCATCAAAAGTTCATCTGTGGAGGAACACATAGCGGAGATCCGTTATGTTCTGACCCAGTTGAGGGCCGCCAGAGCAAAACTTTCCTTTCAGAAAGCACAGTGGTGTCAAACCCGTGTTAATTTCTTGGGGCATGAGATTACTCCTCAGGGTCTCTGTCCCCAGGAAAAGAAAGTGGAAGCCCTCCAAAAATTGAAAGACCCCACAACTCTGCGGGAACTAAGGAGCCTCCTTGGACTGACTAATTACAGCAGAAAGTTCATTGAGGGCTACGCAGAGATCACCAGACCCCTGATTCATCTCTTGAAGGGGGGGGGTCAAGTGGGAATGGGGTCCAGAACAAGCCGAGGCAGTAAAACAACTCAAAAGAAGCCTCTCACAAGCGCCCTGCCTAGCTTACCCTGTCAGAAACAAGGAGTTCTTCCTGGAGACGGGGTTCTCTAATACGTGCTTGACGGCAGTATTATACCAAAAGCATGACAAGGTCAATAAAGTAATCTCCTATGCGAGCAAAACTTTATCCTCTGTGGAGGAAAAATTCAACGATTGTGAGAAGGCACTCCTGGCAACGGTGTGGGCATTGAAGAATTACCGCCCGTTTATCCAGGGGGAACACATCATAGTGGAGACTCCACACCAGCCTCTGCAATATCTCCAAAGTGATAGAATCCAGGCCGGAAATGTGAGTAATTCCAGAATTACTTCCTGGATTCTGTCAATGCAAGGCTTTCCTGTGGAGGTCAGATATGGCCAAAACAAGAAGAGTCCCCTCGCGCAAGGTCTGGCTGACTTGCATGATTGTGCCAGAGAAAACTGTCTCGAGGACGAAAGTCTAAAAATCAAGGACAACATGGAGGCATACCTTAATTCCCCACACAAAGTCTTTGAAGAAGTCAAGTGTGAGGGAATGCCCACTGTCTATGTGGATGGATGCTCTTACCATGTTGACAACAACGGGGAGAAAGAACTGGTGGCCGGCGTAGGGAATGCATGGGTGAAGGAGTTCCGAGAACCCTCCGCTGGATACAAAATTGGTCCCCGAAGTAGTCAGGTGGCAGAATTGATGGCTGTGCATCAGGCCATCCTCACTGCTGTCCAGCATCAACTCCACCTGGTCAATTGGAAAACCAGAGGCATGTTATGTGCTAACAACAAACCCTTGAAACATGGGAAGTTGATCCAAAACATTGATGATCTGGTCACCTCGAATGAGATGACCATCTATTGGAAAAAGATCAAGGGTCATTCCAAAGTAGAGGGACCAGACAAAACTGGAAATGACTTAGCTGATCAGCTGGCCAAAACCGGGGCCATCCAAGGGGATCTAATTGAGATTGAGTCCCTGTTGGGGGAAATCCAGGTCACTGCTATCACTAGGTCCCAGACAAATGCTCACAACGACCTTTCAATTGCACAATGGAGTAAGAAGACCCCTGATGCTGATTTGATTACCGCTCAGAAGGGGGATCCAATAATTGGTAAATTTTACCAGCACCTTGAGGACCCTGAGAACTTTCCCCTGACGGATACCGATTACATTGGGAAAGAGGACCTAAGAGTGTTGATGAAATGTCCAAAAATGTTCCGGATCCAAGACGGTTTGTTGGTAAGGAAATCCAAAGCTGGCCACGATCAGTGGGTGGTTCCTACCTCATTTCGAAGCCTGATGTTAAGTCACGCCCATGATGCGGCCACCGCCGGTCATAGGGGGTTTCACACAACACTGGAAATCTTAAGAGAGGTTGCATACTGGCCACACATGGGGCAGGACCTCGACCAATACTTGAAGGGGTGTCTTGTGTGTGCACAATTTCAGCCATCATCCCTCACACACCGCGCGCCTCTCCAAAAGCGGGGGATGACACTGCCATGGTCAGATTTGCAAATCGACTTTGTAGGCCCTGTGATTCGCTCTGCTAGGGGGAATAAGTACATGTTGACTGTGACATGCTTGTTTACAAAGTGGGTGGAATGTCTCCCAGCCCCAAACTGCAAGGCAGAAACGGCAGCTGCCTTGATGATTAACCACATCTTTTCCCGTTTTGGTCTACCTCAAAGGATTGAGTCAGACAGAGGTAGCCACTTCACCAGTGAAGTGATGACAAAGATGTGGGAGATACTGGGGGTCAAAAGGAAGTTGCATATTGCTTACCGGCCAGCTTCTTCTGGGGCAGTAGAGAGATATAACCGAACCATTGTGAGCATATTAAAGAAGTTTGTGGCAGATTCTGGGCCAAGTTGGGATATCCGATTACCTCTGGTCCTTATGGTCATCAGATCTACCCCTTCATCTGCAAACAAAATGTCACCATTTGAGTTGATGACTGGATGCAAGATGGTGCTTCCGCAGCATTTGCTCTATAGGACCCAAGAGCAGACACTGATAAATGCCTCAACTACTCATGAGTAGGTGGAGAATTTAAGGAAACACCTCCAACATGCTTTTGCTTACGCTCAGCGGAATCTAGAAAGATCGGCTGATAGCATGAAGACCCATTATGACCTGAAAACTTCCAGGAAGGAATATCAGGTGGGAGACCGGGTCTATCTATACAACTTCCAAAGGAACCAGGCCAAGCAGCGCAAATTTTTGCCTACATGGAAGGGACCCTTTGAGATCATCGACAAGATCTCCCCTGTGGCCTACAAAATCCACATCCCCAAAGGTCCTTTGGCAGCGGGGGAAGACCAGTGGGTCCACATAAACCAGTTGAAATGTTGCCATCCCAGGCACACACTGCAACAACTGGAGGAATCCTCTGGAATCCAAGCAGGTACTGTCTCAGACTAATTCAGTTCCAACCATAAAACATACCACATCTAGTCTCTAAAATATTGTGATTTGCATGAAACTGTCTCTTAGTTATACTGTTTTTTTTTTTCAAAATAAGAATGTAATGTTTCGTTATGATGAAATGCATATGCTGCCCCACTATCTCAACAGTGGTGGAAAAACGTCTATGAGTAGGTATTGCCGCTTTTGCTTTATCATCCTAGGAGAGATGAAACCATGGAGAATGACCAAGGAGGATGACCCAGGGACCGGGAACGAAGATCCAATGGGCCCGGGGTACCGCCCAATATTCCCATCAGGATCGGCGAGGATGACCGATCGATCCACCGGATGAAGGAAGAGATGCTGAACGGGCCATCTACCGGAAGAAGATGAGAACTACATCTCAGATCTTGGGTGTCCCACCAGTGAAGGATCAGATGGCCACCGCAAGAAGGGGGGCTTGTGGGATGTTTTTATCCATGCATCCAAGCCCCACCACAAAAACTGTGCATTACTGGCATTGAAAACATCATGATGGCCAGAGCTCCCCAGAAAATGCACAGGAAAATCCCATTTTGCCTATGTTGTGAGCACAGAGGGGCAATGCTGATTGCCAAAAGCAAACCCATAACTGTTGGGAATTCATTTTTCTTGAATGTCAAATATGGCAAAATCATGGGCACAGAATTACTTTACTGCAGAAACACACCAATGCCATGTCCTGAACATGGACAATATACTCCATGTAATATCACTTGCTGAAATGAATCAATCTAAAAAAAATCCCAAGGATGGATGCAGTAACCACAAAATCCTGAGGGTGGCGCTAGTGGTCTAAACTCTGACAGGAGAGCTGTCTTGCAAAACTGTCTAGTGCAAAGAAAGGGGTCTTATTTAATTAAAAGTTCAAAGGGGTTGCCTGTCCTGAGAACTCTTGACACTTCAGAACTCAACACAAGAAGCCAGGAAATCACAGGGTTCTGTTAATTAAATGCAAAGTGGCTCCCTGGCCTCCTGATCTCAGCTTCCCAGAGACCACACAATGGCCCCTTTCCTCTGAAAGGAATATGTTGATTTTGACTGTTTCCTGTCAACAAAGCCCTGCCTGCCAGAAGACACATGTGACTGACCCACCCAAGTCTTGGAGGCGGACTCCAACACTCTGAGAACTGAATTGAAAGCAAAATATATATTTTACAGAAACACTGATAACTCTTTGTAATCAAATGACAGGAAGGTATAACTTTGAGAGCCTTCATTTAAAAAATGTACCTTCGATTCAAGCCCAAACTCGAAATTGTGGGATATTCTGGGACAAAACCCCGCTAATTATTAATATTACAGACACTGGGCCTCATTACGACCCTGGCGGAAAGTGACTGACCGGACCGCAACAGCGTAAATAGCGTTTCCGCCATTGCACGAAGGAGCAAAGTGCGGCTAATTACGACCCATCGGGCACGAGCATTACGCCATGGCGGAATCCGAAAGGCTGCGATGGCGGAAATGACCCCAAAACGGCCCTTACCGCCGCCGTACGCTGCACTAGGTGCAATACCGCCACCCATCTTAGCGGTCACCGTAATGAGCGGTCACCGTAACGAGCGGGCACCGCAAATTACGGGCACCGTAAATATACGGAAACGGAAGTAAAAGCATGTGGCCGGAACGGGAAACAGCACGCCGCACAACTATAAAATCCGAATCCCAACACAACCATTAAAAATCCGACCCTGACACACATCCCAACCCGTTAGCAACCCCAGTTAAAAAAATAAATATGGGAAAGGTAGCCAAGAAAGCGTGTGATCGCAAGCGGCAGGTCCACTTCTCCCGAGAGGAACTGACCGTGCTCACCGAGACCCTCCAGGAAAATGCCGCCGTCGTCTTCTCCAGTCAAATGACCAGGACGGCCCTTGCCAACAAGAAGGCCATATGGGCCCTGGTGGCACAGCGCGTAAGTGCGGTGGGGACAACACCCCGCACGCCACAGCAATGTCGCAAGCGGTGGGACGACCTGCGGATCCGCGTACGCAGCATACTTTCTGCGAACAGGAACATCGCCACAGCTACCGGGGGGGGTTCAGAGTCGCCCATCAAGTTGACCCCCTGGGAGGATATCTGCGCCTCCACCATAGGAATGGAGAGCATAGAGGGAGTCGGAGGGATGGAGAAAGGAGTGCCGACATCCGGAGAATCAGGTAGGTTGGCCAAGAGAAACAATGCGAAATCCACAAAACACGAACATGTGCAGTACCCTGTGACCCCATAGTGCAATACATACTTTGCCCTGACAGCGCCCTCTAAAAGTCAGAATGAATAAACAAATCAATCAAGATGCCATAAACAACCCCTACATGTGCAGCATGCACCCCCTAACTGCAGGCAGCCAAATGAATGCATCCTCAATCCACACGAAAATGAGACCACCTCCAAGGCCCAGTCCCAAATCAGCCTCATGTACCACCCCAATGCATTTGATACGTTGCCATTCCAAATCCGACAGACCCATAACTAACGCTCGCCCCTCTTTACTCCACCACAGGGTCCGATACCAACGACGAGCTGCAGGACACCCCTACCAGCACGCCTGCAAAGAGGGCCAGGACCAACGTCCCAAGAGCCTCCACCTCAGGTGCAAGGATCAAGACACGGCAGCAGCAGGAATCAAGTGGCAGCACACTGGAGGGGACTGCAACAGGCACCCCAGCAGCCAGCAAGTCCACAACCCCAGCACCACAGGTCCCCCCAAAGAACGTATCTGATGGCACTGCCTCTGGTGCTAGCAGCACCATAGGTGACACAGCTGTCATGCCAGCATGCTCCGACACGGAAAACAGTGCTGGCGACGTAGGTACCATCCATGACCTTTCCCAATCCCCCTGCATGTTCCATCCCCTACACCATGACGAAACCACGCAGGGGCACCCTGAAGACGACGACTGGCCAACCCCCACAAGTCCTGTGCCAAGGCAACATGTGTTGAGCAGCCCCCCTGTCACACCACCGCAAATGTCCATGGCCCAGCAGAGGCAACAGTCCCTCGACCTGCTGATCGAGCAACAGCAGGAAGTGTCCACGCTACTCAAGGACCATGCAAATGAATGCGGGGGTTCCAGGGCAGCCATGGAAACATCCACCGAGACACTCAGGGCACAAATAGAGAAAAGTAGTGAGAGCCTCAGGGGAGAAATGGAGAGAAGCACCGAGAGCCTGAGAGCACAAATGGAGAAAAGCACCGAGAGCCTGAGAGCACAAATGGAGAAAAGCACCGAGAGCCTGAGGGGGGAACTGCATGCGACGTCCAAAGACGTTTGTGCTGAACTTGCTGCTGTGCGCCGTGTGCTCTCGGAGCTCTCACAAACCCTCAGAGACATGCATGGACGCGAGCAGGCCGAGACATCATCCGTGGCAAGTTCCGTCCAGGGCAGCCCCCAACGCAGATCTGGCAGGAACCTGCGCTCCACGGGCAGGGGTGCCCCTGATACCCGTAGAGGGGGCTTGCAATAGCGTCTACCCACGGACAGCATGCATATTTGGACACTGGTGTTGGGGGGGGAGGTAGTAGGGTGGAGGGGGTGTGTTGGGCTTCACTGGGTGGCGGGTCCATAGGGTGTATAAATCAAATCACATTAACAATACAGCACCTCATTATCATCCAATGACATGTGTGGACATTGATATTTGCGTACGAGGCCTTCATAGGCGTACAGTCCACAATGTGCCTGTACTACACACACACAGTGCCACAGGTCCCCTTTCCGTGTAATAGGCACCATGCGTGGTTGCTAGAAGCATGCATCTATGATGCTCTGTCGGATTGCACGTGCATCCTGTGCCTCATGGACTCCTTGAGGTGCCTCCACATCCCCACCCTCATCATCATCATCATCTTCAGGTGCATGCAGTACAGCGTCAGGGGGCATGGGCACATTCCTACGTATGCACATGTTGTGCAGCATGACACATGCCATGACCATCTTAGAAACCTTCTCATGGCTGTACATGAGTGCCCCGCCAGACCTGCTGAGGCTGCGGAAACGAGCCTTCAGTAGGCCGAATGCCTGTTCAATGACCACACGGGTACGTGAGTGGGCATGGTTGTAGTCCTCCTCATGCTCGTTCTGTGGGTTCCGGATTGGTGTAAGGAGCCATCTCTTCAGTGGATACCCGGCATCACCTGTATGAGACGAATAAAGGGTGTCAGTGGAATGATAGTGCTAAGTAGCCCCCCCCCCTCCTGCAAGGTCATTGACGCATCAAATGGGCCACGATGTCATGCATGGAATGAGACTCACCGAGTAGCCAGGATCTGTGCCCTGCGTGTCGCTCCATGTAGCGTGGTATTCTTGTGTTCCTCAGGACCATAGAATCATGGGTAGATCCTGGAAACCTGGCACAACAATGCGTAAAGATCTTGTTGGAGTCACACACCATTTGCACATTGATTGAATGAAATTGTTTCCGGTTGCGGTACTGGACCTCCATGGCATGTGGGACAACCAATTCAACATGGGTGCAGTCGATGGCACCAATGCAACCCGGGATGCCGCCAAGTGCATGGAATCCCACTTTTGCGTTGGTAATCTCCTGGTACGTGCGTGGTAGTGTGATGTGGTCGTCGGCGTGCTTCAGGAGGGCATCGTGCACTTGGAAGAGTGTCCGTGAGAACAGTGGCTGTGAAATGCCATGCAACTGTCCCACTGTGTGCTGGTAGGTGCCTGTGGCCAGGAAGTGGAGTACAGACACCACCTTCAGTAGGGGTGGGATGGCGGTTGGGCTATCTATCATGCTCACGAGGTCAGCATGTGTCATGTCCACAATGGCGATTATGGTGTCCCGGTCCAAACGGTAGAGGGTGTGGATCTGCTCAGCAGTGAGGTTGAACGGATCAGCTCGGAGGCGTGGGATTGCGGGCCGCCTGCGTGGTGGTAGTGGCAGTGCTTGTGGGCCTTGCTGACCCTGCCTTGCCCTCCTCCTCCTCCTTCTCCTCCGTCTCCCCTGTGCGCCCGGTTGTTGTACCTGTTGTTGTTCGTCGTCTTCTTGTAGTTGTAGCACTTGCAGTGCTATCTGGTCCCCCAGGCCCAACATCGCTAGTCCTGCCGGTAGCATTTTGGAGTGGGAGTGGTTGTGGGAGGGGTTTGGGTCTGCTATATATGTGCTGTCGGCCTGTATGGCCTCCACCTGTGCTGATTGAATGGATCTGTGGCAGATGCAATCCCTTCTGGCCGAGCACGTCCCGCACGTAAGGCTGCATTTGGCCGCATGGCATCTTGGGATTGGAATCATGTATCAAATCCCGATGGCAGTGTGATGTACTTTGACTGATTTTCATGCTATGCTCCCATTGTTACACATGCTATAATTGCAGCCGCTTACATACCTGTGAAGAGTCAGTGGTATGTAGGGCTCGATCGATGGCCGACCCTCATGCAGCACAGTAACGTACTTCACCGACGGGCGTGGCGTCCCATTTGTGATTGCAGCCAGTTAGCATTATGACACACAGCCGCACTACATTGATGTAATTGTGAATGCAAGCGTTCACAGAAGCCTTTTCGACGTAATGTTGCAAGTGAGGAATTCGAAGGCCAGCATTTTTGGTTTTGAAGTAGCGGCGAGGATACGCCCACAGGTCTGGGTGGAAATGTAACGTTCTATTGTAGAATGTCCTTGGGACATGGCCCATAACGAGCAAGCAATGAATGATATGAATTGAATGGGATGCGCAATAGCGTAGTGGACGATAAGGCAGGACGTTCCCAAATCCATCTTGCTTCACAACACTACAGATCCGGCCAGGAGCACAGTGGTTTTTGCAGACTGCATTACGCACAGACGCGATGGAAGTTTCACATATTATGTGAGTGAATATTCATGCGTTTTCATTGCGGGATGAGGGAATGATGAATGGATGCATGGACAGATGATTCCATTTAGGGTCTGCCATGTACATGGGTTTTTTGAATCACTCCCCTTCCCCTGCGCTATGTGATGCAAGGCTGCCATAGTGGGATTTACGTCTATCTGCCCTTGTCGGATCCTCCCTGTCTCGACGCGCCTTCATACACTTGTGTCTAGGCACGTTACTAATCCCATGTCATGGGTTCTATCTTGACGGACGCATGCACAGTAACCGACGTTGCCAATGGTGTATTTACCTCGATTGATTTCGTTATGAATCGATACTGATTTAGGGGTGTGTATATTCCTTTGGAGTGGGCTAGCATGCATATGGGTGTGGATTTGGTGTGTTGAATGAAGATTGTAATGCATCATGAGTCCCGTAATGCAATCGGTTAATTTGTGTTTCATTTGGGTGACAGGTATCTCCTGCCCTATTGCAGATGCCATCTCTACGCCACTCCTCCAGATGGGTTTTACTCTCGACACCTGCAGCTTCGGGTGAATCAGTGGAGCACCATTACGATCTTATGGGACGATCGCCAATGGGCCACATGCCCTTACGCTGTACTGGTGGCTAGGTGCAACATTTCGGCCTTTCAGCTCGACTAGTGCCTGCCTCATGGGACGGACCTGCGGTTCTTGCCGCTTCCATGTTGCCTTTTGGAACGTTGATGTAGGCCCTGTGTGCCATGATGGTACAGGGCGTCACACAAGTGGAAGCTGGTCAATTATTGCAGATGCAGCCCTCGGTGATGATGGATGTTTTGGTGTTATTTTGCAAATTGCTGTGGGGCCTTTGTCATTTGGATGTGCATTTAAATTGTATTCCGATATTTGTCGTGTTGCGTTATTCTTTGCAGGTGATGTGGCGATTTTCGATTTGTGGCGGTATGTATTGCGAGATGATCTGCATTGTGTTCCGCCTTCTAAGTTGAGTTGTGTGGTACAGTACTGGCCGCGTTTGCCTACGTAGCACAGTATGGTCACGGATAGGGGCTGCCATTGTGACTGTTTACATGATGTGCTGTTCAGGGGCGGGGGATTGGCTTTTGGCCGACTGGTGCCTGTCAGCCAGGTCGATTGGTGGAATGATGGGATGTTCAGAATGTGGCTGGTCACAGGTGCCTGTGTTTGCGTGCGTTTGTTGGAGGGGGACTGGGGTCATGTCCATTGGAATAGCTTCTGTATTCATGCCATCTGTGCCCTGCAGCTCCCATCGGCCCCTCTTGGGATGAGCCTGGCTGCTCAGTCACTCTGCCAACTTGTGTGGTACATGCTTCTGCTGATGGTTGGTTTGTTTACTGGCAAGAGTACAGGGCTGGTGCAATCCCCCTCAGGATGCTGTTTTGGATGTTGCCTTGCGCTGGTGGCAAGCGATGGGGGACTACTGTTGTTTTGTGTCATGTGTTCTTGATTTTCATTTTGATGTATTGTACCTTCACATTCCTGTGCTGCATCAGTACGGCTATGGTGACATGCCGTACATGGATGCCCACTCACGGGGCGCTTTGAGCCCCTGCATGCATTTCTACGTTGGCATGCATGGGTGAATTGTAGATTTCACTGGTTGCATAGTGTGAGTACATTGCGCCTGCCAGGAGTTGTGCAATGTGGCCAGGGAGTGGAGTACAGGCACTCAGTGGGCCATTTACGGTTGGTTCACGATGCCGTATTTCTCGCCATGGCGGAATGGTACTTTACGACGTGCTTGATGGCGTTCAGTACATGTCCGCTAGGGTCAGAATTCGCGTACCGTTGCGCCATGGCGGTGATTCCGGTTTTGCAAGGCGCGCGTGCGCGTACTTGGTGCAGTTAGCGTTGCCGTTCACTGCGGTGTCGCTAATGGCATCGTACTTTACGGTGACGGGTCATAATCGCAACGAGCGGTGTTCGATGGCGGTATTGCATTTCCGCCATCATTTTTCCATTTCCGCAAGGGTCGTAATGAGGCCCACTGTGTTTCAGCTAGACAAATGAAAATTCATTGGTATAAGTATGGACAGGCTGTGTACATTTGTATGAAGTTGGAAGAAAATCCGATAGTGGGAACCAGCCTAAAACGCGCAAAATGTTGTCATTTCTGGATGCACGCTCCTAGAAACGCCAGAGTCAGAACAGGGGCTAACATCAGTAATGCCTCATGTGTGTATGTCATTTTAAACCACTGCATACTTGTGCAAATATGTATTTTGTTCAAATCTAGATTTGTGTGCAAGTTGACAGGAGGAGTGGACTTTCTGCAGGCTGTAAAATGACATCACGCTGACACACACTTCAGTTTCCCAATCAAGTGAGAAATGGAAATTTGACCAATTAGAAGCTGAGAGAGAGGCTGGCTCAGTGATGCTAGCACACACCCACATTCTAAACAGATAAAAGCAGATAGTGCAAGCCAAATAGACATTCAATTTCCACTTGCAGCTGGAAGCTCTGCCGAAATTCCATACCTTACCTCCATCAACCTTCAGAGAGCCAACACTTAGACTCCAAGATAAACAGAGACTACAGAACCTTAACCAAAAAGGCCACTGCCAGCAAGAGTATTTGTCAGCAGGCCTCAAAATCGTTTTGCAACTGAACTCTTCAGACAGCCGGGCGAGCCGTCTGAATTTTGCCAAGAACTTCTGCAAGAACCCGGTGACAGAAATATCCAAAGAGAAGGCAGGACCCGACCCAGAGAACCGGTGCCTAGCAGAACCCTGGACAGGAGTGCAGTGCTGACCCAGAAAGACTGTCCGTGGCCAGAAAACCGGTGTCCAGGACAGAGAGCAGTTCCAGAGACCAGACGCTGTGTGCCGAGACCGTCCGTGGCGTGACCCAGATCTTCTAAAATATTTTGTGAGTAATTAGATCAGATTGTGCGAAACCAAATCTCTTAGTTTTAAAATAAATCTAATCCAAGCTATTTTAATCTAATTAGAACTGTCCTTTGCAAGCTGCACCCCTGTCATTTGTTAATTCTGCAGCTGCACAACTGACACATGTCATTTTCAAAGCTTTACTTGTCAAATTGAGTAACTTTTAAAGTTGCAAATCCGAAAAACAACCTTTACAAAATCGCTCATGTCTCCGCGACCGTTTGTCCTAGAGACATGCAGTAACTTTCTTCTGAAAGCTTAGAATATCAGCTTTTAAACGAACCCAGAACCGCATTCTTATTCTTTATAGTTGTGCCGTAATCGCGAAACACGATTGCGGCACAACTATGGGGGACATGAGTCGGGGCCTGCTGGCAGGTTCCCATCAATGGTGGGTGGGTGTTTGGGGTGGGGAACATGATGTGGGCATGCTGGCAGTTGCCCATCAATGATGGGAGGGTGGATGCTACGGGGGACATGAGTCGGTGCCTGCTGGCAGGTGCCTGTCAATGGTGGGTGGCGGGGACATGAGTCAGGGCCTGCTGGTAGGTGCCCATCAATGGTGGGTGGATGTCTGGGGTGGGGGACATGAGTTGGGGCTCCCAAGTGCATGGTGCCATGTGGCCTGCCTGTGGGCATGGTATGGGGTGATGGGCTGCCTGTGGGGCATGGCCAAGGGTGTGGGGTGGTCCCCTGTGGTGTGGGATGCCTGCAGGGCATGCCCAGGGGTGACGGGCTGCCTGCGGGGCATGGTATGGTGTGATGGGCTGCCTGCGGGGCATGGCCATGGGTGTGGGGTCGTACCCTGTGGTGTGGGCTGCCTGTGGGGTATGCCAAGGGGTGATGGGCTGCCTGTGGGGTATGATATGGGGTGATGGGCTGCCTGCAGGGCATGGCCAATGGTTGTGGGGTGGTCCCCCTTGGTGTGGGCTGCCTGCGGGGCATGGGGAGGGATGTGGGGGACACCAGGGAGGGCACACACTGCCAAATCGCATGTGAAACTCACAGTGCATCCCCTGAATACACATACCACTCTCGTGCCAGCAAAATTGCATGTAAAACTCCCCACACACCCCCGGAATACACGGACCACGCTCGCGCCAGTCCAATCGCATGTGAAAGTCCATGCGCACCCCCGGAATACGCGCAGGCAGCCCATCCAACCTCCCCATGCCCCGCAGGCAGACATCACCCCAGTCCATGCCCTGCAGGCAGCCCATCACCCCAGTCCATGCCTCGCAGGCAGCCCATTACCCCACTCCATGCCATGCATGCAGCCCATCACCACAGTCCATGCCCCACAGGCAGCCCATCACCCCAGTCCATGCTCGTAGGCAGCCCATCACCCCAGTCCATGCCCCGCAGGCAGCCCATCACCCCTGGGCATGCCCCGCAGGCAGCCTATCACCCCAGTCCATGCCCCGCAGGCAGCCCATCACCCCTGGGCATGCCACACAGGCAGCCCATCACCCCAGTCCATGCCCCGCAGGCAGTCCATCACCCCTGGGCATGCCCCGCAGGCAGCCCATCACCCCAGTCCATGCTCGTAGGCAGCCCATCACCCCAGTCCATGCCCCACAGGCAGCCCATCACCCCTGGCATGCCCTGCAGGCAGCCCATTACCCCAGTCCATGAACCACGGGCAGCACATCACACCTGGGCATGCCCCGCAGGCAGCCCATCACCCCTAGACACGCCGCGCAGGTAGTCAATCACCCCAGTTCATGCCCCCCAGGCAGCCCATTACCCCAGACCATGGCCCGTGTTAGGGAGAATTATCTTCTAAGGCTAATTTCCCTTACCTATAGAGTCCCCCAGCAGCTTTGCTGGATTTGAGGGGTTTATTTTTTTCTCCTGCTAAAAGTGAGACCCTTTTTTCCCACTTTTAGGCAGATTGCTAGTGTATGTTTTAGGCTGTCTTGTGTGCTTATGGTCTATGGGGTTTTTCTCACCCTCATTGGAATCATCTGTTTTTACATGTGTGGTACACAGCACCCTCCATGCCGTACCACAGGGGTGTCGTAGCGACCCCCAAACAAAGACTCTGTATCCTGGAACTGACTACTGTCTCCCAGGGCATGTAAAGTCCCCATTGACTTTACTAGTCAATAATTATGAACTAAACCAGTACAACCCATCTTAATATGGAAGTACTGGAAAGGGTTAATATAATTTCCCTAGTTTTCATTTTAGGGGGGATACAGTCCCTCTCTCAAAAGTTTCTGGCTGGTGGCAGTGGTTACTACAGTAAATTTTCGACTGCAAATATTTCCCTATGGGATTTTCCCATTGTTCGAGGCTACCACTTTACTGACAGCCTCTAACATACCGCCGGTTTATTTTAATATTACCTTTAAACCAGTGTATTTTTTTTGCCAGCACTTTAATGATATTTCTTTCTCGTGTCTTTCTCTGAAATCCTAACCCAGGTCGGGGATCCTTTGTTCGTCCTTTTCGCGGGCTTCTGCACAGAAGCCCCCCTCTCGGCGCCACTTTGTATATTGACAAAGAACGGCTGGAAATAACCTCTTCAATACTATATTTGGGTGTACCTATACTGGCCAATCCCAATAATTTTTTTGAAAGAGAATGGCTAAAAAACACTTATTCTTGCAGGGCCAATGAGGGTGATAGATCGAAGATTTGGTAAATTCTCCCTCTTAGCAGTGTTAAAATTCTATAGGGGGAAAATTGATCCCAAAATTAGTTTATGGCCTGGAGGTACTCCCAATTTGTCATCTGAGGATATTTCGTATAACGAATGTTTAATTTGGAGGAAGGTATTATACTTCCTACACTAATGTATTCCAACGAAATGACTTTGGCATGTCATCTTTTCAAAGTATTTTGTGGCATTGTCTAGCTCTATATTGGAAAATGATATGTTGCTCCTCTGAAACCCTGTATACCAGCTAGAAAATGAATCAATATCACCAGGGGGACTTTGTAGAATATTGTGTGGGTGAAATGCAGAACCTTGAACCAAATGTGGATCTGTTTATTCATAATCCACTAGATGTAATGGATTTTCACATGGAATCGAACTGGAGAATATGCTTTGTATTCGCGATCACGACTGGTACACAAAAGGTATGGCAAGGAAGAGAGATATGTTCAGAAATTCCCTGATCATGATACACGTAATATGCATATGAGATTTGGTATGAACGTTATAATACCAATGAAATTGTCTGTGTACGAAGTGATTTCCCCGAAAGTATGGCATGTTGCAGACTCTGCAAAGACTTCATTATTAGGGAGGGCCTATACATCTCTTTATACACTGTCCCGGTTTGATCTTATACGTATCCGGCTGTTTAGTACATTTTTCCACGATTAGGCTGTGGTGGACGGAGAAAACATTTGGGTATATTTGTTGGGGGGTTCATCTGTTTCCATGACTATAGCTGCAGTGCAATTCTTTAAAATGTGTTGTTTGTCTAAAATGAGCATGCCTGTTATTTACGCTCAGCTACGGTAACTTGTGTATGTATAACAATTTCGATTTTATATATGTGATGTTTGCTAATGCACTCTTTAAAATATGTTATTGTCTTTTTGGATTTGGAATACTATGGGTGTATTTTAAGATGATGTACTTAATATATTTCTTAATATTGACATATATGGTAGTGTACACATTGAGATGTAAAAATGTTGATGTACTAATGAATTATATTTTATGCTATTGTAAATGTTTTAATATAAACTATAAACAATTAATACAACATGAAATGAATGAACAATTTCAGTCTACATAACAGAAATAGATAAGACAGGAGTTATGAGCTATATTTCCAACATGGTGGGGTGAAAGCCCTTTCATTTATAAATTTCCAGAAATGGCCGAAAATAATTTCCAGCTTCAACCTAATGATCTGCATCTCTGTAGAAATACTTCGAAAGACACTAATTTACACAGTGGGCCTCATTACGAGTTTGCTGGTAAAACAGCAGCAATACTGTTGCAAGGGTATTACCGACTGCCAGAAATAATGGTGCATTACAAGTCCCTGTGTGCACGAACACCCCTTCCAGAAATTATAATACCGCATCATGATATCACTGGCGTCCACAGCAATCTTCCGATACTGGCATATATGTGGTGGTAACACTGATACCAGCACCAAAACTGCCAGAATTACCAGCACTGGAATTACCAACGACGGAAATAGCATCACTAAGGGAACACGAACCTTGCAGGTGGCCATCTTGAAAAACACAATCCACTCTCAATCTCCCATTTCCTGTTGCCAAACATGTCAAAAGCAAATAAGGCTCATGTCCCTGATGTCTGCTTCAGGAAACCCAAGTTCTCTGAGGCAGAACTGTTTGGGGCTGGATGGCCACACCATTCAACAGCAGAAGACTGCCATTTGGCAAGAGATTGTGGAGAGTGTGACAGCAGGCAGGATGGTCTCCCACACAACCAGGGACTGCCAGATGCACGGGGACGACCAGCATCTACGAGTGTGCAAAATCATCGCCACCCAATGACTTCTGCCCTGCAGGAGTACAAGATGAGTAGAGGATAAACCGCCTTCAGCCCTCACACTTCTGCAAAACAAGAGAAATCCCAGTTATAAAGATGAAACAGGCACAGTTAAGAGCTATTTCTCCCTTGCCTTTTGTGGTAACGTGGTCCAAGGAAGGCTATATTCTCAAGAAAGAATGTGAGTCAGTAGCAAACCAAACAGTCCAAAATAAATGGAATGTCCATATCCAATCAAGGTTTTATACAAAATATATATTCTTTAATAAAGGACACCAATGTACACATAACTATTTAAACAACTATGAAAACCAACTCCTGTAAAATAAAAAACACAGAAAATGCAAAAGATAGACACATGCAGTACTCTGGGTAATGACAAAGGCAATCAGCAACCACAATCAATTTTAAAAGATCTATCTTGAGGAAGAAATGTTTGGTTCACTACAGTGCAAAGTTGGACTGGGGCAGTTGACAATCAATAATCCCATTTTGCTTTTCTAGGTGGTTTGTCATTGCTGAACCAGGCATCAGATGGTTGTGTGAATGGATAGAACTAAGTGCTGGTGTGACAAGTCATGTTAGTCCAAGCGGCGAGGTGGCCTTGAGACAGTTTGGATACTGTAGCTCAGAGCAGTTCAAAGGCAGCATTCGAGTGATGCAGGTTGGTGTTCTTACCAGGGCAGATTCGAGCTGGTTCGGGACATGTGGTTTCCGCTGGTTAGGTTAGATGAGTGATGCTCCAGCGGTTCCAGACGATGTCTGGCGGTGATACGAAGCTCTGATTCTGATGTTCTGGTGTGTGGTTTGAGGAGGTGGCAGTTTGAGATCAAGCCTGTTTGAGTTATTCTGTAACTGTAGGGTAAGGTTGATGAGTGGCACTCCCGCAGTTTGACTCAGGATCTGGTGATGAGCAGTTGATTTGAGCCAAGTAGATGAAGGGCTCTGGGAACTACAATGTAGCATCAACCTGGTTTGCAAGCACTCCCGTTCATAGGGTTTGGTTGAGTCCAAAAGCCAGTGAACCCAGTTCGTAGTCAGTTTAATCGGTTTGAGGTGGTGAACAACAGGGATCCTGACTATATTGGCTCTCAGGATGCTCAATCTAGGGGCTCAGGGACAAAGTAAGTTATTGTTATTATTAATATTAGGGTATTTTTTGGGTGCAGACCTAGTTTCAGGAAGCTTTAGAACCATAGGGAGAAGAGCATGGCTAGCAAAGGAGAAACAAGAGAGCTGGGAACTTACAACATGGGAGGAGTACGGAGAGCAATTTTGGCAGCACATGATCTACGAGCAACCAAGGGAGTAAACAGTGCAGAGCAGATCACCCAGTCTCAGGTAGTGTCGAGAGTGAAGGGTGTGTGGCCCTAAGTGTTACAGAGGAGCTGTTCCTTAAACAGGAAGTTCGTGAGCTCCTTCCTGAAATGCAGAATTGGGAGCGAGTCTGATGTTGATGGGGAGGACGTTTCAGAGTCTAGGGCATATATGTCATGTATCTGCTCTTGTCGATGCCTGGCTCTAGATCTGGGAAGAGGTTTGGGTCGACTTGAACCAGGTTTGTTCTTCTCTGGACGGTCCAGGCTTCCAGCAGGTGGCAAATGTGGAGTGGGAACCTGCCCCCATTAATCCCCCGGACAGGAATATTAAGTGAACTCCCGGGTCCCAACTCCAAACACCACGGTACAACTCCCTGGATTTTCATGGTACAGTGACAAGTGCTCTTCCGCAGAGTCAGATGTTGTAGCTAGCAGGATGGATGAAGCCAGGGATTCCTACCATTAAGGGCAGCAGGCCTGGAGGAAGCGGCAAGTCAGAACAACTGGAGGAAACCAACAGGGCAGACGGTGGGCCAAGGTGACAAGACAAAGACAGGAGTAAGTGCTTCAGCAGAGAGGGAATGCTAGATCAGCAGGGTCCAGACAAGGGTGCCACAGCAAGGAGAAGAGCCTGGCTAGAGGCAAGAATAGGAGCAGAGAGAGAGGAGAAGCCACAACACACAGAGTGCATTACGACACATCTGTGTATGTGTCAGCGGGCTTTAAATACCCCTACACCGGAAGCCTACTGCAGCCGCCTCCTGCCTTGTTGCTGTGGCAACCAGGAATGCCACTAGAGCTGAGCATGCAATATAATGAGGTGCCAGTCTCTCACGCAGATAAAGTGCAAGTGTCATAGAGGTACCCATGGTAAAAGCGGCAGCTGTCCCACAGCCACATCGAGATGCACTTGGGTTTGTTGCTGACTTCCTGCCGTCCTCCAGGGGTCACAGGCACCACTGGGGATTGCCACAGCAGCTAGACCAGATATGTGGCGGCATAACAATAGAGAGAGAAGGTCTGTCTTCTGATTCTTTCCTTCCTGCACCAGGGAATTCAAGTCTGCACACTTCCCTACTTCTGGTGGATCTCATGCCTCCAGAGATGCTGAGCTCAGTAAGGTAGCTTGAGGATCACAGGGTGACATCTTGGTAGATGATGCACGAGGCTTGGAGGATGATTCAAGCTTACGATGGATGCCATTGCAGTTCAATGAGCGACTGGGTTGTTTTTCTCCCAAACACAGCAGAGGCTGACAAATACCTGCAGGGGTCCGTCACGTCCAGTGAGGTCCTCGGCACTGTTGTAGGAACTGTTGTAGCTGGAAAAGAGCCGGGTCTTGCTCCAGCAGCAGGTCACCGCCAAAATATCATGGGGATGGGTAGGGAGCAGAGCTTGCCTTTGCTTTGGACACTCAATCTACACCTCACTGGCAGAGGTTTCAGGAAAGATCCTCTCTACCAAAAGAAGCCAAATGAATTATTCCTTAAATCTTGAAGTCCAAAATTGAATCAAAGAAGGAGTGGAGTCCCCCTTATGCATAGCAAAAACAAAGAGTTGATGGCAGGAAGGTTTAGAATTAATCTTAACCTCTGGCATTGCTCTGGGCAACCCTCCAGACCAACTTTCTTCGCTTGCCAAGCTATTACAGAAGGGGAAAGACCATATGGAAATCAGGCCTGGTCCCATCCCAAAAGGGACAGTAAAGCCGGAACTGCTGTGTCACATCCCTTCTGCACCAGACCACAAATATCCCCAGACAGGTTTCAACCTTGAGGAGTAGCTTGGGTCTCTAGGCCCAGCAGGCACAGGACCCATGTCTGGGTATAACTGTCCCACTAGGGATGACAAAGCAAAAACAAAGAGGTGATGGCTGGAAGATTTAGAATGAATCTTAACCTCTGGCATTGCCCTGGGCAATCCTTCAGACCATCGTTATTCGCCTGCCAAGCCATTACAAAAGGGGGAAGACCATATGCAAATCAGGCTTGGTCCCACCCAAAAACAGGCAGTCAAACCCAAACTGCTAGGTCACATACCTTCTGCACGACACTGTTTCTGCCTTGTTGGGCCTCATCAGTGAGGAGTAGCTTGGGCTTCTAGGCCCAGCAGACCCAGGACCCACGTCTGAGAATACCTGTACCACTCGAGGTGACAAAGCAAAAACAAAGAGGTGATGGCAGGAAGGTTTAGAATGAATCTTATCCTTTGGAATTGCTCTGAGCAACCCTCCACACCATCGGTCTTTGTCTGCCAAGTCATTACAGAGGGACAAAGGCCTTATGCAAAACAGGCTTGGTCCCACCCCAAAAGGGGCTGTCCAGCCAAACTGCTAAATCACATGCTTCTGCAAAAGACCACAAGCATTCCCTGACATGTTTCGGCCTTGTTGGGCCTCATCAGTGAGGAGTAGCTTGGGTTCCTAGGCCCAGCAGGCACGGGACCCACGTCTTGGCATACCCATCCCACTGGAAGTGACAAAGCAAAAAAAGAGGTGATGGCTGGAAGGTTGAGAATGAATTTTAACCTTGGACATTACTCTGGGCAACCCCCCAGACCATTGTTCTTCGCCTGCTAAGCCATTAAAGAAGGAGAAAGACATATGAAATCAGGCTTTGTCCCAACCCAAAGGGGGCAGTCCAGCCCGAACTGCTAGGTCACATCGCTTCCGCACAAGACCACAAGCATCCCCAGACATGTTTCAGCCTTGTTGGGCCTCATCAGTGAGGAGTAGCTTGGGTCTCTAGGTCCAGCAGTCACGGGACCCACGTTTGGGCATACCCATCCTACTGGGGGTGACAAAGCAAAAACAAAGAGGTAATGGCTGGAAGGTTTAGAATGAATCTTAACCTCTGGCATTGCTCTGGGCCAACCTCAAGACCATCGTTCTTTGCCTGCCAAGTCATTAAAGAAGGGAAAAGACCATATACAAATCAGGCATGGCCCCACCCCAAAAGGGGAAATCCAGCCCAAACTGCTAGGTCACAATCCCTTCTGCAGGAGTCCACAAGCATCGTCAGACCTGTTTCAGACGTTTTGGGCATTATCAGTAACTTGGGACTCTAGGCCCAGCAGGCACAGGACCCACGTCTGGGCATACCTATCCCACTCGGGGAGACAAAGCAAAAACAAATATGCACATCTTTTTAGATAGATTTCTTTCTGTAAACATTTGAATATAGGGTTGTTTACTTAGGCAACTTACTTAGCTTGAATTTGAAACCCTGGTTCCTTGAGAGGAAAGCAGCAAACAAAGCTATTGGGAGTCTCCCTTTTCCATTGCATGCATGCCAGGGAATAGGCTTGGCTGGCACGTGAGCAGGCTCCATCACCTGCCCCGTAGAGGCCCCTGATTCGGTTCTTCAGAAACCAGAATTGACATTCACTGGTGTTCTTCGTATGGGTGTGGACGGCCCTATAGCTTTGCTGCCTGAGGCTAATGGGATTCTGCAGCGGACATGGATGCATATGGTATCCTGCATCACCTCTTTAGCAGAGGGTATGGAACATATGATATAATATGATAGTTTCTTTATATAGCGCCTAGACACAATGTTTTTCAAAGTGCTTCACGGCAAGGGAGGGAACAAGGGAAAATACAACGGCATTCTTACAGGCCATGAACAACAAGAATGTGAAATTAACTATCACACTCGGCCTGACGACAATTCAAATAGTGCAAGAGCTAAAACACAGATAGGAAGGAAATGGGAAACAGACAGGCGACATTTGTTTTTTCCTGTGAAGGCTTGTATTCCCTTTCAATGACTTGCATCTT
This sequence comes from Ambystoma mexicanum, assembly GCF_040938575.1. Classification (NCBI taxonomy): domain Eukaryota; kingdom Metazoa; phylum Chordata; class Amphibia; order Caudata; family Ambystomatidae; genus Ambystoma; species Ambystoma mexicanum. The sequence goes on along the minus strand of NC_090924.1, from coordinate 1,110,231,672 downwards.
GCTATCGTTGTTTGTTAGGCAGAATCATATGCAGTACCCTTTGGGAACACCACACACAATTAAGACTACAAGTGCAAGTACAAATTCACCTTTGGTACAAGCCTGTACTACACAGTAAAGTGGTAGCGATGGCTGAGCAGCCAGACTTATCTCAAGAGTAAAGTGAGCAGTATCAGAAGTTACACAAAGGACAGTAATTACTATGGTTCAAACAAACACTGACTCAAGGTTTCTGAGTAAAAGAATATCCATTTATTTACACCATCGTTTGTAAAACAGTTAAATATTATAAAGTAGCAGAAAATCACAATCTTAATATACTACCCAACACCCAATCAATTCTGGACAGGTTAAGCTCAAAATGAAGTGTGAGCATAATGGCACTCCATCAATTTAAAAAGGGAGGGAAACACAAGGTTATAAAAAATCAAACAGCACCAACAAGTAAGTAGGCAGGGCAATCTAGAAAAGGCTTACTACAACGAGGATTCAAATAGATAGGCCTAGGCCAATTTTAATGGTTCTGAGTCTTTGCAGAGGATCACACAGTTCAGAGTAGTTTGCCAAGACTTCGAAATGAAGTTGGTCGAAGGAAAAGTAATTTAAAAGAGTAGAGAAGGAAAATCCCTCGGATTGGCGAAAGATTTAAAACACTTTTACTGCGGTCAGACGAAACAAACAACCGGGTTTGAACAGTACTTTAGAAGAAGAAGAATGCTGTAGCTGAGGCAGAAGTTCCTGGCAGGCTCACGGTTCCTGAAGCGACTGTCAGACCGACACAAAGGAGGAAGACTGGAGGGTCCTGAACTGCCCAGGGAAGAAACCAGCAGCAGAGCAAAGCAATGAATTAAAGGAGCGCTCCTTAAAACCCAAACAGGGTCCGGTCCTCCTGGCTATACAGTCCTCCTTGCAGATCTTCTCTGTCGTCGAAGTTTAGGAGATTCGGACCCACAGCAGTGCTTCCCTGGGAGGTTCAGTAGTTGCAGCATTCCTCTTCCTTCAGCTTCTCTTCGGTTCTCTCGATCCAGTGGCGACTCTTCCTTCCAAGTCCCGGAGACCTGCTTTTTATGCAGTTTTTCCCCCATTCACACATCCTGGCTATCAATCACACAGCAGGGTGGCTGTCCTGGCAGGACAGTCACCTAGCCGATTAAACAAGAGAGCAACTTGAGTCTACAAGGAGACCATGTGCAAGGGGCCTAAAACCCCTCCCTTACATCCTGTCTACCTAGACTCTAAGGCGCCTAAGGAATGCTTCTGTGTAGAAACCCACCAAAGGACGGTGAACAAAGGAACCAAATCTGGTTTGGCGCGCAGAGTAAAACACGAGAAAGACATTTATAAAAAGAAATGGCGAATAAACCCAATCGGAACCAAATAAAAGTAAATGGGGTCCAGCGGATTTAAGTTTGAGGCTACTAACATAGCCTAAAACAGTATCAAGGCTATTTTCATAGACCGCAGTAGGAAAAATATGGTAGATCCCACTGCCACCAGCCAAATCTTAAAGAAAGGGGAACAAAACAATGTCCATGTGAGAGAGACAAAAGGGATAACTATTAACCCTTTACAGTACTCTATGGAAGATAGTTTGTACTGGGTCTGTGAATTTAAAGAGACTAATAAAGTCAATGGCAACTTTATATGTTCTGGGAGACATTAGTCAGTCTCAGAAAATGGAGGTTAGAGTGGGAAGTCTGAAAGACAACCCTGTGTCACTGTACTAAAGGTGCTGTGTGGCACACAGTAAAAAGATGATGCCTATGGAGTAGGTGTGGCTCCACAGTCTATGAATACAAACATATAAAATACACAGCAAAACACATGTAAGAGTGGGAAAAAGGCTCACACTCTTACCAGGTGAAAAAAATAAATCCTTGAAATCCATCAAAGCTGCTGAGGGACTCAGTATGTAAGGGAAATTAGCCATTCTGGAGAATTCTCCCTAACAACTACAATAGTAGACCATACACAATTTTTGCTAGAGCCGGAGATTAACAAGAGGTAAGCGAGAGGGGAGAAGAAAGGAGGGAGAGGAACAAAACAAGCGACTATCGTACTAGGCCTGACGACATTTTAAATAGTGCTGGAGGAGGATGACAAGTAAAGGGAGGAGGGGGGACAAACATTTGTTGCTATCATACTAGGTACAGGGACAATTCTGATAGAGTAAGTGCATAGAACAATGTACATGAGGGTGGGAAGAGAGAGGGAGAAGGGAGAAGGGAGAGTAGGAGAAAACAGAGAATAAAGCAGAAAAAAAGATATATATATATATATATATATATATATATATATATATATATATATATATATATATATATATAAATCAAGAACAAACAAAACTGCAATTGAGCATTTTACAGCAGCACTCCTCCATTACTAATCCAAGAACCACGCCATGCCCGCATTCACTGTGGTAATAGTCCTTTATTTGCTTATAGGTGGACAACTCAAAAAACAGACACACAATAACACGTTTCACCCAAACCAGGCTTCGTTGGATTGTAAAGGACACAATATGGATTTCCTATTTGGCCAGTTTCCTTTTTTCCTGTAAATCCCTTCCTTTACTTGGAAACAGTAGACTCCACATTCGTTTTGCACTGGATAGCCACTAAAGGCAGCCATGTTGGCTTTCCAATTACATTTGCCATTGGACTTGTATTAGCTCGTAAGTTTGTTGCCTTATGACATATACTTATATATAAAAAAGCACTGATTCAAGTGTATTCGTGAATCTGATGTTTTTAAACACTAGTTCTACTTAATGAAGTGCACAATGCAAGTATCCAATATTATTAAAAGTTTATAAAACTTCGTTTTTAAAGTATTGCTTGGACCAATGGACCTAATGACGTGTGTGGTGCACTTGGTGCATGTAATATTTGGAAAGTGTCCAATGGCATTAAGAACATAAAAAACCTCAGCAGTTTATTGCTTTGTGACACTTACAAATCAAAATACGATGATGTAATAAGTAAGTGCACAGTAATAATCTAACACGTTAGTACATATAGTAGATAAAAACACTGTTTTAACTTTATAGAATGCATGATATGAGTATCTAATACTGTAAAAACAGGCTGTACCACAACTCCGGGGTTTTTGGTTTGTTACCAACTTATAAAGTTACCATGCGCCTGATTATTGTTTTAATTTGAGCAGGTGTCGCAGGTTGTGTGGAGCAAGAAAGGGGACACTGGTGACCCCGACCCCTTGGAGCAGAAAGTTGAAAAAGTGCTTCTCCACACCTCAAAAGAGTGCCACACTGAGTATTTAGGTAGGTTGGTTTATTATATTAAATTGAAAAATGCCCTTTACAGATGACACGTATTTCGACACACCAGTGTCTTTTTCAAATCAGGGCTAGTAGCAAAGCTGATAGATAGCATAGATTCAATGAACATAAAGCAAAAAGCAAAATTAGACGGATATGCATTACAATCATATGTCATGATAAATCAAATTGCACAAAACCCATAGCGAAAAAACACAAATCATGGTGTGGTGTAGTCACAGAGAGAAAAGGACGGGGTGAAGGGTAGGGGAGTCAAGGGTAAGTCATATTGAGAAAAAATAAACAAAAACAAATGACAAAAAACACAAAAATGTTATTAGCAAGTAAATAATCAAATGAAAAAGGACAATTGCTTAATTGATTGATATTATAGAGATTTTTTGCCGTTGTCGGCCTTACCTAAATCTCAAGTCAAAAGGTTTCAATTGGGTGTAACACACAGTCATGGGTTAAATCCCCCTATGAGAAATGATATCAAAGATAGCATCGAAAATAACACAACCGTATGTGTGGTTTAAGAAGCCATAGCTTATAAATAGAAAGGATTCGTGTTTATCTAGTGTGATTTACTCAAACCAGAATGTGCGCCAAAAATGTTGAAGTGTGCCTATCAGAGAAACAAATTTGTCCGACATCACCGGTTTAAATCACCGTAGAATGCGCACGAACGGGCGTGCCAAAAACATAGATGTGAATCTATAAGTTGCTGAGCACTTATTAAATCATTTTACTGAGCAGTAGTAGCTTCATCACAACGTTCTCCCATGACAATTTTGAAATTAGAAAAATACTCAACAAAAACTGGCACTTGCTCAAACTTGATGATCACCTCAAAGTCCTCATTGATGATCGACACAATTTAATTTTCAGAAAGGCAAGATCCTTGAAAAGCATGCTTAGCCCATCTCTACTCCCCAACCTGCCTACACCAAGACAAGAATTATTTTCTGTTTATTCTGTTTACAAACAAACGATATTCAGCATAATAGCATGACAGGGAGTTTATGTTAACTAAGCGCCCTGTCAACACTCCCTTCACACCTTACTCAGATATGTTGTACAAACCTGATATCTGTATCTTACTAGGAAATAATGTATAATGACATAAACTAATAACGGATAACACGTAGTATAGGTTCTGTGCACAGTTCTCTGCCTGCTTTCTTTATTTGGTACTAAAACAGTTTGCAAATATATTGCAACCAATAAGCACTTGAGAAACCTCCTAAATACCACTTCATGGGTGTCTCTGTTAGCATTTTTATTGATTATGAGCCCAAAACATGGCGCCCGTTTATCCCTTGCCTGACTTCCTAGATGAGGCTTAATGGAAATAGCAGTAGGACTTCTGGTTGCCATGACAACCTATGTAAACTGTGTCAGTGCAGCGTTCTGCACAATCCAGACGCAGCAGACTTCAGCGGACTAGGAGGTAGGCTTCAGCGTTTTACTATCTTTCTATCAGATATAATCATATCATGTCACAAGCGTTACTGCGCTTGGTTGGAATACGACCCAGATTTTCTGCCGCTTCACGGCGCGCTTGCCGATGCTTTACTCTAACTTCCCTACTGCTCAGTAAAATGATTTAATAAGTGCTCAGCAACTTATAGATTCACATCTATGTTTATGGCAAATTTGTTTCTCTGATAGGCACACTGGCGCATATTCTGGTTTGAGTAAATCACACTACATAAACACGAATCCTTTCTATTTATAAGCTATGGCTTCTTAAACCACACATACGGACTATGTGTCATTTTTGATGCTATCTTTGATGTGATTTCTCATAGGGGGATTTAACCCATGACTGTGTATTACACCCAATTGAAACCTTTTGACTTGAGATGTAGGTAAGGTCGACAAGGGCAACAAATCTCTATAATATCAATCAATTAAGCAATTGTCCTTTTTTCATTTTATTATTTACTTGCTAATAACATTTTTTTGTTTTTGTCATTTGTTTTTGTTTATTTTTTTCTCAATATGACTTACCCTTGACTCCGCTACCCTTCACCCCTCCCTTTTCTCTCTGTGACTACACCACACCATGATTTGTGTTTTTTCGCTATGGGTTTTGTGCAATTTGATTTATCATGACCGTCTAATTTTGCTTTTTGCTTTATGTTCATTGTCTCTATGCTATCTATCAACTTTGCTACTAGCCCTGATTTGAAAAAGACACTGGTGTGTCGAAACACGTGTCATCTTTAAAGGGCATTTTTCAATTTAATATAATAAACCAACCTACCTAAATACTCAGTGTGGCGCTCTTTAGAGGTGTGGAGAAGCCCTTTTTCAACTTAATACTGTAAAAAGGTTGAAAAACTTCATTGTGCAAAAAATTAATATATAAAAATAAATATATAAAACTCAGGTGCCAACCTTGAAGCTGTATTTCTGTGAGGTTACAGTACATCTGAAATTCAAAACTGCAATGTTCAGGCAGTGGGTCTTCGTCACTGTTCCCATCTGAGGCTGTTCCTTGTATGGGCATTATGAAAGAAGTGCCCGCCTTTTTGTCCCTTAAATGGCACTCAAGGCACCAAACCACTAAGTAGCTCCTCCCACATGTTTCCCACTCTTTTCTGAGGTTGTCTATTAAAGATTATGAAAGCAGAGAGGTGGTTAATGTAATCCGGGTGGTCATTTTACAAATCAGCATTTTCCTTTGGGCTGTCGTATTAGGAATGTGGTGCAGTTAATGCCAAGCAAACCTGTCTGTGGAATGTGTGTTCCATTTGTCATGTGCCATTTGTCACAGGTATTTTATGTATGTGTTTGTATACAGCGCGCAGCTAACCTAAGCCCTTCGAAATGGCCGTTACCTGTCAAGGTCACTCTACACCTTGTAAGCATTACACGTCTGACTCCAAAGGAGTCATTGCAGATGCGATTTACTAATGAATTCCTATGTTATCCACCTGCCTATAGCAGATGGAACATTGAGGGATTCTGTATGAATCCACATGCATGAAATTCTCAGGTTAACGCAAAATTAATGTATCTCTAACATGGTGGTGCAATGCAAAGCGACAATATTAACAAGGCTTTGTGTCCTTTCTCTGGTTTTATTGTAAATTAAAATGTGGCAGAGTGGGGATTGAAGGTATACCAGCATTTATTTATTTATTTATTTATTTATTTATTTATTTGGATTTAAATATATTCCACCTGGCTTGTATGCCTTCCTTTCCTGCCCTGCCACATTTAAAATGAACCTCAATGTGTGCAGTACAGACATGAAAGGTCGCTCCCCTTTTCCCTCCGTAATGTGATAAATAAGGTTGGTTTACCGGAAACAGGACTTTTCCTGTTCATGAAGGTCTGAATAATTCACATGCCACGCACGTCTTTCACACATAGTTACATCAGGCGAAGCCATGAAATCCGTTGGTAATGCCTCCAGTATTGTCAATAGAACATTCCATTTACGCAGGTTTCAGAATTGAGCTGAGAAGTGTACAGTGAACAGTGTATTACTCATCATATTTAAATTCCTTTCGGTTGATGGAGATTATGGCGCAGACATTTGCACAATAGTGCTTATGTTCACTGCTCCCTCCAAGTACATTTGCATGTTTCATGGGAACACACCGTTTGTACACAGTGCAATGTCAATGATCTTTTTTTTTATTTTGCATATAGGAAACCTCGGGAAGATTGTCCACAGCATTACAAGGTGCACAGGTAGATTCATGTATGTGTGTTAGAGCAGGCCATCATTTCCATGGGTAGACAAATGACAGGTTCTTCCCATGTGACATTCTCTTAGGAATTGGAATGTTGCCCTCGGTGTGTGTTGCAATGTGTGCTGTGTAATACTTCCTCCTTGCTGGGCAAGCAGTTCTCACAGACTGCAGAATATGGTACATTTTTCTATACCCTTTCCATATTCTGCTCGGGCCAGAGGACAACATCAAGTGATTAGGTGCTCGCCAAAGGATAACCAGCCTGTCATCCTACATCCTACATCTGCGATTACTTGTTTATTCCAGTGGTGACTTGGAGGATGTGCAGGCTATATGGCATCTTGATTGGCCCACCTGTTCACATGTCAACTAAATGCACCTTGTCTCTCCACAGGCCTCATTATGAGACCTGGCGTTACAACAAATGCAAGTGTTTTCCAGAGTGAACTCCTTGAAGTATCCATGTTGTTTAGCAGTGTGCTTGCTTTAAGGGGTAGTTCGGTCTTAAATTGTACTTGCACAATCGATCGGGCATGTGTTTTAGATCATACATCTATCTATCGTTCTTTAAAAAAATTCCAATGAAGCTTACCAGAGTTTTTCTCACTTTAACACTTGCGAAAACGACTGGTTGTGTACCGCCATCTTGTGCTACTCTTATCCATTGATTCATCGCCACAAGTTCAGGTGCCCTTATGACATTAGTGGGCAGCGTAGCCAAACGTACCCTGTCATCACAAACCCTGTTCTAAAGCAGAACTAGGAACATAATCACAAACATCCACAACAGACGCAAAACTTTTGTTTCTTTTCACAAAAAAAAAGAAAACAGCATTAGCCAAGAGCTAACAACTACTTTTAATTCTGAAATAACGCTGAAAAGAGGTTATTAAGTCCACGAAAACATGGCAAACTTTTTCCAATCAAGATTATATCTAGCAAACATCATATAGTTCTAATTTTTGTTTAAGTGTGAACAGTGATCTTATAATGCTGATTCTGTTCATCGATTGATTAATCCCAGTCTTTGCATTTTTCACAGAAGGTTATTATCTTCCAATGCTGATTTCTTATCGACACACGTGGCATTCCATTACAGAGCAGAAATGGGTGGTTTAAATTTCAAATGCAACACTTTCACATCCACACGTTTTGTTTGTGAACCTATAGACTGCCAGGTTGCTCCTTATAAATGCAAAAGGGCAGATTGGTGTCTGCCGATCGTCCCAGATAATGGTTATCACAGATGCATTGTTGATGATTACTGTCCAATTGTGGTTGAAGAAGCCGCCAAATGGTAAACTGTACCCATGACAGGCGCACATCGGTATAATATAACTATTTAAAATCGGGAATGCAAACCTATATTTCAGTGCCCAATTTATAATTGTATATACACAGTACATATTTATTTTAACTATAAATTTAAGTTACAATTAACACGTATGTCTATTATTTGCATTAAACTGAACATTCATCCGTCACAAAGTTAATCATGTTGCATACTGCACACATGCCATACTCACTTGCATGAATATTTTTAAAACATTTCTTACAGTAATAGAACATTCCTGGTAAGCTTTCAATATAGTGAACCTTTTCACTTCTTTGTGGATATTTGGCACATTTTGGCCTTCAAATTGTTAGTGCAGTGGATTCAATGACAATGCGACCCTTCATCCAGCATTCACAATATCTCAGAGGGAGTTTTGTTTGGGGAACACATGCCTCAAAATGGAACATTATTAATGGCAAGCTGTGCAGTGGAAAACAACAAAATATCCCACATATAAAATATTGACTTCCAGTTGAAGGGTATCAATGCACTTGGTCCCACAACATGTATGTATTGTTTCAAATATGCCCTTAGGTGAGGTGCAGACAGGCTCAGATTTCCCTATACTTCAATGGGACAATGCCCCCCAAAAAATAATCGTGTGGGGGCAGATTTCTGGGCCAAAATGGGCCACTTCTTTTCTGAAATAAACAGAATTCGAATGCGAAAGCTGTGTGTTAATATATATATAGACTGCATAGATGGACCGGGAAGGGAGAGGAGGAATGGGCAATTTTGCACCAGACTGGGTGGACTGTTGCAGCCAGGGGAATGAACAACAATAAAAATAAAAAAAGTCTACGTCATTAAAATTCCAGCATGCCACGAATGAGTGCAGTTTTGAAACGCTTATTGGATTCTGTGTATATCTATTCCATCAATCATATTGATTTCTGCATTGTTGCAAACGTGCCTGGTTGTCCTCTACATGTGGGCCTCCACAGTAAGATGGAAATGTGCAAAGGCCACAGATGCATGTCCATAGTGCACATTGGCAAGGCATATTCCTTTGCTCGTTATTTTAATGTTGGCTAACAAAGTGGCACACAAGCCTTTTGTCTATTGCTATCTGCCGCCACTTACCATGATTCCTTTTTTTCCAGCGAGGTTACACTTCATGTATTTTATTTATTTATTGGTCATTTGTAAAGCGCATATAAAAATGGTGTTTCAAGGCACTACAAGACAAAAAAGGGGAGGCAGGAAAGAAAAAAAACAATAACGGTCCTACTATGCCTTGTGTCATTCTGATAATGCAAGAGCAGTAACAAGAAGTGCAGGGGTAATGCACTGGGAAGGGGGCAGGCGTAGGTCGGTGCAGAAGGGAAAATGCTAGGGTGGGAGGGAGATGCAAGGCAAGAAGAGGTACATAAGTTCACGGGCAGCAGGAGGAGGAGGGGAAGAAGAGTGCCAATGGGGCTAGGCAAATGCTAAGGGGAGGCCAGGTGGGCAAGGGCCAGGGGAAGTAGGTTGTGAAGACTGCATGTGAAGTGTAAGGACGGGGGTAAACCAGGCTCGGTAGGGCAGGCTGCTGGGTATACTGGGTGAGGAGGGCCTGGTGCACTGTACAGCTCAGAAGGGACCAGGCAGCCAGTCAATGTGACAAATAGGGGCATTAGCAGGGGGGGGGTGAAGAAAAGAAAAGTTTGTTCTTGATAATCTTCTGTTACTTAAGGAGATCAGGCAGTAGCCTGAGAGGGGCAGGGAGGCCATTACAGAGGGATGCTTCTGGCGATTAAAGATATCTACCCCACACTCTCTGATTGGAAAAGCACCTGATATGCAGATCAATGAAGGGCTGTGAGAAAGCCTTTTGGATGATGCAGAGGTTCTTGAACTTAATGCTCGCAGCCCCCGGGACCCAGTGGAGATATTTGAAGGGCTGAAGGGAGAATTTAGGCAGATTGAGGAAGAGGATGTTGCTGTAGTCTAGCCTGGAGAGGACCAGAGCACTGGGGACATTATGTTTCTGTATGTCTGCTGTTCAATTTTTTTCCTTAGATTCTTCAACTATTGTGAATTCATTACAAACAGGGCTCACAATTAGGATTGGATAAGCAGGAATTACAAGCAGTGTCTGGGTATCCATCAGTAATTGGTCACCAGGAGCTACCACTAGGGAGCAAGGAGCTAGTTTATAGCATTACAATAGTCGGCTTGGGCAGCCAAAATTCGATCCTGCTAACTATTGATTTTAAGATCACCAGTCTCTTCTACATCTGATTTGATCTGAGTCACATACTTGAAATAATCAGACTTTTTTGTTTTAATATTAATCAATTAAATTGAGGGTAATAAATATAAAAATCAAAGTAAAATAGAAAAGTTAAGGCCAATCTAGTGACATTACTTAACAAACAGTAACAATTACATTAAAAATGACATACTAATCAATTTATTGCACAATAAAAACAGTTTCCAAAAACTGTGCAAAAGCTTGAAACTGGCTTTATTAAACATTGTGAAAAGAGCCTCACATCTTGAAGTCAACCCTTCAATGAGTTCAAGTTTGGGAGGGCACACTTTGTGTGCAATGTTCCCTGGAAACAAAATCTGTATCAATTCCAAGTGGTTGCATGGCCAGCACATTCATTGTCAGATCTTTCACAAATTCAAAATCCATCTGATTGGAGATTGGCGTGGCAACCCACTGTTTGCTACTTTCGGTAAACTCCTTGTTGTAACGAGGCATCCCGAAAATTCCTGCAGTTTTTTCAGCATTTCCCTTCCAACATTCTGCAAGTACAGCCAGTCTTGTATTGGCCTCCATACAGTCTATGCCAAAATTCAATGGTTTAGGCCTGTACTTTAGGCACATATTATGGAACACCTCCAATCTCCACTGTGGCAGAACTCGGAGAGTTCCCTCATGTCTCTTGAAAGCATTTTGTCATAAAACAATCTTCTCAAGTGCTGTGTGAGGAGGGGAGTCTGGAACTAACCATCTTTTCTTGCGCTCCTGCTATGGGCTGACTGGTCCATGTGCACATTAGTGGAAATGTTTTTTTTTTCAAGGGTTTATGTTAAAACAATTCTTCAAGCAGAATATCTACAGATCCATCCCAAGTTTTTGAGCTCCACTAAAGATGGTTGCTGATAGACTGTGACCAAAGTAAAATGTTTTCTGTAGACTTTATTTTCCAGCAGCTGTAATTATGTTTCTAATTGATTTTGCGATGTGCCAGACATCATATTGATACTTAATGTCTGGGAACTGCTCTTGCATGGACTTGGCTATTGAAACATGCTGGTCAGTTGCTATAAGGTCTATTTGCATTCCTCTAGATTGCAGAAGTTCAATCAATGGAATTAGTGAAACCACATTTTTCCATGGCAACAGAAGGAGTACATTTGGATACTTTCCATGTCTTGGAAGTGGTAAGTGCAGTGTTTAGCAGAAAAACCTGTACTGTCACACTGTGCATCACCAGCAAGCCAGAGGCTTTTGCCAGCAAGAGTATTGTTCATTGACATCGGTTTGAGTGTCTGTGCCTGGCTAACAGTTGGGAACAAGAAATCCTTCTGATATTTTTAGTACTGTTCTTTTTAAAGGAACTTGAATACCACAAAGTTAGAGCAACTTGAAATTGTACTGTATGTTCATCCACCAAACAACAATGCAGATCAACAAAATACATTTCCAGCAGCCATTTTTCCAAGTATAGGTTGAGAAAAAGAAAATGAGTTATGGTATTTACACAGCTTCCCTTTATCTTCAGGTTGGTGCCTTTGACTACACGAGTAAACTTCACCAATGGCTCCCCACAAATACTCTGATGCAATTCATGATCCCATTTAATAATTTTCATAATCACGACCAGGCAGCAGGTAAATATGATATATTTTGGTTCCTTTCATAGGCAATTGTCCAGAAGTATGCTGGTTTGCAATTCCATGGTAGTGGATAAGTCCTCAACACTAGGAAGAGTGACATCCACATCAGAAGCATCAATCAGTAGTGAAGATGCTTTGGTTATTTCTGTGTGTGATATTTATGATTTGTCAACTTGCATTTGGGTAACAGGGAACATGGTCTGTTTCTTTGTTTCATAGATTTTTTTATAAGATGTGGATTGGGTGAGTGGTTCTGCAAGCAACTCTGAAACATCCGCTGTGTTGTCTGTTCCTTCTTGGTGACGTTGTGTGCTGTAACAATGATCCAGGGTTACTTTCCATGGGTCACTTCAGACATTCAATTCAAATTCCAGCCACTGGACAGGGCGCTGTTGCACTCGTTCAGTATGGCCACCTGAGTTTGGAGCTCTGTGCAGGGGAAGATCCTTTTACTCATCTCTACCTTGTGGGTGCTGTGTATCTCCTCCAGACTTCACAGGTTGATTGCTAACAGCACGCCGCAGATCCTAGCCAACTGGTGACTACCGGAGTGGGAACGGTGCAGAGAAAACCTTGCTTCTACATTGCCGCCAGTCCCCTTTACGGCACCCCGTGCCACACTTCCACAGTGGGCGGACCTTGTTGCACTCGGGAGCCAGTGATTTCCGTCCCAGCTGGGGGAGGGGCAGCCACTCCTTGGAGCTGTGTGCCTATTGTTCGGCCCTACATATGCTACTGCAGTGGTGGCTGGTGCTCCTGTGACCCCCTGCTGCCTTACCTCTACTGTGCGCTCCTGGTGAGCCTCTCTTTGCCACAGTCACTCACCGAAGCCCTGCTGAGACATGCGCCTCGGAGTTGCACCACTGACATTCCCGGTGAGTGCGCTCTGCATCGAGGTCCTCCCCTGCTCCACACTGGTGACCGCCTGGAGGCCCGCAATCCTAGTGGGGCGACCCTCTGACTGACGCTGCTGATCCCCTGCAGACTGTATGGCAGCTCAATTGACCTAAGGCAGGGCAACACAAGAAAGGAGTCGCTTCCCCTCCACCAGTCTTTCAGGTACTGAATGCCCTGCCCACAGTGTCCCGTGCCATGCCGGCGCACCTATCTCCCTGGACCCACGGAGGTACTGCTAACATCCATGATATGCGGCTGGTGGGACACGAAAAACGCGTCGGAGGACTCACGGCACCAGCCCCTGCCTGGCTGCACACCATTTGAATATCTCGTTTGGTGCCTCAGTGGCTTCTCCTTGGCCTTTCCCATCAATCTGCAGATTGCGCCTTCCCCCTACATTAAGGTGCACAACTGGTATTCTGAAACGCCTGCCCTGGCACATAATAGACTAGACACTGTGTCATTGAACCAGGGTACACCAAGGGGACACAAAACATCACGGCTGGCCGTGGGAGGTGCGCCGCTCTGTCCCCCCTCTGCGCACCATCCCTTTCAATTCTGCCTCCCATCCCTACAACTGCCTGTGGTGCTTGTGTGACTGTGGTGGAGTGGAGCGCTCGCCCACGCTTGCCTCCCAGGTCAGAACCTTGCACACCCCGTTTTGATACCACAGCGGGTGCTGGTCGGTCCTCATTAATGCTGGGCATCACCTTCGTGGTCAGGTCAGGGCTCCGGATTATCCTCTGACCGCATCCGCCCAGGCAGGGTTGTGACCCACGGTCCCCTATGTGTGGCCTGTCTGCTACAATCCTGGTTGTGCCTTCCTCGGAGCCGAGTGACTGCAACATCCTGCTACTCAACACATCGGAGAGGACTGATCTCTGAGTCCCGTCATCGTCGGGGCGACTCGCGCCCAACGTTTTCCTCCCTCTCCTGCCAACCTCCACACCACTGAGGAGCACAATTTCCACCCACAGCGGGTGTGCAGTATGTCGCCTTATTACCGGCCGCTGCCAGCGTCCGGCTGTCTGGAGGCTCATCTGGACTAGCACCATTAAGGCATATTGCCTTTCTTTACCTGGGGGGCACAGTCTGATCGGCTGGAGCCTGGGAGGTCACTTCAACAGCAATTTTCGGACTGATCTACTCCGGTCACCTGGCCCTAATCTGGGAGTCAGGGTAGACACGAAGACTCAATCCTCATTGCCCCTACCTCCTGTGATGCTGGACACAAGACAGTTTGCTTTCGCCTGGAGCTATCAGTCACCTGCTTAATTAGTTTCCCTATATACTGAGCCACAACTGACATTCCCCTGCATCAGTCCTTCCTGGCCTCACGGGACTCCGAGACGCATGCCCATGCTTCCTATGCTCAATCGTGGGACACCTTGAACATTCCTCCCTCTCATCCACAGCATGGAATAAAGTGGATGGAAGCATCTTTATTTTGTATACATGTGTATACAGCCTGATCTGCCCCAGAGAAATGCCGTACCTCCACCATTGCCACTGGCCAGACCTAAGCTTCCATAAGGTCCCACGAGGCAAACCACCTCCAAAGATGGCCGCCTCTTTCTTCAGGATGTGTGTCCCTGGCTGAGATCACCATCCGATGGCACCAGAAGCACGGATTGGCTGCCAGTGACCATTTAGTGACCAATCATACGCCGTTCAGGCGCACACCATCACAGTGCACGAAGGCACTTGCACAAATGCTTCCTACACCTGTCCTGAGCCTTACTAGGAGTCGCCCGTGCCTGCAGGAGCAGGAGCACCCCCACGGCACTGCCGGAGCAGCGCCCCCTCAGCTGTTCGTACACCCGACGGAAGGTAAGCCCTGAGGCTATCCCTCCCTGCAGTTGCGTAGACCATCCACAGCACGGAGTAAAGTGGATGGAAGCATCTTTATTTTGTATACATGTGTATACAGCCCGATCTGCCCCAGAGAAACGCTGTACCTCCACCGTTGCCACTGGCCAGACCTACGCTTCCATAAGGTCCCACAAGGCAAACCACCCCCAAAGATGGCCGCCTCTTTCTTCAGGATGTGTGTCCCTGCCTGAGATCACCATCCGACAGCTCCAGAAGCACGGACTGGCTGCCAGTGATCATTTAGGCACCAATCATATGCCGTTCAGGTGCACACCGTCGCAGTGCACGAAGGCACTTGCACAAAGGCTTCCTACACCTGTCCTGAGCCTGTCCAGAGAATGCCCAGAGGCCAAGGCTAGTCCCCCTGCTGAAACCTGGTTTGGAGACTTGGTAAGCACTATAACCATCCTCTACATGCCTTTGACGCATGCCCCTTCATGCATTAGCCCATTGCCTCGCACTTTGCCACTACCACCATAGAGGCCCGCCCACTGCTACAGACACCAACCGGCTCCATGCCGTAACAGTATTAGTCATCATGGTCTCTCCACACTTAAGAGACCTCCCACACTGTGTCGGCATTTGGAACTAAAAAGTTAATCCACATGGCTGGCCCCTTACACTGCATTCACAGCCGCCATTATGAACTGCCTATACCACCTTCGCTGCTATACTGCCCTTTCGCTCCCTGCCTAGATAATGCCCATTGCATGACAGTCAATTGCCTCATCCTAACTGCCTTTATATTGAATCTAGGTGTTACCCTACTGCATTTGAGTCAACTGTTATGTATTTGCTTAACTTGCATTTGACCATGCCATTGTTGCCTGCTGTATAACAGTACCCGTTTAGTTAGTCTAATGACCACGGCCTAAACTTGCACATGTCTAGGCTGCTGTTAGCTCTCAACATAACTATAACATCTGTCTTGTCCACCTTACACCCACAGCACAGTGCCTAAACTACTCATTGTTGTGTCCTATGGTCACCCTCAGACCACATTTGAATTGTGTTGTGCCTTATGGTCGCTCCTAGACTACATTTGAATTGTGTTGTGCCTTATGGTCGCTCCCAGACCACACTTGAACTGTGTTGTGCCCTTTGGTCACCCTCAGACCACATTTAAATGGTGTTTTGCCTTATGGCCGCTCCCAGACCACACTTGAACTGTGTTGTGCCCTTTGGTCACCCTCAGACCACATTTGAATTGTGTTGTGCCTTATGGTCGCTCCCAGACCACACTTGAACTGTGTTGTGCCCTTTGGTCACCCTCAGACCACATTTAAATGGTGTTGTGCCTTATGGTCGCTCCCAGACCACAGTTGAACTGTGTTGTGCCTTATGGTCGCTCCCAGACCACATTTGAATTATGTTGTGCCCTTTGGTCACCCTCAGACCACATTTGAATTGTGTTGTGCCTTATGGTCGTTCCCAGACCACACTTGAACTGTGTTGTGCCTTATGGTCGCTCTGAGACTACATTTGAATTGTGTTGTGCCCTTTGGTCACCCTCAGACCACATTTGAATTGTGTTGTGCCTCATGGTCGCCCTCAGACCACATTTGAATTGTGTTGTGCCTTATGGTCACCCTCAGACCACATTTGAATTGTGTTGTGCCTTATGGTCACCCTCAGACCACATTTGAATTGTGTTGTGCCTTATGGTCGCCCTCAGACCACATTTGAATTGTGTTGTGCCTTATAGTCACTCCCTGAGCTCATTTGAATCTGTGTTTGTGCCTTATAGCCGCTCATCTGCGATCCTGCCGGTGCCTCCAGCTGCACATAAGTCACACTGATACCTCCTAGTACCAGGATGCTTTTTAGCCCACCCTGAACCTATCCACTTCTGCCCACCTCAGGCTAGGTCCACCCAACCTGACTGTGTCCTCCTCCACACACATCCCCGCCCAGCATACAATCATGCCCATAGCGTCCTGCAAGCTCACCGCTGCCACCACCACGCTGCTCACGCTCCTCACAACACTCACTGCTCTCCAACTCTATACTCCTTTCCATCCCCTCATACCCACACCACTAAGCCCACTCCCCTACCCCAAGCATATCGCTACCTGGATACCACACAAACCATGCCACCTCGCACACCCTATGTCGTAATTATGCATAGACTAGAAATACTTAGAGCTTGCACACAGACCACCGAAGTCAGCACACTACCCCTTCCTACAGAATACAGAAACTATAGACTGAGTTCCCGCACCATATCCAAACGCTGCATGGGACACCCACTCTCCCACAGTCTACCACCCACTAACCATGCCACACCCCACAATACCACCTCACATAACATATCAGATACAACCACCACTCACACCTCCACAAACAAACCACACACACCTCACATCAAATGTGCCCTCCTCAATGTCCGATCACTCCCAGCTCATGCATCTGATATTCATGACCTCATAACCAACAATAACATTGACCTATTAGCCATCACAGAAACATGGTTACATGAAGCATCAGGCCCCGCCGTTGCACTTGCACTACCACCTGGCTTCACCAAACTCAGACAAGACAGGCCAGATTGAAAAAGGAGGCGGAGTAGCTCTCATCTACAAGGAGTACCTCCAGCTCCGACCTATCAGTCACCCCTCGACCAACAACTCTGACCTCTTATCGGCCAAACTCACACTATCACCCAACAGCACCATTAACATTCACCTATTATACCGCCCCCCCAGGCAACACCCCAGACTCCCAGGAAAACATCATTCACATCCTCAGCAATAATATCAAAAGCTTTACCAAAACCCTTCTACTAGGAGACCTCAATCTCGGTTTCAACGATACTAAGGACAAATCTGCAGTCACTCTCACCAAGGAACTCAATGACCTGGGCTTCACCCAAAAAGTAGTAAGTCCTACTCACGCCAAAGGCCGCAATCTTGACGGGATTGCAGACCATAATTGCCTCTCCACTATCACCTCTAACTCCTCACTGCCTTGGACTGACCACAACTGCATCGAGTTCTCTATTCCTATCACCAAAAACCACAAAACTCTGACCCCTGCTAGCGCTGCACAAGTCAGAAGCTCAAAAAAACTCACAGAGGATAACCTGCACCCATACCTCAAAAGCCCCGAGTTAGCACCCCCATTTGCTAATGACCCCAATATCCTAGCAGACATCTACAAAGATGTCATCACAAAAGCTATCAATGAAATAGCACCACTCGATTAGAAAAAAGATAAGAAATCTCTACATGCCAACTCCTGGTTTACTGAAGAACTGCACTCAATGTGATCCCACAAAAGAGCAGCACTAAAAAACTGGCAATCTGACCCCTGCACCAGCACCAAAAACAAATTCAATTTAATCTCCCACCAATACAAGACAGCTATCACCGATGCCAAAGCCAACGCTTTCAACACACAAATCTCTAATGCCAAATCTCACTCTAAAGAGATCTTCGCCATTTTTAATGAGCTCATCTCCCCCCCAATACACAGGACGAAATAATCAAAGGTGAAGCTTGGTGTACCAGCATTCAAGCTGCCATGCTACACAAAATTGACCCTCTCCAAAAGAAAATCAAAGACCACTGCAAAGCACTTCCTCAACAGACAGGAACTAAGCCTTCCAACGCCCCACCCACCTCGTCCAAGCCCACCATACCTGACTTCTCCTTCAGGGACGTCACTGAATCAGAAGTTATCAACCTACTAAAAAATCTCAAACCTTCCCCCTGTATAGGCGATATTTGCCCACCAAAACTCATCAAAGACTGCGCAGACTGCTTTGCGCTGCTCTTTACGGCATTCATCAATGCGTCCTTTAAAACAGGCATCATCCCAGCTAACCTCAAAGAGGCCTGGGTCCGGCCTCTCCTAAAAAAAACTACTCTCGACCCCTTACAATCCAACAACTACAGACCAATAACCACGGTGCCATTCCTCCTCAAATTACTGGACAAAGCCGCACATTGCCAAATCCAACACTTTCTGGAAACCCACTCCATCCTCGGGACTAGGCAATCAGGCTTCCGGAAAGGACATGGCACAGAAACAGCCCTGGTGGATCTGAAGAGTCAGATCACCCAAATCATGGACAAAGGCAAGCCTGCTCTTCTGCTCCTTCTAGATCTCTCAGCCGCTTTTGATCTGGTTGATCACAAGACTCTCACTCCACACCTCACACACTCATCCAACTTCTCTAAAGAATCAGCTCTCTGTATCACCTCCTTCCCAGAGGGAAGAGCCATGAAAGTCTTCTCGGACATCGCCAACGCCACTCCCACGACAATCCACTGCGGGGTCCCTCAAGGATCATGCACTGCACCCACACTTTACAACTTATTCAGCAAGCCCCTCTTTGACAAACTCGACTCATACGGCATCACATACACAAACTAAGCGGACGACACACAAGTACATCTACCAGTTTCAGGATCATACAACGAAGACGCCAAGGCACTCCACACAATCTACTTCATCATTAAGGCATGGATGGCAGTTAATGGCCTTTGCCTCAATGGGGACAAGACTGAAATCATGATATTAGGTCAACAGAACACCCTAGACAAACTTGACAAACTGTACGCTAACTTCTCCATTGACAACTCCATCATCCCCGTATTCACAGCTGTAAAGACACTAGGAGTATACCTTGACTCTTCACTATCTATGACTAGACAAGTCAGCGCAATCACTTCCTCATCTGCGCACACCACCAAACTCATAAACGCCATCAAGCACTACCTCTCTAAACCCAACTGCCTCTCTATAGCTAGAGCTACCATTGGCGCCAAACTGGACTACTGCAATGCACTCCTGGCAGGCACATCAGCCAAAAACCTAAACAGACTGCAAGTCACGCAGAACAATGCTCTCTGGGCCGCTCTTAGTATGCCAAGAACAGAGCATATCACCCATGCCAGACACTCAGCCCAATGGCTCCCGGTCAAAGAGCGGATCACTCTCAAAATCCACACCCTCACACACAAATGCCTCTCTCTCTCCGCCCCATCCTATCTATCAGAAACCATCCTCAAACCATCCTCCTCCCGTCCCACCAGGACTCAATACTCCAACCTACTCTGCATCCCGCGCATCAAAAAAGCCAAAGCTGGAGGTCTAAGTTTCTCCTACATTGCAGCCAAGACCTGGAACGCTCTTCCTGCAGACATTAGAGCGGAAAACTCACTCCTGATTTTTCGCAGGAAACTGAAAACCTCATTCCTTGAAAATTAATAGGAAACTCTCGTGAACCCATGTAAATATACTGCATTGCTAATTTGTACATGTCTACTGTAAATATTGTATTTGTATGTAAATATTGTATCCTATGTAACTAAGATATTGGGCCTCGTCACGACTTTGGCGGTAACCCTTAAATCCGGCAGTAGCGCTATTACCGCCAGAGTTAAGGGTCCGCCAAAGCAGGACTTCGGCAGATTTCTTCCCAGCTCTGAGCTGGGGGGAAATCCGCTAAAACTTTGCGCTATTACCGCCGGCGGGAAATCCGCCGGCGGTATTAGCTTGAAATTTCCCCATTGAGCCCAATGCAGAATGGGGCATTCCCGAATGGGCTCAATGGGGAATGGGAATTGACATTACCGCCGAACTCGTGATCTGGCGCTATTAGCGCCGGGGGGTTCGGCGGTAGGGCTAATACCGCTGGCGGTAATACTGCCGGCATTACTGCCCAAGTCGTGATGAGGCCCACTGTCTGTAACAAGCGCCACGATGCCCCTGGGCTGACGTGCGCTCTACAAATCTGAATAAATAAATAAATACATTTTGGCGTGCTGATCGCGCCCTTTGGCCTGTTCCCCCACTCTCAACCCTGTGAGGGCCACATAATCCAGCTTCCACGTGGCTAATGTGACCATGACCAAAAGAGCCAACAGGAAGCAAAGCTCCATCAACATGTTTGTTAAAGCTGTGCCGAAACCAAATGAACCCCTTCCAAAATTGGAGGCACACAAATCAGTATCCCCCCAGGCTACTGAGTCACAGAAGATGATGGAATACATGCAGGAGGGCTTCACTGTTCTCCATTCAAAATTAGACGACATGAGTGGTACCATATGTTCAATCACAGCCCACATGGAGAAGACCGACGCCCGCGTGACGGAGGTGGAGATGAGAGTCGGGACAGCTGAAGACGACATTGTTGCCCTGCGGTTGAAGTGAACACCTTGTCTAGACAGGTACACAACGTCAGCAAGAAAAATTAGGACTTGGAATCACGCTCCATGTGCAATTACTTGCGCATCATCGGTGTCTCAGAGGATAACCTCAAAGGTCCTGTGGCGGATTACATTGAGCACACTCTGCTATCGCTGCTAGAGTCCCCAAAACTTTCCCTGCAGTTCGCAATTGAGAGAGCCCATCGTTCCTTGACAGCAAAACCCAGGCCTGGCGCTCCTCAGCGCCCCATCATTGCAAGAGTGTCGAACTACAGGGACAGGGACGCCCTCCTTCATGCGGCAAGAGCTAAAGGCAACCTATTTCTGGGCTCCTCCAGAATCCATCTTTACCCTGACCTCTCTGTGGTGATACAACAGGAACGGAAACCTTTTCGGCCGTCAAGAAAAGGCTGCAAAACCTAGGAGTTAAATACTCTATGCTATACCCCGGTAAACTCAGGGTCAAACAATCCAATAGTGTCTTCTTCTTTATCATTCCAGATGAGGCATCAAAATTCATCGATGACCATTTCCCTGGTTAAGTGAAGTTGAACACTGTCTTGACAGTCTCCCCATCTCTGTACTTTGAGCATTGCTGGGAATAACTACATAGGAATTGGGCTCGTATGGCTGCTGCACTTACAGCTCATTGAATTTGTGTGATCAGATGTCACCCGACCCCAGTCTGTGTTGTTTGGGTTTATCTCCCTAGCCTCTTCTACATTGCTTTTACACTCTGCACCACTGAATCCCTAGTCAACCTCCTACATGGATGTTCTTCCTCTCATGGCCACTGCACGGCTCCCCAGGCGATGTCGCCACTGTTTTCGGTTCGATTGAGGGTGTTATGGTTTGTCACTTCTCTGATTGGGGGGAGTGGGGGTGAGGAAGGGATGGGAATGTTTTATAATTCTAAAAATGCTTGACATGTGGCTGGGAATCTGAGCTCCTGAATCCGTTGAAATTAGTCCTGTTGGATTGAGGCCTTGCCACTTCCGGCTTGGCCCCGGTGACTCATGCCCCAGTTGGGCAACTTACTCATTTTTGTGGATTCATTGTCTCAATGGCTGACAACAGTATTATGTTTATGAGCTGTAATATTAGGGGGCTGGGTAACCACACTAAAATGTGGAAAATGCAGTTGTATTTTGAACGGCACAAGGTTAAATTACTTTTCTTGCAGGAAACACACGGTCTCGCTGGTGGATGCAAGGGGTTTGCGAAATCATGGGCCTCTCAATGCTATTACACCTCCTATTCTACTCAGAATGGGGGAGTGATGACTTTAATCCATAGAAGCCTCAAATTCCAACAAAAAGTGACTCATGTAGATCCCATGGGTCGTTATGTGTTTCTGTTCGGGTCCCTGATGGTCAGGGAGGTTGTGCTACTGAACATATATGGTCCCAACATAGATGACCCAGACTTCTATATACATCTATCCTCATTGCTATCTGGATACCCTCTTATTCCTATCCTCTGGGGTGGGGAATTTAACGCTATCTTAGATACCCACTTCGATAGATCAGGCTCCAAACCTCGCCAAATCTCCAAGGCAGCCAAGATCATCATAGATTTGCAGACCCAGTTAGATATCTCTGACACATGGCGTTTCGTTCACCCTGACTGGAGTACATTTTCCTTTTACTGCTTGGTCCACGATTCCCACTCACGTATAGACAGATGGCTCATCTCAGATACACATGTTAGAACCATCACCCAGATGTCTATCCTTCCCAGAACCTTTTCGGGCCACTCCCCGGTGATGGTTTCCCTGAACTGATGTTCAGACTACCCGGGGGGTTAGCTCATGGAAGTTGAAACTACATTCTTTACAGGATGTTGCCTTTGAGTCTGAACTGGGAACCAGCATTGACAACTTCTTTACACTAAATGCTGACTCTGTGAAAAAACAAGCTATTCTCTGGGAGATATTCAAAGTCTATATTAGGGGCATCTCAATCTCTAAGGAGTCGGGGATACCTAAGGTTTATCCGGAAAGACATTGCAGAGAGTGAATCTTGGCTCACACTCCTTGAAGCCCAATATGCCTCCTCTCAGTCACTGGTCACTCTAACCGATGTTGGCACGGAACTGGAAGTGTTTTACACCCAAGCAGAATGTGAGCACATGTTCCTTGATGACCCCCAGGCTCCTCAAAGGTATGAGGAGGGTGAGCGCCTCGGCCGAGTCCCGGCTAGACTGATCCATCAAGAGAACGGGATGATGCACATCCTGACTAATGAGAGAGCAGACGGTACTTTAGCTCTGTCATCGCCCGATATCAATACCGAATTCCTCACCTTCTATGAAACCCTATATTCAAACAGTGATAGTGCTCCTCTCACAGATATAGAAACTTTCTTGGACAGCCTCCCGCTCTCTATCCTCTCCCCAGAGACTAGGGAGGCCTTGGATAAACCGATCACTCCAGAGGAGATCTCCAGGGCCATTGACTCGCTGGCCTCCGGGAGGTCCCCCGGATCCGACGGGCTCCCCGTTGAATTTTATAAACAGTATAAGAACCGCCTGGTCCCCCACTTATCAGCTCTTTGGGATGAGGCCTGCGGGATGGGTGCCCCCCCTCTCTTCGTGAGGCAATCATTTCAGTACTACTTAAACAAGGCAAGCCCTCCACGCAATGCAGATCATACCGGCCCCTTTTTCTTATTAATTGCAATGTCAAAATGCACGCAAATGTGCTAGCCCTGTGGTTGGCTCCATACATGTCTTACATCATCCACCCTGACCAGTCAGGCTTTATCCCGGGATGGTCCACTTCCTTTAATCCGCACTGCATATTTAACATACTTGGCCGCATAAACCCAGACACACAGGCAGTGGTAGCTATCCTCGATATGCAGAAAGCCTCTGATTCTGTATCCTGAAGCTATCTGTGGCAGGTTCTCGGAAAAAACACAACTTTGGCCCCTTCTTCAGATCCTGGGTTAAACTCCTCTACTCCTCTCCCGTTGCTAGGGTGAGCACAGGGGACCGGTGTTCAGCCCCATTCCCGATAGCTAGGGTATTGCGACAGGGCTGTCCCTTCTCATTGTTAATTTTTGCCCTGGCCATCGAGCGCTTGGCATACAGGATACGCCAGCGACATGCACATAGAGGTATAAGGTTGTCTGGCCCACCTGAGATCATTTCCCTCTATGCTGTCCTTTTCATCCGATCACCCAAACGTAACCTAGCCCCAATACGGGAGGACGTTGGATACTTCGGTGAGCTCTCGAATCTCTGAGTTAATTTTTCTAAATCCATACTGTTTCCTTTTACCGAGGCCACCCTCCCACCCCCTAGACCTGCTCGGCTTTGTGTGGGAGCAAACCAAGATTACCTATCTCAGAGTAGTGGTTACACGTCAGCAAAGCTCCTTATATGAAGCCAATTTTGCAAAGTATCTTGTCACGGTTGACCTCAAGTGTGCGGGCTGGGCTAGACTGCCGATCTCCTTGGCTGGGAAGTCAGCCATCCTTAAGATGGTGTGGTCCTGCCCCAGCTCCTGTACAGATTCCTGAACGTCCCTTTATGGCCGGGCCGCGAGTTCTTTAAGATATTTACCAGGACCATCCATGCCTTTCTGTGGCACTCAGGCGCGGTCCGCCTAAAACTGGAAACGCTAACCATCCCTAAGTCAAGAGGCGGCTTTAGCATCCCTAACTTTGAAGGGTACTGGATAGCCGCACAATCCCACTTTGCATCATATTGGTTCGTGCCTACTGATCCCCCTCTCCACATTAAACTTGAATGCCTTGCCGTAGATGGTAGAGATATCCGCTCCCTAACTCTCCCTGCTCACCACATTAAGTTTGCACCCCTTGACCCAGCTGGATCCACAGCACTTCTCCTCCATAAGTTATGGAACCTCTGCAGCGCCTTGCACCCCTTCCACAGCGGCCTCCCCCTCTGGAACTTCTTCCTGGAGGCTCTGCGGGTGTTACTTTATTTTATTTTATTTATTTGTTACATGCCCAGACCCTCGGGTGTCACGGTGTGGTTGTAAAACAGCTTAGCGATTAGTAAAATTCCACATTACATTGGTAATATACATTACATGATACAGTTTACAAATATCACAGCAATATACAATGGACCGGGATCCTCTCTTTAGGTGCTAATATTGGTTGAATAACCAAGTTTTTAACATTTTCTTATAGACCATGAAGGAGGATTCTTTTTTAATGTTAGTAGGTAGGGTGTTCCAGTGTTTGGGGGCTAGAGTGGTGAAGCTGCTACCCCCTGCTCTGATGGTTTTGAATCGAAGGGGGTGCAAGAGGAGTTTGTCATTGGATCTAAGTGATCTCTTGTCAACTTTGGGGTGTAAAGTATTGTTGACATAGATAGGTCCTTTTTAGTAAGGCATTTGTATGTGATGCATAGTGTAAGGCAGTTTGCTGGGGTCAGAAATTGTCGGCTGAGCGCAATTAATTTGGAGGTGTACGCCGTGGAGGAGGCGAGCGCGTTGATCTGTTTAGTCATAGTCAGGCTGGCGTCAATGTACACGCCCAATGTCTTGACTTGCTGCAACACTGGAATATTGGTGCCGTCGATATTGATGGTTGAATATTTTGGGTGAAGGGTTGCTATTTTGGCTGGAGATCCTATGATGAGAACTTCTGTCTTCTCATCGTTAAGACATAGACTGTTTAGTGCCATCCAGTTTTGTATGATGACATAGATTTTATTGATTGTTACAGTGTCCTGGTCATAGTTACCTGTAAGATGTATAAGGAACTGGGTGTCATCCTCAAAATTTGTGTAAATGACACCCATATCGTCAAGTATTGAGAACAAGAGTTTGGTATATTCGTTATACAACGTGGGCAAGAGGCAAGAGCCTTGGGGCACTCCTATGGGGACTGGGATGGGGTTGGCTGCTTCTTTGCTAATGGACACTCTGGAAGTGCGGTCAGTTAAGAAGGATTTAACCCAAGCAGTGGCTTCACTAGAGAAGTTAAACTCACAGGCAAGTGAGTTGCAGAGCTTGTCTTGGTCCACCAGGTCGAACGCGGCTGAGAGATCCATCAGCAGGAGAATGCAGAGTTTCCCAGAATCTCTGATGGTATCCATCTGGATTCTGAGGTCCAAAAGAGCTGTTTCAGTGCTGTGGTTGGGCCTGAAACCTGATCGTCTGGTGCCGAGGAGCTGGTTAAATTCCACGTGGGTTTGAATTTGGTTGTAGGCTAGTTTGTCGATGATTTTAAGTAAGAATGGAACCGTGGTTATGGGGCGATAATTGGTCGGGTTAGTGGGGTCTAAATTAGGTTTTTTTAGAAGTGGAATAACCCAGGCTTCTTTGATGCAGGTCGGGACTGTACTGGAGTTAAATGAAGCATTAACAAATTTGGTGATGATGGGGGTTAGGGTGGAGGCACAGGCTTTGACTAGCTTGGCTGGGATAGTGTCTCCTTTGCAGTTGGATGCTTTTAGTTTGGAGATTGTGTCAAATACGCGGTCTTGGGTGACAGGTGTGAATTGCAAGGGGGGGTTAGTGTTGTCACTGGAAAGGGTACAGGGATTAGGGGTGGAGGGGTTTTTGATTGCTAGGAGTAGTCTTTTGGAGTTGATTTTATTTTGCAACAGTGATTTTGGAGGCAAGAGCATCCTGTATGGTGGTACACCATTCTTTGCTTGCATTGGTGGGTGTGTCGGTTGGGAGTGGATTTTCAAGTTCTCTAAGGATGGAGAAGAGCTCTTTGGAGTCTGATGCTGCATTGATAATGCAAGCATTGTAGGCGTTTGCTTTATGTGTGATGATGGCTGTTTTGTAGAGGGTATTGGCATCTTTAAATGCTTTGGCTGAGTCACGGGAGGGGTGTTTTTTGAGGGCGTGCTCGAGAGCGCGTTTTTTCCATCTAAGAGCGATAAGTTTCTCATTGAACCAGAAGTTAGATTTTTTGTTGATACGTCTTAGTTTGGTGGTGACTGCTGGTGCTATGGTGTCGATAGCTGAGGTGAGGCATTTGTGGTAGTACTCAGCGATGGTGGTAGGATCGTTGCTGAGGATTGAGTGGGTATCTAACATTTTGTTCAGGGTAGGGTCAAGGTTCTCCGCTGTGAGCTTTTTAGGGTTTCTATTTTCAATGGTGTCCATGGTTTTGTTCTTAGGTGTGCATGGGTCGTCACTAGCGATAGTGAATTCTATGCAATAGTGGTCTGTCCAACTAAGTGGGGTGATCGGCCCTATAGTGATATTGGTATTGAGGGTGAGGATCCAGTCAAGGGTTCTGCCCTTGGTGTGGGTGGGGGCATTGACGTGTTGGCAGAAGGTCATGTCATTCAGTGCCAGGAGAAGGGAGGTTGCTTTGGTGTCTTGGTTATCGTTAAAACCGAGATTCAATTCGCCAATGATGATACATTTTGTTTTGGGTTTAAGGAAGGGCGCCAGGATTAGTGGGATGTCTGTTTCTGGGTGGCTGTTTATGCTAGGGGATCTATAAATGACCACTATGTTAACCGTGGTGTTTTCATTCAAGGTGAGTTTGGTGAACAGTAGTTCATATCCTGCAATTATTTCAATGGAGCATGATCTTAATTTGATGGTACTTTTTGTTATAATGGCGACACCGCCTCCTGGAGTGGTGGTTCTGTCGGATCTGAGAATGGTGTAGTCAGGAAGGATGGCCAAAGCTAGCAAGGGACCTGAAGCTTGATGTAACCAGGTTTCTGTGATTACTAACAGGTCTAGGTCAGGTTCGATGATGAGGTCATGAATTTCTATGGCATGGGCTCCTAGGGAACGGGCATTGATGAGTGCGTTTTTGAGGCTAATGGGGTGGTTGGGATCTTTTGTGGGTGCACTTTTAGTAGGTGGGGTGCTCAGCTCTGTGTGTTTTCTTGTAGTTTTAGTTACTATAGGCAGGGTTGGTTTGTTGTTTGTTATGGGGGCCGTGGGTTTAGGTGATCTGATGGCTGGGTCCTGGTAGTGAGGTTGTGGTGTGGTAGCTTGGTGCGTGCTCTTAATCGGGATGTTCTCTCATATCCTAGGATAGGGTGTGATTTACCATTGCTTGAGAGATAGGGGAGTGCGCATAGATCATTAACGATGGTCGGGGTTGAATGGTGTTCCTTATTGGTAGTGCAAGGTTCCTTGGGGCTGAGAGTGAAAATGGAGGCGGATAGGAAGGGAGATGTGGTAGGGAGGAAGGGGGTAGGACAGGGGATGGGGTGGTGTCTTGGGCAGGCTAATTTAGTGAGCCCATTACTGAAGGCGAGGAAGTTGTTACCAGTGCACGGGGTGTCTGCATGGACAAGGCAGAGGGGGAACATGATTAATAGTTGTCAGGTGTATTGACCCACGTTTGAGTCATTAAGCTGCAACATTTGGTGCTGTGGGCTTAAAAAAACCAAGATGGCCAAAAAGCCCACATGTGCGCCAGAATCCAGGAGAACCGTGCAGTTTGCGCGCACACCAAAATGGTTGCCTAACCTTCCACCCACCAGTGCGAGCGTGATTGGCCAGGGGTGCCATGAGTGGAATGTGTGCCAGAGGAAAAACAGCAGTGCCCGTTAGCTTAAAAAGCCCTTTGAAATCACCTTGGTTTCTCTGAATGCAAGTTCAAAATGCCTATTTCAAACATTGCAGGATATTCAAAAATCTGACTGAACACCAGCAGACATTTGGCAGAATGACGTTTTGTGTGCATACAAAATCTGGAAAGAAAAAGAGCCCAAAACAATATTCATAACAAAACTGGCTGAGCTGTGGAGGTCAGCATCTTAAGTTAAACTGAACTGAAAACCACTAAAATCGAAATGTTTAAATTAAATGAGGGACCTACTTCTGAGTGTCACATAGTTTGCAACTGTTGAAATGTCATAGTTTTGAACTTAGAATCAGCATTCTAGCTGCATGTGTAAAAATTGTCAGTTTGATTTGAATGTAGAAAACTGGGAACAAAAAGTGACATTTAGCTGAAACCTGGCTTAATGAAACTGGATTCTGCCTGACAACTACCCCCGACAGGAGTTGAAACTGGATCAACAGCTGTGTTCCCAGGCCTGGCTGCATTCTGCTGCCCCCACAAAAAGGAGGTGACACCTCTGTGATTGAATTACCTGGGGACTGCAGGAAACTGAACAATGGACTCAGGCAAATGTTATGTTGGGGGGGCCGTAAAGTGGCTTCCTCTTGGGATAAGTGGGAGGAGAAGTGCCTGTGAGAGCCAGCTGAGCTTGGGGGAAGTGGATAAACCAGTTCTTCCACCATGTAATGTGGGAAGCCACACCCCTCTTTGACCAGGGCATAAGTTAAAAAGATAGATAACTCATAGTGCGGACTGGTCAAAATTATATAAGTAATATCATTATTCTTGTGATTTATCTGTGCACGTTTTAAGAGGCGTTAGGACCCTGTGGTGTATTCTAGGGGGTTGCTAGCGGAAAATAGGGTCTCACTCCAAATGTCTGCATGTTAAAAATCTGACACTTCATCAATTAATGTCCATACTCCTTGCGCACATGTGTGTAATTTTTGGTAAATGTCCGATATTGGTAAACCAGTCAAAAAGCGCAAAATGTTGTCATTTTTTAATGCAAGCCCCCAGGAAGATCAGAGGCGGACAAGCATGGACCATAAGGAATATATAATGTGTACATGTAATTTCAACAAATTGTGTATCTGGGAAATATGTATTTGAATCAAATATAGATTTGTGGGCAAATTGACCAGGGGAGGATCCTCTGACCCATAAACAGACCTCATCATGATGACAATCCATTTCCTTCCCCCAATCATGGGAGAGGGGAGAATTGGGCCAATGACAAGTAGAGAGGGGCAGGCTCAGTTATGCCACATACACACCCACTTCCAAAACACATAAAAAGAGACTGCTGGGACAGGTAGAGACATTCAATTCCATTTGCTGCGGAGCATGCTGACCGACGACTTCACATCCAGAGATCCAACACTTAGACTTCCAAGCTAAACAGAGACTACAGAACACTGAACCAAGAAGGCCCACTGCAAGCAAAAGTATTTGTCAGCAGACCTCAAAATCTATTGCAAACTATTCAACAGCCGGGCGAGCTGTTTGAATTCTTTGCCAAGAACTTGTGCCGGAACCGCAGACCAGACCCAGACCGCTGTGAGCAGAACCAGAGATCCGGATCGCTGTGAGCAGAACCGGTGCCTGATTGACCCGCCGAGCAGAGAGAACCGCCACTGGACGTGTTGACCAGATCCGTGACGAGGCCCATTCATTTCAAAATTAGGAGTGAGTATCCACCAGAACTGTGCAGAACCCAATCTCTTAGTTAAAATAATCTAATCCAAACTATTTTAACCTAATTAGAACAGCCTCCTAGAAATTGTGTCATCTGTCATTTGTAAAGCTGCACAACTGTCACCTGTCAATTCTGCAGCTGCAAGCTGTCACCTGTCATTTTGAGTTTTACTTTAAATCCAAAATCCAAAAAAATACCTTTATTAAATCGTCCGTATCTCTTGAACCGTTTGGGCTAGGAACGGAATTTAACTTTCATTTTAAAGCTGTGATTCTAGGCTTTCCTACTCCCTATACTTTTTCCGCAAGCGTGATTTACACACTTGTGAAATTGACCACGATTTGCGATTTGGCTCAATTTCTCCACTTGTCAAAATAGCAGCTCCATTCTTTCCTTTGTTAAAATCCATTTGCAACCTGGTAATAACTCATAGAGCATTGCTAAAGTGAGCCTGAACTAATACCAAGAAGCATCTCTCACTCACCCTGAATCTCTAGAGGGAATTAAAATCAGTTAGCACATTTTCCCATCCATTGCCATCACATTTAAACGCATTTTGGGCCTGTGTTTCAAACTTCTACCTGTTTCCTCTAAGCTTGCTGGGGGGGGACTGAATTCCGTATTGTATTTGATTGTATTCCTGAAGACTGTGTGTGTTACTTCCATCTCCTTGCATTGCATATAGGGGGGGGGTGAATTGCCACCAGGGGAAACGTGAACATATTATCTCTTGTGAAACCATATCAGTTTATTTTCTGTACTGCATTTACTCCACCTTGCATTTCCTTGAAACCATAAATCATTTCAGCTACCTCATCCTCTATACTACTTCTAAGTAACCAAATCAGTTTACCAGTTGAACATTATCCATTGTTGATCACGGTCATACTTTAAGTGTGATATCCAATAATAATTTATTATAAAAGTGTGATAAATATATATTGTTATATTTCTCAAATAAACCTTTTAAATTTGCAAAACAGACCTACTTCTTTGCTCAGTGGGGTCAGAGGGATTCTAATAGAGGGGTGTTATATAAGGGTTGTCATCCAGAGTACATGAACTGGACCTAAAAATATATCAATAAGGGTTTCCCTCAGCTTCCCAGACTAGGCATTGAATTAGCTGTAGTGTTGAAGTGAAGCCGCTTAACATAGTATCCAATTTATCATAGCTAAGGATGAGGGAATGGGGTGAGGCCAGGCTGGCCTCACTTTGTCTACACAAGTTATGCTTGATAGAGTAGTCAATAGTGAAGTACCAGCGGGGCTAGAGTCAATTATCCTGGGGGGGCGCAGTTTAGGCTAAATATCATTATCGTACAAGAGACAACATTGGGCTATACGCAGCAATCCTAGGTAGGGCACAATCAAAGCTAAGGACCATTAATGCACATGAGACAACATTAGGCTACAAGCAGCGATCCTAGGTAGGGCACAATCAAAGCTCAATACCATTAATGCACATGAAACAGCATTGGGCTAGAAGCAGTAGTAGTTCAAGGCTAAAGGGTGATGTATGTATACGCTAAACTCATGCTAGTAATTTAATGCAAACAGGGTCTATGCAGCGGAGTCCAGATGCCAATAACTCTGGGGCAGTGCGGTATGGTGTAAAGGGTGATAATTGTAGTTTAAAGTACAGTAATAACTACAGTATTGAGGTACAGTGCTAGAAGTGGATCAATGTGGCAGTTGGGCAAAAGCGGCACAAACGGGCACTGGCTGTAGGTCGAATGTACAATGCTGCAGTAAAATGAGCAGGGCAACATGCAATATGGTCTCCGACAGTTCACATACAATGAAATGGGGCACAGAGAGGCATTGGCTCTTATTGAGCGTATGGAGCTTGTGGAAAGTCAGCAATTTATGCATACAATGGAACAAATTTTGAACATTACAAAGTCAGTGCACTCAATGGGCAGGGTGAGCGACGGAAGTAACCAAAGTTCGGGGATGCCAGTAACAAATGTTAGTAGTGGAGCTCACGTGGGTGGTGATGGGTGAGTTGAGATGCGCGCGAGCAATTCGAGGGAGGAAGGGCGAGGGAGAGGATGTGAAAATAATGGGCAGAGAGGGCTCTCACCTTAAACAATGCAGCATCTGGGCAAGCGAGCACACAAGCGCGGCCGAGCTCGGTCAGGCTCAGTCTGGATTCCGCCTTTATCGGTCGCCTTCGTCGGGGGGAGGCTCTCTGAGGTTGTAACTCGTACTACATCCTGGACAAAAGCCACTCTGCATAAATTGTAGGATCTTCAATTCTTCCACCCAGTCCTGCAAAGCCCTCAAAACAAAGTTTGGGAATAGTTTTCCTGCCACGTCTAGTAGTGACAGCAGTCTGTAGTACTCTGGCAGTATACTATCGCCCTTCTTGTATACCGTTAGAAGTACAGACCACTGCCACGACTCAAGAATAGTCTGTGTATTGCAGACCTTATCGAACAACTGTTTCAATATCCTAGCCCACGGCCCCAGATACTGTTTAAGTACAACGTTGGCCAGGCCATTGGGCAGAGATGCCCTTGAATTTTTGAGTTTGTGTATAGTACTTTTGACGCCAGCTATGCTAAATGTCAGGGCCCACCCTCTGATCATATAATGCAGAGGGGAAGGCAAGATATGATATGATATGATATGGTATTTGTACCGCGCCTATAAACAAGTGTTTCAAGGCGCGACGAGCCGAGGGGGGTGGGGAACAAGGGGAGACAGACAACGATCCTACTAGGCCAAGTGTCATTCAGATCGCGCAAGTGCAAGGGTAGAAGGGAAAGGAAAAGTGCAAGGGGAAAGGGAGATGGGAAAGTGCAGTACAGGGTTAGTAGAATACAAGATAAATAATAAGGGCCAGTTAGTGGCAAGTGCAAGGTAAGTGCCGGGATGAGGGTTGTAGGGATACAGAGACAATCCCGCAGTGCAGGGGTTGCCAGGGAGGCAGTGCAGGGAAGAGTGAGCTGGGCCAAGGACCGAGATCAGTGACTGGGCCAGTTGCAGATTTAGTGCAGGTTCAGTGATTTTAGCAGGGGAGAGGAGGAGAGAAAGCAGAGGCAAAGAGGAAGGTTTTGAGGTGCTTCCGGAACCGGAGATGGTTCTCCTCATATTTCAGGGAGGCAGGAAGGCTGTTCCAGAGGGAGGCCCCTGCTGCGGAGAGAGATCTACCCCCAACTCGTTGCTTGGAGAAGCGGCTGACCCTGAGGGAGCAGGGCCTGTCAAGATGAGATACTGACACTACCCTCCAGGTACCTCACCCATAACAATTCCTGTATGGGATTCAATATAAGTTTCTTAACTTCCCCTAAAGCCTTAGCCCGCTTTCCCAAGATCTTCCTCGGGCAATTGCTTCGGAGTACCATAATCATTTGCTGCCAGCTCTAACTGCAGATAGAGGACCTCCATCGCTTAAGCCACACTTGAGAATGTTTCCTTATGGCTCTAGTATATGAGGCTAACACAGGGGTTGTTAACCCCAGTCCCCGTATCCTTTGCAGTTCTTTTTGCATTGCTCGTTTGGCATCTCGAATATTCCTGTCAAACCTATACAAGGGTTTATTGCAAACCACCTGCCGTGGTGATATGTTGGCGCATGTTTTCATAGTGAGTTTCTTGATCCAAGCCTCAATCCTGTCCCCATTCATAGTCCCCAAGTGACCAGGTCAACCTCCAGGTTCTCTGAGATCTTCTTATCGATTTTTTGTAACTTTTTTGATGTCCATCAAATGGCATTTCCTGCATGATTTACAGCAATATCTTTGCAGCCACCTAGCTTGGCCCACTGGGTTTGGATATGAAGGTCCAAGTCCAATATGTTATGGTCATTATATTATATGTTCGCCACCTTTAATTCTTCTACCATCTACATGCAGTCATTGTTGCCAAATAGGTAGTCCAGTGTGGCGACACAATTGTTTCCCCCCCAAGTGGAGCCACCTGCAATATCAACCACTGTCCTACCATTTAACATATGCAGATCCCATTGTCCCAAAAAGGAGACCCAGTCCACCCCCTTAACATTACGTGGCCTTTGTAGCATAGTACTTTTTTGTAATACTTTGTTATACACCGCACAGGGATTATTGTCCGTACTCTTGGTGTTTAAGTCCCCACCCAAAATAATAGGTGGTGTCCCATTAGTACCCTCCATTGTCAACAGGATGTCTCCAATGCTGTTATATATTTCCTCCATCCCTTTTATACTCAGAGGTGAGTACACATTTATAAACACAGCCTTGTGAATGGTCCTCTTGACTTACCTCCACTGCCATCACATTTCCCTTGGCTGAATGTACCAGCACATGACGGGAGTGAAACCTCTGCCCCACACCAATCACAAGGCCCCCGTAGGTTCTACCTCTTCTACCCTTTGCAGCACAAACCTGGTCCATATGATACCCCTCCACATATAGTTGGCAATCAAGCCGTGTCTCTTGAAGCATAAAAATGTCAAATACTTTCAACTGAGGCATAGATCCCACTTCCTGCCTGTGTCTGTGACCCTGCATGTTCCAGCTGGCTATTCTGAGGGGGTCAATGATGCTGCAAACACTTGTTCATAGTCACAGCAATCCTCAGGGTCGGCCCCCAAGTTATTGCTTCACATATAGGTATCCCCTCCCTATGGCTCTGATGTCCAACATGGGTTACTTGAAGGGAACCATCCTAGTTGCCCCCTTCTGGGGCCTTCAGTCTGGTGGAGTCTACTTCCCCTCTGCACTGAATGGTAGTGGCCGGTAAGCACAGGGCGTTCTTTACAGACTGTTTGTTTGTTTGTTTGTTTGTTTGTTTGTTTGTTTGTTTATTGATTTATATAGCGCACCGAACCCGAGGGTATCTGGGCACGTTAAGAGTTATTTCAATGTTCATTAGCCCAAAGTAATAGTTTCAGTCATTATTTACAAAAAATACAGCACGGAACATACAATATAATACGAAATGAGGTGCATAAAATCAGTTAAATAGCAAAGGACATTCTATTGTTATTAAAGTACCTCCGTAAATATCCTGGGGCAAATCATTGGTCCTAGGGTGATAGCTAACTTTTATTGTTTTTCCTAAAGCTAGGGAAGGATGGTCTGATCTCAGTGAAGGATGGGGGGAGTTCCAAAGCTGGGCAGCCATAAGAGGGTAGCTGCACCCCCCTGCTTTTTTCAATTTGAATCTGGGGACTACGAGGCAGGATTAGTTTACAGTCCACGAGGGATGGGATGAGGATATTTTGACAATTTTAACCCTTAGGTATAACGGGGCAACCTGATTTAAACATGTTTCGGTTAGGGAGACTGTTTTAAACTGAATTCTGTCCTTTATTGGAAGCCAGTTATTCTTTCGCCTGGCCTCCGAGATAAGTTGTGTCCTGGGAATAATTAATGCCATTCTAAGTGCATTATTTTGAAGTATTTGGAGTTTATTGACAATGTAATTGCTAGCACCTAAGTAGAGGACATTGCAATAATCAAGTTTTGAGAGGATAAGGGCTCTCACTAAGGTAATGCAACTCTCTCTAGAGAGGAAATGTTTATAGTATCAACTTGCATATATATGCTGATGCAGAGGCAGTGGCGTTAACTTGCTTGCCTAGATTAAGAACTGAATCTAGCTAGAAACCTAGTCTTTTTACCTCTTTTGCCACTTTAATGTAATTAGCGTCAGTTTATTTGTCTGTTTGTTTGTTTATTTGCTAAAGTGCAACCAAAACCCTCAGGTAGATAGGCTCAGTGTTAAACGATGTGTAATTGTTACTGACTTTATTAAGGTTAGCCGGTGCTCCTAGGATCAGGAGCTCTGTCTTATCATCATTCAGGCATAGGCCATGGGAGGCCATCCACACCTGAATGATTAGATTTTGTTCACTAGGGCCAGGTCCGTATCATAGTTTCCATTGAGAGGTATGAGGATCTGGGTGTCATCTGCATAATTAGTGTAGGTGACACCCAGATGGTCAAGGTCGTCCAACAATGGCTTCGTGAAGACATTATACATTGTTGGTGATACACAGGAACTTTGAGGTATTCCACATGTTATTGGAATAGGGTCTGTTGAAGCTGAAGGAGAGAAGACTCTCATGGTCCTGTTATTCAGAAATGATTGAATCCATGCTATGTCTTCCTGGGAGAAATGAGCCGCTGTGGCCAGGTGTTTATAAAGCACTTTATGGTCCACCAGATCAAAAGCGGTTGATAAATCTAATAATAGTAAGAGAGCAAGTTTCCTGTTGTCTTTAAGTTCATCAATCTGAATCTTTAAATCTATAAGCACCATTTCGGTGCCATGTTGTGGCCTAAAGCCAGATTGTCGAAGCCCTAAGAGGTGATTAGTCTCCAGGTACGCTTGGATCTGGAGGTAAGCTACTTTGTCTATTATCTTAAGTAAAAACGGAACTGTTGTGATTGGCCTATAGTTCGTAGGGATCGTAGGGTTCAGGGACATTTTTTTTAAGCGGGGTAGGTCCCATCCCTCCTTTAGGTTGCTGGGGACACTGCAGGATGAAAATGTGGCATTGATTAGTTTTGTGATAAAGGCGTCAAGTCTCTGGCTGCTTCTTTGATTATCTGGGCTAGGCAGAAATCTCCTTGGCATCTTGAGGGTTTGAGCGAAGCAATGATGTTTTCTACCTCTGGGTAGAAACTTGGGAGAGTTTGAAATGTTGAAAGGGATTAGAGGTGAGATTTTGGGCACTATGGTGCGTGCCTATATTCGGAAGGTTCAGTCTTTTATCCGAAATTTGGTTTTTGAGGAGGGCAATTTTATTGGTCAATGCATTTTGGATATTAGTGCACTAAACTTTATCGTTTGTGCAAGTGTCTGCAGGGAGATAGGGGCTTCCATTTCTCTTAAAACAGTAAAAAGTTCTTTGGTGCTGGGACTAGCTTTACTGATCCTGTCATTATATGTCTCACGTTTGGTAAGTAGTATTTCGGTTTTGAATTTTGCTGAAATTTTCAACATGTTAATTGTATTCTCCTTGGTAGGAAGATGTTTCCACAGTACTTCCATTTTCCTTTGTTCTGCCCGCAGGGATTTTAGTTGAGGTGTAAACCATGAGTTCAGGTGAGCTGTAGGTTTACATCTGTGCATTTTAAGCGGGGCAAATAGTGTCTAATGCTTGTGTGATAGTAGAATTGTATACATCTACTAGCATAGCTGGGTCGGAGATGGCCGGCATGAGGTTGAATATAGAGATCACGTGGCAGTAACTTGTCCACTGTAATATTTGGTTTATTCCTCGTGAGGAGTGGAGGCGCTATTAAGCTGCACCTGATAGTTGGTATACTAGCTAATATGGTGAAGGACAATAAGTAATGATCTGTCCAGGTTTTCGGTTCAATGGAAGTAATTGTTGTCTCGCAGTTAAGATCAGCGACCCTATCTAAGGTTTTACCTTTATCATGGGTAGGCTGATTGACTATTTGGGTGAGGTGTAACCCTGTGAGAGTGTTCAACAGTGCCAACGCGTGTTGGTAATTAGGGTCATTGAAGTCAAGGTTAAAATCTCATAGCAATAGTATTTTCGAGGTAGGTTTAGTATTGGCTGATAGTATAGTAATGATATCTTCCTCAAAGGAGCAGATGGGACATGGAAATCTATACAATCAGTCAACAAAACTAAACCAGCAACCCCAAAAATCTAGGGCCTCTCTTCCAAAAACTAAACATAAAGACAAAAAAGTGTTAATTACCCTACCACTATATCTAACAATGTTAACATAGCCAGAGTGAAGCATTCCTGAAAATGTATTTTACACACAAAAAAATCTGCCATAGAGTACTTCACAATGTTATAAGAACAGGTGAAAAGTTACACTCTAACTTTAAAAATTACCCTAGAAGACTAATCCTGGAAGCTCTAATTGACAGCATACTTCTGCTGAAAAGAACATTGTTTATTAATTGTAAACAGAATGAAACCACTAACAAAATTAATCAATAAATTACTAAAAGTACTTTTAAACATGCGCAATGTCAACATAAATATCTTTTCAAACTTCTGTGACGGTGAATGAATCCACACAAGCAGCACAGAAAAACCCAATTGCCATACATACTAATGGCCGAGGGTATGAAATGGTAGAAAACACCATCTTGGCACAAGAAACTCTTATAAAACAAATGTCTCCCACAAACTTTCAATCAACTGTTCCTTTCACCGAACTAATCTGTCCAGTCTACAAATGGCCATGCAGCTCATTGTGTAACGTATTGCAACAATCCTTCAAATATTTACGACAATTCCTCAATCACTATGTGAAAGTAAAACACAAAATTAGAATAACAACTTTACAAACCATGGACTTCTGTCCAGTGTGCAACTACACTGGACTGCAAGGACATTCATTAGCATAGATTTGTTTGGGGAACTGCTTGCAAAAGCACCTTCCACCACATCAAAATGTTAGGAACACCCCATTCCACTATACAAATCTTCTGCAGACACTGTAATATGCTAAAATTCATGCTTTACAACACCAACATTTTACTAACATTCCACTACATGGAACAGCCAAAGAACTCCTTCAACAAATAGAATACATACAAATAAATATTTTGGAAGTGAAGATGACTTAGAAAATCCAGTAACTTTAGACAATATTAGCGAAAATCTTACAAACACCAATCTTCTAACAAACATATACAAAAAAGAAATAGCAAAGTTTAAAAGCACATCTGCTGAAGTACCAAACCAAGGATATGTGTGTTGTTACAGAATTATTTATAAAAAGAGCACAAAAATTGTAGATATAACAAAATAGAGGACAAAGAGGAATCCAAATGCTTCCTTTTAGCTTTATATCTTATAACAGAACATAAATACAAAATAAGTCACCCCTCATCACTTTTCACATATTGCAATACAAAGCTTGATAATAACCAAATAATCACGTGCTGTCACAAATAACGTTATTAACGGTGCCGGTGCAACCATGCTCACCACCCCCATTTGGAAGTATGTGGCAGAATGGGGATCGCGAGCCCGGCATTACCGCCACCCGCGAATGGGCAATTACCGGCCCATTCATCTCATAATGGGCCGGTTATTGCCCAATCACGGGAGGCAGTGCCGGTAGCGAGCATGACGGTAGCCGTGCCTGCCATACAGGCATGGCTGCCACCATGGTTGTAATGAGGCTCACTGTCTCTTACATATGCCACCACTATTCACAAATCACATGGTCTAACCCTAGATCAGGCATTGATTGACATTGGCAGAACAGTATTTAGAAGGTATGAGTTATGTATCACTTTCACATCTGCATACACAGGAAAGACTATTTCTAGTCAATTTTGATGCAAGCAAAGTCATGGCTGACATTCTTTTCCTCCTACAGAACAACATACCACACACATTCTACACAACCCATCCTCAAATAAGTACAGTTTTAAAAAGAAAATTAAGGCAAAAAGAACTTATAAGAGATATCCCAAGAGTAGCAAAAAAGAAACAAAAAACAACTGCTACTCCATCAAGCAGTACAACCACAAAACTATGTAGTGCAAACACAACTGCACATCCATCAGCAGATATAAAGAGAAATATTTCTTCAAAAAAAAACAAGGGAGGTCCAGCAAATTACGCAGAGACAGAACTCTCTGGTACATTTAAATGTTCTAACACAGCCAGTATAAATTGCTATACAAGTGTAGTAATCAATCTTCTGTTCCAACTGCCACCTATTGTTCAAAACATTCAGTTGAAAGGCTCAGACCAGTTGTGTTTGCAAATGCTTGTCCTTCATAGAAATGCCACAATTAATCCTGACAACACTTACAATGCCTCAGCAATAAGGCAAGAGTTTGACTACTGTGCAGGAATGGTAAAATTCACCATAAAAACACAGGAAGAGCTACAGGAATGTCTAATGTATTACTGCAAGTACTGGAAACCAAAAACATACCTCTGAATGAAATCTTCCAGATTTCATACACATGGAAACATACATGCACTCTCCGCAACCATGTTTCACAAGAGAACATCCCTAATGAACGATGTGTGTATGTACCTATACCAAATTGGGAATCCATTCCATTTTATCAGCTGGTGCAACATGCAAATCATGCCATACTATGCACTTTTTGCAATTCAGAAAATTGTTCCACCTTGCACATAAACTCACACAGCCAATATCTGATATTAATGCTTTTAAGGTACAACACAGATGCAAAAAACAACTGCAATCTCACTAGCTTCTCACATGGTCAAGCATCTCTTGGCAAGAACACCTTCACAACAGTAGGCATAATCTACCACACTAGTGTTACAACCAATGCAGGTCAATATTCATCATACATTAACAAAAGATGTGGTTGGTTTGAATGCAACAACACTTCGGTTACTGTACAACAGAGATTACCAGCAAATCTAACAATTGACTACTTAATATTCCTTAAACCTAAATGTATTCTCTGACCTTTTAAACTATCAATAGTTAGTGCAATTTAAACATTCCCTTAAGTACTGCACACTTCAAACAAACATACTGTGAAAGTTAAACTTACATACATGCAGTATGTTTGTTTTAATGCTGTATATATTTATTTTCCGAATGACCCAAGGATTATGCAAACAAAAGCACAAACTGTTCAGAAAACACTGTAATGTTGTTTCAAACATAGTACTTACAATGTACTGATTATGAGGGTCTACAAAGTTTAGTCACTGACCTGTAGAACTTTCAACAATTAGAATATGCCAACTGGTATCTAACAGCATCATAGTACTGCAATGCTACTTTTGAATAGCAACATAGTTTGAATACACCAACAGGTATCGAACTGATTCAGAAAAATACCCTTCAAAACCATAAAACTATCAACAGTTAGAATACACCAACTGGTATAAAAGTACTACAAAATATCCTTCATTCCACTTCATTGTAAATACACCATTACAATTCTTCCTACTGCAACACTGCCTATAACAAATACACTTATTTCTGCATTTTAAACTTTGCCTTAAGTACTTCACACTTCAAACAAACATACTGGGAAAGTTAAAGTCACATACATGTAGAATTTTTGTTTTTTAATCCTGTATGGAATTATTTCCCACAATTATTATGAAAACAGATACAGCAACTATGCAGAACACACATTCATGTTGTTTCAAACATTGTACATGGAATGTACTAATTATGAGTCTCTATAAAGTACATGAATATGTTACATTTTATGCAATGAGACATTGTACACTATCCTGCCTAACATATTATACTGTGTTTTTTCACAGAGAAAGAAGCAAATATTTCTCCTTCATTACCATGTACAACAAACTCAACCTATACCCTCAATGGTACAGCAATAATAAGTACTATTAGCACTTCAATTGTATTATGTCACCATGTTACAAATACTGTATACTGCCTGTACTCTATCTGTAAATACTGTAGACATATTATTATAATGGTTGTATCCAGTGGCCAGATTCAACTTCTATACACATTTTATTAAAATGGTTGTGGCCAGTGGCCAGATTCTTGGGTGCATGGCTGTATTATGCTGAGGCGGTTGTGGCCAGTTGGCAAATTATTGGGTATATGGCCTACCGCCATGCACCCAAGAATCTAGCCACTGGTCACAACCACCAAACCACAATTCGCCCTGAACCTCTCAATTCAAATGACGTCTGCAGACATCAAAATGGACCACTAACCCTATTTTTCTCCTATGAAAATATCCCCATATCATCTAGATTCCAGTACACTGCACTCACCAAGCCCTCTTTCAGTCACAAAATAACCCCAAATGTGTGTCTCAGGCTGTGCGCCCAAAACTCTGCCCGTGGACTACCGTGGTGTCCACGGACTAGTGCAGTATCTGTGCCCCATTTGCAAACAGCGGTCACGTCTGATGTCCACGAACCAAACAGGGCAGTGGGTTGCGGACCGAACCCAGATATCACTAATTTATTTTACATACTTTTGGCCTGTTTTATAGAATACTACTGGACGGATTTACATAAAATTTACAAAAGCACCCTTTCAAGACCAAGCTGCTGCTCCTGCCCATACATCGTGTCACCGAACTTCACTGAATCAATCTGAGGGGGCCATGTACTTTTCTTTGCAAAGTTTAGTAAGGATTCGTCCTGGGGGGGGCAAAGTTATAAGCCGCCCAAAAAGTGTTCTTTCTATGGGTTGAGCAACTTAACCATAATTACATGGCCACTACCTCAGGCCCTGTAATACAACAAAATGTAACTATGGAAACCATTAAAACATATTAATTATGACATCACAGTTAAAATGGATGGTAACTGATATTTTAAAATATCTCATGTATACTCTTGTCAATGTGTCTCTTCAATTTTGACCGCTTCAGTAGTATATTCCTTGTACATAACAAATTCAAAGACTATTGGTTAAATTGTTAAATTATGTAATATTATATTGTTTGATCTCACAAAGTACATCTTGAGAAAGTTAACTCCATGACCTTTGACCTTGCAATATCAGTTAAACTATGTAAAAAGATATGGTTAATCGTCTAATACATTTTTTAAAATTAGTATTGACATGAAGTCGAACACTGGGTACATTTAACATTTTAAAAACACATAATTGAAAACTGTACCGATAACCTTCAGGGACGTCAGGGTTAACAAGTGCTCAATTGTTTGGAGATCATTACCACACAAAGTACAGAATCTGTATTTGCACAGGATTCCAATCCGCGCTCCTTGGGTGATTAGGACATTACTAATGTTAAGTTTTAGCCTCATGTATTGCTTGGCAATTATACTATTGGGATAGGCAGTTATATATGTCGGTTTACAGGTGCGTTCAACAATAATGTCACAAAGTTCAGAAGCATAGCATACAGAATACAAATTCATCAGCTGTTGTTCTTTACAAAGCCCTTTCAGTTTAGTTTTTATATGCAACTTTATCGTGAAAACATGCCCATCTGGGGCAATACCGAGGCATTCCTTTGTCCATTTAGCATGTGTAGACAGCAACATCCCAAGGTTCCCAATTGTCATAAAATTATCAACTTTAAATAATCATATCTAAAAACATAGTGTTATTCATTAGTTTGAACAAGTTGTCACAAAACATGATAATCTTCATTATGCCAGAAGTCTGTACCACCTGTGAAATAGATACAGAAATAGCTTACTTAAATTAACAAAATAATTGCATTTTTCATGTTTGCACTACCTTGTAAAATGTAAAGCATTGATATGCTTAAAAAAAGTACCTTTTCGTGCAACGTACTGACAGTACTTGTGATTTCAAGTAGGGATCAGTTAGACTTGTGAATGCACATTCCATCAAAAACAATTTGGGAGATACTTCCAAGTGAAAGAAATGTAAGGTTTGGACGATAAATCTAAAGATGAACACTTTGGTTTCAGATTAGAATGAATAATTTATTCAATTTACAAAACAAAGCTTTCATCAGTGATCCATCGAAGTTTTATTAATGTAGTGGAACAACATATTGGGCCTCATTACAGGTTGGGCGGTCCGGAAATAACTGTGGCGGTAAACCCACCGCCACTGTTAATTCCGGACTACCCGATCCCGACTCCTGCAGGCGGGAGGTGATGTTCCCGCCAGGTCTGACCTGGCGGGTTTAAGACCGCCCGCCTGCAACCGGACATGGAAACACCAGCACCATCACAAGATGGTGCCAGTGTTTCCACTTCCCCATTCCCATTGAGTCCTATGGGAATCAATGGGAATGGGGATTTACCGAATTCTGCCTCTGGAATTCCCGGGACACCAGGGTTGTAATGCCCGGGTATTTCTGGGAGTCACAGAGGCGGAATGGTAATACGAGTACGGCGGTAACCAGGTGGTTTTACTGCCTCAGTTACCGGCGGACTCGTAATGAGGCCCATTATGTTAGTCGTCTCGCTCCTCAGGCACACATAATATATACAGTGAACATACTCATTACTTGGATTACAAGGGCGAACTGTAGTTCGAAGTTCGTGCATAAGGACCATCATCATT
Organism: Ambystoma mexicanum; assembly: GCF_040938575.1. NCBI lineage: Eukaryota > Metazoa > Chordata > Amphibia > Caudata > Ambystomatidae > Ambystoma > Ambystoma mexicanum. The sequence goes on along the minus strand of NC_090924.1, from coordinate 1,110,187,406 downwards.
CTTGTAAGGCAGGTGGCCCTGAAGTCATGCAGCTTGGTAAAGCGTAGCAGTGGTGTGTCTTCTTCGGCAATGTATGCCAAGTAGATAGATTGGTTGATGGTTTATTGAGTATGCGCTTATACACAAGTGTTTCAAAGCACAACCAAGCATGGGAGGGGAAGACATAGGGAACACAAGAAAAACAATCTTACTAGGTAAGGTACATTCAGATCAAGTAGCCAGAGTTTTCTCTGTGACAGCAGTTCTCCACTAGAGTGGGCATAAACTCACAACGATGGCAGGTACACCAGGTGGAAACCTGTTCCATGCGACTGGGTTCAGGGTCCGGTGATTGATCCTCATGACTTTCATCTGATTCCACATCGTCTCGACTATTTTCTCTTTCAAGGATTTCCTCTTCTTAATATTTGGGCTCGTACAGGTAGGGCAGAATTCTTTCCATTGTTCCTGAATGGTGAAGAAGCACAGAATCAACAGTGAGGTAAAGAAAATGTGTTTTTGTTTTTACACAACAATGTTAAAGAAAGATAAGCGTACAAACAGTCATGTTGCAAAAACACGTTGTGAAAAGACAAGATTAATAGGCTCAAACTTTTAAAGTTTGCAAGGACACATAAGAATGGTTTGGTAAAGACATGTGTGCATAATATAAGAAATCAAAAGCATCTACTAAGTTAATTCGTTTTAGGCAGTATAAGTACTGGTTCTCAATATGCTGTACTTGGCAGATAGCTGACCAGAGCAGTAATAAGTCAGGGAAGCTCAAATGGACTGACATGAAGGAAAACCAAACTCCATCATTGTGTGATCAGAAAGGGTATGTTTACACTTGTTGAGGAACGAGGCATCTTGGTATTTCCATGGAGACATGTCAATAGATTGTACACAGAGGGCGTTGACATGAGACATGCATTGTTGTTGTGGGGTGTGAGCATCTAGTGGTGTCAGTCTTATGGCCGGGTGATCTAAATTAGTTGTTAAAGTGAGAAAAACCCTGGTACGTTGCATTGGAAATTTCTTTAAGAACGATCGATGTATGATCTAAAATACATGCCCGATCGATTGGGTTAATACCTTTTCCGTGCAAAATACTCCTTTAATCAATGCTTAAGAAATGTCTGTCATTTTTACTATGGCATTTTTCCGAGATAAGGAACTATGTCATACCATTCACCTTCCCTGTATTCCTGACATTGCCTTATCTCACTAGGAGCTGTCCTTAAAACAGGAATCAAAGTGCATACCCATTCCAAAAGGACCAGCAGCATACTAGGGTTCTGCATATCAAAGGGGTCTTTGATGCTTCTGACAAGGGAAGGAGATAGAATGAGTGCAGTCAGAGGGAGCTCAGTACAGTTGGAGGAAGATTACACCATTTTATTTCTCTTTATATTCTCTCTTCCTTCATGTCCCCTCCACTTGCTTTGACCCAATGTCCGTTGGATATGATGTCAGAAGGCAAGAACCAGTTTTCTCAGGGACAGGAACTGGACACCTTAAAGCAGGCTTTCTTTAGTCCATTAAGCTGTGAGCATTTGCTTGTAAAAGAGGGAGTTTACCATCCTTCTTTTACTCACTCTTGAACAACAACTTGAGGAAGAAATAATTGGACCTCTTGTCATAATCACCAACATGATCCCCAAGAACTCTCCCCCAGATACTGGTACCAGATGTACTCTCACCACATCCAAGGTTATGGGGACAAAGGGAAAGCAAGACTGGACCACCTTGTGGCACACCTGATGCTTATCTGGGCTATGAGCATGATGTAAGTAGAGTGTTTGTGCTGATTCAAAAGTTTTCGAGATGGCTGCCGTGAAATTCATCCAGATTCCACCAAGGTGGCTGACAGTTGAGCCATCAGACACCTTCTGTATGTACAGACTAGTGCGCATGGGTAGGTATATTAACCACACCCATGCAAGGTTCCTTGCTTCGCGTTACTCTGCTAATGCAGCTTACTCCGGTGCTCCATGAACCTGCAATGAAAAGGACACAAGTTAGGAGGGACGCGACTCGCTCTGACAACAGCTGTAATACTCAATAATTGCCTACTGGATCTCTCCACCTCGCCGCTTTCCCGTCTTCCGCAGCATCTGACCTCCAGGGTCATCAGCTCTCTCCAGCTCTGTGCTCTGATGCGGCTGCCTCCTGTTCTGCTCTGTGGCATGCCTCTGTTTCCGGGCACCTGCAACAAGGAAGCAAGAAAGAGAAAGTAAGCACCCAGCAACATTTAAACACATGGGGCTACCAATTCAAACACACGTAGGCTTCACAAAACCAACCACATGCAACCTTCCATCACGCATGGCAGAGACAGGCAGGAGAGTTAGTTTAGCAAGGAAGGAACAAGCTAATAACTCATGGCGAACCAGAACTTTGATGGACTTTTGGGAAACAAAGGACAATGCTAAGTAACCTCAGTGAACAGAATTTTGGTTGCAAGCAAGGAAGGAAGAAAACCAACAAAACATAGTGACACTTACCTTAAACAGCAAACAGGCAACATTCTCCTCTACACAAGCAACAGCACGTCTGGGCTAACCCGGTGATGAAACTGGGCCAGTGAGATGCTCAGAGGGACAAGCAAGCCAACGCAACCTTGCTTAGTCAGCAGGAAGCAGAGCACAGCAGTACAACCCACAGGTGAGTCCAGTCAGCCCAGGAAGGGTGGCGTGGGGCATTACCAGTTTCACATCTGACACCATGTTCTTGTCTAGGGAGGAGCCCCCAGCCTTCGAGCAGCATCTACACAGCGTAAGACAGCCGAAGGGTCCGGAGGATTCAGACGCTCCTGTAGGGCACCAGGTAATCATTACACTTTTTTTGGAGAGTTGACTTTCTGCTGGAGTCGAAGACTAAGCGTCCAAGAAAGAGGCAATCTCCGCTCCCTAACCATACTCATTGTGGGTGGCCTGCTCCATGAGAAAGACCTGCATCCGTGGCAGCCACTCTGTTACCCAGTACTTCACTCTGCTGAAAGAGCCCTTCATGTGTGTGCCAGCCTCCTCAGTTTTGGGAGCCCAATAACAAGGACTAAGTGCATCATTCAGTCCCTGGAAGCGGACTCACAGCAACTTGAGAGTCAAGACAGCCAGGATTCCTGTTTTCACTGTCAAACAGCCAAGAGTATGATTTGAAACTATTCAACCCCATCGAACCAACTGGACACACCAGAGCTGCCTTTTGGACTTGACCAATCCTTGTGCTGCTGTACTATGTTCTCAAATCAGTTTACCACAGCACCATGCCAGCTGAGCACATTGAGTGTAGAACTTGTTGTTGCACCCATTGCCTTCAAACTGCCTTTCAGATGGCCAGTACAGTATCTTCACTGCCAATCTTCACCGACAGTCAACCAGACCCTGGGGGCTGTAACAAGCAATGATCTTTGAACACTGCAACTGACTGCCTGACTCGAACTGCGAATCAAGTCACCAACATATTTGCATCAACATTTTGTCCACCCACCCTTGGAGGCTCTTGCGATCTGCATTTCAATGAATGCCACTTTGAAATCCTTTTGGAAACACTAGCATCTTCATTGGCAATCTTCACCACCAATCGAACTGTCCCTGGTAGCCTCAATGAACCATGACTCTTGAGCACCACATCAGACCACCCACCTCAAACTGTACATTCAGTCACAATCATTTTCACCATCAAACTGACTGTCAAACCGATCTTTGTGGCCCTCACGATTTCCACTTCTTTGAACTGAAACAAACTTCAACGTGACCCCTGCACAACACCTGCTTCCCATCTGGAACAAAGCAAGCTCTGCATTTGAGCCTGGTTCAAACCACACAAACAGTACAGAGAAGCTTGGTTCAATGCTGTTGCACTGCTAACAACATTCAATGACTGATAACTACTCTCTTGATCCATCTTTGGTGCCAGAGAGACTGGTTAGGTCACCTTTAATCCCTTATTACACAAGAAAATATCCTTTTTAAGATCATTGTGGTTTTTATTTGCCTTTATCCCTTTATCCCCTGTGTCACTAACCATAGGGCTGCATCTTTTTATGCTAGGTTATGCTACTGTGCATTTGTATAACGCCTTATATACTATTGGTATGATCTCAAAGCACTGTGGGTTGAATGCCCTTGGGGACTGTAGTCGAAGTCAGTGGAGAGAGTAGGGTAGCATATAGTGCTTGCGTGCACTCAGTATGTATGCAGCCAGTTCAGTTTGCACAGAGAGTGGCTGCATTCTAATGCTAGTGGTTGTGAGAGATCAGTGGAATATGTGCAGCAGGGTAGATGGCCTCTAAGTCTGGATTCTGGCGTCTGTGGAGCTGTGTATGAGATTATATATCTTTACATATTCTGTGTATTTTTTTTCTTCTATTTAGTTATAATTGCATATGGTGTGTTTAATTCAAGTATATACATGTTATAGAAACGTGATTGGGCATTCCCTTTTCTTTGGACTGTTATACTTTGCTGTTTGGGTTGTTACTTGATTACATTAACACCTCTCTTGTGAGTATCGTCTTCCCTCTGCATACTTTACCACACAGGTTGAAGGAGGTAGATCTCTTAACCATGCCTTGTGCATCTTTAAAATTTGTATTACTCTTGTTTTGTATAGGTGAGAAGGCTGAGAAAGCTCTCTACTATGCATCAGTGTTCTCCTGCAGGGCAGAAGTGATTTTGTCACAGTAAGTGTGACATTCCTTCAATCAGTCCTAAGATGGACTTTGCTCCTATGACCTCTTTGAACCCTCATTGTCTTTTGATAGCTAACTTTGAAAGTGCATTATTTTCCAGAATGCAACTCATGTTATTCTCTCAATGAGTATTGGAGTTAATATATATTTTGTTTCCCAGCATGCATCCCAGTATAATCGTTATATGAATATTGCCCTTGGCACAAACTTTGCTCCCCTTCTGTCACTTTCAGCATGTGTTACTTGTGCTTCTTTGGTCTGTGGAACTGTGTGGTACTGTGATTTGATCCGCATTAATTTCTTTGGTCTCTGCAATGTGTAAGGATTTATCTATCGGTTTCTACATGCTTTCTGATTTTACTGCTTGTACTTTTTCTCTGAGCTCCTTCCAGGATTTATTCCATAACTTGTGGTCTGGGGTTTGCAGCCCTGCAGGATATCTAACGTGCAGATGAGTCTTCTCTCCTCTTCAGGGTCATCTTAACAGTTTCTGGGGCCCGGGGCGAACACTGCCTTGGTGCCCCCCATGAATCCCATGCCCTCTTCCCCCGCAAAAATCCAATCCCCCTCCCAATCTGCAAAATCAAGGGTTTACATACATCTAGTGAAATCATCCTCTTCCTCTCTCATTCCTGACTATCTGTCTGCTATTCAGGCATGGTGCACTGCTAGCGATCTCTACCTTAATGCCAGTAAGGCTGATAACCTTCTCCTTGGGATCTTAGCTCCCTCCTTCCCTCTTACACTCTGGCCATCCTCCATGGCCCCCATACCCTTCACCGTCCTGTGAGGCAAAAAACCATGGTGTCATGTTCGACTGCTCTCTCTCCTTCTCGCCTCACATCACAGACCTTGCCAAGAAGGACCACTTTCAGCTGCACCTCCTCAGAGGCATTCTTCCTTTCCGCGCTTTCCTGCAGAAACTCAATGTCTCCAGAACTCTGGTCCCCTCCAGGCTGGACTACTGCAACAGCCTCTTCCTTAATTTGCCTAACTCCTCCCTTTGCCCCTTCAACTAATCCAGGATAGGACTGCATTACTTATTTTTGGCCTCAACCCCAGGGACCACATCTCTCCAGCCCTAAAATCTCTTCACTGGCTCCCGTTTGCGACAAGGATCAAGTTCAAGACCTGCTGCATTATCCACAAGGCTTTCTGAGGCTTGGGACCCTGCTACATCCAAATCTCTCTCTTTATATGCTTACATGCTAGAGCCTGTCAGTCTTCTAGTTCCAACTCTCTACAGATCAGACCCTTCTCCAAGCATAGAATGGGGGGGCCGATCTCTCACCTCCACAGGTTCCGCCCTCTGGAATGTCCTCCCTGGCCCCCTGAGACTTAAGCCAGATCTCCTTAAGTTCCAGAATCTTCTCAAGACCCTCCTTTTTCCCTCATCCTTCCCTCTCCCCCTCCCTTTCTAATGTCCCCCTTTGACTTCTGACTGGCTGCCTGGTTCCTTTAGTTTAGTTTAGTTTAGTTTAGTTTAGTTTAGTTTAGTTAGTTTAGTTTAGTTTCATTTATTTATAGAGCGCTCCAAACCCATAGGCATCTGGGCGCTAAACTTGGAGGTTACAGATAATACAAAACATGGAATACAACAGTATGATACAACAAAGTTACAAATATACATTAGATGATAGTTGAATGTTACAGAGTAAGATATATACATCAAGTTTTACAGGATACAGGAGTTTAAATAGTCCAACATCTCAGTCTATGCAGACAAATAGATCACACTTATCCAGCCTGTGATCACTGCTCTTTTGTTATCAGCCATCACCTTAGCTAGGTGCTGATTGATATTTATAAGTTGCTAATGGCTAGGGTGTGGATGCCAGCCCTGCAACAAAGGTGAACTGTAACAGGCATGCTGCAAAAACACTCACTCGCAGAGAAGTAACCATCTCAGTGTTTTTTGTTTTTCAAAATGATTGCCAACATTGAACAGCAGGGACTAAGGCAAGAGTGACCAATGTCTGTGTATTCTAATTTGTACAGCTCTTCTTACAACAGTTCAATACACGCATAATTGCCAAATTCTCAATAAAAGCCTTCAAAAACCAAAACATATTTATTGTGTATCCTGCTGGATAAAAGCTGATATTTGAGATAGATGGTGGCAGGGCCCCCTCAAATATGCGCTATGTCACGCATAACAATCTGGCCTTGCGACTTTGGAGGACAAATTAGAGAATCCTAGAAGTGATGGGACGATATTAGCACATGGCAGCACAGCAGCTGGCGGTACAGTTTCACATTAGATTCCACATAATTGCACTTTTAGACACAGGAAGATGCAGCGACTGGTCCATAATACACCATGCTGATCAAGTACTGAAGCTAGGATTTAAATCAAACTGTCTGTATGCTAAATAAAACAATGTGAATACCAGGCACACATCCCAATTTGACATCACTGGGACATGGCTGGAGATGCCAGAAGTTCTTTGCAAAATAATAACCTACAAGACAACCCCACCCAGCAAGGCTGCCCACCCCTGCGAGGTCTGTAGAAGTGTGCCCTTCTGACTGGCACTCCCCCTGTAAAGGCCTTGCATGAGGATGAATATACATACCTCCCACAATTTGATGACCATTCGTCTTTCTCACTCCTCAGGCTCCTGACTGGCTGTCCTTCTGTTGCAGGCAGGCTATAGGCAGCAAAGTGACAGTGCTGATCAAGGGGGCAGATAAACAGAACAGTGATGGAGACCTGCTACACAACGCTCTCAGGGAGGGCAGAGGCAGAGCAGGCAGCATCACTCAAGCTGCAACAGTGTGCCACCAGCACAGAAAGAAAGGAAGCATCCGATCCAAGGCAGGCAGAAATCGTGATAGAAGCCAGGGCCTGCTGCCTCTCAAAACATGAGCCCTCATGCTGCTTGGCTCTGAGGCTCACACAATTGCACTTACTCACTTTCACACCCATAGCAACACCTAGAAGCACAGGAAGGCAGAGAAAACAATGACAAAAGATTCTCTCACAGCAAGGAGGTTTGGAGCCATCCGACAATACAAGCACCTTCATGTCAATCATCATTACTGTTTTTTTAGTTTGTGCTATTGGGTGTTGCTTTAGTGCCACCTATAATCTGAAACTTTTTCATTAGAGTACAGATAGGGAGAAATGGCATATGAGTAGGGACACACTTTTTGCAGGTCTTGATTGGTTATTTACCCACCCATTGACTTCCCATTGTCATGCCAATCCCTATGACCATTACCATCCAGTTCCTGCCCCTCCTCGCCCAAAAAACCTCCTCATAGGAACTGTTTTAGTTTTCTCTAATCAATACTTATCATCAAATTTTGCTTCCAAAACACCTGCCAGTGTTTTCTCAAAACAGTCTTCTGAGATTGAATGACTTTATTAGAGTAATAAATATGCTACTGGTGTAATAAAAATGTCTTATCCAGGTCTACCTTCAGCCACTTGATTTATAAGTACTATGCATGTCCTTCAATGAAGGCCTGTTAAAAACAAGCATTGGCAAAGATGACAGTTTTGTATTGTATATAAGTATTAGGCATTTGCAGACACTGCTATTAGATGCCCTGGTACACACACCGTTCTGTCCCTGCTACCATCAATGACCAGTTATTAACAGTATGCATTGCCTGGCAAGTGCCTTTCCCATGCCTACACAAAAGCCCAAACCGTTGGCCTTGCCAATGCTTGTTATTTTGTGTGCCAAATGTGCGGTTAGGCATGCACAAACAAATCATATGCTCTTTTTGGTCTCTAAAGGATGATTTAAATGAGAGAAAAAAATAAAGAAGGGACATGTTTGCTGGCCTTGTGACTTCGCCACACACATTGAAGTGCTGCCCCCCCCCCCACAAGCAGTGCCATCTCGCTGAGCCCCAAAATGGGCTGCAGGTGCAAACAATGGTGGGGGCTCATGGTGCGTGCCCCATTTGCCCACACATAAAAAGGTCTCTGCTCCTCATACGCCTAAAGGCAATGTTGATGGTAAAAAGAAATGACATCGCGGATGGTCAAATGGCACTTTACCTTTACCAGCTTAAGAGCATGACTGTATTACACGTTTCGATATTTACTATTGCCTACGAGCTCCATTGGACAGATCTATTTGTGAAATTATACGAGTGGAGAGCCACAGCCGAGGACAATTAGAATATATTGCTCTCTCTGTAGTCTCTGCGGAGACCATGACAATCCAGGGGAAATATAAAATGGCCATCCTCATGGCATTGGCTAAAGCTTAATGGCAGTAAGACTGAGGTTTTGGTTGTTGGTACTATTCCTCCCCTTCTGTTGTGGACGGCAGATTTTTGGCCACAGGTAGCGGTGGTGAGATATTCACTGCATCTGGCTCAGCCCCGCTATTTGATCAATCGGCTCCAGCTACTTCAGAACACTGCGGCCAGATCCATCCTTCACCCCCCCCCCCCGTTTGGACCTCATATGTCACCGCGGTTGATGCAGCTCCATTGACTTCCCATTGAAAACCAGGTTCTTTTTAAATCCATGTGTATTGTGCATCGTGCTTTCTATGGCTTCGGGGCAGAGTATATGCAGGCTAAATTCTTGCACTATGTCCCTACTTGTTGTCTTCACTCCCAGTCCACTCTTCTTGTTGTGGTCCCTGGGATCTGACTGTTGTGGACAGGTGGACAAGCCTTCTCAGTGGTGGCTGCTAAAGCTTGGAATAATCTTCCACTAGCCTTACGGGGGACTGGTGACCTTGTTACCTTTTGCCGGTTACTTAAAATGTCTTTATTTTAAAGTCTGACAAAAAAAACATTAAAACTTCTACTCATGCAGCACCATGATGCCCTTGGGCGTACGCGCGCTTAACAATTCCTGCTAACATAACATACATAACATAACATTAAAATCTACTAACTTTTGTTGTCACATGCTAGCAGTAATTGTGCCGTGAGACATAAAAAAAAGAGCTCCAAAATGAGGATCTATTGGCAACTGCAGTTGTGTGTCCTCCATCCTCCGAGGAAGCAAGGGCTGATGAGATCTGTTTCTGCCCCTGCAATGAGCACAACCGGGAGATGTTTTAGTGTTTGGCTATGATAAGTGATTGACTTAACTGGTTTGGAATAAAGGACAGGGTGGAGAGGATAATCTACACATAGCCTTGTGTATCCAATGCGAAGGAGCTGCCTCATGGATAACGGTTTGATATTCATCTGGACTGACTTATGCCTTCATCCTCAAAAGAGCCAGAGAAGGAGGTTCCAGCTTCCCTGCAGTGGTAGCGATCCACTGGAATTCCCTCCTGCCTGCCTTAAGAGCTGTTAGGTAAGATTGTATGCAGTACGCTTTGGATGGACTACAATATTCTTCACCTCCTGGCAATAGGGACCCAACCTTTGGTAGAAGTCTGAACTACACGGGTTGGGATTGTGGTCGAGCAGCCAGGCTTATCTCAAGAGGGGTCAATGTGAGCAGTAATGATGTGACACAGAGTTTCACAATACAGTTATTCAAATAAACACTTATACTCAAGGTTTCTTGATAAAACAATTATTAATTTATTTCACAGTTAGTTATATAAGCCTTCTTCAGAAAGGGAGCAAAACATGTAAACCTTATAATACACTTCAAAACACACTATTCGTGTCTCTAAATCATGTTACACCCATTGGGGATGGCACACAGACACTTCCTACACCCTCAGGTGACTTAAATAGCTAGGACACTGTAGACATTGATATGTCACTGGTACATTTAGAACAATACTGAGTTTGGTGGAAAAGGTAGAATAGAGGAATAAAACAAAGGTTAACACATAACTCATAAACTGGCAAGTACTTTTAAACACCTTCCAAAGCATAAAGTCAGATGTAAAGAGGAGTCTTGCAGGGAGCAAGGACAGCCAATGTTAATTGCACAATGTCAAGGGGAGCTGGAGGTTTTCTTTGCAGGAAGTTAAAACGTCTTGTACAATGTTTGTAGAAATGTTTGTAGAAAATAGAACACTTGAAGGACCACAAGCTGAGAGGCTTGTGAGGGGCAAAGCCTTAGCAACTCTGCAAGGTAACCAAGAGAGGTCACAACTGAGAAAAAGTAAGGCTATACAACAAGAGGTAAGTTCTCCTAGACTTTACAGTACCTCTGGTTAGATGGAATGGTTCCAGCTGGCTTCTGTGTAGCGCTGCAGATCCTTTTGTTTCTGAGCCTCTGTCGTGGGAACAAGAGGGAGGGCATCTGGGGACTCCTGATCTGCAATGGCACGGTCAGTGGCAGCAATGGGCAAACTTCAATTCAGCGGTCCTTCAGTGTTTCAGCTCCTCACATCTGACAGCAAATAGCAACACTGCGGTTCTCGGATACCACTTCAGACTTTCCTTGCTTCTGGGGTTCAGCACTCTGTTGAGGTGGCTCAGGCTTAGTCAGTCCTGCATCAGAGAAGTCTGGAGGATCTTCCTAGCATTGCAGTCTGACTTAAAAGCAACACACATGATCTGGTGTTCCTCTCCCTGGATCTTTGGTTCCAGCAGCAACTGCAGTGGAAATGCAACCAGCTTCGAGAGGATGTCTAGATAGGCTTACTTTGGCGTTGATTGGTCCCACCAACTCAAAGGGAGAAGTCGTCCTTGCAAGGCTTCTCTAGTCGAGGTGAATTTGGAGCTTCAGCACAGCAGCGGGGCTTCACTGGGCAAACCAACGGTCCAGGAGATGCAGCACGCATCTCTTTCAAGTTCTTCTTTGGATTCCTTCGTCCAGTGGTCGACTCTGCCTTCCAAGCCAAAAAGCCTTGCCTTTTATGCAGGTTTCCCCCATTCATTCCAGCCTATCTGTCAATCAGAAAGCAGGGTGGCGGTCCTTGCCGGGCAGCCATCTGGCCAATCACATTTGGGTGCATTACTGTAAACAAGGGTATTAGGCACAGGGAGTTTCGGACACCTCCCTCACTTCCTTCCCCTGCCAGACATACTCTTGAATCCTGCAGAGGACCAAACTACCAAAGAGACCAAACCTGGTTTGGTGCACAGAGTAAATCACAAGAAGGACCTTTCCAACAGAAAATGGTGAAAAAAGAAGACTGGGCCATTTTGGCGAAATGGGCACCCATGAGTGCCTTACCGTGGCTGTGGACGCAGCCAGCGGTAAAAACACAGAATGGTAGTTAAATGTAATCCACTTCACCAGCCATTAATTGTAGAAACAGTAACATAAACATGTTACATGACAAACTAGACAAAGGGGATACTAAGTAACCCCTCCAGCACCCTATGGTAAAATAGTGTGTGATGGTTCTAGAAAGTTACAATTTGTAAGTAATGTCAATTTAACTTCACTGCTCTAGGAAACAGTAGTTTCACCAAGAAAAGGTATTTAATCATTGCAGAAATCTAAGGGATGTCCCTGTGCCATTGCACTGAAGGTGCTGTGTGACACAATGTAAAGATGATGACTATGGAGTTTGTCAGACTCCAAAGTCAAAAAGAACACAGAAATTAAACCACGCTAAAATTACATGAGAGATTCAAAGTCCTAAAGTCCAGGAAAAGAGCTGGGAGTCTCTAAAGTAGAAGGGAATTAACAACTTTTCTGAGAATTCTCCCAAACAAGAGCAGAGGTTTCATTCTGGCCTTCCGATAGGCCTTAAAAACCAGGCTCTTTGCCTAAAATGACAATTTCACCTATCACTCATACGGCTTCCTGGCACTCTTGCTCCTGAGCATGGGTACGAGGCTGTTACTCCTGTATGTAGGATACAGTCTACGTAGGTTGACTGAAATTGTTTTTTTCTGTGTGTAACTGGTTTCGCAACAGCGCCCTGATACCTCTGGGTTTAGGCGGTTTACAAATGCAAAAAATAAATAAATAAAATAAATCCTTTTGAGGAGGAAAATTGAGTACCACAATGTGGGTAATATATTTTGTTTCAATTAATAACACCAATTAACGAACATTCCGGAATATGATATGGTGATAACGGGACACTATAACAGACCGGAAGTACTATTATAAGTTTTATTATTATTACTATTATTATAATTGTCTTTCTCTCTACGTTTTCACCACTGACCTGTATTGATGTTAATTTATCCCAGGTATGTAGGTATTTAATAAAGGGATTACTATTAAGAGTTTTACAGAATGAATCATGATTTTTAAGTCCCACAATGTTCGTTACCACAGTTATCTCATAGAATTGGTACCTATGTCATCATTTGTATGACAGTATTGTTTTGGTTCTTGGGAGAAATCTATATCAGCTATTTCTATGAGCTGATTTTCGGTTAATAAAGTGTTGCAAGTCACAGTACAAAAATGCTGTATTTTCCTCTGGATACCATTTATTTATTTATTTGAATTTGTAAGCGCAGAAACAGCCCGCAGACATCGAGGCGCAGAAACAGAGCTTAAGAATGCTTGCTTGAGGGTTACAGTGAAGCCGCCCTAGAGAAAAACTTGAATACATTTTGGTAGTTGCATGTCACGGTGCATTGCAGGGAGGTTTTGAGAACTCAAACAAAGAGGTTGGTCTTGATGGCTTTGCGGAATACAGTGCGGGATTCAATGGCTCTGAGGTGGGGAGAGAGCGCATTCCAAAGGGTGGGGGCAACTGAAGGGAAGTTTTCAGCATTCGTTTAAAGCAATGCTTCAAAACTATTTCAGGAAACTGTATTTTGCTAGACGTTAAGGGAAGAGCATTCTGCTCCCAGCAATTTCCTCTGCCAGTTTGATTTAGTTTCTGACAGCGTGGGATCTTTTTTCTCTGAATAACAATACTGTAGTTCTTATTTGCTAGGACATTTTTTGAAGACTTGCGTTTCCAATGCTATCAAAAACAGTGCAGGTGGTTGCTTAAAATTGTATACCATTCCCTATAGTACACAGCTATTCAATTCCCAGCAAGAAGTATTGGTATGAAATAACAATATCTTTCAAGTTTCAGTTTCCAAAATGGCGCATCTGAAAAACATGTTTATTAGTAAAATGTGTGGATTTTTAACAAAAAACGATTAGTACATTCAGTGATACATTCAGTGATAATATGAAGTAATTGATATTGCAATTTGTATTTGTTGGGAAACACAGATCATCTGTTCTCTCCACTCGCGTCATACCACATACAAACAGTAAATATATTACACAATTACTCGGTCTGGGATAGTGGAATGACGCACTTGCCAACCGTATGGATTTTGCCTGCAGGAGACTACTTTTGAAGTAGTCCTACCTGCTATAGATGTTAGTTCCAGATCCAATCACTTTCAGGGCAAGTGCAAAGATAACTCAGGAATGGTCTCATTTACACTCCAAGCTCTTCTTTGAACGGTCTGTGGAGTGTGTATTTTAAATACTGATTTGTAGGCAGACAAAATAAGCTCATAAAAGACTAGCACATGACCTTCATGTTCCTCTTCCCCCTCCGAGTGCTTACTTGCGAGTCGCCAACCTCCATGATTGGAACCCTTTTTTTTATAGTCACCACCTCCTCCCCTCTGGGAGTATTAAACTCAATCAAATCCATAATTTACCATTTACAAATTGCCCTGCCTTCATTCAGGAATCTGATTGTACTACAATGCTGTATGCTGTTACAATTATTCTCTCATGGCAAGACTTCTGAGGGGCAATGCTAGTTGGATCCCTGGATAGCATTCATATCAACTTGGAGTTGGACGGTCTCAAGGATGAGCAACTCCTGGGTCTCCTGCTGGGCGAGGAGAGTCAGTTGAGCATTTATTATAAGTAACAATCATGGGAGAGGAGCAGCACTTCAGCACAAAAGTATGGAGAGTGAGGAATGAGGTACGTTGGCCCTTGTTCCCCTTCCTGACGTGATTATGTAGCAGCATGTTCTGACAGGATCTGCACTGGTGTTGGAGGCATACAGAGTGGATCACAATGAAAGGAAGAGCGCCAGCATGTGCATTGTGTAGAAGCAGCCTGCAGCACTCCGCCCAGGAAATTAAATAAATAAATACAGTAAAATGGCTCCTGCTCTATGCAGGCATATTAGATGATAAAGAGCCATTCTCCCTAGGACAAAGATACCTGGGGGTACATTAGCATGTCTTGGGGACATTATATTCAGTTAATTCGCTGAGCGATCAAGAGGCTACACGAGCTCCCGAAAATTATTACATGAAAGAAAACAAGTGGAAGACACATAGGTCCTTATTACGAGTCTGCCATACAGCCGGACAATTCGATCACATCTACCACTCTGTACCATTGTAGCGAACAAGGAGAGCGGGGGCCGGGGGGTGGCCCCTGCACTGTTGTTCATTACCATGGCATCAGGGTTGCAGTGGCGTCGCCCGCTCAGTCAAAATTAAGTTAAAAACATAATTAAAAAAGGTCCCTGCTGCTCTGGTTCCCATGCACGTAAGTGAAGGGAACCAACATCGCTGAGGGATGGAGGAGTGGGCGGCACACAGTGAAGTGTGCTGCCAAAAGGTAAGGAAGTAGGTGGGGGTGCGGTTTACCAGAAATGCCCGGGTGAGAGAAAACCGAAAGTCATTTTCATTCAGATGACTTTCGTTTTTTTCTCCCTCAGACATTTCTGAGTCAGTTAAATCATGGACAACCTGCAGATGCTCCATATCTCCAGTGGAGTAGACAGTGAAGGATACTGTCAATAAGAAAGCAGGTTATACTTGAAAGAAGATATATACTGTTGCTCATATGTCTTTCAGGACATGCACGGGGCTTTTCACAGCTGGGAAAGACCTCTGGTGAGGGCAATGACTGTGCACCCGTCTTGGCAAATCTGCAATGACAGGTGGAATTATTATCTGACCTAGCCTATGATGGGGCTAAGCCATCAGCCGTAACTATAAGAGTGGTGGTTGCCGTCAGACACTATTTTTAATTCAGAGACTGGCACACAAATAATTATCACAAACCTGAGTCCATGAATATTGCATTTGAAGGCCAGATGTTGTATGGAGACTTTCTGGAAGACAGGGTACTAGAAGTATTAGAAGTATTCAAGGTGGACAAGTATGCCGATAGGTTGCCCTGATGGCCAGGCATGAAGTCACCATACAGAGCCTCCTGTACAAGAATGCATATAAGGATCCACTCAGAGGTAACACATGGCCAGAGAAAAAGACAAGTGCTGCAAAAGCATGGATCACCAGTACCGCAGGAATACAACCAGAAGTCCTGCAGCCAGGACAGTAGGACAAGGTCCACTGGTTATTTTATGTTGGAGGGACCTTTCCATAGACAGATGGGTGAACAACATACTTATGTATGGCCATTGAAACTAATTCTATGGAATATGAGAATGATCTGTACAAGTCATAAGGACACTTCCTAGATGCAGAAGAAGAGGCAGAAGATGACCACAGGAATTCAAAAGTTCTTGGAAACAAAAAGACATTTTGGATTGTATCATTACTTTCTGGATTTTAAAAGGCTGAATGCTATCTCCTTAAAAAAAATCTAACTGGGGATCTTACAACAACTAGTTCTGATTATCAGGGATTATGACTTTCTGGAATTGACAGATATGTAGGACACATACTTCCATGTTCCAATACCCCAGGTCCATCAAACTTTCCTTGAGATTTTAGATAGCACTGTGTTATCTTCAATTCAAGGTACTCCCATTTGGCCACATGTTGGCTCCAGGAGTATTGATTACGGTGTTAGGCCCAGTAGTAGCCTCGCTTCACAAGGAGAGGATCATGTCCTTTCCTTACATCATTGATTAACTGATTGGAGAATCATACATAATGCAACATAAGGAACACATCAAGAAGACTTGCAGAAATTGACATCTCAGGGATTGCTAGCCAACAAGCACAAGTTGCATGCCCATCTCAAGACCTACAGTTCTTCAGAGCCAGATTATGGTTGTCTGGGGGTCAAGTCATCTTGCTGGTGGGCCTGATACAGAATCAGAAATATTGCTATTGGACCCGTTAGATGGAGACCAAGCCACAAACTGCAAGATCCTTTGAGTGCAGGGTCAAAATCTTACTATACAAGACGCAAAAAAAGAAATTGGAGCAATTAGAGGAAAAAATCGCCAAATTCAAATTCATGACAATTGAAAGAAATGTCCAGAAGTTAAACAAATATTTACAGAACTATGGAGAAGAGAAAACATATCCTTACCAACAGGAGACTATTACACAGAACAGCAGCAAGGCAATTACAACAAACAAAATAGATTTGTTACCTTCTCTGGAAGCTCAGCCTCATCCAGCAGCAGTGATCCAAGCACGTCAGGCAACAGCAACACAGGACCTCCTCAACAACATCCTTTTTTTCAAAGGGGCGGCAACAAGGATGTCCCAAAAGGAGACCACATCCCTCAGGCCCACAGATGAGAACCAGACGGTTGTACTCCAATCAATAATGAATAATCAGATCCGGATCTTCAATTTGTCATCATGTTCCATCAACAAAATTGAGAAGAGAATT
Organism: Ambystoma mexicanum; assembly: GCF_040938575.1. Lineage (NCBI taxonomy): Eukaryota > Metazoa > Chordata > Amphibia > Caudata > Ambystomatidae > Ambystoma > Ambystoma mexicanum. The sequence continues at coordinate 1,110,170,349 of NC_090924.1, read as the reverse complement.
CTTGAAAGAGATTTGTCTTTTGTACCATCCACAAAGGCAGAACCCTTCCAAACAGAGCTTGACCTCAAGAGATTCTTCCGGAACATCAGATTGAAGTACTTCTTTGAAGTGTATCTACCGGAACACCGGACTACTTCAGATACATCTGACCAGGACAATGTGCATAAGAACAAAACTGGCTTCAAACCAAAATCAGTCTTTATTCCACCACCTCATACTATACCAGGCGATTTTGATACTTTTGAAAAATTGCTTACCAAGGCTTACCTCGAAGGTCTAAAAAGGAAGAACTAGTATCAAGACAACTTAGACAAGGAAGAAAGGACAGCACTAACAGCGCTGAATAGAGATAAAACAATCACTGTAAAACCTGCAGATTTTAGTGGTGGGATCGTCCTCATGGACACAGTAGACGATGAGCGTGAATGCCTTACCTACTATCAGATACAGAAGCCTATAGGAAGCTCAATCAAGACCCAGGACAAAATTAGTAGACAAAATTTTTAACAAATTACATCCAAGGACACCAGCCTTATATATAATCCCAAAGGTACATAAGAATGCCAACAAACCACCGGGATGACCGATAGTGTCCGTGTGCGAAACCCTTTGTTGGTCAGATGCATTCCCACATTAAGGATACAACAGACACAATACATGTCTTGGAAAAGGTAAAACTATCAAGCAACTGTATCCTAGTGACCATGGACGTAGAATCCCTGTATACCTCCATCCTGCAACAAGAAGGACTAGAGGCTTTGAAAATGTGTCTACACAAAAGACCAGAAACGGCATCAATTCCCACTGCCTTCATTCTCGAATGTGTGAGATTGGCAATGTCTGAGAACTTCTTCCTCTTTAAAGATCAGCTTTATAAGCAATAAAGGGAGTCAGTATGGGGGCCACTTTTGCCCCTGATGTTGCCAATCTTTATATGGCACAGTATGAGGCAGATAATATAACCTCAAACTCCAACCCATACAAGGACAAAACAGCTCTCTGGCGTCGATACATTGACGGTGTCCTTCTAATATGGGCTGGGACCGATGATGAGCTGGCCATCTTCCATCAATGGATCAACCAACGTGACCGTCATATCCAGTTTACCATGCAGTAGGATTTCCATGCAATTGACTTCCTAGACCTACGTATGTATAGGTCAGGAGATACTCTGAAGACTGAACTCTACCAAAAACCCACTGATCGGAATAGTTTGTTGCATTTCACAATCTATCATCCTCAAGGACTCTAATGTAATCGACAGTATGGGCAGTCCCTGAGGATCAGGTGGAATTTCTCTGATAGAGTGAAATATTAATCAAATGCTAATGATCTACAAGCGAGGCTCATCAGCAGGGGGTACCCCAAGAAGTCCATCAGAGAGGCCAGGAAGAGAGGAGCAAATACGGACAGAAACACATGCCTAACCCCCAAGACAAAACACCATTGGACCGATTAGCTTGCGTCACCACCTACAGCCCATTAGGTAACCTGATCAAGAGCGCGGTGAACATAAATTGGCATATGATCAAGCACAAAGGAAACCTATACAAAAAAACTGTTTTGCTTTTAAGAAAAATCGAAATCTAAAGGATGCCCTGGTATGTACAGATAGCAGGACGCCATTATGCGCAGTTACAGGAAACTCCAGGGCTCAACAAGAGCCAAGGGGTAATTACAGGAACTTGCGCAAATGATCAAACCAGGACCGCATATGGGGCGCCGGACCGCATTGCATAGCCTTGAAAAGGACCTACGGGTCGAAACACGTGTCAGCTGACCACATGGCGACATAAGAGCCCCGACTGTATCTATAAGAGGGGTTCTCAATCTAACTAGATGAAATAAACAAACCCTCTTGCAACTGAGCACAAACGTGAGACAACTACTTTGAAAATCAATTTCTTTTGACAAAGCAGATGCGAGGTATCCACATTAACCCCCCTCTCTCTACTAAACAAATGAGGTGTGGGCTACACCTCATCACAAACCTGTGACCTTGCCACCAATATAACATAAAACAGACTTACTAAAATAGAGCTTAGCAAGGTTGGTTCCACCTCTAGGGCCCCCGTTCTCCTTTTTTACATTCGTACAATGACTCCACAAATAAACGAAACTCAATGTGGGACTTACCTCCTTTAAAGGGCCACTGCAATTGTGGACATTGTATCGCATGCGACTTTACAGACACAAAGAAAATTCAACCATAAAAACATCCACTGGGAACCCACACAAATTGCATTAGCAAACATGTCATCTATATCATAGAATTCCCGTGCAAGCTCCTATATGTGTGCAAAACGATCAAAGCAATCAAACAAAGCATATCAGAACACAGATCCTGCATCAAGAACAAGGTACTGAACAAGCACTACATCAAAATGGGTCATTCCAATAAAGACATCAAATGGTTTGTGTTTCAACAGATGACACCACAGAGACAAGGGTAGGTATCAACAAAGCTCTGACCCAGCTGGAACAAAGATGGATGCACTGACTGAACACAGTGAAAGAAGGTCTAAATATAACTGTTGAATGGAAACACTTCTGGCATCCCTGAGAATGCAACTTCACCACCATCATCATATTGAGGCACGAAATAGAATTGCACTATACTTAATATCGTGGATTGCCACTGAGATGGTTCCACATTATGACACAGGGTCTATCAATATTCATTAATAAAAATTTTCTAACATCAATATATACATTGACATTTATCCTAATTTCAGAAGTAGACTGCACTCAGATAGGAAAACATGTTCTAGAATCAAATGTCATTGCCTAGAAGGAACTTACAAAAACATTTTTTCCCATAGATACTGCATATGTAACATTTTTAGTTTGCAGTTTCTTTGTGTTCTGAATTGCCTAGCAAATATTGTACACAAATCGATACCCCGGATATGGTTTTATGTAAGATGTCTCGACTAATACATGGAATGTCAATAATGTATATACAGACTGTGGTTGTGTTCACAATGTGAACCATGCTCTGTTTTATATTCTATATTATTTTTTTCAAAATTTGATTCTATTCTGTCTCCACTGGATCAGTGAAAGATCACACAAGTAATGGTTGAGTCATCATAAATGGAGAGCTCATTTATTTCAAAAAGTACTATGTACTAAGTTGTGCCAAGTTCATTAAGGACACACCGAGACACGTAGTATTAACCCGGTTAGAATTCCCCATTTTCTCCAACGGGACATGTGTCAAACCCCATTAATATCAGGTTCTAGACATGGAACAATCGCCTTTATAACGTGGGTCAGACCACAAAACTGTTTATTAATATTGGAAAAAGCCAAGGAATCTCGCCGCCTAGGCAGGCAAAAAGTACTAATTCTTAATTAAGTCATACATATCAGCCTGGCTTGACCGTGCCAATACAACCGCATTGGCATTGTGCAGACGCCGCCCTGCATTGTCATGGTAGCGCGGTTACTGCTTGCAGCAGTCCGTTGCGGCCACAAAGAGATTCTAAAAAGGCGGCTTTAGTGTATCTATGCCGACATTACCAAGGCAACGGTGCACGGCACCCCTGAACAGGCACACGGCTTTAGCACTCCGCGTTCCAGTAAGACAGAGCTGCTCGCTGATTCATTTTGCTCAGAACATAACAAGTTCCCAAAGGTAAGGAAGTTCTGTGGACCATGGGCTCTATACCTCCTTGTTCCCCAGTGGTACAATTCCATGTTTGAGCACGCCGTTAACCAAGGTGGGTGGCACAATTAATCACTTAAGCTTTCAAGGCCATTCCACACTCACGCACGGGCACATGCCTCTTCCAGTATACAGCGTATTGCCCCATTGCTCACTAAGTGGATCAGTGCACACAGCCAGCATGGTCACTATTTACGATTATGTTTGTGCTTCGTTACTCCACATTAACTGAGGACTAGCACGTCTCACTCCCACTCTTCCCACTTGTAGCCCATGCACAGGGAACCCAACACCCATCGAGCACAGTAGGAATTACACCATTAAGTAGCTTTTTTACTAGGTGTTTTTTTTAAGATCTTCTGAATGACTATTACTGCAGATGCTTGCATATGCAAGGCAGCGACTCAGCTAAAGGGGATTCAATCTCCTTTTTTCTGATTCCCCCAGTTTTGGAATCATACCCCAGCGGAACTAATCACACCAAGGACATGGATCCACACGTCCATCATTAATACTTCAAGATCTCAAGCCCAGGGAATGCCCTTCATTGGTAAGACCAATACCGTGACCAATGCACGTATTACATGTATGCAGAATTTGGATTGAAGACCCACCACTACACTAACAATACTGTGGGTTCTTTGCCTTTGTCTTGTTACCCCATAGGCAGCCGGACACACAAGAAACACCACATAGAATGTTGGCCACAATCTCCCAGACTTTGTACAGGGGAGATGTTACCAGCATATGCCATAGCAATACTGACCACACGGTAATACCAGTGACCCATTTCATTCAAATGGTCACTTAATTGTTGCAAAATGTAACCTTAATATGCTCCAGTAAATAATGATAGTTAACTCTGAAACCACATACATTCTGAACCACTTATCTCTTGTCATTTTGGTTGACAGTGAACAGTAGGACACCTCCGGTTTTACCTGTTTTTTCTGTTCTGATGAAGGCCAACCACTTGCCAGCTCAATTGAACAGCTGCTGATATTGGCCAAAACACAGTAGTCTCAACAACCTTCTTATTGTCTCCAGTTTGTATCACCAACACTGTCAATTGTGTACTGTGATGTACTTTACATACATGTTATTTGTAGATTGGGTTCCCTAGATGTTGTAAGGGATGATACATGTTCACTGATATCTAACTCCAGTCAACGTGATCATATACATTTTTATGCATTAAAAGTTTTGGGGCGAAATGCTTTCTTTTGGCCCACACAGCACTCTGGGCTAATGTGTTTTCTTCATGTAGAGGCAATATGATGAATGTATGTAATTTCAGCCACCCTGATCATTGTGTCATTATATAGTTTCAAACCTACCTGGGTATATCAGGGCCGAGCCAGGAGCCCTAGTTTTTTCTATAGGGTCATAATGCAGCCATTGTTTTGTAGTTCTTGGGCCATGTTATACAAATCAGACATCTCAGAGACCACCTTCTTAGTCATGAAAACCCAGAGTAGCAAGACATGGAGTTCAGACCCCTTTATCACAGTAATTGAGGTACACTATCAGCTGGTGGATGGATAGTTCAGGGGCAACACGCTTGCCTTGAAAGCAAGACAACACAGAGCAACACACATCTGAATCCTGGTCCTGTGCTTACCGACTGGTTTTCGGTATTAAGCACATTTTGAAAGATTAATGAATTAAATTAATTAAAAGAAAAATCCTCTTAATGTAGTTTCCCCACCTGGGGTACACAGATATCATTCTTAAAACAGTTGCCAGTGGCATGTGTTGGGGCTATACTAGGGCAGGATCAGTAGCAGGGAAAAAGTAGCAATCGGGAAGCAAGCAGATGGTCCAATTGGAGGGAGCTCAAAGCCATCAATAGAGCATCATGATGTTTGCCCAGTAGATCCTGTGAAAGTCTGCAATAGTAAGGACAGACAACACTTAGTGACAGCATATGTGAACAGGCAGGGGGATACCTATTCAAAATGTGTGAATATGTTAGAATGGGAGAGAGGTGCATAGACAGAACAAACATGATTTTCCTCAAAGCAGTGTGTATCAGGGGATTGGATAATGTAGAGGTAGACCAACTGAACAAATTGTTTCCTTAACCTTAATGGGAACTGCATGCTCGGTTATTTCATCAGATTTACAGGACGTTTGGTCTGCCACTTCTGGATTTATTTGCATCCCAGTATGTGAAGATCCCTTCCCTTTTTCCTGGTTCGTTTCAGAGTCGGCATAGTGAGTAAATGCCACAACAGGGATCATTGTCTGCTCCCCCACCTCTCCCTCTTCTTCCCAGGTTACTAGTTAGTATCCAAAACTCTGATCTTGGTAGCCCAGGTGTGACCAAGGAAATGATGTTACGCTCTTCTCCTTAAACTACATTTGCATATGGCAAGCGCAGTTCAGGATGTTAACTTCATCCACGCAAAAATCTATGAAACACAGCAGAACAATGTAATGCCACCAATTGGAGAATGGTTAAGGTCACACACAATGTGGTTTGCCCACTTTTTTCTGTTCTACAGTTTTTGCAAGAAGGCTTCAAACTGGGATTAGCTGTGTCATCACTAAAGGTGACATGAGAAGCAATTCGAGCATTTAGGAAGCCATTTGGCCAGAATTCACATGGGCAAGGTTTAGTGGCACATTTGTTAAAGAGTTTCTCCAAATCACTTCAAAGGCTCTAGCTGGGTTGTCAGCCTCTGATTTACCACAAGTACTAAGAACACTTCACGTCCCTACTTTACAGCCTCTGGAATCTAGTAGATTAACACTTCTGACCATGAAAGTGTTTTTTGGTGGTAACCAATTCCACCAGGACGTTAGGAGACACTGCATTATTTAACCCACCATTATTACAAATTCTTCCAGATTCCCTAGGCATGCGCTACAATTCCTGTGTTAATTCCAATGTTTCTTTCAGAATTTCACATATCACATGACGTGACGCTTCTGGCATTTTTTAAGAACCCTTCATCCCCAGAAGAAAATAAATGGCATATGTTGGATGTTAAAAGAGCAGTGTTAACTTATATGGACAGAACAGAGACAATTAGGAAATTAGGCAGTCTCATTGTGACTTTTCAGGGATAATGACCCTGGCAGAAATGCATCAGTCTCGTGCACTAGCAGTCAAATTAAAGGGACTATCATGGAGGAAGATACTGCAGTGGCATATCTCTTTTCCCCAGTGATGCTGGGTAGACCAACAAGGACATGTGGGAGTCCCAGTGAGTTCATACTTAAGACATATTAAGAGCAGCAACGTGTCGATGTCACAACCGTTTCACCAATACAGATCCCCATTCCACCACATTCGACACTGGGGTGTTGATTGTTGTGTATTTGGGTAATAGCCATGCTCACCTGGGCATTGGATCATTGATAATATAGTTAGTATGTATTGCTTTAATTATAATACAACAAATGAGAAGTTGTGTCACTTGTTTGTTCATAAGAAAACAGTGATTTAATTACACAATTGAAACCTGCCACGTGTTTTGACTGAACATGGGTCTTTTTCGTGGCGTGTGTTGTGCATGAGAGTGGTGATATGGTATGGTGCCCCAATTAAGATCCCTTACTCCAGACCCATATTGGGCCAAAACACGTGTTGTCTTCAAGTGTGTAATTAAATCACTGTTTTCTTACGAAGAAACAAGTGACAAGACTTCTCATTTATTGTATTATAATTGAAGCAATACATACTAACTATATTATCAGTGATCCAGTGCCCATGTGAGACTGGCTCTTACCCAAACCCACTGCAAACTCGCATCAGGCTACACTCTTAATAATCATTAAGCGGAAAGTGGGAGAGAAAGTGGTCTGCCGTGGCCGGAGTCTTTTATTGCTGGCTACCATTGGAGTCGGGGCTACTTAGGGATGCACTGAGCTGAAGCCTTTCTTAAGCCATTTGGTCCACAGAACGCAGAATGGAAAGTGGGAGAGAAAGTGGTCTGCGGTGGTCCATGGTAGTTGAGGAAGTTGTGGCTAGACGTTCTCCCGCAATTAAATAAGTGTTCGCAGTGGGAGGTTGATTGGTTGTTTGGACTATTCCCCCCTCATCCTCGCCCTCATCTTTATATTTTTGGCCTTGAGGTGGTGATTGCGTGGGTTCTGGTCCCGTCTAGCTGCCTGAAAGACTGTATTTCGCACGCAGGGAGGTTCCTTGACTGTACTGCATTTTCACTTTAAAACTCGCCCCATTTCCATTAACCAGATGGACGTTAAGAAAACAAGAAAACAAGATATGGCCTTTGAAGTACCTCGTCTTTAAGAGGGAAACAGAGATATAGTCTGCCCCCTCAGGCACAGGGAAATCTTGGCCCGCCTTGAGCTAGCAAAGGAAAAAAAAGGAAGCAACAGGGTAGGCTAAACAAATAAATATTATGGGCTATTTCAAAAAAATGTTTGTTCCCCTCAATGCTCAAAGAAACTCTGATTTCCCCGCCTACATCGGTTAGCAAGTTGTGGGAATCATCAGATGCACAGCCCTCTTCCCTGGCCAATTCTTTCATAATCGACAGCAATAGATCTCTCCTTAACCTTTGTGAAAACTTTAGGAGGAAATCTTTGGGCTTGGAGTAACCTGAATAAATTGGCTTCTGTGGCCATTAGTGTTGATGAAGATAGTGAATTTGAAATGGATACAACATACAGTGATGACCTGTATTTTGGTGAGGGCGAGGGTGGTTGGCCAGTGCCTATGACCTGAGGCTGAAGGGACATCAGAGTGGATTCCAGTCTTACATCCCCAAAAACTATCAGCCTAGGCATGAAGGTCGTGTGTTGGGCACGTGGCTAAACATACCACAATTTGCAATTTGACGAGACATGTATGATTTCTTGGAACACACAAGGCCATAGCTCCTTTTTGGTAAACCCGGAGGGGGTTTGCAAAGTTGAAGAATGCTAATATATTTTTGTTGCAGGAGACTTGGCTGACTAGCTGGTTTGCATTGGATGGTTATACCCTGCTCTTCAGCCTTTCCAAGATCCCGATTGTGGTCTGCCTGAAATGTGGACTTTGTATGGTGGCGAATGCGGGGTAAGGGTTAAAACCCCTTCCGGGTGAACAGTCCCATCCACATTTTCTTTGTGGGGTTATGTTGTACCCTCCATTTGATACACGCCCCTCACTCTTAATCACACTATACGAACCCCCAGATGGTAGTTGTACTTCTATTTTAATGAAATTGGTTAAGGATTCCCTTAGAGAATGGCTTGCGCAAAACCGCAAGAGTAAAATCATTGTAGCCGGCAATTTTAATACAGATTGCCTGACCGAGGAGGGCTGGGGAGGGCTCCTAAGCCCCAAAGGTGGAAAAGTTATTGGTGTGAAATGTTTTTGGAATTTGATATGCATGCCTTGCTACAGCAGGAGGGAGGTTTAGGACCATGTGGTCCTATTATTTATATTCAAGTAGGATTGATTTCCTTTTTTATAAATGATGTACTGCAGCAGTGCAATCCGGCGGGAGATGTGTCTCCTACCCATTTAAGTGACCATGCAGTTCTCTCCATGACATTCCCTGCCGGTCATAGGCCAAAGGACATACTAATGGTAAATTCGGGGATAAATCGGAAGGGTAATCGCCTACGTTGGACGACCTTCAACATTAGGAAATTCAATCATACGTTCGCACATTTAGATATACCCAAAACTGAGACTTTCGCCATTAATGACTGGCAGTTGGATGGCCTGGTGAGACTGTTTGGTCATGACACCCCAAAACATTTTCTAAGATTTAGACCTAATGATTCCCAGGGGTATCTATGATGTTGAGATTTAAAAAAGGAAGAGGGAGCGAAATAAGGATCTGAGACTGATTCAAAATCAAGAGGGCCTAGAATGGGTTGAGAGGAATGAATAAAGCCGCCTCATGAAAAGCATTTTAAATTGTGGTTGGCCAGTCAGCGCAAGTTGGTACTATATAAATAATCACAAAAATGTGATTATTGGCATCTCAGAGGAAGCATGGACGTCCCACATAAAGAATATATCCTGGGACGCTAGGGAGATATTTGACGCCATTCAAACACACTATATGAAAGATACGTGGGTTTGGAACTACCTCAATGAAATGGACCTTGTGGCAACTATAAACAGCTTGAAATCTTCTGAGGCCATAGGGCCTGATGGTATGAGCAATATGGTTCTTAAGGAGGATCTCTCCCTTTGGGCAAACATTTTATATCTACTTTTTTCCCTCATTTGCGAGATCGGTATAATACTAGGGTCTTGGAGGCAATCAGTCTTGGAACCGGTCCATGAATCGGGCCCGTGGATATTCCCTCATATGTTAGCTATGTTGGATACCTCATCCAACATTTTCTCAAGCTTATTGCTGGGCATCTTGACAACTTGGGTCAAAGGAAGGGGGATTCTTCATTATTCTCAAACAGGCTTTAGGAAGAATATAGTACCACTCACACGATTTGGGTTATCCAGACTCTCATATCTTACTCTTGGCACTATGAGGAGTCTCCCTTATTTGTTTGTTTTGTCGATGTTCGGGTGCCTTTGACTGTGTCATTCATAGCGGACTCTGGAGGAAGTTAATCGGTTCGGGCATTGATCCGTCACTGCTATAGTTCCTTAGGATGATATACTCTGATACAAAGGTGTATAAGACCATATATGGAATAAAGGCACAATAACCATATACTAATGACACGTCAGTCATGAGGTTCATTTCCCAAACAAGTCTGGTTCATTTTCAGAGTATCTCAATCGGCCGACTGGATCTTAACGCCTCACGACGTGTGTTCACAGACACCTTGAGATGAGAGAGAGTGAGCAGGGGTAAAGCAGTAATGTATGTACATAATACATCATCATTCTACAGCATTATTTGGTCCGCCCCTATACGTGACATACAAGCTAGGGTTAGGTAATTTGAAAGCTATGCCAGTTATGCACGTAACTTCATTCAGTCTAAACATTTGGTATTTCTAGCCGAGGCTGCAGAGACAGCTTTCTGTTATGGGGAACACGGGGAATCGGCACAGGGAAGGATATCATGTTCTAGCAGGGAGACATTCCAACTAACGTTATCTATTTGCTGCGCAAATGGGCTAAGGGCCAGACAGTTCTGAAGCAGAGAAAATACCATCCTTCGTGAAGGAGCACCGTTAGTTGCATATAATTCTTATTTAACTGCCTTCTACAACAGTGTCTGTAAGACAGGCTGGCACCTGGGCTGCTGATTAGTCGCGGCTTCAAGCCTTTACAGAATAAGGAAAACAATGCATTTCTGCAGGGGTTCACATTCCTGCCTACGTTAGCATTCAGAGTTCAAGCTGTGGCCTTGCACCGTGTTTGGATCTGAAGCACAGAATATAGTTGCAAAGCGTTACAGTAAAGAAAAATGGCAGGCAGATAATATTGTGTTCAATACCGCATTTGTAGCCTTTTAGAACTTTTCGGGTTTCTTTTCCATTGTTATTTTCCAGGCGATATACTTGATTCAGCCACTACGGCTTCACTTGTTCTTTTCGTGTCATTTGAACGACATTCCGGGTACGTCCACGCAACCCTCCATTAGGTATGTGCTTTTATCATGCTCATCACTCATACCACTGTTTTTCCAGTTTACTTGATATCTTACATAAATGGTTTTCTTAACAGGAGTCCATCAAGATTCTGTTAACCTTAGTTATGCACGGTAAGGTTTTCGAAGTATCATTCCGCCTTACTTGACTCTCTCCTGCTCCCAGTGCTTCCCCTTTTGGGTAGTCTATCTATTGTCAGTCATCCTTCGTTATTTCACTGTCCAGACCACTGGTTTACTGGTTCTATTTAATGGCTTAAGTGCCATCACAGCATTTACTTTGATTTAGCACTATGGTGCGTTCGTTTTTCTTTTTTAGAGATAACATTTTCTCACCACTATTCTTTCATAGGTGCTTGATCTGCATGTATGATGAATTTGGTGCCTTAGGACCATATAGGACACTTCACCAATGTGGATGTACATGCATGCATACTGCAACAATTATTATATCAGTATTCATTATGATGTTGTTTCTTTTTCTTGTGTTATCGCAACCGCCTTCGCAACTTCTGTTCTTCCCTCCCCACCTGACACATGGTATGCCAAATTCTTTCTTTACTTTTTCATTTGATTTACAACTTTTTGCTTCAATACTTTCTTGACAATATGTACTTAGGGGAAATGTTCTATTCCTTATGCAATGTTGGACAATGTCATTTTCTTTTGATGTGCATTTAATCCCAATATTGTTACCTTATAATTTTGATGTGTATATTAACATTGCAATTTCTGTTTCAATTTTGTTTTTTGTACTTATTATTTTGTTCTAACTATTCAGCCTTGAAGACGACCTGTGTGTCGAAACATGTGTCGGCTGTTCTTGATCTAATTAAAACATTTAAATATTATTGTATTTGTCATAGCGTAATTGTGTAAAGCGCAATTCCACCCCATCTCTCATCAAATCATGCCAATGATAATGGGCTGGTAATTAATGCATCAAAAACCAAGATCCTTATATTTGGAAAACAGGAGCAAAAGAACAACACCTTTTTCTGGTTGGTGGGGGACTCTCAAATTGAGTGGATTGACATGTACAAATATCTAGGAATACAGCTGTCTAATGACCTGTCTTGTAAGCCTCTATCAAGTAGTATCATATCTAAATCCTGGAAGAAGTGGATGGTCCTGAGAAAGATTATCAACAGGATTGGTGGAGGCTCAATTAAAGCAAAGGGTCGATTCTATAGGATTGCAATTGTTCCAGCCATCCTATATGCGCTAGAGGTGTATCCTGAAGACACCATTAAATAGCTGATGCCTCTTGAATGTAAAATATTACGTCCGCTACTTGGTCTAATTTGTGTCACACTGGTTGAGGCGATCAGACTGGAACTTGGGCTATTATCACTAATAGCCTATTGGTAAATTGCGACATGTAGACTTTGGGCCAGTATAGCGTTTTCAGAGGAAACAAGTAATCAGCTGTTGAGAACTGCCTTGTCACATCAGACAAGGAGCTCACAAAGTATTTGGTTCACAGACTTAGACCGCATGATTAGTAATCACTTTTCTGCAATCGGGGTATAGCAACATCCAGCCAGTCTCATAGAGTTTCATCTCTCTGGTCTGGTTAAAAAAAACATGGAACACGAGCGTATGCAGTCTCTATCAAATCTTTCAGAGAAACCTAAATACGAGAAATATACACACAAGGGTGGATTCACAGATAGACCACGTAACTACTTAATTAAGTGCTATTCCTCCATGCTAATATGTTTCATAGTATATCTGAGACTCAAACTTTTACCTGTACTCAGTAATACAAGGATTGGATTGGGATCCAAAGAGAAGATCGGATTTCTAGAATATGTAAAATAAATATTGAAATGACGAGATATGTCCTCACCAACTGTTGCTCATTGGCTAACCGTTTTAAAAAATGTTATGTGGAATTCCGGAATTTTGTCTCGGACCAGCTTTGGAGCGCCATATACGGTGCCCAATCACTCGTGATTACCACGGCAGCTTTCCACATATGGAACAGGATTAAGGATAGACTGATTTAATACTGAAGCTATTGTTGCCTGCACTTTCCACTAAATGCTCTTTGATAGCAATGCCGATTTGCTTTAATCAAGTCTTGTTTAAAAAGGGGAAAACCCTGGTTTCAATCATTTAATGCCTGTTTTATGTTTTCCGGAATACTGTGTTTTAACTTAATGTGAAATTGTGTTAAGCTGTGATGTTTATCTTTTGTATGTGCAAAGGTTGTATAACCATAGGCACAAATAAATAAAAAACAAACAAATAAATGATCATGATCAGCACAGTGATCAGTATATTCTAGTGCTCTACCACCAATTTGGGTGTTGATTGTTGTCAGTTGAAATAAAGCTTCTGAATACATTTGTCATCGGGTTTTCCTGCAGGATATTTGTGGTGAGAGAGTTTTCTTGGACCCATTCGTCTCTAAATGCTTTGGTATACCTCACAAGTGAGGACTGGGAGACGGACGAGGGATGTGGAGATAATGCAGTGAAGACGTTACTGTAATGTCATTACTTATAGGGCTACCCTCTCTCGTCACATCACTTAGGACCTGCTACTCCCACCTTGAGAGTATGTATGGGTGCATATTGTACTTGGTCAGAAGTAATTCAAATTAGGGGTCTGATTGTTTTGCCCAGAGGAAAGAAGAGGAAATATTGAAAAACAAATTCCTGCCATCGAGGCTAATGCCTCTCAAGTGAGTACTCTGACGAGGAAGAGGAAGACTGGGAGTAATGAAAATGACCAGTAAGAAATCTCCTTATCTGACGTTCTTTACACCATTTCCTCCCTTCCTTGTCTGCCTGCTGCTGTTGTAGTTGTCTTGTTTTTCACAGTATGTTAATCTACTTCCCGCTTTAAATACAAATGTGTTTCAGTCATCTGCATTTACAAGTCGTTTGTCTATTTGAAGGATGGCAGATGAAATGCAGGGAGGTATCTCTTCTTATAGTCTACTTTATTAGTTTTCTTTAGCTCGGAAATCATGCTGCAGGGATTTCTGAGATCAGAAGCATCGTCTCTGACCAAAATGTCATATTATGCCAATTATGATGTCATCATTACACGTTGTTGACTCCACCTGAGGAGCACACCACGAGTTAGTGGCCTCAAAGACAGAGTAAATGGCCAGAGTGAAGAAAGATATTTGAAGGTGGTGTATGGGTTCTTAAATTATAGAACAGCCCAGGGTGGAGTCAATAAAAGTATCATGACCCACGTCACTCATAATATTATATAGCATAGTTACTCATTAAGTGGCCATACAGAGTCCTTGTACATGAAATCCCATGATCCCTAGTCAAAATATTCAATGGTGAAGAATCATTAGAGCTGAAATCCAAAACATCAGGAGGTTGGGGGCCAGATAATAGTAAATACTATGTATAAGTAGTTTCCAATGAAGCAATCTACCGCAATGAATTGAAGGAAACTGGCTGCAGTTCCACAGAATGGTTCAGCAGATAATGGCATTAAGAGGAGGATCAGTAAAGATACAGATGGAGACTACTTGCAATGGGGAAGTGATGGAGGCGTGAACAAGTATGCAGGAAGAGGAGAGAAGAATGTGCAGCTGCGAAAGATTCACATTTGGAAAGGGTAACGGAGCTCTGTTTATTTTTTGTTTGTATTAATAATACAATGATGCAGATAGTCCATCTCAGACAGTGTGCTCTGCTAATCAGACCCCCCCTTTCAGTTTTTTCCACGCTAAAAGCATAGGGAACACATATGCACTGCTGCATCAGTCTCCTGGTCAGTATCTCTGCTCTTTAGTGGCACAGAGCAGGTACAGAGCTCACATCAGTCCTGTTTAACAGCTGCTGTGACAGGAAAGCCACTTTAGAAAGGTGCTGCATTTAAATTTGCACCTTTGATCCAAAACCATAATAATTGAGTAGACCTCACAGTCTTGTGGCAGGTTAATATTTAAATATAAGCTATACCTGGGTGTGGTATGGTAAGAGATGTTTCACATAATTATTACATCTACATCATACTCATGTCAACACTGTGAGCTCAGGAACACTATGGGAAGGCTGTGTGTATTCTCTCCAGACTTTGGCCCTCATTATGACCCTGGCGGTAAGTAACGGTCATTACCGGTATGGTGCAATTAACGTGTCCGTGCTGGCCAGATACCGCTAAAAGCGGCACATTACGACATCTCGGGCACGAGCATTACGCCATGCCGGTAACGTAATCACCGCCATGCCGGTAAAGTCCTAAAAACGCCACTTATTGGCATCGTATGCCGTGTAAATAGCACGTCTGCCACCCTAGCTATCGATATTAGCGGTTACCGCTAATAGCGGTGACCGCAAATAGCAGGAACCGCAATTAGCGGTGACCGTAAATAAGTGGATCCGGAAGTTGCGTCATCGCACAGGAGCGGGAAAGAGCACGGCGGCCATCTTTAAAAACACAATCCATTGCCAACCTCTTCAACCAGTGGACACCTGACCTTCACATCCTCTACAAACCTTCTCCTACACCCATCAATCATCAGAATGCCTAAAGTTCTGAAAAAAAACGGAGATCGGCTGCGGCAGGAGTGCTTTTCTAGGGAGGAGCTTACTATGTTGGCTGAAACCCTACAAGAGCATGCTGATGTGGTATTCTCAACATAGATGAACAGACCGGCGATCATGAGGAAGAAGGCCATATGGGCCATGGTAGCCCTGAGGGTCAGTGCAGTTGGCACAACACCCCAAAATGCAAGACAGTGCAGAAAAAGGTGGGATGATCTACGTCTCCGTGTCAGGAGTATACTGGCAGCGAATAGAAATCTGGGCATGGCGACGGGCGGAGGAGCTGATTCGCCCATCAAAATGCAGCCGTGGGAGGAGATATGTGCCGCAGCCATAGGCACAGAGAACATAGAGGGGGTCGGAGATATGGAGAGAGGAGCCCCGACATCAGGCGACGCAGGTAGGTGCCTTAAATCCAGCCATGCAAAACTCACTCAAGACCAGATTTTTGGGGAGTGCAATGATGCCTAACAGGGTCAACACGACACATTTTCATTTCGATTGATTTGGATTCAGACTTCATGATTTTCTGTTTGTGTTTTGGACTTGCTGCATTTCATCTTTTTTTGATACATTTTTTCATGTTTTCATTTCATTACATTATTTTTCTGTACAATACATTTTGTTTTATTACTTTGATGTGTGGTATTCTCTCATTGGTTTCATGCATGTCACAGTGTAGGTTTTCACAATCACCAGCACCCATTGTGGGTTTGTGACAAACATGTGTTGATGTACATTCTTGCCATTTGGGTTGTATCATGTAATGGCCATTTCAATGTGGGGTGGATGGGATACTTGGTTGGGTCTTTGCACAGGGGTGGCGTGCGGTGGGATTTGGGAGGCCATGAGGCACAAGATTGTGGATCATGATGACGTGTTGGGGGGACATGAGTCCGGCCCTGAGCCTCACTGCTGGGTGGGTGGGGGTCCAGGGGGACATGAGTCGGGGCCTGCTGGCAGGTGCCCATCACTGCTGGGTGGGTGGGGGTCCAGGGGGACATGAGTCGGGGCCAGCTGGCAGGTTCCCGTCAATGCTGGGTATGTGGGGGTGCTGGGGGACATGAGTCGGGGCCTGCTGGCAGGTGCCCGTCAATGCTGGGTGGGTGGGGGTGCTGGGGGACATGAGTCCGGGCCTACTGGCAGGTGCCCATCACTGCTGGGTGGGTGGGGGTGCTGGGTGACATGAGTTGGTGATCACTAATGCATGGTGACATGTGGGCTGGCTGGGAGGCATGCCCATGGTGGATGGGCTGCGTGTGGAACATGACCAGGGGTGCAGGGTAGTCCCCTGTGGTGTGGGCTGCCTGCAGAGGCCATGGAGGGGGTAGAGGGGACACCTGGGAGGACCCACACTGCAAATTCACATGTGGGACTCCCCGTGCACCCCACTGGATACACATACCCCGCTCTGACAGCGAAATCGCATGTGAAATTCCCCTGAACCCCAGTAATACACATACCCCGCTCGCACAGGGCCAATCGCGTGTGAAACTCCCCGCAAACCCCAGTAATACACGTACCCCACTCGCACAGGGCCAAACAAGTGCGAAACTCCCTGCGAACCCCAGTAATACACGTACCCCACTTGCACAGGGCCAATCGCGTGTGAAACTCCCCGCGAAGCCAAGTAATACACGTACCCCGCTCGCACAGGGCCAATCGCATGCGAAACTCCCAGCGAACCCCAGTAATGCACGTACCCGCTCGCACAGGGCCAATCGCGTGTGAAACTCCCTGCAAACCCCAGTAATACACGTACCCCTCTCGCACAGGGCCAATCGCATGTGAAACTCCCCGCGAACCCCAGTAATACACGTACCCCGCTCGCACAGGGCCAATCACGTGCGAAACTCCCCGCGAACCCCAGTAATACATGTACCCCGCTCGCACAGGGCCAATCGCGTGCGAAACTCCCTGCGAACCCCAGTAATATACGTAGCCCGCTCGCACAGGGCCAATCGCGTGTGAAACTCCCCGCGAACCCCAGTAATACACGTACCCCGCTCGCACAGGGCCAATCGCGTGTGAAACTCCCTGCAAACCCCAGTAATACATGTACCCCGCTCGCACAGGGCCAATCGCGTGTGAAACTCCCCGCGAACCCCAGTAATACACGTACCCCACTCGCACAGGCCCAATCGCGTGTGAAACTCCCCACGAACCCCAGTAATACACGTACCCCGCTCGCACAGGCCCAATCGCAGGGGTGTACATGTGTTCAGAGGGGTGAGCGGGGAGTTTTACAGGCGTTTTCATGGTTGGGGGGCTGTATGCTGGTCCACTGGCCTGTGCACCATGTATGGGATTAGTGCGCTGTGCATGGTGCACAGGAAGGGGTTGGGGGCGTAACTGGTGCTGCTGCAGGGTCGTTGCACCACTCTGCACCACGGCTGGTTTTGGATGTTGAAATCCATGAATACGCAGTGCCGGAAATGGATTTTGGCGCACGCGGCTGGCACAGACTGTCGCATGCGCACACTGTGCGCCATCCGCGTGCGCCACTTGTGCGCTGAATTCTGTGAATTACCCCCTTGATCTGTTAGACAATCAGCTCCTACAACAAGCACTTGAAAAAGTCGCTAACTGCTCCAAGGAAGCAATAAGCTGGCTAGCCTCCTTCCTCGAGAACAGAATATCCCGAGTACATTGGGGAGACAAATTCTCTTCTGAATTTAACATCTTCTGTGGGGTATCACAGGGAGCTAATCTGCCCCCACTGCTCTTTAACTTGTAAATCCATTTCTTATCTGAGTTACTACAACATCTCCAGGTGTTCTTTATCAACTATGCTGACGATACTCAGCTGGTCCTGCAATTGAGTAGGAACTACGCCAAGAACAGTATGAGACTAAACACACTTTATGAATATATCGAAGAATGGATGGACAACAACTGGATGTGCCTGAACAGCAATAAGACCGAGCTAATGGTTTTTGGTTCCACGCAGGCACGTGCCAAACTCGCCTCTGACTATCAGGCATTTCAAATCAAAGAACACCGTATCGTAGTGGCAGGTAAGGTTAAAACACTCTGCATGACATTGGAAGCCTCCCTCAATGCACATGCCCAAGCTATGTATGTTAGCAAAAATTGTAATTATTACATCAGACTCCTTAAAGCAATTATACCCCTGCTTAGTGAAAAGAATTGTGCCACAATAGCCAGAGCTACCATCCTGTCGCGTCTGGACTATGGAAACGCACTTCTTGCAGGAGCAAGTAAACAAAGCATGCACACATTTCAACTGGTCCAAAATAACGCAATCAGAATGATTAAACTAAAAGTGAGAAGTGAACACATCAGTGAAGCTAGACGGGATCTCCACTGGCTGAGAATGGTGGACCGCGTGCAATTTAAGGTCATGTGCCTAACACACAAGTGCCTCTATGGCAAAGCACCAGCCTAGCTGAAGTGTAAACTCACTTTCTACAACCCCTCCAGGGCTCTAAAATCAGAAGCCAAGGGATTCATAACTACCCTGAAATACAAAAAAGAACTTGGTATGGGTAGAGCTTTCCCCAACCGAGCAGTAGCTAACTGGAACAAGCTGCCGAAATGTCTAAGGTTGGAGACCAATCTCTCCACTTTTTGTAAAAAGCTTACAACTGAGCTTTTCAAGTAAACCACATTGCTAGACCTTTAGTCTGATAATGACAAAAACCCTGTGAATTGTCCCGTCTCACGCTTTGCGACTATTCGTCTGTCCTTGTCTCGTTGTACGCGCCCCGATGCCTGCGGGCAGCCGCCGCTATATAAATAAACAAATAAATAAAACCTCAGGTTAGGCACTGGAGAAGAATTATTTGGTGAAAAAGAGGAAAATACAGCCGAAATTGATTTTGGTTGATCCTGAAATAATGATGTGGCACTTATTTTATGGGACATGTTAGCCATTACCGGCTACACAGCAATTAAAGGCAGATTCCATTCGGATACAAAAGGGAACTGAACCTTCGATAATGAAAGATCTTGTAGTATTATCAACTATATAATGATTCCTCTGAAGTGGGGTGCCCTATACTGCAGAGATCATAATCCACTATCAATCATTAATCCAGACTCCATTACTGATAAAGAAGATGCGAGACTGGTCCGGTAGTGTGAGCAGATGGAGACTAAAGTTCTTCCACAAGGTGGTCAGCTAAAATAGAAAAGTCCCCAATGTCTGACGTGATTCAGTTACTAGCCACGTGCAGATTATTGATGCTTTCAATCTTTTTATTGTCAATTGGAGACATATTTTTATATTTAGTTACTCAGTTGTGGGGAAGATATCCTATAAGAAATGTATCGTGGCTATCTGATAGGTGTAAAAAGAAAAATAGAGAGCTTCTGGATGCCCTAAAAGATGCCTATCCTGCCATTAACGCTATCAGGCAACAGCATCAGGGTTTCAATAATGAACTAATTAAGGAGGAAGTGGCATATTGCCAGAGAAAGTTTGGTGCTCTCTGGGAGGCTGCACTTACCTCGGATTTTAAATCATTCTGATGAATAGTAGCCATCAAATTAATTGGATGGATCTAGGTATGCAAGCGGTTCCGGACCAGCATGTGACAGAAAAGGATTGATACAATCTCTGTCACTCACCCTGTGTAGCCAATGTAACCTCTAATCACACTTGTTCTAGTCTCTCCTTCACATCCTCTTCCACTGATTTAATTCTTACTATCACTTTCTGGACTCCAATTTCATGCCTGTTGCTTTTGTTATCCCTGGGTCCACTCCAACTTAGTATCACTTCTCCCAACAACATATCACTTCTCCTCATCTCCCCTCTGATCCTCATCTTTTCTACATCCTTCTTCCAATATGGCATCCTCCTCCTCTTAATGCAACACTCATCTTCCTCTTCCAGAGTCTTCCTTTCTTCCTGCTCCTCCTTCCAGCTCTCCACCACCCATGTTATTTACTCCTGTTTTCCTCCTCTTCCTCTGGCTTCTGCAACTTCTCAAACCTCTCCCACTTCCTCTCCGCCTCCTGTATTTCCAACCACTCCCCCAGTTTACTGTTCCTTTCCAACTACAACCTCCTCTGCAACTTTAACCTCTTCTATAGCTACAGCCTTTCTTGTACCTTAAACATTGCCTGCTCCTCTGCCTTCTACTCTGGTCTCTTTCTCATTGCTCTACTACTCCAAGCACCCACACTATCCCAAGGCACCTCCAGCATTATACATGTCTCTGCTTTAAACCCTGGGGCCATACTACATCTAACGGTTTGCATCTGTGCAGTATTAATACTGGGGATGCAGGATTCACTCTGCGTGTTACTCTGAGTGAAATCAACTGTTAACACAGTCAGGCTCCATTATTGGGGTGTACCACATCTAGGCAAGATTGGTCTGCCATCTTGGATCCTTCATTCGAAGACATGCATGGTAATGTATTTGTATTTATGTGTATTTAGTTTATTTGTATTGCGCATCTGGCCCAAGGGCATCTGGGTGCATTTCATATATGTATGTTACAAGCAAATAATGCAAAGTATCGAGAGCCGCCATGAATACAGGATAATATTTACAGGTAAACAGGAGTACAGGCAGGAACAATATACAATACCACCTAAATATTAACAGGTTACATATTTGCATTTACAGGGTAAGTGTGCAAACTATACACAGATTTACAATATAATACAGCTGATATACATTCAATTTTCCCGGATGATGCATATTCAAGGGTGTAGGTCATATTACGAATTACCAGGCTAGGGCTGCTAACTGACGCATAGTGATATGATATGATAAGGTATTTTATGATATGGCATTTATAACATGCCTATACACAGTTGTTTCAAGGAGCGACGAGGCAAATGAGGGGAACAGAGCGAAGACACACAACGATCCTACCAGACCAGGTGTCATTCAGATCGCGCAAGTGCATGGGAAGAGGAGGGGGGAGAAGTGCAGAGTGGAAGGGGGAGAGGACAGTGCAGTACAACGGATTAGAAAAAATAACAATAGGTAAAGTACGGAAAGCAGGGGGCAAGTGCAAGGGTAAGTGCAGACAATAGGTGTCAAGTGCTGGTAGCGGGACTGTAGGGATGCAGAAAACAGTCCCCAAGTGCGGGGTTGCCAGGAGGGCAGTGCAGGAGTGTGACTGGCGAGGGAGGGGACTTGGGCCCGAGATCAGAGAGCAGCCAGGCAACCAGTGCAAAGTCAGTGTCAGCCAGGAAGTCAGCAAGGGAGAGGAGGAGAAAAAGCAGAAGCAAAGAGAAAGGTTTTGAGGTGCTTCCGGAACCGAAGATGATTCTCCTCAAGTTTCAGGGAGGCAGGGAGGCTGTTCCAGAGGGAGGCCACAGCCGAAGAAAGAGATCTACCACCAACTCGTTGCTTGGAGAAGCGACTGACCCTGTTAGGTCAGGGTGTTAGGCGAATATATGGGCACGGTCCTGTGCAAAGAGTGAGATTTTGCTTTACTCTGAAAGAGTGATGGATGGTTCAACTCTAAGTGGGTTGGGAAGCGTGTTCCATAATTTAGCAGCGAAGACTGGGAAGCTGGACCCGCCTGCTTTTTGCAGCTTAAATCTAGGCGTGGCTAGGGTGTGGGCTTGGGCAGATCCCAGAGGGCGGGAGGAGGAATGGGGGATGAAGCAGTTGGCTAAGTACACACCTGTGCAGCTGTGCACACCTATACGTTCATGAGCTGTGCTAGTGCTGCTCATTCAAAACACCACTTGCTACTCCCTGTCTGTTTGTTCCTTACCTGATATTCTGCCTTCTATAGGGATCGATGGGCGAGCTTTACTTGAGCAAACTCAGTAGTAATATTATTATGATTTAGAATCTATATGTCTGAGTTGTTTAATTCAGTGGCATGACCGTTTTGAACTTACTTCATTCTTTAAAAAAACAGCATCATTTGGGGCCTGCTTGTGCTTCTTGCAAATAGGGCGGTGGGGAGGACCAAGCGATCCTCCCCATACAACTTGAGGACAATACAATAAGGGTCTTCCACATGAGCAACCTACATACACACCACACGCTTCAAGCATGGGACATCATCACATAGAGCATCTCAAGAATGTCCGTTATCCGAAGGTCACATAGAAATCTCTGCAAGCATAATGATAACCACCATCTTCATGGAACATATTGGGCCTCATTAGGAATTTGCCGGTCCAGAAACAAGGCTGCCGGTAAGCTCACTGGCACCCTTGTTTCCTCATCGTCAAACTCTGTGTCTGCCTTCCATGGCCGCTGTGTCTGACAGGTTGCCCGGCACAGCAGCCACGGTAGGCAGACTCTTCATGGGAGCACCAGCACTGTTGCTAACGGTGCCGGTGCTCCCGTGTCTCCACTCCCATAGAGTCCCATTGGACTCTTTGAGAATTGGGAATAAAAATTTGCCGCCACCTGGCTTTGTAATGAGCCGGATGCACAGGGAAGTCACACGCCAGTAAATTATTATGGATCCAGCAGCAACACCTAATGAGGCCCATTGTCTGTGGGGTCGGGTCCCACATGTGTAAATTAATACCAAAACCTCTAATACTATGGAAAAAACAAGACAATAATCAAAGCTTTCCTCTGCTGCAGGATTATTTGAGAGCTAGGGTCTATTCAGACTTATTTCATTTAGCTTAAATCATATCACATAGCCTGGAGCGCCTCAAAGATATATACAGTGGTTCATTAACCCATGAGCAAGGTAAGGTCAATCAGTGGTATTTACACCTTTTGGTATCAAGTAATTACACACGATATTTGCTGCAGGACAACTGCATTTGTTCAAACAATCCTACCAGTGGTTGTCATAAGAAATATATAGAATGGGAAGTTAAATAATGAGTATTTTGTGTGTGATCATTCCCACTTTGGATATTCTTTCTAGGGTGCTACGGAGACATTTCAGGGTGCGAAATATATTGAAATTGGTTGTGGCATGTCAGGGGCGGAGCATCCTGCAGGTGTCAGGTTCTTTTTGCAGGCATCAATAAGGGCTAGTATACCAAGCCAAAGGCAATCATTTAGGTTGAGTTTCTTCTGGTTATTGATCAGCACATGCATATTTGAGTGTTACAGGTAAATATACGATTGACATATGGCTGGACAATGTGCTTTTAAAAACAATTGAAACGTGAATGCTTTGGTCTGCATATGAGTCTGTGCCCTGGTATCCCTCGTTCTGCCTGGTAAGCCTCTGTCTGTGCTGCCTCATTCTGTACTTTATTTATCTAGTTATTGGGTTCCCCTTTGTCGCTCTTCCTCATCTTGCACTTTATTTATTTATTTAGTGGGTTTTCCCTTTGCTGTCGTGGGACCTTTGCAGCCACTTTCCCACTCCCTCCTTTCTTACCCTCCTCCTAACCCACCCACTGTGTCCCATAATAGGGTCTATGCTACTGCACGTGGCTGCAAGTCTCCCTTTTCAGCATCTCCCCCATGCCAGTGCAGCCATTGGCTAAGGGCCAGAGGTAAAGGGCAGCTCCCTACTAAGCAACTCCACTCCTTGTTTGCCTGGGACACCTGATACAGAAAACCTACAGTGACTGATATGGTAAGTGTTCTACAGGCAGGCAATACAGCCATTACTGTACTCCATTAAAACCCTACCACTCGTATGACCTAATATCATATACTCACCTGCATCTAGCCTAATAGTGTAAAACATTTACATTGCACTGCCAATAGAGTGTAGAACATTTGTCTGCACCTGGATGGATTTTTGGGGATAGGAAATGTTTTGCACTTAGATGGATTTTGAGGTAAGGAATTGAGTTGCACTTAGATGGCTTGCTGGGGTAGGAAATGTGACACACTTTAATGGATTTTTGAGATTAGGAATTGAGCTGCACTTAGAGGGATTTGGAGTTATAAAAGGTGATGCACTTGGATGGATTTTGGGGGTAGGAAATGTGACACACTTAGATGGATTATTGGGGGTGGGAAGGGTGTTGCACATAGATGGATTTAAAGGGGGGTAGGAATGGTGTTGCACTTTTGTTAGCCTGTCCATTTACGCAGATGTTTCTGATGATGTCCTGTCCCTAGCACTTTGAAGATCATAGGGAGAACCGACCACTGCGCCTTGAAGTCCTTTGAAGACAGACTGTTTATTTGCACCTTGAAGATGTATTAGGATCGCCCCTTCTGGACCTAATGATCTGTCAGGATAGTTTCTCTTTACTCCCGGCCTTGGTATTAGTGGCACTTTGCTACTCTATGTCGCTAACTATTTGCCAAAGCCACAAGAATCCACAGATGGCACTACCTGAACAAACGGGTGTATCTACAAGAAATCTCCATCCAAGTTTCTAGGTACATATAAACCTACCACTCCAGTGGGCACCGGCTGCAGGCATGACTAGCCGCACTCATCATAATACAGCAACTACTATGACAAATTGAGTCTCGCTGCTCACATAATTGTTCTGCCTACTTTCACCAGACTATGCCTCAACACCTCTGCCATTATTATGCAGTGAAGACCTATAATCAACTCAGCTCAGCTGGGCACATAACGAGTCTCTTGGACTCACATGTTCTCCTGAGCTCTCTCTCAGCAGCCATTCACATGCCTGAATTTGTGGGATGCTTTTTATTCTACCCTGACCAGCCCTCCTATGCCTTACAATGGCTAAATGCACACACACATTCTAATCCTACTCTGTGCTCTCCAACACTCTGGTCCCTGAGGGTGTTCCCAACACAAGAGCACTGAGGCTATAATAATGGTAAAAGGTGCTAAATAAATTACAACTACAATACAAAACAATACATAGAAAAAAACACAGAGTCAGACAAATAGTCTCAGATACAAAGGGCCTCATTAGGACTCCGGCGCTAAACCATGGTTCTATTAGCACCATGGTCCATGCCGGAGTCCGCCATGGCGGAATGTGAAATTACCACCCCATTCCGAGGTTGGTGGGGCGGTAATTCCCCTTGCCGCCATGGCCCTTCCCCATTCCCATTTTTGCCCCATAGGGCTCAATGGGAATGGGGAAGGTGCTAATTACGGTACCGCAAATTGCGGTCCCGTAATTAGCACCAAGGTCCCTTTGCGGGTCCCTACTTTAACGGCTGGTAAAACCAGCCGTTAAGGTCGGGTCCCGCAAAGGGACCTCGTAATTAGGTGCTAGGTGTTTAACGGCGCCGCAGCCTTTCACGGCGCCGTTAAACACTTAGTGCCTGGGTCATAATGAGGCCCAATGTCCACAATCAAAAACAGCCTCAGCCATTGTGTGAGCAAGGTCTATTGAAGGAAGGCCTCAAGTCTAATGCATACATAGTAAGGTACCAAATAATTATTATTGTTATACACTCTGAGTTTCTGAATCAGACAAGACCCTTTTGGGATGGCCCACAGACACAATCTACACCCAAAGGTGACTTCAATAACAAGGGTGCTGGGGACATTAATAGCTTACTGTTGGCATTCAGAGCACTCTTAAAAGTTAGTAAAAGGCAAAGGTTATTAGAAGACAAATTATCACCTTTATTCTTAAGCAGGGCAAATACTTTCAGATCCTCTTTGAAGAGTCATACAATTCAATAGGCTAAGCCCAAAATCAATAGGCAAAAGTCTTTATAAAGGATGCAGCACTTCAGGTAAGTAAATGGAAAAGTCTTCGCACAAGTTCTCTGGGGTCTTTGATAAAAAGAAGAATCATATGTAGGGCCACAAGCTGATTAGACATGTGAGTTGCAAAAGTTACACGCACTTCCACAGTAAGAGGTACGTTCTCTTAGACTTGTTTTACAGTACGTTAGTAAAGAAGAAAAGATGCAGCTGATGACTTCTGTTCCAGTGCAGCTCTGCAGATCTCACTTTTCCTGGGCCTCAGTCGTGGGGACAAGAGGGAGGACTTTGGGGGACTCCTGCAATGCACTGGGACTGTCAAAACTTGCAACTGACAAACTTCATTTTCAGTGGCTGTTTCGTGTTTGAGCATCTTGCGGCTACCACAAATAGCAATAATGCGGTTCCTGTCAGTCAAGGTGGACTTTCCTTGCTTCTGGGGTCCCGCACTCTGTTGAGGGGGCTCAGTCTTGGTCAGTCCTGCTCTGTGGGAGTCCGGAGGATTGTCCAAAAGCTTTAGGCCAGCTTTAAAGCAACGCACACAATCTGGTGTTCCTCTCCCTGGCTATTCGGTTTCCTGCAGCAATTTGGGAAAATCAGCCAGCTCTGAGATGGATGTCCAGGTGGTTGACACTGCAGCAGGGCTTCACTGGGCAAACAAACAGTCCACGAGTTGCAGCAGGCGTCCTCTTCAAGCTCTTCTTCGGTTCCTTTGTCCAGTGGTCGACTCTACCTTCCAAGCCAAAAGACTTGCCTTTTATTCAGTTCTCTCCCATTAATTCCAGTCTAGCTGTCACTCACCCAGCAGGGTGGCTATCCTTGGCAGACAATCAGCCAGCCAATCATCACAGAGTGCATTTATGTCTCCTAGGAGACTAAGCACAGGAAGTTTCGGGCACTTCCCTCACTTCCTGCCCACCCCAGACACTCTGGAGCCAGACGCGGGTTTCAGAGAAACTCTCTAGAAGGTCCTTTCCACAAAGACATGGCAAAGAAAGAAGACCGGGGGCCATTTTATCAAAGTTGGCTCTGCGCCATTTTGAAAAAGGTGGCTCCCGCAGTTGCTTTACCAGAGCCACAAACAGTCACGGTAAAAGAAAACCATGGTAATTTATAATGAAACCACTGCCACCAGCCATTCAGTGAGGAAAGGGTAACATAAAATATGTTACATAAGAAGCTAGTCAATGGGGCTACTAGGTAACCCCTCCAGCACTCTATTGTAAGAAAGTGTGTGCTGGGTCTAGAAAGTTACAATGCTAAGTAAAGTCAATTTCACTTTACTGATCTGGGAAAAAAGTAGTTTATCCAAGAGAATGTATTTAAACCTCGGGAAATCTGGAGCACTTCTCTGTGTCACAGCACTGAAGGTGCTTTGGGACACAATTGTAAAAGACGATGCCTATGGAGTTTGTTAGACTCCATAACCAAAAGAAACACAGTGTAGAAAATCACATTTAAATACATGAGAGAGTGGGAAAATGAGTCTCACGCTCACCAGGTTAAAAAAATAAAGTCCTCAAAATCCAGCAAAGTTGCTGGGGGTCTCTAAGGTGTAGGGAATTAGTACATTTCTTAGAATTCTCCATAACAGCTGCCAATTGCCCACCCTCTCCTGTTAGCTCCCTGCTCCTTATTTCTCTGAATCCCTCACTGTTTTTCCTCCCCATGATTGTAAAGAGCTCCATTGCTTTGGGAAGCTAGGTCCACGCTCAATAAATACCCTATTAATAATTATACAATAATAATCTGTGTTTGAAAGGATACCTACCTCACACACTCCTCCTCTTTTTAGTGTGTGTGTGTCTGTTACCAGCACATGTAGGGCCGGGTGTATGGATACCTGTTAGACAATAAGGAGCAACCTATTGGTGAAATAATAAGCAGCATCTTGGCAAGTTGTGTAGGACATGTGTATGACATAAATTGGCTAGATATGGGCAATTGGCAGGAAACACTATCAAGACTATTTAAACAGTTGGTGTTCAGATTGGCCCAAAAGATTCAAACCATTTGAAGTGGAAGCTAGAAATGGTAAAAGATCTTTGAACCAGAATTCAGTCTTCTTGTATAGATACGAATATTTGAAATGTAATCTCCTCTCCAATAAAACTGTATGGTCACATGAAATTCTGTTATACTGTTAGCATCCTTCCATACCGTGAGCCATTCTTTTTCAGAGAGAAAAAAGAGAGAGATAGTGATACCTATAGCCTTGTCTGAAGCCATCCTTTCTCGAAATAGACACCTGTAAGAGTCATACTATTACAGGTCTGAACAATCAGGCTAAAGGGAAGGCTGTCAGACACAACAAAATGGGAGAGGAAAAGTGGTGGAGCTGCGGCGCTCCCGGGACAGAAACACTGTCCCCAACCCCAGAAGGAAGGCCGCGTGTTATGGAAGGTGGGAACAATGAGCCACTCGAGACGTGTTGGAGAAACATGTGATGGACCGAAAACGTCAACCCCAGTGACACATGCACCGCGAACGCTGCGGTGACCACAGATGGCAGCAGAGCGGCTCTTAAACATCCCGTGGGCATGACAATGCAGACAGAAAGCAGCAACAGCATTTTTAAAAACCCTGTGATGTCTACAACAGACAAGGAAGACCGCAATGCAGCAGCTAGGAGTGGTTTTTGTACATGAGGGACAGTGCATATAGACTATCTTTTGTTTACGCAAACAAACCCTCCAGTGTGTTCTTACAAAGTTTGGTGGCAGGGGTGGGATCCTGAAAAACGTTATGGAGGCAATAGTCAAGGCCTTGTTAGATTGGCAACAACAGCTACGACAATTGATGCAAGTCCAAACCCACCAAGCCCAGGCAGACAGTCAAATGCTGCAGCAGGCAATACAGTTAGAGGTGGCCAACCAGGATGCGCTCAAACAGATCATGGAAGCAATGTCGGCCTCCTGAGGATCGAGCCTTGCTCCAACCAATGTCCTGCAGATGTTCCAGCAAGGGGAAGACCCATGATATTTCTTCACAAGCCCGCAACTCTCAGTGGCCTATCGAGAAATGGGGGAATTACATTGCTCCTTTATTGACAGGGCCCATGTAAGGGGCCTATAGGGCAGCACATCTGGCGGGTGACGCAACCTATGCGGACATCAAGAGAACCATTCTAGAGAGAGAATGGGTGTTGACGAAGAAGTATACCGGATGAGGCGCAGAGAAACCCGGCTGCGGAATGGGGAGACTCCATGACAACTTTACTATAGAATCCATGACTTAACAGACAAATGGTTAAAACCAGCTACAGGTTCTATACAGGAAATATTGGAAAAGATCAAACGCAATCAGTTTCTGGGGGCACTTACGGCTGCTATGCAACGCTGGGTTCACCAACACCACAGGCCTTCATTGACTGAAGCCTTTCAAAAGGCAGAGTCCACCTGGGCCGGACCACCAGAGGTAACCAGGGCCGTACATCAAGGAACAATTATAGTGGACCCCAAACCTGCCCGACCAGAGCTAAAGGCGACTGTGTGTCCAGTCATCAATCGGCAACTGCAGTGTTTCAGTTGTGGGGAGTGGGGCTACATTGCCCGGTTATGCCCAAGAAAAACAAAATCCAAACCTATGGAAATAGGGCATGTCCAATGAAGGCAGTTCCGAAAAAGAAGAGAGCCATATCTAGGGAATGGGGTTCCCATGGTTCAAAACACAGTGGGGGCTTATGTATCGGGTCACAGTCAACTAGAATAAAATAGAAACCGAACATTTACTTGTGGCCTTAAGCTTCCGACCCATCGCCTTCAAATTGACACACAACGAAGCATACAGGGGATATCTGAGCCATGAAAAAACACAAAACAAAAAACTGGCCAGGAGTGTATCATGAAGTTGCTAAGTACTGCGAAGAATGCCCAACATGCGAAAAGATCAACCCGAATAAACCTAAAAAGGCTCCATTGCAACCAATGCCATTAATCAAGGAACCCTTCTTCCGAATCGGGATGGACATTGTTGGTCCACTTGAGCCCAACAGCCATGGTTACCAGTATCTGTTAGTCATACTGGAATATGCCACCAGATACCCGGAGGCGTTTCCCATGAGAGGTATTAGTTCCACTCAAGTGTGCAACCAATTAGTTCAATTTTTTACTAGGGTGGGTTTGCCAACAGAAATTGTAACCGACCAAGGAAGGAACTTTGTTTCAGGTGTGATGCGCCAGGTCTGCCAACAGTTACAGATAAAACAAATACGCACTTTCATTTATCATCCACAGCCAGATGTTCTGGTCGAGCGATATAACAAAACAATCAAACTGATGCTTAAGGAGGTCACAGCCCCTTCAGTAAAAGATTGGGACAGGGTGTTACCATGGGTGCTGATGGTGTTAAGGAACACCCCTTAGTCATCCACAGGTTTCTCTCCTTTTGAGCCTTTGTTCGTACATAAACCAAAAATGATCCTAGATACAGCAAAAGCCGAATGGGAGGAACAGGAAGAAGAAACCCATCTCACAGACTATGTGATTGATCTAAAAGCACACCTTACCAAACTGAGAGAGCTAGCCTGAGACAATCTGGGGAGATCACAGTCTGCTCAGGAGAAACACTACAATAGAACCAAACGAGTTTGCATGTTCCAAATAAGGGATAAAGTACTAGTGTTACTATCCACAACTCAAAATAAAATGCTGGCTCAGTGGAGAGGTCCCTATAAAATTACAGCTGTGTTAGTTCCAGTAAACTATCTGGTGCAACAGCCAGACAGGAAAGAGAAGACCCAAAAGTACCATATCAATCTATTAAAGGAATGGAGAGAACCCAGTCAACCTTCTCAAGTCATGAGTGTTACCAATATGGGGAATTCCCCTTTCAATACAGTACAGTGGGGATCCCAGTTTAGGAATGAAGAATGGAAAGAAATAGAAACCCATTTTAGCTAACTGAGACATGTATTTTCTTTTTGTCCCGGAAGAACCACATTGATGGAACCCACAATACACACGGTCCCAAACCAAGCCGTAAGGATACACCCTTACCGACTGCCAGAATCTAAAACAGAAGTTATCCAAGCGGAAGTGGAGGAAATATTAGGACTAGCAGTTATTCAGCCTTCCACTAGCCATTGGTCCTCCCCTATTTTATTAGTCCCTAAACCAGATGGATCCACCCGATTCTGTACGGATTTTAGGAAGCTAAACGCTTGTTCAACATATCAAGTGTACCCAATGCCATGCATTGACGAGTTACTAGAGTGGTTAGGTTCAGCACAATACCTCAGTATGATTGACCTCACTAAGGGGTATTGGCAGATCCCTCTTAGACAAGAATAGAAGGTTAAAATGGCATTTGCAACGCCTTTGGTCTGTACCAGTTTACAGTCCTGTCTTTTGGTCTACATGGAGCTCCGGGAACCTTCCAGTCACTAATGAATAAAGTCCTAGCCCCTCACGGGCAATACAGTTCAGCCTATCTGGACAATAGTGTGGTCTTCAGCAAATCATCGAAGGAACACCTGCATCATCTTCAGTAAGTTATATCGGCCCTTGAGAAAGCTGGACTTAACATCAACCCTAAAAAAAACATCTTGGCAGCAAAAGAGACGCGTTATCTGGGTTATATAGTGGGTGGTGGTGTCATCAAACCGCAACTAGACAAGGTAGAGGTGATAAGCGTTTACCTATGCCAAGCAACGGGCAGCAAATACGTGCTTTTTTAGTTTTTGTGGGCTAATACCGGCAGTTTATACCACTATTCTCTACCATTGCTAGTCCGCTGAAGGAAGCTATCAAGTCCTATTACAAGGGGGATATATTGTGGGAGGTTCATGCATTGTCAGCATTTCAGCAACTCAAGGACATCATCTCTGCCCTCCTGTTACTACATTGCCCGGATTTCGAGAAGCCCTTCTTTATACAGACAGACGCCTCTGGTACGGGATTAGGCGCCGTACTGTCACAAGGTAGTGAAGAGGAATTGTATCCAGTGGCATTCATAAGCTTCAAGCAGTACCACTTGAGGAGGTATACTCAACCCTGGAGAAAGAGTGTCTGGCTATTAAGTGGGCCATTGAAACCCTTTGGTATTATTTATTGGGCCATACGTTCACAGTGTTAACCGATCATGCTCCCCTATAGTGGCTAGCGATTCCCAAAGACTCCAATCAGAGGGTTTTGAGGTGGTTCCTCACTATGCAAGCATTTTGTTTCTGGACTATTCACACGCTGTTTCATTTCAAATTGTTCCTGATTACCTTTCTCAGAGTTTGGATCGGCCCGACTGGCTCGTTTCCTCGGGTGGTGTATGCTAGAGTTGTACTATTTCAGGTCTGAACAATCAAGCTAAGGGGAAGGCTTTCGAAGACAACGAAATGGGAGAGGGGAAGTGGTGGAGCTGCCCCGGTCCCCAGAAGGAAGGCCGCATGTTATGTTAAGTGAGAACAAGGAGCCACTCGAGACATGTTGGAGAGACACATGTTGGACCGAAAACGCCAACCCCAGAGACACATGGACCGCAAACACTGCGGTGAACACAGATGGCAGCAGAGCGGCTCCTAAACAACCCCTGGGCATGACAATGCAGACAGAACAACATAACTTAAAAAAAACCTGCAATATCTACAACTAACAGGGGAAATCGCAACGCAGCAGCTAGGAGGGTTTTTTTCTACATGGAGGGACAGTGCAGAAAAAAGCAACACCGGTTCACGGAACCCTTTACATATAAGTGATACGAACAATACAGCAGTTGGAAATGTGGAAAACACAGACTTAATCCCAGTCGGTTCCCCAAACGACAAGTCCGGACGGCAGCACGTCCGAGAGGCATCATGGCTACCTTTATGTTGGAAGGAAGGGGCGGGCTTGGGGGTGCTTATTAAGGATTTGCAGAATACAGACTCCTGATTGGCCATTGACTCACCAGCCCCTATTTACAGCAGCCATGCAGGAAGGACTGACAGATTTTTCTCTGTTCTGTTGCAGAACCGGCAGGAAGGCAAGGAGAGATCTCTGAGCACCGCTGGGCCTACGAGGACCAGGTCCAGACCTCATCCTTACTATCTGAAAGGCTATAGCACCAGACTGCCCCAGATTGCTGAAAAGTCTCTTTTGACAACTGGAAAAAGGAAAAACTTTCCTTCAACCTGTTTATTAATTTTTCTTTATTTAGTCAATAAAGTCTATCTTTTGTTTACGCAACCAACCCTACAGCATGTTCATACAACACCTAATTAAAATAATTGTTTCATTTAAAAAAAAATTGTTGTGTATTTGGTTTATTATAAACCTTGAACACATCTTGCAAAAACAATCTAATCATCAACAATTACTTTACATTTAATACACATAAATAATCAATATAAACCTTCAATCTCACATATTGCTACAATATCTTCATTATTTTAAGTCAATCATCTTTTCAAACTCTTTCCAAATCTGATATGCCACAGATGTAATTATTAATGATTCTTCTGTATACAATGCACTTCAGAACTGATCACCTCTGATATGATTTAAATTAGAAATAAACATAATATATCCATTCTGCTGTAAACTGCTTAGCTGAGTGCAGTAAATTAAAACAGGTCTCATAGTTTAAATTTCCCTTTTGCATAAACTACATAATCTACAATTATATGGGATGTTAATCCAAGCAGCCACATTTTCAATGCTATGAAGCAGATTCAATCTTAATCTCAAAATAAAATGCCTCAATAATACACTTTGGTATTTAATTAAATATCTAAAAGGATGCAAAAATTGAAACTTTGTCTAAGATATATCTTATATTTAGTTTTTCATGCTAATGGATTCAACAATTCAGCTTTATCCCACCAATGAGCCTTCTGATTCAGGCTCTTTAAAGCACTACTCATATTAGGATTGCCCAATAATAAAACCAAACTTACTATGAAAATTCAATATTTCAGATTCAAATCTCCTAAAGGTGCTGGATTGATCTGGTCTTCCATTCGACATCAACATAAAATGATTCAGTGCTTTTAATGTGTTTACATCTTCAGCCATAATTTTCATGTCAAAGGTGCTTTGCACCACCCTCCAGGAAGTCATCAAAGAAATCAGTCCTAATGCGTAACAGAGTGCTTCGCTCGACACACAATCTGTTCCCAAGAAGCCTCTCCAGATTTTAGCTTTGAATTGATGCAACCATTTAACTTCACTTTCATCCAGACCATACAAAATAATTGGTAAATACAACTCTTATACAGTTTTATAAGGCGAGTAAGACACCAGCCTCCTTTATTGGTAAAAAAAGATATACAACATCTGGCTCCTTCTAAGGTCTCTTTAAGTCAACAAACCTAGATATTATCTTGACACTTAGAAGGGGACTTATAGGCACACCTAGGTACATATATTAGTTAAAAACATCAATGTGGGCCATATGAATTTTCCATGTACATGTACCCTTCTTGACATTATGTTCTCCATTTACCATTATTTTAATTTTCTTTACCTTTCTTGTCCATCCATTATTTTGGGAGTAAGTTGCAAGCCTGTTTACAATCAATACTAAAGGGGACAATGAATCAAGACATTTCAGAAAAAACATTTGTCAGTGAGGCTAGATGATAGGGGAAGAGATTTCACAAACAAGACGTGCTTTAAGTTTCTTCTTGAATGATTCGATTGTCTGTATATCTCTGAGATCATCAGGCAGAGCATTCCAAGCTCTGGGAGCAGCATTGACAAATGAGTGCTTCATATATTTGTTAGAGTTGCAACGCAGAGTCTCTAATAGATTTAAGTTATTGGATCTTAGCGCTCTACCATTGTTTCCTCGCCAGCCGATCTCTTAGATAGGATGGCATGAGTTCCAGTCAGCATTTTTGTGTAATCAATAAGAGCTGAAACTGGATTATTCTCTGCTGAAGACCAATAGCGGTTCTATCAAGCACTATGGTGTCATCTGCATGGGACAACCAGGATAACAATTGATTGCCTAGCATTGGTGGAACATTGTTACAGTCCACCAGGCTTTCCTGCCCGTCTGCAACAAACAGATTATAAAGAAGGGGGCCAATACGCATCCCTGCTTGACCACATAATTGGGTTCAATATTTATTGAAAAGCTGCCATTCTGGTTAAGCCTACTAAAAAACAACTGTGTCTTGGTAAAGTTGCATGTTCAACAATGAGCTATAACATCTTTATTGTGTTAGTTTATTCCATAATACGTTTTGTGAGACAGAATCAAACACTGCTGTATAATCTATGAAACATATATACAGTTTCAATATTTTAATTTCCAGCATAGACTTTATTAAATATACCAATATCCATATATTAAACATTGTACCAAGGCCCTTTCGGAAGCCTGTCTGCTGATAATGCAATAGTCCAGATCTTGACACATACTCATTCAATTTTTTTGCTATACAGGTTGAAAAGAAATTTATTTAGAGTCTGTCAGAGTGAGTAAATGGTATTTACTAGGATCTCTTCGAGACCCTTTCTTGAATATGGCTACCAAATTGGCTGCCTTCCATGAAACTGGTATGTGGCCGGAAATCACAATCAGTTTAAAAGGTATTTAGAGTAATTTGGACCAAAGATCCATATTTGCCTTAATTACAATATAAAGGAATACCATTGGGGACAGGCGCTCTGGAGGATGTGAGAAACCTGAAGGCGTCTCACTGACCAGTTCCTGGGGATCTGTCATCCAGGTGGCCAGGACACAGCCATAACTTTTGGATCCAGTTCCTGGGGGTGGACCAGTGTGGGAGGATCCCGTGGATGAGGAGTCCTCGGAGAGTGGAAATGGGACACTGGAAGGTGAGACGCGGTATTCCCTTCCTTATAACACATTTTCCCCCTCCTACTAGATAGGATACATACAAACTCAACCCCAGCCCCCTATCACGACAGGAACACTTTCTCACAAACAGCTCACTGTGAAAGATAATGGACACCCGAGCTGTATACATGACATGTCCCAATACACCGGTCAGGCAGAGTCAGATACTTACTGATAATTATACATACCTGACTTCCATCACACTTCCCCACATGGATAAAAGTCAGAGCAGAAAAACACACTTTGAGCAAAGCAAAACACACGAGGTATCAGCAGTTCAGAGATGGCACTTTAATACGAGGAGAAAGACGGCAAGACCAGAAAGAGTTCAAAGGAGGAGATTGCCCAGGGCCTTTTTGGAGGAGAACTGCTACTTTCACGAGCCCTCAAGAATAAGAAACTTAAGGTCGGGAATTAAAGCTGAACAAAGGTGCATTGCGTGTAGAAGGTACCCGAGCTTTCCTGCATCGATAGCCGAGGCAGGAAGGAGTGATTGCCACTGCGGTACTGTCCTTGGCTCCCACAACAAAGCAGTGCCAGTAAAGTCAGCACAGCTGGTGATTCAGAGAGACTAATAGCAGACCGGTCTGTGTTAGGAACCAAAAAAGTATAATTGGAACCAAAAAAGTTATTCAACTTTGTGATTGAACTTTGGGAGGCAAGCCAAGTGACCATATACAGGTTGGTCCGGCACCACGTGGGTGCTCATTCGAAGGTCTCTGTTAGGTATCCAACTAAGAGTGTAAATTGTGAACTGTGAAATCAAAGTGGTCCTACAACGGGTCAAGCCAAACCCTGTGCACATTTGAAAGTCTTTGATAGCTAATATGAACTGTAATTGGTCTGAGTCCGGATTTAGGAGAGTAATTGTGTAAAAGGAATGTGAGCCCGACTGAGGCGGAACTGGGATGAACTGTGAGTCACCCGAGAAAAGATATATGAACTGTAATAGGTCTGTAGGTCTGAGCCCAGCTGAGGGAGTCTAAATGTGTAAAAGGGATCTGAGCCAGATTGAGTGCGATTCGGGGTGAACCTTGAGTCACTCGAGAAATGTTTGTGGTAGAAAAGAGATCTGAGCCCAGGTGAGGGGGACCCAGGTTGAAGAGTGAATCACCCTACTTGAATGCGTTTGTTTGATACATTTGGCCCTCTGAATCAAGAGACTTTTTATAACTTAAGAGACTTGGGAATAGAAGGCCCTGATGCTTGTAATGGAACTGTGTCCTCGTGCCGAAGAAGCCCAAGAGTGTGCTATGCTTGAGTGTACTGGCTTGTCTCATGCTGAAAACATGGGAACATCCTGACCTATCATTTTCTGAACACTCAGGAGCACTAGGTTATGCAGGGTCACAGGATATTGCCATGGGGCATCAAGATCAGGGTGGGCAGAATGGGTCCGGCCCACTGTCCCCACTGGGTTCGGCCACAACGTACACCAATGTGCCACAGGTGTGGGCACAAGAAGGGGTGGTACCGAGAGTAGAGGTGTGGCACTGCAGAACATGGGGCACTGGCCAACCCTTATCTGGTCGCTAAGTTTGCAGGTGTGCCACATTCGGGGCCTCTAGTTCAAGGGTGGGCCAGTGGGGCATGGCACCAGAGCAGGGAGGAGTATCCATAGGTGTGCCTCATCCACAAGTGGGACAGGCAGGAGGGACACCTGGACTGGTCAATACTGGTGCACCTATGGGTCCTGGAGCAATGAGTGTGTGGTCCAGACAACCTAACCCAACCAAGAGCCAGCCATGGCAGGGAGGACGTGAGGGGTGCCAGAAGTGTGGAACCCCACAGTTGTGGTATCGTCAAGTGCAGCAGCAGAAATAGGCACAGGGACTAATCCTGCCGCCATCCTGGCTCAATCAGTTATGCTGAATTGGCATGTTATATCAGGGGTGAAGGAGAACATTTTGAAGGATAAGTTTGTGGATATGTTTTCATTACTGGAATACTCTGTCAGTGAATACAGCAAAGAGAGGAAGGGGGAAGAAAAGGAAAAAAAACAGCCGCTGGAGAAGTCGATATGAATTGGGCTGCACATTTACGATTTTCGCAGTGGTTATGGTTGAGTGACACCCAGAATTCCACACTAAGCTTTTTTCATATATGCATCTGATTTTGTCTGTTTATAGGGAATGCGCGTATGGTTAAATTTTGATGAGCAATTTAGGAGTTCTCAGCGGTAAGCAAGCAATTGTATTGGGGTCTAGGGTGGTGGAGATATGGGCGGTTTACACCATGGTATGGCTAGGAACAGAAAAGGTGTAAATCAGGGTTTTGCGATGTCACTGCAGCCCTTTCAGACCAGTATCCAATCAAGATAAAAGAGACTGGAATCCTGGGTGTTTACCAAAAATTAGTGTGCACAAGGCCAGTCTGTAAATTAGAACATGCTTGTGCCATCTACCGTGTAATGGAGCACCAAGAGTTCAATTGCCTCAAACGATCAAAAGAGAGGGACCATAAATAGAACTGTGAGTCCCTCACATGGTGGCACAAATTAGCCCACTCCAGTGCAGATGAACGTACTAAGGGCATGGGCAAACGAATATCCTAGGTTAGAAAACGCTAGGCTTTTTAAAAATGGATTTCCGCTTGGTTTTCAGATAGTGATGCCTGATCACCTCAGCAATCCCAAAGAAACAGTTGCCATCAATAAAGTAACAACAGGTTCAGAGGGAAATGGTGATATGATACATGATTCGTGACTCTTTTGTGACTCTGCGACTCTCTCTCTCTCTCTCTATTCTCCCCTCTGGCTTGACTCATTCTGCAGGGCACACTCTGGATGATCTGATCTCTTCAGACCTTCCCCTTTCGATCTCTCTCACCACTGCTCTGCTTTCTCCTTTCCTAAAGATGCTGGTGAGCTGTGCACTCCTAAAATGTTCAAACACAGTTTCATTCAATTGAATCGATATGGCTTATTAGATTTGGGGCGCAAACCCACTGAAAAAATGTGCCTCTGTGATGTGGCACAAAGTGATCAATAGAAAAAAGGACCTTAGCCATGAGGCCAGCGGTGCAGGCTGCACTTCCTAGGTCCACAATCAAGTGGTGTAATTCGATAATTAAAGTTATCCCCTTTCCTCCCATCTCACCCTCTCTTCCCCTCAGGCCAATCCAATTCAAGCACTTCCATCTACCTTCTCGGTCATCTGACCCATGAAGCGTGTGTCAGTTGAGGCTTTCACCGGCACCTTCTCACTGCCTCCTCCTCCTCTGGCTGACTTACATCCTGACACAGCCCTTTCCATGCTCCAATCTGATATATCTGATACTCTTTATGTTCTTGTCCCTGTCATGAGGATCCACTTGAAACCCAAAGCCAAGTGCAACACTTGGTACGACTCAGACCTCGTCACCCTTAAACAGAAGTGCAGGGTGGCCGAGAGGAAATGGCATCCTTCTGGTACATCCTCTGACAAAATGGCCTACTGCCTGCTCCAAAGGCAATACTAGCTCTCTGTACGCATCAAGAAGAGATCCCACATCCAAGCCAGTGTCTCTGCAGCATCTAACAAATCGGCCGAACTCTATAAAATCTGCAAGGAGCTGGCCAATCCTGCTGCAGTCTCTACCTCTCCTGTCCCCTCCCAGGCCCTCTGCACAGCCCTGGCTTCTCATTTCATCTCTAACACCCAGGACATCCTGTCTTCCTCTCCCTCTCCTCTCTCTACTCACTGCTCTTCCTCTGGCCCTTTTTTTCGGCCACCCCTCCTTCTCTGCCTTTCTCCTGTTCTCCTCTGACGAGATTTCTAGACAAGTCTGATCTATGAAAGTCTTGTCAAACAGGTTCACTCCTGTTCCTCCAAAACCATTAAGAACCACACTGACACCCTGGCTCCTGCTCTGGCCGATTTCTGAAACCACTCATTCGCCACTGGAGTCTTCCCCTCCCCCGTGAAGCACTCCCTTGTGCGCCCTCTTCTTAAGAAACCCTCTGCCGGCCCTTCCTGCCCAGCTACCTATCGCCCAATCTCCATCACTCCTTTCCTGGGCGAATTCCTGGAAAAGCTGGCCATCTCCCAGCTTAATCTTCACACTGAATCTGTTGGTTTTCTCCACGACCATCAGTCTGGCTTCAGAGCTGCCAGAAGCACAGAAACTGCTCTCCTGAACATCCTTGAAGACCTGCTCTCCAACCTCAATTTCAAAACTTCCTGTGTCCTCATGTTACTTGATCTCTCTTCTGCCTTTGACCCTGTCAAACATGGCATCCTGCTCAACTTTCTCTGTGATAACCTGGGTATCACTGATTAGGACCTGGCTTGGCTGACTTCCTTCCTCTCTGATCGACCCTCCCAGGTCCAACTTGGGTCCTTCCTCTCCTCTATCGCTATATCTACCTGTCGTGTTCCACAGGGGGCTACCTCTCTCCCTGGCCTTTCAACCAATACCTGGTACTTTATGCCCACCGCATTGCTGCTCTCTGCTCCAACTTTCAGTGCTATGCGGATGACACTCATTTTCAGGCACCCTTCCGCCATCTGTTCTGCTTCTCTCATCTCTGACTGTGTGTTCGCAATCCAGGAGTGGTGTGCTGTCAATGATCTCTGCCTTAATGCCAGTAAGACAGAGATTCTCCTCATCAGCACAGATGTTCCCTCCTTTCCTGTCACTCTCTGGCTGGCCTCTCTTGGCCCTCTTCCCGCTCACACCTGTGAGTCTAAAAACCTCAAGGTCATCTTCGACTCCGCACTCTCCTTCTCTGCTCACATCTCTGATGTCTCTAAGAAGTCACACTACCAGCTGCACCTCCTCAGAGATATTCTTCCATTCCTCTCCTTCCCCCAGAAGCTCACTGTCTCTAGAGCTCTGGTTCTCTCTAGGCTGGACTACTGCAACAGCCTCTTTCTAAATCTGGCTGCCACTACTCTCTGCCCTCTGCAGCTCATCAAAAACAGGACTGCAAGACTTGTCCTTGGTCTCAAGCCCAGGGATTGTATCTCTCCTGGACTGAAATCTCTTCACTGGTTCCCAGTGGCAGCGAGGATTAAGTTCAAAACCCTCTGCATTGTCCACAAGGCCATCTAGGGCCTGGGACCTCAATAACTTCAACTCTCTCTTCCTAAATATCTGCCCTCTTGAACCCTTTGCTCATCCACCTCCAACTCCCTCAGGGTCAGTCGCTTCTCCAAGCAGTGAGCTGGTGGTAGATCTCTTTCTTCGGCTGGGCCCTGCCACTCTGAAACTTGATGAGAACCATCTACGGTTCCGGAAGAACCTCAAGACCTTCCTGTTTGCTTCTGCTTTCTCTCCTCCTCTCCCCTGCTGATCTCCTGGCTGAATCTGAAACTGCACTGGTTACCTGGCTACCCTCTGATCTCGGGCCCAGGATCCCTCCCCGCCAGTTGCACACTTTCACTGGCCCCTGGAAACCCTTGTACTTGGGGACTGTTTCTGTATCCCTACAGCCCCTACTATCAGTTGACTCCTGATGTCTGCTCTTACCCTTGCACTTGCCACCAGCTGACCGCACTTTTAATTATTGTCCTATTTATTTACTGTTATCCTATGTTCTGCACTGCCCCGCCCCTTTCCCCCTGCACTTTTCCCCTTCCCCTCCCTCCTGCACTTGTGCGATATCAATGCCACCTGGCCTACTAGGATTGCTGTCTGTCTTCCCTCTGTTTCCCCTCCCTTGCCTCATCACACCTTGAAACACTTGTGTACAGCCGTGTTATAAATGCCATATCATATCCTGATATGATATTGTATTTTTGTTGCGCCCATAGGCAAGTGTTT
Source organism: Ambystoma mexicanum (assembly GCF_040938575.1). NCBI lineage: Eukaryota > Metazoa > Chordata > Amphibia > Caudata > Ambystomatidae > Ambystoma > Ambystoma mexicanum. Next base: position 1,110,128,561 of record NC_090924.1, on the reverse strand, counting down.
CAGAGCGCGACAAGACAAGGAAGGGGAACAAGAGAAACAAAACAACGATCTTTCTATGCCCAGTGACATTCAGAACCTGCAAGTGCATGGGCAAGGAAAAGGGGAAAAGTGCATGGAAGGTGGGAGAAGTGGACAGTGCGGAGCAGAGGAGAAACAGAATAAATAATAATAAATACATTCATAAATAAAGGCAATAAACGTTGGTGGTTCAGCCAGCATGTTGCAGGTGCTGGGTTTAATGAAGCAAACAAGGTGTGCCTGATAAGTGCAGAGAGAAAAGAAAGGGTGTGGGGGACTGTATGGGTACATATACAGACTCCAGTGCAAGGGCTGGCCTGGAGGCAGTGCAGGAGGGTTGCAGGGTGAGCAGGTACCTGGGCCCGGAAGACAGAGGGTGGACAGGTGCACGGTGCCGAGAGAGAAACAGATCAGCAGGGGAGAGTGGAGGTGTAGGCAGACAAAGGTCTTGAGGTGTTTCCAGAACCAGAGATGGTTCTCCTCAAATTTCAGAGTGGCAGGGAGGTTGTTCCAAAGGGAGGCCCTAGCCAAAGACAGTGATCGACCCCAAGCATTTGAAAAACAACTGACCCTGAGGTGGAGAAGGAAAGGAGGTCAGGAAGTATCGGTGGTCCTTTTAAACACCCTCCATTTCAATCATTTTTCTGATAACCATTGGTTATCCTACCAAAGAAGGTGAAGAGTAAATTACAATCTGTCATTTCCAAGGGGCATGTTAGTGAATGACACGATTGATGAGAAGGTTGGCTCCTTCAAGTACGCCTACATCTATGAAGTGCCAAAACAATTGCAGATGTTCGGTAGAGCACTGTTGGCAAACTCCAATATTGAATCAGCTTTCTGGTTGTTGCCGGTACATCTGGATGACTATTGTTTGTTGGGTTTTCAGATGGGAGGTAGTTTCTATTTTGATAAATGTATTCTCATGTGTTTGGGAGAATTCTCAATATGTGCTAATTTCCCTTACCTTTTCAGACCCCCAGCAACTTTGCTGGATTTCTGGGATTTGATTTTTTTACCTGGAAAGAGTGTGAGCCTTTTTTCCAACTCTTTCATGTATTTTGATGTGTGTTTTACTTTTGTGTTCTTTGGTTATGGAGTTTTAAAACACCTCCATAGGCATCATCTTTTTCTGTGTGTCACACAGCACCTTTAGTGCAGAGGCACAGGGTTGTCTTTCATACTTCCCAAGGATTAAATACCTTCTCTGGGACTGATTACCGTCTCACAGAGCATGTAAAGTTAAATTGACTTTACTAGCCTCTTTAAATCTACTGACCCAGCGCACACTATCTTCCCATAGAGTGCCGGAGGGGTTGCCTAGCTTCCCCTGAGTCAAAACACTCATATAACAGTAACATTTTACCCTTTCCTACTTTAAATGGCTGGTGGCAGTGGTTTAGATCAAAATACCATGATTTTTCCCGACCACTAACAATAGTAGCTTTAAATCGGCTCAGCCATTTTTTTCAATATGGTGCTCAAGACCTATTTGTAAAAACAGACTCCGGTCAACTTCTTTCACCATTTCTTTTAGGAAAAGTCCTTCTTGTGTTTGTCTCTGCGCGCCAAACCAGGTTTGGTCCTTTTGTTCATTGGCCTTTGGCGGACTTCAGTGCTGAAGCCCTCCTTTGGCACCTGAGTGTCTGTGGTGGACAGGATGTGCCCAAAACTCCCTGTGCTTAGTCTCCTAGGAGACCTGAATGCACTCTGGCGTGATTGGCCGGCTGGGTGTCCAGCAAGGACAGCCACCCTGCTATGTGAGTGACAGAGAGGCTGGAATGAATTGGGGAAAACTGTTTAAAAGCAGGTCTCTGGGACTTGGAGAGCAGAGTCGTCCACTGGAACGAAAGAACCGAAGACGGGCTGAAGGAAGAGGACTGCTGAAACTCCTGGACAACCGGTGAAACCCTGCTGCAAGTCCGAATTGCCTGAACCTCCATCGACAGAGAAGCCATGCAAGGTTTACTTCTGCCCTTGAGTTTTGTGGGAACAACCAACTCGCAAACCACCTGGACACCGTCCCCATCTGGTCGAATTTTCATCAGAGTGCTGTTGAAAACCGGATAGCCGGAGGGAAGAAGACCAGCTTGTGGACTTTAAGGCACTCACACCTTAAACCAACATCTTACTAAAGCTTTTGTCCTCCCGACGTCCGCCTTCTTTTCCCCACGACTAAAGCTCAGGAACAGCGAGATCTGCTCGAACTGCCAGGACAACAGCCTCAGCTACAGCTTTCTTCATTAACAAGGTACTGTGCAAAGGCGGTCCGGAAATCTTTTCGGCCATCGAGAAAGTGTGTGAAACTTTTCTCAACTACAAAGGCTTGTCCTTCCCTTAACATTTGTCAAACTTTTCGCCTAGCCAAATTCTTTTAATCTCTGTGGCAAAGACTTAACCGTTATCTACCAGTACAGTGCTCTCCTATACAAAAGACTCTGAACCATCGACTTTGGCCCAGGCCTATTGCGAAGAATTGCTGTTTGTATTTAACTGAAACCCTTTACCATGCCTATGAAAGTATTTGGGCTGTATATTCTTATAACCTTGTCTTTTTACCCTTTATTAAGTATCTGAAGTGCCATTTTGCTCTCACTTCATTTGGAGCTAAACTTGTTCATTTACTTACCGGTTATATTTTTGTGGTTTATTAGTGTGTGATATTGAGCTGCTTGTGCTAGTGTAATGTTTTCTAACTGACAGAGTAAATACATGTATATTCTTTTACCAAGAAACCTCGAGTAAGTGTTTACTTGAATCACTGTATAAATTGGTCCTTTGTGTAACTCGTTCTACTGCACACTTAAACTCTGGAGATAAGTCTGGATGCTAAGCCATCTCTACCACTTTACTGTGTAGTACAGGCTTGTACAAAAGGTGAAATTGTGCTTACACTTGTAGTCCTAATTGCCTGTAGTGTTCCCAAAGGGTACTGCGTGTGATTCTGCCTAACATCATGGGGTGCTTTATTTCCTGCAGTCATTTTGAGATTTTCAGCACATTACTGGCCACCAATATGGAATGTAAGCAGGCAAAGGTACTGCACTATTTGGATGATTTTCTGTTCCTGGGTAAGCTGAGTACAGGCCAATGCAAGGGTGAACTGGTGGCATTCCAAAGGGTGGTGGGCATGCTACGGTACCATTGGCGAAGGATAAGACATAGGGCCTGTGGCCACATTGACGTACTTGGGCATCAAAATTCATTCAGTACAGGTTGCTTGCCGCTTGCCCGAGATTAAGGTGCAGGAATTCAGAGAATCGGTATCTAGGTGCTTGAAAGCAAAGAAGGTGACACTGGGCCAATTGCAGAGCTTAGTGGGGCAATTGAACCTTGCGTTACGCATAATACCAATGGGTAGGCCATTTTCCATGCTATTGCCAGGGCAATGTCAGGGTGGACAGAGAAGCACAATAATACTAGACTGACAAAGAAGGTTAAAGAGGACCTCAAGACCTGGTATGAATTTTTAACCAATTTCAATGGTGTACAGGTGTTGCCTGAGGTGGTCAATATGACTACTGAACTGGAACTGCACACTGACGCAGCAGGGAATACTGGCATTGGGGCCATCTTGAGTAACAGGTAGTGTGGCCAAGACTGGCCCCCCGAATCGTGTGACCGTGGTTTGACCCACAATGTGACATTTCAGGATTATTCCAGATTCTGGTGGTGCTGACAATTTGGACCAATATTTTAAGGGGGAAACATGTGGTGTTCTGGTCGGATAGTATGTCAGTGGTTCAGGCCATCAACAATCAGAGCATAAACAAAGAGGTGATGGCTGGAAGGTTTAGAATTCATCTTAAACCAGTGGCAACCCTCCAAACCATTGTTCATCCACTGCCAAGCCATTAGCAAAAGGTGAAAGACCATATACAAATCAGGCTCAGTCACTGCTAGATCACATCCCATCTGCACGCGATCACAAGCATCCCCAGACATGTTTCGGCCTCATTGGGCATCATCAGTGAGAAGTAGCTTGAGTCTCTAGGCCCAGCAGGCATGGCACCCTCCTCTGGGCATACCGTCTCACTCAGGTGACAACGCATAGACAAAGAGGTGATGGCTGGAAGGTTTAGAATGAATCTTAAACCTCCTGCAGTTGCTCTGGGCAACCTTCGTGACCTGCGTTTGTCACCTGCCAAGCCATTACAGAATGAGGAAAGACCATATGCAAATCAGGCCTGGTCACACCCCCAAAGTGGCATTCCAGCCCAAACTGCTAGGTCACATCCCTTCTGCACAAGACCACAAACAACCACAGACATGTTTTGGCCTCAGAGAGCAGCAATTCTTCTTGGCATCCCTGCTGCACCTTTGTCTGTCAAAAAAATAAATTTCAGACATTTAGTCATGCCAGTTAACTAATCATGCATTTCCACTCATAGCACTGTTGCAGAACTCTCTTCATCCACTCGAGCACGAGACTCAAGCAAGTGACACACCACCATGATCATGCATTGGTATCCATTACAACTTTGGAGCAAATCAACATAGTCGATGTGCAAATGCAGAAATGGGCCTGTAGGGTGGGGTATTGCCCCTCTTACCGTTCTCAAGGAAAGTCCAGCAGTATATTGCTGGCACATTGCACAATTGACAACAGAATTCACAATATTTTCATGCAGGTTAGCGACAAACCCCTCTTCTGAAATATCTGCTGCTATATATTCCCTTTCGGTGTGTGCTGGGTAGTGCAACTGTGCTATCGCTACTGTAAGTACCTCTAGGGGCATTACAGGCTTTCCCGGTCTATTCTGTCACCACACCAGGTCGCTGGGGGATAATGAGCATCCCCTCTTTATCCACTGATTCCATTATCCCTGCAGTGCACATCCCTGTAGTTACACTATTTATTTTAATGTTAATGTATCTTAGACCTCTCTTATCTTCCTGTTGAGCATAATTTTGTGTTGGGCAATTTTAATCTCTGCTATTTGTGGGAAATGTGCTGCCCTTTTTGCTTCTGCATCTGCTGCTTCATTACCACAGGAAACTAAATCTGTGTCCCTGTTGTGGGCTGAATAATTCACCACGGCAGCCATGGTGGGATATGCCAGGGGATCTAGTAATCTTCCCAGTAATGGGGAATGCTGTACTGGTATGCCGTCTGCGCGCTGGAAGCTCCTCCTTCTCCACCATGACTTCCCTGAGTGTACTGTAGATGTCACGTTTGTGGAGACAGAATATATTGTCACAGCCTGGTCCTCGTGCTCTTCAAATGTTAATATAATTGCTACTAACTCAGCTGAGAAATGTGCGGGTAATCTGATCACAATCTCAAAATCATTGCCCTTACTCCTTACCACTTCTGCTCCTGAATGCATCAAACAATATTCTTAAAAAGGCATTTCCCACTAAAAGGTGTGAACCTTCCTACTCAATGTGACTATAGTATCTGTTATCAACCAAAAGAAAGGTTACGACCCATCAGTAACAAACATATGTACCCCTACTCAGAAAATGAAGGACTCCTGCTGTCTACCTTAAAACAAATACTCGGGGATAGCACTATAATCAACAAAATATATATATTGACCTTTATGTAAAACCTATGACACCATTTTATAATACATCAAAACCCCCTGCTTACTCATATCAAAAACATATTAAAACAACATTATATACAAAATATTTTGTTTGAATACATCAGTCATCAATCAATAGCACAAAGTACAAATTTGAATCCAAATGTACAGGTCAGTAACAATGACTCAACCGCCCAGAGTGATGGTTTTTTCCACCTATTTTCCCACTGTGTCCACTTTAGCACACAATAGGTTTCTGTCCTGTAATGTTGTCACTAGATGGATGTTCTTCAGAGGCAGAAGATGTATAGAAAATATGTTCTTATAGGTGGTAAGGCAAAAATTCCCTCTGGTTGCTCCTTGTATTACTCGTCAGAGTCCCTAAATGTGCCTGCATTGATAAATCACCAGGCAGAAAAAGCAACTCCAATTGTTGCAAAGAGTTGCTCTAAAGTTAAGCCCACTTCCACTCCATTCACTACCATCCACCATGCAAAATGGCTGGAACTATAACTTTCAGGGATAACTGTTCCTCGATCTATCAATGTTCAGAGACTTATTTTCAATACTGGCTGGTCACCAACTCCAATCAGAGGTAGGTATGACTTATTCTCTCCTCAAAACACTCAAGTTGTCCTCTCAACCAAAAGACAGCTGGGAGCGAGGATTTCTGTGTCATTTCTTGAGGCCATGGCTGATGCATTTTGCCGGCTGTGTCTTTGACCCATAGTACATGGTAGTTCAAAATCTTTCATTTAAATTGGGGAAGCAACGTATACAATTAACAATCGTGGTGTCTGCCATTATAATAATAAAACTCAACTTAGAACAAATTCAACCATCACTGTTTCACCACCTGGTCACTGTTCTTTTTCTTTTTTCAACCCCTTCTGCACTGTTCCCCACAATATCAACACAATCTCCTCTGTAACTCACACCAACATACATACATCCAAACAATCCTAACTCGTACTCTAGCAACACATACCACAAAAAACTCATCTATCATCCTATTATGCACCAAAACAATATCACCAACAATCAACATCAAATAAATCTATTCTGCACAGCTGTCTTCCCTTTATGCAGGGTATCTCCTCTTTTCTCTCTTTTACTGCCCCCCTGAAGGTGGCTGGGCTTTACACCCTATGGTGCAGTCTTCCCCAACTACTGTCTGAAGTATCTCTTTTTCTCTCTCTCTTTTCAACTTAAAACACTAAGAACACAAATATATCCTCCCCTGCAGGCATTTTTGTGCACAAATATACTCACATCCTATGACCCTGAGGTCCTTTGGTGGCGAGTCTCCTCTATCTGCCTGCTCTGCGCTCTGCGCCCAGTGTGCCGGCAATGAGACCTGGCAGGACTTTTTCAGAAACTGGGATCCTGCCAAACTTTTCTATGGGGTGCACAATCAAACAGCTCCCGGGAGGGGGACTCTGCTGCCCAAGGCAACCGCATTGAGGAGTCCTCGACCCTCCACCAGACACAGGGTCTCAGAAGTGCCTCCAAATGTTAAGATAGGCCCAAGTTTACAAATAAATGTACAAACTCAATAACAGAGTAACTCCAAGTGCATGGGAAAACCCAGCTTTGTTCAGATAAAAACGCCCAAAGGGAGAGTGCACAAAAGACAATCTGAAAATGGCATTAGGAACAAGGTTTTTAATAATAATAATTTGACATTTATATAGCGTTACAAACCCTCGGGTATCTGAGCACTGCTTATTATTACCACGGTGTGTGGTATTCATTTATCGACCTCGGAAGGATGAAAGGCTGAGTTCGGCCGTGCCGGGATTGTTGTCAAAGCGAGCGCTCTACTCGCTGTGCCACATGACCGGCTTAAAGAAGAAAATATCATAGCTCAGGTCATAATTAGAAATCATCATAAAAACTTCTGCTCTCTCACTCAATTCGTTAGTGAACTATTGAAAATATAGTTAACTATAAGCAAACGTTTTGCTATTGATTGTTTATTAAAGAATAACTCTTCCCGGATACATCCTTCAAGAAAATAATACATTTCATCTAACATACCATTGGTTGACACTCTACTACAAAAGTCGATAAGGAAGACACTGTTTGATTGGCTAGTCATTTGCTCATTCAGCCATGCGTACTTTTATGCAGTGCCAAGGTACTTCTGGGGAAGGAGAGATGGGCAAACTGCTATGATCCAGTTTAAAGGAGTGACTCCCTTCTCATTCCTCGGCCTGAGCCCTTATCTATCAGTCTGTTCATGGCCTTGGCAGGTCATCTCTGTGTCTGGATGTTCTAAGTAAGTCACAGGTTCACTATCTAATTGGGCCTGGAATAAACAACCATTGTTTCGATCACGTGGTGATGGACCACTGTTCAGAGCTCAATTGAATCCCTTTATTGGATTATCTGCTGTTTTAACATGTGAGTGCCTGCTTTTAGTAGCTGTATTCATTCATTATGGGATCAATTAGCTGGTAGCTACCTGCATCTGGTATTGAAGGATATGTCTATTTCTCACTGCTAACAATTGAAACTAAATTTGTTTTGATAATTTATGATGTGTGCCCTGGAAAATGTTATCTGGTGCCGTTTCAAGCTCTGAGAAGAACTCCTCTCGGAACATTGACCTTGGTGCGTGGGCTACTGTCTGGGCTTCATGAGGCCTGTAATCTTGTTTGAAGCAATTTTATGTCAGGATGCTGTATTTTAGAATTGAGGCCTTGCAGGGTTTGATTGGAGTAATGGCGGTACTTCTGCTCGTTTTCTGCCATGTTGGTGTTCTGCGTATCTTTTGCATTCCGCCATTTAATTATTCGCTGCCCATGTATGCAGCAACCTCTACCTACCTGTCGTCGTCTTTATACTACTTGCAACCTTCTATAAATGCACACTACTTCTCATGCTACTTGTGTCGCACAACATATTCTTCTCTAAATGGTAGCAACATGATCCTTAGTGTTTCACTAACAGTTTACAGAACACTTCTCAGCTTGTACTTTCGTTCATGTTCGGGAACAGATGGGGGCATGGCCAGGCCCATTACAACTCTCATCTCCATTATTATAAGAGGTTGCAACTTCTGTTAATAAGAGTTTTTGTCCACATTTTACAACTTCTGTTCTGTTCATTCAATAAGTGTTTATTCCTCCTCCCGCAGTTAGTGTTTAGAAAGCCAAGGTCACTGCAGCAAAGGAGATACACCACGCAGATAGTAGTTGGTGGTGCAAGGCAGAGCAGTTAACAGGAACTGGAAACGGAGCTCTCTATATTAGTTTTGTTCCTGACGGTTAGATTAGTGCAGCAGATGTGAAGGACACATATTACTGAGAACAAGGGCTGTTGTCAACACATTGGCAATGTGTTGAACTCGGTTGTCGTTATACTGCCCCCATTGATATGTGGTGGGTCCATTAGAACTGCAGGTGTCAAGCTAAATAGAGCAATAAATATGAGAAATGAAACCACAGGAGCAGTGTCTCAGCTGCGTTTTTCATAAAAACAACTGGTTCCCAAGAGAGATATGCAAGGATTTATACCAGGGAAGCACCATGTTTCAAGATGGGAATCACAAGAGGTGTTGCCAAAGAGTACAGCTGCAAAGTCAACGAAACCATTCAGGGATGTCACGTTGTCTGGTCTCATGAGAAAGTGCACTTCATTATCACAGGGCATTGACCACATTGTTCGCATTCGCTCATGATTGGGTCTGTATGAGGGACATGCACCTCCCGAATTATCTAAAGTTGTTTTGACTAGTAAAGAAAATCCATTATTGCAAATTCCTATCTGCAGGTCGAGGGTTCCTGTGAATCAGCGGCCGTGTGGATAGTGATAGCCGATTGTAAACTGAGTATCAAATCCAATCCACATCTCTGAAACCCAAGATATGTTTTACTCCACGCAACATCAGGGGCTTGGATTCCACAAACAAATCCATGACTGGTACATGTTGCCATTCATATTTTGTTTATCGTGCACATTTATATTGTAGTCCGTAGCAAAGTATCGCTCTAATGTAAATCCATGGCGGTGCAGTCTGTATGTCTGTTCCAGTTAGTGAGCACTTCCAATGCCATTGAGTGAGCATGGGTCCTATAATTGGGTGCTTCTGAATAGCCTTGGGTTGTTTGAATGGAGGGATGACTAGGATTTCCTGTGGTGTGTATGGTTGTAGTGTGATTAGTTCTCTAAGTTGCCAGCTTGAGGAATCATCTGGATTTGGTCACCTCTTAGCCCAGCACACTTGTGCAGCCAAGTAGTAAACCTCCCATGAGGGGAGCACATGGCCACTGTCTTATTTGGACGCCTGAAAGATGGATCTATTAAGACATGCCTTCTTGCTGCAACAGATAAACTTTGACATATGTCTGTCAAACTAATTAAACATTTATGTTGTTGGTGTTGTTGGGATCATAGAGGCAAGATATATTCAACAATACATTCTAACTGCATTAATTCTGCCTGTAAGTGACAAAGGTAGTGATTCCTATTTGGCCATATACAGTTTAATTTTGGAAAGTATGGGGCGGGTAGGTATAGTTCAAGGCAACCAAGTGTGCAAATCTGCACTTATATGGATTCCCAGATATTTGATATATCGACATTGAAGTTGAAAATGTACCACCCCTCCTGGATCCCAAGGGATATCTGCCATGCATGACGTCCGAATTATCACAGTTTACACGGTATCCAGCTTTGGACCATATTCCTGTGTCTTTATATGTGGAAGCGAGGTTGAACAGTGTCTTATGTACAATAAGCGGTCATCTTCATATAAAGACACCTGGTGTTCTTCTGACCCTCTACTGATACCTGAACAGTTGGGTTCTTTACGTAGCTTCTCAGCGAGCGGTTCAATCACAAGTGCATATAAGACGTCATTCTCCCTGCACACGCATACCAGTGTGCAGGGAGAATGGCTCGGATGTATGGCCATTGGTAGAAACGCTGGCACAGGGATTGTCATATAGTAATTGTATCAGCCGTACAAATTGTCTTCTAAAGCCGAATTTACCTAGAACTGCAAACATGTAATCCAATCTTACTTTATCAAAAGCCTATTCAGCATCTTAGGATAGGACCACATCTTTGTGCTATGTTTGTTAGGAATCTAATGACCTCCTGGTTGCTGTGACAGAGATGGAGGACGAGACATCCCTACAGAGTTTTTTGCCACTTCAAGATGGTGTCATATTCACACATTATTCAATACCACAGGTAAAGTTCTAGCTTATTGCAAGATGGCGACCACACGGGACTTGCTGGCTGCTTCCCTGCATAAAGCCTGCAGCATGGGTAAGCTCTTTCCATCGCTTTGTTTCTTGTAAGCATTGATGCTGTCCTATGTTTGCTTGTTTTCCTTGCCACTCGCTTTCTGCTTTGCAGTTTCCTATCTTTATTGTTCTGCTCCTGTTTCAGCCTTACTACTTATTTCCTCAATTCCTATCTTGCTTGATTTATGCAGATAATTAAGAATTATACAGTCCTTGAAAAGGAGCTGTTGGCCATTAAAAGGGCCTGTAAAGAATTGCAGCATCTTCTTTTAGGATCCAAGCATTAAATAACATTAAGAACCAAACACTACTTTAAGTTTTACAGCATTATGAATATCAAAACAGTTACCAAGCCAGGTGGGCTTATTTTTTTCTCATTGTGACATTACTTTCACACTTCTACCTGCGGTTTGTAACCAAATGGCTGACATTTTATCCAGGATTGATCAAGACACCAGAAACATCTGTTCCCTAGAAGAAAAACACATTTCCAAGGCAACTTGCTTATTTGTGGTGACCACCTTTCTGCAACATGTTCAGCAAGGGACCCATACCTTTCAGTACAAGAAGAGATCTTACATAATGGTTTACCACAATCCTACAAAAGGAAGTGTTACACATTTGTCACGATGTGCTGGTCACAAAGTACAAGTTAAAAAAAGTACAAAGTACGAGTTACTTTAGAGAATGTTGCACAATATATTTGGTGGCCCACCATTTCCAAGGATGGACGATTATGTGAAGGCTTTGGTCATACGTCAACAAAGAAAAACACCCACCAGACCTCCAATGGGAAAGGTGATTCAACCATCTTTACCAAACCAACCATGGCAACACATAACTACAAATTTCATAGACTTACCCCCATCTGTTATCAAAACCACTATTATGATTACCATAGATTCTCTGACCAAAATGGTCCCTTTTTTGGCCCTGCCTCAGGTCCCTTCTGTCTTTAACATGGCCCCAAAACATTCTTGAAACCATTTTCCGACTCCATGGATTACCATCAATGATTTTATCTGATTGTGGTCCTCAATATAAATCAGCTTTTTGGATACAACCTTTGGGTATACAAAGAGCCTTGACCTCAGGTTATCATCCCCTGTCAAATGGCCAAACTGAGAGATTGAACCAACCACTAGAAAAGTATCTATGCTGCTTTCTTTCAGTCTCTCAAAATAATTAGACTGAATTGCTTCCCTATACAGAATTTTCATACAAAAACCAATCTACAGTGCCATAGGAGTAAAACCTTTGTTCTGTTCTTATGGTTTTCATCCATCCTGTATACCCACTTTGACACCCTCTTCTACAAAGATACCGTCCGTCGATGATCTCATCTACAACATTCAATCTGGTCATACATCAGCCCTACTTGCTCTTTAAGAATAACAAGCTACCAGCAAGAAAAACGCTGACCTGAAACATAATCATGAACCTTCTTTTTCTATTGGAGATCTACTATGACTATCCTCATGCTATTTACCAAGACAGTTAGTACCTTCAAAATTGTCCTCTCACTTTTTCTGACCTTTTAAGATACTTCAAACCATTGGTCAGATAACATATTGACTCTAGCTACCTAAAACCTGGTCTAGAATCCATCCCGTATTTCATGTGTTCCAGCTGAAAAGACACATACCAAACTGTTTTCACAGACATGATCAAAGGCCTCCTCCCCCAATCGATACTGTCTCTAGACCTGAATATGAGGTCATGGCCATAGGAGCATAGCCTGGAGCTCATGCTGTAAGGCTGCGTTTGAGCTGAACTCTGGTATTTATCCAACAATAGATCCTATAACACGGCGCTGCACTACTGTTTCTTCTCCCTCTTTTTGAAACGCATTAATGGTAATCTCTGCTGGCAAGATCTGGGTTCCACTGAATATGCATACTTCTGGCTAAGGTGTAGCATAGGCGATGAAGATCGAGACCTGCACAGCCTGCAACCAAAAAAAAATGGCCACCGGCAGTTACAGCCTGACTCTGATGGAGCTGAGATATGAGCTCGCACCTAGGACGGTGACACCTGCAACCGAGTGACATATGACTGAGAGGCTGGGGAGCGGAGCTGATACCCCACATACCATAACAATGCTTGCAGTCCGGTGCTGTGAGATCCCTCCGGCAACAGTGAACACCCCCCAAAAAGCAACTTACCAGGGAAGGTGTTTGTGTCCTGGAAGTCACTGAAGAGCTCGTGTGAGGGATGACCACCGGCGTGAACAACCCCGTCACACAGACACGAAAAAGAGGGAGATGGCTGACTCACTGCACCTAAAATTTGAGTGAAGAGGAGGTGCCTTTCATGTGTGATACATTGCTGGGAACCTGTGTGGGGCACCGGTAGTCGAATCCAACAGACTTGGGGGCTACAATGGAGTAGCTGGAGGCGAGTGCCCCATAGAGAGCAGACACAGCTAATATTGTGGAGGTGCCCAGCGTGAACTGGCAGCAGTGCTTCGGAGCGAACACTTGGAAGGTCAGTGGCTGGGGTGCCGCTGTTGGCGGGGGAGAGGTGGAAGTGCTGTCACCCCCTTGCAGTGGAAGAACCAGACTTCAGTCCAAGAGCTTGCCTATCCCTCTTATTGCTGACGGCTACATTAGCCTGTTTGGTGGGAGCTCTGCACCGCTCTAAGTGAAGAGTGGGAATAGGGGAGGAGCCTGGCAAAGACACCTTACAACAGATACGCAGCAGAGTGGATTAGCGGACATACTTCCAGCACTGAGACTCCCCCTTCCCCTGCATGGTGCCTGTGCCCCTTAGGGTGTGCATAGCCCAGTTATCCTGCCCCCCCACTATATCCCTATACCCCTTGCGGTGACTGCAGATTGCAAGGGAGTACAGAGGCAACAAGCTCGCAAACAATCCAGCAAAGACCTGAACCAGCCCCCCTGGTTGATGTACGTTTACACACTGGCCTCTGCTTTCTGAGGGGGGCCCACAGACACTGGTGCCTGATTTTGGTTGAGTTCTTGGGTGTGGTGTGTTTGGGCGGGCACGGCTGGTTTTGGACTGGCTAGGCAAAGCCAGCAGCACATGCACTGCTCTTGCCTGTGAGTGGTGGCAGAATCCTTTTGTTACGAGCACTTCCCAGCACTGGTGGTGCACAGACAAAGACAGTGCCTAGTGGACTTTACAATACTATAGGGTTGCACAAAAGAGTCCTCACCCTGGCCCAACATTCTAGCAGGATCCATGGTGCCTGCCTAGCCCCTAAGGACTACTCAACCTGCATGCCCTGTATAACATTGAGTCCAATCAGTGCATACAAGAACTGGTTGGACACCTTATTGCTGCATCAACTAAGGAGCAACATTGCAGAGTAAAAATACACTTAAGTGCTGCTGAACCCAGTAGATTCACAGCACAACAAATTCAAACTGTGACAGATTCACTGTGGCCTTGTAGGGTCCTGTTGAGATAAGCCTTGAGTCAGGGGCACGTCTCAGCAGCTGCAACTTGAGCGCCCGCAGGTGGCATTACATGCTAAGTCTACGGAAACAGTCTGTATGCCCTTTCCAAAAAAATAAATAAACAGAAGGCCACCATAATGGACTCCTTCGCAGGTCTCAGGAAGGCACAGGCGCCAACCTTGACAGGAAGTGGAGCGAGTGCAGCAGATACTGAAACCCATGCAGAACCACAGGAGGAAAGGGTACTGGCAGCAATCACAGCATTAAGCAGCTTCTTAGAAAACAAGATCGATGAGTTCAAAATAGATGTGCAACTCTTACGCCAAGACGTGCATTCCTTAGCAGAGCGAGTCACCAACAGCGATCTAGCCACCTGATTGAAAACCCTTGAGTATAAGAACTGTTTCCTGGAACAGAGAGCTGAAGATGCGGATGGCCGCACCCGCAGAAATAATGTCAGGGTTCTTGGCATACCGGAAGATACAGAGGGCAGAAAGCCAATGACCTACATAGAAAATCTGTTCCTGCAGGAGGTCGGCCCAGGCAAGTTATCACAGGGATTTGCTGTCGAAAGAGCTCACCGATCTCTTCAGAAGAGGCGACCACCCAGATCGCACCCTCACCCTATAATAGCCAAAATACTGAATTTCAGATACAGAGAGGTGCTCCTGCAATTTATACAGAGTTGGTGGAGTGATACAGCGGGGTGGCTTGAACATAAACATCTACCCAGATACACTCCCTTAGTCCAACAGCAACAAAACATTTAAAACCAGGCTGCAAAAAAGGGGATTAGGTAAATGCTTACGTACCCAGTGAGACTCAAAGTGATATACCAAGGGAGGTTGAGATTCTTTGATAGCCCATAGGCAGTCTAGTTGTGGATGGAGCACAACAACTTAGACACGTACGAGGATCCTACGCAACAAGTGGAGGGAGCTAGACCCACCGAGACAGTAACAGACAAGGAGCATCTCTGAACCGCACCATAACAGGGCACCTGGAAGTAGTAGGCAGAGAGCACACTCCAGTAATGATGTCCATGTAGCGCTACTACAAAGACTACTGAAGGTTCGACCAACGGCAGCCCAGTGGCTTCAGATGACATGTACAAGATACCATGGAAACTGTTGCTATTATACTTGAGCTGGAAACTGGGCCCACTGAGCTCTAATGGGATTCAACCCAATCGCCCGGACAATCGACGAGTGATACTCGTTGAACTCTCAAGCTGATGCTGGCTGGAGGACGCTAGCACCGGCAGGCCCGAACGGATTAAATCTTTTGCGTACAGTTGGAACCCCATGTTTCGGGATTGGTTGTTTATGTTTAGTCTGATTTACCCATCTAATGTAATTGTTTGCTACCCATTTTTTATAGCTATATAAAACTTTAGCTCACGCTATATTGGCCACTGTGTAATAAAGGGTACTGACATTGCACGTATTGAATATGGAGCAAGTGAAGTGCTATTTATACCTCTGTGTGCAGATGTGCCCCGGGGTATTGTGTACCAGTGCCTTATATTTGTGGAAACATGTGCAGATCATGGCACAGGCTAAGATTGTGATGTGGAATGTTGGGGCCGTGGCACATATATATGCAGAAAGAGAGTCAAATCATATCTTCAGTGCAAAAAGATTTCAATAGCCTTGTTACAAGAAACTCATTGGACAGCTATGGAGCAAGAGACAGTGGTAAAATGCTGGGGAGGCAAGGTACACGGATTTCCATACTCCAAATATGCTAGAATAGTCGTTATATGGGTTGACAGCTCGCTCCCATTCCAGTTACTAAGTAGCGAATGGGACCCAGAGGGCCAATATGTTATCCTCCGAGGGCATTTGGGTGGTACAGAAATGGTCATTGTTAACTCTTATTTGCCAAATCACGCTATACCAGCATACATCCAAACATTAAGTGCATGTATAACCCCCTATAGAGATGCCTTCTTTAGCTGGGTAGGTGATTTTAGTTGTGTTCATGGCATGGCATGTGACAGATCCGTACCACTCAGGTGCGGATCTTCCCCAGCCACTGAACACTGCCCTCACAGATCTGGTCTTGGCTGATGTTTGGAGAGAGATCCATCCAGAAATAAGAGAATACTCTTATTACTCCTGCCCACCCAATCTCCACACCAGGTTGGACTCCATATTTGTGGGCACTGACTGCTTGCAGGAATTTGCTAGTGCTGAGGATATGGGTTGCATTATATCAGATCACTCCCTGCTTATTGTTACATGGAATCGAGAGATACGGCACACCCCAGTCCCGACGTGGCACTTGCCCATTGTAAAGACTGGTAGGGGGTGTCTGTACTTCTGCTCTCTATATGGTAGAGGAGAGGCACAGAAGACCCCAGCCAAGATTCTCTATAAGGTAGCAATGGACGAGCAATCAAGGCCTAGCTTCTCAGGAGGTGATGCGGGCTGGTTCTTAAGTACAGTGTAGTCCCCGAACCCCCAAAAAGGAATGGCCACACACTGTATTACTGAAAACACAGTCTTTATATAATTAATATTCAAAGGTATGTATACGATCACAATAACGCACTTTGTACTCGAAAGTCAACAATGATAAATATATACAATTCTAAAGTGGTACCACCAACGTTATCAAATCTCATGAAAGTGCATCAACAGTACGGTTAAAATGTCACACAGATCAATAACGAGGCAACCAGCAATAGAGATAGGAAGGAACGCAAGATGGTTGAAACAATAGGCAGAATGCTGACCCCTACCACTAGGCACAGTTCTGTGTCGAAATCCCCCCACCTGGGCAACCTGTGAATAAAGATATATAGCACAAGCCCAGTCCATCTGTTGTTCAATAGTCTTACTTCCTCCTATTAAGGTTTTACCCCCCCCAATGTACCTGGTGGAGTAGAGTTCTCCGAAGATGCGTCGACCGATCCTTCTTGAGTGACTCCCTTTAAGGCAGGAGCCACGGATCGTCGAGAGGCATCGAGGAACTCGGCGTTCAGTGTCGGGGAACCGACGGCCCTTCTTGAGTGCCCTCCCTTTAAGGCAGGAGTCACGGGTCGTCGAATGTCCGACGGTGAACAGGTTGAACTACGGCAGTGAAGTGGCAGCTTCGTTCCTAGCGGTGCTCGTCGACGACAGAGTGTGGCGTCCTGCAAGGAAGAGGCATGCGGGGCACCTCGGAGATCAAAGTTCTGGAGAGCAAAGAGATGATGAAGAATTGTGGCACAGCAAGGGCGTCGAGTCGTCGGCGTCTCTGTGGTCTTTAGGTGGTGGGAAACCCACCGGCGGATGCTCCTTGGCGCATCGACGGTCGGGCCTTCTCCAGCGGGAGAAAAGCGGGTGACGATGCAGACGAGAGCGTCTGATGATCAATTGAAGTTCTTAGGCAAACGGGAGCACGGCGGCTCTGGTCGGCGACAGCGGTCGTCAACAGTGGCGGACAACAGTCCGAGTGCTTCTCTTTGAGATTCTGCGGCAGTCCCCATCTCGGGTCGGCAGCCTGTCGAAGGTCTGTCTACCAGGGAGCTTTGGCTAGGATCAGCTGTGCACGATGGTCCCTCGTAGCTCGGGAAGAGGGCGCCTTACCAGGTCCTCTTTGGGTCAGTCCTTGGAGGCACAGCAGCTTTCAGATTGTGAAGGAGAGCAACAGCACTTCTTCTCGTCCAGCGGGGCTTCAAGGTCAAGCTTCAGTTACTCGTCGTAGTGGACTTCACCTTCTGAACACGATTCCCAGCAGTGAGAGGTCCCCAGATATACTGGGGATCTCCCATTCATTCCGCTGGGTCACACTCAAGCATCCAATCACGACTAAGGGCATTCATGCAGGCAGGCACCCAATCAGGCACACGAGGTATTCAAGCCATTCACTTCTCTCCAGACACTCACAACAAGTTATGTGTATTGGGACAAGTACCGATCCATTCAACACTCCAAGCTGCATTCATACCGGTTTCGGGCAGGGCTGTCTCAGTCATTGTGTCAACCACCAGATACTAGACATCCACAACACAGAATGCATATTCGTCACACACTCTATTCACCCAGGTCCCACCCACAGGAGGTACCCACAACATACATCACCGGGAAGGCTCCAGTTAGTCTGGCCGGGCCTTCACAACAACACCATACATGACATTTCCACCCAACAGCCAGTCAGGAGGAAGGGACAGAGTCAGGGCTTCCCAGCACTTTGGGAAAACAAGGTAATGGGTAATAGAAAGCAAGAGGCCACAGGGGCCATCTTGTTTTCAATCAGGAATCAACTGATCCCAATGGCAGGGCCAGGGTATCCCAAAATGGAGGATACTCCGTGCACCTGTCAATTTCAGCATGGTGCTGCCACCAGCCCATACCCTGCTCTGCGGGCCACCCACAAGTGCCCAAAAACATACACTAGGGGCACAGGGTTGTACCACCACCCATGGGTGCCATAAGGGTATCCCACGGATCCGTTCACCAAACCAAAAGAGAGAGAGCTGCACTGCCAGGAGTCCCACATGAACTCCTGCGCGGAAAACACAACAGAACACATGATAAAAAGCAGTAAAGGACAAGGATACGGAGGCCCTGTCCCTCCGGTGCATTTCCAGCATCACAGTCGCCCCCCCCAGACTGAGGTGGAGGGTGCCTAATCCCCCACGGGATAGACACCCTCATCCAGACGGTCAACATACCTTCTGGAAAGGCCATCTGCATTATCGTGACTCTTCCCTGGTCTGTGCTCTATGGTGAAGTCTAGCCCTTGCAGGCTAATGGACCACCTGAGCAGTTTTGGGTTCTCACCCTTCATCTGCATAAGCCACTTCAGGGGCTTATGATCTGTTTGGACCTTGAAGGTAGACCCGGTAAGGTAGGGCCTAAAACGCCTAAGGCTCCAAACTATACTAAAAACACTCCTTTTCAACAGAAGCCCACCTAAATTCTCTACCCTTGAGTTGTCTACTGATGAATATGATAGGATGTTCTCTCCCTTTGTCAACTAACTGGGACAGGACAGCTCCAATTCCGGTGTCGCAGGCATCCGTCTGGACGATAAAGGGTCGGCTGTAGTCAGGCGCACAGAACACAGGTGTCCTACACAGACTTTCTTTCAAGCCATCAAAGGCCCTCTGACAGTCTTCAGTCCAATTAACCTTCCTAGGCTGCTTGGGGGAGGTCAGAACTGTCAGTGGTGCAGCTATGGTTCCATAGTCCGCCATAAAATTGCGATAATACCCGATGAGGCCAAAAAAGGCTCTCACCTGGGTTTGAGTAGTGGGAGTCTCCCAGTCCTGTACATCCTGTACCTTACTGGGGAGAGGTTGGATTTGACCCCCTCCTACCTCATGACCAAGATACGTGACTTTCCCCTGAGCTATCTGGCACATGGTGGCCTTGATAGTGAGGTTAACCCTCTTTAAGGCCTGCAACACTCTACCCAGATGTGTCAAGTGCTCTTCCCAAGTGGAACTGTAGACGACAATGTCGTCTAAAGAAGCCACACAAAAGGCTTCCAGCCCACTGAGAGCATGATTGACCAATCTCTGGAAGGTGTCAGGGGCATTCTTCAACCCAAAAGGCATGACCCTAAACTGGTAGAGTCCCTCTGGTGTTGAGAACGCCGTCTTTTCCTTGGCACGGTCCGTCAGAGCTATTTGCCAATAGCCTGAGGTGAGGTCAAAGGTGCGCACAAATTTGGCAGCACCTATGGTGTCCACGAGCTCATCAGCCCTGGGCAATGAGTGTGCGTCAGTTTTGTTGACGGCATTGACCCCTCGGTAGTCCACACAGAATCTCCAATCCTTGGTACCTGCCTGGGAACTTGTTTTCGGGACAAGGACCACGGGACTGGACCAGGGACTGGTTGAGGGTTCAATAACACCCAGATCCAACATCTTGGCGACCTCAGCCTGGATGTGGTTCTTGACCATATCTGACATTCGGTAGCTCCGGCTTTGGACAGGCACGCTGTCACCAGTGTCAATCTCGTGCTTACACCACAGTGTAAGGCCTGGCGTCAGCAAAAACAGGCATACTGCTGGAGAAAAGTTCTGCAGGCCCTCTGCTGTTTGGTTGTCAAATCTGGAGAGAGCTGCACTCCCTCCACTGAGCCATCCAGAGGCTTGCTATGCAGCAAATCAGGAAGGGGCTCACTCTCATCCTCTTCTTGCTCTGAAGCCAGCAAGAGACATGAGACTTCTGCTCGCCTGTGGAAAGGGTTGAGCCTATTGACATGGAATACCTGAGGGGCTACCCTGGGATTCCCATGTCAACCAGATAGTTGACCTCGCCCATCTTGGAGATTATCCTGAAGGTTCCAGTCCATTTATCTGCCAATGCCCGAGGCTTGGTAGGCTCCATCACGAGGACCTCCTGTCCCGGTGTCCAATCCACTTGCAATGCTTTAAGCTCATGCCAGTATTTGTTCAGTTCCTGGCTGGTCTTGAGATTCGCTGTTGCTTGACCCATCATTTGTATCATCCTCCGCCTGAGGCCTAACACATAGTCCCCCACTTGCTTGGCGGGACCGGGAGGGTTGGCTTCCAAACCTTCTCTGATCAAGGCAAGGGGCCCCCTCACGGGATGTCCAAAGAGTAACTCAAAGGGGCTGAAACCACCACCCTCTTGAGGTACCTCTCTGCAAGCAAACAGCAGGCATGGCAGGCGGAGATCCCATTTCCTCCTTAGGGGCTCTTCCAAAGCACCTAGCATGCCCTTGAGAGTTTTATTAAATCTCTCAACCAGACCATTGGTCTGAGGGTGGTAAGAGGTGGAGAACTTGTAGGTTACCCCGCACTCTTTCCACATGGTTTTCATGTAACTAGACATGAAGTTGGATCCTCTGTCAGAGACAACCTCCTTGGGGAATCCAACACGGGTGAAAATGCAGAGGAGAGCCCTGGCAACCACCTTGGCAGTAACAGTCCGAAGGGGTATAGCCTCAGGGTACCTGGTGGCATGATCTACCAAAACCAAGATGAACCGATGTCCACCTGACGTGGGAGGGTCAAGGGGACCGACAATGTCGATGCCCACCCTCTCAAATGGTGTGCCAACCACTGGCAATGGCTGCAGTGGGGCAATGACACTGCCTCCAGTCTTGCGAGACAACTGACAAGTGGGGCAGGTCCTGCAGTGGGACTCCACTTCTACTCCCATCCGAGGCCAGTAGAAATGGGCAGAGAGCCTCTGCTTAGTCTTCTTGGTACCAAGATGACCAGCCAAGGGTACCTCATGCGCCAACTGCAGTAGGAAGGGCCTGAAAACCTGGGGTACCACCAGCCTCTTGAGGGCACCAGGTTCAGGCTTAGTCGGCTCACTAACAAGGAGCTCACCCTCCCAATAAATCCAGAATGTCCCAGGCACTTCTCCTTGTGCCTGGGACAGGGCCTGTTTCCTCAGACCCTCAAGAGAGGCACACTCTCTCTGTCTTTTACAGAAGTCTGCCCGGGAGGGTCCCCCTTCAGCTAACAAGCATTGAAGATCGGGATGATCCTCCGGGTTGAGAACCTCTCCCACAGGAGAGTCTTCTGGCTCTTCTCCCACAGCAGTTGAGACAGGGTTTACCACTGGACCCAGCCCGTCCGGAGCATGGATCCCAATGGGTGCTGTAGGAACAGCAGGAAGAGAAGGAGCTCCCTCCACAGAGGTGGCCTTCTTGCTTTTCCTTCGTCTTGCCTTAGGCCGGGCCTTCGGCTCGGTTACCTGACTCACAGCCAGACCCGGTGTCACCTGTGATCTAGTGACCGCAGCAGCAGTCATGGGAAGACCATCCACGATCTATCCCAACTTTACTAGATCGTTACCTAACAGAATGTTAGCAGGGACATTGTCCTGAACCAGGACAGGAAGCTTTGCTGTCTTGTCTCCAATTACGAGTGTGACTCGGGCTACAGGCGATAATTTGGGAGGCCCACCAGCTAACCTGGTGGTTCTCAGAGGATCATCTACATAGTCCTCTGGCTTGAGCAGGGTCCTGTCCACCACTGTCATGCTTGCCCCAGTGTCTCTCAAACCAGTAGAAGGCTGGCCATTCAGGAGGACACATCTCAAAAATCTATGGGTGTTCTGTGGGAAAGTCGCCAGTACTTCCGCATAATGGTCCCAGGCCCCAAGGGACACTAAGGAAATCTCTACGGGAGCACCAAATGTGATCCCTGTAGAGGAGGGGAGGACAGTCGCCTCCACCTCAGACATGGGGTAAGGGTAGGTCAGGCTGACAGCCTGTACTCTGAGTGCTTACCTTTACACTTGGAGTCACCCCTTTTGTGATCCAGAGCCCGACAGTCCCATCAAGTGCCAGGAGTTCGGGGTACGGTACTGGAACCTCCGGGAGCCTGCTTTGCAGCAGGTGGACCACTACTCTTATTCCCACCCACAGATGATTTATCCACACTAGATTTTTGGGTCACAGGAGAGGAGGGTTTAGGTTTATTCGACTGTGACTGCTTTTGGGACTCCTCAGCTTTCTGAGAGGCCCCCTTCTCTTTGTCCTTGTCCTTCCCACTGGAGTCCTTAGGGGACACCCGGTGGGAAACCCACTTTTCAGCCAACCTAGCCAGCTTAAAGGGATCCAAAATGTTCTGGTCAGCAACATACTGATGCAGCTCCGGTGAACAGGCTTCAGAAAAATGCTCAAAAAACAACAGGTGGGACAATTCAACAAAAGTTTTCACCTTGTAACCATCAATCCACCCCATCATATTCATGTGCGCAGCACTCACCCAGTCAACCCAAGACACATTCTCTCTTTTCTTAAAATCCCTGAACCTTTTAAGGTATTGGGTAGGTGTCTTGCCAAACTTGGCAATCAAAGCAGATTTCATACACTCATACTGACTCCTTTCTTCCACACTCAGCTTCAGAATAGAGTCATATCCAGTTTGAGGCACTCTGCTTAGCAAACACTTAGCCCAATCTCTTTTGTCAACATCATGAATTGAACAAGCCATTTCAAACGCTTCAATCCATTGGAGGATATCAGAACCCTCCACAAACACACCAACCAAATCCTTCATAAATTAGCTGCTGGGGACCTGACACTCTCACTGGGTTTCGCTGAAGTCTCCACTCGAGCTTTCTCTAGCTGGATTCTCTGACATTCAGTGTCCTTGTCTTTGAATTCAAGATCCCTATTCTTGAGTTCAACTTGTTGCGCCAGCTCCTCCTTCTTAAGCTCAGCATCTATTTCCAACTTGCGATATTCAAAGGCCAATTTCATCCTTAATAACTCTAGCTCCAAGGAATTGCTGCGGTTCGGAACAGAGGCAGCAGGAATGGTTGCATTCCCAGAAACAGATTCAGGAGAAACCCCACGGGCAGAGTCCTCATTGGTTGCATTCCCCCCCTCATCAAGAGTTTCACCATCGGTCTGGTAGTCCACCAGTGCAGCTATCAGCTCAGCCCTAGACTTATCCACAAGGTCTAACTCCCTGGCTTCACAAGCACTCTGGAGAGCCTCTAAGCTCATCCGAGTCAATTTACCATTCGCAATAGACTCCATTGCTTGTAATGCAGTTATTGTGTACACACCCAAACCTTAATCTAATAAAGTGCAGATATTTTGTAAGTGGCACGGTTATACACTGATTCTTAAAACCATAAGCATCCCACCTCTGCCACCAGTGTAAAGACTGGTAGGGGGTGTCTGTACTTCTGCTCTCTATATGGTAGAGGAGAGGCACAGAAGACCCCAGCCAAGATTCTCTATAAGGTAGCAATGGACAAGCAATCAAGTCCTAGCTTCTCAGGAGGTGATGCGGGCTGGTACTTAAGTACAGTGTAGTCCCCGAACCCCCTCAAAGGAATGTCCACACACTGTATTACTGAAAACACAGTCTTTATATAATTAATATTCAAAGGTATGTATACGATCACAATAACGCACTTTGTACTCAGAAGTCAACAATGATAAATATATACAATTCTAAAGTGGAACCACCAATGTTATCAAATCTCATTAAAGTGCATCAACTGTACGGTTAAAATGTCACACAGAACAATAACGAGGAAACCAGCAATAGAGATAGGAAGGAACGCAAGATGGTTGAAACAATAGGCAGAATGCTGACCCCTACCGCTAGACACAGTTCTGTGTGGAGATCCCCCCACCTGTGCAACCTGTAAATAAAGATATATAGCACAAGCCCAGTCCATATATTGTTCAATAGTCTTACTTCCTCCTATTAAGGTTTTACCCCCCCAATGTACCTGGTGGAGTAGAGTTCTCCGAAGATGCGTCGACCGATCCTTCTTGAGTGACTCCCTTTAAGGCAGGAGCCACGGATCGTCGAGAGGCGTCGAGGAACTCTGCGTTCGGTCGGGGAATCAACGGCCCTTCTTGAGTGCCCTCTCTTTAAGGCAGGAGTCACGGATCGTCGAACGTCCGACGGTGAACAGGTTGAACTATGGCAGTGAAGTGGCAGCTTCGTTCCTAGCGGTGCTTGTCGACGACAGAGTGTTGGCGTCCTGCAAGGAAGAGGTGTGCGGGGCACCTCGGTGACGATAGTTCTGGACCACAAAGAGATGATGAAGAACTGTGGCCCAGCAAGGGCGTCGAGTCATCGGCATCTCTGTGGTCTTTAGGTGGCAGGAAACCCACCGGCGGATGCTCCTAGGCGCGTCGACGGTCGGGCCTTCTCAAGCGGGAGAAAAGCAGGTGACAATGCAGACGAGAGCGTCCGATGATCAATTGAAGTTCTTAGGCAAACGGGAGCACGGCGGCTCCGGTCAGCGACAGCGGTCGTCCACAGTGGTGGACAACAGTCCGAGTGCTTCTCTTTGAGATTCCGCGGCAGTCCCCATCTCGGGTCGGCAGCCTGTCGAAGGTCTGTCTACCAAGGAGCTTTGGCAAGGATCAGCTGTGCACGATGGTCCCTAATAGCTCGGGAAGAGGGTGCCTTACCAGGTCCTCTCTGGGTCAGTCCTTGGAGGCACAGCAGCTTTCAGATTGTGAAGGAGAGCAACAGCACTTCTTCTCGTCCAGCGGGGCTTCAAGATCAAGCTTCAGTTACTCCAGTTACTCGTCATAGTGGACTTCAGCTTCTGAACACGATTCCTAGCAGTGAGAGGTCCCTAGATACACTGTTGATCTCCCATTCATTCCACTGGGTCACACTCAAGCATCCAATCACGACTAAGGGCATTCATGCAGGCAGGCAGCCAATCAGGCACATGAGGTATTCAGGCCATTCACTTCTCTCCAGACACTCACAACAAGCTATGTGTATTGGGACAAGTACCGAGCCATTCAACACTCCAAGCTGCATTCATACCAGTTTCGGGCAGGGCTGTCTCAGTCATTGTGTCAACCACCAGATACTAGATATCCACAACACAGAATGCATATTCGTCACACACTCTATTCACCCGGGTCCCACCCACAGGAGGTACCCAGAACACACAACACCGGGAAGGCTCCAGCTAGTCTGGCCGGGCCTTCACAACAACACCATATATGGCATTTCCACCCAAAAGCCAGTCAGGGGAAGGGACAGAGTCAGGGCTTCCCAGGACTTTGGGAAAACAAGGTAATGGGTAATAGAAAGCAAGAGGCCACAGGGGCCATCTTGTTTTCCATCAGGAATCAACTGATCCCAATGGCAGGGCCGGGTAAAGGAGGATACTGCGCGCACCTGTCAATTTCAGCATGGAGCTGCCACCAGCCCATACCCTGCTCTGCGGGCCACCCACAGGTGCCCAAAAACATACACTAGGGGCACAGGGTTGTACCCCCACCCATGGGTGCCATAAGGGTATCCCACGGGTCCGTTCACCAAACCAAAAGAGAGAGAGCTGCACCGCCAGGAGTCCCACATGAACTCCTGCGCGGAAAACACGACAGAACACACGATAAAAAGCAGCAAAGGACAAGGATACGGAGGCCCTGTCCCTCCGATGCATTTAAAGCATCACACCCATGGATGCACTGACAGACCTAGCCTTTAGAGAACTACTCTGTGACAAATTAGATCTCTTCTTAAAGGAGAACATTGGTAGCGTCAGGAGTTGGGGGATTGTCTGGGAAACCCTAAAAGTGGTCACTAGAGGTGAGGTTATTGCAGGGGCTGGTGGAGTCTGTAAACAATTAAGTGCAGAGCTGGAGGAACTAGAGGCCAAGGTTAGGGAACTAGAGTCCATACAACCATATGCGATATTGACTGGGCGAGCCCTTGGGGATGCTCGGTCTAACTGGTGGGCCACTTAGGAAAGAATATCAAGTTTTGACTATGTCACCAGAACAGCACACACACATATGGAAGGGGACACATCTGGAAAACTGCTTCCATGGCTGTGCCGTAAAGGATATCCCAGAGCCTTATCATGCTTTTACGGGATGAATGCGGAGAGCCTTGGAGAGTGCAGACAGCGATTAATGACATATTTGCCTCCTATTATTCCATGTTATACAGCCACAGTACACATATTCCGTCGAATGACATAGCGGAGGTCTTTACACAGATCAAACTTCCATGTCTCACTAGCAGTCCACGTTACCTTCTAGACCAACCCTTTACCTTACAGGATCTGGAGGAAGCGATCACCGTATCAGCTCAGGCAAGACCCCATGAGGTGATGGCCTTCCAGCAGAGTTTTACAAAACATACCAAAGCACACTAGCCTGATACTTTGGAAAGTATTCAAGGAGACCTTTGAAGCAGGTGAACTCCCGAACACGATGCACAAAACATGGATAGTCCCTGTCTTTACACCTGGAAACCCATCTGATGTATGTGATTCATACAGACCCTTAGGCATGTTTAATTGGGATGTTAAACTGTTAACCACGATGCTAGCCTTGCAGCCTTGTCGCTGCATAGCAACACTAATACACACAGACCAAACAGGGTATGTGCCTGGTCGCAGAACCACTTTAAATTTACGCAGATTTCAACATATAATTGATCAAACAAAAGGGTGCTCAGAGCAATATGTGGTAGCATCATTGGATTCTATCAAAGCTTTTCAATGTGTGTATTGGGAGTTGATAGAAGTGGCGCTGAGGGGTTTTGGATTTGGAACATTCTTTATGAGATGGGTAGAAATACTTTACACTTCCCCCTTCGCTAGGGTCAGAATGGGGCGATGCATATCTAGGCAGTGGGACATACAGAGGGTGACTCGGCAGGGGTGCAGCTCTCCCCGATGCTTTACATACTTGCATTAGAACCCATAGTGGCATACCTCAAACAGGAGTACCATGAAGCAGGGATTTGCATATGGGACACCACACACTTACTCTCATTGTACGCCGATGATGTGCTACTATACCTATGCCAACCGCATCATAATCTACCCATAGTGATAGAAGCACTAGACGACTTTGCAAGGCTATCAGGGATTACCTTCAATAGACACAAATCATTTGTATTCCCCCTATTTGAGCTAAATGACACTAAATTGCCCTGCGCCCTAGACTAGGGCCTGAAGTGGGAACATGACTCCTTTCGACATTTAGGCATATGAGTTGCTCATACCCCAGAATGAACACACGCATTAAGTACACTACGAGCAGTGGATGGTATTAAAAGATCAATGGTGTTTTGGTCCTGACTGCCTCTCTCGCTTATGGGCAAAGTGGCTATTACGAAAATTATCATTTTACCCCGACTTCTGCATGGATTCATGAATGTCACTTATTACATCACATCCCCTTTCTTTTGAGAACTAGAGGGCACATTGAGAGCCTTCTTATGGGGCCTGAATAGGCACAGGTTATCAACCCCCATTCTGTCACTCCCCTTTGAACAGGGTGGAGTCCAGCTACCAGGGTTCGAATATTACTATTTGGCAGATCACATTACCTTTGTTACCAAATGGCTATCAGACGAAGCTACCACAGAACATAGTTTGCTCAACACCCTGATAAGCCCTGTGCTGTTAAGGGAAGTGCTATTGCACCCCGGAAGCAAGCACAAAGCTCACCCATTACTACTAACGGTAGTTATACAGGTTTGGCTAAGGATGCACAAAATACTGAAGCTAAAACACTCCTATTCTCCTCATGCCCCCATCCTGGTTAGCACGCATTGGGGCCCAGAGGAGCTAAGAGCAGCAAGATGCTGGGAGGAGCCAGGCATTGCAACTTGGGGAGACATGTATGAGAAGGGTACCTATAAAGAACTCTCGGACCTCATACAGAAAAAGGGTCTCCCAAGAGGGCAGTTCCTGAGATATATGAGGGTAACCAAATTTGCTAAGCATACCTGGCCCACTGAACCTCAGCAGAATGCACTGCTGGCACTTATGTGCGATTTAGATAATGGCTGGAATCTGGTGTCCAGATTATACAGGGCTCTAATTGATAATACAAGCACTGACCTAACAAAGCTTAAACTGCAGTGGGGACAGACCGGGGAGCAGAGATCACAGATAAGCACTTGATGAGGGCGCTTATCTATGTGAAAAATGTATCGCACCATGCAAGATATAGGCTGATTCAAGTCAATGTGCTCCATTGCACATATATGACCCCGGCTCGGGTTGCTAAATTCAAAAATGACACAACATCTAACTGCCCCGGGTGTGGTCAGGACAATGCCCACTTAATGCACATGCTCTGGGAATGTGAACTGATACAAAGATTTTGGATGAAAAAACAACATATTTGTGAGACTGCAGAAATTAGTAGATATAAGTAGACCCCACAGGAATGCCTACTAGGGATGTACTCTAGGACTAGTTAGCACAAACATGTCTCTTGGTTCATGGGCTTAGCATGTATATTAGGTAAGAAGTGCATATCCATGACTCTGGCTCCCAGTTTGATGTTTGACTGAAAGAAATGCAGCGCTGGTGTGCAGCTGAAACCACAGCTTGGGGACACTCTATGAAGGTGCATGGTGGAGATTTCGGGCTCATTTATGAAGCATGGAAGGCACTGGTTAATTCTGTCCTTTATCCCTCAGGTGATAAATCACTCTTAACTACTCCAAAAAGTGGACGCGACCAGTACAAGCTCTTTACATTTGCATTTGTTACCTGCAGAATAAACTGTACACCCTTTGGTTCAGAACAGCTCTACATACATTAAAGACACCAGAGATTTCCTGTCAAAGTTGGCTGGCATTACATTTGCAGTGGGACATGACATCTTACTTACAATGGATGTCACGTCTCTTTATACGAATATTGCGCATGAAGCTGGTATGGAGGCCATGGAGTGGCTATTATTACAGACAGGAACATGTGGAAACGACACGTTTTCATTTTGAAACTATCAAAATTAATTTTAATGAACAATTTCTTTAAGTATAGAGACAACTACTATCTTCAAGTGTCAGGCACAGCATGGGAGCAGCCATGGCTCCATGCTATGCAACACTTACATTTTCTTTTAGAAACAGAACAAGTGCTCCACTGTGACAGATGGTTGAAACACCTTACCATGTATGTGAGGTACATAGATGATGTTTTTGGTATTTGGCATGGACCAGAGTGTGAACTAAAGGAGTTTTTCCTGATGATGATTTTAATGCATCCATGAATTAAATTCACCTTGGAGTATAATAAATCTACAATACACTTCTTGTATGTAGATATCTACTGCACTGAAACAGAGCTACACACTGGTATCTCTACAAAACCTACCGATAGAAGCAGCTTATTATTAGCTACCAGTTTTCATCCTAGGACAATTGACAGCGTTCCGATTAGCCAGTTCATGCGCTATCAAAGAAATATTTCAGAGGAGGAAGAGTATGGGAGACAAGCAGGAACTCTAAAAGTAAAGCTTCAACAAAGAGGATACAAGAATGACCTCATAGACGAAGTGGCATCGAAAGTGGTGAAGATGCCACGAGAATCCCTATTAAAACCACAACAAAAAGTGGGTGACAAGCCATTAGTTTTTGCTACCACGCATTCACTTCAAAGTGGTCAAATCAAGAGAATTATGAAGATAAACTGGCCACTTTTGAAGATGGATCCAGTTCTTCAGAGGACACCATCTGAAATACCGACTTTTACCTACCCTAACAGCCAGGCGCTTTGCAACACATTGATCAGGGCTGAATTGTTGGATAGTAACAAAACATCTGGGCCTAAACATAAGGGCACCACACCGTGCCTAAACTGTCAGTACTGTGACAACATGATTAAGGGTAATGAAATAAGACACCCATACTCAGGCAAACCAATCAAACTGAATCAATCGTGTACTTGGGATTCTAGTAATGTTGTGTATGCATTGAAATGCCCCTGCAGATCGTTTTACGTAGGGATGACCACACGTACAGCAAAAATATGCTGGAAAGAACATAAGTCCCAAATTAGAACCACAAATACTAAATCACCAGTTTCAGCCATTTCATTGAGGCGAGACATAATATCGCTCAAATGAGATGTGTGATTCTTGAACAAGTGCAAATTGGAAAGAGAGGGGGTGACATCAAAACAAAATGTTTACAGAAAGACATTATTTGGATTGAGAGATTAGATTCCCTTACACCAAGGGGGATGAACTGTGAGTTTGATCTGATGTAGGTTTTGTGAGTTGGCATTGTGGTAGGCGAGTGCACAACTCCAATGCATTGGCCGTCACCAATGACGAGAATTTGAGCCATGTTCTTGGACAGGACGGATGGTCGAATTCAATTTAATGAATTGGAAAATTGAACTACTTGTTATGTTTAACATCACCTGAGTATTAGGGGTTTTGACTATAAATACTCTGAATGATGCTCGACTACGCAATAATGTCAGGATTGAGAGACCGCTAGATTGTGAGCCATTTTTGTTGGGACAGAAGGATATGAAAGTCAATGGGCCTCGCTACGACCCTGGTGGTAGCCTTGCCCTTATTAAGGGCACGGCTGCCGCAGGTAATGATTTTTTACTGGAGCCCAGAAAAGGGCAATAACCGGGTCATGCCGACCTTGGTGCACCCGGTAATTGCCCTTTTCTGGGCACCAGTAAAAATTAATCCCCATCCCCATTTTAGCCCCACAGGGCTCAATGGGAATGGGGAGGATGCTAACAATGGGCCTGTTAAAAACGGGCCCGTTTTTAGCCTCCTGGTTTGCTAACAACGGGCCCGTTAAAAACAGGCCCATTTTTAGCATCCGGGTTTGCTAGCGGGTCGCGCTAACGCCTGGTCTGGCCAGGTGACCTGAGCGGGACCCGCAGCAGACCTCGTAAACAGGTGGCCTGGAATGAACGGTGCCGGTCCCGTACCGGCACCATTCATTCCAGGGCCGCCAGGGTCCTAAGGAGGCCCAATGACTCCATAGAACCTTAACATATTGTTTACCACAAAGAATTTTTGTTAAGATATTTTCTTTTGTGTATTAGTATTTTGGGTGCATATCCTAGTTGGACAACCTGTTTAGTGCATGGATGGGCATATGTTTGGGAAAATTCTGCCTGCGACGAGTGAGCTACATAGGCCACAGTTGTGGCACATTGGAGTTGTTTATACAAGCATGTAGTTAGCATCAAGCAAGAGTAGCCTGGTGGTTTGTACTCATTGTACCCTGTTAACTATGCTTTTGTTTGGGCGGATGAGAATAGCGATGCAGAGGATTTATGAAGTAACTAGAGTGTTACAGTGGCAGCATAACTTTTCTAGTTTCAAACAGTGATAATCAGGCACCCAAAATAAAATTTGTTTTGGGAGGTTTAGGGACAAAAGGACAGTATTCTTTAATGCCCCTTACTTATTGTCCGCATCTTCCCGCTAATGAAGCAATCTATAACCTAGCTATGATCATAGACTACTATTTGCAACAATCCCCAAGTAAGATGGTGGACTTGCGGGGACATGGGCTGTTAAATGACTCCAATCAAGCAATCCCACTAAGTCAGTGACTGGTCTGGGATGCCCAAGGGAAGCCCTTATTTATATATTTGTATGTCCAGTTCGTGTACTCTGGATGACAACCCTTATATAACACCCCTCTCTTAGAATCCCCCTGACCCCACTGAGCCAAGAAGTAAGTTTGTTTTGCAAATTTAAAAGGTTTATTTGAGAATTAAACACTATATATATATATATATATCGCACTTTTATAATAAATTAATAATTGATATCACACTTGTGAATATGGGCAGTAATCAGCAATAGGTAATCCTACAATAGCACAGTTTTGGTGACTTATGACTAGGAACAGGGGAATAAGGTATCAGAGAATGCTTTATGGTTTCAAGGAGATGCAAAGATGAATAAAAGGCAGTACAGAAATAAACTTGATATGATTTCAGCAAAAGATAATGTGATCACTTTTTCTTTGACAATTCACTCCCCCCCTATGCAATGTAAGGAGATGGAAGTAACACACACAATTCTCAGGAATACGCACAAATGCAATACAAAGTTCCAGTTGCCCCCCCAGCGAGCTTAGAGGAAAACAGGTATGATTTTAAACACAGCCAAAATCCTTTAAATGTGGTGGCAATGAAGTGAAAAATATACTCAAATTGCTTTTAATTCCCTATAGGAGGTTCAGGGTGAGTGAGAGATACTTTAAATCAGTTCAGGCCAGCCCTATCAATGATTCAGGGATGGTTATCAAGTTGAAAACATAATTCCGTGATGGAAGCAAAAGACAAATGTTTTTACACATGGCTGGAATGAAGCAAAATGTCAAATCTCGGCAATTTAATCGCATGCATCGAGCGTAATTACAGAGGAAGTATAAGGAGTAGATGGCTCATTGGAAAGCTTAGAATCTTAGCTTTAATATGAAAGTTACATTTCGTTCCTAGGACAAACGGTTCCGGAGATACAGACGATTTTGTGAAGGTAGATTCTCGAAATTAAAATAAAGCTCAGAACGACAAGTGACAGTTGTGTAGCTTTAGAATGACAGAATGACACGATTTCTAGGATGCAGTTCTCAATAGGTTAAAATAGTTTGAATTAGATTATATTAAACTAAGAGATTGGGTTTTGCACAGTTCTGGCTGAGTACTCACACTATATTTTGGACAGGAATGCGACTTTGTCACGGATCGGGTCAGGATTGGCTGTGGTTCTCTCGCCACTTGGTACTGGTTCTGCGCACAGTGATCTGGGTCAGCTCTGCTCTGCTGGTCTGGTCTGGCACTCGGCACTGTACAGATCTCTGGAACTCTGGTCTCTCTGGATACAGCACTGCTTTCTGGGTCTGCTACCGGTTCTGGCAAAAGTTCTTGGCAAAGCATTCAAACAGCTCGCCCGGCTGTGAATAGTTTGGTTAGGTTTTGAGGCCTGCTGAAGAGAACTCAGCTTGTGGGTTAGGCCTTTGCTTTAAGTTCTGGAGTCAGAATTCTAAGTTCTAGTCTCTGTCTTGCTGGAGTCAGTCCGTATCTCTGGATGTGAAGTCGTCTGTCAGCGTGCTCCGCAAGGAAATTGAAATTGAATGTCCCTACCTGTCCTGCACAGTCTCCTTTTATGTGTTTACAAAATGGGTGGGTCGGCCCATTCTGCATGCCCAACCCTCTCAACTTATCATTGGCCAGTTCCTCCTCTCTCCCTTAATTGGGAGAACTGAGTTGTGAGTCAGAGTGATGCTGCCATTTACAATCTATTGAAGAAACGCCCCTTTGCTTTTGCTTTAGAAAATCATTCTCATAACTAAACATATTTTCCAAACGCACAAGTGGTTGACATTACATGTACAAATTGCAGATGACTTAAGGTACAGTCTGGCCCAACTCTGATCTTCCTGGGGCTTGCATTCAAAAATGGCAACTTATTTTCGTTTTTAGTTGGTTTACCAATGTTAAATTTTTACCAAAAATTACACAAATGTATACCCCCCTTCTACACATATTCCAGTAATTTACTAGGTCTCTAGCATAAGCACAGTGTCTGCAGTATTAATAATTAGCGGGGTTCGGTCCTAGGACACCGCACAAATTGGAGTTTGGTCTCAAATCGTGAGGGACTTTTTCCATTTTGTGGACCCCCAAATTGCACATTTCTGTGAGCTTAATACAAGATTTTATAAGCAATTTAATTAAACATACATTTGCTGCAATATGAATTCACACTCCAGTCTGGCCCGCCCCTATGAACTGGGAGAGTCAGGGATCACATGTCTCTCCTACCAGGCAGAGCTCTGTTTACAGTCAACACCCAAATCTGCATATCCTATTCGATGGAAAGAGTCTACTATGTCGGCTGAGGTCAGCAGGCCAAGGGGTCACTCTGCATTTGGTTAGCATGTCCATGTGATCTCCTGGGCTGTTGCTGGTAAGGGCTGGTGTGAATGCTTCCCATGGACAGAGGCCATTTGAACTGTTAATTGAATCAGCCTGCCTCCTGGGAACAAACCTTTGAAGTCCCCGTTAGCTCAGGATCCTCTTGCATTCCTGAGATACAGTTCTACTGTCAGAGTTTAGACCGCTAGCGCCGGCTTGTGTCCAAAGCTGGTACTGCACCCATTTTTTTAGGAGTTGTCTTGAAATTGACAGGAGGACTTTGCTTGACAGCTCTAATCCTTGC
The DNA here is from genome assembly GCF_040938575.1 of Ambystoma mexicanum. Taxonomy (NCBI): domain Eukaryota; kingdom Metazoa; phylum Chordata; class Amphibia; order Caudata; family Ambystomatidae; genus Ambystoma; species Ambystoma mexicanum. Next base: position 1,110,093,938 of record NC_090924.1, on the reverse strand, counting down.
TGCCATTGTTTTGATGGGCATCCTTACAGTAGAGTGGTGATGCGGAACCCCCCACAAGAAGGTTGAATCTTTAGAGTGGTCTTGTGCCCACGATTTTAGCAGCTTTTTGACATCAATTAAAAACGGATTTTGAACAAAGGGTCTTCTGTATTAGCTATCTTGCAATGTTTGAAATGGACATTTTTAGCTTGCACTTCAGAGAAACAGAGGTGATTTCAAGGCGCTTTTGTTCTAACAGGCATCACCTTTCATATATTTTCGCACTGTGTCTAAGGAGTAAATGTTAACTTTGCGAGTCAATCTTTAATGTTTGAGAGTGACGCAAATCATTATTGTTTTATGTAGGGTGTATCACATAAACAAGTGAAGAATTTAAGGATTCCTGAACTTTACGATATTGCATATTTGAAGCAAGCTAAATTGGAGGTCAGTTATTTTGATACAGACACCGGTATTGATACTGATAAGCAATGTTTAGAATTTAATTATTAGCCTCTTTTAATTACAGAACTACAGATGAAATTGGAAATGGTTAGGAAGTTACGTCAGTGTTAAACAGACTCTGATGAAGGATTTGTAATCCGAAAAATGTAGGCCACGAATTGAATGTTGGAACTCTGACTTAAAATTAACATCCATTAGGAGTTGGATGTTTTATTTGCATAAAATGAGCAGTGATGCTGTAGATGCTGTTTAATCTACAGACTATGCTAAGAAAAAGAGGTGAGAGCATTTGATGTTTTTTTGATTCAAAACTATGACTAGTGGACCGTAACTATTATAATTGAAAGTGGTATTTTTTACATTTGTATGTTATTTCGAATTAAACTTGATTTAAAGCAAAGCAAAGCTCCGCTGCACAGTGTTTGTGATCTGTGCAGAGAGTGATCTTACTATCACAGGTGAGGTTATATTTTTGTGACATTGGGGTTCATTACGACTTGGGCGGTCAGGGATACCGGGCACCGGTAAGGAGACCGGTGCTGGTAATCCCTTACCGCCCTATTCCAAGGTCCCTTAGCGGGGACCGTAACGGGCGTGTGGTCTGACCACACGTTCTTTACAGGACCCGTTAAGGGACCTTGGAGCTAATAACGGGCCCGTAATTAGTGGGCCCGTTATTAGCGCCTTCCCCCTTCCCATTGAGCCCTATGGGGGCTCAAATGGGAATGGGGAATGGCATTTGGAATGGGGATTTACCGGGTCCACCTAGGGCGCAATGTCCCGGTAAGTCCCCTCTCCACCACACCGGACCCGGACACAATTTTGGAGGCAGCCATGGCGCAAAGTCGTAATGAGGCCCATTGTCTTATTGTTTATTTTTAAATATTAGGAGGTCAGCCAGAACCTGCAGGAGTGCATATGGGTTACCTGTTGGTGACAACAGGCTATATAGGTATTTTTTTCATGATGATCTCCAAGGACCAGGAGAATTACCCCAGAAGCAACGTAATGATATGTATTTAAATATTTCACATGTTTCCATGTACCAACATTAACAGTTTACACAACTATTAGTTAGTGAAAGAAGTGGAGTAGCCCTCTATGTATTACGTAAATTACTTTTCTCTGGAAGGGTAAGGTACCATCAGACTACACCTGGGAATCGGCTTCTGCTGTTCATGCTCCCATTCTCCTAAAAATATCCATAGATCCCATCCTTAGAAGCCAGTACATTTGCCCCCATGGAGCGGGACATACCGTTAGGAATCAAACGATCGCCTGGTTGCTGTGGCAAAATGGAGGAAGAGACATACCTGCAGGGTTTTTTTCCCTTCAAGATGGCGACATATTCACACATTATTCAGGAGCAGATGTAACGTTCTAGCCTATTCCAAGATGACAAACGCGAATGGACTCTCATTCAGCTCCACACAGGACTGGCTGGACACTTCTCTGCTTAAAGCCTTCAGCAGGGTTAAGCTCTTTGCTTCACTTCGTCTATTGTAAGCAATGATGCTGTCCTGTTTTCACTCATTTTTCCTTACAACTGACTTTCTGCTTTGCAGCTTCCTATTTTTATTGTTCCACATCTGTTTCAGCATTACTACTTGCTTTCTGGATTCCTGTCTTGCTTGCAATCATTACTGCACCTCTCCCGCTGCTATGATACCCGAGGCCCTTTGATTGTAAAGGATTACCAGAGTTTCCAGTGTATGCAGCTATTCTTTCCTGCTGAGTTCAGCCCTAAATGTCCTACAAAGGGTTTTCCACCCCAGAGGGTAGTGCTTACTTCTCCCTGTTTATCACAAATCAAATCTATTATCTGAGCACAGGATATTGAGGGTTTTGAGGTGAGGCACCAATGGTTTAAGTAAGTTTGGATTTGAGAAAGAGTACGGGTACTCCATAGGAACATATGTGTAAAATGCTCCTGCAGTATAGGGATAAATACCTTGAAGTACCACCATGAGATGGTTCAGGGAATGGAGGGCCTCATATTTAGGACATGGCCCAAGAAGGACATGCATGATTAAATATATTGGAGCATATTGTAGGGGTGTGGAAGGAGGATATTGGCTTCCCTGCAGCTCTCTGGCCGGCCTCTCTTGGCCCTCTTCCTGCTCCTACCTGCAAGGCAAAAAACCTCAGGTTCATATTCAACTCCACACTCTCCTTCACTCCTCACATATCTGACATCTCTAAGAAGTCACACTACCAGCTGCAGCTCCTCAGAGGTATCCTTCCTTTCCTCTCCTTCCCCCAGAAGCTCACTGTCTCCAGAGCCCTGGTTCGCTTGAAGCTGGACTACTGTAACAGCCTCTATCTAAAGCTGCCTGCCTCTACTCTCCGCCCTCTGCAACTCATCAGAACTGGACTGAGAGACTTGTCCTTCGCCTCAAGCCCAGGGACCGTATCTCTCCAGGACTGAAATTGCTACACTGGCTCCCAGCGGCCGTGAGGATTAAGTTCAAAACCCTCTGCATTGTCCACAAGGCCTTTTGGGGCGTGGGTCCAAAATACCTTCAACTCGCTCTTCCTAAATATCTTCCTTCTCGAGCTCTTCGCTCATCCGCCTCCAACTCCCTCAGGGTCAGCCGCTTCTCCAAGCAACGAGTTGGGGGTAGATCTCTCTCCGCAGCAGGGGCCTCCCTCTGAAACAGCCTTACTGCCTCCCTGAAACTTGAGGAGAACCATCTCCGGTTCCGGAAGCACCTCAAAACCTTCCTCTTTGCTTCTGCTTTCTCTCCCCCTCTCCCCTGCTAATTACTGAAACTACACTGAATCTGCAACTGGGCTACTCACCGTTCCCTGTCCTTGGCCCAGCCACTCTCCCCTGCACTGCCTCCCTGGCAACCCCTGCACTGCGGGACTGTCTCTGTATCCCTACAGCCCCCCTTCCCAGCACTTGTCTGCACTTACCTTGCACTTGCCACCAGCGGGCCCTTATTATTCATCTTGTATTCTACCAACCCTGTACTGCATTTTCCCCTCCTTTCCCCCTTGCACTTTTCCCTTCCCCCTACCCTTGCACTTGCGCAATCTGAATGAAACCTGGCCTAGTAGGATTGTTGTCTGTCTCCCCTTTGTTCCCCGCTCCCTGCCTCGTCGCGCCTTGAAACACTTGTGTATAGGCGCGTTACAAATGCCATATCTTATCATATCACACGTCTGGCATGATTGTTGGCATAGACCTTTATTAAATAAATAAGAGTTGGAGGATTACTTTTCTGACCCTAATACTAAGAGGGGTTTCCCAGCCTCAGAATAATATTTGAAGGAGTCTGTCAGGATAGTCCACGGCCGTGTCGAAAATCCTATTTCCAGCCTTCACACTAAGAACTTAAACTATAGTTAAAAGTGGATCTTCTTTAATCAACCTGGCTCTTGTTTCTGACAGGCACTGTGATTATGAAGATTATGTTCTTGTTTTATCGTGCCTTCTCCTTGGTTTCACAGCCAACCTGGTACACTATCCTGTCAGGTACTGTGACTATGATGAGTGCTTTAGCTCTCTCTCTTTATGTGTGAGTGAATCCCAGGCTTTGCCTTTTCTGTACTTTCAAATAGTGTTTTCTTTCTTGCTTAGTTACTACTACTACTTTGTTGGTCACAACCTAGTATACTATCCTGCCAGGTACTTTGAGTATGAAGAATGCTTTGTCTCTCTCTTCATGTGGATGTGAATCCCAGAGTCACCTTTTCTTGAATTGTGGTCTTCTTGCTTTGCTACTACTACTCATTCTTTGATCACAGATAACCTGGTTACTATCCTGGCAGGTACTGTGACTATGAGGATTGAATTGGAGGCCTTGATTAGGTTTATGGGTGCGTCGCCCAGACTTGCTTCTGTGATCCCAACCATTCTGGCCTGCCTGACCTCTCTGGAGAACTTACTAGCGATCTAAAGTTGTTAGCAGGTGCTTCTGGCCTGCTCGGCTTCCCTCCACTGCTTGCAGGGATGGTGGTGGCTCTGCCCTAACTCCCAGCCTCTGAGCTGCTCATCTTGACTTCATCACGCACTCCATGCTTCGCGTCTGGATGGGACATCAGGCTTCTTCTTCTTTCGGGTGTTGGTCTGCGACATAGCTTTTGGGAACACATCTACCAACTGGTAAGCATCCCCTTCTCAGTACTGTCCGTGTCCTGTCTACTCTACTTCTGCCAGGATTCAAATCTCCTGCTTCAATCTGTGAGGGCTTCACACTTTTCACATTCCTTCTTCCCTGTTTGTGACATGAACGGTATTGGTCATTGTAAGGCATCTAGTCCATGCACCCTGGTTCTGTGGAACATGCCACATGGATCCATGCCTCTTCCTCATCTCAATAGTGAGGTTTTTACTCCTTACTAGGTTGTTGCTGCTCTTCCTCATCCCAGTAGTGAGGTTGTCACTCCTTAGTAGGTTGTTTTTGTTCTTCCTCGCTCCAGTAGTGAGGTATTTACTCCTCACTAGGTTGTTTCTTGGGGAGCGACATCGTCTATTCTGCAGACATACATGGAAGTGTGTGGGGTTATAATGTCTTGTGCAGGATACCAAGGTATGGAAGGTTGGGGTGTAAGGGAATTATACTGTGTACTCCCAATGTGTCATCCATTGTCCCATAAGGCTTTTCCCTCTCCATGAGATCCACCCGCTGAGTACCATCCCCAGGAGGACTGTCGGACAGTGGCCTCACCTCCCTGGCCTCCTGTGAAGGGCCTTCCCCCATGGACGTAGTGATGACATCCTGGGATTCGTGACAATATGTATGTACATTTATCATCAACATGTAAAGGGAAAAAGTTAAGAAGCAGGTATACTTGAATTATGAAAAATGTTTATGGATGTAGAAAATGCCCCGATGGCAGCACAGAAGGAAGGAATCAGATATACACACATGCCACCGCCTCCTTCCTTATGGGTGCTTTCTTTTACAGCCAGCCTCTGGGTACACCAATCCCTGGTATGCACCCCCCATCGAGCCAAAGACAGGAACCTCAGAGCAACCTAAAGAGAAAACACAGGACCCATTCATTATGGAAGTAGAGAATAAGGTACGCAGAGAGCTACAAGCAGTGGTGAAGAAGACAGAGCAGGAACTGACACCAGTGACTCAGAAACAATGGGCGGGCTGGAGTGCAGCAATAGGCACAATTTAGTGGAGAGTGAGTCAGATACTACATAATATGGATAGTATGGATATCAAGGATATTATGCTCAACTGGGTGAGGGATACCATGATCCAGGGGATGATCAAGGGGTTGTGCATCAGAGGAATGAACGCAACCATAGCATGGATTATGCACCAAAAGGGAAGAGGAGGATTGGAAGACTGACGAGGAGCAGAGGATACAAAAGGAGGAAATGACACCATGGGGGACAAGACTTAGACCACAGCACAGCCGAATGTCCCAATTAAAGGGCACACAAGGAGGGAGGACGTCCCAGTCTAAGAAGAGAAGAGCACAGGTCCAGTTGTTGAAAAGGAACTAGGGAGAGCACATTACTTGACCTGGCCCCATATGGATTGCAACAACGTAATGAAGGCACAACCCTCACTTACAGCGGGGGCAGGCAGATTGATATAGGCCCTAGAAAAGAAGGCAGCAGTGATCACGTTAGGTGTAGGGGATATGAAGAGCTGTTTGCCGCACTGCTGGGGGAGAAGGCAGACAAAATATGGACAAAGATGGGGTATCCAGGGGTACAACTTACCATTGGTATTCAAGATTGCGTGCCATTTAACTCTCGGGCATACATATGGAAAGCTTTGAGGGATGCATATACAGACACACCCGACATAAATTCAGTCTTGGCACACACCATGAAGGCAGATGATGATCCTGTACTCTACATTCATTAGATTCAGGAGATGTGGTAAGCAAAGATGGGGGACGCGTGGGACATGAATATAATCACATGTTGTGCAAGAGTCTCCCATCAGAAATGCAACATGATTTGGATAACTTGGTTGGTACTGAAACAAACGGATGAGCCGAAATATAGACACACATAGTGCATTATTGTAGAAGGCGGCAGTTAAAAGAGAAGACCCAGAAAAGGTAGCTAAATTGAGCATGGAAGGAGCAATGATTACCAGTCCTATAGAAGGGCAGCTCGGCCAGAGACTGATGCAGGGTTGGGTTGAGGGGTATGCAAATGACATAAGCGAGATCAGAAGTTTACCAAGGCGAAGAGGAGGTTTTCAGAGACGAAGATAGGGTGGATTTGAAGAGATGAGACCAAGGCTTACGGGACAGTGATGCTCTTGTGTCTTGTGTAAAGATAGGACATTTTGTACGGCAATCCCAGCAGTCCAGCGTTTCAGCTCCCCTATTATCCACCATCTCAAATGCAGCCCCCAGTTATGCCACATGACTTTGGTCCCATGCAGGCCCCAAAGCCCAATACATACGTAACCATCCAGTACCAAACACCAGAGACCACACAGACTTACACGCAACAGCCACCCATGCAGTACCCTACACAACCATGGGATTAAAAACCCCTGCCACAAGGTATACTGATGCACTACACAGGAGCTAACATCTTAGGGGGGAATACCTTCCAACTCCCAATCCCTTCTGATATGGAAAAGGAATACCAGGTAGGAATGAATATAGGAGAAGAACATTCACATTTCAGGAGCTACAAAGTCCTGTATGAAGGAAGGGAGGTTTCCCTTGTCAGGAAAAATAATGGACATGCAGAAATTCTCTGGGGACTTTTTATCAGTTTCTTTCAGTGAAGATTTACCCATCACTGTAGGTACACAGGAGTTGTCAGCACCCTTATTGTGTTGTAAAGATACCTCAGTTAACCTTCTGGGCAGGGATCCCCTGAATAAAATGAGCATGGCCATTTCTTTCTCTGAGGAAGGTATAGTGTGTTTAACATTAGGCATATACCATGCTAGGACTGCAGCAATACCACAAGAACCTTGCATTTACAGTGCCACATGGGAATGCCCCAACATCCAGATTGATTTCTCTGCAGGGTACAAGGTAACAATTTTGCATGAGGATCTGAAAAAAGTACCTAGTCACCTTCGGTCTAGAAACCCCCATGATGTAGGGTTATTGAAGAGCACAGGAGCAGTACAGATAAAATTGAAACTAGACACAGTGTTACCCCGAGTGAGACAGTACCCCATGTCAAGGGAAGCAGATGTAGGGATCTATGCTGCCATTGTAGCACTATTACAACAAGGCATAAAACAACCATCAGAATCCCAATGTAACACGGCCATATACCCTATGAAAAAAGCAAAGGGTTCAAGTTGAAGAATGGTTCAGGACCAACGCACGTTGAATAATATTGTAGAAGAAGAATTTCCAGTGGTCCCCAATCCCACCACCATTCTTTACAATATTCCCACAGAAGCAACATACTTTACACTAATAGATCTCAAGAATGCATTTTTCTCTGTCCTATTGCACCCTGACTACCAACAGCTCAAAGCATTTACCTACAAAGGGGAGAGATTTCAACACAAAAGATTACCTCAGCGGGTCCCCTACCATCTTTAATAGAGTAGTGCAAATGGACTAAGGACATTTAAAAGAACAGAGCACAGTGAATCAATTTGTAGACAACATTTTGGTCTGCAGCACAACAGAAGAGCAATGCAGAGCAGACGCAGTTAAATATTTAACTTTACACGCAGAGAAGGGATATAAGGTAGACAAAGAAAGAGGTAGTATAACTAGGGCAAATAATATCATTGGCTGCAAGTAGAGTAACACCAGAAAGAGCAACAGCCGTGCAAAACACACCACAGCCAAGCACAGTCAAACACATGAAGCAGTTTTTAGGACCATGCAACTGCTGTAGGTAATAGATATTTAATTATTCGAGCTATACCAAATCCCTGTTGCAAGGGCACAAGGATACACAGAAAGTATAGGAACCAATTTGTTGGACAGAAGAGATGACCAAATGTTATTAGGAACTCAAAAATGCAATCAGAAATGTGTTACTTGTGACAAAGCCAGATTACAAAAAAACAATTATTTCTATTATCGCATTCAAATGGTCAGGTGATGATGATTGTCCTCACACAGTAGATATCAATGAGGCGCACACCTGTGATTTATTACAGTGGACTTTTAGAGCCAGTAATGCAGCACCATTTTCCATGTGAGCAGGCTTTAGTAGCAGCAGATTTCAAAATACAATAATTCTCCACCATCACAGTGGGATGTCCAGTGACATTATATGTGGAACACCCAGTTTTTGCCATTCTAGAGAAATCAAAATCCACCCTCACAACACAGGGAGCCTCGGGCTATGAGGTGATATTGTCCAACTCCTCCATTCTCATGATTAAATGTCACACAGTTAATCATGCAACATTCATTGCAGAGCCTGTACACAGGAGTTGTCAGCACCCTTATTGTGTTGTAAAGATACCTCAGTTAACCTTCTGGGCAGGGATCCCCTGAATAAAATGAGCATGGCCATTTCTTTCTCTGAGGAAGGTATAGTGTGTTTAACACTAGGCATATACCATGCTAGGACTGCAGCAATAACACAAGAACCTTGCATTTACAGTGCCACATGGGAATGCCCCAACATCCAGATTGATTTCTCTGCAGGGTACAAGGTAACAATTTTGCATGAGGATCTGAAAAAAGTACCTAGTCACCTTCGGTCTAGAAACCCCCATGATGTAGGGTTATTGAAGAGCACAGGAGCAGTACAGATAAAATTGAAACTAGACACAGTGTTACCCCGAGTGAGACAGTACCCCATGTCAAGGGAAGCAGATGTAGGGATCTATGCTGCCATTGTAGCACTATTACAACAAAGCATAAAACAACCATCAGAATCCCAATGTAACACGGCCATATACCCTATGAAAAAAGCGAAGGGTTCAAGTTGAAGAATGGTTCAGGACCAACGCACGTTGAATAATATTGTAGAAGAAGAATTTCCAGTGGTCCCCAATCCCACCACCATTCTTTACAATATTCCCACAGAAGCAACATACTTTACACTAATAGATCTCAAGAATGCATTTTTCTCTGTCCTATTGCACCCTGACTACCAACAGCTCAAAGCATTTACCTACAAAGGGGAGAGATTTCAACACAAAAGATTACCTCAGCGGCACTGCGAGTCCCCTACCATCTTTAATAGAGTAGTGCAAATGGACTAAGGACATTTAAAAGAACAGAGCACAGTGAATAAATTTGTAGACAACATTTTGGTCTGCAGCACAACAGAAGAGCAATGCAGAGCAGACACAGTTAAATATTTAACTTTACACGCAGAGAAGGGATATAAGGTAGACAAAGAAAGAGGTAGTATAACTAGGGCAAATAATATCATTGGCTGCAAGTAGAGTAACACCAGAAAGAGCAACAGCCGTGCAAAACACACCACAGCCAAGCACAGTCAAACACATGAAGCAGTTTTTAGGACCATGCAACTGCTGTAGGTAATAGATATTTAATTATTCGAGCTATACCAAATCCCTGTTGCAAGGGCACAAGGATACACAGAAAGTATAGGAACCAATTTGTTGGACAGAAGAGATGACCAAATGTTATTAGGAACTCAAAAATGCAATCAGAAATGTGTTACTTGTGACAAAGCCAGATTACAAAAAAACAATTATTTCTATTATCGCATTCAAATGGTCAGGTGATGATGATTGTCCTCACACAGTAGATATCAATGAGGCGCACACCTGTGATTTATTACAGTGGACTTTTAGAGCCAGTAATGCAGCACCATTTTCCATGTGAGCAGGCTTTAGTAGCAGCAGATTTCAAAATACAATAATTCTCCACCATCACAGTGGGATGTCCAGTGACATTATATGTGGAACACCCAGTTTTTGCCATTCTAGAGAAATCAAAATCCACCCTCACAACACAGGGAGCCTCGGGCTATGAGGTGATATTGTCCAACTCCTCCATTCTCATGATTAAATGTCACACAGTTAATCATGCAACATTCATTGCAGAGCCTGTACACAGGAGTTGTCAGCACCCTTATTGTGTTGTAAAGATACCTCAGTTAACCTTCTGGACAGGGATCCCCTGAATAAAATGAGCATGGCCATTTATTTCTCTGAGGAAGGTATAGTGTGTTTAACACTAGGCATATACCATGCTAGGACTGCAGCAATAACACAAGAACCTTGCATTTACAGTGCCACATGGGAATGCCCCAACATCCAGATTGATTTCTCTGCAGGGTACAAGGTAACAATTTTGCATGAGGATCTGAAAAAAGTACCTAGTCACCTTCGGTCTAGAAACCCCCATGATGTAGGGTTAATCATGCAACATTCATTGCAGAGCCTGTACAGCTAGTGGATTCAGTACATGATTGCACAACATACAAAGGGGATACAGATGAGGGTACCCAGGTCAGGGAGGATGCACTTGAGGTGGGCAAAGTGATCTTCATTAATGGTTCATCAATTATTGATCACACCACATGTGAAAGGCACACAAGTCCAGCAGTAGTGAGCCTTGCAAATGGAGAGTATGAAGTGATGATTAAAAAGAGGTTGCCCTGGCATTATTCCGCTCAACAGCAGAACTCATAGCACTCATAGAAGCACTACTAATGTCCAAATTGTGTCACATCACCATTTAACTCAGATTCAGCATTTTGTCACATGCACTGTGAAGTTCGGGTTGTCAAGATGGTGCAGGAGAGGGTTACAAAATCAGATGGTGCACTTGTGCAGCATGCAACATTACCCTCTAGAATAAATGATGTCTTAGCACCTCCCTCAATAGTTGCCATGGTGAAGTACACATCCCATACAAACAATAAAGACCCAGCAATTTATGTAAATGATGCAGAAGGCAGGGCAGCCAAAGAAGCAGCATACTTTGAAGTACCACAGCCCAAGAAGGCACCTGACACAGCAGGGCAGCAGGTGCCGTTGCCTGCCCCATAGGATGCAGTACCCCCTCACTCAGACTATTGAACTACAGGGATGAGCCTTGCAACAAGAGAAGGATTTATGAATCAAAAGAAGGTGTTCCCTATCCAACACAGATTTAATTTGAAGACAAAATATCACAGGAAAAGCAGTAATGCCCCAGGGATTGCTTACAGTTGCCCTCAAACAATTGCACTACCCTAAACATGCATCTAAGCACTAAACTGCAGCAGATATACAAGAGGATTGGTTTCTCCAGGAACATGTAAATGCATTCCTAACAAACGGTGACACATGCTACCTGTATAGTACAGGCCACACCCAACATTGTCCCACCCTCAGGGCCCTTTTTGGGAGCTCCATATTGATTATATCGATATGGTTAACAGATGCAGTAATGTTCATTGTTTTGATAGCACAGCAAGTAGAGTGCTCGCTTTAACATCAGTGCAGAGCCTGCTGATGCAGGTTCGAATCCCTGCCAGGCCAAACTCTGCCTTCTGAGGTCGATAAATGAGCACCACACACCGTGGGTAATAATTAGCAGTGCTCAGATGCATGAGGGTTCGTAGCACTACATAAATACTAAATTATTATTGTTATTAATGATTGTAGTGTGTCCATTCTCTCATTGGCTTGAAGCAGGCCAGCCTGATGCCAAATCAGCAGCTACAGTTTTAGTGCACAAGTTATTTCCTCGCTGGCAATATATGATGTCCTGAAATATGACAATTTGACACACTTTTTTAATGAACTATTTCAATAAATTACTCCCCTAATAAGAATAAAGCACAAACTGTGCTCAGTTTAACCCCTGCAAGCCACCATGTTTGTTGAGTGTCTTAACAACTTATTAAAGCAATGTCTAGCTAAAATGTGTTATTCTTTGAGTAAAAGATGTCTACATTGCCTTCCCATTGCTTTGTTTAGCCACAGGGATCAGCCAGGAAAATACCACCACTTAACACTTCATGAGATTGTGATGGGCAGGAGGCTGCACACACCACTCACACCCACACGCACAGCGTCCAATGCTCACAAAACATTTGAAGTATTAGGGGATGAGTTTCAGGGATATCTTAGTGACCTAACCAAATGCGTTAGTCCTCCACAATAGCCGGCTGCATCAGAGATCAATGACCCAGTATCTCTGCAGCAACCCCGGTCTTGGAGTTTTTGTGCAGACATTCGTATGTAAGTGGAATGAGAGAATATTTCAAGTGCCTTATGAGGTTGTCTATGCCACATCCACTGCTGTAAAGGTTAAAGGACATAAGACTTGGATTCACCTAACGGACATTCGAAAGGACCAGCACCAGGCCCACTGCCGGAAGATTACTGTTTTTAATATGTTATTGACATTTCTGAAACCAGTGTGTTATTTTGGATGAGCAAATGCTAACTCTTCTTCCCAGCCTCCAGGAACAGTGGATAGAATGAGGAGAATTATGTTGTGTATTGTCTGCCTCTCTTTCTCTCTTTTCCCCTTCCCTTCTTATGGGAAGAGTTTTATGGATGGGGGTTTGAAAGGGGTGATATAATGATACTGAAATAGCATCTGGTTTAAAAAATTATAGTGTATCCGCGGCCAAAAGCAAAAGTGATAATGAAGATCAGGAGGTTCTTTTTGACAGTATTTCAGAGGTGCATCACCCTGACACAGGCAATTTATGGTACAATCACATGCAGGAGCTAGGAAGAGGGAAGTCAAAATACTCCTGTTAGGTTTGTTCTTTACTACCCCATGCAACTGGAACACCCAGACTGTTTATTCCCAAAGACATGGAACCTCTAATAGCCAACATTTAGTGCACCTGACCGTATGTAGGGTGCACAGGTTGTTTCATGGACATAAGGTTCAAGGAACTGTGCTAGAAAAATACAACAGTGCATGTTCTGATGATAACGGGCTGAAGCAATTGCGATAAAGAATAAGACCCCAATTATAGCTGGAACGTGCCTTTTTCATGCAGAACAGGAGGGCTAGTGTTGTTTTCAGAATAAGCAGTGGCACATGTCAATGAGAAATGTTATGGTGTGTGGGGAAGATGTATCAACCAACTGAACTGGATCAAGCAACGTGAATGTCCCAACAAAGTGCAGATACTTATATAATTATTCTTGTGTTACAGGGGCAAAGGCAACATGCCTGTTGGTACCAATGGACAATTCAATAGAACACTTGAGATTCCAGATCTCAATGGAGGAACTGCAGCACTCATGGACTACTTTTATACATGGGGTAGCTTTGTCTTTACTGATCTCATAGACCTAGGGCCTTTTAAGACGAGGCAGCAATACTTAGAGATAGATTGGGATGCAGAGTTACTCAAACATCAATAATCAAACCGACTCAGGAAGTTGGCAAACCTTGGTCTGTTTTATTTGCAATTATCTAAAACAGGGAGTTACAACGAACATCAACAGATGTTTGCTCAATTTCTCTCAGCGTATATTATTAAAAACACATCTCTTATAGTCAAAACTCATTATCAGTGATGTTACACTACGTGGCAAACTACAAAAACCTACTTGGGGGTGTGATAGGTTTACAGGGAACATCTAGGTATATGTTGTATTCTGATGGAGGAAGTGATTGGGTATCTACTATCAGGTGGGCAACTAAGACGATCCCAAGTCATCTTCTGTTTCATACTAATACTCAACACTTTATTGGTTACACAAACTATAGAGCTCTTTGATATGTGGCCCTCTAGAACGTCTATTTTCCTTTATCTTGTGCATCTTTTCTAGGTGCGTCAGCTCTACTTTGCGTGACATCACCAGTCTTCTCTTTCACTTATTTTCCCACTTCTTCTGGGACTTTGTCCAAAAGGCCATTACTTTTTCATGAATGCATGTAGGGTTTTCTCAATAGATACCTTGTCTCCAGGATTTTCTTCGGTATAGGCATCCCCACTGGTACTGCGCGTGTCTCAATTTCTGGCTCCCAACATATAGGCAACATGGGGTGGGGCTTTTGGTGGGGTACTTGACTCCACCTCTACACTCCCCTCTCTGGGTGATTCATTGACAACTCTCTCATCAGTTTTCACATCAAGACATCCTTGTCTGAAGAAGTGCTTCTTTGGGATCTATATCTTTGTGACTCCCTTCAGGCATCCTGCTGATTTTACATGCTCATCACCTCTCCAAGTCATAAGCATACATTGTCCATTGGGGCTGCAATAGATCCATCTCCCCACATACTTCTTGTGGTTCTTTGGGTACAGGAACTTCATTCCCTCAGGTGCATGGATGCTGGCCTTTACGTAGTCTCTGATTTCTTCATGTGTCAGCTGTCTTGGTTCAAATCCTGACTCGACATCCATCACAATATTAATTCCTACTGCTTTCTTTGCAGTCTTCTTGCTTTGTGTGAATATTATCATAATCACACAGAACCCAAAAATGATCATCACCAACAGGGCTCCAAGTAACTTGAAAATGTTAGCCATCCATTGTGGAACACATGAAAATATTGAGGCAAAACAACTGTCATCAGCAATGTCTTCCACATCGTCATCCATCTTGATGTGTAGGTTTGTCAACAACATTATGGCCTCTGTCAAGGTGCCATTCTCGTCATCATGAGAAAGTATGAACGTGCAACATGATTCTCTGATTTTGGCTGAAACACCTTCACCCAGCGCTGTGATCATGTCCAGGACATATCTGTTATGAAGAGTCATCTGTTTTATGGCTCTCCACTCCTCCTCGATAGCATTGAATCCCTTTATAGTGGTGTTGATTGTCTACAGAAGCTCCCATCTGGTTATTTGGAACCATTTGTCATTTGTCATTACCTGAATCCTGGGCATGAAGATTGTCGGGAATATTGCTGAAGTCTGACTGAGTAATCTGTGTTCATATGGAGTGGCATGGAAATCATTTATCAACTTGGTTGAGAAATAGTTCTCCATCTTCATTCGATTCATGAGCTCAGCAGATCTCTTCTTCCTCAGGTGAGCGTCTTCTTTTGGAAATTCACCAATGTTCAGGTCACGCTTCGGGATCATTAACGCGGGAACATGGACAATTTTTATAGAACATAGTCCTCCCTAATCTCTGGGCAGATTGATGTACGCTCTGGATGCACAGGCCCAATAGTGATCCATTATCACTGCTGTCACGTCCTTCATTCCTGGTACATCAAAGATTTGTCCGCATTGCTGATTTTCACCAACGTTTCTCCTGACATTTTTTTCTGAAGCATAGTTCTGCACTAGACAAAGGCACTATCTGCAATATAGCTCCTTTGTCATCGAAACATGTCAAAGGTTTTGCAATCCTTGGCCATAAAGGTTTGCACAATCATTGTGCATTTTCTACAGCTGCTTTGTGCGATCCCTTTACTGCATGTGCTTTGCATAAGACCACACCTTCTTCCCATCCATCTGGAGAAAGCACAGTTCCCCAGATCTGCATCTGGCCTCTTCTTTGCAGTTTCAAACCTCTTCATCAGTTTTTCCTTGCCAATTGAGTCTTCTGTTTATTTCCCAATTATTTCCGCCTCCCTTCAAGCCAGGCTGTGCTATTTTATCACACAATTTCTGGTGTATGCTCTCGCTCTTGTCTTTATATCTTGCACATAGTTATATTCATCTGGTGCTGACCATTCTGTACCCATATCAAAGATGCTGTTCGGCCCTGGAATTGACCGTTTGTAAGGCAGCATGCAAGGTGAGTAAGGCAATGAGCCGTTTGAAAAACTATTTCAATAGCTATGAATATCTTAGACTTTCTCATAGCATAAGGCAGGAGTCCACAAACTAGCAAGCCTCCTCAGAAGTACTCTTTTGGACCTCTTTCATGTGCTGCTACCACATTTTATTCCCCAAATGTGCTGTACTGTCCAAATAATCATTCAAATCATAATCAAACTTCCTTGTACTTCTCTTGGGATAATTGCCACAGATCAGGTACCTCTACATAAGCTACTGGAGTAGGGACAATCACATAAGACCATGGCTGTCTCACAAACTCTAGTTCTGCCAAGGTAACTGGAGTAGGAAGGTATCAAAGGGACCAGTGCTTTCTTGGGATCAATAAAATACACAATGTGAATTAGCAGAATCAGAAAAAACTGTGATAAATGAAGAGCAGGCATATATTATGCACCAGTACACGAGGCTCCACCATCGATGTCTCTGCACTAGTCGTTGACGCTGCTCACTCTCTGGACCTGCAATATGCTCAATGGATCACATGTTTACTAGTAAATACTTTTATGGATGGAAAAAACGTGTTTTATTCAGGCAAACTAATCAGATGTTCCAGTAGTTGATGAATCTGTTCTATGATTTCCACAAGTAACTGGCTGATTGCTGGATGGTTTAAAGGGTCTCGCTTAGACACAAAAGTGTTGGTGTCTCGCCAACCAAGGTAGCGATGAACCTGTAGCAAATAGTAAAATATCATAGCAAGAAGTCTGTGGGGACTGTTGTTAGACAGGACCATCTGTACCTCCAGTAAGATGATCAGGTAATATCTGATCTGCGTCATTATTTCTGCTAATAAGTGTCTAATAGTCGGCCAGTTCTTAGGATCCTGGACATAAGCTTGTATATCAGTGCTCCTCCCAACAAGAGCAGGGTAACCTCTGAGTATAAATATGACGACAGCAAGAAGTAGTCTGTGTATATCAGCACCAAATAGCCCCATAGGCACCTCCAAAAAGAAATCCAGTGAGAAATGAGCCAGGGAACTGTTCTCTCTTCCAGTTGTCGAACACAAAAGGCCTCATTACGAGTATGGAGGTAGCCATGGTGCTATTAGCGCCATGTCTGCCTCCATACCGGACTCCAATACCGGGTTCCTTTAATGAGGAATAACCAGGTCATTCCAACATTGGAGGACCTGGTAATACCTCCTTGAAGGAACCATTCCCCATTCCCATTTAAGCCCTCATAGGGCTCAATGGGAATGGGGAGGGAGATAATAACAGGCACGTAAGTAACAGCCCGTTATGATCTCCCTGTTCCCCTCGCGGGATCCGGAAAGGACGTCTGGTTTTACCAGACGTCTCTGCCGAGTCCCGCAAAGGGAATGTCGTAATAGGCGCTCCTGTAATGAAGGGTGCCGGTCTCGTACCAGCACCCTTCATTACGGGAGCGGCAGGGTTGTAATGAGGCCCAAAGTCTAAATCTGGCATGTTTTGTTTACTTCTGCACTTCACAGTCTAATGTCAGCAAAGCTCCTGTGGCTCAAGAACAATACCTTTTTCACTCCTTGTTTAGCAGCTACAAAGTGTGTCTCAGGGTATCCACAGTCCAAATGTATCTGTCTACTGGACAGTCTCTGCGTCCTTCTTCCTCGTCATTGCTCAAATCTTCACATGCTGAACTTCCTCTCCATGACTTGCTTCTGAATGGGATGGGGGTGCTGCAGCCTCTGCAGCGTAGACTTTCACATCACCTTGGTGTATCCAAGCTTCTTTTCCTAGGACTTTGACTGCTAATGGAGTAATTTCCTCCACCACGAAAGGGCTCCTAAATCTGGGCACGTGCCACTTTCCTGTAAAGTTTCTGATTAACACTTAATCTCCAGCAAATATGTTTGGTAAACATAGTTCTTTAGATCCGGTTGCTGTATGGTCTTCATTTGTGTTCTGAGACCGACACTCCGTCCGCTTGACTTGATCTAAAATGACAAAGATACTAGCCATCATACATGTTAAGTACACACGTAGCTCATCACCTAAAAATTCTGCAGCTGTCTGGGCATCACTCCTAGTCCTCGATGGAGGAGTTAGAGGCATTCTCATTCGCCTCCCTGTAACTAGTTTGTGGGGTGTGAGATGATGGTCAGAGCTGGGTTGATTTCTTAATGCATGTAATGCAAGGGGCAGTTTCAATTTAACAGTTTTCTCTTTGAGCAGACTGTTGAGTCTCTCACATGTTCCATTCACTTGCAGGTGATACGCAGAACAAAACTTGTGTTTTATACCAAGCAATAAGCACATTTTCTCAAATACCTCATTCACAAAATGGGGGCTATTATCTGATCTCAACACCTCACGTACTCCCCATCTCGGGAATAATTCTCAGACTAAGAACTTTGCAGCAAAAGTGGCATGAGGGTGTGTGCATGGACCAGCCTCAATCCACCTGGAGAAGGGACCACCACTATCATATACCTGTATCCATTACAGATCTGCAGCATATCAAAAGAATCGATATGTAAATGCTGAAAAGGACCATTTGGTCGAGGAATTACTCCTCTGACTGTTTGCAGCATGTGCCAGCAGTAATCTTTTGACATATGATGCAATTTACTACATAAAAAGCAATGTGTTCTAACAGGTTCGGTACAGACCAGTCCTCCTCAATTGTTACTGCAAGGCTCTCTCTAGTGACAATCGCAGGTTAGTGTAACTGTTCTAACACCACCCTTAATAAGGCTACAGGCATCACCGGTTTCCCAGTGCTGTCTTGTCACCAGAGGTCCTCAGAAGGGGATAGAGAACACCGCCACTGTGTCCACAGGTCTTCTCTTCTTGTAGGGCTTCACCCTGAACTTCTATTAACTGCATTTGTGATACGTTATTAAATCTATCATTCACAATCATCATCACAACCATCTTCTCTTTCACATCAGGCATGTCAAAACTCATTATGTCAGGTGAATATGCAACCCTTTTTGCCTCCTCATCTGTTGCTTGGTTTCGAGTGGAACAAAGTCTGTTCTCTTAGTGTGCGCTGTACACTTAAATATTGCGATGGCTACTGGGAGTTGTAGTGCTTTAATAAGCCTGTCCAATAATGCGGCATGTTGCACTGGAGTGCTGTCCACTCAGAGGTAGACCCTGCCTTTCCAACGTGCTAACCCTGCGTTTACAGTTCACATCACATAGGCGGAGTCACTGTACACTGTTACTTCCTGGTCTGCATGTTTCTCGTGCATGACAATCAGCACCACTCATTCTGCAGGCTGTGAACTTGACATTACTTCCAATTCCCCATTAGCCCTGTGCTTTACTACAGTGGCACCTGAATGCCTTTCTCAATCAGTTTGAATGATCTTCGAAGAACCATCAATAAAGAAAATCTCCCCTGCTGCTAGAGCATTTTCTTTCAATCTTGGGATCTCGTCATAGAATTACTCATAATTCAAGAAATCACGCACTTGTTCATCCCCTGCCAGTGGTTTAGCTACAAATGTGACAGGTTTGACCATTTTACACCTGACTATTTTAATGGCCGGTTTCACTATAACCATCTTATAAGCTCTCTGAGACGTCAGTGTACCCTTGGGTTTCTCCACAGGAAGCAACCAACACATCTGCAATGAATAACGTCATGGAACACCCCATTACTATGGTTGCAGACATCTCAATAGCGAACGTGACTGTTGCCAACAATTGTTTACAAGGGAAGTGACCCCTCATTGCTGGGTCCAAATCCCACAGTAATATGCTAAAAGCTTATACCCTAATGTAGTTCTCTGCGTAAGCACTGCTGTTATGACTGTTCCATTTGTATGTGAAAATAAAAATAACTCCTCAGAATAATTGGGAATCCCTAAAACTGGCACTGTGCAAATTGCCTTTTTTAATTCATCAAACACTTCCTCCATTTCCTCAGTCCATTCAATCTTTTCCTGATTCACATGTGCCTTCTTAAGGGCCTGCAAAAATGGACTTGTATATGAACTACAATGAAATACCCATGGTCTGACATAATTACACAGTACTAAAAACTGTTCCATTTGCTTTATCGTGTGCGGTTTTGATGTTTTCAAAATTGCCTCAGCTCTTTCAGATGTAACCTTCTTTCCATCATGTGAAATTAACTGACCTATGTACAACACCTCTTCTTGGCAATACTTCAATTTCTCTTTGTCCACCTTATGTCCTTTCTATGCTAGAATAATCATTACCTAAATCGAGTCACATCTGTATTCTTCTGATGTGCTACATACCAAAACATCATCTATGTATTGCAGTTTACATTTACATTACACTTAGCAAACCAATATTGCTTAGGTCTATCTGCAGGACCCTATTGAAAATCGATGGTGACTCACAATACCCCTGGGGCAACTTTGTACTTTTCAGCTTAGTCTGTTGGAATCTAAATTACATAAGGTCTTGGGAATCTTTATGCAACGGAATTGAGAAAAACACATTTTCCAAGTCAATCACTGTGAAATATTGTGCCTCAACTGGGATACTGCATAGGATGGTCACTGGATTAGGAACTAGAGTAAATTCTGCCTCTGCAATCTGGTTAATCGACCTGATGTCCTGAATTAAATGCCACAACCCCACTTTTGATTTTTGATAGGATACACTGCAGTATTGCATGGTGACTCTGACATCACTAAGATGCCTTGATCCATCATGGCTGATATAGGGCCTCATTCCGAATTGGGTGGTAAGGGATACCGGGCACGGGTAAGGAGACCGGTGCCGGTAATCCCTTACCGCCCAATTCTGAGGTCACTTAGCGGGAATCGCAAAGAGCGTGTGGGCTGACCACACGTTCTTTACGCGACCCGTTAAGGGACCTTGGAGCTAATAACGGGCCCACAATTAGCGGGCCCATTATTAGCGCCTTCCCATTGAGCCCTATGGGGGCTCAAATGGGAATGGGGAATGGCATTTGAATGGGGACTTATCGGGTCCGCCAAAGGTCGTAATGTCCCGCTAAATCCCCATTCCACCAGACCAGACCCGGACCTGGTATGGGAGGCAGCCAGGGCGCTAATAGCACCATGGCTACCGCCCAACTCGGAATGAGGTCCATGGTCTTAAAAATCCCCTCATCTGCCTCTCGATAAATAGGATACTGCCTTGCTTGAGGTAAAATTGCTAATTATTTAAAATTAATCTTAACTTCTCCCACCCCTTTTAACAGGCCTACGTCATAGGGGCCCGTAGTCCATAAAGAAGTTGTCTCTTTCTCCATATCTTTATAAAGAAATGCGGGGCACTGCCACACTATCAACATTTTCTGCAGATCCTCTCGTCTTTCTGTTCTGATCCAATATGTAATGCTCATCTCAAACACTAATTCGTCATCTGACCGGTCTTCTCTGAACATATCCTCGTCAGTGACATCAGTCAATCTTCATACTTCCACAATAGCAATCACTGATCTCCATGGCCTACCTATGTCCCAACTTTCAAGCATTGCCAATTCTCTTCGCACTATGGCTGCCTGTAATTCCAAGGGAAAAACCTGTCCCCCCTCTTCGTCCATAGGTATCTGCAGCCGAAATTCATCAGGTATTCTCATAATCTTGCCCACTAAACCAGGTAACCAAGTTAACAAAATGCATACCCCATAGTGAAAAATCTCTGGTTCTAATAGTGCTCCTCGCAGCGCTATTTGTCCTGTAAATGCCATGATAGATGTGTCCACGTTCAAATAATGTATTCCTGGTGTTGAACACACTATGCTTTCATCAGTGAAGGAGATAGTCATATTCAGCTTTGTCATTAGATCTCTGCCCAGTATGTTAACTGGTGTCTGTCTGGATACAATAATAGGACAGACATATCACAGTCTCCTATAGAGACTGGCAATTCCTCAGTAAGAGGAACTGTACTTGTAGCTCCAGAGAATCCCTGAGCATTCATGGCATTTCAAGATAACGAAACATGTCCCTCTCGTACACATGAGCGAGTTGCAGCTGTGTCTACTAAAGAAGAAAAGGATTTGCCTCCTATGGTAACATCAACCCTTGGTTCCTCTTGAGGATTGGGCATCACCAATAGTACTGAATACATCAAGTCACCCTGTGAGCTGTCCTATTGTGGGTACATACATATTCCCGTACCTGTGAAAGCATTCACTCCCATGACAGTGACACCCCCTACTCTAGGAGTCAGTAACTGTCCTGTATTTGGCTCTGCTGTATCTGCATGGTTCCGTGCTATGACTGACCTTGCAGCGGACATAATGGTGCTTGGTGTGGTTGCAAACCCTGCTGTGTTTGCCGTACCTGTGCTTGATACACTGTTGATCTTGGATGAACCCATCCCTACATTGTGGGCTATACGTTGGCGAATAAGCTGTCCCCCGCCTCTTGAGAATTGCCCATTTTGCACAAACCCTAATCTCCCACATGTTTGCGTGATGTGCCCTGTCATTCCACATGTCCAGCACACTTGAGGGAGTCTCCTAACTTGGCCTCCCTACATGCCTTGATTATCATTCTGCATATTCTGAAAAAACATCTTGGTTATTTTGAAAGTTTCCCTGATTATTCTGAAAGCCTCCTCTTCTGCGGAAGCCTCCCTTGCCTCTCAGCGTAAATCTGTTCCCTCTGTGAACTGACTGCCATTGGTTATTCACCTGTGGCATACCTGCTGCCTGTTGTGATACTGGTCCTTCTCCACTAGTCAGCATCGCCCCTTCTGTAGCATATTTCAACAGCTTTTTTGTACTAATTTAGCTTCCTCAGGCTTCCTAGCATCCTCTCTCTTTCGATTTTTCTCTTGCAACAGTCGGCAGTGGTGCACAATGGTCAGCTGTATATCTGGCTATTGTTTTGCCCCCATACCCACCATCTTCTTGAGCTGTCTCTGCACCTGGTCTGGCAACCCCTGACATAGTATATGATAGAATGCAGGTAAACATTTTCCCCACAGCTCGGGAGTTTCCAAAGACCACTGCTCTTGAAAATTCTGAATGTAAGCAAGCGGATCCTCCCCTTTCTGCATGTTACGTGCCATTATAGCGCCCATATCTGACATATTAGGATACTGTACTCTAAGCAATTTCCAGACTGCCTCTCTACAATTATTAAACAGAGCTCCATCATGTGCTGTATTCTGTGCTGTGTCCCCTATAGTTAACGTGTTTCCTCCTGTCATTTTTACTAATTCATAGATAAATTTTCCGGTGCCCGAAGTCAGACTCGGGAGCTTACACATGAACTTATCATTGTCCATCGAGGGCCACAGGATATACTGTTGTCTGGCCCCTCCTTTTTCTAACAAGGAAAACTGCAAAATCCCAAAATAGTCGCCTTTTAGGTCGCTCTGGCCGCACCATAAGCTCTGGCATCCTTTCTTTAAGCAAGTCAAAATCTGACCACCTCACATCCTTGTCTATCTGAAAACACCCCTCGGACCAAACGCAACACCCTCCTCGCCATGGAAGATTTCCCTTTCTTCGTCTGACATATCTTGTCGCCAACTCGTATGACTGTTCTTCTCGTCTCTGTACAGAGTCAGCCTGTCCAAAGACAAGGCTCTATGCTCGAGGCTGAGTAGGCCCCCCTCTTTGCCTCGAGACTGGACACTTTTCGATCAATCGTCTTTCCCTTTATTTCTCAATTCACCCTTTGCCCTCATCTCATGCATGATAGGCTTTTTTGATTTTGTCTCCAATAATGACTATCTCAAAATTCTCCTCAAGATTTACTCTAGAGGGTCCTGGCATAGGTTCTTGTGATGGGAGAAACTCCTCTATGTCCTCCCATGCCACTACAGGATTTGGTTCCATTAGCTCTCTTTCAATGCAATCAATGTTGCTGGTCCTCTGCCTTCTCTTTCTTTCCATTTCCTCATCAAATTATCTTTGTTTCTTCACTTCCTCCCTAACCCTTTCCTTCTCCTGTCTTTTCGCTTCCCTACTTTCATTTGCCCTACGGACCTTGTCATCTCTGAGTCTTTGCATTCTTTTATCTCTTAATTTCTGTTCTCCCTCTTCTTCTCTTTCTTTTCTAACCTGTCTCGTTCTTCGATTGCTCTCTGTCTGTTGTCATGTTTTATTTGGTCTTCTGCTCTTTTTTCCTTTCTTAACTGTTCTTCCTGATACATTTGCTCTCGTCTCAGTCTATTCTTCTTTTTAGAAAATGTTTCCTCTACACAAACCCAAGGCACCACAAAAAACTTAGTTAAGGACTTGTAGACCAATTAATCATTCTTCAAGCTCAAATTGTGTGCTCATTGGTTCTTTATTGTTTTCCCTTTGTGATTACACGTGTTTCTGCACATTCATGTGCCTTTTTCAAATCAGGGCATATCTTAATGTTTGACACATAATTAAAGTGGGTAGGGTGTAACATTAATTGCATGTTACTAAAAAGTATTGTGAATGATTAACAAAGATATTCATGGTAAAACAATGTGCAAAAGAAACAACAGAGAACAAAAATATTTAAGAAAAAGAACATAAAGATTTAAGGTAATAAGTTGTATGAAAAATTAACAAAATAAAAAAATAAAAACACAGAGATATGGGATGGGGATCAGCTAGGATCTTTATGTTTTTTTAATAAAAAAGAGGCACCATCATAGAATGGAAAACAGGACAAAAGTAACATGAGTACGTTATCACATGGGATTCTCACATGTATGCTTGTTAAGTACGTCAAGTGTAACTTTAGGTTGTTATTGCATTTTCATATCTAATTGCTAAACTCCTTCTTAAATACAAAAACAGTTGTTCATATTGTACTTTTTCCTGAATACATATACATGGTTGTGGTTATGTCAAAGTGAATTGTTCACGTGTATTAAAATTGGATTGCTATGTTGTATAGTTTATCTTGTTTCTTGGATTCCCCCAATGCATACTTGTTACTGTTTTAGCAAGTCGTATTATTCACATTTATTAACAAAAAGTTACTACGTAATACTATTTGTTTAGTATATCAGATTTGACAAAAAAGTGCTCTAAGTGGTTGCAAACCTCTTACCCTTAATTTCCATAAATGATATTCTCTGTCCTTGTTTCCAAAGGAGTTATTTTGTCATGGATTAAATCCCACCTAAAGTATAACAAACATCCACATTGAATACCCTTCTAGTGTTACTGCGCGAGGTAGTATAAATCATTATTTCAATCGTTAAAGCTATTTCGTCCAGGTGCCCCTTCTGGGTTCTCTCTAACTGTCTACTGTTTTTATACTCGTATGTTCTATTGATACAAGCACAATCTTGTTCGCTATTTTATATTAGCAAATGCAGTTACTGTCCAAAAAGGCGTGTATTGGATAGAGTTATATGTCACACGGCATGAACTGGGTTCATTTTGTGGGCGTAATGAGTCACAAGACTCACGTTACCCATGCATCTAATTTCCATTGGTTGTCCATTGAGGTGGGCCAGAAAAAGAGACAGGCACTCCAACAACCTTTCACATGTAACTGTGTCAACCTGAAGCCAGCTCCCGGCCTCAATATCAATGACAGTGCACTGTCATTATGGGTCTGTTTACAGTAGGCCACCCCACTAGGGAGGCCCCATTCATAGGGTGCAAGCATGTGGTTTGCAAGAGCCAGCAAGTCTGGTCTTGTCACAGCTTCAAAGGAGACCTGCTGCTTTAACAGGGATCACAGAGGGAGGACCATTAACCAGAGAGATTCTTTGAACACAAGAGACAGGAAGATGGGTGGGATTTAGTAATACAAGAGATTGAGCTCAGAGCTCTTTCTATTGAGAGAAGGGTTCAGCCATGTTAGTTTTGGGCAAACCTTGTTCCTGTTCTCACCATCTTTACCTTTCCAGTTGCAAAGCGCTCTGGTTATGACCTCATGCATACAGGAGATTGTTGGTAGGGACCCTAGGATTGTTTCATTAAGGTAGGCCCAGCCTGCATCAATCACTGTGGTCCACTTGGCTTTAAATGAGGGTGAGCCCCTCTTTTGGCAGATCATCTGAAGACTTAACAAGAAGTAGCAAGAATAACGTGTCCTTGGATCTTGGCTGAAGATGCAGTCTGACCTATAGCTTTTGCCAGTAAAGGAAGGCCAGGAATATCCAAACGGGGAAGCTGCCCCCCTGTTAACTTGGTCCTGCCCTCCCTCCTTCACCCATTGCTTCCACAACTGGGATCTGCAACCAGGGTAACCTCTTGCTTAAGCCCTTCACACCCTGTGCTGTGCTTGCCCTCTTATCCTCATCTGCAGGGGGTGCTAGTGCTTTGTTTTTTTATCTACCTGCTAACACTGAATGACTTGACACCTTGCTGTGTTGGTGCATTTCATATACCTGCTAAAACTGAATGGTGTGATACCTCGCTGTGTTGGTGCATTTCATCTGCCTGCTAACACTGAATGACTTGATACCTCACTGTGTTGGTGCATTTGATCTACCTGCTAACACTGTATGACTTGATATCCCGCTGTGTTGGTGTATTTCATCTACCTACTAACACTGAATAACATGATACCTAGTTGAGTTGGTGCATTTGATCTAACTGCCAACACTGAATGACTTGATACCTCGCTCTGTTGGTGCATTTGATCTACCTGCCAACACTGATGGTTTTTGCTACCACGACCCAGCTACTGTACTATCTACCTGTTCTTGCATAGTTGATGTAGTCCTTCTTTCCATGAGGCTTGGCTTTTCCAGTCTGCAGTCCTTTTACCTGATTAGTTTTAACTGCCTGTCTGCATGCATGATGTAGCCCTTCTTCTTCTAAGCAAGGCATTTCCAGGTTGCATTCACTAATACCTAGTTGACATAATTGCATGATCAGTATTTTTCCTCAATGCACCTACCTATTCCCTGCACTTATTACCTTGTTTTGCATTTTCACCTTCCCCTCCTGCACTTACCTTCCTCCCCCTATCCACCTTTCATTTCTAGCACTTGCATGTTCTAAATTGACTCATGACCTAGTCAGCGCATTTTTCATTCTCTTCTCCCCCCCCTGACCTTCCCATCTTCCCCTCTCCCTGCTCTCTTGCTATAGCACTTGCGCATTCAGAATGTTTCAAGACTTTTTAAGAACATTTTGTTTTATACTTTCATCCTCCCCCTGTCCTGATGCGCTTTGAAATTCAACTTTTTATAGTGTGCATTACATATGACTCAAGAAATAAATAAATAAAATAAGATTGCACTCCCCCTTAACTTCTCTCAAGGAACAGGGGAGAAAAGTACTCAGAGGACCCTCCAGCCACTTCCAAACTGGTACTCAGCCAGCACACAGCATGCCCTGCTAAGCTCTGCAGCAAGCTCTCAGGACAGGGAATGCCAGAAGGTCTCTGAACACAAAACCAAGGACAAGGCGGCTACCTGCAGCGCACTCTACAACTGTGGGCCGCCCACCTTACAGGACAACACAAGCCCATTGAAGAAGCTGGGAGAAGTGCCTCTACCTTAAAGGACATTATTGAGCCAGTTCCTCGATCTGCAACCGACTTCAACGCTGACCATTGTCAAGCCCCAGTTGCTTAAAGGCAACCAAAGCATCTCAGCAATGCCTCAGAACCGCTGATCAGCACTGAGACAAAGGGCCTCATTACGACCCTGGCGGAAGACCATGGTGCTATTAGCACCATGGTCCATGCTGGTAAGTTACCGACTCCGCCATGGAGAAAGGGGGAATTACCACCCATTACAAGGTTGGCGGGCGGTAATTCCCCCTTCCTCCATGGCCCTTCCCCATTCCCATTTTTGCCCCATAGGGCTCAATGGGAATGGGGAAGGCGCTAAGTACGGTGCCGCAAATTGCGGCACCGTAATTAGCACCAAGGTCCCTTTGCGGGTCCCTACTTTAACGGCTGGTCTATACCAGCCGTTAAGGTTGCGTCCCGCAAAGGGACCTCGTAATTAGGCGCTAATAGGTTAACAGCCTTTTACAGCGCCGTTAACCCGTTAGCGCCTGGGTCGTAATGAGGCCCAATGATTCCTACCCCAAACACCTGCGTAGGCCACCATGCAGCGGTTCATCCAGCTTCACCCCCCATTCATCTTGCCGCCTGATACCAGCAGCTGACTTTCGTCTTGAACTCTGTCACAGAAGCCTGCAAAGTGCCCTGAAGTTGACTCAACCCTGTCAAGCACCAACATCATCTACAGACAAAGGTACATTGGGGTCTGTCCCTCTGGTCCTTCCAGAAGGCCACTAGAGAAATGTTAAGACCATTTTCCCACTTCATGCTGAAGCCAAGAAACCTTAACAATCTGTGGTGGTTATTAACCACACTGACTACCCTCATGTCAGTATCCAGAATGCATTCCTTTTCCTTCTTTGAAACTGTCTGTTCAATGCATTGGGTTATATTTAGAGGTGTTGCTAGAACTGCCTGTTGTGATTTTTAAAAAAGTAGACATGTTTGATACAACCTTGACTGCACAGTCCCAATTACCATTTGGTAATAATTGTATTTTCGCTGTGTGACAACTAACCAATGATCCACAACATTTCGGAGATAAGTATGCCACTCCATCCACGTTACCAAAATTGGACAAGGAGGATTACAGTTTGCTTGTTATTGCAATCTTTTCAGATCCCTTCTGGTGCATTGAAGATATGGGGCTGATTGATGGTTTAGAATTTGATATTCACCCCTAGACCACTTGTACCCGTAATTTGATTAGTCACAGTTTGGTTTAGCATTTCTGCACATGTGCTACTTGTGGTTAGCTTTAACACACTATAGAAAGCGTCACATGGTAAAAGAGAAGCAGCAACAACGTTGCTCATTATATTTGGAGTTTAGGCCCAGGTGTTTTAAGGGCTTTGTAGCTAGCATTAGTAAATGAAGTTGTGCTTTGTTTGTATTTAGAAAAACTCAGAATATGTTCCTTTGGTAGCTGGTGAAAGGATGGCTGAACTGCTGCGTAGTGCAAACATTAAGTAGGCTAGATATTGATTTTTCAGTAACGTAAGTGCTGTTGGCCACGTTAGCAAGAGTTCTGCCATTTTGTGTTAGGTCCCGCTATAGGTTGCAGCTTCCGTTAGCCAGAGTATTTGGCCGCATTTTGGAGCTTCTGAGCTGATCATTTAATTAGATTTTATTCCTCCTTTCGCCCAGTGAGATTTAAGACAGTGAAGGTCCCAGGAGGAAAGGGGAGGCCCCGTGTAGATAGTAGTTGATGGTGCAAGGCATAGCAGTCCACAGGAATACACTATATCTGTTTTGTTTTGTTCGATTAGATTAGTGCAGCAGCTGTGAAGGAGAAGTATTACTGAGATCAAGGCCTGTTGTCCAGACATTGTCCAAGTTTTCAAATAGGATGTGGTTATACGGCCCCTAATGAGAAATGGCAGGCCAATTAGAACTACATATATCAAGATAAATAGTGTTGGTTTAGGTGCCTGGCCATTTACATGTGTATACAATGTTAGGGATAGGGCCTACACATGCAAGGTCGGCACAAGGACCCACCTGTTCCTTACATCATACAGCACACACTCTGTGAACCGCATACCTTGTCTATGCTATCTAGCTCAAAGTTACTCTGCACATTCCCTTTCCAAAGCACACCGAATCAAACATGGGCAGATCCCTGATATGTTTATTAAGGCAACTTGTGTTTATTAACACCCCTTTAGAAGTGAAACTTAACCATAAGGTGATGAAGGGGTGGCGGTGACAGTCCCACCAATGCCCTCTACTGCAATGGTGTGCTGTCTGCTGTATGAGTGGTGACTGGTGGGTCTGTAATTTCTCCTTCACCTGCTTCTTCGTGTCACTCCATCGTTTTTAATCTCTTTAGGGGTCGCATGCTGAACCTCAGATGAATTTAAGTTAGTTGCCAATTCTGCCTGTACAACATGCTTAATAGCAGTGGTGGTCTTTTACCCCGACAGGTTAGTAATGGTGTCTTCTTGGTTTGCCATCTTCTTGAGGAAGACACCTACCTCCTCTGCCATAAACATCTTTGCAAAACACTCTTTGTCACCTTCGTGCACGCCCGATTTTAACTTGAATATCATCTATGAGATTAGGCTGCCCCTGCATGTTTTTCTGGTCCTTGCAACTGCTCTCCTATTAATGAGTGCTTCTTGGGCGCTGCTTTCCGGTTTGCCTGTGGTTTTTTAATGTATTGAATTCATTTTTGGGGTGAAGCACACATCATGCATATTAGTGTGGCATCTGTTGCTGGCTTAAGTGTGGGGCTTCCAAAGGATTCTTTTATTTTTTATTGCTATTAGCATTAATGCCACAAAGGTGGAGTGGTTGGTTGAAGTGACGTATGTCATAGTACTTTACAGAAAAAGGAGCCCACAAATGTTTATTATTGCACGTGACAAACGTCACCCTGGGAAGAAAAAAAAGTACACAACACATATATTAGGAATGTATGTTGGGCATAGCAGAGTTGGAAATTGAACTGCAGTAAATAATGCATTATGATGGGATTAGTTTGTGATGGTGGTATTGGGTATTGGGTGCCCCAGTGAACCAAGGTGGTATCCAAATAGGAAGTGTGATAAGCATTCTGTGATGGCTATGTGGGTCCCAGTAATTCAAGGGATTTTCATTTAAATATTGAAGTAAAAGAGGTGGAAAATAACACCAGTAAGTGCATAGACATATTTAGATGGTTTATGCTGTTGCAGTGTTTATTGCTTCCATTTAACAATGCAAGTGGATTGACATGAGTAAGTGCATGCACACATGTTTATGGTGCATGCTGCTGTAATATGTTCATCTGTTTAGCATGACTTCCACTTTCTTGGGTTAGTCAGGTTGTGTGTATGCTGAGAGAGGGGGTCCTGATTGTGAGTGTTCTCTCTCATGTCATCGAGTCTTTATGGGTCACATGTCGATGCGGTCCCTGTTCTCTAATAATGGTTAGGGCATTTGTTCTTTCAGTTCTATCTGTCCCTCACTTCTTACTAGATAGCAGTGCGTCTGCTGTGCTTTTGCTCCCTGTCTTTCTCTGACATCAGTATGATCACTCTGGCTTCTGTGTGTGGTCGATAGGGCGGTATGTGGTATCCTGTCATTCTTCCCTTCCTCTTTTTCATGTGTATGTTTTTGTTGTGTACAAAAGGGAGGTCCATAGTATATTGTATTCCTTCCCTTCCCAGTGTGTTTTAACCTTGTTGCTGTGATGTCATGAGTGAGTGATGGAATAATGCATATCATGGAAGGTTCCTTCGAAAATGTTCCCGGAGCTAGAGTTAGAGATAGCTACCCGGGTGGTGGGGATGGTGGGTCTTCTCCTTCCCTGTACTTGTAACCCATTCTCCAAAAAGTATGTCTGCTAATAAACACATGTTTTTCATTTATACTGGAAATGCACCACTGCTTTCCATTATTTCCTGTAAAACAATGTATAAACATTGATATACAGTGATTTTTAAAATGTTTAAAAACACTGTAAAAACAACTCTAAAATTGACAAATCATGAACATCGAAAAGCAGAAACCCTAGCAGTAAGCTATTATTCGTGCTACTGTTTGTGCATTTCCTTGTAAAGGTCATTCTTTGGTGTTTATTTTGTGGACACATACAGCTCAATCAGCACAGGTGTATCTTTGTGCTATATCTCATGTAATTGTGATGCACATATATTTGAGAATGTGGCTCATAACCCAAATGCTGGATGGAGTGCACAGGTATGACAAAGTTACTCACTGTAGTGGCTACCTTACTCCTTGTCCATAGTCCCCTTTCTGCCATACTTGTGGGACATTCCATCCTTTAGGATGGGACCAGAGCACTTTTTAATAGCATCAAAAACTCACTTCTTTTGTCGTTCTTTTATTTTTACGCAGGCCACCGCACGTGACCGTAGCCCCGCTTTCCTGAGCTCTGCTTGGCACATCGCCCTTTAGTCCTTTTCTATCACCACAGTCTAGGACAATTTAGCAACAATAGAGGAAACTTATCAGAGGGGACGTCGGGTAGGCATATGGTGGAAAGGGGACTATGGACTAGGAGTAAGGTAGTCACTATGATGAGTAATGTTGTCATATTCCTGCGTCCCATCCCCTTTCCTCCATACTTGACAGAGATTCCCAAGCAGTGACCATAGGTGTTACGGGTGGATGGAAACTTCCCTTATTGGAACACATTATTAAGAACTGGCTGTCCAAATTGGGCATCAGCCCGGGAGCTCAGGGTGAGACAGTAACATTTGTAAAAAGCTGATGGGGAGCCCCACATAGCCGCCTTGGCAATGGACTCCCAAAGGAGGTACTTTTGGAAGGCAACAGCAGTCGCTTTGCCATGGACCAGATGTGCATGAAGGCCCTGAACCGTGTAGGCCTTGAAAATACATAATGCTATCCAACAGGAGATGGAGGTTTTTGAAGCTGGTTTCCCTTTTGGGTCACCAAAAGTAACCAATAGTTGTGAAGAGCTTCTGAGTTTGCTCATCCTTTCGAGGTTGAACTTCAGAGCTAGCTTGATGTCTCAGTTGTGCAGATCCCTCCCGGCATCAGAGACCGGGTTTGGGAAGAAGACTGGTAAAGATATCTACTGATTCAAATGGAATTCTGAAACCACTTCAGGAAGGAAGATTGAGTGCGAAGCACAACATTATCCTTATGGAAAGTTAGGAATGGATCTTCCACAGAAAGAGCCTGAAGCTCACTTATTCATCTTGCAGATGTTACCGCAATCAAAAAGGCCACCTTCCAAGACAGGTAGCCTTTGGAGAAGACCTGCAAATCAACTGGATTAGCCAGTGAAAAAGATAAAAGTCTGATACAAAAGACAAAACAGTGTCAATAGAAGCATGCCTGGGATCATGCTCTTTGGCTAGACACCAATGATAAAAGTCACTTGATACTGTATTGAGCTCTTATAGAGGGGTTTTGTGAGGCATGGATTATACGCTTGTAGTCCTCGGGGAGGTTGAACTGCGCTAATGATCGGAACTCAGGCACCAGGCCACCAAGCTGAATGATTGTGGGAAGGAGTGCCAGACTGGTAATTGCTCTGGTGAAGAATGTCAGGAATCTGTGGCAAGCTTATCAAAGAGGACACCGACAGGTGCTGCAGTTCTGAAAACCAGAACCTGGCTGGCCAAAAAGGAGCTAGAAAAGGAGAGTGCAGTTCGATGCACTCCTGAGTTTCCAGAATGACCGATGAATCAGTGGCAAAGGAGAAAGGCATACGCTTTCATGTTGTCACACAGGATCTAGAGGACGTCCCTGGAAGCATAAATAAGATGTTTCCTGTTCAATGATGTTGCAAAGAGGTCCACCTCTGGAGTACCCCATTGCTGAAAGATCTTGGTGAGAACATTGGTGTTCATCTTCCACTCGTAACTCACCGCAGATCGGCACCTGAGGGAGTCTGGGGTCACATTGGTGTGACTCAGAATGTGCACAGCTTGGAGCCAGACATTGTGTTGGATAGCCCAATTCCAAATTTGGACAGCAAGGTCCACCAGGAGGGAGACTTGGTGCCCCCATGTTTGTTGATGTAGAACATTGCTAAGGAATTGACAGTGCAAATTCAAACCACACTGTTAGTGATAAAGCTCTGAAAAGCCTTGAGCACCAGAAAAACAGTCAGGAGCTCCAGGTAATTGATACAGAACTGCCTATCTTGAGGCGTCCACAAATCATACACCTTGAGGTGACGAAGTGTCGCTCCCCACCGCCCATCCCAGAAGGCAGGAATCTGTAGTAACCGTTACTTGTGGGCAGGGTTCCTGCAAGGAGGTCGGGACTGAAAGGTTGCTGGCAGATGACCACCATTGAAGATCCGCCGTCATGCAGGATGGGATTGGAATCCGGATCCGTAGCCTGGGACCCGCAACTGCAAAGAGAAAGCTGAATGTGCCTCATTTTCAGGCGTGCAAGAGGAAGAGCTAACACGCAAGAGACCCTGAGGCCCAGGAGTCTCTGGAACCACAAAGTTTACATGTGAGAGGACTGCAGGAAGATCTGGCACGTGGTCGAGAAGATCCACAATCCTTTTGTCTGTCAGGAACACTCTGGTACTGATGGTATCCCAATGGAAACCCAGAAAGATCAGGTCTTGAGCGACCATCATCGATGATTTCCACCAGTTCACCGACAGCCAAAGATGGAACAGGAGCTAAAGGAGTGACTGAAGATTGGCCATAGCGGCCTGTGGCAAGGACCGCGCAGGAGCCAATCGTCCAAGTATGGATATACATGAACTTCCTGCAGTCTGAGGAAGCCAGCACGAGTGACTGACAAAACCCATGTGGGCATGCCGACAAGGATATTTCGCCAGACGTGTGAAGTTTGTATTGAGTGTCAATTTTCTTGTTTAGGTGCTGCCCAGAATTAGGTTTTTCCCAGACCTTACAGGCCTCGGCGTGGACGTCCTTCTGAAGGAACAGGCCAGTGCGCTCCTGTGTCAAGTAAAGGCTCGAAAAAGTACCCCCTCTTGTGGAGCTGGGGGCTCGGGTATTGAGAAGTCTAGCTGTGCCATCATATACAGATCCCGGTCATGAAAAGCTCTACTAGAGCAGGGTGGGTCATCGCCATCCTGGTCCGCCTGGTACTCATCAAGTGAGGTGGGAGCAGAAGTCACTCCGCCGCATATGAGACCTCCGACGACAAAGGCGTGGTTAACAGAGCTACCAAAGTCTTTTCCACAGGCGAAAGTGGAGGCAGAGGATGTAGTGGGGGAGGAGGCCCTACAGGGAGAGGTGGAGGAGGTGGCACTACCGGAACCTGCATAGGATTTGCCAGAGCAGGGGCCAGTTCGTTCAAGGGTGGGTCATCGCCATCCTGATCCACCTGGTCCTCATCTAGTGAGGTGGGAGCAGAAGTCTGATCCACCGCATGTGATGCCTCAGGCCCCAAAGGTGTGGTTGACAGAGCTACCAGAGTCTTTTCCACAGCCGAAAGTGGAGGCAGAGGAGGTAGTGGGGGAGGATGCCCCACAGGGAAGGTGGAGGAGGTGGCACTACCGGAACCTGCATAGGATTTGCCAGAGCAGGGGCCAGTTCAAGCGGCTGAGGATACATTTCCTTAATTAAATCCTTAAAGTACGCCTTCATGGGATCATAATGCATAAGCGTCTAAAAATTGCCAAAAAACGCATCCTCAGATAAAAGTCTAGGTGCTGGAGTGGACAACGGCCGCTCAGAAGGGGCAAAATCCCAGCATCGCAAAGAGGATGGTTGCCAGTATGGTCCCCCACCAACTAGATCCAACTAGATCAACAGCACGGATGCATAGAGGGAGTGACACTGTATGTGATAGTGGAGTCCGAGCACGCCAATTCATTGAAGGGCGGAACAGGTTCTTATTATACACAAAGTGCAGAAAATGACGGCTTCTTTGCCCCATCAGCAGGATTGCTTCCACCACAGGTCTGAGTATGGAAAGGATTAGAGTCACCCCTTGAAGACAGAACCCCCAAAGGGGGCACCTCAGTCTTGCTGGTCTTAGATATAGCCCTAAGAAGGGGAACTGCAGGGGTAACCCTGTTTTTTTAGTTACCTTGAGAGGGACCTCGAGCTGAGACTCGGTACACTTAGTTCCAGAGGTGGAAACCTCAGGGCTGACCCTGGTAACAAGAGCCCCAGGAGTACTGGGCCTAGCTTTAGCTCCTAAAAGGGGAACATCAGAAGAAGATCTTGTTTTGGCAGCCCCTTTGCAGGGGTCCTCAGAGGAAACTCTGGAGCTCTGGTTAGATCCTTTTCGGGACACCTCTGGAGGATCTCTGGTATTAGGGCCACTTGAACTACTACTGGACCCAGTAGACCACAAGAAGGAGTCCCCTGGCAGGGGTGCCCTGAAAAGGAAGGAACTTATCGCTTTTTCCTTTTTTTCTTCAATGAACTGCTAGAAATGTGGTGGAGGAATGTGTTGAAACACCTCCTCCCACCTGACAAGCCGACGCTGGACTGCCCGTACAGAGAGGGAGTCGCAGTAGAAGCATGCGTCCCAACAGTGTTCCGAGCACTGCAGGCTCAGAGAGTGGGGATACGACCTCATGAAATTACATTCGCACGATGAACAGGACACAAATCACAGATGCTCTGTCATAGACCGAGGAATGAAGGACAAGGGAATAAAAGTGAAATATTTCCTGTGATGCAAGTGCGTTCCGACCCTGACTGCGCAGAAAAAAGGACTGAAGGATGATATGCGGGGTGGAGCTCAGGAAGGCAGGGCTATGGTCACATGCGGTGGCTCCGCATAAACGCATGAAAATAAAAGAAGACAAACAAGCAGGGGCATCATTTAGGGGTCGCCAGAGGTCGAAACATTTTTTTTTTTGTAATGCAAGCTCATGGGCTGTGGTCAGCACCCTGTGGCTCTTTAGTTCTTGAGTGGCTGACTTTCTTGTTAAAGCCCCTTATAAAAGAAGAAAAAGAAGAAAAGGAGTGACACAAGTCTAATACTTTCAGAACTGACCCTAAATAAGAAAGATTAGGAATACCAAATAATGTATCTTTCTGGAATTCTATACAATAATTGCTAGACGCATTAAAGGTTTATTTCGGGCACACTTCAGGGGGTGAGTCACTGATTTAGTCTGTTTTTAAATGCCTCAACTCAGCCTTTCATCCTTGTGAGGTCGATAAATGAGTACCAACACAGGTTGGGTGATATTGGGTGTATATTTTTTCTATATAAAGCGCTTAAGCGTAAGTGCTATATAATAACACATCACTATCATTTCGTCATGGACGTCTGCTTGCATTCACAGTAATTTGATAATATGGGCCTATACACACTGATCTAAACGATAAATATGGCGATCCATTCTAGTATGAAATGTACATGACATTATAGTGATATCGTAACCATATTTTTTGTAGTGTACAATGCTATTTGATAGCACTTCTTGTTTTGTCAACGGGTGAAAGGTCACGTTCCATCGCATCCTGCGATATCCCTTCAAGTGGGGTTAAATGGCATCAGGGTTAAATGGCATCAGGGTCGTGTGATGTCACTTCTGCTACCCCTGCTACCCCTGGCATTTTAGTGAAATGACGTCCCTGCAAACAAGCACATTTTTTTATGATATTAAAAAGTGCTCCGGTCCCGTCCCAAAGGAAGGAATGTCCGACAAGTATGGAGGAAAGGGGACGTGACGTAGAAATATAGAGAAATTACTCTGAGATAGTTGGTTGCTATGCCCATGAACAAAAAGATCACATGTTTACACACATTAAATGTATTGCATGCACAGTATGGTATGATTGGCAAACTCTATCATGCATAACATGAGATCCACTCATAGTCTGCCTTTTCCCATCTTGTAGATGGCCCGCTAATGTTACTTTTAACTAAGGAGTGATATTTTAAACAGCTCAAACGTGTAAACGTGTGCACTGACATTTTAGACTGGTGCCAAATTGTGTTGTGCCACAGACCTGTGGCCAGTGGGTTATTTGCCCTTGCTTCTGCCAAAGCTCCAGAATGTCTTTGAGGTTGGCAGTGTCACTGGGATGCAGATTAGCTCATCAGGCAAATAAGTGTGTCGCCTGGCTGCCAGAGTTCTAAAAGGCACAAATACTAGTATACAGTGGGCCTCATTATGAGTCAGGCGGTAACCGAGGTGGTAAAACCACCTGGTTACCGCTGGACTCGTATTACCATTCGGCCTCTGTGATTACCGGAATTACCGGGGCATTACAACCCTGGTTTTCCAGGAATCACGGAGGCGGAATGGTGTTAATCCCCATTCCCATTGAGTCCTATGGGACTCAATGGGAATGGGGATCATGGAAACACCGGCAGCATCTCGTAATGCTGCCGGTGTTTCCTCGTCCGCCTGCAGGCGGGCGGTGTTAAACCCTCCAGGTCAAACCTGGCGGGAACATCACCTCCCACCTGCAGGAGTCGGGATCAGGCGGTCCGGAAACGACGGTGGCGGCGGGTTTACCGCCACCGTTATTTCCGGACCGCCTGATTTGTAATGAGGCCCAGTGTGCTCCTGTAAGGCAAACGAGAGAAAAATGATAGAACTACATCATTGAAAAAACTCACAAGAAACAAGGCACTGGTGTTGCCATGCATTGGCTGTTTATTTTGCAATTAGGTGCACTTTTACTAGGCATCAATTATTTTCATTGTGGACGTTTGTAACATCATCCTGGTCGAAAATGTGTTTTGCATCTCTCTGAATCTTAAAAAAACATTCCTATTTTTTTTTTAGCTGTCTACTTTCTCAAATATTGACTTACGCGATCCATCTGCTGAAAAATGCCTGCTTTTTATATTTTGCTCATGCCTTTTAGTCTCTGACATATCCCATTAACTACATTTTCCTCCAGTAATTGCATGTTACGATCAATAAACCTCTTCTTATATATTTATATTTTAAATCATGCTACATGTTTTTACCCAATCTCTATAACGTCTTTAATATATCTTCGTCCTTGCAGAGAGGCAGCGTCTTACATTAGATAAAAAAAAATAATGTTGACCTCTAAGGAAATATCGAAATATCTACAATTACAACAGTAGCTTTCCTTTCGTTCCAATCTTCCCACTGTTATGACCATGTCCCTGTCATGTGACACAATTATTGTGAGCGTATTAGACATGTGAATCATAGGTCTCTGACTCGTATCACATCTGTTCTACCTGTAGCCATTTCACCAATAGCAAAGGGCTAGTGGAAGATATACAATGTGCCATTTGAGCCCACAGTGACACAACAGGAAGCAATACCACTAGACC
The DNA here is from genome assembly GCF_040938575.1 of Ambystoma mexicanum. Classification (NCBI taxonomy): domain Eukaryota; kingdom Metazoa; phylum Chordata; class Amphibia; order Caudata; family Ambystomatidae; genus Ambystoma; species Ambystoma mexicanum. The sequence continues at coordinate 1,110,055,320 of NC_090924.1, read as the reverse complement.
CTGAAGGAGATGTCAAAAAATAACATTGCAAGGAAGACTTCAGGAGCAGGCATCTCCAACTTTTGACTCGAAATATTTTGGACTACAACATCCATCAGCCATAGCCAACACAGTGAATACTGAAGGGTCATGGGAGTTGTAGTCCTATTTGTCGTTTTCAATTAGTCCTAAACATCTGGAGAGCAAAGGTTTGCATATTACTGTTCTCGAATATCACCTGATTGGCATATATTATAGTTCCTAGTTCCAAACGTATATGATTAACTTACCTTCAAGTACGCTGTCAGTGCCAATATCAATAAGGAATTAATGTCCTTTACTGAGTGCCCACCATCTCACCATCTCCCAACCCTAGGGTCCAGAAAACAGTGATATAATAAGAAATCTTTTGCAAAGGAGTCCAGGGGTCCTTGTAACTAGGGGTGGAGCACAGGAATGGGTAGCACCCCCAGAATAAGATGTATGTAATTGGCATTGTGCCAACACAAGACCCAACAGTGACCGCTTGTTATGGCTTATATATTTTTCAACCTGAAGTCACTGAAAATAGTTAACATGCACAGGCTATCCCACTTATGCCCTCATGTGCCTTAGAATCAAAAGCATTTACTGGCAAAATGTATATTAAAATCATCCATCAAAGGCGACAACCTTCTTCATTATGCCATACTCAATTGCTCTGCTCACCTTTTTATTGCACTAGAGAAGCCATAGGGATCCCTCTTTTTCTATGGTCAGATAAGGATGAACATGGTCTGTCTATAGTATTTATTGTACATTTCTGCAGCTGATACTCTTATTTCAGGTTGGCTGGCATGACTGCATGCAAACCGTTTGGGTTCTGCAGCACAATTTCAACTGTTCATAAAGTAGCTGTGAACATACTTTGACTAATCCTTTATATTTATAAATATCTGCCCACTTAGAAGTCTGCAGTGCCCTATACAGAATACAGTTCATTAGAGCCTACACCATAGTTTACATACGTTCATAATGATGTCAGTATGCAAATGTAATCATGAATGAATTTAAGAATTAAGAGAAGCTAATATTGTAGGAAAGGTCTGATACCAGTGAAAGGTCCTCTCTCCATTATTGAAATTAACTCAATGTCAGCATGCCACTATATTAGTAGTTAATGGGGCCCACTTTCCACATTAAGTACATTTTGACAGGTGGGAACACCCACTGCTGACAGTATTAATCCCACCCTCCATATAATAGGATTTTTTAAATTATAAATTTAATATAAAAATGATATCAAATGTATATCAACTATATATCAGATTTATATAAACTGAATATAAAGTGTTTGTGTACTTTAATAGGATGTTGAGATGATTTACTATAAAGTGTATATAAACTTTATATTAAATCTATATAAAAATGGGAGAGCGTGTGTGTGCTTTTGTTTGGTCGAGGGCGAAGTGAGTTGTGAGGAGTTAGACAGCGAGTGTTAGGTGGTGACGCTTTTAAGACGCGGGAGTGGGTTGGATTTTTAAGGTTTGATGGTAGATTTAATAGAGCTGTAATATAAAGATGGGTGATGTCATAATTATATTAGAGCTATAACATAAAGCAGTGTTGGATATTTTAAGGCCCGATGATATGCTGTTATATAAATGGAATATAAAAAGGAGATTGTGTTTTCTAGGGAACGTCGTTATAATTTTATAAGTTAAAGGAAAAGCTTGGGAAATGATTGGGCATGTTTAATGTGAATACGAAATGTGAATAAAAGTTGAACAAAATGGGGGGCGGGCATGCCCAGCCATGATTGTTCCATAACAGGGCATCACTGTCTCATAGCTGGCCATGCTCGGGCATGAAACCATTGAGCATATATTATACCAAAGGAGGTCTTATGAGTTATAGTGTGATTAAAAGTATATATAAAGTATGGTTTACAGTGCCAATGGGAAAGACTGATGCATTGCGCCAGAGAGGGTGCTTTTATGTGCAGCCATTTTAAAAAGAAATAATAGTATAATGCTCACAATGTTTTGCCTTAGTTAAATGGGAGTGTAAAATGCATGTTTGTTATTTAGAACATAATGGGGTAAGATGGTAAACTACATGCACCTTTGCTACCTGACCGGCATACAATGTTTTGCCACAGTTAAATGGGAGTGTAAAATGAATGTTTGTTATTTAGAACACAATGGGGTAAGCTGGTAAGCTACATGCACCTTTGCTAGCTGACCGGCATACTCCGAGTACTGCAGCCGGGTCACATTCGGCCCGCCAGGTTTGACCTGGCGGGAGGAACGGCACCCTGCCGTAGACTTTGACGGAAGCACCGGCACTGTTGCACACAGTGCCGTTGCTTCCGTCCTTCCTATTCCCACTGAGTCCAATGGGACTCAAATGAGAATGGGGAGTAATATTTTCCGGCGTCCGGCAATGGGGAATTACCAGGAACGCTGGGGCTGTAATGCCTCGGTAAATCCTCATTGCCAGGCGCCGCAAAAAAATGACTCCAGTGGCAGCCATGCCATTTCTACCCCACGGCTATCGCCAGAGTCATAATGAGGCCCACCGTGTCTATATTTGAAATAATAGCCTTTGAATAATGTTTGTTTACTGCAAAACACTGGCAGTGACAAAATGACACTCAGTTGCTGACATTGCATTTCATCATTTAAAAGTAAAGAGTAAAACTTTAAATGCTGTTCAGAAGTTATGATGGGTGCACAGAGGGGCTGATTCTCAAGGCTGTTTTTCATAGCAGGCAGCTGGGCTTTATCTATGAAGACGGAAGGACAGGCCAAAGAATGATTGTAAACCTCTGTAAATGTTCATTATGGTTGTATGCAATTATTTAAACGTTTCTAATGCTGAGACCTGGTTATAATCAGCAGTGTACAGTTTGCTCAGTTTAAGATATATAAGTCAGGGAGAAGCGGCCCATAGCACAGCTTTGCAGAGGCCTCATTTTTTGTGTAAAAAACAGCAAACAATTAATTTTTCATAGCAAATAATCAAACAGTACTGTTGCGTTAAACTATATTGCATATGCTCTTAGGGCTAGAACTTGTATGAAACAACCACACATGCATGGAGAATGTTACAACCAGGGATTTTATTTTTAAAATGCACAGGCCTAACTGTAACCAGATGCTCCCACCATCTATAAATGCTTTGTGAAGTGTGGTTTTCTAATTGTGGGCCATGAATTAATCTTAGAAGAAAAAAAAAATCCTTGACAAAGTGAACAGTCATGACCTTTATATTGGCATAGTGAAGCTTGTTTAAAGTAACCAGAGTGACAAACGAAAATGCTACATATGCACTTAGGGCTGGAAACTGTATGAACACGTTAACGAGAAAAAATATATTGCCAAAACGAATAGTCATGGCCTTTATATAGGCATAGTGAAACAGAAATGTATTTTGAAGTAGGGTTTATACCTAATATATTCTCTGCAAGCTCTGCAAGTTTTGAGGCAGGTTGTGCTTGCAGCCAGCATTCTAGATTAATGTATTCAACTAGGCACAGTTCCTGGTTGGAGAGCACCATTGATAAATAGGCCCTGGCGATCTCATTGGTTCTCTGTCTGATATGTGGTCCAGCTGTCCCTGATGGTTGTGTGGCCAATTTTGTGTTGTTTTCTTAATTGTGTGTCATGATTTGAAAAAATATCACTGCAATATTGACACTTTTATCAATGGGTCATAGATGAAACTGGCGGTTGAAATGTTGTAAGGTCGCCAAGATTCAGTATGTGATACAGATACGCAAAATGAAGGTGGACATGGTGTTCAGCCCGAGGACAATGTTGGGATCACTAACGTTACAGATGCAGTTACATGTACACGTGTACATTTTTTTCAAAAGAATAAGAACAAAGGGCATATTAAAAAAATGATAAGAAGTTATTGTGCATCATCAAACGTTTAAAACCCTACTGCAAATAGAAGCAGATTGTACAATCTATGGTTCAGAATGCTTTTGAAAATGCAGAAGAAGCTGTTTCTACACTCCTAAAGTGTCTGAGGGGCAATAACATCGCCTTAGTGGCGCCGCCTTGTGGGACCGTCATAAGTGTATAGGCAAATATTATGCTAATAGATGCCCCAGTTGATCAACATACCCCATTAGTCATAGAAGGGGCCTCTGATACACCTTGTGAAACATTCACAATGGCGCACCTGCTGCATCCCTAGACAAGGCCCCGGACGTTACACACAGCACACAACGCATTGCAGTTATATCATCCAAATCTTAAACCAGTATTTGGCAAACACTGGCGGGTCACTGAAGAAACAGACCCCTGACAATGACTGTCCCTGAAATATTCCAAATATTAAACATATCGGAGGAGCACAAAAAGTTATGAGTAACCACTAGTGCGTCCTTGCATACAGCCCTATTAAAAAACTAAAGTCCCCATAACCACCTGCTCTGGAAGCCTGCATAAAATTAAAAACACAGACAGTCCTTGTTACAGACAAACTGATTGTTCAAAGTGGGGGTGGATATTTGGTTCGACAGAGCTCTAAAACAGGAGACAAAACTTAAAATGGGCCAGATCTCGAGCTCAGAGACATTGCCTATTTAAAATCTTTAAAAAAGCCTGCTTGGTTATATCCAGACGTGTTTGAGTTACCACACCGCATATATCAACACCCCAGACACCGGATGCCCTAGTTTATTTGGAAAGAGTGAAAACTTATCAAAGAAGTTATAAAACATTTGCAGCTGCGGAGCATTACAAGGAATTTAGATTCATAAACATTCACCCCTTACGCTCTTTAGGTCATGGAATAATGGTTATAACAGAGACTCTAGACATGTTAGTCTGGCAAATATTGGAAACTGTTGATCTCAATGATTTTGTTCAAATAAGAGTGGAGGCTGATGGTTTAAACAGACCCTTTATTACAAGGCAATCACATTGTGATACTTTTTTCTGCTTTTCAGTGTTTGTAAAAATTGTAAAGAATTTCGCAGAGCAAGACTGAGATTTGTCTTTTGCACTGCTGTAAATCATTGCGTTAGTTGTCAGGCCGTGCTCAGGTGGTGTTCATAAGCCTTTGAGCAAGATTCTGCACAGTCACATCATAAAATTCTAAAGGATGTTGGTCATTACATTTCAATCACAGGCCCCTAAATCTCTGCCTGGTGTCAAGTCTTATAGGTTTAAATGGACCGCGAAGCATAAGAGATGCCGAAATATGTGCAAAATCTTTGCAAGTGCACAAAGAGTTAACTACCAACAGACAATCTGGTAGGTTTTGGACAACTGAATCTCTTTGTGGAGTATTTTAACAACGGGGTGTGGCAATATTTCCCGATAATGGCTAAAACAGCCAAAAACACTTGATATGTTTTACACCATGACGACCATTTCTATGGTGTATTGAATCTAAACGTTTTTCTGGGGGCTTAACATCTCTGTCATCATTGTCATGACCTATCCAAAACCAACTTAGACACAGTTGCCAATACCATGGTCACTTGAGTGTAAGAGATGAATGTCAAACTCATAAGGAAATACCTGGAAAATGCCCTCCGTGTCACAGGTTTCGCATGGCCTCATACCTATCTAGACACACACACTGAAAAGGCGGCATGGGTGGCGGTTGTGTGTGAGTCGCACATTGATTGTCCAATGTGTCAAAAATGTCTGCCCGAGAGTCACAAATGTATCGGGATGAATTGTAAGGTATGTAAAGTTTCCAATGCCAACCCGGCTGAACACTTGTGCTACATGCCATTTGGCAGACCTCAGAATAAAACCGAGAACTACACAATATATCAAATGGAGGCCCGCTAAGACAATATACCTCATAAGCCAAACTATATCTATGCCGGACATCTAACAGGGGATAGCTATTGAAAATTACAAGGGTCGCCTGTGTGGCTAACTTTATGAGCACTTTTGTAATTAGCAAATTCATAGGTTACACCATTCTAGCCCATAATTCCAACGGATATGCTTTGTGTTGAGACAGGTAGTTTGGGAATACATTTAAGTAAAATGTATCACCCAAGGTGCTTAGCTAATGGCCATCTTTGAAAGTTTATGGTATAACATGAAATGATAACAAAACCCAAATAAATGTTGGCAGTTTGAAAGATCTGGTGCAATCCTTTATACGGAAAGATGCGTGTAACACCCCACAGTCTATCATCATTACACATCTGCGTATAGTGTGCCATCAAAACTGTGGGGAATGATCACTGTCACTCTACAAAAGACTATCTGTGTTGTGTTTGATAAAAGAACACTGGCAGCAAATGGATTGACACACCCCAATGGCTATTAAATATTTTGATAATGACCTCTTCCACCTCCTTGCATATTTTTACAATTCATAAAATATTCTGGTTCTTTATTACATGGTCCACTTAACTATATCTATAATAACACACATCACTTTTAAACGTTTATTTAATTCAGCCATTTAATGCTAGGTTGTGTTTTGGGGATATCAACATTTAAATTAATTGCTTTCAATCAAACTATAGCATTCTGTTGTTTTCAAATGTTGCATTTTTTATTTTCACAAGTGTTGTTATAAACTCTTGACACCTTTATGCCATAATATATTTCTCTCCATTTTATGCAGGGCGTGTTTGTCCTAGGACACATTCAACCTAAAGATGAAACCAGGTTTTATAAAACAACACATTTTTAATCGCATTTTAAAATATGTATTTTTGCTTTCAGATTTATTTTTCACATTAAATAACTTGAGTTATCAGATGTTGCACAGCGATGTTCTAAGATACAAATTTCGATATATTCTCAATTACCTCATACACAGCCTGTTTTTCAATGCGTCGATAAGCAAACATACATAATAGAGAGTCAGTCGACAACAATTCATGATGCTCCCTGTCAAACAACCATTGTCCTTTAATCCATCAAAAACTTTGTCGCCGGTTGGCCACAATTACATGCAACGAGGGCATGACTGGCAACCTTAAATCAGTTTGCCCTTCTTTGTGATGCTTTTGCCAGTAGTTGTCCATTAGTGGGTGTTTGATGTTGACCCACATGTTTGCAATGGACAAAACAATGTTATATTTCTTTCTGTATGTTGACATGGGTGATTCCAGATAACACCACCACCTTGGACATATAGTAGCCAGATGATCTTTAAGTAGATGCTGCATTAATCACTGTACATATCCAACAGCTGGTTTCACATTAAATTGATCACTTTTTAACAGATATTCATTTTCTATTTCCTGCAAATACACGTAAGTATGTGAGAAAACATCAAAAGGCTCAGTCCTCATAGGTCGGTTTATGGGGTTCCATGCACATTGCTTTACCATACTGTTTTTGATATACTTTATCCCCCCATTTACAAACCATTTTCTATATAATGCTTCTAACACTCATCGGACGCCCCCATTTAAATTGCTTTATATTAAAAAGGGGATTATTCGCTGTTTATATAGCCAACAATGTTTTAAATGCACATTGTTCAGATCCTAAGCCGACCCTTAGCTGTGTTAGTGACTGCGTCATGCGCATCATTTCTGCAATGTGTTCAGAGCTCCGCATGTGAGATATTTCATGTAGTGAATTATCCAGTAAGCTTTTTCCAAACAATCATCAGCATCTGGTTAGGGGTCATCTATTTTGGGCCCTGAGCACCATCTGTGGAAGTGCTGTTTTAAACGTGTTTTCCCAACAATGGCCGTAAAACCTTTGATAGCCATGATATCGATCCAGGTCACAGCGGGTGTGATCATGTCATTTTTGACGCTATTGATTTCCATTAGTGAAACACAAGTCTTACACAGAATATTTTCAGAATCCACCGACTTTTCAACTTGTCTTGAACAGCAAACACAATAAATATGAATAGTTTCTGCTACAGCCTGCTTCTTCTCAGTACTGCCCACATTATTGGTGAAAGGCTGTAAACAAAACAGAGATGCATAGTTTTAATTATCGCTTCCTCTTATGCCCTACAAAGTACACCCACTCGCTTTAAAACATACTTACCGATTAACAGGCCATTCTATACCCTGGCTGCTTGGATTGTTGTTTGTTTCTGATGGGGCAATAGTAATCCTTCTCTGGCATCATCGCTGCATCCACCTGCAAAACCATAGATTCATATCCACTGTCTTCAGAACCTGCATCCACTGCGGTTGATTGCTCCATAATCGCATCATCGCCATTCCAGGACGCCAATCCCAGATTAGCAACTGTTATGGGCACATGCTCCTTAATGTTTTGAATGCAATCTCCCACAGCCTCCCCCACAGCCGTAACAGTAAGAGGCAGCTTGCTGCAGGCAAAAAGTATAGTCATGTTTTCACAGAGCTCACCAGTCTCACGATCTGTCAACAAGTCCTGAACAATCTCCAGATCATCATTCTCCGAACCCCCTGGACTTTCTGGAGGTGTTTTTCCCTCGTAGTAGCTGTAGCTGTTCATAGCCACCATTTTCTGATTAGCCCCTGAATAGCTCAAAAAGCGCTGTGTTTTGTAGTGCTCGGTAAAATGCTATATCTCTGGGTTATAAAGCCCAGCCCTGATGCTGTCATGGCCTTAAGTCATCCCTTTCATTCAAATTTATGTCAAACATTCTTAAAATATATGGCAGCTTTATATAAAAATAATATTAAATGTATATAAAGTTTATATAAACGTTTTTCAAGCTCTTATCAAAATGTGCACCGCCTTTATATAAAATTATTGAAAGACTGTCCCCAACTTCCAGATAGGCCTAGGCTTGGTGTGCCCATGTGTATTATCCTATGTGCTTTCAATTTGCAGAATAAGTTGAAAGAAAGTCTCCGTGTGACCAGCTTTGGTAATTGGCAACGTTATTCCAGTGCCATCTGAAATGGCTCAGACAAGCATTGTTTTGTAATATTTTAGTAGAGCTAATGTTCTACTTTGAAAGTGGTTGTCCAAGGAAGTTTGGCTTTAATAAAATAATGCTAAAAAGTCAGAGCAGGTCACAATGGGTGTCACCTTTTGCTGATTGTGTTTGTGTTTGCACCACCCCTGAATCTAAGGCCTCATTACGACTTTGGAGGTAGCCTTCCCTTAATAAGAGCATGGCTGCCTCCAAAACCGTGTCTGGGTCCGGCTTCCCTGAATGTGGAAATACCGGGCCCGGTATTTCCTCCTTCAGGGAACCCGGGCCCGGTCCTTCCCCATTCCGATTCGAGCCCCCATAGGGCTGAATGGGAATGGGTGTGGGTGCTAACAACGTGCCGATTACGACCGGCCAGTTGTTAGCTCCTTGGTCCCTTTGCGGGACCCGCTCTGGACGTCTGGTAACCTCGTAATATTGTGGAATGGGTTTAACAGCGCCGGCACCATTAGCGGTGCCGTTAAACCCATTCCGCAATAGTTGTAATGAGGCCCTAATTGTTATAAAGGATGCTTTATGGACACTCTAAAGTTCCTTTACTGCCTTTACATCAAGTTTCATCAGGTGGTATAAAAAAAAGCTTAATAGGAATCCGTTGGCTCCCACTGCTCAGACTACATCTTCAAAAAGCCAGGGTTGGAACCTCCAGCACACCAGCACTCACTCACTCATACATCAACGCATTCACCTCACAACATTCTCTCTGACCTCACACATTTTCCTGGCATCCATCAAAGCACTTCACTACATATCTTCCTTACTTACCAGGCTTAGACAATCAAAGAACTTGACAACACACCTCCCTTCCTTACCGGACATACAGACATTGTTCACACTCACAAACTGAACTTCGAACCACACCTGTCACATGTTAATCGCTCACTTATAACACTGCTCACAAACACCTTTTTAAAGAATCTTTATTGTGCATTTGGTTAACAAAACCCTTAAACACAGCAATTAACAAATTAACAAACATTCAAAGAATTCATCAAAGAATTCATCAAATATATATATATATGCATAAATATATGTTTATATAAAACACATACAGAAACTTAAAATAACACATATATAAAGATGTATGTAAATTCCGATATGATGTTTAGAAAAATTGGACTCAGTTAAAAGAATATACAATACCTACAACAATTTAATTTAGAAACGTATTATGCATCCTTCATCGAATTTTTCCAAACTTAAAAGGTGGCAGCAGTAGTCACAATCGATTCTGCACAATATATGATATTCCAAAATTGATCAGTATATATATATGATCCATATTTGCTACCAGGGAACCATAGCCTCTCATATAAATTAGTCAGGTCCCCCAGGCAGTAAGTATATATCTTGATGATTCAATATCCATTTTGCAGAATCTACAAATTGTTCCTTATTGGGAATGCCCGTCCACCCACCAATATATTAACTTGTGGGTAGAATATTAAATCTTATATATGCTATGAAACGTTTTAATTGTAGACTACCTGATTTAATTAAGCAGCTCCGAGGAGAATTGCAATGGAAACCTGGTGTTGTGGCATCATTATTTTTATGATGCAGGAAGGAAATGCTGGAGCTCATGTCCCATGTTATGGTTTTTGCTTTCATCTCTTTAGCCCTAATAGGTGAGGTAACTAAATCTTGCAAGGAAAGCCCTTTTGCAGACAGGTAGTTAAACATGGTTGTCTGTATTTCTAAGAAAAGGGAACCAGGAGAATATTTCAAATATTGCTGAGCTATAAGGCATAAGAATCTATTATGGGGACAACTGATAAGGTAGACGGAAAGTACAAATTTGCCTTGCTGTAACAGCCATAATGATCTAAGAGATGGAAGCCCAAACTCCAGCCTCAGTACCTGCACTGGCAAAGACAAGGGCACTTCAATAATCGATCATAATAGGTTACCATCCAAACGCTACAACCAGTTCATTTGGGATGCGTTTAAGGAATCAGTGCTGTATAATATACCAAGGGCAATACTGGTTTTATATATGGTGATCAGCCCTCAGTATTTTGTCCTCCCTTATTATTAATATATTTCTTGGGAACATACCATTTCCTGAGGACATTCCCCATAACATAGGCACCGTAATTTAATTGATTCAAGTGTGTCCTCATCGGGACCCCAAGATAAGTATAGGAGTTTACAATTTCCAGAGGGACTTTGTCGAGTTTCCAGACGAACATGTTGTTGCTAGTAGTATGGCCAACAATTAAAATCTTGGTCTTGGCCAAATTTGTTTTAAGATTCTTTTCTTTAGAATAGTTCAACAGTGCATTAATAGAGCACTGAGAGCTTGTTGGTTTATGATCAAGTAACACAGGGACGTCTGCATATGCAAGCCAAGGTAAATGTTTGCCCCCCCAATTTAGGTGGAAAGTTACACACTTCTCTCAGAGCATTGACCATATCTGATACATATAGGTTATAGAGCAGGGCTGCAAGGGTACAACCCTGCTTTAATTCCATATTAGTGGGAACGGGCAGTGTGGTAGTGCCCTCTTTATTCAGACGGAGCGATGTTAATGTGTCTGTATAAAGCTCTTTAATAAAATAAAGCAAGCACAGCTAGATTACCCATGCCAGACGCTTCTCCAATAACCTAACTGTTTAGACTGTATCAAAAGCCTTGCTGAAGTCCACAAAGCAAAGATAAAGTCTCTTTGCCTTGGGACGTACTGCCGCAGACATTAGGCACAGTATGGCGCAGATATTAACAAAATCCTGTTTTGAGTTTGTTAAGCAAACCCTGTTCTTCTACCCATGCGTTGATTTTCCTCAATAGCAACATTGCAATAATATTCATGCTGCTGTCCATCATGGCCAAAAGACTGTACTTATTTGGGCAGCATCTGTCTCCTATCTTAAATACAGGAATGAGAGCTGTCATCTGTCAGCTCTCAGGTACATTACCCGACTTTATGATCTTATGAAGTATTTGAGACAGAGTAATCGCCCAGAATGATGTATTTGCCTTGATGACGGCATTCACCATTTCATCTGGTCCGGGTGCTTGGGAATTATTGAGTTTCTTAATAATAATCCTTAGGTCATCTATAGTGAACATAGGTATCAGCTCCACTTCCGGAGGAACAAGTATCACAGTATAATTTGTGATGTTGGGGTCATAATACAAGGCTATAATAGCCTTAGTCCATGTTGAACATGAAACACCGTTTTCTCCATGTGCAGTATGGACAGCAGAGAAGTGTCTAATTTATGACCAAACTTTTTATTATCTTTGCCCCTGAGGAGCTTAAATAAGAGCATCCAGTTAACATTGGTCAGGGAGGCCTTATGGTCTTTAAGATGTTTTTTGTAGCGTGTGGCTAGGTTGGATATGACACAAAGTTTTTCAAGGCCAGAGATAGTTATGTCTCTCTTGATCCTAGTTCTGTCTTGGCAGTATTCCCTTCTTTTGGTCTGAATAATAACATCAAATGGACCATGTGCCAGAGAAGATGTAGGAGTATATTTGTTAGCTAGCCCAAGGTGTTTATCCAAAGTGTTCATAATCCCACAGAAGTCCCAATCATGACATTTCATCAGGCCTAAAAGCTCAAAAACCCTCTCAGGAATATATTTATGGATGTTACCAAGGTTCGATCCAATCCAGAGAATATGATTCAGTTGGCAATTGATCTTGACCTGGCTACCAGTACTTCTACTGTACCTGGTTTTGTCCAAAGGAATAGAGCATTTCAGAACCACATGATCCCTCTGTCCAGTGTGATGAATACTCAGCTCACTACAGTGACCTGCTGTAACAAAGCCTGCAAAGATATAATCTAGGCAAGAATGAGCTTTGCCATTCATCCAGGTAGGGCGTAACTCCCCCCCTACACCTCCCCTTATATTAAGACATGGCAGATCTTGTGATTCGGCAAGTGTACCCCAATCCAGGCTTCCCATTCGAGCTTTATCACATGTCCTTGTACAGGGATAGCTACTCGAGTTATTACCCCTAGAAGCCTTTAAATTATACAGGGTAGTGGAGTTAAAATCCCCAGCCACAATCACTCTCCCCTTTGGACACTGCTCAATCCAGGAGGATAGTGAATTCTCTACCACCTTTATTAAATCAGAGTGCCCTCGTCTATACGGGGGGCATTTATGTTGATAAGCAAAATGGGCACTCAAAGACAGAATGGTTCAGAGATGACTGCTGGTAGGATTTAAGGATTTGGGGAGCCACAGATGTAGGGTTTTATAGTGAAATAAGCATAAACCCCAATCACTAATCCCTCAGTTGGCTGACCTCTCAGATGACTAGTAGCAGGGCGGCACAAAACTTGGACTCCTTCTGTATAGAAATCAAAAGTGAGATGAATACCTCTGATTCCCCAGAATGCTTCAACCAAGAATCATGACCATGGGTGTTCCAACACACAAAATCAATATTACACTTAGGTTCATTATATCAATGATTACCAAATCTCAGCGAGCCAGGTACCCATTGTGTGACTCGCTTTTTGCCCATTACTATATTATTTTGGGCAATTAATGAGGCACTTAGACTCTCCCTCTCAGTAATTACTTTGGTAACAGAGACTGGGCTCACGCGATTAACCAACGTTGTGTTAATACTCTCTTGGCCTGGGGTATTGATTGTATGTTTCCTATATACTGTAAGAATATATGCCATTTTATGTAATTCAGTGTTACAGGGACTCAACAACGTGTTAACAACCGGTCAAATAAACTCAATCAGGGTCCAGTTGGTCAATCTATATGGAGTAGGGAGTTCTATATGTAGCATGTCATCAGAGGCAATTAGAGGCAATTCCTCTCAATCTCAGAATTTTGCTCCACAATGCTCCACAATTCTAGAAGGAAAGCACGATTGAGGAATGGGCTCATGTCAGTTGGAGTAATTTCTTTTAATCTAACCCATTTTCCCAATGGGAGGTCCGGTTCTGATTCATTGTGGGGAGGAACCTGATGCTTGTTACTGTTATCAGATTGGGATAAGGGCAAATGTGTAGGTATATGGGAAGATAGTTGGTGGGATGGGAAAGACTGTAGGAGTAACAACGATCGCGGCACCTCGTTAGACCAAGGTACATTATGGCATTGTGCCTGTACACGAAACATCAGTGGATGAATATTACCAGTAGGTACTGACATTGGCATTGAATTCATTTCATTCACATGGTGGCCGCCATGTTCAAAATAATATGTCAACCTTTCTACTGAATTAAGGGGTTGGCTGTATTTGTGATTTGTCAGAGGTCATTTGGTCAGATACCGCTACTTGTGAGGGGCTGTTTCTTGGAGCTTGCACGCCCATCTCATTATCCTTCACCTCTACCATGCCTACCTCATACTCCTGGACACCCTGAAAATTGAAATTACTCAAATTGGCAAGCGTATTCAGAAAACCAGGGGATCGTCCATGCTGCAGCCCCAGGTTGATACACAATAGATGGAAAAGTAGGATTTGTACCAAGGCAGAGACATTTTTCCAAGGGGCCTCGGAGTGTGACCTGCTTAAAGTTAGCATCCACTAGGTCCTCCATGTAGTTGACCCCTATACAGGCCTCTGTCTCTAAATCTACTTGGGGACCCAGTATAATCTGGTCAATGGACTTGACTTCAGTGTTTTTCATATTTGTGGCCAAGGATCGAGTATTTGTTGGCTTATTCTTCTGTTTCTTATTGGTATCTTTTTTTTTCTCCTGTGACCCCAAACAATGGAACTGGGACCTCGTTATCTGGTAAAGACACCAACCGGCTACTAGTTTCCACAATCGAGTAAACCCTTTCAGATACCTCAATTATATCTATGTTTCCTTGGGTATTAGGAGATAACGTTAAGGGGATTATCTCCTCTTCAGTTAGAGTGAGCCTCTCTGGAATAAAGGATTTAACAATTGGGTGACAAGGTTCATTAGGCATATCTGTGTGATTGTCCTGGTTAGTGTCCACTTTGCATGCAAGTACAATATCAACAATTTTGCCAAGTAAATATTTTTGTTCTCGATGTTCGTCGGGCCATGACAGAGCATCATTGAAATAAAGACTCAATTTCCACCAAAAGCAGGTTATCGCATGATGTGGGAGTCGAAATAGCGGTTGCTCTTCGGCAAGAGTAATGGCAGCCAAAAGCCTAGAGCTCTCATTCAGGCTGTAAGTGTTGGATGAGACGGAGGACCTGGATACAAATATCTGTAAGTCTGGACTAGCTGATAATTGTGTACCAATCATGTTATCCAACCCAAATGAGGTCATAGGTAAAGTAACCCAGCCTCCCAGTGACTGTCTCTGGAGACCAACTCATATCTTCAGAAGGGAGTGGTTATTGTATATAGCCGGCAAGACTTTCTGGGAGAGTCTCATTATTAATGAGCAGGGTGGGGAGGTCCATATTCTCTGTGTTTTCTGTCTCTGTCATCATAGCAGGCTGGAAGAAACCAGAGATTTTACCCTGGGATTCCATAATATGGTGCTGTTATTCTTTCTTGGAAGTGGGCGTGTCGCGCGCCGATCCCGTTATCCCCTCCCTCCTATATTTTACTGGTACCGGGCTACGTGCTCTCTTATCAGCGGCATTCCGCAGGGAATAATTAACGCTCTTCATATTTAGAAAAAAACGAAATGATACAGAGCAAGGGATCACCAATAACTTTTCCTTGCATGTGTTGAGCCAAACAAAGGTCCGTGAAGTCAATCACTGTGCTCCAGTCTCCATCCTATGAGAGAGCACTCAAATGGCAATCTGAGTTTCCAGTCAGCTGAAGATGGAGGAGGGGCCAGTTGGCTAGCGGCTCAGTCAGCGAACTGGAAAACTGGCTTCACACTGCCACACACTGTGCGCTCTCCGTGCTTTCCTACACCGTTTACTGTGGGGCAGAGAGCAGTCAGTATAGAGAGCAAAAGACACAGTTCAGGCTTGCAAACAAAGTTCATCCTGGCAAACTGGCTTCACACTGCTGCACACAACTAAATACACCTCAATACAACTGAGCATGCACGCATGCCTTGGGACCCACCAGCCTGTCCCATACCTTTACACATGTCCCACCTAAATGTGTTGCCCCATGCTTATACCTTTGACCCACCTAAATGTGTTGTCCCATGCTTATATCTCTGACCCACATTAATGTATAGCCCCATGCCTTTACCTTTGACCCACCCCACCTAAATGTGTAGTCCCATACTTATATCTTTGACCCACCTAAAGATTTAGTCACAGAGTTTTACCCTGGACCCACCTTAATGTGTAGTCCCATGTTTTTAACTTTGACCAACCGAAATATGTAGTCCCGTGCTTATATCTTTGACCCACCTAAATGTGTAGTCCCATAATTTCTGCAAGATCCTTGTCTTTGCTTTACACCATGGGCAAAATGCCATCCACCCAAACCTTTCAGTAACTCATGCTGCATACCAAGACCCATCATATAACAGCCATAGTATAACATACCATTCCAAACACTCTTCCTATCCATACATTATGGACATTTCCCAAAAGTCTTTGTACACTAGCACCTTGAAGCGTCTCTTGTGCTAGATGGAATTACCAATAAAGATCTCAGACCAAAAAACCAGACAGACTCAAAGAACATGGCAAAGCACTACTTTATTCTCAACTTAATAAAGCAGGGTCAAATGGCAGACATTAGACAGTTGCTTGCACACTTACACACACACTTGATTACACAGAGGTCTTATACCACAATATGAGTAATCTATGACATCATCAGATGTGGCAAACCATAAAACCTACTAGCGGGAGGGATTGGTTAGGGGAACATATCCACTTATAGAATGTATACGGGTTAGTATTTCATTGGCTGTCTCTTATCTGTAAAACACACCTTGAAGCACCTTTAAATACATATACTACTGATTATAGCGAACATAATGGAAGTGGATTGGACTATGCAACATTGTATAGCTGGTTGCCCCATAAAGCCGATGATTGGTTAGCATTCTCACCCACCCTTGGACTTTCGGCTCAGCTAGCAGTATGTAAGGAAACCAAAACACAAGTGCTTGAATCACGTCAGATCACTCCTCATTTGCCCCATTAGTCCATCATCTCTCATCAGTCCGGCCATGAGCCAAAGCTTCCCATGGGTAGTTGACCTTGTAGCCTGCTCTCTGTTCTGTGACATTCAAGAGAGTATAAGCACATCACTATCTTCTTCTGAGGCTTAATGAATAGCCCTGTTTTCGACTTCTGAGTTGCATGTGAAGAGACCACGAATGTGGCCATTTCAGCCTCTTATTTACTGCTATTTGGTTTATTCATACTGAGTGTCATTGCTCTTCTTTGCCTCTAGAGACTACTCACTCTAACTTGTATAAACTTTATGCAGATTTAATTTTCCAAAACTTGGGTCTTGCAGATGTTTTATTCTTCTTTAATCTAAGACAACTATGTCTCATCCATGGCTTATCCATCTACCCCCATTGGTGTTTTGCGGCATCCTTGATCCCAAGCCAACTAAGAATCTTTGTTTTGCATAAAAATCTGTTCTTCCAGTGTCTCCTGACTCTGCAACCCTGATCTGTTTCTGGGTAGCTAAATTGAGAATTAACACAAGCTGGTGTCTATATTCTCATTATGGCCATCTGAGCCACGTTATATATTCCTCTATAGCAAGCTTCTATGTATCTTTCTACCTTGTGCGCATTTACACTTATTGGTCAGCAAGTTACTGTGTCTTCTTTTACATTCATGATTACTTTATCGTTCCGTACATGTTTCTCTTATGGCTTCAGCTACATTGGAGGTCATTACAACCCCGGCGTTAAGGGTTAACGACGGCGTTAACCCTTAATGCCGGATTCCCACTTTAACGCCTGCCTTGGCAGGCGTTACAGTCCATGGCGCTAACCCGCCATGGTGCTAATTACGCCGCCGTAATTTACGGCGGCGTAATTAGCGCCTTCCCCACTCCCATTATGCCCTATGGGGCAAAAATGGGAATGTGGAAGGGAAAATGGGAAATGGGGATTTACCGCCCCACTCACCTTGGAATGGGGCGGTAAATCCGCCATCCACCATGCTGTAAACGTAGTTTACAGCATGGTGGTAAAGTTGGTGCACTTAGCACAAAGGTTGTAATGACCGCCATTGTTACTCTTAAGTATTTTCATATCGTTTCAGAATATACTCATATAGCTTCTTTCTGACATCACTCTGCCCTCATCAGGTTTCACTCAGTGCTCCATGATGTCCAACAGTGCGTGCTGACATCCTTCCAAACTTTAAGCATGCGGGTACATTCGATATGGTAGACTGAGTGCATATCATCCCCCTACACTCGATGCAGTATAGGCATAACACAGGGAGTCTCAAAAAGGGCCCTTCTCCTTCTGTTTCAGTATGACAGCGGTGAGTGGGCAGGAGATAGGGAATATGCATCCACCTGCTCCTCTACATCCTTACTGCCATTTAACATCATTGAACATTTTATTGCATTGCATGCTGCTTTTCATTTAATCACATTACATTTCCTTACATATCCATAGCACACACATTTTACTAAAAGTCCATACTACATTTAGCAGCTCTAATCCTGCAAACCCTCGAGACATTGTTAGTGCCCAAAACAGACACTTAAAAGTCCTTTTGCTCCATTCCAGCTGTAATCCTGCACATCCTTAAGGTGTTGGCTTTACTATTATACATGCACCAACTATTCGAAACATGCCACCGTGCTCCCAACTCCAAGCAAACGTCTTCAAATCAGATGTACTTTGGTAGTATTAAATATCTATAGCGCATGCATTTTCCTCAAAGTCCATACTGCATTTAAGAGCACTAGTCATGAACATCTTAAAGATGTTGCTTGCTAAAGTACGCCACTTTACTTTAACACACGCATCAACTATTCAGCACATTGTACAGTGCTCCATCTTCCAAACAAATGTCTTCAAATAAATACACTTTAATGATATTGTTATTTACCTAACTGTCCATATTGCATTGTGCAGCATTACACCAACCTGCAGTCCCCACTACTCTGTGCAGAGCATATTAATTTCCTCTCTAACATGCAGAGCGAAAATTTTATCCCTTGGCGGGCATCACCATCAACCAAGCCACAGCACCTAAAATGACCCTTTTCGTTCGTATTCCTGTTGGGGATACAAATCCTAGCTCTGCTTGTCACTTTCATGGCTTTCAAACACCATCCTCCTTGTGGCTCTCTTTCTCTCGGCCAGCTGGACAACTGCTGAGTGGTTTCTCACTGCTTCCATTTTTGGGAAGCGCCGTTGCCTGCAGCTGAACAATGGGATTCTGGCCACAGCTTGCCTTTCCTTCCTTCCCACGGCAGTCAGCTCTGTAGTAGTGTGCCCTGCCAAACCAGACAACATCACTTCTCGCCCTGGGCTCAGGAGCAAAACAAACACCTGCATCCCATTTCCTTTCACCCTAGGTGATCGAGCAGCAGTTTAATTGACTTTTCCTGTTCCAGTTGCCACAGTTTTTTACCTTAAAATCCCACTTCTTCGAACATTATGGCATTTGAATTGCAATCTAAGGTGCTGGCTGCATAATTTTCGAAGAGCCTCATTGGGTAAAAATGTGATTAGAACAAGGTGAACCCCAGCTGCTAAGTTCAAATATACTTTCCGAATAACTGTCCTAATTGCCACAGAAACATAAGTTGTTGACCCTCCTGATGTTTGCCTGTGTGAGCTAGCTTTAGCCCCATTTTCATAATGAATAACCCAAGTTTCCAAGAACAGATGAATATCATACATTTTAACAAATTCTAGCGAGTTGGCATCCTCTATGTTCAGACAGATGCCCGCCACACTCCATGAGACGATCTGCACAACCCCTCATGTAGGCTCTTGAACAGCAGTCAGCAGTCTACAGCCAATCACATCCATATCCATTGGGGTGGGTACCCAATCCCTTTGTCCAATGTACTCACTATGGGCCCATATATGTTTGTCTTCTCACCCAATTGTATCCTGGCACTACCATCAGCACGGCTGCTGCCTCCTCTTCCCATGGCATTCCCCAGTCAGTTATACACATCAACATTTTCAATTATATCATGATTGGTAGCCTGTACAAGTTGATTCACCAAAACATTGTCCAGTCATATAATTGTGTCAATTTACCATGACCCATTATGCTTTAAATATCATATAGATGTGCCTTTATGTTTATTTACAGATTGTCGCAAACGCACATAGTTAAATTAACATATGTGTGTTTGTTCAGCATCAATTGACCTGGGGAGACATAAGTAGCTCCTGTTAGCTGTTTGTTTCAAGCCAACAAGGCTTTTCTAGGCTACAAGCAGGAGCTAAACAGGGCCTGCCAATTTCAAACCCTGCCTTGTGGGAATTGAACATGGTGTTGGTGGCCTTAGCTTGCAGATATTTAAAGCCTATGGCTTCAAATACCAACTTAGTCTTGTGGAAACCTGCCTTTCTTGTAATTATTGGATCAACCTGCATTGGACTGTTAGGTTTGTTGTTACTAAGATAGTGTTGCATTGGCATATAAATCTAGATCTG
This sequence comes from Ambystoma mexicanum, assembly GCF_040938575.1. Taxonomy (NCBI): domain Eukaryota; kingdom Metazoa; phylum Chordata; class Amphibia; order Caudata; family Ambystomatidae; genus Ambystoma; species Ambystoma mexicanum. Next base: position 1,110,034,965 of record NC_090924.1, on the reverse strand, counting down.
ATTTTACCAACTGTCTTCCCAGATGTGACCTCTGTGACAGAATGGAGTGTTCAGTCTTGATGTACATCAGACCCTGAAGTTTTATCTGGATAGGACCAAAGACTCATGGGGCCTCATTACGACCCAGGCGGTAAGTTACCGCCTGGGCCGTGACTTTACCACCATGGCGTAAACTACGTTTACGCCATGGTGGTTGGCGGACTTACCGCCCCATTCCGAGGTTGGCGGGGCGGTAAGTCCCCAATCCCCATTTACCCTTCCCCATTCCCATTTTTGCCCCATAGGGCATAATGGGAGTGGGGAAGGCGTTAATTACGCCACCGTAAATTACGGTGGCGTAATTAACTCCATGGTCCCTTAGCGCCATGGATTTTAACACCTGCTAAAAGCAGGTGTTAAAAGCGCCATGGCGCTAAGGGACCTCGTAATTGGCGGTAAGGGGTCGGCGCAGCTAACGCTGGCGTAAACCCCTTACCGCCAGGGTCGTAATGAGGCCCATGGTCTTCTGTGAACCTCTTTGTTCTTTAAAGTGGCTGTCCCCGAGGACAATAGATGTCAAAAGGAGGGGTTTGGTGTCAAAAGCAGAGTTTGAAATTGCCTGGCATCACTCAATAAGCAGGAGCTATCTCTGGTGCACCCAGGAACGAGCACACTGTGCACTACAAATCTAACCTCCACATGAGATGCACACTTTAACTTTTTGGGCCTCATTACACGGACGGCGGTAAGGGTTAACGGTCACCGTTAATGGCAACGGTGACCGTTAACCCTTACCGCCGTACTACGAGGTCCCTTTGCGGGTTGGTGCTCTAACGCCTGCTTTTTGCAGGCGTTAAAAACCAACCCGCTTCGGGACCTCGGAGCTAATTACGGCACCGCAAAATTGCGGTGCCGTAATTAGCGCCTTCCCCATTCCCATAAAGCCCTATGGGGCAGAAATGGGAATGGGGAAGGGCAATGGCGGAAGGGGGATTTACCGCCCCACCGACCTTGGAATGGGGCGGTAAATTCCCTTTCCGCCAAGGCGGTGCCGGTAATTTACCGGCATGGGCCAGGGTGCTAATAGCACCCTGGATCACCGCCTTCCGTGTAATGAGGCCCTTTGTCTGTTATGCATGATCCATCATGTGTAAATGTTTCCTAGATGTGTCCTAATTCTTCTTTATTCAGATTCTCAAACACTCAACGTTAATGTCACATGTCCATGTTCAAAAGGAACCTGGAGAGCCAAGAGTAACTTTAGGTAGCTGTTAGACTCAAGCTAACCAGGCTATACTATGGTAGAACCAAGAGCTAAATAGCTCCAGCAATGTTGATCCCTGCCAAACGTGACTATTGTATGCACGATAGTCTTCTGCATTATGGAATGCTACAAACAACCAAACCTCTCGTTGCCTCTCCCCACAAACGTTTGCATGCCCATGGTGAATGGATGGCTGCTTAGGTGCGCTCCAGATACACATTCCCTGGGAGATCATTGGTAAGGGGGCTGGTTAAGACTTATCCTCTATGTCCTCGTATTACTGCATAGTAATATGTTGGGCCAATGCCCAATTTGACCAGTCAATGCTTTAGAACTTTACTTAAATCAGACAGATATCTGTTCATCTGCTGGGTAATATGGGTATGGGTGGAATGGGACATAGGAGAAAGTAGAGGTTACTTAGCACAGTGACTACTGTACCCCTAGCACATAGTTGCACTTCCTCCATGTAGCCTCTTAACCCCTCACCCTTAAAGTGAATTGATATGCATTACTCTTCATCTGATTGTGAAGGCCCTGAAAGTGGAAAAAAAGTTTGCAGCTGGAGCTGGGGGGTTAGCTGAGTGCAATACACTCTCCTTGGGAACAAGATGATGCTGTTCAACATTGGTTTGATCCTTACTCTGGTGTTAGTAGTTGGAAAGTCCAGCATTAAGCACTAAACAAATTGCAATTTTAGCAATTATTTCTACAATACCTGTTACTGAGTGTAGGTCATGGGGACACCAGCAGATTCTTAATACTTGCAACACTGGGGTGCAGTGGGGTGGGTCATCAGTGGTGATGGATCACATGGTGAGTGATGCAGAACCATTGAAGTGAGGGTGCTGAGCACTGTATCAAACGTGTTGTAGGTGACAATGGGCGAATCAGGTGAGAAACACATTTTTATTTCTTAGGTGAAGCTGAGGTTAGGGGCAAGGGGGCACTTCCTGTTTCAGGTATTGTTGTTAAGTCTGGGACTAAGATGAAAGAGTTGGCCGTTTCCTACAATCAAATGTTATTTTTAGCTGGGTGTCTGAATTAGCCATTTTACCCAAAGTTAGAGGCCGTCTCAGAAGTTTGATACCCAATCAAAATTAAATATTTGGTTTCTGCTTTAAATCTTGCTATGCTCTGAAGCTATACATTGTGACTGCCACTGCTTTGAACCTTGCTGCATTGTGAAATAAGATAATAAGGTATTGGCCCTCATTACAACCTTGGCGGAGGACCATGTCCATGCCGCTAAGGTTACGATTCCGCCATGGTGGATGGCGGAATTACCGCCCCATTACAAGGTGAGTGGGGTGGTAATTCCCCATTCACCAATGGCCCCTTCCTCATTCCCATTTTTGCCCCATAGGGCATAATGGGAATGGGGAAGGCGATAATTACGGCACCGTAAATTACGGTTGCCGTAATTACCGCCAAGGTCCCTTAGCGGGTTGGTTTTTAACGCCTGCAAAAAGCAGGCGTTAAAGTCACCATCCCGCTAAGGGACCTTGTAATCAGGCGGTAAGTGTTTAATGGCGCTGACGCTCTTTAGGGCGCCGTTAAACACTTACCGCCTGGGTTGTAATGAGGGCCATTGTGTTAATGCCTTGTACCCTCAGAAGCCTTATATCTGCCTCAAAGCTTTCTGCAGTCGGAATGATAGACTTAGTGGGACCCAGCTGTACACAAAGTCCACCACAACTTGAAATCTTGCTGCACACTGGAGCTAGAAATTGTGTTGAAACCAAATGCCAACTGAAGTTTGATATCTACTGTAAGTCTTGCAGTGCTCTGAAATTAGACTTTGTGATTACCTCTGCCTTAAAGATTGATGTGCTCTGAAGTTAGACACTGCAATTACTACTGCTTTCAATCGTGTTGCACTCTGATGTCAGACACTGTGTTGAACGCAGATGCTTCTGTAACTTGATATCTGTGATTACCACTGCTTTAAATCTTTCTGAGCTCTGAGGATACACACTGTGATATCCACTGCATCAAGACTCGCTGCGCTCTGATGTTAGAAACTAATACTGCACCAATTCTAGCTATTTGTGAAACTGGACATTGGGCCTCATCACGAGTTGGACGGTAACGCCGGTGGTATTACTGCCGGCACTAATAGCCCTACAGCAAAACCCCCAGCACTATTAGCGCCGGATCACAGGTTTGTCAGAATGGTTTGTGCCCATTCCCCATTGGGCCCATTCAAGAGTTCGTCATTCCCCATTGGGCCACTGGGGAATTTTTGCGCTATTACTGCCGGCAGATTTCCAGCTGGCGGTAATAGCGCCGAAAATCAGCACATTTTTGGCAGATTTCCCCCCCAGCTCACACACAATCAGACAGACAAAACTAATCCAGAGGCTGGAGGAATGAGACATAAAAGACCCTGCTCTACAATGGCTAAAATCTTTCCTCACTGACCAAATCAAAATAACTTACATACCACCATTTACTTTCAACACCAAAACCTTCACCTGAGGCATACTAGAAGGTTCCAGACTCTCCCCACTCCTCTTCAACCTATACATGTCCCACTAATGAAACTCATTTAAGCCCATAGACTGACTCCTACAACTACGCAGACAACTCCCAACTCATCTTCAAGATAACCAAAATCCAAGACCTGAAAAACCCCATCAACAAATGCCTCATGGACATACACAACTGGATGACAACCAACAATCTCAAACTAAATCCAACCAAAACAGATATGATGATCTCGCGGTCAGGTAAAAATAGAGGGGAAGGGCGCTAAGCCTTCTCCACGTTAGCAGGTTGGTCATGATAATTGCAAAAATGCAGTCAGCCGTTACCTTGTACCAGCAGCCAGGAATGAATCCAGACTCTGAAATACAAACTTGGTACCGGGGACAGAGACCAGGAGCCACAATCACCCCTTTGCATCACCCCTGCCATCACTGGCACCTCGGGTGGTGTAGTACAACACAGTGCAACAACCCGCAAAGGAATCAGAAGAATCAGAGAAAAGGACCTGCAAGCATGAAGCACCACAATGGCATAGAATGGCCGCTTCAGAAACTCGTTTCCCGTCACACTAGTCCTAAAATAGAATTGCACTAAGTGGTTATGAGGCAGTGTGGAGTGCCACCCCTTTAAGATAGTGTGAGTCCCTGCCAGGTCGTGTGCTCATGTCCCATGTTAGTGACCATGCAACTATATTAATAAAAAGGGATGATCGGTTTCCCGCTCATCACTTAGCACCACCAGACTCCAGCCTGATGTCTTGTTATCTCCAGTGCTGTGCTGGCACTGCCTTTACCGGCAGAGGGCCTGCGCTGCAAGGCCCTCCACCATGAGAGTGCCCCTGCGAGGAAACACTGTCTCTCCTGAACAAAGATTAGAAGAGTCCCTGCTGGGAAACTCTGCAGCTGTGTCCCGGAGCCCCTGCTGGGCAACTCCGACTGTGTTGTACCATGTTGGCCTGGGTGCCCCCAGCCCTGATGTGACTGTGGGCCCATGGCCTAGCAAGGTGATCCCTGCAACTAGCAATGATGCAACAGGCAGCAGCACTGTTAATAAATTGTTCAGGTGCTTGACATTCGATGAAAGCAAAGTCTCTCACTGCCCCTGAAACATGGACATGAAGGGAACCTGGCGCTCTGGGAGTGGCGAAGGAAGGGTTACGTTTAGGCACATGAGTACTGAAAGAAGAAGGCTGTTGGTATTTATTTCATTTAAGAAGAGCATGCTTTGTCCGAATCTTTTTTTCTATGATTTAGCGGTTATCAAATCACTTCCTTCTTACCTATATCGCTAAGTTAAGAAGTATTTTTTTCTTTAAAGATAATTACCTTTATTTAGCCTTTGCACTTGTTCAACCCAGGGCATCGGTCGCTGCCCGTGTACGTCGCCTACTGATCACACTATTCAGGTTTGCATGGGCTCATTTGCTGGCATCAAAATGCAGAGTTCACAAAGTTGGTGGCAGGGTTCAAAAAGTTTTGATAATGTTTTACCCAGGTTTTTCTATAATGTGATTATTGGTGTGCTTTGTTTCAAAAGAAAAACAAATAACAGCTTAAACATTCGTTCTGAATCCAAACAAGGAGGACATAATTGCCTTGTGGTTATGCTCTAAACATCTACTCATTCATTCAATCATTCATTCATTCTGTGCATTTCTTTTGAAAGAATGGAAGGAAGCAGTCGTTCTCACACTATTGAATGCCTCGGTCTGCAAACAACGTGGGCCACTCCTTCATGCAGTCCCTTAATTCATTGTGTAGCCTCTGATTGTACAAACTGGCATCCATAAAACCCACGAAAAACCCATTAAAAACATATCAAAAACAAACATGCAATAGCCGCTGCTACCATTCACCTTGCGACACAATAGGGACGCTACATCTTCTTTCTGAGAGCTGTGATCACAGATGAAACCGTGAGAACAATTAGGTCTAAACTTGACACCTTATACCAGGAGACTCTAATTCTAGATTGTGTTAACCTTACGACTTTCCCAGGTTACTTACTATGTAAGATCGATATGGCCCCCAAATCCTAGCTCCCTAAATGGTGCCATGATTCCTCTAAAGTGTGCCTATTTTGTTTCGCAGAAGTTAAATCTGACAGGAACTTTCTTAAGTTCTGCCAGGCCTATGCCGAGCTAAGGAAGAGATGGCCGTATGCCATCTTTGTTAAGTATCACACATGCTCTCGAACTGATGCATACGTTCTATGCTAAATGACGGCAAGCATGTCATATTTGCAGTGATCCGTTTTTTAAACAAAGCATCCAGAAACTCAAACCATTGATGTTATCACTGGCAATTATTATACCTGTACTTTGATTATATCTGATGTATGATGCTTCTGCTGTTTCAGATAATGTTTTACAGTATTTTTAACCTCAATGTGCTTTTTTACATGCTTGATGTATTTGGTATTATGATTTTATGGGTGCGCTTCCGAAAACAAAGCTGATTGATTGATTGATTGATTGATTGATTGATTAATTGCCATTGCGAATAGCACATGCTGTTTAAAATGTCAGACTTCAGAGAGGGAGCATGATAGAAGTATTTTTTTTTTTGGTTAGTTCAATTCATTGAACCTTTCAAATATTACAATAAAATCACATAATCATCATCACATTATACATATTCTTAAACATCTTAAAATCGAAGTATTGCTCTCAGGTTGTCTGCTCTCAGATCCTTCAGTCCTACCTGTCCTTGCTTTGGTAGTTGCATACTGATTGATACATATCGTTGTTATTATAAATGCAGTGCTAGAATGCAAAGGGCGGAGTGCATGAGCTAGTTACCCATCAAATGGGGCTACTTAAGTGATACCAACATTGAATACTCTTGGATGAAGGAAGGCTGACTTGGCTTCATGGCATTCCAAACTGCAAAACTGAGGGTCGCAGACCTATTAAAAAAGCAACCTTCTAATGAGAGTGAAATCCTGATCCTGTAAGCCGATCGATCGGGGTAAGCTACTTTTGCAAAGGTGATGGTGTGCAGGGAGGGTGATCGTTTTGAAGTGTATGAAGGCACATGGTATTCTGGGATGTGAAACTCTTCTCATCAGGGGGGGGTTTGAAGATATTGAGGGGCCACACATGAATCCAATCACTTTCAGATACTGATGAGCCGACTTGCAGTTAAAGGGTCTTGATCTGTTGCACATGCAGAGCACTTCTTATTCTCCAGCACCAAAACCTGTCTCAGCCAATGAAGGGGTAAGGACTGCTGTAGTGAAACACACCACACCCTGCTGATGTAGTTTGCAGGGGAAGCTGTTGAAGAAATGTTATATGAAGCTCAGTCCAGGCTTAGTAGTGTGCAGAACTCGAGATCGCCATTGAAGGAAGCTGAAAAGTGAATTGGAGGAAAGCAGTGCAACAAACCACTTTCGGACCAGAGAAGTACCAGGAAGATGAGCCATATGGATGCTAGCTGTAGAGCTCAGTTTGGAGCTCGAAGGTAAGTGCAGGGAAGTGAGTGGGGTAAGTGTATAAGCCACATAGTTCATCTGGTGACTGCATCATATTTTGTTATTTATGTACTTATTTATTTATATTGCGCTGAAGCCCGCAGGAATCAGGGCACATGCAGGGACGACATAGTAATGGATGGGACAACTGGGTGCTACTTAGTTATCCTGATGATTTGCTATCGCTATTTAAAGATGGCTGTCTTCACCGCGTTCCTAAAGACTAGATAGTTGCACTCTAGTCTGATTGCATTAGGCAATCAGTTCCATATTTGGGTAGCTTTTACTGGAAATGATCTACCTAGCCCGTTTGACTGCTTGAAAAATGGGTAGACAATATGCCCAAAATTCAGATCTCAGCGAGCGGCCTGGTGTGTAGTGGGACATCTGTACCCTCAGGTAGGCAGTGGACTGTCCATAGAGGCATCGATGGACTATGGTCATGGTTTGAACGTGATCCGATCCCGAGTGTCAGCCAGTGCAGTGCTTTTCTGTCTGAGGTAATATGGTCCCTTCTGGTTTTCTTCTTGACAATTCTTACTGCACTGTTCTGAACAGTTTGACATCTAGCAATGTACCGGTTGTTTGCTCCTATCATCAGAGCATTTCCATAATCCAGCCTAGATAGAATCATGGCCCTTGCTATAGTAGCACTTTTCTTTTCATTCAAAAAAGGTCTGATATGATTTAGCAGTCGTAAGTAGTATTGGCAGCTTCTGTTCATGTTACTTCCAGTGATTCATTGCTCAATGACATCTCCAGAACGATACCCAGGGTCTTTACTTTTTCGAGAACCAGTTTGGGGGAGTTTCTGATCTAAAAGGTCTTATATTCCTTGCCTAATTTGGCACGTGCTTGTCATGATCCAAAGATCATTATCTCTGTATTGCTCTCATTTAGACACATCCAATTGGCTGTCATCCAGACCTCTATGATGTTATACACTGGCTCAAGTTTACGGGCATCTATGTCATAGTTACCACTCAGTTCCATCACCGGCTGAGTGTCATCAGCGTAGTTCGTAAAGAAGGCTCCAGTGTTATCAAGCAATGTACAGAGAAATCTAAGATACAGATTGAAAAGCAAGGGGGATAGACTAGACCCCCGAGGGACTCTGCAATGGTTGGGTGTCAAAGGTGAACAGCTTTCCCCCTAGTGTATTTTTGATCTTCAGTTGGCCAGGAAAGAGAGTACCCATCTAGTTGCCTTTACCAAACAACCAACCATATGTTGCAGGGACCAAAGGAGTTGGTCATGATCTAATAAATCAAAGGCTGCAGGCAGGTCAAGCAGCACCCGTATGCCCGACCTGCCTTTGTCCATAATGCTAAGCATGTGTGTCTGGAGATCCAGCATAGCTGTTTCTGTGCTATGAGCCGTTCTAAAGCCTAACTGTTGCTTATGCAGAATGTTATTAGTCTCCACAAACTCTTTCAGCTGTAGCGCATCCGCTTTATCAAAGATCTTCAATAGGAAATTACAGTTAGTAATTGGGCATAGGTTATTCGGGTCCCTATGGTCCAAACCTGGTTTTTTGCCTAGCAGGGTTACTGTGACAATTTTAATCACATCTGGTATATGATAATCACAAAATGATGCATTTACTAGTCGTGTGAGGAACGGTATAAAGATGTCTCTGGGTTCTAAGACAATCTTTGGGGGTAGTATATTCTCCACACAGGACATGGGTCTCATAGATGCAAAAAGAGACCTCATGTCCTCTGTTGTAAAGGGTAGGAAGTCACATTTCTCTGCCATTCCTTGCTCCTGTAGGTCTATCAGCGGGTTTTGCTGGATGGGAACAGTGACATGAGTGGTCCTAATTGCTTCTCTGGCCTTCGAGATTTCAGCAATGAAGGCCTCCTCTACTTTTATGTACTCATCCTGTGAGGGTTGGGCCAAGGGGGATAAAGCTTTGCGTTTCTCTAGAGATCTCAGGATCTCAAAGAGTTTACTCATAGAGTTTGATGCTGTTGTTATTTTCTCATTATAATAAACATTCTTTGACTCAGTGACATTTTGTTTGTACCGTGATTCTGCTTCCTTCCATTTATTCTTATTTTCAATAGTTGGCTGTTTCACCAATCTCGATTCCAATTTCCCCTTCTCTCTTTTTAAACTGGCAAGCTTGGTAGTAAACCATTTTTGATGGTTTGTGTTTGCCCTGACTAATTACCGCCAGGCTGGAGCCACCTGATCGACATGTTCTTGCACCAATGTGTTGTATATCGAGACTAGGTTTTTGCATGAGTCTGCATCTGTTGTTCATGCTATAACGTCCCGTATGCAATGTGCTAGCTGTACCGTGGTGATTTTGTTAATATTTTTGTTCAAAATTCTTTTATGCTCGTTCTTCATTTTGTGCACTGGTTTCTGAGGTGTTACTGTGAAGTCCACCCTGTAATGGTCAGACCGTAAACATGGTATGTCCCTTCAATTTTGACAAAGTTGCAAGATACCACCCAGTCGAGCAGGTTGTTATTTGGTGTAGTTGGCTCACTATTGTAAACCTTCAAATCTATGTCACTAAGGGCTTTTTTTTTTGTTCCATTGCCTTTCCGTCCTTGGAATCTCCCCTCTGGAGATTTAAGTCTGCCATGAATAAAGTAGCCGTGTTAGGTCCATTTAAACTGCATAGCAGCTGGATTATTTCCTCATTAAAATCGGCCATAGGCTAGGGGCGTCTATATCACTATGAGGTATATACAGCTGCTTTTTGTGGGTGTATATTCCAAATGAAGAATTTTGCATCCCTGACAGCAGCATGGATTTTCAAACATGTGAAGATCATTTATTGCTATGATCGCCACTCCACCTGACTGTCCTTGTTATCTGTTATTACAGAAGATTGAGTAACCTTCTAGAACTGCCATCTCAATCATGTGGCCACTAGAGTCCTGCATCCACATTTCTGTAAGGCTTAATTATTAGACATCATACAAATGGCCTTCAGGGGATATTTAAGGTTGCACTTGCACTTGCATATGATGGCAGCAACTGGACTGAACGTGTGCTTTTGGTATGATTACCACGAGTGTAAAGTATTTTTTATTTTTTTATTTGTATATGGTTAAGTACATTCAACCTTTACAAAATAGATATATTAGTGTGTAGATCTCAAACAATAAAATCACCAAAATCCCCATCAAACAATTCAGACAATAGCAAGTCATAATGATACAGGAAAGAAAAAGAAAAAGAAAAAACGAAAAGCGGCTCAAAACGAAATGACAAGTAAAAATAATTGAACCTGTTACTTAAGACACCACTGCTGTGAATTTTCAGAGGTTATTGGTGAAAAGGGGATCCCATAATACATTCAAACTTCCCAATCAAGTTAGTATTCATTCATCATGGGAAGGGCGCTTGATTATTGTGGAAATGTAATGTTCAGGTATGCTGTCAGGCCAAGTGTCCTTTTGATGTTTCACCCTTGATATATGTAGTCCTGCCAATCTTCAACATTTTGCATCCTAGAGGGCGATATTAGGTCCCCTAGATATTTCAATCGTTGCTGTTTTAGTTCAGGGTAGACCAAAATTAGATGTTTAAATGTTTCTAATGGCGCTGCTCACAGTCTGCAATGTATGTTTAATTCCATCAGTTCTTTTTCCTCTTGTATGTAATATTTGATTTGTCAGAAGTAGATTAAGCCTAAAATGGACGAAAAGCTCTTGATGGCTAGCGCAATAAAATTTTATTAGGTATCTTGGAAGTGTATTGACAGCTCTTATCTCTCAATTTAGATCAGTGTGAAGCTTTTATTGTGATTTCTCAATTTCAGTCTCTAACCAATGGCAGTGACACATATTTGCGTTAAGCCACATCCGGATTTAATTTTGGTTTGTTTTAAATATATTTATTAGATTTGTACAACAAATATGTATTTCTAATACATATGAATTTCAGTAACATATCTTAACTATGACATTTAAAATATATTAGTATGTCATATTACTATAACAACATCATATCATCTGATATCATCTTTCAATCATATGTAATGAGCCAATAACCCCACATCAATAGTTTCATTTCAAATCCAATGTAAAAAACGTAATCTAATTATTAACGCACGCAACAACACAACACAAGAAAACTCCCCAGCAATGATTCACTCAAATAGGCTGTTGAAAGGACTCAATAATGAAAGATATAGCTCTTCACGACCCTTATTTACTAAAGACATCTTCTCATATTTTTATAATATTTGCATTTCTATCAACCAATCTTCCATGACAGTTTTTCCTGCTTTTCCAGAGTCTAAGATCAGCAACCACCAAAGCGTTGTCAATCCATGCCTCACATTCAATTGCAATTAAACATCTTCCTCTACGCATTAGTAAAATCACATTCACAGCTGACCAAGGAATAGTTATGTTAAAAACCATATCTATTCTATCCAGAGCCTGCTTCCAGAAAGTTTGTACCCACGGGCAACTCCAGAGTAAATGTAATAGAGTCCTCTTATCCCTACAACAACTCCAGCATACATCATCCTTCATTAACAGTAAATTCTCCCAATAGTCTTTTGTCTTATGAATAGTAAGCACATGTCCATCTTTGCGTCAGATCTTACTCTAAGAAGGTCATCCCACTCTTTCTCTGATATTGTCAAATTGATGTAATTCGACCAAATCTCTTTCAATTTTATCCCCAAACCCACATAATCCAACCCCATAGCCATAAAATGCATATAAGTAGATACACCCTGTTCCCGCCCATCAATCAGCGCACACATTTCTTGTGTGCGCTCTATTTCTTTATCAAGCATATTCATTCTTTGGCTTATCATGGAACTCGGCTCTCTATAGCGACTCAATTCCCCTCTATTTGAGCTGAATTTATATTGTATTTCCTCAAAACTACTCAGCATACTACCTCCCTCCAAGATGTCCCTTATTCTTAGAATACACTTCTTAATCCAGGTATGCCAGTGCAAACATCTGTTTTACAATTGCAGTGCTTGATTATGCCAGATTGAAGCTTCATAACTGATCCCAAAATGTTGACCATTTTCCTTAAACCATGTTACTAAAGCATTCTTAGTTGCCATTCTTGGCTGTAATCTAATGTTGTTCCCTGAAACTTTTCCCATCGTATAAAGGCTATCTAAAGTATAAGGTTTACAAATATCTCTTTCTATCTTCAACCAAAGTGGACTATTCACATACTCATTATCAAAATAATGTGAACCTTTCTTTTTGAGGGATGCTCTATAATATTTGAAAATATATGGATAACCAAATCCCCCTTCATTTACACCATGTAATAAAATATATTTTGGAATATGTCGTCCTTTGCCGATCCCCAATAAAAAGATTTGAATAACCTTTTCATCTTTTTGCAAGATTTTTTTTAAAACTAATAGAGGAAGTGATTGTATAATAAACAATACATTTGGTAAAAGTACAATTTTTATTGCATTCATCTTAGCCCACAAATTCAAAGTTAGCCTTTCCCATTTCTTTATATTTATTAATATTTTCCCTATTATCTTATCAATACTTAATTGTACAATTCTTTTAAGTTTATAATAATATGTATCCCTAGATATTTCACTCCATTTGGGAATCATTTACAATTCCAGGATTCTAACACACTTTTATCACATATAGTTGAAAGAGGGAATATTTCTGTTTTATCCCAGTTCATTTTTTGTCGCGACAGTCTCCCTACATCTTCAAACATTACTTTCAGAACCAAGCCACACATTGAAGGATTTGAAAGAAGCATTGTCATATCTCCCGCATTAGTTAATATCTTTAGTTCAGTGCTCCGCATTTGAATCCCCTTTCTTTCATGTCATTGTCTCATGTATGCAGCCAATTGTTCTAGTGCTATATTAATAGGAAAGGTGATAATGGGCATTCTTGCCTCATACTCTTTGATAGTGGGATAGCTCTTGATATTAGTCAATTAATTTGTATCCTTGCTGATACATCCTTATGTATACAATTAACCACCTGCATAAACATAGGTCCGAATCCCATTTTCTTTAGTGTGTATTAAAAAATGTCCAATTGACTCCATCAAAAAAGCTAGTACTGAATCCAACCCCTTACTATTATGGGTACCTATAAAATCTAATATTGTTGTAATATTATCATAACCAAATCTTCCAGGTGTAAAACCTACTTGAGACTTTTCAATTAAGCCCCCCAAAGTATCCGTTCAGTCTATTTGACCATATTTTAGTGAATACATTTTAATCTACATTCTATAATGATATTGTCTATAACTTCCACATTTTCAATGATCTTTATCCGGCTTTGGAATTACAATTTTTAAGACTTCCTTAATTGCCACTCACATAACACTCCTGACAGTAAAACTTTATTAAACACTTCACATAGTATTGGTGACAATTGGGTTGCAAAAAGTTTGTAAAATTCCAGAATTGATCCATCTAGCCCTGGTGATTTCCCACTATGAAGTTGTTTTATTGCTTCTTCAAATATCTCACTAACCTCAATATTTGCCTCTATCTTGATGTTTCCTGTGGGTGATAGTTTTGGAAGTTTAACTTTACTAAAGAAATCATTAAGATCCCTATCACTTGGAAAAATATCCTGCTTATACAATCGTGAATAGAACTCCCTAAAGCGGTCACACATCTGTTACACTCACCTGGCTCCCACAGGGGCATCGATCGGAATTGGACAGCTGCGGTCTCCACCAATATGACGCATAGTGCCGAGATGACGGCCCATCCAGCTTCGTTTGCTTGGCCCGTAGGAATATTCTTCTGCAAATGGAGAAACGGAATTAACCACCCGTGGAGTTGAGCGTTAACCCCCCCACTCCCACTGTTCTCCCCACTGATCACCTTTGGTGTCCCCTCTTATAGTCTCACCTGATGGTTTGGAAAGATGAGCTCTCCATCCTGCATTGAGCGCAGCGGCGCGTAGATAACCAGTTGCTTCACTGGCTCGAAGGAATTGGTGAGTTCCAGAACAATATTGACTCTGAGATTTCCGTCAAGACGCTGTAAGTATATAGTTCGTAAGAGTTCATATGTCTGACTTTCACTCTTGTCCGATACCTTGCAGGTTGCAACTTGACCCTAGCGAAGAGTTCCTCGTGGCAACCAGTAATATTCAAGTAAGGATTTGTATTATCCAACACAGTTCGATAAAATAATGTCAATATGTAACCTGTTGCTTTCTCCCTTATTCAGGCGCTGAGAGAAAGTATTGAAGTCTCGGGGAATAATGCCTCTGGCGGTAAAATCAGGTAAGTCTATTGTGGTGAGGAGGTTTCCCCTTGTTTGTCCCTTTGTTTCACCTTGGTGTCCTTTTGTTTCCCCTTAGGGGCCGGGGTTCAGCGAGGATGCAGTGGAAGCTGTGCCGACCCATGAAGAGGAATAGTACCCCCGGTGGTAAAATCAGGTAAGTCTATGGGGGGTAACTAATATTGCCTCTGTGTATTCCCTTGGCTCACCTTGCTGTTCTTGTCTTCCCCTTAGGTGCCGGAGTGCGGCGGGAGCATGCAGAAGGATGCAGTGGAATGTGAAGATGCTGCGAAGGCTGGTGAGTTCTGCGCAGCGCTGCTTCAGGCGAGGCAACGCGCATAAAATAACTTGTTTCTTTCAGCTCAAAGGCACCATGGATCAGGAATTCAGGTAAGGATCAAAGGTATTGCTATTGTTCTAACCTTTTCTCCTTCTCTCCCCTTTTTCTAGGAGCTCCGGACTCGAGGCGGACGTAGCAGAAGACTGGATGCACACTTGCAGGCACAGTGAGCATTACGCTGCTGGATGCAGAATAACGCAAAGCGTGCGCTGCTCTTCGGGCGTGGTTTAAATAGCCTCCAAAGTAGTCCCAGATAAGTATTCCTCCCCAGACCCACCCGAGTAAAAAAATAGTCCCTTAGGTAAAGTAGTCCCTTCCAAGCTTCCTTTGGCTTGGAGCTCTTGGAGCAAGGTCTGCATCAGGTGACTTGCAGCATGGTCTGCATCAGGTAAGTTTTAATCTATAAGCCTGGCGCCTATGGCGCCAGGACTGACTCTCCATATGAGCCTGGTGCCAAAGGCGCCCGGACTGCACCCAAATAGCCCCTAGCGGGGGTTGTTGGGTTTGCTTAGTATGACTTGATGCCTGCTTCCGGGGTTGCTGGACTTGTTCTGGGTCCCCGGGGGTAGGCATCATGACAGCACTCCCCCCCAAGGCCCCTCCTAAAGTTGTTCTTCCCTGTGGTTTCAGTTTGTCTGGGAAATTTCGGTGGAATTTTTTCACCAATCGGGGTGCATGAATGTGGTCACTAGGTTCCCATGATCTTTCCTGGGGTCCGTAACCTTTCCAGTCGATTAAATAAAAAAGTTTTGACTTTATCAGCCTGGAGTCCAGGATGTTCTTAACTTCAAATTCGGGTTCCCCGTCTACAAGGATGGGGTCTGGTGGCTTGGTTAGTCTTGAACCCTGGTTGCACTGGCTTCAAAAGTGACACATGAAAGACTGGGTGAATTTGCATTTTAGCAGGTAAGTCCAACTTGACAGCCACTGGGTTGATAATGGCCTTAACAGAGTAAGGTCCCAAATATCTGGGGTTAAAGGACTGTGTTCCCTTTAGAGGTATATGTTTTTTTTTGGCTAACCATGCTTGGTCCCCTATCTGGTATTGTGGAGAATCACTTCTATGCCGATCAACATCTTTCTTGTATTTTTCTTTCACCTTTTTTAAATGTTCAGTTGCTTCCTTAAAGGCTTGTGTAATCGTAGCATGCAGATGGTCCACTGCAGGCATTTCTAAGTTGCTGAGGTTCGAGGATAAGGTATAAAAGGGGCTTTGTCCAGTTCCAGAATGTACTGAATTATTGTATGCATATTCGGCGATCCAAAGAATGTCTTTCCAATTACTCCCAGTCTGATGTATCATACAACGCAGTTATTGTTTGAGAGTCTGGTTGGTCCTCTCCGTTTGACCATCGGTTTGGGGCAGTGACTGGTCGATAACCTCACATAGATTTGCGCCAATTGACAACATTTTTTCCAAAAATGTGAAATGAATTGACTGCCCCGGTCAGAGACCAATACGGACGGAAATCTGTGTATGTGAACAATGTTTTAGAGGAACTCTTTGGCCAGGATTGAAGCTGAAGGTAATCCCTTTAAAGGAATAAAGTGGGCCATCTTGGAAAAAAGATCCACAATAACTAGAATGGATTTACATCCATTGCATGGGGGTAGATCAGTAATAAAGTCTAACGATAAGGTGTGCCAAGGTGTAGGCGGAATGTCTAAAGGTTGTAAGAGTCCAGCTGGTTTTTTCTTTTGACTTTTGTTTTGGGCGCAAATGCCACAAGACATCACAAATGATTTAATATCCTTTCGCCAGGTGGGCCACCAGAATTGTCTCTTTATCTAAAAAAAGAAATAGACAAATACTGGGAAATCAAATCTCTGAAGAACTGTATTTCAAAAAAACAGATAACGAGAGGTTTAAGAATCCTCATATTTCCAGACTTCACGAAGGAAGAAGATAAATATCTAGCCAATTCATGGAAGCAGAACCTGAAAAAAAGTTCTTATACTATGCTTGAACTTTTACTAGAACATGCCTCAAGAGAACATAAAAGGATAACAGAACAAATTGAATTGATCAAGAAAGAAATTAAAGAAGCAAAGGCATTGGAAGTAACGAAGGAAATGAATTATCAAAAAATGTTTGAGGTGCTGAAAGAATACCAAGATGAGATAAAATTAAGAAAATGAGGAAATACTTTAGAGACAGTAGAGATTATGAAGATGACAAAGTATACACCTTTCAAGACAAATATAAAGAACTTACAAAACCAAGTTCAGAAGAAAGTACCCCAAACACCTCACCAGGCAGCTCAGACGTGGAGTCAAAAGACCAAGAAAAAGAGTCTGAAGATATAAATAACAAAAAAACTGGAGGAGAAGGATTTTTAAACCAAATTAAAAGATAGAAGGGGAACAGACTAAACTATCAAAAGCAAGTTCGTTTTTTTGTACCACAGCAAACGACACAACAACCACCACCTACAGGAGGAGGGGGAAACGTGGGAGTGGAAGACACAGGAAACCAAGATGCCCTAGAGGATTTCAGGCGGCTCACGAGAGCAGAGGCAAGGGAAGCCCCAAAACGGAACAAATAAATGACCTAGTACTAAATATATCTAATCACCAGTTAAACCCAGAAGAGATCTCACTACTAAACAATGGATTTACATGTGCACCATCTACGAACTTTGAAGATACAACATTGCATATGGATTTATTCAAGTTTGTAAGGAAGCTCAAACTAAAAAAATATTTTGACACACAAATCTCAGCAAATCGCTCTAGGGAACCACCAGCGGCAACAAGTACCCTCACCATTGAAAATTTAACAAACACACATCTATTAAGATCTCTACAAGAAACAGATGAAATACAGATTCATGAGACCCTTCAAGAACTCCATATAAAACAAACTGGTCTCACAGCCAAAGAGATGAAACCTAAATCAACATTTATTTCACAACTAATACCGGACAATCTAGTGGACACTTTTTATAAAGAGGTTACTAAAGACCTGAATGACTATACGGATACCAAGTTCAAAATCAATAAGGAATACAAATGATCATATGATAAACTGACACCAATGGAAAGAAAAGCTTTAAATGATTTTAAAAAAGATAATAATCTAGTCATTAAGGGAGCAGACAAAGGTGGAAAAATAGTAGTGATGAAACGGGAAGACTACTTACAAATGGCAATGAACCACCTAAATACACCGCTTTGCTACACTAAACTTAAATCTAACCCCAAATTGGAGATACCATTAGAATTAAAGTAAGCTATTAAGACTTGGCATAGACAAGGACTTATAACGGACGAGGAAAGCCACTTCTTGGATACCAAACAACCGACTTTACCAACAATATACTTTTACCCAAAATTCATAAGAATTATGAGAGAATCCTGGAGGGGAGACCAATAGTAAGCGGAATTGGCTCTGCGACTATGAAGATGGCCCAATAAATTGATGATATTTTAAGACCGTTGGCAACCCAAACTAAATCATATTTAAGAGACACAACATCGGCAATCAACAAACTATCCACAATAAAATGGCAAGTGGGCTACCTATTAGCCACGTGGGACGTAAGATCCCTTTACACCTCCATTAGACACGATACTGCCATAGAAACCATAGACTATAAAAGAAACAGCTTCTCATTTTCAATCAATAAGTTTGCTAAAAGAAATGTTACTACTTACCTTACAGACCAATGTATTTGTATTTAATGGAAATTTCTTTAGACAAACCTGAGGGGTAGCAATGGGGATTAAGTATGCCCCGGCGCTTGCCAACCTACCAATGGATATGTATGAAGACAAACACATTTACACAGATGAATCTTATGAATACAATGTGATATTATGGACACGTTACATAGATGATGTTTTGTTGATTTGGAGAGGGGAAGAAGAAGAACTAGAGAATTTCAGGAAAAGAGCTAATGCCAATGAGATGGGGATTGAATTTACTGGCATTGCAAGTCGAAAAGAAATTGATTTCTTAGATTTGAACATTTATATTTCAGACAACTCAGTTAAATCAAAAACCTTTAGGAAGAACACAGAGGCCAACTCAACCCTATATGCTACAAGCTGCCATCATAATGCAGTAATCAGAAACATACCAAAGGGAGAATTCATCAGAGCCCGTAGGAATTGTACTGAACAAACAACGTTCAAAGAACAATGCAAATTACTAACGCAAAGATTCAAAAGGAGGGGATATGGCAAGACAACGATAGCGAAAGCACAAGAGAAAGCTATACAATTAGAGAGAGAAAGTACCTTAGCCACACAAAACTGGTTAAAGATGAAAAAATTATGTCATTACTACCTACTGTGCTGATAACATTGTTTTGAGGAAAATTCTAAAGAAAAATTGGTATTTACTCCATTTGGATCCGAATGTGAAGAAATACATTGATGACAACCCAACTATAATCTACAAACGGGCAAGAACGATTAAAAACTTTCTGAGTCCTTCACTTCTTCCAGAGCTGAAAAAGGATAATACAATAACATGGCTTCCAGCACTTCCTAAAGGCTTCTACAAGTGTGGCACTTGCACAATGTGCAAGTATGCATTGGACAACTCAACAACCTTCAAGGACAAATATGGTGTCACAAAAAGAATTGAAGATTATATAAATTCAAAGACAAAATATGTGGTGTATGCCATCATTTGCCAATGTGGAGAAATATACATTGGTAGTACCATTAGGGAACTCAGAGTTAGAATACGGGAACACCTATCAACAATTGGAAGTCAAGCAACAAACCTACCACTAGCCCAACACTGGCAGAAGAAATGGACGATAAAAAAGCGCTGAGATTTGTTGGCCTGAAAAAAGTAACCTTAGGCCCAAGAGGCGGGGACCAGGCACTAAAACTCAGGCAACAAGAAGCTGAACTAATTTGCAATTTTAGAGCTGTAGTGAAAGGCCTCAACACAGACAATGAGATGGCCTCCTTTTTATGAATAATGTGTGTGTTTACGCACTGAGAAGAGCATTGATGGAAAATGTATTTGTTGGACTTGAGGACTGAGAACAAGCATGTTTTAATAATTAGAAAATGTGCAAATGTACAAATTGCTTTGTGTTAACCATGAATACAGACTTAGAGAATATATCAATCCATTTGTATTGAATAATAAAGAACTACCTTCAACTGGAACTGATAAAGTAAGGGATATATGGTATCAGGGAAGCCATACGTGCTATCAGACAGGTTTCCACACATTGACAGAAAAGCGTTGACATAAAATCCATTCATAGGATATCGCAGGGACTAGAACTGAAATACTGTATTAAACAAGACCGTAATTTTGAGCAGCCCAGGAACATGGCCGCGGTACCAGTAATTGAGAAAGGACTATAGATCATGCGGTATTAACTAGCATTAGTAACCTATTAAAATAAACAGAAAAGTAACAGGCAACTATTTGGTTAATATTTTCAACGAATGCCAAATTAGTAACTGTACATTGTACATCAGATTACTCTTTGCAACTTAAGAGGTTAATTCAGGATCGGAACCATGGGTAAACATGTGAACTCAGTTGGTTCTCCCATTCCAATATGGCCGCGGGCAACTACGGTGAAACGAGACTGGGTTGCAAGGCAACCACAGCGTAGCATACAATAGTCTGGTGAGGACGCCGTAAACACAAGGACATTTTTGGCAAGGGACGCAGTGAAGGAAAGGTAAGCCCGCTCACGGGGGGCCGAGAAATACAAAGGGGTCTGGTTTATCTCGCACACGTGGGAACACATGGAACATTTCTGAACAATTACTAAAGTGTGTGCTTAAAACGCAAGAGAACCAAAGCCTGTAAATCTAACACTCTCAATTTGCTGTGTTTACCTTGAAGGCCAGCCAACAACAACAGGGGAAAAATGTTCATACAACACTTTTCCAACCATTTAAAGATGCTTACTCTTTCTTTATGGGAACTATGAGAATTAAGAAACATGAGCCAGCACAAATTCGGTTAATGTAAACACATAACAGGACGGACATTCTTCCCAACAACAATTCCTTTTGTTTTTTGTAGATGGATCTGGGATTTAACCTATGAAATTATTCACAAGACATTAAGAATACTAGTGGGAAACAGTGCAACTAGGTAAGACTGTGTGCGTAGTACCTGATACCATAATAATTAAAAGTAAATCAAGAATGATAAAGAAAAATTAAATAATAAAAAATAAAATATATAAATCAAGAAGTGCATGGTCCATTTCATGAATACCTGTTAATTTACCATTGAAAAGTATTAGTGAAATTTAACTGTATGTTATTTTGTGGTTTAACTTACTATTTTCTCTTTTTTCTCATTTAATTGTTTTTTTTTCAATCCTTAACACTCCTACCCTTCACCCCTCCCTAAAATGGCCATTCTTTAATTTTATTTTATCTTACTTAATTTGTGTATTTTTGATTTCAAAAATGTGTTGACTTGAATGTTCTTACTTGATAAATCAATGACTCTCATATGCTGTTAATATGGGAACATCATGCTATGTGCTTAACATGTGTATATTATTAAATTATACATTTTTATGTAATACTAAAAGCCCTGATTTGAAAAAGATGATTTAGTCATCGAAACACGTGTAATCACAAAGGGCACCAGAATATCTCATAATAAACCACAAGATGTGGAGTTTCTGAACACTGTAAAGGGAAGTCATTTGTCATCCTTTTCAGTTATTTGTGGGCTTGGGAATAAGCCAACGTAACACCCTAAAGAGTCTCTTAATCTTAGCTTCAGTTTTTGCAATACCTGGGTGTCCCTCCATTAGGTTATCATGATAACGGGAAATGACTAGGTCTTGTAGTTCCTTATGTGGCAGAAATAGCCACCCTTGGTAATAAGGCAGGTCATTGGTGACAGAGTATTCCGGGCCTTTCTTTACCCAGTCGGGCTGTAGGATCAAAGAGTTGTTGAATCTTTACCTGAATGTCCTCTAGTGTCTGTAGAGTAGTCATGCCAAGAATCCTTTTTTCAGAAATTATAGGTACTGGTTCTGGGTTCACTTCTGCCTCTCCCATCCCTATTCAGGATAAGGCGTCTGCTTTACCATTCTTACAACCTGGTCGATAGGTTATCATGAAATCGAACTCGGCAAAGAACAATGCCCATCAGAGTTGGCGTGATGATTGGGCCTTGGCTGTCTTTAAATACTGTAAGTTCCGGTGATCGGTAATCACAGCAATGGTATGCCTGGCACCGAGAAGATAGTGCCGCCAAGCCTTGAAGTCGGATTTAATGGCTAATAACTCCTTGTCGGTAACTGCATAGTTTAACTCAGGTGCCGAGAACTTTCTGTACCAAAATGCTACTGGGTGAAGCTGGCCAGTTACAGGGTGCTTTTGAGACAGGACAGCTCCCATGGCTAGACTGGATGCATCACACGATTCCACTATGTATGGAAGTTCAGGGCGCAAGTGCTTTAATACAGGTGCAGACGTGAATTTTGCTTTCAGCTCTTGGAAGGCATTTTCAGCTTCTTCAGTCCACATAAAGCGTTTATTTTTTCACAAGAGTGCTGTGATGGGATGTACACATGTTAAAAATCCGGGATAAATCTGTGGTAGAAATTGGCAAAGCCAAGCATGCTTTGTACTCCTTTAACTGAACTTGGTGA
The DNA here is from genome assembly GCF_040938575.1 of Ambystoma mexicanum. Lineage (NCBI taxonomy): Eukaryota > Metazoa > Chordata > Amphibia > Caudata > Ambystomatidae > Ambystoma > Ambystoma mexicanum. The sequence continues at coordinate 1,110,012,574 of NC_090924.1, read as the reverse complement.
TGGCCACTTAAGAATTGCGTCCACCTTTCGTGAGTCCATTCTGACTCCTCTTGGGGTCAGGATAAACCCAAGGAATTCAACTTATGTGGCATGAAAAACGCATTTTTTCCAGTTTTGCATATAGTTTGTGCTGGCGCACTTTCTCAAGGACTGCTCGGACGTGCTTCACATGGTCAGATTCTAAAGAGGAGTATACTAGAATATCATCGATATATACGACAACACAGACGTCAATGAGTTCACGAAGGACATCATTCATGAAGTATTGGAAGGCTGCTGGTGCATTGAACAACCCTGAAAAGCATCACCTGGTATTCAAATAACCCATACTTAGTGCAAAAGCAGTCTTCCATTCATCACCCTCTTTTACACGTACCAGATGCTATGCCCCCCGGAGATCTAGCTTAGTGTATATGCAAGCGCCCCTCACTTGGTCTAGTAGTTCAGGGATCAGAGGCAATGGGTATCGGTTCTTAACAGTTATCTGGTTCAATGCACGGTAGTCTATGCACATTCTGAGGTAACATTCCTTTTTGGGCACAAAGAACAAAGCTGAAGATGCAGGAGACTTGGATGGGCGAATGAAGCCATTAGCAAGGTACTGGTCTAAGTATTGTCATAGGTGAAGGTTCTCAGGTTCCGTAAGGGTGTAGATCCTGCTACAAAGGGGTTGTGCACCGGGTATGAGATCGATTTGACAATCGTACGATCTGTGAGGTGGTAAGGTGTTTGCCTGTTCTTTTTGGAAGACATCCTGGAATTCCTGGTATTCTGGAGGTAGTTGCACAACTGCTGTGGTTACTGGGGCCAGGCCTGCGTTCAGATTTGTCTTTGGGTAACAGGCTTGTGCACAATCCGGGAAGGTTATTCTCTTCTCTCGCCAATCAATACAAGGATTATGTGTTTCCAACCAAGGTATCCCCAGTATTATTTGGAAATGTGGGGTTTTAATTAGATCAAACACAATAGCCTCTCGATGCCCATCCTGACCCAATATTTTCATCTCTGCGGTGGAATGAGTTACAGGCCCAGAGGCAATTTCAGTTCCATCGACTGTGGTGAGGACATCTGAGGTGGTTTTTCGGCAGAGAGGTAGATTCACCCTGGAAGTCATTTCGTAGACCACATAGTTACCTATGGCCCTGCTATCAATGTATGCCCTTACTGCGTGCATACACGATGGCTGCCTTGGATCTACGAGGACCCTTGGTATGATAAAATGCGAGGTCTGAGTATCCTTCTTCAAGCTCGTCAAGCAGACTTCTACGCTTGTCGGGCGTGGTCGTTTCCCGAGTCTGACTCCATATGGCTTTTATCAGAAGCTCCTACAACCTTCTTGGGTGGTTTTACAGGGCAATCCCATAGAAAATGCCCAGAAGTTACACAATATAGACAAAATTGCATTTGCCCTCTCCTTTCTCTTTCCTTCTAGGTTAAGGGTCTTTTAACCCCTCCGATTTGCATGTGTTCTGAAGCATCGGCTCCTTTGGGGTTAGCATGGGTCTTGACCAACTTGGCTCGATCAGCCTTTCTGTTCTGAAGTCTGTGATCTAACTGGACCACTAAGTCTATATATTCAGCGCAGTCTTGAGGTGGGTTCACGATTTGAGCCAAGACATCCTTGAGTTCTCCTCGAAGCCCACGATGAAATAACGTGATTCATTTTACCTCAGGCCATCCAGTTTCCACTATCAACCTATTAAAGGTCGTGATGTAGGATAGAAGGACCTGGTTACCTTGTCGTATGGCCAAAAGTTCGTTATCCAGGGCCTGTCCTTGTGAGTGCCGGGCAAATAGTCTTTCCATGCTCATTTGAAAGCCCTGAAAATCCCGAAGAATTGGGTCATCCTGAGTAACTAGTGGAATTGACCAATCAGCTGCACTGCCGCTGAGATATGACAATACGAAGGCTACCTTGGCTTGATCATTTGGGAAGGCACCAGGTCTGCATAAAATGTGCAAGCGGCATTGGTTCATAAAAACGGCAAACCTTTTGGGATCTCCGGCAAAGCGTTCGGGCGGAGCTAACGGAATATTTCCTGGTAGGTTTATTTGCACTGGGTTACTCAATGACACAGGAGCTGGATTCCCCCCGGGACCTGGTAGGAGTGCTTGTCCAGCCTGGCTTTGCAGTAGTTGCCTAGCAAGGTCATCAGTTTGCTCCTTTGACAAAATCAGTTCTCTCCTAAGGGCATTGGTTTCTTGACGGGGCGGAATGCACTCCAGCCCTCAGTTCCCCTAGTAATTGGGCCAATTGGTCAGTTTCTGAGGTATTCATAACGCCCGGGTGGGAATTTGTGGTCAGGCTTTGCGTTATGTTATGCTTTGCTGTTATGTTAAGTTCCGGTGATCGGTAATCACAGCAATGGTATGCCTGGCACCGAGAAGATAGTGCCGCCAAGCCTTGAAGTCGGATTTAATGGCTAATAACTCCTTGTCGGTAACTGCATAGTTTAACTCGGGTGCCGAGAACTTTCTGGACCAAAATGCTACTGGGTGAAGCTGGCCAGTTACAGGGTGCTTTTGAGACAGGACAGCTCCCATGGCTAGACTGGATGCATCACACGATTCCACTATGTATGGAAGTTCAGGGCGCGAGTGCTTTAATACAGGTGCAGACGTGAATTTTGCTTTCAGCTCTTGGAAGGCATTTTCAGCTTCTTCAGTCCACATAAAGCGTTTATTTTTTCACAAGAGTGCTGTGATGGGATGTACACATGTTAAAAATCCGGGATAAATCTGTGGTAGAAATTGGCAAAGCCAAGCATGCTTTGTACTCCTTTAACTGAACTTGGTGATGGCCACTTAAGAATTGCGTCCACCTTTCGTGAGTCCATTCTGACTCCTCTTGGGGTCAGGATAAACCCAAGGAATTCAACTTATGTGGCATGAAAAACGCATTTTTTCCAGTTTTGCATATAGTTTGTGCTGGCGCACTTTCTCAAGGACTGCTCGGACGTGCTTCACATGGTCAGATTCTAAAGAGGAGTATACTAGAATATCATCGATATATACGACAACACAGACGTCAATGAGTTCACGAAGGACATCATTCATGAAGTATTGGAAGGCTGCTGGTGCATTGAACAACCCTGAAAAGCATCACCTGGTATTCAAATAACCCATACTTAGTGCGAAAGCAGTCTTCCATTCATCACCCTCTTTTACACGTACCAGATGCTATGCCCCCCGGAGATCTAGCTTAGTGTATATGCAAGCGCCCTTCACTTGGTCTAGTAGTTCAGGGATCAGAGGCAATGGGTATCGGTTCTTAACAGTTATCTGGTTCAATGCACGGTAGTCTATGCACATTCTGAGGTAACATTCCTTTTTGGGCACAAAGAACAAAGCTGAAGATGCAGGAGACTTGGATGGGCGAATGAAGCCATTAGCAAGGTACTGGTCTAAGTATTGTCATAGGTGAAGGTTCTCAGGTTCCGTAAGGGCGTAGATCCTGCTACAAAGGGGTTGTGCACCGGGTATGAGATCGATTTGACAATCGTACGATCTGTGAGGTGGTAAGGTGTTTGCCTGTTCTTTTTGGAAGACATCCTGGAATTCCTGGTATTCTGGAGGTAGTTGCACAACTGCTGTGGTTACTGGGGCCAGGCCTGCGTTCAGATTTGTCTTTGGGTAACAGGCTTGTGCACAATCCGGGAAGGTTATTCTCTTCTCTCGCCAATCAATACAAGGATTATGTGTTTCCAACCAAGGTATCCCCAGTATTATTTGGAAATGTGGGGTTTTAATTAGATCAAACACAATAGCCTCTCGATGCCCATCCTGACCCAATATTTTCATCTCTGCGGTGGAATGAGTTACAGGCCCAGAGGCAATTTCAGTTCCATCGACTGTGGTGAGGACATCTGAGGTGGTTTTTCGGCAGAGAGGTAGATTCACCCTGGAAGTCATTTCGTAGACCACATAGTTACCTATGACCCTGCTATCAATGTATGCCCTTACTGCGTGCATACACGATGGCTGCCTTGGATCTACGAGGACCATTGGTATGATAAAATGCGAGGTCTGAGTATCCTTCTTCAAGCTCGTCAAGCGGACTTCTACGCTTGTCGGGCGTGGTCGTTTCCCGAGTCTGACTCCATATGGCTTTTATCAGAAGCTCCTACAACCTTCTTGGGTGGTTTTACAGGGCAATCCCATAGAAAATGCCCAGAAGTTACACAATATAGACAAAATTGCATTTGCCCTCTCCTTTCTCTTTCCTTCTAGGTTAAGGGTCTTTTAACCCCTCCGATTTGCATGTGTTCTGAAGCATCGGCTCCTTTGGGGTTAGCATGGGTCTTGACCAACTTGGCTCGATCAGCCTTTCTGTTCTGAAGTCTGTGATCTAACTGGACCACTAAGTCTATATATTCAGCGCAGTCTTGAGGTGGGTTCACGATTTGAGCCAAGACATCCTTGAGTTCTCCTCGAAGCCCTCGATGAAATAACGTGATTCATTTTACCTCAGGCCATCCAGTTTCCACTATCAACCTATTAAAGGTCGTGATGTAGGATAGAAGGACCTGGTTACCTTGTCGTATGGCCAAAAGTTCGTTATCCAGGGCCTGTCCTTGTGAGTGCCGGGCAAATAGTCTTTCCATGCTCATTTGAAAGACCTGAAAATCCCGAAGAATTGGGTCATCCTGAGTAACTAGTGGAATTGACCAATCAGCTGCACTGCCGCTGAGATATGACAATACGAAGGCTACCTTGGCTTGATCATTTGGGAAGGCACCAGGTCTGCATAAAATGTGCAAGCGGCATTGGTTCATAAAAACGGCAAACCTTTTGGGATCTCCGGCAAAGCGTTCGGGCGGAGCTAACGGAATATTTCCTGGTAGGTTTATTTGCACTGGTTTACTCAATGACACAGGAGCTGGATTCCCCCCGGGACCTGGTAGGGGTGCTTGTCCAGCCTGGCTTTGCAGTAGTTGCCTAGCAAGGTCATCAGTTTGCTCCTTTGACAAAATCAGTTCTCTCCTAAGGGCATTGGTTTCTTGACGGGGCGGAATGCACTCCAGCCCTCAGTTCCCCTAGTAATTGGGCCAATTGGTCAGTTTCTGAGGTATTCATAACGCCCGGGTGGGAATTTGTGGTCAGGCTTTGCGTTATGTTATGCTCACCTGGCTCCCACAGGGGCGTTGATCTGAACTGGACAGCTGCGGTCTCCACCAATCTGACGCGTAGTGCCGAGATGGCGGACTGGACTGGCCCACCCAGCTTCGTTTGCTTCGCCCGTAGGAATATTCTTCTGCAAATGGAGAAAGGGAATTAACCACCCGTGGAGTTGAGCGTTAACCCCCCTCACTCCCGCTGTTCTCCCCTCTGATCACCTTTGGTGTCCCCTCTTATAGTCTCACCTGATGGTTTGGAAAGATGAGCTCTCCATCTTGCATTGAGTGCAGGGGCGCGTAGATAACCAGTTGCTTCACTGGCTCAAAGGAATTGGTGAGTTCCAGAACAATATTGACTCTGAGATTCCCGGCAAGACGCCGTAAGTATGTAGTTCGTAAGAGTTCAAATGTCTGACTTTCACTCTTGTCCGATTCCTTGCAGGTTGCAGCTTGACCCTAGCAAAGAGTTCCTCGTGGCAACCGGTAATATTCAGGTAAGGATTTGTATTATCCAACACAGTTCGATAAAATAATGTCAATATGTAACCTGTTGCTTTCTTCCTTATTCAGGCGCTGAGAGAAAGTATGAAGTCTCGGGGAATAATGCCTCTGGCTTTAAAATCAGGTAAGTCTATTGTGGTGAGGAGGTTTCATCTCTGCGGTGGAATGAGTTACAGGCCCAGAGGCAATTTCAGTTCCATCGACTTGTTTGTCCCTTTGTTTCACCTTGGTGTCCTTTTGTTTCCCCTTAGGGGCTGGGGTTCGGCGAGGATGCAGTGGAAGCCGTGCCGACCCGTGAAGAAGAATAGTCCCCCCGGTAAAATCAGGTAAGTCTATGGGGGGTAACTAATATTGCCTCTGTGTATTCCCTTGGCTCACCTTGCTGTTCTTGTCTTCCCCTTAGGTGCCGGAGTGCGGCGGGAGCATGCAGAAGGATGCAGTGGAATGTGAAGATGCTGCGAAGGCCGGCGAGTTCAGCGCGGCGCTGCTGCAGGCGAGGCAACGTGCATAAAATAACTTCTTTCTTCCAGCTCGAAGGCACGATGGATCAGGAATTCAGGTAAGGATCAAAGGTATTGCTCTTGTTCTAACCTTTTCTCCTTCTCTCACCTTTTTTTAGGAGCTCCGGACTCGAGGCGGGCGTGGCAGAAGACTGGATGCAGACTTGCAGGCACGGTGAGCGTTACGCTGTTGGTGCAGAATGACCCGAAGCGTGTGCTGCTCTTCGGGCGTGGTTTAAATAGCCTCCAAAGTAGTCCCAGGTAAGTATTCCTCCCCAGCCCCACCCGAGTAAAAGAATAGTCCCTTAGGTAAAGTAGTCCCTTCCAAGCCTCCTTTGGTTTGGAGCTCTTGCAGCAAGGTCTGCCTCAGGTGAGTTTGCAGCATGGTCTGCATCAGGTAAATTTTAATCTATGAGCCTGGTGCCTATGGTGCCAGGACTGACTCTCCAAATGAGCCTGGCGCCATAGCCATTATCCTACCGTTCTTATCACCAAATTACCAGAATGTGTGTTTGGTTTAAAGCATTCCCTTTTCTGCCATTGTGTCTATCTAACCCATCATTTCTCTCTCCAATCTTCTCAGCTTATGTCTGTTTAATTCTGTAAAAGAATTTGCGTAGATTTTGCAATTCTTCCATTTTTCACATATTCTCCAAGTCCTTCCTCTTTGTATGAGCAGATCTGCTTATTATTTCTCCTCAAATTACTGCCTTAAACACTCACAGACTATCTTTGTATCAGCCGTTTCACTGTGTACATTAAAATAATTTATTTTTTTATTTGTTTTTTTATTACTTGTGTTTAATCAAAAAGATTTTTACAAGGTCTCAAGAAGATCAAAGAGGAAAGGAAGAAAAACTCATTAAATACAGTCTGCACATTCGTCATAAAACATAAGAGTTCAAGAGGAGGAGGAAAACTCTTCTACCATGTTTGGGCGGGCAAACCTCCTCTTCCAGAAGTCTTGAGTCCGCGAAGAGTGGTGTCAAATACGCAGTTCTTTTCTGCTTCATTTGGGGGCAGGACATCAGCAGGTGTCTTAGAGTTTCTGGTTGGTTATTAATAAAGGTTTCTATCCCAGCCATAACTGTTGAGTCTTTAATGACTCCTGCTTGCAATCTCCACCTTTTGGTCTTGGCATTTAAAGCCAGAATTTTCATATGTAATTCAATTAGCACATGGTCTGAGATTGCTCTTCCCTTAATCACTGAGCACACCACCTACCACCTGACTAACGAGTCTATCACTTATGAGAATATAAACTATTCTTGAATGAGAGTTATGCACTGGTGAATAGAAGGTATATACTTTCCACATTTGGTGCATCTCTCGCCATATATCTACAAGATTATATTTGTGTGTAAAACTATGAAAATTCTCTATGTATTCCTTCACAACTATACCTGCATTGTGATCTCCTATCCAGTTTACTATTAAGCATCACATTAAAGTCCCCTCCTAAAACTATATTGTCTGCATTCATTTCATTCAGCAATTTGCTTTATCCCTCAAAAAAGTGTACAGTTGGTGTGCATGGGGCATAAATAGCTCAACTTTCATTTTTCCCCATCGTATATCAAATCTACTAGTAATATGCGACCTTAATCATCTTTTACTATCGTCTCTATTTTTATAGATATTCCCCTTCTAAATAGTATGCCAATCCCTCTTGATTTAGAATCATAACAATTGGATACAACCTGTGTGTCCTTAAAATCGGTTAGAAAGATTCCAGACTGTTCAGTTAGATGAGTTTCCTGAATAAACACTATATCTCCTCTACTTCTCCAAATTCTCACCACAACCATTCTTATCGTAAATGCACAGTTCATACCTTTCACATTCCACAAAAAAGAACTCAATGGTTTCATGTCCTAACGTTCTATACCTTCCTGCCTGTAAATTATGATTTGAGTGCACTTGCTTTCAGATCCCCTGAATGAATAGTTTACCTAGTAAAAAACCAATAGGTTACAAACAAAATGAAACAATACACAACACAAGTCAACACAAATAGACAAAATAACAATTAATATTACAAATAAGTAAACTCTAACTTGTAGTATCTGATACCTTATGAGCACATTTATTTTGCGCCTTGAAACACTTGTGTATAGGCGCGTTATAATTGCCATATCATATCATATCATGTACAATACCTACATTGTCTTGAACTATACTTACCTGTAGACCTATGCCCCGCTCATTAAATGTCCATTGCCAGTCTTTCCCCCTCCTTTATATTCTTTTACACAATTATAATGCCTTACACATAGTCGTCATGCAGACGTGTCCCTAATAAGGTAAAATATAAAATGTAAGTAATTAAGAATTAAGTAATTCCTAACTATCCTCACTCTTAATATTTCATTGTGACCTATCTTCTATTCAATGTGCATATATACCCCTCAAAGACTATGGGCCTCATTACACGGTAGGCGCTAAAAAATGTGATTTACCGTCATGGCGCTATTAGCGTGTCCGCCATCGTAGGAGACCGCTAATAGCGTTCCATTACGAGTTAGCGGACACGCGCATAGGGCCATGCCGGTAAATGACCCTACCGCCATGGCGCAAAAGCACCTTACCGGCTCCGACCAAAGTGCTGATAGCACCTCCGCCCTCATGCTGCACGCTATTAGCGGTCACCGCTGTTAGCGGTCACTGCTATTAGCGGTCACCGTAAAACACCGGAACCGGAAATAGCGTCATCGCACCGGAACGGGAAAGAGCCCGGCGGCCATCTTTAAAAACACAATCCATTGCCATCCCCTGCACTCAGGACCTGCAGCAACACCACGACTGGCAAAACCACATCCCACAAGAACAAACAATGCCCAAGGCCCTAAAGAAAGCCGATGCGCGCCAGCGCAAAGAACGCTTCTCAAACGAGGAATTGAAAATGCTGGCAGACACCCTGGCTGCAAATGCAGACGTAGTGTTCGCTAGCGACATGCGGCGCCCGGCACTCCAGAGAAAAAAGGAAATCTGGGCTGAGGTGGCGCAGAAAGTCAGTGCGGTGGGCTCCACCCCCCGCACCGTAAAGGACGTGTGCAAGCGGTGGGATGATCTGCGCCTCCGTGTACGCAGCATTTTATCGGCCAACAGGAATCTGGCCATGGGCACAGGAGGCGGAGGTGGATCCCCGATGAAGATGCAGGAGTGGGAGGAGACATGTGCCAGCACCATTGGCATAGAATCCATCGAGGGAGTGGGCCGAATGGAGTGTGGTGTGGCAACAACGTCAGACGGAGGTGAGTGACCACGCAAAACACAGCAATGCCAAGCATGAGTCTCTCCCCCAAATGTGAATTGGGAATCAGCTAATGGATGGGGTCATCACACACACATGTACACAACCCTGCATATATGCCCTGCACATCCCCACACAACCACATGCATGCAGCACCTCACACACGTGTCACCCTGACACATGTCCGGATGACCCACCCATCTGGCCAACAACCTGCAGGCCCAAACTAGATGTCCAAATCCAAAGAACTGCAGCAACAACAACATATGCATGATGCACGTTGACCCATCACTGATGTTATCCCTGTCTTGCTCCCCCACAGGGTCACAATCTGACAGTGAGGAGCTGGACTCTGCAACGCAGGCCCCACCACCCAAGAAGCAGGCCAAGGGAAAGGATGCAGGCACCAGGCCCAGTACATCGAGGGGCACTGGGATATCTGGAGTGGCCCAGCGTTCAAAAGCCACCCACGCAACGACCACACCAAGGGTCGAAATGCCATCCGACACTGTGGCAGCACCCCCACCACCCACCCCCACCACTCAGGAGCCAGTGCCAGAAGGCACGCCGTCCGCAGCCAATAGCTCCGTCGGGGAAGCAGCAGCCACGGCACCTATGAGTGATGTGGACGACCCATGTCCGACACCGGAAGGGCAGCGTACACCCAGCACCCAGCTGTCCCCACTCCACAGCCCATGCAACACATCCAATGGCAGCATCCATGAGGTGCATGCCGGAGATGCAATGGATGGGTCATTCAGTCCCGTGGCAAGCTCACCTGATGTCGGCCACATGCAGCAAGCTGCGCCGAGGAGTAACAGGGGCAGGGCCGCAGACGACACCATGAGCCTGATACGCCAGCGCCAGGAGGAGCTCAATGCCCTGGTTGCCCGGCTAGTGAGCAAGGCTGCCTCGACCAGGGAGGAGATCCGGGTGTTGTCAAGGGACATGAAAGCTGCCATGGACAGCAACACGACGCGCCTATGTGACGAGATGGCCGCTGTGAGGCAGGTTCTAACGCGCATTGCTGAGGCGATGGAGAGCATGCGTCATTCACAGGGAGCAGATCAACCAGCCACCCCCTTGTCTACTAGCTCCGACCAGACAACCATCCTGCGCAGGTCCAGCCGGTCCTTGCGGCGGTCAGACTCACAACCCCCCAATGGTGGTAGTGGAGGAGGGAAGTAGGGCCAGCCTGTCCCTGTTGACACTTGGGAACTAATGCAGCACTGATGTGCACACCATGTTCGGTGGAGTTGTGGGGGGAGGGGGGTGAGGGTGTTTGGGGGAGTTGTGGGGGGAGGGGGGTGAGGGTGTTTGGGGGAGTTGTGGGGGGAGGGGGGTGAGGGTGTTTGGGGGAGTTGCGGGGGGAGGGGGGTGAGGGTTGTTGGGGTGGAGGGTACATGCACGTTTGAATGTCATAATGCTCAATACACACGTAATGGCATGGATAATCACATGACTGGACATTGATCATTGTGTATGTGTGCTTTATTGTTGAAGGGTGCACTGTGTTTATGTCCTCCATACACCCCGTGCCCTGAGCTGAACACCAATTGCACCCTCCTAATCCATGTGCATCAGAAACAATGGTCTATCAGGTGCTGCCGCACAGCACGTCCCTCATGGGCATCGCCACCTGCATGACCTGCAGCCCCCTCTCCTCCATCCTCATCCCCGTCATCATCCTCAGACGGTGGTCGCAGTTCTATGTCAGGGGGCATTGGCACATTCCGTCTGATACACATATTGTGAAGCATGACACATGCCATGGTGATCTTGGCCACCTTCTCATTCCCGTACAGGAGTGCCCCGCCCGACCTGCTGAGGCACCGGAAGCGTTCCTTCAATAGGCCGAATGTCTGCTCGATCACCACGCGGGTACGGGTGTGTGCATGATTGTAGTCCTCTTCGTGCCTGTTCTGTGGGTTCCGCACAGGGGTAAGGAGCCACCTCTTCAGGGGATAACCTGCATCACCTGCATGGGTGCAACAATGGGTATGTGTAAGTGTCTACATAATGTGGAGCGTGCACATATCACACAAACAAACATTGCATATTCAACGACATCCACTGATCCAAGCACGCTGTCATGATCACTGCTTCCAAGGAGCCAGGATCAGTCCAACGTCCTTGGAAGCAGGCCCCTAACCCTGATCCTAGGCACCAGCCGGTCCCCACAGGGACCTTTTGGACCTTGTCCTGGCGCCGGTGGCACCAGGCTCATCAGAAGCCTTGGTCCCTGCACTGGAAGCGCCGGGCTCATCATAGGTGTGAAGATGCTTGGGTGGACTTACCTGCGGCAGACCATGCTGCTGACTTGCCAGACTCTTAAAAGTCCTTGGTGAACTGGGACTACTTTTCTTACCTGGGTGGGGCAGCTCCACTCCACTGGAACTCTTCTGGAAGCAGGAACTCTTTTCTTACCTAGGCGGGGCCGTGGAAGGAGACGCCTCATCACTCCAAGGCTATTTAAACCACACCCGATTGATGAAACGTGCTTCGCGTTATTCTGCATCTGCAGCAGAACGCTCACCGAATCTGCTCCAGCTTTTCTTCTTTGGATCCTGAACCTGCAAGAATTATACTCACCATTCCGGTACCTGAGCAACATCAGCACCTGCAAAAGATCAGAAACAACAGGTTAGCAGAACGAACTTTCACACGCAGTGTTTGCTTACTTGATCCATCGGCAGCGGCCGTGCCTCACGCTGCACCTTCGCCTGCAAAGACAAACAGCATTATTTTACTTACCGGCACGCCGTGCATTCCGGATTCTTCACGCTGCATCTGCACAAAGATAAACAGCATTATTCTACTTACCGGCACGCTGTGCATTTCGGATTCTTCACGCTGCATCTGCACAAAGATAAACAGCATTATTCTACTTACCGGCACGCTGTGCATTTCGGATTCTTCACGCTGCATCTTCACCTGCATAGACAACAGCAGGGTTACACTCACCGGCACGTGGCGATTTCCGGATTTCTTCTTTCTGCATCGTCGCCTGCAAAGACAAAGAAAGAGACAGTAAGAGCGCTTGCCATACTTACAGACTAAAGGTGTCTAGAAACTTACCGGTCGTGCAGACAACGACGGTACTCATCCTCTGAAGTCAAGAGGCTAACGTTTCACCAGTGAAGGAACTGGCAACGGCACCCTGCACTAGACGCAGATGGAGAGCCCAGCATTCACCTATCTAAGGTGAGCAAGTTGACCTGGGAGGGGGGTTCAACAGACAAGCTGGGAGGAGAGAGATAGGGACATTCAACAACCCAGACCTTTAATCCCCATATTATTTCACCTGCAGAAACCTCACCCTTCGGGTTCGACACACAGTGCGGAGAGGTTCGACCCCAGAAGCCAACCGAATCCTGCACATCACGTTTCGTGTTACGGACACCTTCCTGCCAAGACCCGCGCCTCCGTGGGAATCAGGTGAGCGTTACAGAACGCGAAGCCCACCACTAAACTCCTACCCAGGCGCAATGGAAACTTCAGATACCGATCAACTAGCCCAGTTGCTTGGGGAATTAAGAGCAGAAGTACATGCAGCTCGCCAGGAAACAAGCTCCCTAAGAAGAGAACTGATAATTTCTAAGGAGCGAACAGAGGACCTTGCTAGGCAGTTGTTACAAACTCAGGCAGGACAGACACCTTTGCCCGTTCCAGGAGGGAGTTATCCTTCTGCATCAGCTTCAAACCCAGTGCAAATCAATCTGCCCGGTAATGTGCCCTTGGCTCCGCCCGAACGTTTTGCTGGTGATCCAAAGAAATTCGCAGTGTTCATCAACCAGTGCCGCCTGCATTTCTTGTGTCGACCAGCTGCATTCCCAACGGACCAGGCCAAGGTAGCTTTTGTGCTTTCTTATCTCAGTGGCAGTGCTGCAGATTGGTCGATCCCTTTAGTCACCCAGGATGATCCGGTTTTACACGATTTTCAAGCCTTCCAGTCCAGCATGGAGAAACTGTTCGCAAGACATGCACAAGGGCAGGCCTTGGACAATGAACTTCTCTCATTACGACAGGGTAACCAAGACCTCTTGGCTTATATAGCCTCTTTCAATAGACTCATAGTGGAAACACAATGGCCCGAGGACAAGAGAATAACGCTTTTTTACAGAGGCCTGCGTGGAGAGCTCAAGGATGTGCTAGCGCAGGTTGTGAATCCTCCACAAGAATGTTCAGACTATATTGACTTGGTTGTCCAACTAGACCATAGACTACAGAACAGGAAGGCAGATCGTTCCAGATTTGATACCCGAGTGTTTTCCAAACCACAGACCTCGAATAAGGGAGCTGACACTGTGGAACCCATGCAAATAGGGGGCATGAGAGGACCTTTAACCCAGAAAGAGCGGGAAAGAAGAAGGCAGCTGCAATTATGCCTCTATTGCGGTAATTCAGGACACTTTCTTCGGGACTGTCCCGTGAAACCAGCTAAGAAGACTGTAGGAGCCGCTGATACCTGTACCACAAGTTCTGAGCAGGGAAACGACCTCGCCCGACAAGAGTAGAGGTCCTCTTGCCGAGCGCTAAGATCTGTCCCGTGACCTCGCATTTCGTGATACCCATGGTCCTCATTAGTCCTGAACGTCCGGATCGTTTGCATGCAATTGAAGCTTACATTGACAGCGGAGCAATCGGTAACTATGTGGACCGTGAAATGGTATCAAGGATGAATCTACCCCTTGTCCCTAAGGCAGTAAAAGACGTCATCACTACTGTGGATGGCACGGAGATAGCCTCCGGACCAGTAACGCATGCCACCCAAGAAGTGACGCTGTTGAGTCATAATGGACACCGGGAGAGAATAGTGTTCGATGTAATCAAGGCCCCTCAGTTCCAGATCATTCTGGGAATCCCTTGGTTAGAGAAGCACAACCCTCAGATTGATTGGCGAGCAAAGACGGTTCAGTTTCCAGAGTGTTCTACCACTTGTTATCCTCGACCTGATGTTTCACTGGCGACGATCTCTTCTGAGGAGATTCTCAAATTGCCTCCCGAATACCAGGAGTTCCAAGACGTCTTCCAGAAGGATCAAGCTAACACCCTACCTCCTCATAGGTCTTACGACTGTCAAATAGATCTGATACCTGGAACAACCCCTCCTTGCAGCAGGATCTATGCCCTCACCGAGCCAGAGAACATTCACCTCAGACATTACCTGGACCAATACCTAGCTAACGGGTTTATCCGTCCTTCAAAATCTCCAGCTTCATCGGCTTTGTTCTTCGTTCCGAAAAAGGAAGGAGACCTTAGGACTTGCATAGATTACCGCTCCCTGAATCAGATCACTGTTAAAAACAGATACCCGTTACCTTTGATCCCTGAACTCCTGGACCAAGTCAAAGATGCCTGTATATACACAAAGCTGGATCTCAGAGGAGCCTACCACTTGGTACGGATCAAAGAGGGCGATGAATGGAAAACGGCCTTCCGCACCAAGTACGGGCTATTCGAATATCAAGTGATGCCCTTTGGACTGTGTAATGCTCCTGCTGCTTTCCAATATTTTATGAACGATGTCCTCAGAGAACTCATTGACGTATGTGTAGTTGTCTACATTGACGACATCCTCGTCTATTCATCATCTGAAGAAGAACATCAGAGACATGTTAAAAAGGTTCTCGAGAGATTGCGTCAACATAGTCTTTTTGCTAAGCTTGAGAAATGCGTCTTCAACGCAACGGAAGTCGAGTTCCTGGGATTCATACTGTCACCTAACGGAGTCCATATGGATTCAAAGAAAGTTGATGCAATTATCAAGTGGCCATCACCAACCTCTGTAAAAGGAGTTCAAAGCATGTTAGGATTCGCTAACTTTTACCGCAGATTCATTCCTGAATTTTCCCGGATAGTCCAGCCCATCACCGCTCTGTTGAAAAAGAACAAACGTTTTGAGTGGTCTTCTGAAGCGGAACAAGCTTTTCAAGACTTAAAAGCTAAATTCATTTCTGCACCTGTTTTAAAACACCCTCGCCCAGAACTACCTTACATCATGGAAACGGATGCTTCTAGTCTTGCTATGGGTGCAGTGTTATCACAAAGAGATTCGGTCACAAACCAACTACATCCGGTTGCCTTTTGGTCCCGCAAGTTTTCGCCTCCTGAGATCAACTATTCAATTACAGACAAGGAACTTTTGGCCATCAGATCGGCCTTTAAAGCCTGGCGGCATTATCTTCTAGGAGCCAGACACACAGTCACCGTAATGACTGACCACAGCAATTTACAATACCTAAAGACAGCCAAAGCTCAGTCTTCCAGACAACTTCGTTGGGCTCTGTTTCTAGCAGAATTTGACTTTATAATTACTTATCGACCAGGCAGTAAGAACGGAAAAGCGGATGCCCTCTCCCGGATGGGAGTAGATGAACATTTGATCAATCCAGATCCAATACCCATAATCCCAGAACAAAGGATTTTGGGTTTGGTCAGCACTCAATCTTTTGAAGACATCAAGACCACGGTGAAATCGCTCCTAACTCCGACCGATTTGCAGGACTGGCAATTAAAGGGAAAAGATTTCTCAGTAGATCAAGACCTACCATATTTCCGAGGACGATTGCACTTGCCCTGTGAGAAACTACAAAAACAAGTAATCTCCGGTTATCATGATTCTCTAATGGAGGGGCACCCTGGCATTACCAAAACCATGGAAAAGATTAAAAGACATTTCTGGTGGCCATCGTGGAAAAGGGATATTAGAGACTTTGTAATCTCCTGCGGTGTGTGTGCCCAGAATAAAAGTCAAAAGCAAAGACCAGCCGGCCTATTACAGCCACTTGACATCCCTCCATGTCCATGGCATACCCTGTCCATGGATTTTATCACGGACTTACCTCCATGCTTGGGATATACTACCATCTTAGTAGTCGTGGATCTATTCTCGAAAATGGCTCACTTCATACCCTTGAAGGGTCTGCCTTCAGCCTCAGTATTGGCCCGGGAATTCTTGGCAAACATCGTTCGCTTACACGGTTTTCCTTCGGTTTTAGTCTCCGATAGGGGAAGTCAATTCATCTCCCACTTCTGGCGCAGTTGCTGTCGTCTAGCCCAAGTTGATGTAAGACTTTCGACCAGTCACCATCCCCAAACTGACAGACAAACCGAAAGGACAAACCAGACACTAGAACAATATCTACACTGCATGCTCCAACAAACAGAAAACCCCTGGAAGGACATTCTTTGGATCGCTGAATACGCGTATAACAATTCGACTCATTCTGGAACCGGGAAGACTCCTTTTTTCTTGTTATATGGACACCATCCTAGAACCTCCAACCTGGATCCTCCCCAAGAAATTGAAGCACCTGCTGTGGATCACTTGCATTCGGAGATCACCTGTGCTTTTAAGGAAGCCACTGCCCACCTGCAAAGAGCTAAAGCTCAATTCAAAAAGGCAGCCGATCGGCAACGTAAAGAGGCCCCTCACTACGCTGTAGGAGATCAAGTCTGGTTATCTACTAAGCACCTGCCTTTAAAAGGACCCCGCACTTTCATCCCGAGATACCTGGGGCCCTACCTCATATCTGCCATAATTAATCCGGTGGCTGCCAAATTGGAATTACCTACGCATATGAAAATACATCCAGTATTCCATGTCTCCTTATTAAAACCAGTGCAACCAGAAACCCGATTGACTGAACTCCCGGAACCCGTTTTGGTAGACGGAGAACTCGAATTTGAAGTGAAGAACATCCTAGAATCCAAAATTTCCAGGTCTAAATTATACTATCTGGTTGATTGGAAAGGATACGGTCCCCAGGAAAGGTCTTGGGAACCCTCAGAACACGTCCACGCACCTCGTCTGGTCAAGAGATTCCATCTGAATCACCCCGACAAGCCAAAGCCCCCGGAGAAGACACACTTAGGAGGGGCCTTGAGGGGGGATACTGTCATGATCACTGCTTCCAAGGAGCCAGGATCAGTCCAACGTCCTTGGAAGCAGGCCCCTAACCCTGATCCTAGGCACCAGCCAGTCCCCACAGGGACCTTTTGGACCTTGTCCTGGCGCCGGTGGCACCAGGCTCATCAGAAGCCTTGGTCCCTGCACTGGAAGCGCCGGGCTCATCATAGGTGTGAAGATGCTTGGGTGGACTTACCTGCGGCAGACCATGCTGCTGACTTGCCAGACTCTTAAAAGTCCTTGGTGAACTGGGACTACTTTTCTTACCTGGGTGGGGCAGCTCCACTCCACTGGAACTCTTCTGGAAGCAGGAACTCTTTTCTTACCTAGGCAGGGCCGTGGAAGGAGACGCCTCATCACTCCAAGGCTATTTAAACCACACCCGATTGATGAAACGTGCTTCGCGTTATTCTGCATCTGCAGCAGAACGCTCACCGAGTCTGCTCCAGCTTTTCTTCTTTGGATCCTGAACCTGCAAGAATTATACTCACCATTCCGGTACCTGAGCAACATCAGCACCTGCAAAAGATCAGAAACAACAGGTTAGCAGAACGAACTTTCACACGCAGTGTTTGCTTACCTGATCCATCGGCAGCGGCCGTGCCTCACGCTGCACCTTCGCCTGCAAAGACAAACAGCATTATTTTACTTACCGGCACGCCGTGCATTCCGGATTCTTCACGCTGCATCTGCACAAAGATAAACAGCATTATTCTACTTACCGGCACGCTGTGCATTTCGGATTCTTCACGCTGCATCTGCACAAAGATAAACAGCATTATTCTACTTACCGGCACGCTGTGCATTTCGGATTCTTCACGCTGCATCTTCACCTGCATAGACAACAGCAGGGTTACACTCACCGGCACGTGGCGATTTCCGGATTTCTTCTTTCTGCATCGTCGCCTGCAAAGACAAAGAAAGAGACAGTAAGAGCGCTTGCCATACTTACAGACTAAAGGTGTCTAGAAACTTACCGGTCGTGCAGACAACGACGGTACTCATCCTCTGAAGTCAAGAGGCTAACGTTTCACCAGTGAAGGAACTGGCAACGGCACCCTGCACTAGACGCAGATGGAGAGCCCAGCATTCACCTATCTAAGGTGAGCAAGTTGACCTGGGAGGGGGGTTCAACAGACAAGCTGGGAGGGGAGAGATAGGGACATTCAACAACCCAGACCTTTAATCCCCATATTATTTCACCTGCAGAAACCTCACCCTTCGGGTTCGACACACAGTGCGGAGAGGTTCGACCCCAGAAGCCAACCGAATCCTGCACATCACGTTTCGTGTTACGGACACCTTCCTGCCAAGACCCGCGCCTCCGTGGGAATCAGGTGAGCGTTACACACGCATGGCAATCAGGGTAACTGCAATGTGGGAAGGTGAGGTGGTCCTTGCAAGTGGACATGCACCATGCATGCATACAGCAGGGATTGCCATGTCCCGCCAGAGTTTAAGTGATTCGTGTTTCCTGGCCCTGGCAACGTTAGTGCCACACTGCTAGTACACTGCCATTCCTTAGTTGATGTCCCCATGCTGTTTGATGGCAATTCAGTGGTGGGGTACGGGTGTGCCTCACCACAATGGCTACAGGTGATCCATTTGTATGCACTCATGTGCGCGGACCATTTCTGATGTTGTTCAGCGTACATTTCAGTTGTGATTTTGATATGCATGTTGCTGATTTGAGTAATGGGGGAATGGTGTGTTGTGCGGTGTGCATGTTGTTTGGAATGGCCTGTTTGGCGTAATGGATTGATATGTCTGCCGTGGCACTCACTTCCAGCATGTGGTTTTGTCTCTGGTCCATTGTGGGCTGCCTCACTGTACAGTGATGCAAATATGTATGTCCATTCTTCTCAAGACACCAGTTCACGCCCAGTTGGAGTATGCACCCCCCCCCCATTCACGGCCAGTTGGAGTATGCATCTCCCCCCCCCCATTCACGGCCAGTTGGAGTATGCATCTCCCCCCCTTTCCCCCATTCACGCCCAGTTGGAGTATGCATCTCCCCCCCCATTCACGCCCAGTTGGAGTATGCATCTCCCCCCCCATGCACAATCCACATCACACTGACATGTGGTCGGCCTGCTACTCACCAAGTAGCCACGAACGTTTTCCAGCATGTCGCTCCATGTATCGTGGTATTGTCGAGTTCCGCAGGACCATTGCATCATGGGTTGAACCGGGATATCGGGCACAGCAATGTGTGATGATCTTATTGGAGTCACATACCATTTGGACGTTGATGGAGTGGTATTGCTTTCTGTTACGGTACACTACCTCATTGGCATGTGGGACCACCAGTTCTACATGGGTACAGTCGATGGCCCCGATGCAACTTGGGATGCCTGCCGGTGAATGGAAGCCAACTTTGGTGTTGGAGATCTCCTGGGCAGTCCGTGGCATGTATATGTGTTGACTTGTGTGCTGCAGGAGGGCATCGAGCACCTGGTTCAGTGTGCGTGAGAATACTGGTTGTGATATGCCATGCATCTGACCTACCGTATGCTGGTAGGTGCCTGTGGCCAAGAAGTGGAGCACTGTTACTACCTTCAGTAGAGGGGGGATGGCAGTACGGATGTCAATGAGACTCACAATGTCGTTGTATATCATGTCTACTATGGTGGTGATGGTATCCCAGTCCAGACGGTACAGGGTGTGTATCTGCTCAGGGGTTAGGTTGACTGGACTGGCTCTGATCCTGGGAATTGGTGGCTGCCTCTGTGGTATCACTAGGTGCACTGGTGGTGCTTGCTGCGCCTGTCTTGCCCTCCTCCTCCTCCTCCTGCGTCTCCTCTGTGCTGCCTGTTGTTGTAGCTGCTGCACTGCAATCATGTCCTCTAGCCCATGCAATGCTGCTAGTATTGCATCCATCTTGGTGTGGGAATGGGTGTGGGGAGGGGTGTGGTGTGCTCTTTTGTGCTGCCAGTCTCCATTGCCTCCACCTGTGCTGATTTTGTCCACCTGTGGCAGGTGGGAACTCTGCTGTGCTCTTTTAACGTGTGGTTCGCGATGCCGGTATTAGCGCCTTGCCGGTAAGGGTTCTTTGGGTCTACTACATGCCGGTATTGCCATGTACGCATGGCTCGTGATGCCGTGATATTAGCGCTATGCCGCTATTTCCGGTCTGAGGGGCTGCGCGCTCACGGACTTGCCGCTAATAGTGCCACCGTACTTTGCGGTGCCGCTAATAGCGGTATGTCCGGTTCGTGATTGGGGAGGGGATTTACCGATACCGGTAATCCCTTACCGGTAACGGTATGTCCCTACCGCCTACCGTGTAATGAGGCCCTATACCTTAAAGCTCAGTCTTACCATCAACATAGTAAGTATTATATCTGATCCATCTTAATAAATAGAAACATATATCTATATAAACATTGCTATTCAATGTATTAACAGACCACCCTCAGTCGTGACACTGGGTATCTTAGAAGACTCTATTCAATGTTACATATAATAATGGCGTCTTTCTTATTAGCTGTATAATGTATTAATTCCCTTCTTGAAGATCCCATACTGTTCAGCATTCCAAACCCCATGACAACATGTAATCCATATCTATTTCATCTAACTTTATTGCTTAAAATGTAAGCATAAACTAGCCCATTATACAATGATCCACTCCTGATCTCATCCCACTTCCCCCATCAATCATAACCCCCTTCTTATCGATATATAGAAATCTATTTATAAACATATTGCAATTAATTCTTTCCTGTTTATATCACTATACTTCAAACATGTGTCAAAAATGAGGGAAAGAAATGGGGTGTTACAACAATAAAAATGAAAAAACACTTGTATAATATTTGGGCATGGCAAAAACATCCATCGATTTCCGAATTAGGCAGCTTCAAACAGGCAGACATATCATTTCATCATCATTCCCGAATTCATGTCTGCCCTTTCTTCTTATTCCTTATTTGCCTAGGTGCCTCTTCCAGCATGACTGCAGTACAATAGATGAGTCCTGTCATATCAAGCACTTCCACCACAGCACATCTAGTCTGTAATAGCATCTGATCTTGAGAACCCAAAGACTCGGAAGCATGCATGTATTTTGATTTGTTTAGTCAGTTCTCACACTAACCTTGCATGTTTTAATGCTATTTTACTCATGTCTGCAAGATGCCTCAGTTATCTTACATTTTCACAGATGACATGAAAAGAATCAAACTTACAAACATACCATTGAGAACCTTTCATCAATGATGCAGAACTATTCTGCTTTCCATTGCCCATTTACTTCATTTCAAGAGGTTTTATCTGTCAGCTCTAAATGCAGGATTTATTCTGTTGCATCCTCTCAACATGCTCAGAGACTCATTTTTTTAATTGAATACAAGCGCTGCCTTACCCAATGCTTTTGAATATCCTTATGTCGATGCTATATTTTTGCGCTTGCTTTTCCCATTCGTTTCCATTTTCGTGATTGTCGTAATGTGCACGGGCTCGTGCAGGGACACTCGTGGAATGTTATGATTGTTCGGAAGAGAACATTCCACGGTGGCCGTTGGCTGGAGGTGGCAGAGAGGAGGCTTGTGGGGTCGCGTAAATAAATACTTATTATATACTTACATGTGTACGGTGGATTTACATCAGTGGCGACGAGGATTTTACGTGACCCCGTTCCACGTGTGCATCGGCCGGCTGTTGGGTGCTGCTGCCTGCCCGTCCTAGCGTTGCAGCTGACGACGTGGATTAAGGTCGGAATTCGTTGGAGCCGCCTGCCGCCTACCCCTGGGCCGTTAGGGGCGGAAGCGGCCACAGGCGGGCTCCGTTGGTGGGCGTGTGGTTCTCAGTGGCGATTGGCGGCCAGGAGCTCACCAGGGGCATCAAGCCGATTCGGGAGGCGGCTACGGGCCCTCCTGTGTCCCGAAGGGGAAGAAGCCGGGGCAGCAGGGCGACATCGTTGCGCTGGCAAGTTGGGGATCCGGTTGGTGTCTCGCAGGAGGAGCACTCGGCTAGCGGTACGTTGTACGGAGGGCTGTATCCCGGTGTTGGGTTCGGCGCAAGAGACTGTATGTCGGCTGACAGCTCCGCCCCCGGCAGCGCATGCGCAATGCGCAGATCACTGCTGCCTGCTTGAGGGAGGAAGGAGGGGCTGCGGTGGCGCTGCGCGGCGTATATTAAGGATCAGCTGACTTCTGCTGTTCAGGAGCCTTATACAAACGCTGCACACGGGCACCTGGAGCTTGAGTTCTTCTACGTGCCACCAGACAGGATATTGGTGGTAAGGTCGGGCATATGACTGCTGTGGAGCACTGTGCATACGGTTTGGGCTGTGATCTGGAAGTGGAATTTAAATCTCTTGATTGGTTGTGACTCACCCGGTGCATATTGACGGTTGTACTGCAATTACGTGTGGGTGCACGTGCACAAGGTGCCACTGACGGATCATCTCAAGGGAACAAGAAGTCTGGAGGTTCTCACTAGGGTGGGGGAAAGATTCTTGTTGGGGGGTTTAAGGAACAAGGATTTCCCTCAGCAATGTTACATACGGCTGCAAGGCCTCCGCCAGCTTTTCTGCCAAATCCTGGAGAGCCTGTTGCTCCTTGGGAGCAGTGGGTGGATGCCTTCAAAGTATATTTGAGGGCTGCTAGCGGGGCAAAGTTCAACGATGATGAAAAGGAGGCTGCACTGCTGAATTGTATTGGGACTGAGGGCTTGAGAGTTTTTCGGCACCTGCCAGGGGAAAACGTAATGGTTCAAGGGGGAGGTGAGGGAGAAATGGTTATTAGTGCATATGAGACAGCTTTGAAGAAGTTACAATTGCGTTTTGGTAAAAGAGTTAACGTGGTATTAGAGCGGTATAAGTTTTTCTCTAGGGCACAAGGCTCTACGGAAAGCATAGATACTTATGTTACGGCACTACGTGCACTCATGGCTACATGTGGGTTTCCTGGCAATGGTGAGGAACACATAAGGGATCAGGTTATGATGAAGACATATAATCAGAAAATCAGAGAAAGGTTATGGATAGAGAGTGATCCTTCACTTGAGAAGGTGTTGGAGATTGCAAGAGCAATTGAAGCTTCTAAGACCAGTGTACAAATGCTTACTGAGAGGGATATGAATAGGGAGATGGTGCATGCTGTAGTAGCAAAGAACAAGAAAGGTTTGGATAGGGCTGGGGTGCAAGGGACTAGAGCACCTAAGAGTAAGGAGGGGTGCAAGAATTGTGGCTGGTCAAGTCACACGGCTGAGTCTAAATCTTGTCCTGCCTGCAATGTTGAATGCAGGAAGTGTAAGCGTTTGGGCCATTTTGCACGTATGTGTAAGGGGCAGTTGGTTGCTAGTGTGGCATTAGAAGACTCTACCATGTTATTAGAAGGGACATCTGGAGGGGGATCTAATCAAAGCGTCATATTACATGTGGAGGGAAGTGGGCGGAAGGGTCCATGGGTGTCGGTGTTGGTGGATCAGCACCCTGTGGATATGCTGGTGGATTCGGGGTCACCTTATACACTGGTGGCCCCGGAAGTGTATCAAGAAGTGTTGGGTAAAGATATTTCTACTTTATTGGCTACAGATATCAAACCATGTGCATATGGGCAGAGTCCCATCGACCTACTGGGCTACAATTGGTCGAAATGTTCTTTCAAAGGGAGGCAGACCTTGGGTAAGTTGTATGTGGCTTCAAAGGGCACAAATGTGTTGGGTTGGGATGAGCAGGCTGCACTTAAAATACAGATTCACCCGGGTGAGAAGGAACCGGTTCTCAGTGTCACGGAGGGAGCAGGACAGAATGATAAAATGGTTACTTCTACGGTGCTTATGAGTGAATTTCCTGAGGTGTTTTCGGACACTCTGGGTAGGCTCAGAGGTTTTACACATCGCATTGTTTTGAAG
Organism: Ambystoma mexicanum; assembly: GCF_040938575.1. Lineage (NCBI taxonomy): Eukaryota > Metazoa > Chordata > Amphibia > Caudata > Ambystomatidae > Ambystoma > Ambystoma mexicanum. The sequence goes on along the minus strand of NC_090924.1, from coordinate 1,109,988,430 downwards.
AAAGGTGCAGTTCCCAAAGTACATAAAGTGAGGGGAGTGCCAGTAGCGGCGAGGGAGGCATTCAAGGAGGAATTGGCCAAATTGCAGTCAGCAGGGATAATTGAGCCCATTGAGTCCTCAGAGTGGTTGTTTCCCGTGGTTTTGGTTAAAAAGGGGGATGGGAGCATCAGAATGTGTGTAGATCTCCGGGAGCTGAATTCAAGCATATGGGTGGATCGGCACCCATTGCCGAATATTAATGAGTTGTTGTTGACATTAGGAGATGCCAAGTATTTTTCAACTTTTGATCTGTCAACAGCGTACCATCAAATCGACCTGCATGTTGACTCTAGACCACTTACTTCGTTTGTGACTCCGTTTGGGGCATACAGATTCTGTCGCATGCCATTTGGCCTTGCTTCGGCTTCGGCAGTCTTCCAGAGGTTGATGCAACAGATGTTGGCTGGGGTGGTGGGAGTCAGTTATTTTCAAGATGACATTCTAATCTGGGGCAGTAGCAGGGAGGAACATGATGCCAGGGTAAGGAGGGTCATGCAGATTCTTAAGGACAAAGGTCTGACTGTAAAGTTAATCAAGTGTCAGGTAGGTGTGGAAGAGGTCACATATTTGGGACATGTATTGAGTCCACGAGGTGTGAGTCCTAAAAGGGAGTTGGTGCAGGTGTTGAGGGATACACCAGCTCCGGTCAATAAGGATCAGCTAAGGGCTTTTTTGGGCCTTGCGGAGTACTATGTTAAGTTTATACCCAATTATGCGGAAAAAACAGTGGCCATGAGAGCGCTTATGAGGAAGTGTGTAAAATTTGCATGGTCTCAGGAGTGTGCAGTGGAATTTGGGTTGGTGAAGAAGGATGTAGAAAATGCTCCTTGCCTGAAATCGTTTGACCCGAAAAATAAAACGGCCCTGACTGTGGATGCAAGTGAAGTGGGTTTGGGGGCAGTGCTGGAGCAGTGGATAAGTGGTGAATGGATGCCAGTGGCTTTTGCATCAAGGACTTTGAGAGATGTTGAAACTAGATATTCGGTAATTGAGAGAGAGACTTTGGCAGTGTTATGGGCTTCAAAACACTTTAGGACGTTTTTGTGGGGCATTCCTTATATTGTCAGAACGGACCATAAACCGTTGGTGCAAGTGTTTTCTACCAAGGGAGTGATGGCAGTATCCCCGAGGATTGCGAAATGGTCAGTACAACTACAGGATTACAATTTTTCATTGCAGTATTTTCCGGGGAAGTTGAATGTTGTGGCAGACTGCCTGTCCCGTTTGCCTATGGTGGAAGAGGGCAATCAGACGGTTTTAAGGAAAGATGAAGACTGGCAGGAATGTCAGGTTGCTTATGTGACGTCTGCGGTGGAGAAATCGTTGTGGGATCAGGAGTCTGAGGCCGATCTTGAGTTAAAGTGGATTAAGGAAGGTCTAGTGAAAGGGTGGCACACGGTAAAGGACAGGCCTGAAGGGAAAGGTTATGCCAAAGTTTTACATGAATTAGCCGAGGGTCCTTGGGGTGTGTCTAGGGGAAGTAGGTTGATACCCCCTGTGAGTTTGAGAGGGAGAATAGTCACGTTAGCACATGTTGGTCATTTGGGTCGATCTTTGACTAAGAGGAGACTCAGGGAGGAGTACTGGTGGCCGGCTATGGACAAGGATGTCGAACAGGTGGTGAAAGACTGTCAGGCATGCTCTGTTAGCGATAAAAGCAAGGTACTCCATACACAGCCCATACATCCTGTAGAGGTTCCAGAACAAGTATGGTCGAAATTGGCTTTAGATATCATGGGTCCGTTTGAGTGTTTAGAGCCTGAGTGCAGATATATGTTGGTGTTGGTGGACTATACATCCAGGTGGATTGAGGTGGCGGCGTGTTCTAGCGTCACAACTGATTCTGTCATGGATTTCTTGAGGAAAATTTTTGATCGTGAGGGATTACCTGCAACCTTAGTCACAGATAATGGGGTGCAGTTCACTTCCAGAGCGATGAGAGAGTTTTTGGAACAACATGCTATTTCCCATTTTTTATAACAGCTTTGTACAATCCTTCTGCAAATGGATTAGTGGAGAGGGCCAATGGTACTATTAAGTCAGCTATACAGTTAGCTTTGGCTAATGGTTTAGATTGGCAGGAAGTGGTGACACAATATCTGGCTGCATATCGCAGAACGCCAGCCACAAGTACGGGTAGATCTCCATTTGAGCTTATGAGGGGCAGGAAAGCAGGTACTATGTTGAGAACCTTGGCGATGGGTGGTGGTAGGCCATGTGATATGGATTTACAAGCTATTCATCGCAGTATTTTGACGCGACAGGAGGCCATGGAGTCTTCACAAAGGTGTAGAAAGGAATTGAATGTTGAGCTTGGGGATGAGGTATACATACGAAATCCCAGGATGGTTCATAAAGGTCACAGCAAGTTTTTGACCTCAAGGAGAGTTGTTAGGGTTGGAAAAGGCCATGTGAGATTGGAGGATGGTTCTGTTTGGAGCAAAAAACGGGTGGTGGTGGATGGTTGCAAACGTGGGGAGAGGGCAGGTGTGGAGTCTGATGGGGAGTGTCACGGAACTGGGCTGGATTATGATCCTGCGAGTTCACAAGGCATCAGCCTTGAACAGGAAGAGGGTGTTCCACTTCCACGTTCTGGGGGTACCGAAAGGAATGTGGAGGGTCAAAATGCTTCTGATCAACAACCTGATGTAAGACAAGAAGGGGGTCGTCTTGCCAGGAGGTGTGGCCCCCTATAAGGTTTAGAGATTATATTTGTTAAACATGAAATTTACATGTTATGGTACAATGCATCTTTGTGGTCAATATTGCTTTATCCATGAATGCAATTGGTGTTAATGATGAGATATATATATATATAGTTATGTTCAGGTTTCCATGTTCAAAATGTTCGCGATGTATGTGTCACAGGATATTAACAATTGTGTTATGCAAGGGAAGAGGATATGTCGTAATGTGCACGGGCTCGTGCAGGGACACTCGTGGAATGTTATGATTGTTCGGAAGAGAACATTCCACGGTGGCCGTTGGCTGGAGGTGGCAGAGAAGAGGCTTGTGGGGTCGCGTAAATAAATACTTATTATATACTTACATGTGTACGGTGGATTTACATCAGTGATCTTACAGGATAGTGTGAACTAATCTTCTGAATTTTATGGAGGCAGATAGAGCAACTCGTATATAAGATGCATCTGTATGCCATAGCATTGAGCTTTTATTTACTGTGTGATCTTGATGTGCGATAATGACAATGAATCCTGTGGCATTATGTGAAGCATCAGCCATTACTTTATATCTCCCATAAGTTTCTCATTTTTTTTCCAATGTTAAATATTCTTTTTTTCTGAAAAAATATATGAAGCCTATCAGTTGACCCATTCATAGATGTTCAACATTGTACTTGCAGCTTAGAGACAGCTGAAGTCAATCAGTTGGCCCACACAATAGTTTTCCAATTAGTATTAAAAGCAGAAAATGAGCATAACAAACAGCACGGATCCAGGAAGACCGAAGAGGCCATGCACCCAGGAACCAGAATCTAAAAGTTAAATGCTGTCAAGTAATAGTCAGGACTTTTTCCCCTTTTTTTCTTAATACTATACCTGGGGAGTCTATACTTGTGACTCAGGTAACTTAGCTGGTACCATGTGTGATACAGTTCCCCTATAGCTGCAGAATGGCGAGTTAAGACTTGTGTCACTAGTAGCCAAGCTGGCATCATTAGTGAATTGTGAAGCTGCCTCATTGCTTTTAATACTAATTGGAAAACTATTGTATGGGCCAACTGATTGAGTTCAGCTGTCTCTAAGCTGCAAGTACAATGTTGAACATCTATGAATGTGTCAACTGATAGGCTTCATATATTGTTTCAGAAAAAACCATATTGAACATTGGAACAAAATGAGAAACTATAGAGAAATCTTCATTCAATTGTAAATAGCTCTCTTCAATATCTGGATTAAGGTAGAAGAATTATTGAATATTCAGATCTAAAACCAGTATCCGTAATTTTTAGCTATCTTTGACCTGGCCTTTTGGTCTTCTCTTTTTTTGCACTTTTTTGTTACCGGAGCTTTGAGCTTTGAGATTGATTTATATGTGTAAATAGGTTATTATTATTACAGTGTTGTATTTTTGCTATATTGTTATTATTCTGTTTGTGGAAGTTTAATTTCTATATATGATGTTTACTTATTAACATGTGTAAAGTTTATTAAATAGACTGTATCACATTAAATAAATAATAATTGTAAACAAAGAAGACAATCACTCTACGTGAGTAAATAAAAAAAATCAAAAAGAATCTCCCACCCCTAAAATTCAACTGCAGTATTTCATATCATTTCTAATTTTAATTATTTGATATCTGTCCTTTTTTATATTTTTTCCTTGGTATCTCTCCTGATGAACCACAGTTATTACACTGTGGAGAAACACATGTTGAGAAACACATTTAGAAAGAAACACATTTAAACATAAGGAATGAAACTCAAAACTAAAAAATTCCTTTTTTGAGTTGTTTGGAAATATAATTTTGGAATAAGTTAATAATAAAGAAAGAGAAAAATTAAGACTGTGAATTGTATCAAATTTAATACAATTTTGAAATAAACTACAAAGAGCTGCATGAAAGTTAATGTAACTGAAGAAAAATTTGAATGTGATTTGCATGAAAATGAATGTAATCAAGAAGGAAAAAAGAGCAAAGACACACCAAAGAATAAATAAACTTTCATAACAAATAATAATTGGTATTTATAACATTTTTTCCAGAAGCACAAACCCACAATAGTGCCTTTTTAGGTTAAATGCATCGCTGTTTGTGACACACATTTCTCGATTTTGTATGGACCAATAAACCTAGGTGCACATTTTCAAAGCCCTACACGTTGCAAATTCCAATGGACAACAACACTCTCTCTCCCACTTTATATCTGGAAGCATCTTTCCGTTTCTTGTCTGCCTGCACCTTGTATGTGGCCTTAGCCTTCTCTAGATTATGCCGTGCCTTTCGTCTAAAGCAGAGAAACACTGTTTGCAGCCTTGAAGGGCTGGAACCTGCATTACTTCCGGCAAGATCTCCGGAATGTTTTGCTCTTGCCCGTACAGGCACTCAATAGGAGCCATACCTAATGATGCATGTTCTGTGCTATTATAGATAAATTCCGCCAGCCATATGTCTTGCACACAGGATGACATGTCATCTGCCAAATAACACTGAATGTAATACTCCAATATAGGGTTTATTCTCTCAGTCTGTCCATCTGTTTGGGCATGATAAATGGTGGATAACGCACAACTGATTTCCAACATACTGCAAAAGGCACGCCAAAAACCTTGAGGTGAACTGTAGACCTCTGTCTGATACAATGCTTCTCGGCAAGCCATGTAACCTTACGAAGTTTTGCAAAAACAATTCTGCCAATTGACTAGCCCCGGTAATTCCTATGCATGGAATGAAGTGAGCCTGCTTAGAAAAGTAATCCACTACCACCAATACTGTATCATATTTGTTATCCTTTGGAAGATCAGTAATAATATCCATTGAAATGTTCATCAATGTACCCTCAGGGGTAGGCAAGGATTATAACAATCCCATTCTTTTGGAATGGTCTGCCTTTCTCTGCATACAAGTCTCACGTTCTTGAACATACTTATTAAAATCTCCCTGCATGTTAGGCCACCAAAAGTGTTTCTCTAACATACACCTGGTCTTTCGCTCCCTAGAGTGTCCCGCCAAAGGTGATTTACTACACGAGAGCAATGCTTTCTCTTGTAGGGCTTTACTTGGCAAGTGTACATCCCCCAAGTGATATGGGAGACCAACCCACACCCTCTGTGCCGCATGACTGGACCGTCAAACCTGCAACTCCTTTCTACTCATGCTTTGTGTAATCTTCCTAGCAAGTCCTCCTGAATCACTGTCTCCAAATATTGCTGCCGGGACAATGCATCTGCCTTCCCATTTTTCCTTCGAGGATTCAAAGTTACCACAAAATCAAATTCATTAAAGTACTGTGACCACCTCAATTGCCTTGGACTGAGTGTTTGAGCTGTTTGAAAATACTGCAAATTATTGTGATCTGTCACTACTATGACTTGATGACGGGCCCTCCACTCCAGAAAAGCTGTTCTAATTGCCAATAGTTCTTTGTCTGAAATAGAGTAGGTTTGTTCACACGTGGGTTTTCTAGAATAGTATGCTACCGAATGCCATACGCCCTCCTCTGAACATCTTTTACACACTGCGTTGAGGGCCACTCAGTTCCGGCCTGTACCTTCTTGCTATCCATGATAATGCTTGCTGGTGTAAAAAAAAAAAAAAAAACTCCACCCTCTCTGTGTGAAATACACATTTCTCCTGTTGGCATAAAGCTGGCACACTTGTAACTTCTGTAATACAGCCTTCACATGTCCCACATGTTGTTCCCTGGCGTCGGAATAAATGAAAATGTCATCAATATATACAATAACAAAATCATCGATGAATTTCCTCAAAACGTCCTACATGAAGTGCTGAAAAGCAGCAGGACCGTTACACAACCCAAAGGGCATAACTAGGTGCTCAGAAAGTCTGAATTTTGTTCTAAAAGAGGTTTTCCACTCATCACCCGCCTTCACTCTAATGAAACGGTAAGCCCCACATAAATCAAATTTCGTGTAGATGACAGCTGATTTTACTTAACTAACAGTACTGAGATCAGCGGTAAGGGAAACCGGTACTTAATTGTTACCTTGTTCAGAGCTCGATAGTCAATACATGTCCTCAGTGTGCCTTCCTTCTGTGGTACAAAAAATAACAGTGAAGATACTGGTTAGGTAGAATGCCTTATAAACCTCTTTCCAGCGTGTCGTCCAGATATTCTTTCAAATTTTTGTTCTCAACCTCAGCGAGCGCATAGATTCAGCTACAAGGCAATCTGGCCCCTGGGTCTAAATCTATAATGAAATCATATGTCCGGTGTGGGGGCAATTTCTAAACCCCCCATTGTCAAATACCTCTGCCTACATCTGGTACTGACGAAGAAGCACTGTTTCAACTGTGGCTACCATTTGTGACAACTGCACACCTTCATCCACGAATGTAGCACGTTCCAACAATTCCTGTGTATGCGATTTACACTCCTGAAAGTCAAAATTCACTTCCTGTCTCTCCCAATTAATCACAGGTTTGCCTGGCAAAGCGGAATTCCTACGATGATCGGATCGCAAACTCCAATTCGAGCATGAAGGAACTTTTCTCCATACCGAAAGAACTCGAGTCACCTATTGCCACACCAGACACTTGCACCAAGGATCAGACCTGGTGTGCAGATATCCAACACGCATTAGCAAATAAAATAAACACCCTCCAAAATAAAATCCAACTAAAAAAAACGTGCTAAACCTTCCTAATCCACCCAAGTCACCACCTAATGCTATCCTCAACACCCATACAAACAAATTCTCCTTCACCAAAACCACCAAAATAGAGGTAGAAAAAATCATCCTGTCCCTTAAACCCTCCAACTGTAAAGGTGATATCTGTCCAGCACAGATAATAAAAGACGCTGCCAGAGACTTATCACCTTTAATCTCCAAACTCATTAATGCCTCATTCCCTACAGGCAACATTCCCACAATCTAAAACAATCTTGGGTGCTCTCGCTTCTCAAGAAGCAGACACTAGATCCTCTCATCCCTACTAATTATACCATATTACCACAGTACCATTTTTATTGAAGATACTGGACAAAGTGGCTTATACCCAGATTCAAAAACACCTTGAACTACATAAGTTACTAGGAGCTAGACAATCTGCCTTCTGTCCATTACATGGAACTGAAACAGCCCTTGTTGATTTAAAGACCCAAATAGATGAACTGAGAGATAAAGGAAGGACATAACTCCTCCTCTTACTTGATCTCTCAGCTGCATTCGATCTTGTGAACCACAAGGTCCTCTGCAGACATTTGGACTCAGCTGCTCATTTCTCTACCCTGGATATCAGATGGATAGAATCCTTTCTGAGTGAGAGAACTATGACAGTTTTCTCCCGCTCGGCAGCAGCAGACCCCACACTCATCACGTGTGGAGTCCCCCACGGCTCCTGTGTTACCCCAACCTTATACAACATCTTCACCAAACCTCTTTGGACCATCTGGGTATCACCTACACTAACTATGAAGATGATACACAGATTCTCCACCCGCTTTCTGCGGATCATAGTAAGTAGAGGGAGTTGGTGAATAGAGTGTATCTTATCATTCAGGCATAGATGGCATCTCATGGTCTTTGCCTGAATGATAAGACAGATCTGATCATTCTGGGCACAGAGGACAATATCATCAAACTAGGCCTAGACTACTCCTTGTTCAGTATAGACGGAAATGTCATCAAGGTCTCTAGGGAAGTAAAAAGGCTTGGTTTTTACCTTGATTCTATGATGTCATTCACTAAACAGGTTAACTCCTTAGCATCAACCACAGCCTATACCTGTAAATTAATAAGAGCAGGTAAGCCCGTCCTATCCAACGATAGCTGTATGATCCTGGCGAGAGCCCTAATACTCTCCAGACTCCACTACTGTAATGCCCTTTACAGTGGTGCCAACAAAGCCATTACCCAAAGGTTACACATTCTACAAAACAATGCCCTAAGATCTGCAGTTGGTATAAATATAAGAGAGCATATCTCCTCTATTAGACGCCAACATAAATGGCTCTCTACTGATAACAAAATCCATTTAAAATGATCTCCCTGACCCATAAAGCTCTTAACAATGCCGCCCCTAGCTACTTGATGGATAAAATAAAGAGAGAAATATCTAGCAGACCGAAAAAAATTGCCAATTCTAATTGCCTGGTAGCACCAAGATTTAAACTCGCTTAAATTGGCGGCATCAGCTTTCCTGTTATTGCTGCTAAACTGTGTAATTCTTTGCTACATAACGTGAGAGTAGACCAACCCTTCTCACACTTTAGAAGGAACTTCATCAATCACATTAATTCTAATAACTTGTAGTCACCCTCCTTTAGATACCTTGTATCTTTAGCCTAACTGGATTGTACATATGTATTATTAAAACTCTGTCAACAAATGTATATAACCTCAACACTGTTTGTAAATGTATTGCACCTATGTATATTAATCTTATTTTAACTATTTGCATATACCTGTAAGTATGTAAACTGTACATCTCTGGAACATAGTAAATTCTAGATTCTTGTAACACTGTAATCTTTGCATATTCTTTCTGCTGCGCCTGGTTACCTCTGGGTCTGGCGCGCATTAAAAATTAATAAACAAACAAACAGGATTATGTTTCACTAACCAGGGAATCCTCAAAATAAGCCCAAACTGAGGGGTATCTATTAGGTTGAATGTAATCTCCTCCTCATGTCCGGAGGAATACCCCATCCTCAATACCCCATCCTATGATGTATAAAAGGATCCAATGTTAAGGGAGATCCATCCCTGGATTGTACCCCCTCTGCCTGGTGCTTATCTTGTAAAGGTTCTGCTATTGCAATGTCTCAGCACCTGAATCCACCATTTCTGCCACCACCTGTTTAGTTAATGCAAAGAACAATGTCACCAAAACATACAAATGGAATGTCTTCCTCTGTAAAGTATTTGCCGCCCAACTTGGGAACTTGGAACTTGGATCTAATTTGGCCCAATACCCCCGTCCCTTCTAAGGTTTAACCTGTCCCTTTTCTACCTCCATTTTGTTTTTGTCAACCCCTGTACTCCTCTGAGGAGTGTTTAGACACATTTGAATAAAGTGTCCTGATTGACCACAATATAAACAGATATTATTCGCCTTTCTTTTTTCCTTTTCTTCCGTGGAATATGGTACTTTACACTCCCAATTTGCATAGGCTACACTTCCGGTGGCCTGTAGCCGCTTGCCCTTATCTAAATGTACAAAAGGGACTGCATCTGGCTTTTTATTTTCCCCTTCCCGTTCAATAAATCGATGGTCTAATCACAGGGCTAAGTCAATCATCACAGTGGAAGTAGTAGGTTGAGGTTGCACTTGCGCTATGGCATCTTTGAGCTCCTTCCTCCCAAATACCCTGATAGAAGACCAATGTTTGCTTGGTCTCAGGCCAATCCATCTCAGTCACCAACCGATTAAACTGGGTATCAAAGGTTACCAAATATTGTGCCCCTTGTCGTAGTGCCAAAAGTTCCTTGTCCTCAGCTAATGACACTTCCCGTCTATCAAACAACCACCCAAATCAAATTCTGCCAAAAATGTGTTCCAATTGTATAACAAGAGATCAAGTGTCATGGCCCATGCTGCTGCATCCCCAGTCAAATATGGTATAACAAAAGCTCTCCACGCTTGCATGCTTTCAAATACCATGGTTTACAGAGGAAATGCAATCTACACTGTGTTAAGAAAGTCATGTATTTTCGTGGATCTCCAGCAAACCTTTCTGTGGATGCCAATACCACATTACAAGGCTGCTTTACAATTACTGTTGGTGGCCGCCCACCTGATCCAGAAGCCACCACATTGTCCTGCAGTAATGGGGTCCTTTGTGCTACTAAACCTCGCACCTGGGTTTTTAAAAAACATGGTTTCATGCCTTGCGTGCGTTAATTCCACCTGAATCTCCTGAAAAGCCATTAGCACTTCTGCTAAAGAGGGAGTGGTCACGTCCATTTGGCTTGAGTGATAATATAATCCCGTATTTAGGGGCGGTTTATTATGTCAAAACTTGAAGGGAAGGGTATCGACACCCACTCCCTAACCACAGAAGCCAAATGAGTTTGACCCTCCCACCATGGTTGGCATAGGTTCCTGATGTTAGCAATTACAGGGGACAACGTGGCAGCCAATGGGGGAAAGAGGGATTAGGGAGCTATTGTGGGTAGGAAAGAGGGAGGTAGGGAAACCAGAAAGTGGATTAAGGTAACAAAATTGGATGGGCAGATGGGAATTTGGGAGAAAATACACCTTCATATCTTTGCACATGCACCTAATGACCTGATCTCTCCTAGACCTAACCTGCCTGATAACATCTTCTGCCTCTCTATGTTACTACTAACATGCTTCCCCTCTGACCTCCGTAGACCTAGAACATACATGACGTACAACATGACGCACCTCACAGTATGAACATGGCAACATATGGACCAAATAACAGGGGTCTCTCGTTATGATTGACGAAACTCATGGGGGCTGATTCATGGAATTATTTGCGCCAAAAAACGGGGATTTGTGCGCCATTCTGCAAGCAATTCACCATTTGTTAAACAGGGATTTGCGGGAAAGATGGCAAACAAATCCCCGTTTTTCGGTGAAAATAATTCCATGAATCAGCCTAATGAACTTTTAGGCAAGATGAACGGAAACAAACTGCAGGGTATTCACCTTATGATGGATACAACTCTGCCTGTTAGGCAAGATGAACAGAAACAAACAGCTGGGTTCTGCCCTTATGATGGACAACACTCATGGCCTGTTAGGCAAAATGTACATGAAGACACATATGAAAAAAACATGCAGTGAACAGAAAATCATTTTGTCCCCAGCGCAACTGCACTGGTTTCTCAGCATGTTATCTGTACACGCTTGCACCAAAAACCAAGCTTAACTCTCTACGTAAGCTCCAATGGTTCAGATGCCAAAACAATACTGTCCCTCCACTGGTATGTGGAAATAGCGTAGCATACAGGTGAGTATTCAGTTGCAGAAAATCAGATATATGCTAGAAATCACACATGGTTGACAAAGGCGTGCACTTAACTGAAGTCCGGGTGTCCTGTCAGAACACCCAGGTGCTTGAGAAGGTGCCTTGCACACCGGGCTTCCCACCATCACCGCAAGCAGCCCGGGTCCTCTTACTGTTCTCCCGTCTTCTTGCCACTGTGTTCTACGGTGTATTGTTCTTCATCCCGATTCCACCCGTGCTGGCAATCATCTTTAATGAACTGCACCTGGCTTGGGCGGAACAACAATTTTATGCTGGCTCTGTCTGAATAACATGCGCAGGCCACATAAACCCAGGAATTCTGGGAAATGTAGCTCGCTGCCAACCACTCCTTATTTCCTACTGCCGCTTGTCCCTCCCAACCCTTTTCCTGACACCCCCCAACTAGGAAATACCTCGCTAACCAAATATTTTGCAGCAGATTTCGCATCAGGTTGTGCGCAAGGACCATCATCAGCGAACACACTACAACAATATTGTAACAGTAATAAGTGCACCAGTTTATCATGTCCACATAATCGATGTGAAGCTACTGGAATGTCCCAGATAGATTGGGCAATGTGCCATGCAACTTCCTGAGCATCTGGCCAGTTTTGTACATATGACATGTCATGCAATTTGCCATAAAAGAGTTAAGAAATTCTTTCAGGTTAAGGACAAACCAGTCCCCCTGGACGTCAGTAGCAATGTGCTGCTTGAAAACATGTGCTGGGTAGTGCAGCTGCTCAAAAGCAACAATGAACAACTCCTGCAGAATTACTACTTTACCTGCAAGAGTTTGTCTCCATATCAGGTTGGTTGGTGACTGTGAGCAAGCCATTTTTGTATCCAGAGGTCTTTCTCATCCTGGGGTGCCTGACCCTGTAACTCAATTACTTGTGTGAGTGGTACTGCAGTGTATGGAATCACTAACTGCAACTGTTGGTTCAACACCTCAGGATATGCAGTGATGACTTGGTCTCTGTGACACGCCGCTTCTTTGGTGGCCTTATCTATTGCATCATTACCAAGAGATATGGAATAGCGCATTTAACCACTGTTGCTAATGTGGGATGGGACAAGGCATACATCAATCTCTCAAACAAGTCCACATGCTGGATGGGTGCACCATCCAACCTCCCAAAGCCCCTCCTTTTCCATCTGGACAACCCTGAATGTACTGTGGTTGTTACGTAAGCTGAATAGGAGTATATGGTCCATGGGATGTTTCTATTACTTCTATTAATGCAATCAGTCTGCGGCTGAATAGTGTGTTGGTTACATTTTTTGCACTACAACCTCATATTCCCCATCTAAGAGGTGCACTCCGACTGTACCTTTGTGTCTGTGGCCAGTCTCCTAATCCATCCCATGAGGACCTCCCCTTCCTGAAGAGCATCTTCCATTGCTAATATCAAATAATTTTGAGGGCCTTCATAAGTGACACAATCATGCACTTCCTCTCCTTCCTCAACTAGTATTGCAATAAACATGCCAGGGTTCAGCATGTGGCATTGCACAATGTGAATAGACAGGCTGACAAAATAATTTCATATGCAGAGGACCTTTGTGTTTGGTAAAGTTAATTTAGATCTCTTAATCTGCTCCATCATAGTTGTCATGACCCATCCCTGGAGAACCAGCTCTTTTCAACATGTCATCCGCGTGTTCTCCTAATAAGGTGGCAAACAAACTTTTCATGTCGCCTATCGCTGGTGTAATGACAGTAGTCTGTTTTCGGAGTGCATACATCCACTTGCCTGATCCTGCTGCAAGCAATGGCAGTGCCCTCCTCAAATGATTTATATCCATGTGTGGCCAGAGCACATACTCTGCTCTGCCCGGACCTTATTGTAACAACAGAAACTTTGCTCCCACATGCTTAGCCATTGCTTTTTTCATCCCTCAATTCCTTGTCACCACTGCCATGTGAACTGCTCGTACCCTCAGCCTAGGACTCCACAAAACTTCTACCTTCTGTGTCACACTAGATGGCCTGTCATCTCCCTACTTGTCTTAATTTCCCCACACACCACTCACTCACCACACACCACACCTTTCTTCACATAACTCAAACACCACCAATCCACAACACAGTAATTCCCCAAACACCTTAAAGCACAAATCAATGTTACCACAACTATATACAAATGGTTTAGACCGTTCTTCAGTCTCCTCTTCAAGAGAGGGGAATTTACCTCGTTACTCCCCTTATGTTGGGCAAAGGGACCCCAAACCTGCCATATAATGGGCCTACACAATCAAATCACACTTATTTAGAAATGATGTAGGCTGTGGGATGTTTTTACCCACACATCCAAGCCCTACAACAGTACTGTGCATTAAAAATATCAGAATGGCCACTGGAAAGCATGCTGCTCGCCAGCAATCATCCAAAAATGCGCAGTAAAAATCTGAAAGATAGGATGCCATCTACTTTTGCCTATGTCAGTGAGCACAGGAGATCACTGCCTAAAACCACCATTGGGATACCCACACAGTAGCCTGAAACCACTTGGAAAAAGCAATGTTAATTGCAAAGGAATACAGATCTGTTCAAAAATCTGTTTTATCTGGTGTCAAAAATTGCTAAAATCATGGCTCACAAAACCACCAAAAAGATCCAACCTTCTCGGGGGGTGTTCCACATTACTGCAAGAATCCACGTCAGTACAATATTAGCAAGAATCCTATGCTATCAAAGTAAAATCCCCTTTTAAAAAATAGACAGCTGTCAAAATGGGTGCAGTACCATTGCTCGCCTCCGACAGGCGCTGGCGATCTAAATTCTGACAGGAGAGCTGTATTTCAGAAGCTAAATATGCCAAGCAAGAGAATTCCATCAAAATGCCATATAGAGTGCCACCCAGTGATTTCATATTGAAAAAGACTTGGTTTAAAGAGATATTGCTTATTTTAAAGTTTATAATGTCATATTTTTTTATAAGGATCTAAGTTGCAAGTGACTAGAAGGCAGCCTGATGCAGCTCAGACTTCAAAAGGTTTGCTTTCCCATGAGAACCCTTCACACCTCAGGCCTATACACCAGAAGGTAGGATATCGCTTGGTCATGTTAATCAAAAGGGAGGAGATCCCTCTGCTGGCTGGAGGAAACAAGAAAATGGATTCTTTCAACAGAATAGAATATGCTGATTTGGGTGTTACTGGTCAAACGACTGCTCTGGGAGAAACAAGACATGTGACCTCTGAGTCAGAGCCAAGCTTCTGGGGCGGAGATAAACCAATGGGTGAATTCCATTGAGAGCAAGTATATGTTTTATAAAATTGCAATTTACAAAGCTGACAGAAATGTACAACTTTGAAAAATACACTCACAGTTCAAGACTAAGTTGAACGTTGTGGGATGTTCTGAGGCCAAGCCCCCTAATTATTAATATTGTGGATGCAGTGTTTATGCTAGAAACCTAAGAACTTCCAGTAATATGCTCAGAGAGGGGGTGTAGGTCTGTGTAGAATTGGGGGCCAGACCAATATTGCGAAACCCACCAAAATCGTGAATCAGTTGTCATTTCTAAACTAAAGCTCTTAGGAAAATCAGAGTTGGACAAGGATGTACCTTAATTAATCTATGATGTGTACATGTATTCTCAACAACTTATGTATCTGGGAAACCTAGTTGTTATGAAAAATGGATTTTCTATGGGAAACCAAAGGGGAGGGATTACAGCTAAGCCATAAACACAGCATCACTCTGACACACTAATCCTTTCTCCAGTCAGGTCACAGGGAATCCTTTAATCTATCAAATCCTTAGTGGGGTGGGCATGAAGAGTTGGTGGCGAAAGAACCACTGCCCAAACCTTACCAGATCTGTGACGAGGTCCATTCTATTCCAAAACTAGGAGTGACTATCCAGTCTAAGAACTGTACAGAACCAATCTCTTAGTCTAAAGTAATCTTATCCCATCCATTTCAACCTGTCCAGAAATGCATTTAGAATTTTGTGTCCATACTGTGATTTCAAATCTGTAAAAGCTTCATCTGTCATTCTGAAATCTTGACTTTATTTTTGCAAATATACCTCCACAAAAACGTCTGTATCTTTTGAACTGCATGTCCTTGAATGTCATTTTAAAGCTAAGATCCTAAGCTTTCCAACAAACCCAAAACGACATTCCAACTCCTTATAGTTTTTCCGTAAATGTGATTTACACACACGGAAAAAGTGCAGCGCGTTGCAATTTAGCTCCATTTCATTTTCTGTCAAAATAGCTGTCTTTTGCTTGCAATTGCTGACTTTCGTTTTCAATCTGATAATCATTCATGAATCATTGCCAGTGTTGACCTGTACCAATCCAAAGTAACTATCACCTACCCTGAATCTCCTTTAGTGAATTAAAATCATTTTTAGCATATTTTCACTTCATTGCAACCACATTTAAAAGGATTGTGTATCCTGTTTTTATTTTTTTATATTTTTTTGTGTTTAATTGTGTTACAATTTTTACAAAGTCTTTCCGTCCTGACAAGTTTCCTTTGGTTTGTTTATTTGTTTTGTCCTCCAACAATCTTCTATTGTATGCTCTTTCTACTTATGAGTCGGCAACTTTTCTATTTGTTCTCATTTGTCTTTTCTTCTATCTTTAGGCTTTCCAGGAATGTTGCTGTGCTACAGTCAAGGTTGTGGAATCCCCACACATTATTTTGTTCCACCAAACTTCTTCACTTGCGGACAGATGTTTTAGTTTGTGTGGACGAAAGTACATTTTCCTAAGTTTGTCCATTCCTGGGCAGTGGAGAAGTAGATGTCGTAAATTTTCAATCTCCAAAGTCTTGCAGTAGCAACAATTATTGTTCTTCGACTGCTTTCTGAAGAAAAGGAATTCATTTGTCTTCAATATGTTTAGACGTGCTCTCAGAAAAATTGTTCGCAGTCGTTTGTCTGGGAACTTTGTTAAGTAATTTCTTACTTCGTCTAACTTTTGTGTGTTAACTGTGTGGTGAGTCAAAGCTGTGTGTTCTTCCACTTTTTCCAGCGTCTCAATCCAGTCTTGTGTTTTTCCTTTTTCTTTGCTTTTCCAGGAATGCGTTCTATGCGCCATTCGGAACCTCCAATTTTTTCTCCTTCTTCTCGTAGGCTGTTATACCAAGTTGTTATCATAAGGTTTTTCTCGCTCTTCATTTCTTTAAAAATGATGTCCAAGATTTTCAGTCGAGGGTGTCTTAAGATTTTTCCTAGGAACAGTAGGCTATTTCTCTCTACCACTGATTTTAGTGATTGCAGACTCAGTTCACGTCAGATGCTTGCTATGGGAGTGGAGTTCTGCAATCTGAACACCCTACACCAGAATCTACCTTCCAATTTTGCCCACAACGTCTTCGGAAGATATGGCATAGCCTCTGCCCCATAGGTCAAAGCTGGAGTGGCTTTTGCTTTAAAGAATTGTATTATCGGTAAAATTGAAAATTTACTGAATTTTCTTTCCAAAGACAATGCTTGGGCTGCTAATGTTTTTGCTTTGGAGAAAAGATGCTCTTGCATCGTGATTTCAATTTTATTTTACTGCTTGATACTTTCACCCCTACGTATGTAAAACTTTTTACTGTGCCCAGTTTTTCTGAGTTTGGAAACCACTGAGATCTTTTACTTGGCTTTGATGATTTTTCCAAGATCATGATTTTGGTTTTTGAAGTGTTCAGTTCAAGATCGTTTTTCTTTAAGTAGGTAGTGAGACTATCTAGTTGTCTCTGAAGTCAGATAGCCATTTGGTCCAGCAGTAGAATGTCATCCACGTAGACAAGATGTGTCACTTTTGACTCTCCTATCTGGGGAGGAAATGAACGGGTATCATTTTCTGCATCCACTATATCTGCCATGTATGCCTTATACAACGCCGGGGCCAGGGGACAGCCTTGTTTGACCCCACTGGCTGTCTTTATACTTTTTGACAACAAGCCAGCTACATTAAGCCGGACTCTGATTGAAGTGTCACTATACAGGGCCTTCACCAGTTCAAGGAGAAATGGTGGGCATTTTTGTTTTTCCAATTTTATCCATAGTTTTTCTCTGTTTACTCAGTCGAAAGCTTGGACCAAATCAATCTGCCAATGAATATTGTCGGTTGACCCTCAAAAACTTTGGATTTTAAAATGCTTATCATCATGATATTTACAGAGGTACCTAAGTTCTTTTCGAACCCTGATTGTAGCAAATCCGCTGTTTTTGCCTCCTTCTGCCATGTCTGCAGTTCATCCAACACCAAGGTGCCGAAGAGTTTACCGAGCACATCTAATAATGCGATCGGCCTGTAGTTTTTTGGATTGTCCCTCGGGCCCTTCTTATAAATTGGGACAATATTTGCTGTTTTCCACATGCCTGAAATAGCTCTTGAGGTCCTACATCTTTGGAATATTTCCGTTATTAACAGTGCCCAGGTTTCTGGGTCCTGTTTAAGATGGGCATTGGAAATTGCATCTGGACCTAGGCACGGGAGTTCTTTAACTTCTTGATCTTTTCCAGGACGGCCTGCTCAGAGCATACAGTTCATTTGGATGTGTCTCGTTTGTCCATTTTGTTTTCTGTTGGTGTTGGTTCTTTGAATAGGTCAGTGAAATGTTCCGTCCATTTCTCTTCTGAAACACTATTGGTGATTTTCGTATCTGTGACAGATAATTTGTTCTTTATTATCTTCCAGAAATCTTGCGAGTTCTTTTTGCACACCGCTCTCAACATAGTCTCTGCGTCTTCTTGATACAGTTCCCATCGGACTGATTGTAGCCATGCTTTATAACCTTTTTTCTGTGTGTTTGCCGCCTCAAGATTTTTTTGTGTTGGATTTGTTTGTGCTTGCCGTATACATTTTTGTAAATTGGATTTCTTCATCCTCAGTTCTTCTTTATGTTTGTGCAGGTGAGTTGTTTCCTGTCTCCTTGTGTGTCTTGGACATAAGTAAGGAATGAGAAAAGGGCGGTAATCCAATTTTTCTATATGGTCATTCAGACTAATTTGTCTGTTGTAAGTTGCTGTAATAGAAATGAAGGTGTGTTGTCATTTTCAGCCGGTTCCCTTGTTTCTATCTTTTGTGACATTGTCACCGGCAAGTGTTTGTTGCAGACCATGTTGCGGTTAGTAAGTTGTGATCGCTGCGGGTAGTTTTCACTACCTTAAAACTCTTGATTATTGAGTATAGTTCTTTGGTGGTGAAGATGCAATCAATTGTGCTTTCATTTCCTTCACTTTCCCATGTTGGAATCCTGGGTTTGGCAATTTCAAAAGAATTTAGATTGTGTAGGTCACAAGATTTCATCAGCTCGGACCATGCTTGGCCTTTTGCTATTCATTGCGAACTGGCATTGTTTCGAGATGTCTTTTTCGCGTCAAAAACCGGACAAGTAGCGTTCAGGTCACCACATATTAAAATGTGGTCCACGTCATATGTTTCATCAACGTCTGTTAGTATTTTTTCCACATTGTTCAGAAATTTGTTCGTTTTGGTTGCCGTTGGGTTCCAATAAATGTTCAATAGGAGGATGAGATCAGGCCTGAATTTTCTCTGTGATATTTCATCTTTCTCCCATTCTAACAATGTTGCCTGGATTGCCAAGGTTGATGTCAGGTTTTGAGCTATGCGCAATGTTCCACCTGTTCGAACAGCTGTTAAAAGGCCGGATGTAGGGCGACCTCTTTCCCCTTTTTGAGCGGGAGAAAGTAGAACCTCAAATCCATCCAGACTAGGCGGAAGAAGCAGCCAAGTCTCTTGCAAACTTAATAAATCGAATCAGCCAAGCTTTATCTGCCAGTTGAGTGTGGCCTCTGGTGTTCCATGAGGCGGTGGTGATGTTTTGCTCCGGCTTCTGCGCGCAATATTTATCCTTAGATATGTCCCTTCCGCAACTGGCCAAGGGACGGTTTGGTTGCTATTTCCTGACGTACCTTGTCACCACCGAAGGGATCCATGCCCATTTTTTGGCATCTTTTTTGGAGTTATTTTTGGAGTTATCTGCGTGTTTCTGAGTCGAAAGCTTTTCTCGCTCCATGTGTGTTTCTTTTTCTGTTGCAGACTTCATAAGTAGCACTCCTTTTGGCTTTCTAGTTGACGTTCTTTCTGCATCCTCCTCGTTTGTCTTCAACTGACCTTTAGTCAAAAGTTTTCTCTTGTTTTTACTCTTTCTTTATCTTTTCTGGTGTATGACAAATTTGAGCCTAAAATTCTCTGGGATGCTCGTCTTTCGTCTTCTTCTTTTCACTCATCTTTCTCTGGTGTTTGATTATTTTTTCTCTTCATTCTAAATTTAGTCTTTCAAGTTTGAGGTTCTCTTTATCAATTTCCGTCTTTCTTTGTCATTGGTCTCATTTACACATTCTTGTTTTGTTGTGTTTAAGTTATCTCTCCTGTGACCTCTTTCTTCTGATGTTGTTTCTCTTAAGAGGTACCCTCTTTTTGACAGTTCTCCTGCCGTCAGGAGCAGAGGTTTTTTCACTGTTTGGGACGTACTGTGCAGGAAGATACTCTCCGTCTGAGCTTTATGTGCAAATTCCACTATGTTTATATCCACACTTCTAATTTGATCTCCTTTGTGGATTTTTTCTAAGAGCTTCATAGTGGCTCTTCTGTTTAGGACAGTTTGTTCTCCCGTACTCTCACGTCTTTCTAGTTTCAACGTACGTGATGCATTACTTTTGTGAGTGAAGATTGCCGATGTCTGGGTAGAGTTTTGCTGTAAGGACAAGTCAGAAAGTCTCCGGTTTGATCTGGTTGTCTTTTCTAAGGATTTATCTCTTTGTCTGTTTTCTTCTGTCCGGTGGCTGGTTTTGCAGTGTACTCATGTAACAAACCTTTTTCGGTTTGCTCTTTGACTAGACAGATTGTTTGGTCTATAACGAGTTTCACTGTTTGGCATTCTTCGAGCCTTTCCACCTCAAGTTTTTTCTTAAAGCTCTTTGAACGATAGTCTTCATTGCCTCCATATTTAAATTCTGTTTTATTTATTCTTGCGTTGGCCAGTCGGAACAACATTTTTCTCTCTGGAGTAATCCGAGATCTTCTGTCGCTTTCATCTTCTACTTTGCTTTTTCTTTTTTTGAAGTTATTGTTTAGTTCTGCTGTTGTTTGTCCTTTGGGTCTTGCTGTGGAAATTTATCCACAAAGGACACCTTTCTTTTTTTCACCATCGGTCGAGATATTTCTGACTCCTTGTTTTCGATAGAGTAAACGCTTAAGTTGGATATATCGAGCGAAGTATCTTCCGAGACTTGACACGGCTCTCTTATTTCGTTGTTTTGTTGAGCGTCATTCTCCGTAGTTTTTGTTTTTTGATTGACCACAGTTATCCACTTTGTCATCAGCTTATTTGTGTTTCTTTCAGTTGTCGTTTTCTTCTGCATCTGTTGTGCTTTTGTGTTTTGTTTTTCTTTCGGTGTTAAACAGTTTTTTGTGATCTTTTCTCTCAGTTGTTGTTGTTTCTTCTCGTTATTACACGGTTTAGACTGGACTTCTTCAATTTGACCTTTTGAGTTCTTTTCAGTTTCATGTAGGTTTCCATTTGTGCCCTTATGGCTTTTTGTCATGCATGGTTGTCGTGAATACTCCTCAAATTCTTCTTTATTAGAAGCAGGTGTCAATATCGCACTAATTTTAGTTAAGGTCACAAATTGATCTTCTTCATGCTTTTTCTAGATGTTCTCCGTTTGATCAGTTTGAGAGCTGATGGTCACTACCTTTTTTTAAAACTGGAACATCTCAGGTTTATCAGTCATAGTACCTTGCTCTTTTGTATTTGCCTTCCATGCTTCTAAGGCTGTTATGAATCCCTCCAAATGGGTTAGCTTCGAGTTACACTCCGCTAATCATGAGGAATGATCCTTCAATGTGTCATTGATGGTTTCGTATAGCTTCCCAAATGGTGCAAGAACGATAGTCGCTGCTGACATGACAGGTAATATACCAATGTTTTTAACAGGTGAATTTTTTTCTTTTTTCATTTGGGTTTCATTTGCCATTTTTACATTGTGTGGAGTGGAGAGAAGTAATCGTAGTGCATCCACTGAAGCATCAGCCTTTCTTTGCTGAGGAGTAAGTTTCCAACCAGGAATTGTCTCTCTATGTTTTACCATGTTTTTGTAGTTTAATATTGCCTCCGCCAATTAAATTTCTTCCTGATTGCTCTGATGGTTTGGTAGGTGCTTCGGTGAGCTGTCTTCCTTTTTTTTCTCCTTCACAATTTTAGTTTCATTAGGTAAGTCATCTTTGTTTCTTCTGACAATTCTGGTAGTATGGGCAGTGGTTTTTGGTTTGAGGTAAGTTCTGCCATTTTTACCTCTTTGTAATTTCTTTCATCAGTGGACTCAGGCAATTTCTTGTCTATTTCCTTCCCCATCTGAAGGTCTAACTGTTTTTTCCAATGTGTTCTTTCCCTCTTCGTCGTAGGTCTCCAACCTTTGCTCTATGGTTCGAAGATCTGTAACAAATTTAGTTGTTTCCGTTTTCTGTGGAGGAATAAGTTGGTTAAAGTGCCAGCGTATTTGAGGTGGGGGACCGCCAATTCCAGATCGAAATGCTTGGACCGGTTGTTTGGATACATTTCTTTGGGGAGATGATGGAATCCCTTCCAAAATTTCCAAATCAGAAAGTTCAAATCGTTGGAATCTTCCCTAGGCTTTCAAAGACCTTCCAATCGGATTATTGGTCGGAATTATCGGTTTGCCTGTTTTTTTCATCTGCAGCTTTGGTGGGAGTTTGTTGTTAGGTGTTGATGAGCAAGTTGGATTAGATTTTTTAACCCCTTGTCTTTTTATGTTTTGGTTGAGTGAGATTTTTTCCGTTTTGAATTGAAGGAATGTTTCCTTCTTCCTCGTCATCTTTTTGGTTGTTAAGTGGGTGGTTTAGTTCTGTTTTACACTTTAAGTTTCTGTTGTTGAATAGGTGTGTGTTTTGACCCAGTTGTGTTCTCTCAGGATATTTAGTTTGTATATTTCTCCTTCGTCAGTTTCTTTCAAATATCAACTTTTGGAGGGATACGTTAGTTTCTGCCCCATTGTCTTTTGTCTTTGTTTGGAAGAGTTTTATCTAAAAACTCCTTTAATCCTTTTACAGTTGTTAAGTTTTTTTTTTTTCCTTGACTTTGTCTATGTTAATCCTTTTGTGCGGCGTCTCCATCGCGCCACCAGACGACGATCCACAGAAGCACTCTGTCTCAAGCTCGCACTCTCTCCCTTTCTGTAACACCGAGCTTTGCCCCGGACACGCTCGGATGTGGCCTTCCCACACCCCGCTCTCCTCCCCACTGGGGTCCTCGGTTCGAAGGCTGCAAGCCCCCCTGCAACAGTCCCCGTCGGAGGATTCCAAGGGCGGCGAGATCGAGCCTGTCCCCTCCAGAGTCCCTCGACCTCCCCCACGATCAGCTCCGCAGCCTGGAGCCTGCGGTGAAATGCTGTCCTAGAAGGGCACGCTCCCAACAGAGAGCCGAGGTGCCCCATCACCGGCGGACCTGAGATCCGACGGCGCAGCTTCCCTTCAAGGTAGGCCGTGCTGGTGGGGGCATCTGAGGGAGGATTGGGGGTGAGGATTTGAGAGATCCTGAGTATTGCGTGTCAATCGTTTTATTTTTACACGTGTTTTCTTGTTTTATGCACGTGCCGATTTCAGTTGGCATTTTTGCTGTAAGGAAGCCACTTCTTAACACATGCCCAGTATCACGGCCGATTTCCTCAGAATCAATTGACCGTGGCTCTTCAGCCGGGAGGCAGCCCTCCATAAGTACCAGATTAACAGTCGATATTGAAATGTTTGTATGTTGTGGTCGCCGTTGTTCTTAGTTTCCTTGAGTTTGATGGGCTTTGGTGAGCTTTGCAGTGGGCAGTCACCCAGTCACCCAGCACACCAGCATCCAGACTGCGCCTCCTCGCAACTCTCTGCGGCCGTTCTGCAGCCAAAATGGGTTTTAAACCCTATGCCTCAATGAAAGGCGAGAAAAGACTACAGGTAGCAGGTAGGAAAAAATCAGGACTCTCTGCCAGACTGCACCTCCTCACAGCTCTCCGCCGCTCTCAGCTTTGATTTCTACTCCTTCGATCAGCTGCAGGGGCTTGACTCAATTGTGTTGCTAAACTTCCATCATCCCGCCACAACCCTCTCACAGGTAGGAGACTGACAAGCCTTCCCTCAATATTGCAATCATCCCTGTTTTCTCTAGGCTTGCTGGGGGAACTGGAATTGAACTGTATGGTGATTGTATTCTTGAAACCTGTCTGCTCTCAATTCAATCTCGTCATATTGCATAGGGGGGGGAGTGAGTAATCACAGGGGAAAAAGTGACCATATTATCTTCTGATTGAAACCATATCAAGTTTATTTCTGTGCTGCATTCTTTCCCATCTTGCATTTCCTTGAACCATAAAAGTATTCTCTGCTACCTTATCCTTTTTATACCAACTCCTAAGTGATTAATGAGAGTGTGCTATTGTAATATTACCCATTGTTGACCACTATTATATTGATAAGTGTGTTATCGATATTTTGTTCATAAAAGTGTGATATATATATATTAATTTTTTCAATAAACCTTTTAATTTGCAAAACAAACCTACTTCTTGGCTCAGTGAGGTCAGGGGTATTCAAAGAGAGGGGCGTTATATAAGGGTTCATCATCCAGATTTAAGAACTTTGACATAAAAATATATATAAATAAGGGCTTCCATTGCGCATCCCAGACTAGGCATTGACTTAGTTGGAGTGCTGGATTGAAGTCACTTAAAAGACTCTTCCTCTATCCCCTTGCATCAGGAAGAGGGAATTGACCTCTTTACACTCTCTTATGCCAAGTGGAAGTAACACAAGTGCTCCATATAATGGGCTTTGCCTCTATTATATTTCTTGCAGAGCTGCCTTTCCTCCACAATTTGAGGAAATCCTGTTTACTCTCTCTTTTTAAACCTCATAATATACCATGATATCACCTTTCCTCTCGGTGGAGGAGATCCCCCTGGTCACTTCATTATTTAAGAACCACTAAATATTGCCACATGGTCTTGTTCAACCCACACACTCACCATCAACCCACTTCACACATACACACTCCCCACTCATTGTTTCCTCCCGCAAAGGTGCACTTACATCTATACTTTCCCCTGAGCACCTCCGGTTCGGGGCCCTGTGAACAACCTGCACAACCTGCGAGCAAGGAACAAATAGGCCTGCTCTAAAAACTGTGCCTGCAAGCCTCTTCAGATCGTGCACAGGAAATTGTCACTGCTGATGGACGCTGCACCCCTGGATGCACTTCTGTGACACACCTATCCGTCCAGAGAGTGTGAGATCATGTTGAGGTCACCAATTTGTATAGAAATAATGAGCCAAAAACCAATCAAGAAAAATAACAAAACATCCAAATAACCTCTGCACCTTTTTGCAAGGTAAAACAAGGTTTATTTCATGCAAAAGGTCTCAGACAGTCCCATAGAAGTGAGCTGACATGGATTTCATCACGTCCCATGAAGTTACACCTTATATAGTGAAAACCACAACATTTGGTTGTATAGATTAAATGTTATCCCATTACCGTCATTGGCTCCTGCCTATAGAACATGCTAATGCCCCTCTATATTCCCAGGACCGATTTGCCATACACTATCTAAACCCATTCCCCTAACAGGTGGTACCCTACATCATCACTTGGCGACTCCAGCACAGGATTGGCTGTCCAATTTATTGATACATTAATGAATCCAGACTGTCACGTGATGTGCATCTCTCTGTTCCAGACATGATCGACGGAAGCTGGTGAGGCTTAATCAGTTTTGATAAGGCGATATGCCTTCTCATTATACCAGATGCAGTCATGCACACAAACTGCCTCCCCGACCTTGTTCTTAATGTACTGGCATCACCTCTGCTCCTCCTATCCCAAATAACATGAGGCTTCCGACACAGCTCCCCCTTATCTCCATTGAACCCCAAGTGACCAGTAAGGACGTGACTGTGGCACCGCTCTTGAGTCTGAATTTCAGGGATTTATTTGATTTGGTTGTGTATCTTTGTGTGATTCTAATGGGATGACCGCTCTTGGGGAACACGTCAGCAGAACACATTAGTGCACTTGTATTGTTGCTGCTCTATGAAAGAGTCAGCTGACTGCCACTTCTCCCACATCCAAATACGTATTCTTAGTTTAAAAAATAAGACTCAGTGGGCCGCCTTACGAGCTTGCCGGTCTGGATACAATGGTACCGGTAAGCTTGCGGGTGCCTTTCATTCCACCAGGTCTGACCTGGCGGAATGAAAGGCACCCGCGGGCACAGCATGTCGGAGCACAGGCACTGTTATAAATGGTGCCTGTGCATCCGGCTTCCCCATTCCCATTGAGCCCTATGGTGCTCAAATGGGAATGGGGAAGTATTTTTTTCCGGCGCCCAGGAGTGGGCAAATACCGGGTCCAGCAAGGCCGTAATCACCCGGTAATTGTCCATTTCTGGGCGCCTGAAAAAAATGAATACAGGCACGGCTACTGCCAGCCTCGTAATGAGGCCCAGTGTCTGCAATTGCTTCTTTTCCAGATGTTCTTTTCTTTTCAAATCATCAGAAAACTCCAAGATGCATTTTTACTTTTGAAAAATCTCTGCCTTCAAGCACAGCGTCATGGGAGAATATACACGATTTTGGTAATGAGGATACCTAGCTCATTGCCAAGTTTAAGTTACATTTTTTATCAATATAGACTTATTAGATTAGCACCAAACGAACAACAGGTACGGCTTTGTGCCACTCCTGAAACGAATTTGAAGCAAATCCATCCTGCCATTTAGGCTGTGAACCTCTTCATTAACTTTGCATTTTCTCCCCTTGCAAACAAATGTAAACATTAAAAAAACAGCTTTTTTTAAACCTTCATGCTTTTTAAACAATAGGACTAATGGGCACCCATCTTTTCAGTTTTGGAGGGCAATGGAATTTACAAACACACACACACACACACACACGCGGGCACGCACGTACGCACGCACGTTGGGTTAACAAAGGCTTGAAAATCCCACCCATCTGAAATCTGAAAGTGGAACAAGCCTTCTGAGCCAAGTCACACATGCAACCATAAACACACAATAAACAACCATATTTTGTTTTTAGAGTGGATTACAACTTTGCCATCTTTATATGAATCAGTAAAATTATTTCCCATAAATATATTACTTAGACTCTGAAATAAGCTATTTTATTTAAGTTGTGTGTGGTTTTGTCAAAGATGGAAATACCAGACTTTGTGAAATCCTGACTGACTTCCATTAAAAGAAATGACTGTAGTTGCCTGCAGCCTAAACTTCAGGACAGGTTTTTCATAAAATGTGTGCAAGGCATTGTGGTCGAGTCCCGAAAGTGTTGGTGCAGATCCGTCCATTGGTTTGTTTAAAAAGGACCAGAAAGTAGATAATAAGTGATACCTTAGTTTGGGTTGTGATCTGAATTCCTGTTGCCCACATTTGCAGAATTGTGCTGTATAATTAGGAAACCTGTAATGTGATTTGTTGATGGCACACACGCATTTCTGAAAAACTGCCATTGTGGTACATGACCTTTCTAATTCTGCACTTTGGCAAAAAACACCGTTTCTTTGCTGTTTTTGGGGCATATTATAACCCTCTGGTACCTCCTAAGTTTGCCTGGCATTTGTCAGAGGGAAGTAATATGTAATATATCTAATAAATGGGAAAATGGCATTTTTATTATGATATTCTGAACTAAGGGAATTCTCACTAACACAATTTGAGAATAATTAAAGGGGTTACTCTGTCTGGCTACTGTGGGTTGCTTGGTTGGGCACAGGACATGGCTTAAAGGCATGCCTTTTTTAATGTAGTCACCTGTGGCTCATGGACTCGTTATGGGATGTTGCCTACTGTACGGCTAGGTGGCGGGTTGAGCCGTGACTTTAGGTCTGTGGCCTACGAATCCGAATCCGTTGTACGGACATCATGGTTAAGTTGCCCTAACAAAAAATAAATTCAGTTAAAAGTCTTTTTTAAAGGGATGCTGTGGTTACATTTTTTTTAAATAAAAATCTGTCAATTTCAATGACAAAACTTTGTTAAAGAGATGTTATGGTTGCAGTGCAAATTCTAGTAAGCGATAGAACCATAACTCGTACTCCCACTGTGTTTTGCTGGCACAAATGACAACACGGTTGACATCACAAATGGCATAATTAATCACATTACATGTAACATGATCAAGTATATGGTGGTGCAGATATGGTTGTGTAGCTTACCATTAGCAATGGTTTTAGATGTGGCATTGCAATCATAAATTCCCTTTTAACAGAGTTTGTTTATTAAATATATATATATATATTTTTTTTTTCACTTGTGTTTTTGGTTCCACCTATGTTCACCTGCCGTGACCTTTTACATTATTACATTTTAGAACATAAATGATTCATGGCTATCATGCATGTTTTCACTATAGCTTTTGGTCTATTTAGCCGTGGCCTATGGAGAAATCATCAAAAGTTTGTATCATGTTAAATTAGAAACGAACTGAAATCACATTGCAGTCTAATGTATGGACTAGATTTCACACGCAATTCACCATTACTTGTAATGTATGTATGTATTGTTATTTTTGAAATGTTATTCAGTGCCTCAGGCAGTTTCATGTGTCTTTCATAATTGTGCTCATAATCCCTGCAGCCTTCTGACAGCTCTGCTAGCTGCACAGACATATGGGCCTAATTCACAGAAGCATGTTATAATGACAAAACCCCATTGGAAAAAGCTCTGTGAATTAGGCCCATGTTGCAGCAGTACTGGGAGTGAGAAATACGTATGCGTGTGGCTCTTATGACATGACATGCATTTATATTATAGATGATATACTCAGTAGAACCATCAAGCACGTTTTGAATATTATCTAAAAATGAGAGCATCGCAAATGAGAAAACATTTCCCATGAAAATAAGTCAATATGATTATTCTTTGTCTTATCTCTTTATAAAAAATACATTATTTCCCCTAGTCTTCGAGCACTCATTTGCAAGCCAGAGAAAGCTCTCGTTTACATTAAGGACCTTAGTCAGCTCCATACATACTTCAAACACAGTCTCTGCCATTCTGCCCTCGCAAAAACACCTATATTTTGGCGAACATTAAAGCCCTTGGATACTAATGTGTCGTTTCAACCTAGATATAGAATAACTACAAAGATGGGCCGTCGATTTGGCTTTCATCGGACTGGGTTTGGAATAAGTTGTTCTAAATAAAATAAAAAAATAAATCAGTATAAATGTACACCTCGTGATGATCCCCAAAGTGACACAAATATTGAGTGAACCAAACAGGGTAGTGTATTGAGTAAATCAATGTTTCACTTTTTATGGCACCCTACATGACTAGATATTGCTCAGATTTTAAAATCTGAAAAATGTGACAAAATTTGGCACTCATTCACTTTGCTCCATTTCATCATGCAACATTTTTTATGTTGTGTAGATTGGTTAAAAACCCCTTTTTTCGATCCCTAACTACACAAGGAGAAACATGAGTGCAGCATGGATTAGCTTCATATTACGGCATTAATCCCCTTTCCAAGGGCTGGAATGGGGGATAACGGCCTGGCAACCCAAGTTATCGGCCTGAGCAAAGCAAAGGCAGAAAACATGGGCACTGGTCCAGTATCCCCTGTTTCAGCCCTTGGAAGATGGGAATACGGTTATTAGCACCCCGGGTTGCCAAAGCAGTAAAACTGGTTCTAAAAAAAAAGTAATTTCCATCATAGAATGGGACACCCACTATATCCCGTTGTACCAAGGAAAATACTTTTCCAAGATGGCCACCGTGGAAAGGGAAGCTGTACTCAGTGTGGAGCCCCTCTTCCCTTTCCATGGTGGCCGGCAGGAGCCGAGAGGAAAGAGCAGCGGCGGCATGGAGTACCGGTGCAGCAGAAATATGGTAAGTGAGGAGTAGGAGGGGAAGAAAAACAACAACAAAACAGTAAAGAGGGTGGGGAAGAAGGCGGCAGGGGAAGCCAGACATCAGGTGGGATGGAACGCTGGCTTTCACTATTGGTTCAAGCCTGTGTTCCTATTCACCTGATTGGCTGGCTCCCCCCGCCAGGTTGCTAATTTGAATTAGTTAAAAATGTACAGAATATGTCTGTTTATCTATTTTTAAAAGACTGCGTCTCACTGTCTTGCCCAGGCTGGTTTACAGTGGCTATTCACAGGTGCGGACCCACTACTGATCAGCACGGGGGTTTTGACCTGCTCCGTTTCCGACCTAGGCCGATTCAACCCGCCTTAGACAACCTGGTTATTCTGTGTTTATCTTTGAGAATGCCTCTCCACACCCTGACCACCACCTTCCAAGTGTGCTCTTTCAGCACAGCTTGAGGGATACAATGATCATCTCTTTCAAAACAGCTTGAGGGATACAATGATTATTGTGTTGGTTTTCATCAGGCTGCATGTTACCTTTTTAATATAGAGCAGAGTGCATGTATTCTGCTGTATGTGTGTTAGGTGTTCATGACCACCAATGCAATCTTAGACATGGCTCTGAGTTTGATTCTGTACAACATATGAACACATTTTGTTCCTGTTACCCTATAGTTGGTTTATTGACCTGCCTTTGAAACTGCTGCCCTGGGAAAGGTATCTTTCTTGGCTGCATGTATTATTAAATTGCTATTCTTGCAGGGATGGCAATTCACCAAAATGCCAGGGGTAGAGAAAGTGACATCACACATCTGATGACATCAAAGGAGGTGGTCAGTAGAATCCAATACTAGTTAATGCTTCATATGCATGACGTAGTCACCATATAATGTTCAGTGTCACATGGCTATTTTTTGTTTCATAGGCCACATTCAGCCTTAAATGTCCCACAAAGGCCAGTTAATGCCCCATGTGCATAGTACAGTCCCCATATGCGATGTGAAACATCACCTTTGCAAGTGATGTCACCCTACTGCTTCAAGTATCCAGGAAATTACATTTGTTGGGGTGCACATACACCGTCCCATCAGGGAAAAAGGAACATTTTGAGAAAACCCTATTAGAACCAACTATCAAAGGGATCAGATGGAGGAACGCACAGCAGAAGGAGCTTCTATTGTTTTTAGTTAGGTCTGACACACAATAGATACTCACATATAACTACACAGAAAAAGAAAAACATGTATTACTGTTGCAGTTGCAGAGGTTGTAGATGGGGCAATATTATAGGTCCTCTGTTTAGTTGTATTCAAAGCAATAGTCCAAAATATGTTGTGTGGGAAGAGTGGGGACAGGTGGAAGATGTAGTCTGAAAGATGCTGTGGTAGAAGCAAGGTTAGTATATTAACATGGCAGAAGGGTCACCATATTGTAAGTTGAGTCCCAGAACATTATACACCGAATAAAACACAGGCCTCGATGTGGAGCAGTGGCTCTGTGTGGTTAGCTTTAAAAATAAATCACCTGGAGAGAAGCCAAGGTCAGAGGCACCACAGGTGCACATATACATGCTAAATGTAACTAGCTGCTGGGCGGTATGTGGTGGGAATGGAATGTGAGCTGGTATGAATGAGCCCTTTGAAGGATGAATTCATGAGAACAGGGCATACGGTTTTCTGACGTTAAGGGGCCAATCAGAGATTTAAGAGCACTACTGACTAGAGCACTTTGTGAGGCCATATCTCAATGAAGAAGCCAATTCATTTAAAAAGGAGCACAATCTATGCGTTTTCATATGACCTTATCAACCAGCCCATGCACCATAGAAATTATGCTTCTATGTCAAGCTCTGTTCAGCTATTCTGTTCAGAATATTGTATTGGTAGGATCCACAGTAGATATTTACCCAAATATGTCAATCCACACAGTGGGATTCAGTGGGATTCAGTGTGTGAAGTGCATTCATGTCAAGGACCGGTCCCCCATTATCACCCCCTCCCTCTCCAAATTCCAGTCCACCATTACCCCAGCATACCACTTCCTTGTCGACGTTGCAGTTTCCCATTACGCCACCTGCCTCTTCTTCATCCCAGTTGCCAATTACCAGCTGCTTTCTTCTTCCTCATCCCACTCCCCCATTATCCCTGCATCCCTCTTCATTGTTCCACTCCCCCATGGTCCCAACCTTCCTCCTTCTCTATACAGCCCCACATCTTCGTGCCAGTTCCCTTTAACCCCTGCTTCAATCTTCCTCATCCCAGTCCCCTATTACCCCAGCTTCCCTCTTCCTCTATATAATCCTCCATTAACCTGGCCTGGATCTACATTGCCCAGCCACACGTTTCATCAACCCTGCTCTCCCTTACCCTGCCTCATTTTCCAGTCCCACATCACACTTAGCACACCATACCTTATCCCATTACCTATTTCTCACTCTTGCTCTACCCAGTGCCACGTTGCCCCACTTCCTCCCAATCCCCCATTACTACTGTCACACATTTCCGTGTCACAGTGCCTTATTATTCCAACTCATTCTTCTTGATTCCAGTCTCCCATCACATCCCTCACTCATCCTTGTCCCAGTTCCCCATCACCACTGTCTCACTATTCCTTGTGCAAATCAAAAGAAGTGATGGCTGGAAGATTTGGAATTAATCCTAACCTCTGGCCTTGCTCTGGGCAACCCTCCAGACCATCGTTCTTCACCTGCCAGCCATTACAAAAGGGGACAGACAATATGAAAATCAGGTTTGGTCCCACCCCTAAAGGGGCAGTCCAGTACAAACTGCTTCATCACATCCCTTCTGCACAAGACAACAAGTATCCTCAAACATGTTTCATACTTCTTGGGCTTCATCAGTGAGAAGTAGCTTGGGTCTCTAGCCCCAGTAGACATAGGACCCACGTCAGGGCATACCCGTCCCACTTGGGGTGACTTACGCAAAACAAAAGAGGTGATGGCTGGAAGGTATGGAATTATTCCTAACCTGTGGCATTGCTCAGACCATCGATCTTCACCTGTCAAGCCATTACAAAAGGGGAAAGAGCATGTGCAAATCAGGCTTGGTTCTACCCCAAAAGAGGCAGGCCAGCCCAAACTGTTTGGTTATATCCCTTCTGAACAAGACCACAAGCATCCCAAAACACGTTACGGCCTTCTTGGGCCTTATCAGTGAGGAATAGCTTGGTTCTAGGCCCAACAGGCATCTGACCCACGTCTAGGCACACCCATCCCACTCGGGGTGACTTACGCAAAACAAGAGGTGAAAGGTTGGGAATTAAACCTAACCTCTGGCATTCTTCTGAGTAACCCTCCAGACCATCGTTCTTCACCTGCCAAGCCATTACAAAAGGGGAAAGACCATATGCAAATCAGGCTTGTTTCCACCCCTAAAGGGGCAGTCCAGCTTGAACTTCTTGGTCACATCCCTTCTGCACAAGACCACAAGCATCTCTAAACATGTTTTGGCCTTCTTGGGCCTCATCAGTGAGGAGAAGCTTGGGTCTCTAGGCACAGCAGGTACGGGACCCACGTCTAGGCATATCCGTCCCACTCGGGGTGACTTACACAAAAGAAAAGAGATCATATCTGGAAGGTTTGCAATTAGTCATAACCTCTGTCATTGCTCTGGCAACCTTCCAGCGCATCGTTCTTCACCTGCCAACCCATTACAAAAGGGGAAAGAACAAATGCAATATCAGGCTTGTTCCCCATCCCTAAAAAGGCAGTCAAGCCCAAACTGCTTGTTAACATCCCTTCTGCATGAGACAAGCATCCCAAAACATTTTTCAGCCTTCTTGGGCCTCATCAGTGAGGAGTAGCTTGAGTCTCTAGGCCCAGCATGCACGGGACCCATGTCTAGGTAGGCATACCCTTCCCACTCAGGGTGACCTACGCAAAACAAAAGAGGTGATGGCTGGAAGGTTTGGAATTCATACTAACCTCTGGGAGTGCTCTGGACAACCCTCCAGACCATTGTCTTTCACCTATCAAGCTATTACATATGCAAATCAGGATTGGTCCCACCCCATAAGGGGCAGTCCAGCCCGAACTGCGTGGTCACATCCCTTCTGCACGAGACCAGAAGTATCTGTAAACATGTTTTGGCCTTCTTGGGCATCATCAGTGAGGAGTAGCTTGGTTCTCTTGCCCAGCATGCATGGGACCCATGTCTGGGCATACCCATCCGACTCAGGGTTACTTACGCAAAACAAAAGAGGTGATGGCTGGGAGGTTCAGAATTATTCCTAACCTGTGGCATTGCTCTTGCAACCCTTCAGACCATCGTTCTTCACCTGCCATTCCATTACAAAAGGGGAAAGACCATGTGCAAATCAAGCGTGGTCACACTCTTCAAGCGGCAATCCAGTCCAAACTGCTTGGTCACATCCCTTCTGCACCAGACCACAAGCATCCCCAAACATGTTTTGGCCTTCTTGGGCCTCATCGGTGAGGAGTAGCTTGGGTCTCTAGGCCCAAAAGGCACAGAACCCACGTCTGGGCATACCCATCTCACTCGAGGTGACGTATGCAAAACTAAAGAGGTGATGGCTCGAAGGT
Organism: Ambystoma mexicanum; assembly: GCF_040938575.1. Lineage (NCBI taxonomy): Eukaryota > Metazoa > Chordata > Amphibia > Caudata > Ambystomatidae > Ambystoma > Ambystoma mexicanum. Next base: position 1,109,954,308 of record NC_090924.1, on the reverse strand, counting down.
TTTGAATTAATCATAACCTCTGGCATTGCTCAGGGCAACCCTCCAGACCATCGTTCTTCACCTGCCAAGACATTACACAAGGGGAAAAAGCATATGCAAATTAGGCCAAAACGGCAGGATGTATTTGCTTCAAATTTGTTTCAGAAGTGGCACAAAGTGGTACCTTTTGTTGCTCTGGTTTAAAAACAAAATGTAATTTAAACTTGGCAATGAGCTAGGCACCCTCGTTGCTAAAATCTTCAACATATCTCCCTTGACACACTGCTTGAAGGCAGAGATTTTTAAAAAGCCAATGTGCAGCACCATCTTGGATTTTCCTATTTGAAAACAAAGACCCATCTGCAAAAGAAGCAATTGCAGACACGGTGTATTCTTTTTTTAAACTAAGAATACGTTTTTGGATGCGAGAGATTTGGCAGTCAGCTGACTCTTTCATAGAGCAGCAACAATACAAGTGCACTAATGTGTTCTGCTGACGTGTAGAGTGTATTTGTGAGGCCATATATCAATGAACAAGCCACTTTATATTAAAAGTGTACACAATCTCTACGTTTTCATATGCCCTTATAAACTAGCCCATGCAACATAGATATTACGCTTCTATTTCAAGCTCTTTTCAGTTATTATGTTCATAATATTGTATTGGTAGGATCCACAGTAGATATTTGCCCAAATATGTCACTCCAGGCAGTGGGATTCAGTGGGTGAAATGCATTCTACATAAATGTGAAGGACAGGTCACCAATTATCACCCCTCCCTCTCCTCATTCCATTCCCCCATTTCCCCAGCATCCCTCTTCCTTGTCCTCGTTGCAGTTCAGCATTACACCACCTGCTTTTTCTTCGTCCCAGTTGCCCTTTACCTCTGCTTTTATCTTCCTCACCCCAGTCCCCCATTATCCCTGCATCCCTCCTCATATTCCGCTCCCCCATGGCAACAACCTCACTCATTCTCCTCACAGTTCCACATCTTTGTTCCGGTTCCCTTTTACCTCTGCTTCAATCTTACTCATCCCGGTCCCCTATTACCTCATCTTCCCTCTTCCTCTATATAATACCACATTAACCTGGCCTATATCTCCATTACCCAGCCACACATTTTGTCATCCCTGACCTCCCTTACCCTGCCTCATTTTCCAGTCCCACTTTACGCTCACCACACCATACCTCATCCCATTACCTATGCCTCACTCTTCCTCTTCCCAGTGCCACATTGCCCCACTTCATCCCAATACTCCATTGCCACTGTTGCACATTTGCTTGTCGCAGTCCCCCATTATTCCATCTCATTTTTCTCCATTCCAGTCCCCCATCACATCCCTCACTCATCCTTTTCCCAGTACCCCATCCCCACTCTCTCACTATTCCTTGTCCCAGTGCCCCATTACCCACAACTCACTCTTCCTCAACCCAGTCACATATTACTCTTTCTTTGCTATTCCTATTTCGAATCTCCCATGACCCCTCCTCACTCTTCCTCATCCCATTCCAAGATTATCCTGGCCTCACTCTTCCTCATCGTAGTCCCCACATACTCCCACCTTACTCTTCTTCATTTCAATCCCTGTTATCCCATATCTTTCTCCGTCAACCCATTCTGCCATTATAGCACCTCACACTTTCTCGTCCATGACCCCCTTACTCGAGCTTCACTCTTCCTTATCCCAGTCAATGTTTAACCTTCCTCACTCTGCTTCATTTCAGTCTGGCGTACCCTGTCTCACTTTTCTTCATCCTTGTCTACCTTTGGCCACACCTCACTCTACCTCTTCCCGTTCTCCATTTTCCCCTTACTCTTCCTTGTATCAGCCCACCATTACCATTGCCCCACCCTGCCTTGTCACAGTCCACCATTAGCATTGCCTCTCTTTCCTCATCCAAGTCCCCATTATCCCAGCTCCCTATTTCCGGTCATAGTCCCTCATTACCCCATGTGACGAATTGGATTCTGCCTCACAGGAGCAAAAAGATGAGTAAGGGTAAAATGGCACACTCGGCCCTCACATTTCTACAAATGAAAACACAATGCAATCATGAAGGTAAAATAGGGGAAATGTACAGCTATACCTCCTTCGCCTTTTGTGGTAACACAGGCCGAGGGAAGACTATACTCTCAAATTGGGTGTGAAGGTGAACCATTAGTGACCCACGCAAGAAAGTATTACAGTCCAAAATAAAGGGAAAGCCCAATCAAGGTTTCTATAATAATATAAACCCTTTAATTAAACACACCATCTGCATGTAGAACGAAAGATTACTTTACAAAAACCCAACCCCAAAGGAAAGAACATAAGAGATGCAACAGACTGTACAAAGACTGTACAAAGTAGCACTGTGGGTGTAGTTCCAGGGTCATAGGTAAGGTACTTCCATAAAAAGGATATTTGGTTGAAAACGTGAGCGATCATGACCTAATCAGTTTCTATAGTTGCAGTGGACATTGGGGGAAGTACAGTGTTACAGTACCTGGATTAAGTTTTTGGTGGGCTTACGTATCAGACCTGGTATTGAATGATATCCAGCTCAGCTCGGACACCTAGGATTGTGTAGGCCCTGGCAGCAAGTGGGCATTGAGGAGGGTTGAATGCAGGGACTATGTGTGGTCGAATGACGGCTTGTCAATGAGGCAGGTTGGGGCAGCCCCAATAACGCTTCACTGTCGGCCAGGTCAAGTTGGACTTTGGACACTGGGAGAGGTTGGCGAGTGATGCTCCTGTGTTTTGAGGTGTCTGGCAACAGTCAATGAAGTGGTGATCGAGGGTGCATCACTGTGCAGTCAACGAGGCAGCGGTTCTCGGGCTAGCTGGGTAGAGCCGTGGTTGTAAGCCCGAGTAGAGTCGGAGTCAACGAGTGACATTTCAGAGATTTGGTTTGGGTTCTGGCATTGAGCAGGCGCATCAGGCCTAGCAGGACACACTCTTCCTCTATATAATACCACATTAACCTGGCCTATATCTCCATTACCCAGCCACACATTTTGTCATCCCTGCCCTCCCTTACCCTGCCTCATTTTCCAGTCCCACTTTACGCTCACCACACCATACCTTATTCTTTGCTAGGACACAATGTCAAGCTGGTTTAGGTGCAAATGTTTGGCTGGTTGGAGGCATGCAAACACCAGCACAAGTTCCCTGTTGTTATGAATGCGTAGAAAACATAGTGACCAGTTCGGTAGAACAGGGAGTTTTGGCTGGTCTGGCCCTCCGGCTGCTGTGAGGCCTTCACAAAGGACTTGAGGACAGGACGCTCCAATTCAGGGTCTGCTCTTCTGGCACAGGAGATCCGTTGCAGGGTGGTTGGTCAGGGTCCAGAGCACTGGTCACTTCCAATGTTTCCTGAGAGTGGTTAGGGGACAGTTCTTCCTTCTGTCTTGGACAGATCCTTGTTCTCCTCCAGTGGTGGATTTGGACAGTGCAACTGTAACGAAAGGAAGTCCAGGTGAAAATATTCAGAACATCTTTTTTGCCTTATAAGAACTTTGTGGAAGTGATGGAATTATTGCAAAGGGGTTTGGGACTCCTTCTTTTCAAGGCACAAGTCCTCAGGTGATTGGTCTAAAGCTAGCCTGCTTTAGGGGACCAATCCCTGCTCCTGGCAGGAGTGGAGATTGACCAATTGATCTTGCTCCCAAAGTGCTTTGTTCCAGAGGAAGTGGAGGAGACAGGAAAGGGAACGAGAGCAAGTGAGAAACAAGATGGGGGGGAGGAGCTTTTTCCAGTGTACAGAGCAATACTGCCTACCCTACTCCTATCCCCTTCTTACTGTTGACCACAAAGACATTTGGATATGCAGCACCCTAGGGTGAGGCTACTTCTACAGAATGGGCGTGCTCCTTCCATACCTGGGCCTAGGAAAGCTGCCTGCTGTTTCACTGTCTATGGGTGAGGGAATTACCGGTCCTCACAAAGAGAATCAAAGAGAGGCTGGGTCCTCAGGGTTTCTGTGTGCCGTGTGGCAGCATCAGCCCATCGGACCTAAATAAATATTCCCTTCAATAGTAGAGCTGGATCACAGGCAATATCAAGTGGGACTTGTCGGCCATGACCATAAGTATTGCCATGTACTATGCCTAAACTCAGGCATAGCTTATTCTTCGAGATTACCCTGGCACCAGCATGGGCTACTCATGATCATCGAAGTTTGGGTACTGGGAACATATCTTAAATGTCGCCCCTGTACTGCAGTGAATTTGCTGTCGCTGTGGCAGCAAAGTGGGTATCTTGTGATCTTTGAACCTGCTCTCTGCCAGGAGCAGAGCTGGTGCTGTGGATCAGGCTACTGATGCAGCAGGGCATATGTACACTATGCTTTTGGACTTTGCACCCTTGCTTGATGGCAATTCCTCACACCCCACCTCCATATGTATCGTCACTGTTATGGGCCTTAGGGCGTGCCGGGGCCTCACTCGCACACACACACACGCATGCATGCAGACACACAGAGAGAGGACGTTGGAGACGTGTGTCTGCTCCGGTCGCCGGCGCGAACTGCCGGCGCACCGCCTTTAAGATGATCTGCGCATGCGCGAGCCTCGATGCGGCTCGCGCATGCGTACACAATCAGAATTGCTACGCAACATCCCTCCTTTTCCCCCCAAAACAAAATCAACATTATCAAACATGGGGACCAACAGGGTCCATCATAACTTTCACGATACCTCTGCCTTAATTACGAGGTAGGGTCCATGATGAAGTCTTTGAACCTCAGCATTGGCTTGCGCCCCGCCCGGCTCGGGTACCTGCGTGCTCCGGCGTCGGGGTCCTCGGGTGCCGCCGGAGCTTCTGGCTGCCCATCGTCTTCCACCGGCACTCCCGTACTCAGGTCGGGAGCATCTCTGATGGCTGCTCCAGGGGTTGCAGTTTCTATGCGCTTGAAGAACGAAACATTTCTTGCATTGGCGACCGTGACCATCGACCCTTTGATGTGGGTCACGCCCAATGGTTGTGGTTCATATGGCAGTGATAGCTTCCCCTCCGGCTTCCTGTTGCGCACCACTTTGTTGAGCGTTCGCATAAATCGCTCCACCTCGCCATTTGCTCTCAGCCATAGTGTGGTTATTTTACGATGCTTTATCCCCCTGTCCTCACAGTATTGAGGAAAACGTTGGCCCTGAAACGGTGACCCATTGTCCGAGCAAATTTCGAGAGGGAATCCATGTGTGGCGAATATTTTGTCCATGGCCAAAATGGTGTGGTCGCTGGATGTGGATTCGACCAATTCCACTTCTGGGTATCATGACCACTGGTCTGTCACCACCAGAAAGTATAAACCTCGGCCCGTGGACCTGAAGTCCGCGTGCACTGTCCCCCATGGGCGGTCACTCCTCTCCATGGTCTGAATGGGTGGCGCCTTCTCCACAGGGCTTGCGGCTTGACATGGGATGCAGGCCTTCACAAATTTCTCCACCCTTCCTTCCAGATCTGGAAACCAAACTTTCAACCTGAGACGAGCTTTCATCTTGGCCATTCCTTGATGTCCCTTGTGGGCTAGCTGTAGGACTTTCTCAACTAACACCCCTGGTATTACGATCTGGTGCCCTCTTAGCAGTATCCCATCCTCGTCGCCAGTGTTATGGGCCTTAGGGCGTGCCGGGGCCTCACTCGCACACACACACACGCATGTATGCAGGCACACAGAGAGAGGACGCCGGAGACGTGTGTCTGCTCCAGTCGCCGGCGCGAACTGCCGGCGCACCGCCTTCAATATTATCTGCGCATGCGCGAGCCTCAATGCGGCTCGCGCATGCGTACACAATCAGAATTGCTACGCAACAGTCACAGTCCCCCATTTCCCCTCCTCCATCGTCATTGTCACAATCCCCCATTAAAACACACCTCCCACTTCCTTGTCATTGTTACCCATCACCCCACACCTCTGCATCACATTCACAATCATTCCCATTTCCTTCATCTACTGCATCCAATCTGAGTCCCCAACATTATCCCTCCTCCCACAACCCAGTGAAAGTCTTCCAATGTGTGCACCTCATGCATCTGTGTCACAGACCCCTGCAGTCCCCCATCACAGTCCACCCATGTCCTGTCACAGTCCCTGATGTGCACCTAATCACAGTCTCTCAAACTCATTCCTGTCGCAGTCCCACACATGTATCTCTTGTCACATTACCGTGTGCATGACCCTTATAGTTCCATGTGCACATCAGCTGCCATAGCACCTCATGTGCATCCCCTGTCACAGCTCCTCGTGCACATTCCCATCACAGTCCCTCGTGTTCATCACCTGTAACAGTCCCTCTTGTGCATACCCATCATAGTCCCTCACATGCTTTCCTGTCACTGTCCCTGCATGCTTCCCATCATATTCCCTCACATGCATCCCAGGCTGTCACAGTCCCTTGCGTAGCACCCTTGATACAGTCCTTGGCGCGCATAAACTGGATCAGTCCCTTGCATACAACCCCCATCACAGTCCCTCACACGCAATGCAATTGCCCATGCTGTTATTGTGTCTTGTATTAGGAACTCTGCATTGCTGCTAGGCAGATCTGTGCCAGTCACATTAGGTATGGAGTAGTTTGCACAATGTTCAGCGTCGTACACCAATAATATGAATCCTCCGGGTTAGTGCGTGAGGCATACTGTTGGTGTGCACACAATACAGTATGTTTCCCATCTATTTGCAAAGGAAACGTGGATTTTCAGCAGTACTGTACCCTTTAAGTACTACAAGGCATCCCTGATATTTTCTCATTAACATTTAACAGCATTGGTGTGAAATATGTTGGCAACCCACCTCTTACAGCCGTACTTAGACGGGATGGTAGCTACTCACGCTCTCCAGCAGTGTGCATTATATGTATTCCGGACGGCACACACGGACTGATTCTTGATGGTCATCCAATCCGTGCCATTGCTAAGAATATTTCCAACTCCATCCAGCAACGTTTAAGAATATAATTGCACACAGCCACACAATACACACAAACATCTTCTTACTCAACACACGGGCTTTTCTCTGTAAAAGTGAGAGCTGGTGCTTGTAAACACGATTTGCCTTCCACCGAAGCATTTGCATATAACATACTTTATTTAAAGATATAAGGTGCATCACGTTTTCTATTTCATGGACACATGATTATTTTAATGTCGTGCTAATTTTATAATGCACAGACCAGACATTGCTTACTGCACTTGGCGGAAGCAGACCATGAATATGTTAATAAACTAGTAAATCTCATTCTCATATTAATTATTTGTAGGGTTCACCTTTCTGATATTTAAAGGAAATGGGCTATGGTTTACAGCTATTATGAGTGGGCAGCACATGCCACATTAGCTTCTTCGCCGACAAAGAAAATATCAATTTCCGGGCAATGCTTTTAACACCTGTGCATGCAAGCAGGGACATGTGAACATTACATGCCTTCTAGAAAATAGCAAGGAAGGTTCTTCACACCAGACATGTTCACACCAGACATGGGGCCCCGTTACGAGGAAAAAGTGGCGGTAATTCCGTTCCCTCCATTTTTCCCACACCACCAAATTAACCCTTTTAGCGGAATTACCACCGCTGGAATAATCAGTGGTAATTCCACCGTTTTCTGGAGGTAAAGTGAAGGTTGTACCTCCAGTATGATGCTGGAGGTGAATCCTCCACTTTCCCTCCCAAAAATCGGCAAGATTACCACTGATTATTCCACCAGTGGTAATTCTGCCAATAATCCCCAATGGAGTCCTATGCACTCCAGAAAATGGGGATTTACACCACCTACCACCTACCACCACTTGTAATCCCGTGGTACAGGACCAAGTGGCGGTAACTGTAAATCCGTTTGGTGACATTTCAGAGGATTTACCTCTGCAATACCTCCAAACTCGTAATGTGGCCCATGCTGCGGTATTTTGATTTCTGTATAAAGTCTAGAAGATCTGTACCTTATGAAGAGCAATGCCATGCATCGCATTTAATAAGCGTCTTTTCTGAAAAGTACTTTTGTGGGTTTGATGCTTAAGTGGTCATAAAATATGAAAATAAATGGTGGTGATGAACGCATAGCACAATTTTATTCTTGAGGCACTTTTTAAAGTATTGAATGTGAGGTGATGTCCAACTGGCAGAAATGGATTCTTGCCAGAAGCAATATTAACCAGTCCTGGTTTTGCAAGCAACAATAACCAATATATGAGATAGGTGGAATAATTGAATGCATTTTATCCATTGCGGTTACTCATTTCCACATCATGGGATTTTGGCCCAACTGTGCCATTGTAGAAGGAGACTGTCGTGTATGGGTTCACAAGATACACAGGTAACACGCAGTGAAGACGCTGGAGCCGGTAGGTACTGTATCGTGTTAAGGGGTATATAGTTAGAAGGAGCGAGAGAGGGCAGGTAATGTCATCTTTCTAGTTGTGTCCAACTGACATTCCTGGAACTCTCATGGAACCCAGGGCTCCACCACTTCTGTACATTCCAGCTTGCATTGTTATATGTAATGAAGCACAACTCTACAGAGACCCGCCGTGTTCAAATCAATATTGTTACTGCCGCTTATGGGAACATTCCAGTCTGAGCTGCCACACCAGGCACTCTCTGCACGTAAACGCAATCAACCGCAGCTATGTCTCAGCTCAGTTGGAGTCCAGAAGTCAGAAAAACTGTGCTACCATCTCGCAGTTTTAGCTAAAGATCGATGCCCTGACAAACCCTCTCTCACTTACAGGGACACACTTTAACAAAACTGTGATTGGGTGAACGTTTTGAATCCATTTTAGCGGAAATATGTTTGGGGTTTGTCCTGTTTCAGTGCACATGTGATAAGGCCTGGCAGTCAAGGCTTGACTGCTCGCTTTGGTGGTAATAACAATATTCATGTTCATCTGGCTTGTCCTCCTAAGCAGAAGTGCAGATGGGCGAAAACAATGGTGTGGAACATTGGCTTGAGCAATGCCTGTGGGCCAGTGTGTTCCTCTACACTGGCAATATTTGAATTCACAAAATAAATGATATTTACTTTGGTGTTAGTGAATGACTGAGTGATTGAATGAGTTAGTTTGTCATTGCCAATTATCCACCATGCCACACATGCAATAACATTGCATATATATACATTTCATAATGCTTTATTAAATCATTCCAAAAATCGACCATCATTACCAAATCTGTGTTTTGCAGTGGTATACCAATAATAACAGACAGTAGCAAGAACATATTTTCGCAGTTGCAGGAAAGCCTTTTTTTTTATTTTGAGTGAGTGTTCCTAATGCACAGCTTGCCATTAAATTGCAATTGCTTGATAAAGGTGCCATCATCTTTTGCTAATTCATAAAAAAAATCCTTGTTAGAGAGAATTCTCATTCTGTGGCTAATTTCCCTTACCAGCTGTGCTGGATTTGAAGGGTTTCTTTCCTTCTCCTGCTCTGAGTGTGACTCTTTTTCCTGCTCTTAGGCATATTTGCTATGGGTGGTCTAGGCTATTTTTTTGTGTGTTTAATGTCTATGGGGTTTATCTCACCCCCATACGAACCATCTTTATCCACATGTGTTACACAGCACCCTCCGTGCAGTGACACAGGGGTGTCATAGCGACCCCCAAACATAGACTCCATACCCTGGGACTGACTACTGTCTCCCAGGGCATGTAAAGTCCCCATTGACATTACTAGTCAATCTTTATGAACAAAACCAGTACAACCCATTTTACTATGGAGTTACTGGCAAGGGTTAATAGTTTTTCCCTTATGTTCTTTTTCGAGAGGGTACCGTACAGTCCCTCCCTCAAAAGTTTCTGGCTGGTGGCAGTGGTTACTACCAAAAATATTCGACCGCAGATATTTCCCTATTGGATTTTCCCATTGTTTGAGGCTACCACATTTACTGACAGCCTCTAACATACCGCCAGTTTATTTTCATATTACCTTTACACCGGTAGGTTTTATTTGCCAGAACTTTTATATACATTCTTTCTTGTGTCTTTCTCTAAACTCCTAACCCAGGTCAGGGATCCTTTGTTCGTCCTTTTGGCGGGCTTCTGCCAAGAAGCCCTCCTTTCGGCGCCACTGAGTCTGGGGTGGATCCATTGTGTGCGAGGGGGAGTAGGACCGCTGGACAGGGTTGCTCAGCAACCCATGTCGCCCTCTGCCCTGATAGGCGGGAGGGCCTTACGCCAGGATGACCACTCCACTGCATGAGTGACAGCTAGGCTGTATGAATGGGGATCTTTTTGCATAAAAGCAGGGTCCTGAGGACTGGAAGAGCAAGATGTCGCCACTGGAGCTAAGAAGCCAAAGAGGAGAGAAGCCAAAGACATCTGCAACAACTGAACCGCCGGTGAAGCCCTGCTGCACCGTCTCACCACTTTTCTCCACACGACGAGAGAAGATCTTCATCTGCAAGAGCCTTCTTCCCTTGAGCTGGTGGGGCCAACAAGTTTGCCAATTGCCTTCCTGGACCTGCCTTGGTCAAATCGCCAGTACCCTGTACTCGGAGACCGGATAGCCAGGCACCCGTCCTCTCGGACCGTGATTTAAAGGAGCATACCTTTTATTCATTGGGCAGCACCACGGCTGGTTTCATCCCTGGGCAGTGCAGTAACTAGAACCTTCCTCCACGACGAGAGCCTCTCTTCCTCTGATGGATCTCCCGAACTGCAGGAACTGCCAGGAACACCCGCCACCGCAGGAGCCTCTTATTAATTTTAAGGTACCACACTTTTTCGTTGGTAGCCCTAAAGGTGTTTTAAATCCTTTACCTACCTACCTGTTGGGTTGGCCATCCCTATCTTCTAACATTGTCTTTCACCTTCTGCATCCAACTTTTCAAATCGTTTAACAAAGACTTGACTGCAGCTACAAGAACATTTTACTCCTGGGCCCTTTGCCCTGTACCACTGACTCTGGCACAGGCCTATTGACTCTGGCTGAATTTGTTAGAACTGCCTTCTCTAGATTGCATCCCAATTAGAAATGTGTTGGTGCACCCACTTCTTATAACCACCGTCTTCTTCCCACTTTTAGTACTTGTGAAGTTCCATTGTGCTCGGTTTTCATTTAAGTATTTTACAAACTAAAGTGCTGCCTTGCCTAAACTTGTTCACAAACTTATGGGAAGTGTTGTCAGGGTATGCAAGAAGATATTTCTGTATAACTTGTGTTTTCCCTCCCTTGTGAGGAATTGATAGAGTGCCATTTGTGTATGGTTTCCACTGTGCCGTTGTGCTCAGTGTTCACTCTTGCTCAAACTTGTCTACAATTTAACTAGAGAGTTGTGTATACTTTTCTTGACTGATTTTAACTTGCTTTTATAACTGTGATTAATATGTTGAACTGGACGTGTGTAATAAATATATATATATTATTTGTAATACAAAGCATTGGTCAGTGTTTCCTTGTACCCTAGTATTGTAGTCCTATTGTGTACACCCTGAATACTGCTCATCTCCCTCTTGAGATAAGTCTGACTGCTTAGCCACAGCTACCAACTACATCTTTGTGGTACAGACTGATACCAAAGGGGATTTATTGCTCATACCTGTAGTCTTAATCTTCTGTAGTGCTCCCAAAGGGAACTGCACAGGATTCTGCCTAACAATCCTCAAAAGCATCATTTTTCAAGATTTCCATTGGAGATTGTGGTGTTGTTATTCTTTAATGTCACTGTCACCCGATAACTCAATTGAAGAAAAGCTTAAACATTTGTATAAAGAAAAACAATAACCCTTGAACCAATTTGTCAATTTCTAGGACTTGTTCTATTATACAAGGTAAGAAACGTTTACAGGATGTATTATTGAGCATGATGTTCAGGTTATCTATTAATTATAATAACGTTACGTAAAATTCAGGGGTGAATCTGAATGTATACTGAAGCATGATTTTAAGCCAGTTTCTTTAGAGGGAATACTGTTGTACATCTCCCTTCATTCCATGCCATTCGTTATGGGAAACAGCAGGGAACTGTGTGAGAGAGTGGGTACCTTTCCTCTCAGCATGCCATGGATTGAGGCCACCTTGACATAGTTATAATACCACACACACATATAAGATCAAGGGGTTAAGTAATGACAGCAAGTTTAAACTCCCAATTCCCAAAAGAGGGTTCTCTGAGGTTATTTCCAAGGATTTTCTTAACATGATTCGAAATGTTGTATTTTACAGCTCAATTCCCAGAAGAAATTGTATTTAACTGCTTTTAAGGGGAGCGCATAGGTTTTCAAAATATACATCAGATGATAGGTCTGCATGAATCTGCAGACAATTAGGAATATAGTAGGCCATTGAATGCATTTAACCAGGTAAAAGACACAGATCAACCAAATGACCACTTCCATCGTCTTAGAGCATAAATTAGTGGAAACCTCAAAAATGATCTCATTGGAGTTTTACAACTGTACTTTGAAGAAATGTGTGTGATATGGGTACCTGCTGAAATTAATTGGTTAATAAGGGTATATGGCATTTTGTTGTGTGTGATCTGATGAGCAGCGTGAAGTACTGCAAGAAATCAAAGGGGGTTTACTTTATCATTCAATTTGTTTTTTTTTTTCTTTTTGTAATATAAGATTTCTAGACAGAGTGTGTGCAGCCTTTCATACCAAATGCACCTATTGCAGTGTGAACGACTCGAACTGTCACATTTACCAGAAACACGTGTCACATGCAAAGGAGTGAAAATCATTGCAACGTAGTGAGTATATGCACAATGTTTGAGAAGATACATGCTAATATTTCCCAATGGAACTGAATGCATTGTATCAATTGAGTTGGCAGAATTCAAGTATATGCATGTTTAGTTTTTATTGGTGCAGAACAGAAAATGCATGCATTGCAATTCCTGACTATGAAAATGAATACGGCTGCTAATGATGGATATGCAGAAAATACACAATTCACATTTCACACCCAGGAACATTTCTACATGCATCCTCCTGTTTTGGAAAATAAATGTCAAATAAATGCCAAAACAGAGCTCTCACTTCATGTTCTACAAATCCTTTTGGGACGAATTGGATACTGCTCTGCTCTGCAGGAGTACAAGGATGCAAACTCCAACCAAGCTGGTACCGGATCGGCAAACTTATAATGAGGCCCAAAGTTTCAAGTTATTCAGACAACACGGAGATGAGAAACAGAGCATTGAACAACAATAAAGAGCCACATCTACAACCAAAAAAACAAAAACTGCATCTTAATCTTCCAATAACTTTATTTTATGTGAAGGGAGAATGTAAACACTACAAAAAACATTGATGATGGCACTCTCTTTTGGAACAAGTTCACTCAAAATTTAGAGGAAAACAGACTATTTTCTTCCAGATTCGCGATTCACATGTACAGAAATTCTGCAAATGGATTGGCCTAAGGGCACTGTATTAAATTCGAGGGGTTCATAGATGCTTAGAACACGTATCACATATGTATGTATACTTTTTACATTGATTTGGAGACAGTGAACAGTTTGTCTGTTAACTTTGCTCATTGGCACTATTTCTTATCAAAACCTTTTCCCTTTGTGTTTTCCCTTTGTTGTACCTTGCTTTCTGTCTGTTTGTTTTATATTCCTTTTTTTGTTATTTTAATTCCTTTTGTAAGGATGCTGTGATATTATTTCATTTTAATGTTTCTCTTTTTTGTGGATTTATTTCTGGAGATGGCGGCCCAACATCCTGAGGCACCCTCCAGCGAAGAAGAGAGAGGCCTCATTACTGTCCCTGAAGACCAGAAGATGTTGTGTTGGTAGAACAGCCAGCTCCACCCAAGAAGTACCACCACAGGAGATACACACAGTGCCTAAAGACACTCCACTATCAGGCATTGAGAACGGAAAGAGTACATTATGTGGTTGAGTTCCGAAGGAGAGAATTCTCCACAGTTACTGCAACCAACTCATTCATTAACACTGTGTTGGATTGTTTCAGGAGCAGGTTGTGGCAACAGGCAATACGCTTTGATTGAAATGCACTGCAACTCACCACCAGAACAGCAACACCACAAGAGTAATGTATTTATTTGTTTATAACGCGCCAGAGCCCGCAAGCATCAGGGCACACACAGACACACAAGACAACAAGAAGAGAGTACAGGACAATGCTTAATGATACAAGAAGCATGCCCTTCATCACCAGTTGTGTCATCTGTTGGATCTGTCCCATCAAAATTTTCTGGGGCCAATGAAAGAAGTGTCACCTCTGCTGTCCCAGCGTTTGACACTCCACACCAAGGCAGGTCTCCAGTAGATGGCATGTTCACCTGCAGGAAGTACTATATGAAAATAGCACAAAATGCAACAACCTTTGAGGCATTTGAGGATGCCTGCAAGGAGCATGGGTGAAATTGCCAATAAATTTGATTTCTTTAAGATTTGTTTTTACGTGATAGTTCATAAAAAAGAAAAAATATGAAACTAGTAAAAAAATTGTCTACTTTCCATTCATCTTTCTAACATCTACTACCTCCCCCTCTGATCCCCACCTTAACCCTGCAAAGGTTCTTGTCAGAACCGCCCTGAAAATTCAAGAAAATATCAAAGCTGGGGGAGTTGGGTTTCATATTAAAAACCAGGGCACTGGACTAACCTTCTACTATTAATCACCTGCCATCCAAGTTAAAGGCCCAAATGAAAGAAGGGTTTCTTAATGTAGGCAGCAATACCGTTACCGGTGGTCAAAGCCCATCTCTGCAGATTACATCGCAAGGTCATATTGTTTTAATTGAGCACCCTTAGTACCATGAAGGTTCTAAGGGTGTTTAATTGGAAAAACAAATATATTTACATTGTGGCACACCTCGGCACCATGCCCTAGTCCCTGAAATACATTTCTCTGTTGGTAACAATTACATCATCAAAAGGGTAATGTACTTCAGAAGGTACAGCATAGCACAACACCAGAAATCAAGGTCACATATTTTGTTTCTAATTGACCACCATTAGCACCATGCAGCCTTAGCACCATGCAATTGCAAATGGTGTTTAATTGAAAGAAAAAACACACTTCCCTTGAGCCTTATTATGGTACCAAGCCTTACTTTCTCAAATCAATTTTCTCTATTGATGACAGTTACATCATCAACAAAAAAAACGGACTTCAAAAGTACAGCATGGCACAGCTGCACACTGCAAGGTTATGTATATATATTTTTAGGTTAACCTACCTTTGCACCACGCAGGTACTAAGGGTGTTTAATATGAAATAAAACACAAGGCTAATACTAGAAAATACAGCCCATGTCACAAGCATCCTGAGTGGCTAGTGGGCCATCCACGACCGTAATGAAAAAAAAAAGTACCTTTACTTCATGACACACCACTGCCTAATCCTCCGGAACTCTTTTTCATATAAATATAAACCCAACAAAGTAAAGTCCACAATATGGACTTCAAATATACAAATATACAGTTTGAATCGAGAATTAGAATTCTCGTACCAATACTCAAATATCTTTTACTTTCGGAAAATAAACTTCTTTTTTTTAAAGTTGTATACTCTTCATTACTCATGTCCTAGGATTCGAGAAATCATGATTAATAGTGTGAACTTATCTCCGTGCTCACTGCTTTTCCAAAGACTAACAATGATTCTCTACCTCCTTTACACCCCTCACATCCACCCTTCAAACATATCAAACATTAAACAATCCTAAAAGCAACTTTTCAAAATTCTGTACAAATCCCAACTTCGAGAACCGCTCCTTAAGTGAACACTAAATTGGGAAGCAGATTTTTTACATTTGTATACTCTTAGTTAGTTACAGCTGAAGATTGAGAATACATGCAAAAGACTGCAGATTTATCTCTGTGACTCCAGCCTCTTTCCTAAAAATGACAGCAATAATCTACCTTCTTTATACCCCTCACATCTGCCCATCAAACAAATCAAACATTAAACAAACCTAAAACTGACATTTTCAACTTCTATTCAAATCCTTACTTCCAGAACCGCTTGAAAGAGAACAATGAATTGAGAAACGTTCATTCATGTCACGTAAAAACCTCACCCAATCAAAACAAAACACAATGTAACCACTTCTCAGCCATAAATGTTTCTCAATGGTGCACTTTATATTCACCAAAAAGAGTTAAATCAAACAGTTCTCAATTTCAATAAACAAAAATGCAAGAAATTAAATTCCCTCTACTCATCCCTCCACACATTTTAAATTAATTTCGAAAGCATTAAAGAAAATATATATATAAAAAAAATGTACTTGAAATACTCATCTTCCCCTAACATGCAACCATACTCAATGTATTATAATTTACGAGTATTTACTCTTTCTTTCCATCCCCATCTCGGCAAAATGCTTGAAAAAAGGATAAATTCTATCCCCACACCCCAAACCTTGACCAATGATCATTCCTCACCATGCCTACATGCTCCTTGCCTGCAAAACTCCCTAATTAACTTCCTTTATATAATTTATGGCACTTTTCATCTCGATTCAGAACTTGATTCTCAAATCAATAGCATACTGGCTGCCTTTATAAAAACTAAAACAGCTTTCTAACAGCAATGCATCATGGGAGATATGACTACATTTTGACTACAGAGGCATGATGCTTTAGACAGAGTTATGTAGGTTAACTCCCCAGCGATCAGACCAAGAAAATACAACCCACTAGGGAAAAAGTCTAGCTGTACCCTTTTTTTCGAGAAAGACAAGAACTTTATTTTGTATACAAACTCAAAATGGCAACAATGGTATTATAAGTCTCCTGCCACAGAGCTCTCTCGTCCTCCGTACACAACTCAGTTTATAAACACAGAAATCATCACATATGATGCACTCGATATACAGTATTAACCCCCCACTCGAATTGGCTACCTCCTATTTACATACTAATGATTACATATAGCCCATTTCCCAATTGGTTTTGCTGTCTTCTTGCCGATCTTCACCACACGTGGGTAATGTCCTTGTTCATCTCGAAAAAACATTGCAAGTCAACTGGTTACATTCATCTGGCACCACCCTACCTTTAATCCTAATCATGTGATGTACACTTGGTTATCAACATGAACTCAGCAGTCAATTTCGAGGTCAGTCTGGTATTGGCTCATCCCACATACATTGGTGCCCCCATTGTGTCATCTCCACTGTAGGGGCATCATTCTTGTCATTCCCTGGCACAAATCATAGATCATGTTAATCTCTTATTTACCCTTTATCACTTCTTCTCCACAAGAGGAAACCTGGTATCCCACTAATCAATCCTGTTCACAAAGGATTTAGGACCCATTTCCCTTTACATCTGGTAGTTCAAATAGAATGACCATGATTCTGGAGAGCACTAGTGTCTTAAATCTTGGTTCATGTTTTGGCACTCCAGGACCTCTGCTTCACTTCCTAAGAATATGAACTTCATGCTAGGCCACAGCCCCTCGCCTTATCAGCTACACACATTCCTGCCTAATTATTCAAAGGCCTAGGTGTACGTGCGTGGTTCTCACCACACCTGGGAATTAAAATGTAATGGTCAGACAAAGGACGAGGCCTCGTTCTGTGTTTTCAACATGGCCTGCAAGGATTCAGGCCTACTCCGAAATACCACGCTACATTATGTTGTAATTACCATGTATATATCTATATTATTAATCTTATGTAATGTTATTGTAAAACTTCCTGGTTAGTTCCCCCTTATGTGATTCCCCACTCCCATAAGTTAATCCCACTGTGAAGTACCCCCTCACTCATACATTGTCCTACACCTATTCTCCATGTTTTGATATGTTCTTCACAATTTAAATTGTATGGGAGGGGTGACAATCTGCACATGCATCCCAACATTCCCCCCTTTAGTTAATCCTTCATCAATTAACGTTTCCCTTTCCCTCTCGCTTTATCCGCTTCATCCTTAGGCACCCAGGCACTACCCACGTGGCAGAAACTAACTCCATCCATTGCATATTTATCCGGGGTACACGTAAGGTATATTCAGTGCCCATCACCTGCTAAATCTACCCTGTGGTCCGTGTAATTCTCAGGATCTGGTGGAGGTGATGTCAATGTCCCTGGGGGGTGGATATATCGCTCTATTCTAACCATACATGGCTTATTTGGATCCTCAGCTTGAGCCAACCCATTCTTTGTGCCTGAGAGAAGCATTTCAGCCCCAATAGTAACTATCATTCTTATGCTGTTCAGGACACTCTTGGAAAAACATTGAAGGATCATGTGGCACTTGCAGAACAACACTAACAGGAGCACCATGAACAGGACCAATATCTTCACCAGTGCCCCAAATTAGTTTGGTGCCTAAGAAAACAATGTATCAAACCAATCTTCGGCTGCACACCTGCTTCACTCTCCATTCCAGTCTTTAACTTGTGCAAGGCCCCTATGATATGAGTCAAGGATCCATTGTAAACATCATTTGGGGGTTTGTACGTGCAACAGGACAACCCAATCTTTTTGCACATGCCCCCTTCCATCACCGATAGGAGATCTAAGATGTATCGGTTCTGAAGCACCACTAACCTGATCACCCTCAGCTCACTCTTGATAGCGTTGAGGCCTTGTTCGATATCACTCGCCAACTGAATCACTTCCAACCAAACAATTCAGTTTGAATCCATAGCCAATATTTGTCTGGAATTGCTTCGATCAACTCGGAGGATTCTTCTGACTAAGTGTTCCCTGACTAACCTATCAATAATTTCCTGAAGGTAAATGTTAACCAGGAGTGGGGCCAGGGCACACCTTTGTCTAACTCCTCTCTCTAGTTAAATGGACAAGATAAATCACCTCCAATGCGCTATCTTACCCTTGCCCTGTTGCAAGAATACAATTGGGAGATGATATAGATCAGGTTCTTAGGGGCTTTGCAGGCCATCAGAATTTGCCATAATGTTTTCCTACAAACTGAGTCAAAAGACGTTCTGGGATCTAAAAAATGCAACATATTGATGATTTTTTCTAAAGATTGTAAATTTTTGGTTCAGAAGTGGAAAAGTAAACACTGATCAAGGGTGCCTCTGTTTGCACTGAATCCACCCTGGATATCATGAATAACACATTCCCTGTCTGCCCATTTTTGTAGATGCCTCAGTACTACTTTACCAAACACTTTCCCTATGCTGTCCAGGAGTGAAATCAAGTGTATTTTGCCAGTTGGCCTCTTCAACCCCTCTTATATATACTTCCCATGGCGATTGCGTGGAAACAAATTGAATATGTAGAGCAATTCAAATACTTGCGATGTGAATTGTCCACAAAACATAATTATGAGGCAGCCATATTGGACAAAAAACACAAAGCTGTCACCTCCACATTGGTGATCCTGAAGTGTGTCAATTAAGTTGCTGGATGTAGCCTGCATTGAATATTGGCGCTATATAAGCAAGCAAGATTTTTGCCCAACCAGTGTATACAGACTTGAGGCCTTTTGTATAGCATATTTAACTTAGTTCACAAGAGTAGAAGATACATTTTGGAGAAGCATTCTATCCTTGAGTCCTAGCACCCCTGTAGAAATAATAAGACTGGAGCTAGGCCTTATGTCTTTGACATTTAAGTTTATAAAACAGAGTTGTTTATTATATATCAAGTCCTTAACTAACCCAGTATGCTCTTTACTAAAACTACTGGGCATAGAGAAAATGAAGCACACTCTGATGGGCCATTCAAAGCACTTCTTCACAAAGCATTCAATTGGAAGGATGGTCATCATGAAATAAAAAAAAATAAACAATTCAGTGTGAAATTGGAAAGATGGGATTGATGTGAGAACTACACCCACATGTCCAAACTAAAAAGCTGCAGCACTGTGATGCCCCACCTGATTCACAGATATAGAGCTCTTCAAGGTTGTTTAGAAATATGCCCATCCCCAGCCCTGCGTCAATTCCTACTATTACTCAGAATAAATAAGCTTCGACTTCTGGAAGTCTTTTTGTCCCGCATTAAAGATCAATAACGAAAATAGAGGGTGTTGACTATGTGGCATCATGAGAAAAAGAGAAACCACACAGCATGTCTTAATTGAATGCCAAGTGTATATAGCAGTCTTCATGTGTTTACTTGGTAGATTTGTCATTGATATTGATGGCATAAAAACCACAAAAGTTTGGCGCTACTACTTGAGTACTGATAATAAACAATTGCAAATAGTACTGCATGGGGTCTGGAAAGGAGTGAATGAATCAGGGAAACTGAATAGACCAGAGCCTAGCTAAGAAGGGGTGGCACCGTTAGAACCACTCACCTGGGCCAACAAAGGCAAAATGCTGCCGTAGAAATCTGGAAGTGAAACACCGGGGAAATATATGTATAAATGAAGTAATGTTACAAGTTCTTTTAATTATCAATTGATTGCAATTAATTTTATCTCTTTTTCTTCTCTTTTCTCTTTATCTTTGGTAGCATTAATTGAATTGAATGAATTGAATATTTTGACTTATTTTATTTGTTTTAAATTTGTATTATATAACTATGTAAAAGTTCTTAGGAACTATATAAAGAAATACAATATATATATAAATATATATACATATATATATTCAGTGAAAAAACTTTGTTAAAGGGACGTTATGGTTAAGTTGCGCTACTAAAAACCCATGAAATTCAGTGAAAAAACTTTGTTAAAGGGACGTTATGGTTCAAAGTAAAACCGAAAAACCCCTGAAATTCGGCAGTTATGGTAAGATAAGCAACGATAACTTGCGACACCGTGCACTGCTAATATTAACACCCAGGACATCAAAGATGACATCACAAATGTCATTGATAAGACACGATAAAGATGAAATTTCTGAAACGAAACCACTTTTGTATATTATATCACTTTGAGAAAGATCGTTGGCACACGCAGAGTCGTATTTTGGGACTGCACTACACTTGGACAATGGAAAATGCAATTATAATGTAAGTAACCCTTTAGATTATTTTATACCGGAATATAATAACAATAGCGTGGCATTAAAGCCCGGTCAAGTTGTACTTGTTCGTTCAATGTGACATATTGTTTTCTACCGCGCACTATCACCGCCGAATTGATCCCCTTTCGTTTAGAGGGCTCTGAAAAAGGCAGACGACACAGGGTGGGTTAATAGAAATAATTTAACCGGTTTGTAGCCAGTCAAGCGCTCTACTCGCTGTGCCACTTCACTGTAGCTGGTCAAGTGGCACAGCGAGTAGAGCGCTCGCTTTGACATCCCTGAACAGCTTGCTAATGCAGGTTCGAATCCTGGCACGGCCAAACTCAGCCTTTCATCCTTCCGTGTTCGATAAATGAGCACGACACACCGTGGGTAATAATAAGCAGCGCGGAGATACCTGACGGTTCTTAGCGCTATATAAATGCAAAAATATTATTAATTTATTATTAACATACTCCGTTGCACTATGTTCGCTAGCAAATAGTTTCACGCCCTAATAAATAAAATGAATATTTTTAATAAAGATCGGCTGCTGAGACTAATTTATGTTTTTTAAAACAGGTATGTTGCCCCATTTTGCCAATGTCACGATTTTTAGACTCCAGCGGATGGATTTTTCAACTGTCAGGTGCAGCTCCATGTAAGCAACTTCATGACCCTTACCATTTTATGCGACAATCGCCAAGGACCAATATGCCCTTATGCAGTACTAGCGGCTAGAAGCAACATACCAACCATTATGGTGGTCTATTGCCTCGTTGTTGGAGCAACCTTCCGATTATCAGTGCGACCATTTACTGCTTTTATCATAAACCAAAAGCTATCTACTGCAAAGGAACAGCACATGGCTCAAAATAAACTTTTGCTGATCGACAGCAGAGACAATTGCAAATCGCTGAATATTCACTAAACATTTCATGTGAAATAAATGTACTTTACCAAATGTACAATCCTGCTGTTTACTTTTAAACCACAGTTTCATATTCCGAATTGTGGCGCACTGTGTTCTAAGCTGATCTAACACCCTCTGTACCGCAAAGGAACATCGCGTGGCTCAACATGAACTTTTGCGGATCGACAACAAAGACAAATGCAAATCGCTGAATATTCTCTAAACATTTGATGTCAAATAAATGCACTTTACAAAATTTACAATCTTGCTGTTTTCATTTAAATCACAGTTTCATATTCCAAATTGTGGCGCGCTGTGTTGTGACATAATGTGTGTTGTCTTCCGGGTTCTGTGTAAAGTCGCGTAGGACTGGAGACGACTGGGCGCGTTTGATGACGCACCCTGTAACGTCACGGAGAGAGGCGGGGAATATGAATGCTTTCATAATGTCAGGTTTAGGGGCGGGAGATATGAATTAGTGTCGCAAAAGCAAGTCAGCCAGGTCAATAGCGCCAGTTATAGGACTATCACATAATGTCGGTGCACACCAGCCTGATTTATCGTTTCTTTAGTGGACAAAAAGTCGGGTGAGGCCCATAGGAAATTGTACTATCAGCGCACAAAAGGAGGGTTCGAAGAGCACTTTCAATCTGACAACGAACAATACAAACAACGTTCTCAGAACACCCCCATTTTGTGTAATTGCAACCATTTCGGGACACCGCGAGTGTTCTTAGAACACATTCAACTTGACAGATTACAATACGGACAGCGTCCTCAGGACACCCCAGTTTGTGTATTTACGAACATTTAAATACACTGCAAGTGTTTTTATCTCAATTGTACCTTCCTTGCAAACAAAAAGGACACATACTCCGTCCTCTGAACACCCCACCATTTAGTTTATTTACAAAATGTCAGAACAGTCGTGTTCTCCGTGGACAAATCGAACACAACAAAAGCATATAGCACATAAAAAAACAAAACATTGAACCTATCTCATACTCCCCCACCCTCCGCAAACACTCTTACACACCAACACACTCCACTAAATACAATTTTTAATCCAAGTTTCACCACGCTGTCCGCGGTCGTCCGCGAATGCAAGATGGCGGGCGCCACAGAAAATCTGATGCGCTCCATGCCCCACGCCGTCCAATCAGCGAACACGTTGCATGTCCGCGGACATGACGCAAGCCCACGGGCCAATCGGGGTGCTGTCCGCGGAGCGAACAGGGACGTCCGTTCACGAAGCGAGCACAGATATCACTAATTTTTTTGCCTTACATTTTGGTCATTTTTAAAAAAAAGTACTGGACGGATTTAGACCAAATTTGCAAAAGCACACTTTTGGGACCAAGCCGCCACTCCTGCCGCAAAGTTGGTGTAAATTCATCCAGCGGTTCGGGCTGTAGCCATGCGCAAAGTTTTTTCCCATTATGTCTGGACCAAACCTTGCAGAGTGGGCCATATACTTTTTTTTGCAAAGTTTGGTGAGGATTCGTCCAGAGGGAGCAAAGTTATAAGCCACCCAAAAAGTGCTCTTCCTATGAAACACCAACTTAACCATAACTACATGGACACTACTGCGTCCATGTAATATATATATATATATATATATATATATATATATATATATATATATATATATTGTATATATATATTGTTTGAACACATGTCTGTTTTTCAAAAGCTGTATTGTGGCATGAACCAAAAACATATGCTCCATTGTATTCATATTTGCTGCCATTCTTCATGAGGTGATTAATGCATTTTTCACTTCTTCAATTATTTTTTCTTAGAACTAATTCGATGCTGTGGACATTTGTGGACTATTTGTTCTAACACCATACCACTACAGGAGGCTATTGGAGCATAAAACAATTCGGATTTCAGTCAGCAAATGCAGTTTTTATTAGTCAGTTATTTAAATACGAGCTGAGGTGTGTTTTCTTCAGTACACTGATTACTCTCTGTGGAGATCTACGTGTTTGACTGGAGTGCGGTTTGTTTTCCTTTCCTTTTTTTTGTGTATGTTTACATGGAGCATTCCATGTTACAAACCAGCGCCAGGCTTAACTACATTTTGGCGTGCTTTCCTTTTTTACGTTTGTATTTGTAATTGGATCCGCTGCCACTGGTGACAGGTTGCCTGTTTATTGGAGCTTGACCTGACCACCCACTGGAGCCTGGATCTTTCTTGCCATTTACCGGGCTGCATGACGCGTGGCAAAGGACGCACAGACTTCATCCATACGGTAGGTGCATACTCAGTTTCCGTTGGTGTCTCCTTTAGTGTCTCCAGTTTGCACTTGTTACTGTGTCAGTCTATGACATCCACAACAGTTTCTTGCTGCCTGACCACTCTGTCTCTCTATTTTTGAGGAGGCAGTTGGCATATGAGCAAACTCTCTCCACTTTTTTATTTGTCATGCGCAGTGTCTTGTGATTTGGCTAAACATGCAGGACGCCTGGGTGGCAGCCTGCTTAATGCAGGCCAAAGACTTGTTCAATTAATAGCAGAATGCACCCTTAGTTAGTTGGGGCAACAAAAAAAGAGATATAAATGTGAGCAAGGAGCTTTTATTACTTAAAGACATTGAAAAATTACGAAAAAAAGAAATCTCTAAGCGGTGGGAAGAACATTCCTTACAAAACTATTTGGATGTTGGCCGTGTACCCCATGGCCTCCGTGTAATGACAACACCATCATTTGTACCCCACGGCCTCCGTGTAATGACAACTCCATCATTTGAATACCAGGACCCCCAGATGCTTGAGGAGTGGGGGGGGGCGCAAGTAAACATTGCTCAGAACAGTTTTTGACAATTTTGGTCAAACATGCCAAACAGGATTGTGCTGCTGCACTCGAACAGCTGGAAATAACAGAGACTGAACTAACAGCCATACCATGTACAAAAGAGAGCAAAAACTTGCGGGCTAAAATTGAAGAAGGCTTGATTTCATTTGAGGAGGACAATTCATTCTCCTGGGAGACCAATTGTTACTTTGTGTGGCTCACTGTTAGAACACTTGTCACAGTTCATTGATGAGACCTTAATTCTATTTGTCTCAGTGCTGCCATCCTACCTTCGAGATACAAAATATTGTTTACAGTACATCACTGATATTCCATTGGAGGATGGCTTCATTTTAGCCACACTTGATGTAGTCTATTGTATACCTCGATCGACCACAATGTAGGTATGGCAGCATGTAAACACTTCTTGAATTCCCGTTCATTGAATTTCTTGGGCCATACTATTATGATCCTTGAAATGTTGCTTTTCTGCCTGACCAATAATGTTTTTTTTATTTGAGGGTTCCTTTTTTTCGACAGGTACGAGGTACTGCTATGGGCAGTACCTTTGCCTCGTCTTACGCCAATCTGACCATGGAGTGGTGGGAGGAAACATGTTTATTTGATTTGATTTCTTTGAGATTTTCATCACAGGTTGTGTCGTGGTGGAGGAACATTGACAATGTTTTTGTTATTTGGAAGGGCATGGAAGCTGATTGGTTATCATTTGTCTCATGTTTAAACAGTAATTTGGTGAATTTAAAATTTACAGAATGCCACAGTGACCATGAAATTGTGTACCTGGATGTAACAGTCACTCTTGATACTTTGAGTATTCACACATCTCTGTACAAGAAATCTTCGAACACTGCGCTTCCACTTCATGCCAGTAGCTGTCATCCACCATCATGTAAAAAGAGCATCCCATATGGCAAATGTATTTGTTTCCGTTGCAACTGTATGGACATTAAACAATATGACAGGTGTTGTGCTCTGGCAGCGATGGATTTTGTAATACAAGGCTACAACAAGAAAATCATTGAGTCTGTCTATTCAAGGGCATGTGGCCTCTCCAGAGATAAACTTCCATATGACACACGTGCTAACAAATTAACAAACAATGATGATCTTCGCTTGATTGTGACCTATGACAATGCCTCCTCCAAAGTCTGTAGAATCATTCGGAAACATTGGCACTACTTACCATGGCAAAGACTTGTGTCCTTTATTTTCAGTATGCCCGACACTAACCTATAAGCGTGTTCCTTCACTCAAAGACAGACTGGTTTCCAGTTTCCTACCCCCTCTTCAAAAGAACTCTGTCTCTAGTTGGTTATCTGGTGCCCCGTCTGGTTTTACTAAGTGTTCAAAATGTAAGGTGTGTCCACACGCCATGGTACAAAAGTCATTCAAACATCTGATTACAGGTGCCACTCATGAAATCAAACATTTTATCAATTGTGACACAGTCTTTGTGGTTTATATCCTCTCATGCCCCTGCCTGAAATGGTAGTTGGGCAGCACTACCTGTAAACTCAAATTGAGGGTCCTGTAACACTTGAGGGCCATAAAAAACTCAGACCCCACTTACCCTATGGCCAACAACTTTAAGCAGTATCATGACAATGATTTTCATCTTCAACTTTCTTTGGAGTGGCACATGTACACATGCATCAGAACGGTGGAGACCAGACTTTAAAACTGAGACAGCTAGAAACCAAGTTTATCTTAGATTTTATACCAAAATCCCGAGAGGTCATAATATTGATGAGGAGCTATATACTTTCATTGGAGTATAGTAATTGTGGCCTTCTCATTAATGTTGTATATTATATGATTCATGTGTCTGCATGGTCTTTGTAGTGGTGGGCTTCTTGCTCCTTTTCTCACAGTGCTGCACTTTATATATTTTTTCCTTGGCCTGTGTTGTGGTGGTTTCTTTTTGTTAAGAGATCATTATTTTTTTATTTGGGTTTTTCCCTTGGGTTGCCCTTCTTTCTCCAGCTTTTTTCGTGAGATGTTCAGATACATCGTTGATTCTGATAGGGAGGCTTATGTGGTTGGTGTTGTCCCCTTTCTCTCATTCCCCCCTTTTTTTTCATTGTTTTTTTTCTAAGATATATATACAGTTTCTGTTTTTTTCTGTTCTCATACATGTGTTTCTTGATGTCTGAGCCTGGCACAAAATCAAATATTTTGTTTACCGCAATACTTGCACTGATGCTATATTTTGCACATTATCGTATATGCTGTCCATCAATTTGCACTATGCACCTTATTGCTTTGTAGTGCAAGTTTTTAATAATGCTGACTTTGCACTGATGCATTGCTTTGCAAATTACCATATATGCTGCTAGTATTTCTGCACTATGCACTTTGTGGTCTTGTTATACGAGCCTGTTTTTAATGTTGAGACTGCTTTGATGACTAATTGTGCACTATGCATTTGGTTGCTTTGCTTTCATGCTCGACTTAATCTTGACTCTGAACTATGCACTTTATTAGCTACAGAGTTTTAAGAATTTTAGGTATATTGATGTTAATTTTGCATTATGTTGCTCTTTGTTTTATATGCTGCCAGCAATATGTTGCACTATGCACTTTAATGGATGTTCTATATACATGCACAGCAATCTGCGGTTGCTTAAGACATTAACTGCCCCAGGCTTTAAATTGTGTGGACACATGTCTGTTTTTCAAAAACTGTGTTGTGGCATGAACCAGCAATATGCATTGTATTCATATGTGCTGCCATTCTTCATGAGGTGATTAATGCATTTTTCACTTATTCAATTATTTTATCTTGGAACTAATTCGATGCTGTGGACATTTGTGGACTATTTGTTCTAACTCCATACCACTACAGGAGGCTATTGGAGCATAAAACACGTGGGATTTCAGTCAGCAAATGCAGTTTTTATTAGTCAATTATGCTTTCTTTTGTTTTGTTTTAATTGATTTTCATGGCATCATTATTTTGTGTATGCCTTTCTGCCATTGCTATCTCATTTGAATTGTACCCCACTGTGGCTATATGTTCTAAGATGTCTGCCAAGCTGCTCACAGCTAGTCCCTCATCTAGCTGACAGTAGCAGTCATAGCAGTAGGACTTATGTTTGTCCTTTATTACTGCACACTGCATTGCTGCCTCAAGAGTGAACAAGCGCTGAGTGGTGTGCGGAACACGGCTTTTCTAGCAGGATGGCGTCCTGCCTCTGTTGAACCCTTGTCACTGACCTACTGCGTGACAATTTTTGTCTCTGTTTTTAAAACAATAAACAGCATGTTATTTAAATACAAGCTGCAGTGTATTTTCTTCAGTACACTGATTACTATCCGTGGAGATCAATGTGTTTGCCTGGAGTGCGGTTTGTTTTCCTTTCCTTTTTTTGTATATTACATGGCCACGGTAGTGGTTAAGTTGCTGTTTCCATAGGAAGAGCACTTTTTGGGCGGCTTATAACTTCGCTCTCCCTGAACGGATCCTCAACAAACTTTGCACAAACAGTATTTGGGTCACTTCGAATGTTTTTGCAAAGTTTGGTGAGGATTCATCCAGGGGGGGGCAAAGTTATAGGGGAGGTCCCAAAACTTTTTTTTTCCCATAGACTGAATGGGAAAAAAAATGTGCTCGCGTCTACAGCCCAAACCGCTGGACGGATTTTCACCAAATTTGGACCAGGAGCAGCGGATTGGTCCCAAAAGCGTGCTTTTGCAAATATGGTGAAAATCCATCCAGTAGTTTTTTTTAAAATGACCAAAAAGTAGGTAAAAAAAATGTGTGATATCTGTGTTCGGTCCGTGGACACACTTCCCTGTTCGCGCCGCGGACAGTGTCCTGATTTGCCAATCGGCTTGCGTGATGTTCACGGACATGCAACATGTTCGCTGATTGGACGGCGCGGAGCGTGAAGCCCGTCAGATTTTTCGGTAGTGCCCACCATCTTGGATTCACGGTCGTCCGCGGACAGCGCAGTGAAACTTTGTTCAAAATTTGTATTTAGTAGAGTGTGTTGGTGTGTAGGAGTGTTTGGGGAGGGTGGGACTGTATGAGATAGGATGAAAGTTGTGTTTTTTATATGTTAGACGTTCTCTTTGTGTTCGATTTGTCTGCGGACATCACGGGTGTTCTGAAATGTTCTAAATAAACTGAATGGGGGGTGTTCTGAGGTCTCAATATGTGTCCGTTTTGTTCGCAAGCAAACTGAAACTGTTCTAAGAACACTTGGGTGTCCTGAAATGTTCGCAAATAAACAAAATGGGGGTGTCCTGAGGACACTGTCCGTATTGTTCTCTGTCAAGCTGAATGTGTTCTAAGAACACTTGCGGTGTCCTGAAATGTTCGCAAATAAACAAGACAGTGGTGTTCTGAAGACGGTTCTAAGAACACTTGCGGTGTCCGGGGAATGTTCATAGGGAGTGTCCTGAAGACGCTGTCCGTATTGTGCTCTGTCAAGTTGAATGTGTTCTAAGAACACTCGTGGTGTCCTGAAATGTTCGCAAATAAACAAAATGGGGGTGTTCTGAAGACGTTTCTAAGAACACTCCCGATGTCCTGGATTGTTCATAGGGGGTGTACTGAAGGTGCAGTCCGTATTGTTCGCTGGCAAGTTGAATGTGTTCTAAGAACACCCTTAGTGTCCTGAAATGTTCGCAAATAAAAAAAATGGGGGTGTCCTGAGGACGCTGTCCGTATTGTTCTCTGTCAAGTTGAATTTGTTCTTACAACACTCATGGTGTCCTGAAATGTTCGCAAATAAACGAAATGGGGGTGTTCAGAGGACACTGTCCGTATTGTTCGTTGTCAAGTTGAATGTGTTCTAAGAACACTTGACGTGTCCTGAAATGTTCGCAAATAAACAAGATGGTGGTGTTACGCTTCTAAGAACACTCGCGGTTTCCGGGGAATATTCATAGGGGGTGTCCTGAGGACGCTGTCCTTATTGTTCTCTGTCAAGTGGAATGTGTTCTAAGAACACTTGCGGTGTCCTGAAATGTTCGCAAATAAACAAAATGGGGAAGTTCTGAAGATGTTTCTAAGAACACTCCCGGTGTCCTGGAATGTTCGTAGTGGGTGTCCTGAAGGCATAGTCTGTATTGTTCGCTGGCAAGTTGAATGTGTTCTAAGAACACTCACAGTGTCCTGAAATGTTCGCAAATAAACAAAATGGGGGTGTCCTGAGGACGCTGTCCGTATTGTTCTCTGTCAAGTTGAATGTGTTCTTAGAACACTCATGGTGTCCTGAAATGTTCGCAAATAAACCAAATGGGGGTGTTCTGAGGACACTGTCCTTATTGTTCGTTGTCAAGTTGAATGTGTTCTAAGAACACTCGCGGTGTCCTGAAATGTTCGCAAATAAACAAAATGGGGGTGTTCTGAAGACGTTTCTAAGAACATTTGCGGTGTCCTGGAATGTTCGTAGGGGGTGTCCTGAAGGCGTAGTCCATATTGTTCACTGGCAAGTTGAATGTGTTCTAAGAACACTCGCAGTGTCCTGAAATGTTCGCAAATAAACAAAATGGGGGTGTCCTGAGGACACTGTCCGTATTTGTCCGTATTGTTCATTGTCAAGTTGAAAGTGTTCTAAGAACTATCGCGTTGTTCTGAAATGTTCGTAGGGGGTGTCCTGAAAACGCTGTCCGTATTGTTCGCTGGCAAGTTGAAAGTGTTCTAAGAACACTCATAATGTCCGCGGACATTAAAATTTTCCATAGACCATAGTTGAAATGTTTGACTCTATGGATGTGATATGCTGCGGTGGTTGTTGCCAGGGCATAGAGTCTTGGGTGCATGGCCATTTGGACTGTATGCCCTGGCAACAACCACCGAAGCATATCACATTCATATTTGCTTATAACTTTGGGTGAAAAACAAATGTATAAGGAACAAAGGTATTAGATACTATGGATGTGATATGCTGCTATGGTTCTCCTTATTATTGTATACTTACTGTTTGGTCTAGTAACGGGAGTCCATGTTTTTCTTGTTCATTTCTGTGTTAAAATAAAATAGCATGTTAGTATTAGTATTTTGTAATGACTTATTACATTGTATAATCAATATACTTTTTTTTTTGGACCCTCATATTTAGTAGATTACAAATCAGAGTATTGTGCAATTTGCTCAGTTTCTGTATTTGTTGCTAAACTCATTGGGTCTGTGGGAGAAAAAAAAATCCATGTTGGATTAAAAAAAAACCTTTTTCTGTTATGCTACGGTTTATTTGTTTGTTTTCAGTGTTCACTTGTTTCTGGCTAATGCTTTATACGTTGGCTTGTGGTATTCTTTTGGAGCAGTAACATATTATTTATTTGTTTTGATATAATAACATTTTGGAGCAGTTAGATACCAATTGGCATATTCTAACTGTCTATTTTTTTTATATATTTTAGTGGTATTGATTTATCTATTTGGATATTGTTAAATTTTGGGACAGTTAGATACCAATTGGCGTATTCTAACTGTGTATTTTTTGGTCTAATTTAGTGGTATTCATTTATCTGATTAGTTGTTGTAGAATCTTTGAGCAGTTATATAGCTTTTGGAGTATTCTAACAGTTTATATTTTTTAACACAAGTTTACTTAGGGTTTAAATACAGTTTAGTTATCAAATTTTGGTTTTAAGAACATCAAATAAGCGTTTGTAAGATTTCCTGGTAATCTCTGCTTTAGAGTAATGGTACTATCATTACATTCAAACCATCCACATTTCTTTTTTATATATGCAGTGTAGTGCCCTGAATTGGTTGTGACTCCTGCGCGGTAGATTATACCTATTGTTGTGAAGGTTTTCTTACCAAGTGATATTTGACCATGTGTGAATCCAGTCAGCTTGCAGTTGTTTTTGGTACCATCTGCATTGTAACATAGAAGCATTAGTATTATGTATTTACTATGTGTTTGTATTACTAACGTGGAGCGATTATCTGAATTGCAGGTAGAGCATAATCTACCATGGTTTGCATTTTGTACAAGTCGCTGAAATGGAATGGATTCACAATTTGGTATTGATATATATATATGAAGTGTTCATTGGGGATTTCTTCTTGTGTCACATTGTTGCAGAGAGTGCATGTATGTTTCCACATGTATGCAATCTGAAAGATTCCATTTATAGGTATGTTTTTGTTTTCCAGTACTTGTAGTAAATACATTAGAAATTCTTGTGGATCTTCCTGTGAATGTATAGTGAATTTCACCATTCCAGCACAGTAGTCCAATTGTTGTCTTATTCCAAAAACACTATACGTGTTGTCAGGATTGTTTGCTGCATTTCTGTGAAGTACTAACATTTGCAAACACAATGGGTCTGTACTGTGTAAGTAAATGTTGTCAACAATTGGTGGTAATTGAAATAGAATATTCATTGCTACATTTGCGTAGCAACTTACACCAACTATATTTGAGAATTTAAATGGACCAGGTAGTTCTGTATCTAACTGCTTTTTTGGAGTTTTTCTAACCTTCTTTAAAGAAGTACTTGGCTTACTTTCCCTAATTGATTCTTTTTTGCTTGTGGTACTTGATGAAGTATTAGTTTCTTTTACTCTCTTTGGAGTATTTGCAGTGACATCCTGTTGCATTTCTGTTTGATTTATTTTTCTTTTATAACGTTTTACTTTTTGTGGAACAGAATATGTGTTTAGGTGGGGGGTGTATAGTGAGCGAAGTCTATTGTATTCTAAAATGCAAGGAATATCAGCGTCAAGTGTACGTAAGCGTGATAGTGCTACATAGCTCATGCCTTCTTTAAAGACTGTGTTACCAATATCTATCATTGCTTTGTCTAGGGTAAGACCTTGTGATTTATGAATCGCGACTGCGTATGCAAGAGTTATAGAAAATTGTTCTCTGCGTACATACATATCTTTGAAAAGAAGGAATCTAGCTGTTGAGAGTCCTATCCTTTTTACTTCTGAAAGTTTGTCAAAGAGTATATTGACAAACTGAATTTTGTTGTCACGTGGGTATGTTTGAAAGCCAACAACTGTACCCAGTGCTCCATTAACTAGTCCTTGGTCCACGTCAAGGTTACGTTTTAGCATTACTCTGCAATTTAAGGATAATTTTAATATCTTTTCTAAGCCTGCTGTGTTTGAGATTGATTTTTCTAAACGATTTAGTCTTGTTGTGGCTTGGTCACACATGGGTAGTGTCATACCATGTACATCTAGTTTGTCTGTGGCGGTAATTTCCATGATTGGTTGCATTTTTTTACTTAGCATGATTTCATTGAATTTGAAACAGCTTGCAAGAGTTGGCATTAAGGCCATACAATTGACATTTTTGTGGGCTAATTGTTCCATAACATCTGTAGCACATGCATTATCGCCATGAAGTGCATTAATGTGCGGGGTTTTCAATATTGCTTCTGCTTCTTTAGAAAGTATACCAACTCTGATACTTTTTAAAATGTTGGCATAAGTGAGATCTGCAGATTGCTGCATGTTTTCTGTTAATTCTCTGTATTGGAAATGTTGCCAAAGGTTGACATTTCCAATGCTGCCAAGAGTGTTATGGCAGAGTTTGTGTCCTAATGTTTTAAAAATAGGCTCACCTTTTACTGGTGTTAATTGAAGCAGATCTCCAAAAACAATAATGTGTTTTCCTGCAAAGAGCTCTTCATAGTCTGTTTTGAGTACTTCTTGTAATCTGAGGTGAATCAAAGCTAACATCAGGTTGGAGACCATGCTCACTTTATCTATTAGTAGCATTTTCATTTGTTTCAATACTCTGTGTAATTCCATTGCAGCTTCTGCAGAAAGTTTGTAATTGTCTAATTTGTTCTGGTGTTCTACTGGTAATAGTAATAATCGGTGTAATGTAACACCACCTATGTTGTAGGCAGCTAAGCCTGTGGGGGCAGGACATATTTTTCGATAAACTGTAACACAATGGCATCACTGTTTTGACCGAATTTAGGAGCATTTTTAAACCATAAAAGCATGTGGATATGTGGTGCTCCTCTGGCTTGGTATTCTTTTCTCCAAAAGAAGTGTTGCACTTCTCCGAGGGGAGGAACAGTTTTATTACAAATAAAGTGTAGCATAGCAATGAAGCGGTGATGGAAATATCTTGAAACATTAACAGGATCTAGAGAGCAAAGTTCTCCAGGTGTTAGTATATCTATGTTTGGTTTGTTTTTGTTTGATATGCATAGGAAATCATGTACATCTTCCAATGCATATTCTGCACAACTTAATGTAACAAACCAAGTGGGTGGGCCAAAGTTTCTTATCATGCAACGTACATCTCCGTGACGTCGGAACCAGTACTCTTTCATACCATACATGTTTTCTAACAGATTTGTAATGCTTGATTGTAAAAATGCATTTTTTACTTGCACTTTTTGTAGTAATTGCGTAGCTGACATATTTTGAAAGTGGGTTCCTGATTTTAATGTGTGTGCAACTCCGTAACATAGAGTTGCTAGTTCACTTTCAAAGAGAAGATAGAATATGTATTCCATACTTTGTCTAAATCTGGGATCTTCAGAATACATTCGTAATGAGCTGTATTCTGATGCTGTTATCTGAGTGGGTCTATCATCGTACCTTCCTCCTTTGCCAGTAGGCAAGAGTAAAGGAAAAGCATGTGCTTCTATACTTTTTTTCCCATATGCTGATTGGTGATCCTTTTGTGTGTTGCATTTGGTACATTTCTAGTGCATCATCTATGATGTCTTTAGAGTGTAATGGATGAATTTTATAATGGTCTAAAATATTGGATATTGTAGCAGGATCTAGAAGTTCAAATTGACCAGTTTCTGGTAACTCTTGTATTATTTCTGTTGTTTCTCTTAAGTTTTCTTCGATATTTATTTCTTTGTAGTATTCATTATTGTCTTTTAGATATTGCAAGGCTTTTCTAACTTTATGTAAATCTACCAGTTGTTGCCAAAATTTTGTCTTTTGTAGGTACACCATTTACTAAGACAATTCAAGATTGTTCTATTGGACGTTGCACTCCCAGAGTGTGCTCATTTACTTTTAGATCTAGTGGTAAATATACTACTTTTCCGCAAATGCCTTTCACCAATTCAGAGGGAGGTAATTTTTCTGGTTTTGGTTGAAGGTGTATTATTGTTTGGAATGGGTGTACTGTTTGAATTATGATGCTCCCATATAAATTGAATTGTTGTAGGGGTTTTGGTAGAGGGAATAATTCCAAATTATTTGTGATAGCACGTGAAGGAGTTTGATTGTTGTCAAGTTTTGTAATGCAGTAACTGCAAACTGTTAAGGGGTCAGTTATTTCCTATATGTTTTCTGCTATAAGGTAGAGAGCTAATTCAAACCATTTGGAATCTTCGTTGTCTTCTATTCTGTATGTTATGTGTATAGTTTTTGTGTTACTTTTATAAAAAGTTCTGCAGCAACACACACACTCTCGGTTTGGTACTTCAGCGGATGTACTTTTGAATTTTAGTATTTCTTTTTTGTATGTGTGTAGTAGAAGGTTGCCATGTGCAGAATTGTTGCTAGTCTGTTGTGAAGCTATTGCATTAAGTGGTTTTCACTTCCAAAATATTTACTCTATATGGTTGATTTCTTCGAGTAGGTCTTTGGCTGTACCATTTAGAAAATTGTTATTTAAATTGGCTAGTGCTACTGCAGGACTTTTAGCGTAGTACAGTTTATAGACTAGATTTCTTATAGTTGAATGATGTGTTGACATCAGTTTGATATGATGGAAGCTGCTTTTGCAAATAGGTCCTGAAATGCAGGCCAATGAATGTCCTTGCAGTCCTGTGTATTTGCGCACTGGACAAGTATCCATATTCTGCAGCAGTTTTATTTTGATTTTGTCTTTGCTTTTCACATATTGATTGAGGAACTGGCGTAAAGATTTGAAAGATTTTTTGGCAATGTTACACATTGACGTGCATGACCATTTGTATACTGGACGTTCTGGTTCAGTCAAATGGAGAATTGATTCTGAGTTCTTTGGGGATATTTTTGTAAGCAGTATTTCTTGTTCCATTATGGTATTATTAACCTCGTCCACTGCTATGGATGGCAATTGTGTTTGTTTGATTTCATTTGTATGCTTCTTCATTGAATTATGGTTCTGTGCTTGTGGTGTGACTCCATTCACCTCCACAGATATTTAAGTTATTTTTGTTGACATTCCGTTTATTGAGAAGCTTTTTCTGTAATTCAGTACTTAGTTTTGTTAGTGTTTTCATTCTGTTTAACACTAAAATAAATTACTTTCTTTTGAGAAGGATTGCACTGTCTATCAAAGCTTCTAAGATTAATTTTCTATAGTAATTTTTAAGGGTTGTGCATGATTTGTCTCCTGATTTTATAAGATTCTGAAGGATCCTGTGGCGGAACATTTTTGTTAATATACTTTTTTTGGTATGGTTACTTCCTGCTATATCAAGATTTATAGGAGCAGTTTTAGCAGTAGTGGTACCTGAATTTCTGTCAATCATTTTCTGTTTTCTTTTACATTTTGAGCAGGCAAAGTTTCTGTACTGGAAGATTGTTTAGTTTTGCTAAATGACTGTACTCTGCTAGAGATGGATGCTTATTTTAGACATTTTTATTTTCATTTGCTCTATTTCTGCGATGCTTTCTATGGACTTGCTTTCTGGTAGGCATTCTGTGGGGTCTGTTGAAACAAATAAATAGAAGGCATGGGTTGGGCTGTTGTGCAATGTATGTGTGATGTATGCATGAGTGTTTGAGTATGAGTGTAAAGATGTATCTTGTGGTGTGTGATTGTGCATTGGGGAGCTACAATTAGTTGGGAAGCCTACTCTTCTATTTGTGTGTTACTATACTGCGGTTTAGATGACAGTAAAAAGTGAGCTAGTGGTGAGTATAAGCACTAATAGTAAATCAAATGGTATAAAATTAAAACTATTCTTTGTTTTGTAATACTAATATTCTAGGGGCTGAGTTGTGTTATTTGTGCTCTGAAAAACAGGGATTTGTGTGCCATTCTGTGCGCTAATCCCTGTTTAATAAATGGTGATTTGTGGGTAGAATGGTACACAAATCTTCATTTTTTTGGTGCACAAATTACATGAATCACCTGCACAGTGTGTTTGAGTAATATATTTTAATAACCAGATGATAAATATAACAAGTAAAATTATAACAGTAACAGTGGAAACAATTTAAAATTGAGAATCAGACCAAGAAAACAGTAAGTAGACCAATTAAAGTGAAGGGAAGAAGGTGAGTAGTGCAGTTGAAGTGAGAGGGAAGGGTGGGGAAGAGGGAAACGGAGGGGTTAAAGGTGAGAATGGGGGAGAGGGAAGGGGAAGGAGATGATTAAGGAGATAAGGCAAGGGGGAGGGGGCAAGAAGGTAGGAGGGGTTTCATGTTGGGGAATGGAGAAGGAGGGATTTGAGGAAAGTGTAGAGTGAGGAAAAGGGAGAAATAGAGCAGAGTGAGAGAGGTAAGGAGTTCCAGTGCAGGGGGGCTAGGAGATGAAAGAAGCAGAAATGGGGTGTGGTATAAGGGGAAGGAGGAACAGTGAGAAGAAAGTGGCCAGCAGAGTGAAGGGAGTGGGAGGGAGTGTAGAAAGAGAGAGAGGAGAGAGGAGAGATAAGGGGGAGCAAGATTGTGGAGAGATTTAAAGGCTAGGCAAAGAAAGTATGATAGTATTGTACTTACTCTTTTTTTGTGGAATGAGCAGGTTTCTTTGTAGTTGGTGTTTGTAGTTCAGATGTTAGCGGTTTTCCAGGAGAGTGGTCTTCACTGCAATTGTAAAAGAAAGAAGTTAGTGATTTTGTGTGTTTATAGCAGTGATGTTAATTGAGAGATTCATTTTTATGTTTTTGTAGTAGTATTCTTGTTTGATATCTGAACATAGTGTATGCATGCAGTTTCATTTGTCTATGTGCAGCCTTTATATTTCATTTACAATATGTTAGTTCAACATGCTTTGCAAATGAGTAGAATATTAAGTGTATGAAACTCACTTGTGTGTTTAAAGCTGTGTTATAGGATGTTAAGTGAAAGAAGAAATAATGATATATTTATTTTGCAATTTTTATAAGGTAAATGGCAGAAACTGTATAGAAAAGCATGGAATGTATGCATTTGTGAAGGCGTGGGTAATAAAACAGAAGGATGTGATTTACAGGTATTGGTGTAATTATAGCTGGGAGCTTTTCAATTATAGTGTCTATGTGTGTGAGTGTATGAAGATGCATGACCTTTTACTGGCTGTGTATATTTTTATAATACACTACTGACAGGGTAATTCATAGAATTTCGCAGAAAAGTGTCGCAAGCGGCTGGCGCAGAGTGTCCGCGTGCGATTGACTGCGCCAGGCACGTGCGCTAAAACCGATTTCCGCGCACAGCGTATTCATGGATTTTAGGCTCCCAAACCAGCCGTGGCGCAGAGTATCGCAGCGACCCTGCAGCAGCGCCAGTAACGCCCCCAAGAACGCCCTCGCGCAAGGAAAAGCCATCAAAATCGCTAAATCATCGCAAAGGGCTGCGCTAACCCTGGACCAGTTTACAGGGCTGCCAAACAAGGAACGCAAAGCGGGTAACGTGCATATCAGGGGTACGCGTGAAGTTATACACGCGATTAGCCAGGGTACGTGTATTACAGGGGTACGCGGGAAGTTTAACACGCGATTGGCCAGGGTACGTGTATTACAGGGGTATGCGGGAAGTTTAACATGCGATTAGCCAGGGTACGTGTATTACAGGGGTACGCGGGAAGTTTAACACGCGATTAGCCAGGGTACGTGTATTACAGGGGTACGCGGGAAGTTTAACACGCGATTGGCCAGGGTACGTGTATTACAGGGGTATGCGGGAAGTTTTACATGCGATTAGCCAGGGTACGTGTATTACAGGGGTACGCAGGAAGTTGAACACGAGATTGCCCAGGGTACGTGTATTACAGGGGTAGGCGGGAAGTTTCACACGCGATTAGCAAGGGCACGTGTATCACAGGGGTACGCGGGAATTATCACATGCGATTTGGCTGTGTACGTGTATTACAGGGGTACACGGGAAGTTTTACACGTGATTCGGCTGGGTACGTGTATTACAGGGATGCGATTTGGCCAGGTACGTGTATTACAGGGGTGCGCAGGAATTATCACGCGCGATTTGGCTGGGTACGTGTATTACAGGGGTGCGTGGGAATCATCACACGCGATTTGGCTGGGTACGTGTATTACAGGGGTGCGTGGGAAGTGACACGCGATTAGGCTGGGTGGGTCCTCACAGGTGTTCCCTGTACACCCTCCACGGCCCCTGCAGGCAGCCTACAAAACAGGGGACTACCCTGCACACCTGCTCATGTCCCCCTGCACCCCCACCCCCCAGCAGTGCAGGGGCAGCCTCCACCAGGCCCCCACCCATGCCTCCCACCACCCCCAACCCCCAGCAGTGCGGGGGCAGCCTCCACCAGGCCCCCACCCATGCCTCCCACCACCCCCACCCCCGAGCAGTGCAGGGGCAGCCTCCACCAGGCCCCCACCCATGTCTCCCACCACCCCCACCCTCCCGCCACCAGGGGCAGCCTCCACCAGGCCCCCACCCATGTCTCCCACCACCCCCACCCCCCCCCCCGCCACCAGGGGCAGCCTCCACCAGGCCCCCACCCATGCCTCCCACCACCCCCAACCCCCAGCAGTGCAGGGGCAGCCTCCACCAGGCCCCCACCCATGTCTCCCACCACCCCCACCCTCCCGCCACCAGGGGCAGCCTCCACCAGGCCCCCACCCATGCCTCCCACCACCCCCAACCCCCAGCAGTGCAGGGGCAGCCTCCACCAGGCCCCCACCCATGTCTCCCACCACCCCCACCCTCCCGCCACCAGGGGCAGCCTCCACCAGGCCCCCACCCATGCCTCCCACCACCCCCAAACCCCAGCAGTGCAGGGGCAGCCTCCACCAGGCCCCCACCCATGTCTCCCACCACCCCCACCCCCCCACCACCAGGGGCACCCTCCACCAGGCCCCCACCCATGTCTCCCACCACCCCCACCCCCCCGCCACCAGGGGCAGCCTCCACCAGGCCCCCACCCATGTCTCCCACCACCCCCACCAGTGCAGGGGCACCCTCCACCAGGCCCCCACCCATGTCTCCCAACACCCCCACCCACCAGCACTGTGGGGCACGTGGCCAGCAGGCAGTCAGGCAGCAGCAGGTGGGAGCGTGCTCAGGGCTCTGGGGGGCAGTAATTTGGCCTCCTGGCCAGGAGCGTGGTCTCTCGTGTGTGAACGCGTGGACAGCCTGATAGGGAGTGAAATCCCACACGTCAGCAAAGGCCCTTAGCGCGTAAACCCATCAACAGCATATGCGCGCCTATAGTCACCTGCACGTGCAGGAAATTGTTGCGTGACACGTCCCAGTGTCAAAGCGTGTGATTGGTGAAAATGGATCTACACGCAGAAGTGACAAAGCGTGTGATTGGTGAAAATGGATCTACACGCAGAAGTGACAAAGCGTGTGATTGGTGAAAATGGATCTACACGCAGAAGTGACAAAGCATGTGATTGGTGAAAATGGATCTACACGCAGGAGTGACAAAGCGTGTGATTGGTGAACGTACACGCCGCGTAAGTGACGCTGTACGTGTGGGCCAGTATATAAGGTACATGTAGAACACCATTTCCTTGTACGTGCTTTTCGTGGAGAGCGAGTGGGTGAATTCTGTACTTCTTGTCGTTTCACACGCGATTTACTTCACGGCGTTTCCAGTTCGTATTCCCTGTTACCTCTGACAGCTTTTTCTCTTTTTTCTCTTTTACTGGTTTACCTGGGCCTGTTCCCTCAAACAGTGTCCCCTTCTACTGTTGTCCTGTCTTCTCAGACAGCGTACACATCTTCTTTTGGCGGGGGTTTAGCCAGCCAAACGCGCTCATTTTTCACGCTCTTTTACCTGGCAGACGGTGAGTCACGCACGTATCCAACTTCTGTGCTTGCCCCGTGTGTAGCCTACCCCTTCAGAGGTCATTCTAGGCTGCGTGTGACACGCATACGTTCATTCTTGTGTTACTGGGTGCCACAGCGTAGTGCAGGTTTTTCTTTCTGCACACGTGGTCTAGGAGGGGTTGCGTGCACGTCATCTCCCTTTTTTGGGCCTCCTGTGCGTTGCGTGACCCGTCATCTTTCCCCAGGGGTTACAATCAGCCGTGCTAGAGCACTAGGGTACAATTACCATCTGGTACCCAACCCCTTTGACCCCCAATTGCCCAGGACAATTGTCTACAGCCACTCCCATACGCACATTAATATCAGTGCCATGGTTGGGAGGCGAGGATTCCGTAAGGGTGGCAAAGGTGGAAGAGCCACAAGTGGTGGCCGTGGTGGATCCGGTAGGGGACGTGGTCGTAACTTGCAGGGTGAGCCTGTCCCCCCATGTGTGGAGGACCAGTCAAGGGCACCCATCATCCCCCCCCCTCCCCCCCTCCCGTTGAGGCTGAAGTGGCTGACACCATCCATGCTCAGCCCTTGTTGGACCAGCCCATTGTGGCACCAGACCTGGCTGACTCCATGGCTGACTTCCAGGTCAGCAGGGCTACGACACGTGCGCTGGTGCACGTTGATGCCATCATGCCACGTGGATCTGGGGCAGCAAGGTCATCTGCTGCACCAAGGAGGCAGGGCGGAGAGGCTGCAGGGGCAGCTGCGGCTCCATCCACCCCAGCCCTCACACACCCAGCCAGGACAGTGTCGGTCCTAGTCCATGCTGCTGACATTCCCCCTGACACCATCACACTAGAGCCAATGCCTGCACCAACTCCCATGCTGAGTGTGCAATCCCACACTCCTGATACAGAGTCCACCAGGGCTCCTGCCCCTAGTGTCCAGAGCGGCGCAGGACACTCAGGATCACCACCACCTTCCAAGCGGAAGAGGAAGAGTGCTCGTCCGGCACAGGCTGATGCCCCAGACACGGCTACACAGTCCGGCCCGTCCAGGAAGCCCAGCTTCACGGATGACGAACTGAATGCACTTGTCGAGTATGTGTCCGGACATGACAACGAGATGGTCATTGTTGCAGGATCCAAGACCACACCTGCACAACGCCAGGCACACTGGCAGACCGTTGCGGACATCGTAAGTGCCCTTGGAATCGTGAGGCGCACAGCCAATGATTGCTATAAGCGCTGGAATGACCTAAAGCGCAGGGCAAAGAGTAAGCTGGCCTCAAGTCATGCCGCAACTCTAGTGACTGGAGGTGGGTCTCCAGTAGTAGACATGGAACTCACTCCACATGAGTCAGTCGCTGGGACCTACGTCACGGAGGAACAGATCCAAGGCGTGGGAGATCTGGCTGATTACGAGGCATTGTCCGGTGAGTGCACATGCATGTGTGTGTCATCCATGTGCATGGTGTGTGTGTGAGGGCTTCTGTTCGGGTGCCAGGTGAGAGTGTGTGCGCCTGAGTCGTATGGGTCAGCCATGTGCTTCATGCAATCCTTCCTGCGCAGCTGCATTTGGCCATAGCAGTATCCCTTCTGCCAACAGTAGACATCTAGCACAACTGCACGCCAGTTGCCCTTGAAGTGTCACCTTGACACAACATATTTGCTTCTTTTTCACTGTTCATTCAGTCAGTTTGTTTGCATTCCACCACTTTCACTAGGCATGTCGCTGTCCACTAGTCACATGTCTGACATGGGTATGGTAAAGTGGAGTGACTTTGTTACCTGGATATCATTTGTACACACATGTCCCTGTGCAATTTGACCATTTCAGACTGGCAGCTCCAGGTGAAAAATCTGACCTGTTAGAATTAGAAAAGCTATTACATGCGGGAACTGGACTGAATGAATAGGTGCTGCCCTCCTCTCCATCTTCACTCAATAGCAATGGTACATGCCATCTGTGTGATGGCATGTGTGTTTCACCTGCCAATCACAGGCCAATGTGTGATGCCACTGCCAGGCAGCATGCAGAAAATGTGTTCATCTTCCATCTTGGTGTCATCAGTGTGTGCCATTTGCCTGCACTTCATACGCAGTGAGGGTGCATGCATGGGAGGGTTTTAGTCATGTGGGACATGTGTCAATCAAGTACTGGTTCTCTTGCTTCTCAGCCCTCAATGTGTGCCATGGTGCTAATGCCTGTTTCCATTTCTTTGTTTACATGTCTTTGCAGGGGAAGACGCACCTGATACTGCTGGGGTTGTGGAGATGGCGCAGACCCAGGAGGTGACCCAGGGCCTACCAACCACCAGTGAGGGACGTGGTGTGGTGGTGGGGGAGAACCCACAAGTGCTGCAGGTCGTGCTCTCAAGGGGTGTCTCTGGCTGCACCTCCCCCAAGCTGTACTCAGGTGTTGATTCGGATGAGACCTACGTGCCGTCGCAGGTGAGTGTTCCAGGGAGGGATTCTGTTCTGTCTCACCCACCTGCACCAGGGTCAGTACCCTCCATGTGGATGTCAGTGTTGGCAGCTACGCCTTCGGTGGTTACGGATGCAGGGTCACACTCCGCGACATCTGATCCTGTTCCTGGGCCAGCAGATCAGAGGGGGAATGCAGTCCTGCAGCCTTAGGCAGTGCCGGCACAGCAAGGCGCAGTTCGCCTTGCCCCAGACAGGTGTGGTGCCCGCCGACGTGGTGGCCGTACGCCACCCGGCAATACCGCATGGGAGCAATCCATTTACGGTATGGCTACCCAACAGGCTGCATCATCCGAGATGATGGCTCAGGCCATGGATAGGGTGGCCACTTCCATTGTCCCCCCAGAAAGGCTGATGGAGCGACTAGAGCAGGCAACCGACTCCATCTGCCAGTCACACAGGGAGGACATGTTGGGGTCCAACAGGGACAGGCGGGCGGCACTGGCGACTCTGCAGGAGGCCATCTCCATTGAGTACCAGGGCCACAGGGAAGCCCTGAGGCAGGAGCTCCTACACCTCAGGACGACTCTTGTTGAGCTTGAGGCTTCAACACACCAAAGGACAGAACAGCAGCTGGAGCGTCTCACCCGTACGCTCTCAGCTGAGATGCAGGCAACGAGGGCAGAGGTCCGGGCATCCCGTGAGTTGTTGCATGGGGACCTCCGCACACTCATCCTCCAGAACCAGACCTACCACACCCGCATGCTTGCAGCCATGGAGGAGCAGACTAGGGCCTTGCGTGGGCTGCCTCCCATAGTGCAACCACCTCCGGATGCAGCTGCACAGGGTGATAATAGCGACAGCAGTGATACTCCCACAATAGGGTAGCCGTGTGGGCCATGAGCCCATGGAGGTGTTTTATCTTCCCAGGATCCACGCAGGTGGGTTCTGGTGTGCATCCTGTCCTCGGACCTCCTGGGTGGCCTCCCCAACCCCCCCGGGCCCATCAATGGCCATTTTTGATTGTTTCTTATTTTTATTTTGATTTTGATTTCTTTTATTCCCAATTTTTTTGGGACGATCTGTTGGCTTCGATCTGTTGGCTTCGATCTGTTGGCTTT
The DNA here is from genome assembly GCF_040938575.1 of Ambystoma mexicanum. Taxonomy (NCBI): domain Eukaryota; kingdom Metazoa; phylum Chordata; class Amphibia; order Caudata; family Ambystomatidae; genus Ambystoma; species Ambystoma mexicanum. The sequence goes on along the minus strand of NC_090924.1, from coordinate 1,109,910,377 downwards.
GATCTGTTGGCTTCCGTGGTTCCTGTGGGCATACGCTGCATTGTGGCTGGGCACATGCAGGCTTGTAATGTATTTGGTTCAGATGCTTGGGTTTGAGTCACACACACCCCTCCTGCTTCCCGTTTTCATGGGCTTGCAAAGGGTGTGCCCAAGTGACAGTGAATTACACAGTGACGTTGGACTCCCATGAGCTGTGTGGCCAGTCTGTAGTCAATACTGTGTATACATTCATAGTGCATATTGCTGTTGTGTTGTACACTGCATGTTGCATTGATGTGTAACTCTTCTTCTGTGTCTACCTCCCAATTTGCAGGTCCCTTCCTCAAGTCCACACAAGGACCTCTAGTCTGGAGATGGGGACCATGTTGGCAGCAGTGCACCTACAACTCTACATGGCGCCAACACTGCACAGTTGGTAGTGGTGGGAGTGCAGGCATTTCCAGGTGGTGAGACTACTAATATGTAACATTTGTGATGTCATGTTAATGGTACTACGTGCTCAAGTATGTTGTTGGTCCGGCATTGCTGTGAGCATTTCAGGTGTTGCAGGTTTCTAATAGTGCCACTGTACATAGTGAGAGTGATGTCATGTTGTGGGGATTACTTTGTTTACCTGCAATTAGCATGACATGGCACGGTGTGTCGTGTGGCAGTGCTGGGGTTGGGTTGGCTGACATGGCACTGTCCTCTTGTTGCATTTTGCAAGTGGGTATTCATTTTAGCTGCTTCAATGTGTAACTTCACAAAACTGCATTGGTGGTGTCTGTGTGGGTAGGGATGCACACATTGTGACACTTCCAGGTGAACAATCTCAGGCTGACATGGTATTCCCGGTTCATTCTCCAGACATTCAGGATCAGTGTCAGGTTGAGTCATCATTGATTGTCAGATGGAATGTGCCAGGGCAGTGTGCACTCCACAGGGGTGTGATTTCTATGTGAAGTAATTAGCCACTAGCTGTGTACGGGCTGCCTCCCCCTGTGCCCTTTCCCCTCCCATGCGCAGCGGCTGTGCATGTGGTTGGGGATGTGGGGCCACCACCATGTCCACGGCCAGGCCCCGGCGTGTTGCAATGTTGTGCAGGACACATGCTGCCACTATGATCCTGCACACTACTGGGGGAGCGTATAACAGCTGCCCGCCAGAACGGTCAAGGGAGCGAAAGTGTGACTTTAGCACTCCGAATGTGCGCTCCACTATGCCCCTGGTTGTAATGTGGGCTGTGTTATATCTTACCTGGGGTGGCGTGGTGGGGTTCCGAATTGGCGTCATCATGTGGGGGCTGAGAGGGTAGGCACTGTCCCCTGTGGAGGTGGGGATTGGTATCATTGGTGAGGTTGTGACCTTGCTCAGTATCCAACATGCATGCATGTGCAGTGGCATACATACTCACCAAGCAGCCATGTATCGCCATGCCGCCCAGCTTCTAGGTCCCGGCTTAGGGTGGACATTCGGTAAATGAAGCTGTCGTGGGTGGAGCCGGGATAGTTGGCATATACTGAGGTGATGATTCCCTTGGCATTACATGCTACCTGCACGTTGATGGAATGCCAGTGCTTGCGGTTCCTATAGATGTGCTCAGATGCCCTGGGGGGACGTAGAGCCACATGGGTGCAGTCGATGGCACCTAGCACTTTGGGGAATCGTGCCACTGCGTAAAAATCCAGGGCGGCAGCATGCCTTTCTGCAGGTGTTCTGGGCAGGTATATGTGCCTGCGGACTGATGGGCGTGCAGTCATGAGCGTGACTGGGTGGCCTGTGACACCCCACCCACTATGGCACTTGTCCGCTGAAATGATCCAGTGGCTAAGAAGTGCAGTACATTGAGGACCTTCTCCAGGGGGCTGAGTGCTTGGGAGCACAGGGTGGGTGATGTGAGGTCATCCTCCCACTCAGTCACCAGGTCCAGTATGATGTGTGGTGGAAACCTGTACCTCCCATACACCTGGTCATCAGGCATCCCGAAAAGGCTGGTTCTGGGTGTGAATATTCTGGCCCTGACTATCCTCCTCCTCCTCCTTTGGTAGCCCACTGCCACTGCTGCTAGGAACGGTATGTTCATCCTGGCGTCTGAGCTTGTTATTGTTAAAGTCCGCAATTTTATGCTTTGCGCGTGTTCTAGGCGAGCGTGTGACCCGCGCACCCCTGGAATCCAGTTCCCAGTCCAATAGCGTGTGGAAATTCACACGCACCACGGGATACAGCGTGTGACCCGCGCACCCCTGGAATCCAGTTCCCAGTCCAATAGCGTGTGGAAATTCACACGCACCACGGGATACAGCGTGTGACCCGCGCACCCCTGGAATCCAGTTCCCAGTCCAATAGCATGTGGAAATTCACACGCACCATGGGATACAGCGTGTGACCCGCGCACCCCTGGAATCCAGTTCCCAGTCCAATAGCGTGTGGAAATTCACACGCACCACGGGATACAGCGTGTGACCCGCGCACCCCTGGAATCCAGTTCCCAGTCCAATAGCGTGTGGAAATTCACACGCACCACGGGATACAGGTTCGCTGACGTACTTGCGTGTGTAAGTGGCCGCGCACCCATTAAATACACGTACATAGGCCAATCGCGTGTACGCGCACTTTTGTCCAATTACACGCGATGACACTCTGACGTGCAGTATCTCCACGTGTGCCCCGTCATCAGGTGCTGAGTGGGGAACACCCGTGCGGGTCACGTCACAGACGCGCTTACGCGCTGAGGGACTCTGGTCCAATAGAATCGCGTATGCGTGCTGACGCGCTTACGCGCTAAGGGCCTTTCCTCGGATTTCACGCTGACGTGCAGGATATTCACGTGCCAAATCACTCCGTATCAAGCTGGCCACGCGAAAACACACGGAAGCCCACGCTCCTGCCCAGAAGGCCGAGTTACTGCCCCCCAGTGCCCCGAGCAGCCTCCCACGTGCCATCTGCTGCTGCCTGCCTGCCTGCCTGCCTGCTGCCACCGTGCCCTGCCATTTGGTGCCTGCACATCAGCCATCTGCAGGGGTCCAGTTGCTGTGTCCACCCCTGCTGGAACTGAAGACTCCCGACTGGGATTACATCGCTCCACAGCCCAGCCCCAGGACCCAGTTGCCCACCCACACCTGTCTCTGGGGTTGCCATGTCGGGCACTTCCACATCTGGCACCAGTGGCAACCCCAGGCCAGAGGGGCAGAGGGGCACCAGCTTCACTGTCACCGAAGTTGGTGTCCTGGTCGAGCATGTCCTGGGGCAGTATGATGCCCTCTTTGGATCGTCCCGCGCCAGCAAGGAAGGACGGCAGAGGATCTGGGCCGACTGTGTGGTTGCCATCAACGCGGAGGGGGTGGCAACTCGCGACGTCCTGAAGATCAAGAAGCGCTGGGAGGACTTGAGGTCCAGGACCCTTGTGAAGGCCCGGCGCCTCGTGGAGGGGGGCCGGGGCCGCATGAGTTCCATCCAGATGAGGGTCCTGGAACGCGTACGCCCAGCGCTCCACGCCCAGATCCTTGAGAGGGAGGCCCGTCTGGAGTTGAGCGGTAAGTGTCCATGCATTACTGTGTGAGACAGGGCATGTTGCGGTGTGCTGGTTCTATGATACTTGCCTGTATGTGTGCCATAGGCCATGTATGCATGTATGTGTGCAGGGACATCATGGTAATGCATGTGCGACCAGTGATGTGTGATGCACATGGTTGTTGCATGTGTTGAAATGCCGCATGGGGAGCCCTATTCAGATTTTGAACATGAGAGCATGCCAGTCTCTGTACCTGGACATGGGTGGGGGTGAGGGATGGGTGCTGATGCCAGGTACATATATGGTAGCCATGTCTGTGTGCCTGACCTGCGTGTCTGTGACTTGTGCATGCCATGGATGCATGACACATGTGTGTGACAATGCAGAGATTCAGTAAAGCAGCCAAATTACCCTTGTATCAGCTGTGTTTGGTGTGTTTGGGGCCAGATGGATGTGACTGAGGTGAAGTGTGTGCATGTGATGGGCATGAGCCATGATGCATGTGAGTTACATATCATTGAATGTTTCAAGAGTCCATTGGACATGCATGGAAATGTCCATGGCATGCACCATGCCTGTTACTGTGTGTGTTTTGCCTGGACTGACCCATGTGTTGTGGAGGGACATGATGGAAGTGAACTTTGACAGTGGTGCTCATCTGCTATTGCTTCCTGTCTAGGGGACCATTGTACAGTGCCCTGATGCTTGTGTTCTTTGTCTCCCTCTGCGCAGCGGCTAGTGAAGAAGAGGGCGGAGACGGCGCTGTGGAGCAAGGCGGCGGGGATGCCCCCACGGCTGCAGCGGAAGGGGTGGGTGAGCCCCCACAGGGGCCTGCTACGGTGGGAGACGGTGAGGAGCCATCCAGGTTGGTGGTTTGCACAGAGGAGGAGGAGGCCGCCACTGGGGCACACATGGGGCCTGGTGGGGGCATCCCTGCTGGTGCAAGTGGTGCAGTCCAGGGCCAGGGGCAGGAGGCAGCACATGTCACCGTGGAGGGGCCTGTGCATGTCGCTGTCCCTGACCCTGTGAGTGCACCACCATGCACCAGCAGGGATGCCCCGTCCCAGGCCTGTCCGCAGGTAGAGGGGATGTCCATGTCACCTGACTCCCCTCCACCTGCGGACGTGGGAACCCCTGGCCGTGCGGAGAAGGTCCTGATTGGGGTCGCGATGCGCACGGCTGTGATTCGTGATGCCGTGCGTGCTTCCCGGGAGGAGCACGCACGTCATCACGAAGTGCACCGTGCCGACGTGGCCCAATTGGGATCGGCCATGTTCGGGGGTTTCCTGCATGTGTTGGCCAATGTGGCGGCCCTCTCCTCCTCTGTGCAGGCTATCCACCAGTCGTTCTCCTTGCCGTCTTCCAGCCCAGATGCCACCAGGGCCCCCTGTGGACCTGCCCCGACCAATGCAGCCAGCTCGGTGGGGATCCCATCCCTGCCACAGTCGGGAGTCAGAGATCCAGCAGGGGTGGACACCAGAGCAACTGGACCCCAGCAGATGGAGGATGTGACGGCATCATCGGGCAGGGCACGTGCACGACGGCGTCGGTGGTTTCCATCAGCCTGGATGCCGTCGTGCTGGCACAGGCAGTTGCGTCGGAGGCAGCAGCAGGCTCAACGTGGGAGGCATCATGGCTCGGGGCCATCAACATCAGGGGTGCAGGCATCGGCCGGAGGGCAGGAGAACCCTGGAATGGGAGTGGCTTCCGTGTGGGAGAGGTTGTGCCAGCGGATAGGTGCGGAGCGGCAGCGGGCAGAGGAGGAACGGCTCACGATGGTCAGGGCGGAGGACTCCATGCGGAGGGCGCTGAGGCGGGCTGAGTGCCTCGAGGGTCTTCGCAGGGAGTTTGAGCTTGACACTGCGTTATCCCTGCGGGACCTCGGGGCCAGGGAACATGCCCGCCTCCAAGCCATTGACCAGGAGTTCGATGATGCCCTGGCCCATGACAACAACCAGTGAGCCGTCCGAATAGCCCGCTGCCTTTGTATATAGTTGTATAGTTAGGGTTAGGTTTCCTTTGTTTTTTTGATTTTTTTTTGGTTGCGATTGGACAATGCACCACTTTTTTGTATATAGTTCACTTTTTAGTTAGTAGTCAGTTAGGTTTAATTTGGTAGGGCTCATGGACCCAGGATGATCTTCTTCATTGGCTTATTTTAATTTTTCAGATTATTTTCTTGGACATTCATCTTGTTTTGTTTGATTTGCTTTGTGTTTTTTCTTATTTCATTTCCATTCTACTTGCTGTTAAATACATATTATTTTTTTAATCTTCAATGTGTCGTATCATCTCATTGCTTTCAGGCATGTCATGTTGGGTGTTTTGTCATTCACTTGCAGCCATTGTGTAACATGACAGACATGTGTTAAATTGCATTATTTAAATTGGGGGTGTAACATGTAATTGCCTTTGATATGTGGGTGGGTGTGATAGTTGGTTGGGCTTTTTGGCAGGGGAGGATGGGCATTACGGACATGATTGGGGAATGTTGGGACCCAGGTGCAGGGGGGCATGGATTGGACATGGGTGGGGGCCTGCTGGCAGGTGCCCCACAGTGCTGGGGGGTGGGGGTGGTGGTAGACATGAGTGGGGGCCTGGTGGAGGATGACCCTGCACTGCTGGGGTGTGGGGGTGGTGGGTGACATGAGTGGGGGCCTGGTGGAGGGTGACCCTGCACTGCTGGGGTGTGGGGGTGGTGGGTGACATGAGTGGGGGCCTGGTGGAGGGTGACCCTGCACTGCTGGGGTGTGGGGGTGGTGGGTGACATGAGTGGGGGCCTGGTGGAGGCTGACCCTGGTGGCTGGTGGGTGGGGGTGGTGGTAGACATGAGTGGGGGCCTGGTGGAGGGTGACCCTGCACTGCTGGGGTGTGGGGGTGGTGGGAGACATGAGTGGGGGCCTGGTGGAGGCTGACCCTGGTGGCTTGGGGGTGGGGGTGGTGGTAGACATGAGTGGGGGCCTGGTGGAGGGTGCCCCTGGTGGCTGGGGGGTGGGGGTGGTGGGAGACATGAGTGGGGGCCTGGTGGAGGCTGACCCTGGTGGCTGGGGGGTGGGGGTGGTGGTAGACATGAGTGGGGGCCTGGTGGAGGGTGACCCTGCACTGCTGGGGTGTGGGGGTGGTGGGAGACATGAGTGGGGGCCTGGTGGAGGCTGACCCTGGTGGCTGGGGGGTGGGGGTGGTGGTAGACATGAGTGGGGGCCTGGTGGAGGGTGCCCCTGGTGGCTGGGGGGTGGTGGGAGACATGAGTGGGGGCCTGGTGGAGGCTGACCCTGGTGGCTGGGGGGTGGGGGTGGTGGTAGACATGAGTGGGGGCCTGGTGGAGGGTGACCCTGCACTGCTGGGGTGTGGGGGTGGTGGGAGACATGAGTGGGGGCCTGGTGGAGGCTGACCCTGGTGGCTGGGGGGTGGGGGTGGTGGTAGACATGAGTGGGGGCCTGGTGGAGGCTGACCCTGGTGGCTGGGGGGTGGGGGTGGTGGGAGACATGAGTTGGACATGGGTGGGGGCCTGCTGGCAGGTGCCCCACAGTGCTGGGGGGTGGGGGTGGTGGGAGACATGAGTGGGGGCCTGGTGGAGGGTGCCCCTGGTGGCTGGGGGGGGGGGGTGGTGGGTGACATGCGTCGGGGCCTGGTGGAGGGTGACCCTGCACTGCTGGGGTGTGGGGGTGGTGGGTGACATGAGTGGGGGCCTGGTGGAGGGTGCCCCTGGTGGCTGGGGGGTGGGGGTGGTGGGAGACATGAGTGGGGGCCTGGTGGAGGCTGACCCTGGTGGCTGGGGGGTGGGGGTGGTGGGAGACATGAGTTGGACATGGGTGGGGGCCTGCTGGCAGGTGCCCCACAGTGCTGGGGGGTGGGGGTGGTGGGGGACATGAGTTGGACATGGGTGGGGGCCTGCTGGCAGGTGCCCCACAGTGCTGGGGGGTGGGGGTGCAAGGGGACATGAGTTGGTGTTCATTAGTTCAAGGAGACATGTGCCTTTGCTGGGGGGCATGCCCATGGTGGGTGGGCTGCCTGCGGGACATGACCAGGGATGCAGGGTAGTCCCCTGTGGTGTGGGCTGCCTGCAGGGGCCGTGGAGGGTGTACAGGGTACACCTGGGAGGACCCACACTGTCAAATCACATGTGGAACTTCCCGCGCACCCCTGATATACACGCGCCCAGGCTATTCGCGTGTGGAACTTCCCGCGCACCCCTGGAATACACGCGCCCAAGCTATTCGCGTGTGGAACTTCCCGCGCACCCCTGAAATACACGCGCCCAGGCTATTCGCGTGTGGAACTTCCCGCGCACCCCTGAAATACACGCGCCCAGGCTATTCGCGTGTGGAACTTCCCGCGCACCCCTGAAATACACGCGCCCCCAGCCTATTCGCGTGTGGAACTTCCCCCGCACCCCTGAAATACACGCGCCTAGGCTATTCGCGTGTGGAACTTCCCGCGCACCCCTGAAATACACGCGCCCAGGCTATTCGCGTGTGGAACTTCCCGCGCACCCGTGAAATACACGCGCCCAGGCTATTCGCGTGTGGAACTTCCCGTGCACCCCTGAAATACATGCGCCCCCAGGCTATTCGCGTGTGGAACTTCCCCCGCACCCCTGAAATACACGCGCCTAGGCTATTCGCGTGTGGAACTTCCCGCGCACCCCTGAAATACACGCGCCCAGGCTATTCGCGTGTGGAACTTCCCGCGCACCCCTGAAATACACGCGCCCAGGCTATTCGCGTGTGGAACTTCCCGCGCACCCCTGAAATACACGCGCCCAGGCTGTTCGCGTGTGGAACTTCCCGCGCACCCCTGAAATACACGCGCCCAGGCTGTTCGTGTGTGGAACTTCCCGCGCACCCCTGAAATACACGCGCCCAGGCTATTCGCGTGTGGAACTTCCCGCGCACCCCTGAAATACACGCGCCCAGGCTATTCGCGTGTGGAACTTCCCGCGCACCCCTGAAATACACGCGCCCAGGCTATTCGCGTGTGGAACTTCCCGCGCACCCATGAAATACACGCGCCCAGGCTATTCGCGTGTGGAACTTCCCGCGCACCCCTGAAATACACGCGCACAGGCTATTCGCGTGTGGAACTTCCCGCGCACCCCTGTAATACACGCGCCCAGGCTATTCGCGTGTGCAACTTCACGCGCACCCCTGGAATACACGCGCCCCCAGGCTATTCGCGTGTGGAACTTCCCGCGCACCCCTGGATCTTCCCGCGCACCCCTGTAATACACATAGCCCGCTCCCCCAGGCCCGATCGCGTGAGGAACTTCACGCGAACCCCTGTAATACACGTAGCCTGCTCCCCCAGGCCCGATCGCGTGAGGAACTTCACGCGAACCCCTGTAATACACGTAGCCCGCTCCCCCATCACGCGAACCCCTGTAATACACGTAGCCCGCTCCCCCAGGCCCGATCGCGTGAGGAACTTCACGCGAACCCCTGATATACACGTAGCCCGCTCCCCCAGGCCCGATCGCGTGTGAAACTTCACGCGAACCCCTGTGATGCACGTACCCTGCTGAAATCGCGTGTTAGACTTCCCGCGCACCCCGGTATACACGCACACGTATTTTTTGTCAGCGGGTGTCCGTGTTTGTGGGTACCCCTTTGCACGTCATTTTTCCTGGAGGGCCACAGTATGGGACATTCATCATGGCAGTATATAGGTGCGATTTGTTGGCGCACCTTTTGGCGCACATTTCTTACAGCCGCAGAGACGCTACCGCCTGCTTTCTTGTGGCGGTCGTGTTTGTGCCTGTGCGCTGGTTTGAGCGTGCGCTTTTTTCCCCTATTCTATTCCATGAATACGTGTTGTAGGCGAGCGTGTGGGCGTTCCGCGCACTTGTGCCCTGTACTTCCCCCGTGACGCCCACGTTTTGGCAAGTTGTTCCCCATTCCGAGTGTTACGCCCGTGTTCCGCCTACTTTTGTTGCGTGCGCCGCGCTATGTGCGAATTTCGCTGTGGCCTGTGCGATTTTCGCTGTGACCTGGCGCACGCTGTTAGATGGCCTGTGCGCCAACGTGCGCCGCGCACTTTTTTATCGCACATCCGCTGGTTTTCTCGCGCACGGCCTTCCATGAATCGACGTGCGCTGCTTTTCGTGCGATTTTCGCAATTGCACTGCGATTTTCGCTATTCCACTGCGAATCGCACGTTTTTGCCCACTTGCGCCGCGCTAATTATTCCATGAATCGGCCTCAGAGTATCTTATACAAAATAAGGAATACTACAAAGATATACACATAGAAGAAAACCTCAAAGAAACAACCCAAATATACGAAGATGCTCCACAAACTGATACATTTGAGCATGTTGATCGCACTATGGACAACATTCTTGACCAGTATACAATTTACCCACTACATTTCAGAGACTCCATGGAAGATGCATTACAAATGCATCAAAGCAAAGGGTCTCCAATGAGCATATGGGAGAAAAGTTTAGAAGCATGTTGTTTTCCCCTACTCTTTCCTACTGGAAAATGAGGAAGACACAATGAAAGACCCATTGGAAATATGCAATCAGACCCCTGGTAATGATGTAGGTGTGGTTGTGACATTGTATTTAGAGTAGATGTAGTTTCCCCACATTTCAGGGAGCTCTCAGGTTGTACGCTGCATAGAAAAACACACGTGAAGCAAAGCATTTCTTTATACTCTTTTCATCATATTTATATTATTAGATACAGTTATGTAGTTTGGATTTATTTGTATTGTGTAGAGTGAGTCTTGTTCATTGTAGTTGTTAGCTGATGTATTGAGCAATAGGTTTACCATGTCAAAATAAACCATTGGCAAAGGCTGCAGATTCTGCCATTCTAGTAGGCTGCACTTTTTAGCTATGATGGTTTAACTGAAGGTTAATTTCTGCTGTTCAGCAGAAAGCTCCAAGTAGCCAAGGTCAGGATGGAAAGGGATGCCAAACTGTTTCCAATTCATTGTTGTGAGGGAGAAAGTTCTCATTGACCGCCTGAAATAAGGCTCCAGACAACAGGTACCTTCCCAGACGATCAACAAATGAATACATAATGGTTGTGAAGGACATAGTGAGATACACAAAAAAAAACAGACAGCACTATTGCCTGTAGGGTATTTTGTGTAGATTTGGGACCTAGCGGTATTTTCTTACCGCCAAAAATAAAGTAATTCAGCAATAATCACTCCTTGCATTCAGATTGGTTTTGGTATTATAGTAATATAGTGGATATGCATTATTTCAGTACACAGATACATTTAGTTGGTATGCATTTCATTGTGGTATAGTGATGAGCATAATTTATTTGTTTTATTTTTGGCCCCAACATACAAAACCCCTTTCTTTTGTTTAGACTGTTCTTGTGATCTCTAGAGGCCTCAGGCTTCTATATTATTCAAGAACACCACATTTTCATATGGAGTGTCACTTATGGCTGTTATCACTGATTTATCTACACCAGTGAGCTATGCTTCCATAACGTATTCACAATAACATGTGGTATAATCACTAATTTATTTACATTAGTGAAACTATTTCCAGAGGCCCCTTTCTCTGTTGACTCATGTACATCCAACAGACTATCAGATTGTGTTCCACTCAGAAGTCACACACACATACACTGAGTGGAACCACGCACACAGCTATTTATAATTACTCATAACATACATTTTTCTACATGGGATGCTTGACATATATTACCTAATAACCTCCCCTTTTATCAGGTGATATGGGCTAACTGTACCAGAGAAAAACAGAAGCAAATAGAAGCCTTTACAAGGATTGTAATTTATATCAATTTCATTTCAAAAGCATACATTACCAGTTTTGCGAGGCAGTCTTTTCTAGAATAAACATAAGAGAAGCAATTGCAAAATACATGGCATTTCATTAGAATCTTCGCAACAATAAAAATAACAGTGCATCAGTTGACTTGCATATCTGAATAGCAACATTAGAACGCAGCTATCGCTACGCTGCCTGACTGAAATAACTTTCATTCACACACCGCATTCTCGCTTTGTGTAAGATAATTACCAGCAAAATTGTAGCAGATCAGCATGCAAACACTCTGGACAGGTCGCCTTCTTTAAATGGCTCGGGACTTCCCTTTGTAACACCCGGCGAGGACATGCAGTTCTCTCTTGGAATCTCCAGCCTGTGAAAGTCAGCAGTACACTGGAACGACGCCCCTCAATCAGGCAGCCCCACAGCAACTCCCCTCAGGCTTCTCACCCAAGCTGTGTAAAAATGTCCACTGCCTTTCTCTCTCCCCGAGATTCTTCAGGAAAACTCTGTTACAGCCCCTAGGGTGACGTGCACCCAATACAATTCTATAATGTCATACCCTCCTTCTTCAAACAATAGCTCAGCTTATACAGTTTAGAAACTGTATCTACTCATTTCCTGGCATGCAGATTTTGCATCCAGCTAACACAGTGAACAGAGAAAAAAAATAAATGAATCCAAGTGCACGTTTAAAAAGACTTTCAGCCTACCTCATTTTGCACTGAGAACACATTATATTATTAAGAAGTTAGGATCATGTTAGTACTGTTAATTATTTTAGTTCATTAATCCTCAAATGTGTCTCCTGCAACAGAGGCATTTCAGGTGAAAAAGAAATGGTGCAATTGCTTGTACCGCATTATAGCAATACATTGATCTGATGCAGTGGTGCTGCACTCCAAAAACACGCTAAATAATCCTACATATTCCCTCCTTTTTCTGAGAATTTTGGCCATGGTCTAAGCCACAATTGGAAGAAATCCAACTTGCTCCCTTTCTTCTTTTTTAAAATGTATGCGGGTTGGGATACCTTTCTCTCCCCCTTGTAGCCACTAACATGAGCAACATCTTCATTTTTACTGATAAAACAATCAACCATCCTCCCATTATTAGCACCAGGACAGCTAAACCCGCTATAGAGCGTTCCCCCCAAGTTCCCCAATTAAATCTTTCCACTTCTATTATACCCAGGTTACTAACCGTAACGTTGTTCTTTCTTAGATTCATTTTCACGACGTGTTTCTCTTTATAATTCAATAAGAATTCTAGGTCCGGGTCTATTGGAAATGCATCCCTTTGAAAAAATTCAATATTTTCTACTTGGCTTTCCCAAATGTCATTCGTAACGTGAAATAATGTTAACCCCCCAATCGACACAATTGTATCCTTTGGAACCTGTAAGTAAAAGACATGATATTTCACCTGTTTAACCACATATGTTCCATGATTTAAGTGTACTACTGTCAGGTTTTTTAAACAGGTGCTGATCAACCTTTTACCTTTGACCATTTTAGCCTGTGCTAATCCTTCACTCCCCATATTGCTAATGATCACTTTACATCCTTCTGATATACTTGGGTCAGATTTCAAACCACAAATAGCGTCTGTAGCATCAGGAACAAACGGTTTACCTGGGCACATATAATTTTGTTCTTTAAATTTGCACACGTTTCCAAGTTTGGTATCAAGTAAACTTCAGGCTCCCATGACTGAAATGCCACCACTTCTGGAGCCTTAATCTTAATAAATGTGTCCTCTTGCCAAAATCCCACATTGTGTACCCACTTGGTTTGATAAATTAGTTCAGGAGCTACATATGGGATGCATAGTAAGAACCCAATTTCCAGCCTATCCAAGTCCACATATAATGGCATTGCATTACCCATTTCAAATGCAATGTTTACCTGTATCACATCAATCTCCCACCTAGTCAACCTTTCTATCATTTGATGAATAATATCCTGTGAAACAAAGTACAATGGTATATGTCCTTGAATCAATTGTGAAATTGCAGTTTGAACTTCTCTCATATAATTCGTTAATAGTCTATCAACAGGACCCATTATATTAAAAATCTCACTAAGTGGTCTGTCATGCTTAATAATCAGCTTAGTTGCCCGTTGCATCACATCTGCTTGTTCATTCAATATGATCACAATAATTTATGAACCTTACTTGTTCATCCAATCCCCCTCTAATCCCATCTAATTTGTTTGTATTATTTCTAGGTCAACACTCAGTTGTTGTGCTTTAGAACTCAGCGTCCCTACTGAAATGGAATTGGCTGTTGATATCGTGGTACCTATTATGGCTCCAACTATAGACATTACCAATGAGATCGCAAGCATCACTGCACCTCTTTTTCCTCTCCTCTTCTTAATGTCTGCTGAATTCACAAATGTTTTCTCCAATTGCATCAATATATCTCTTATTGACTGCTTAGCGTCCTCTTTTCTTATTTCCAGCCACTCTTTAGTCTGCTCAGCTTTAATTCCAGTGTTGTTAAAATGTTTTTCTATCAAAATATCAGGATTCAATGGTATATAAATGTTCTGGAAAATCAGTCTTCTATCACTCATGATGAATCCTGGTGCTTCTTCTACCGCAATACCAGATGCTGGTCCAGGTTCAATGACAACCTGTGCTTAAACCCTAGCCCTCATGAAGTTTTAACAGGTAGGAAAATGGTGTTACCACAACACCTGCTATATAGGACACATGAGCAAACACTTGTGAGCGCATCCACAGTTCATGAATACATTGATGAACTGAGGAAGCATTTACAACATGCATTTGCTTTTGTACAGAAATATTTAGAAAGAGCTGCTGACAGTGCAAAGTCATATTATGATAAAAAGACGTCAGTAAAGGAATATTGTGTGGGCGATCAGGTGTATAAATTTCATTTTGGAAAAGGTACACAGAAACATTTCCTAATTTCTAGCAGCCTGGCAGGGGCCATATTGAATTATAGATAAGGTCTCTCCTGTGGTCTATAAAAGACTGAAGGTGAAACAGCAACAGAACAGTTTGTTCATGTGAATCAAATTAAACCATGTCACCCCAAACATGAGATTAAACAACTTGAGCGTGTAGAAGCAGATAAAGTCCCTTGAACATAAAAAGGTAAAGTGAATGGGTCTAGTCAATAGTAGTGGCAGAGAAGTTAAATAAAGTTGGTTGAGTATGATAATGGCACATACACACTGTAATATATGTAAATATTTATATAAAAAAATGGAAGCTAAAATGTAAGGAATTGGTGTGAAAATGTATTAAATATTGAATGCTGTTTTATGTATGTTTGTTTTCTCTTTAACCTATGTTTAATTTCAGAAGGCGAGAAAAAAGAGCGAAATATTTTACAAAGCATGTTTTATTTTTGGCAAAAGGGTGAAGTTAGTATCGTGCTATGTACTTAATTTATTTCTTTTTTATTTGATTTAGAATATTAACATATTTGTACTTACTCATTAGAGTACTTGTGAAATGACTTCCTCTGTCTGACTCAATTCTTTGTGGCAACCCAAACCTTGAGAACATGGTTCACCAGCAATGTAGCTGCTGTTTGCGCACTACAATCTGGTGCAGGAATACATTCAATCCACTTCGACATCAAACATACCATACTCAAAATATAACGGTGTCCCCTGCTCGACCTTTTTAAAGGAACTACATAGTATATTTGCAAATCCGACCATGGGAGAGTTAGGCCTCTTTTCATCAATGGTGATCTATGCATTGGTGAAGCAGGTTTAAATTGGGCGCATACTAGACATCCTCTAGTATATAATTCCACATCTTGGGACATATGTGGCCAGTAAGCATAATCTTTTAGTATTTCTAATGTTTTTTGTGAACCTCTATGGCCTGCAGTTATAGCATCATGCGCATGGTGTCCCATCACAGCCACAATTTTAGCCAGGTGATCTGCCTTATCGTTTCCCTCCTTATCCTCTCCTGGAGTTTTCAAATGCCCACGAATTTTCCTCCAGTATACTGTTAAATCATTTTCTGACACCAATTTGTCTATGGCTTGTATCATTTTTCCATGTTTAAGTGGCTTTTTGTTGTATGTAATCATGCCTCTCGCTTTCCAGCCAGGTAAATATTCCACAAAGCTATTTCGTGCCTAATCAGAATCAGTCACCAGGACAATTTCACTGAATTTATTATCAACTGCAGTAGCAATTCCTTTATAAATGGCTGCCAATTCCACTACCTGACTGCTCCTAGCATCAATTCTCATCCCTATACTCGGGATACCTTCACACTTCAACCAGACATTCCCTATTCCTGACACTAATTGTTTATTACTGTCATTTTCAATGTGAAAGGCACAACCATCAACATATACAGTTGGCAAGTCTTTGCATGTTTTTTCATCAAAAGCTTTGTGTGGTGATTGTTCAAATTCCTGCCAATTAGGTTCCACTTCTATTTCATTTGATACTGGTTCAGTTGCACAGTCATGTAAATCTGCTAAACCTTGAGCAATTGGGCTTTTTTTTATTTTGGCCATATCTCACTTCTACAGGAAAACCCTGTAATGCTAGCGTCCATGAAGTGATTCTGGACTGTGCTAGATTACCTGACCTAATTCTTTTACTCTCTAAAAACTGCAAAGGTTGATGATGTGTCTCAATAATCACCTTTTATCCCTGAACACTGGGGCGGAAATGTTGTGGCACCCACACAGTGGTTAACAGGGCCTTTTCACATTCATTGAATTTAATTTCAACTTGGGAAAATGCCTTACTTGCATATGCAATGGTTTTGTGATTCAAATCATGGTTTTGTGATAACACTGCTGACATACAATGTTCAGAGAAATCTATTTCTATAAAGAAATCCCTGTCCTTTATGGGATATGCTAAACATGGTGCCTTTACAAGACATTCCTTTAATTTAGCCACTGCCTCAGACTGCTCTTTTTCCCATTTCCAGGGTGTATTCAGTTTAAGCAGTTTAGTCAATGGTTGAGTGATTTCAGCATAATTTTCAATGAACTTTCTGTTATAGCCTGTCATTCCTAATAAACTTTTTACCCCTTTCACATTTTTAGGATCTTTTAGTTTCTGTATGGCTTCTATTTTCTTCTTTTGTGGATTTAGTCCATGTTCAGTCACTTCATGGACTAGAAAATTCACCTTTTTCTTGCACCATTGTGCTTTTTGTAAAGATACTTTGGTGCCTGCTTTCTGCAATTGGCCAAGAACTTGTCTTATTTCATCAAAATGGCTTTCAAGCTTTCATTTTTTATCAGCACATCATCCACATAAACTATGGTTCCTCTTTCTGCTGCATCAGGCATAGCCTTCCTCAAAAATATGCCAAATTCACTCCCACTATTGACGTACCCGAATGGAGTTCTTACCCATGCGTATTGAGTATTATCAAATGAAAAGGAAAATAAATTCTGTATCTTCTCTGCCAATGGCACACACCAATATCCAGAGGTGAGATCTAATGTGGTGAACACTTTTGAACCATGTACCTGAGCTAATCCATGATCAATTAATGGCAGTGGCCATCTGCATACTGGCACTCTTTTATTTAACTCTCTCAAATCTGCACACAGTCGCCATTGACCATTCGGTTTTAACACACCTAAAATAGGTGTATTGGATGTGCTGTGAAGGGGCCTCATGATTCCCCGTGACTCCAAATTTTTAATAATCTCTGCCAATGATTCTAAACATGCCAGCGGTAGTCTATACTGGCGTACAAATACTGGGCTTCTGCTACACCCTTCTGGAAGTGTGGCCACATGTAAATTAGTTAGCCCACAATCATAAGCATCTTTTGCAAATACATCTTTAAACTCCATAAATAGCTTCCTCAATTCATTCCTAGCCTCCTCGTTGTCACATGCATCCGCTAACAAAATCTGCTCCTCTACCATTTTGGAAAATTCTGGAAAATGTTCTGGCATGGGAATCTCGGCGCTTTCCTCTAATTGTGTGGCTGTGTCTCTTTGTAAAGCTGCCGCATTTAAATGTTTTGGCATATCAGCTTCCGCTTCAA
Source organism: Ambystoma mexicanum (assembly GCF_040938575.1). Classification (NCBI taxonomy): domain Eukaryota; kingdom Metazoa; phylum Chordata; class Amphibia; order Caudata; family Ambystomatidae; genus Ambystoma; species Ambystoma mexicanum. Next base: position 1,109,893,099 of record NC_090924.1, on the reverse strand, counting down.
TGGGCTGATTTTCTATTTAATTTTCATTTAAGTTAAATGTTATGCAATCCTCTTGATGACAGCACACTCTCTCGCTTGAATCATAAGGGTACACAGAATGAATTTTAAATATCCCTGTGGGTTGAGAGTCCAGGTATTCTGGCAATTCACCCTTAGCATCTACATACTTTTCAGGTATATTTCCAATCACCATGTTATTTAGATCTGCTGTGTAATGTGATTTTTGTATGGCCATTCCTACTGGGGAGTTTTCCTCTAAATGAATATTCTGATAACCTTTATTATTCACCATAATTTTTACAGACCCTTCACCCACATCTACCAATGGAATGTATTCATAATCCAGGCCTTGCTGTTTTATGGATTCATTCAGACACACAAATGCATCAGAATCTTTCATCTGCTGTCCATTTTTGCATTTCAGTGTTATTGCAAACTGCTTTGTGAATGCAGGGATAACAGTATCTTTCCTCATTTGTAATTCAACTGCATAAGGGACCAGCTGTGCTCAATGATAAGCCCTTCTTTTGTCTTCAAATTCAGGTGCCGGCCCACCTATGTGTGACCATATCTTTTGATTAAGGAAATCTAGCACCATACACATTCTGTGCATGATGTCATTGCCCATGTAAAAGTCATTTTGTGTTCCACACACTATCCAAACATCATGGTAAATAGTTTTTTGTCTAATGCTAGTTTTCAGCATGCATCTACCTGAAAATCGGTTTTCAAAGTCTGGACCGTCCAAACCAGAGACATACTGGTTTTTAATCCTACATTTCAGGATCTCCTCCCTTTCCATTGTTTTTTGCAACAATTTCTCATTAATGAAGCTCCTTTCCTGTTCAAGCGCTAAAGTGGCTTTTATTGTTTTAGAATAGTCATTTATCCCAACATGAACCCATGGTTGTTCATCTTCCATGTGTATTTCAGCAAGAGTGGTAATGTGTTTTTCTGAACCTGCTCTACGAGCAGCATTCTGTTTACATGTCTTGTTTTTAAAATAATAACGTAAGGTGTGCTCATCTATGGCAGTTTGCCATTCTTTCCTTGGCTCTAAGTATATTTGTACAGGTAATTTTCTATTTTCACTCTGCATCTAGTCTTGACACATCAATATAACAGTGACGCTAGGTATGCAACTATTCTGGAGATACACCTCCTCTGCATCATTTGTTTCTGCAACGGTGTGACATTCATTTATATTGCTGTTTTGTGATTTCAATGGTTTTTTTGTTAAGGATCACAGTACTCCATTCACCCCATCAATGAGCGGAGATCATCTTTTCAGGCACTGTGTTCCCATTAGAAATGGAATATCACAAATGGATGTGACCAATACCTCCTGTTTCATTCTGTGTTTACCTATCTTTATGTCAACCTCGGTGGCGCCTATAATAGGCACCTCCTCCCCATTAAAATTATGCACTGGACCTTGATTCTCCTTTACTGTGATCTGATTCTGCTGGGATCTCCCTTCATTGATACTCTTTACTAATTCTTTAGACATAATTGTGGCCTGTGCGCCAGTGTCAATCATTGCAAATGTATGGCATTTTTCTTCCACAATGATGGGAGCATAATACCTGTCTTCAACTTCCTCTAACACACATAGGAAATGCGAATTCTTACTGATTTCAGGGCTCACCTTTCTCAGTCCTTTTTCACTTTTGGCTAAGCACATCAGTAAATGGAAAGACATTTTTCCCTCCTTTTTGCTCATTCCTGTGTGAGAGACTTTATTCATTTCCCCATGTTCAGAGGTTTTTTGGAGTGTGGCCACCGTTCGCCCATCCATCCAGGTATCATCAGAGGTCACACTACAACCCTCCAACTGAACATGTATAACAACATCACTTGGCAATTTGTCATTGTCTAATTCTGTGCATTTGTGATTATTCAGAATGGTACCAGCCCTTTTAACCTCTTCAGGTGATTGTCCTGTACACTCCTTTTGAGCATTTATTTTTCCTGCCTGTATTTGGTCATTGTTTGGATTGCCCAGGGAAGGAGCTATAGCATCGCCACTTACTCCCGGTTCACTGGTATTCCCCATGCATGAGTCATTTTTCTTAAACCTGTCTCTTTGTTCTTTTGGATTTTTAGGTTTTCCTATTTCATTTGTACATATCACCAATGTTTGATTTAGTTCTAGGTTAAACCGTACCTCTCTTTTAGAAGTATTTGCATTTTCTGTAACACGTTCATGTACTGGTATTTTCACTTTTAAATCATTAGTCATTATGCAAAATTACATCAGAGCAAACTGTCTTTTCAGCGCTGCAGGTTTCATAAGTACTTAGTCACTTTTCAGAAGCCCCACGATCATTGCTATGCCCATCTGCCCCCTCCTTTGATGACTGTTTTTGTGTTGTGCAGAGCTTTATTTGCTCAGCCAACATTTTCACTTGGGCCTCGAGGCACTGGAATCTTTCCATCTCTCTAGCGTCCTCTCTCTGTGGCCTAGATCGATATTGGTTATTTTCTCCCTGATTGGATCTATTCTGATACCTCTCAGGAGAATGATTTCTATTGGGATGGTTCCTGAACTCTTGATTCATTTGCGGAGGGGAGCGGGGTGCACCCATCCTTTGGTTGTAGTCCCCTGGTGGGGAATCATTGTACTGACGTGAAGTGTAGTTCATGTTCTATCTCATGTCTTGTCTCTCAGGTTGTGGGTACTGGCCCCTATGTTGATTCCCATTATCATCAAATCGATCCACATATCGGGGTCTATCCTGATTACCATATATCATGGTATTGGGATCAAATCTGCTTTGTGTCCCCAATGTCTGATAAGGACCATCATTTCTTTGATCCTGATTTTGTCTCTGGTTATTGTTCATACCTGACATATCAGGTTGATAGCCTGCCCGGGGCCTATCTCCTAAGCACCTGGGGCTGATGTAACTCTCCCTATTACTAGGATCATGTGATTGGAACATTGGTGCAGTGTGTGATGACCTTTGTTGATTACCCCTCTGTTCAGGTGCCAAATTATTTTTACTTGGACTTTGAGCAGACTCAAGGGACATTTTGGCTGACCTGATTTCCATCACTGTTGCTGAGGGTTCTTTAGATTTATGTCTAGTATCTCTCATTTTATCACTTTCTCTACCCTGACAATAGAGTACCTCGTATAGTTTTGTGCTTTGGTGTACAATCCATTCCAGGGACTTGTTACGGTCAAATTCACAGACCAATTGGGATATAATGTCTTTCTGCAGCCCATAGAAGTAGGCAGTTTTAAACTCATTGGAATTGGGGTCAAAAGATACATCAAAGCGAGAAAATGCTCTTTTTAAGTCTTGTAAAAACTGGCGAGGGGATGTATTAGGCCCAGCAGTGATTGTGTAAGCGACTTTCTTTGCCTCCTGCAATGACTGCAAAGGAGAAAAATGACGCCTAATCTCTTTTTCGAACTCTGCCCATATCATATTCTACTGTTCATTCAATCCTCTTATAATACTGGCCGTCGGGGCATCTAAAGTTAAATGAAAATATTGTGTACTGCTCCTTAGGTATCTGGAGTGCTTTAAAAATGTCATGAACCGCTTCTAAGTGATCCTCAATGCAGCATTCCCCTCCTTTTTTAAATGGTTTGATCAGGGCTTTAATGGATTTCATTATCTTTATGGGGCTACTTGTTGCAATCCATGCAATTGCACTACTTGGTGACTTAACCCTGGTTCCAGGTGTATGGGATTGGTGGCGGCCCCCAATGGGAATATCAAGTCCCCCAAGGGTGCTGCAACCAAGTTCAGTCACCGGCACAGTCACTGGGGCACTAGCCCTTTGGGTAGAAATAGAATTCACCTCAACTCCATTGAATGTGGTACCCTGCCGCCTCTCCTGGGACATGGGAATGCACATTTGCTGTTCTAAGTCCTTACACTTTTTAAGGAGCCTGTTTGCTTCGTTTTGCAAATAGTTGTTTTCATCACTCATTTTATTAATTACCTCCTGCATGTCGCACATTGCATTTGGCACTCACTAAATTCTTTATTCCTCTTGTCTCTTTCTTGAAGCATTTTAACCATTTCTTGTTCCGCATTTTGGAGGTCACTTTCTTTCTCATAATGTTCTTTTTGTAAAATCTGCATCTCTGACACAACCTCATCTTTATCTTGTCTAATGTGGTCCACCAATGCTTTTAAGTGTACCAATTCTTGTTCACTGTCCTCAAATCGTTTCTTGCTTTTGGACAATTGAACATCACAATCTCTGCATTTTAACTGCATGTCTTTTTGGCATACATCCAATTCTGCTCTTAACATTTCCTGATTTTTACTTGCCCCATCTAAGTCAGTCTTTAACCTGTTAATTAGCTGGGTGTCATTTTCTTGCATTCACAGGGACCTATTCAAAATAAACCAGATTTTGGCGCATAGCTGTATCAAACAGTCTTTCTCTGCATTTTTATCGGCTGCATTTAATAACCTTAGAAGGCAGACCTGAATTATGCTGCCTTCTGCAAAAATATTGTCTAGTTTTTCTTTCTGCACCTCACCCCGAATGCGTTCATGCCATTCTGAGGTACTGCTTGATGACCACGTCCCATGTGCGAATAACTTTGCCTCTAAATATTGCACTAGATCTGAGAATGTGGTTTCCCTTTGAGACATTCTGAAATTCGTTTTTAGTGGCACACTGCTATTATGAAATGGGTTCCCTTTAATGTACAGATAGCGGTGTAAGACACACTTGTCATGCCCAGTAGGTGCTCTATGATCACTTTCCCGGCCTGCAACGCACCATAAATATGTAGGGTATTTTGTGTAGATTTGGGACCTAGCGGTATTTTCTTACCGCCAAAAATAAAGTAATTCAACAATAATCACTCCTTGCATTCAGACTTGGTTTGGTATTATAGTAATATAGTGGATATGCATTATTTGAGTACACAGATACATTTAATTGGTATGCATTTCGTTGTGGTATAGTGATGAGCATAATTTCTTTGTTTTATTTGTGGCCCCAACATACAAAACCCATTTCTTTTGTTTAGACTGTTCTTGTGATCTCTAGAGGCCTCAGGCTTCTACATTATTCAAGAACACCACATTTTCATATGGAGTGCCACTTATGGCTGTTATCACTGATTTATCTACACCAGTGAGCTATGCTTCCATAACATATTAACAATAACATGTGGTATAATCACTAATTTATTTACATTAGTGAAACTATTTCCAGAGGCCTCTTTCTCTGTTGACTCATGTACGTCCAACAGACTATCAGATTGTGTTCCACTCAGAAGTCACACACACATACACTGAGTGGAACCACGCACACAGCTATTTATAATTAATCATAACATACATTTTTCCACATGGGATGCTTGACATATATTACCTAATAACCTCCCCACCTTCCACACACATACACTGAGTGGAACCACGCACACAGCTATTTATAATTACTCATAACATACATTTTTCCACATGGGATGCTTGACATATATTACCTAATAACCTCCCCTTTTATCAGGTTATATGGGCTAACTGTACCAGAGAAAAACAGAAGCAAATAGAAGCCTTTACACGGATTGTGATTTACATCAATTTCATTTCAAAATCATACATTACCAGTTTTGCGAGGCAGTCTTTTCTAGAATAAACATAAGAGAAGCAATTGCAAAATACATGGCATTTCATTAGATTCTTCGCAACAATAAAAAGAACAGTGCATCAGTTGACTTGCATTTCTGAATAGCAACATTAGAACGCAGCTATCGCTACGCTGCCTGACTGAAATAGCTTTCATTCACACACCGCATTCTCGCTTTGTGTAAGATAATTACCAGCAAAATTGTAGCAGATCAGCACGTGAACTCTCTGGACAGGTCGCCTTCTTTAAATGGCTCGGGACTTCCCTTTGTAACACCCGGCGAGGACATGCAGTTCTCTCTTGGAATCTCCAGCCTGTGAAAGTCAGCAGTACACTGGAACGACGCCCCTCAATCAGGCAGCCCCACAGCAACTCCCCTCAGGCTTCTCACCCAAGCTGTGTAAAAATGTCCACTGCCTTTCTCTCTCCCCGAGATTCTTCAGGAAAACTCTGTTACAGCCCCTAGGGTGACGTGCACCCAATACAATTCTATCATGTCATACCCTCCTTCTTCAAACAATAGCTCAGCTTATACAGTTTAGAAACTGTATCTACTCATTTCCTGGCATGCAGATTTTGCATCCAGCTAACACAGTGAACAGAGAAAAAAAAATAAATGAATCCAAGTCCACGTTTAAAAAGACTTTCAGCCTACCTCATTTTGCACTGAGAACACATTATATTATTAAGAAGTTAGGATCATGTTAGTACTGTTAATTATTTTAGTTCATTAATCCTCAAATGTGTCTCCTGCAACAGAGGCATTTCAGGTGAAAAAGAAATGGTGCAATTGCTTGTACCGCATTATAGCAATACATTGATCTCATGCAGTGGTGCTGCACTCCAAAAACACGCTAAATAATCCTACATGCCAGCCAACATGGAGGCCGCCACATAGCTTGGCCCCTGGGAACCAACTATGCGGTATAATGTTTTGGGTGTGGTAGCCTAGGAACTACTTCACCTGCACTACTTTCTTGAAGCTATTTAAACCACACCCGACTTGGATAACACACTTCGCGTTACTTTACAATTATACAACGTGATGTTCACCGTGTCCAGTTATACCCGCGAACCTCGGAAAAACAGCACCTGTAAGGAGACAAAAGGAACATTGTTAGAAGAAGCATCTTACCTGCAATTTTCATCGTTAGCTGTCCACAGCTCCTGCGAACAGCTTCTTAGGATCAGCACGTCTCCCGGACTGACGGATCTGCAAAAAAGGAAAGACACAAGATATTAGAGACATTACAACATGACAAACTGTGCCGAAAAGCTTACCTAGCAAGACGCCCCTCGACCAGCATCGCCTCAGAATTTCACACTCTGGGTGTACACAGCGATGTATGGGAAAGAAAAGAAAACACGTTAGCAAAGGCAAGGCATCACGGCACTGCGCATAGTGCCTACTTATCGCATCATAGCGCTCATTACACGCCATCATTTACCGGTGAGACCCAATTCAGCCAGTGCACCACACTGGACTACCGCACATCTAAGGAAGAGAAAGAGACATTATTAAACCAAGAAAGGCATGCAAGAATAACAACAATATGCAACAGCAATAAGACCTACCTGAAAGACTCTAAACGGGCCAGCATTAGTGAAGTAAGTAGATCACATCCGCCCACAAAGGACAACGCGCCCCTGCCAAGAAGGCAGGATGGAGAGCACACCTGAATCAACGATAAGGTGAGGAGAGGCCCCAGAGGGGCTGAAGGAATACTTACCCCAGTTGGCCAGTCTTGAACATAGCCCTCCTGTATTACAGGCAGAACTCCCCCACTGGCCACATCTGGGAACCGCAGAGAAGGATACCAGTGTCCCTACGGTTGGGTTGCGTCCCCGTGGATACCAGGTGAGCGTAACACTAACATTGTCTTGTGGAATGCTAACATAGACATTCAATACATTGCAGACAATTCAACTTCGGTTGCAAATCATGTCACAGTCTACTTCACCAAAGCTGAGAAAACTGAGCTAAAGATCTTTGGGATGACATATCATCTGACAAAACCCTTTCATAACAATTGTGCATCAAATTACTGTCACATGTAGAATGCGGGTGCTACAAAACTGTAGGTCAGTTAACATGTACAGCCTTGTATGGGAAATCTGAGAACATTCTCTGGCTCATCTTTGGTCCAGATTCATCGTGGAAAAGAGTGCTTACATTCTAAATAAAATCAAATGTATAGTCACAGACAATCCTGCCAGCCAAGACATCCCAAATAATAATATGATTGACACATGCTATCCAAACTGAAGTAATGCTTGTGAAAACATGTGCCTCTATGATATAGCCCAAAACTATATCTGCAGAAATAATGTTATGCCAAATGAGACAACTGGCAAATATGCTGTATTACATAGTGAAGAAAGCCTAATAGCACTTTCAAAATCCATTCTAATTAAGCAGGTAAAGTTATCATTTAAAGCTACAGAGCATAGACAACTTAATTACATGGCAGTACAGCAACTATTCAAACCTTGGATAAAAGATGAATAATTGTTAGGTGACCATGACCCATTTGAAACTGCATTCAAGGAAAAATAAATCAATATGACAAATGACATTTTTAAACAGTGCATACAAATGTTAGACAATGAACTCCAAGAAGAAGAAGATACATCAACAATACTAGATGCAGACACTCATGAAGAGAGTCAAACATCAAAATGAAGCAGAAATAGCAATGAGTGAGGTAGAAAACATGATGCATCAATCCAAACAATCTACATATTTGCTAAAATCACATTTAAATGATGAACAACTGACCATGTACCTTGAAGCCACTGAAGAAATTGAACATGGTCTAAAACATAAAAATAATACTTGCAGTTGTACAATTTAAAAACTTCTGCTCTTGTATGTAAGTACTGAAGCTGGGTCTGGCAAAACCGTCTTAACTAAAACAATCAAACAATGTGTGGAAGTGTCAGGAGTCTGGCCAGGGAGCACAGGGCCAAGGCTATATCTCACAGTATGTACTGCAGATAGGGGAGACTCCGGAGGCAATGTTAACATATAACAGAAACAAGGCACATACCAAGCTGAGCTGAGTTGAAACAGGTATTCATGGGAACTGCAGGGGCATAATCTGGCTGTAAACAAAGAGATAGAGAGAAAGCAAAGACAAGCAAATATACTGGGTAACACGGACTGATCAGAATAAAGGGTGTACTGGAATATGATAAGGGGTCTCCAAGGATTAGAAAAAGCCCTTGGGATCGGTACCAGCAGATTACTCTTAACAATGGCCATAAAGCAGCATCATGAGATAGATGTGCCAAGGAGACGGTTGTACTCAGTGCAAGGGTAAAACTAACTTCAGACCATATACTGAGGCTGGTAATACTTCAATGGACTATGCAAAGGCAAGAGAAGTCTTTCCCTTGTCTGATCTGAATGGATACCAACCCAGGTGTCACACTGTAAATGGATGCAGAGCGGAGACAAAATATTAGACCGAGCTGTAATACAGGTACAAAGCAGCATTGAAATAAATAACCAGTTATAGAACAAGATAGGGAAGCAAAGTACAAACTAGAGGCTGGAATATCAGAATAAACATGGCAAAGGACTCAGGCAAAATAGGTTGCTGCCAACACAGCGAATACAATGGATTCAGGAAACTCAGAGTACTTAAGAACAGGCACTAGAAATATTGACTGAAGTCGGGTAATATATCGCTGGCAAGGTACAAACAGTAACACTTCAAAAGGGCAGTGGAAGCAGAGAGAAAGAGAGAAAAGCTAGGCAGAAGTAGAACAAGTCTCTGAGGCAGAAATACTTACAGAAATCAGTGTGTTTACAGAAAGTCAGAAAGGCAGAAACGATATTAGTAAAATACTGAATGTCAGCAAAAACAGGACAAGGTTTCAGGAGTCAAAAGCTGGAAATCAAGGAAAGGTTGAATATCAAGGAAAGGTTGAATAATAGGCAGACTGCAAACGGAGACTAGAAAGGGTTCTTCAAGCAGCAATAGCCAAGATGATTCAAAAGCCAAAATGTGGATTTTCAGGAAAGGTCAAAAACTGGTAACAGGAGCACAAGCACAAACTCCCAGTGGAAGCATTTGACTGACAACTGTTTCTGTTAAAAGTGAGTTCATAAAGGCCCTCCCAGTGAACCGGCAACAGGCTGGAGCTATGTGCAGTCTCAGGCAGCTATGTTAATGGCTCCAGTAGCCTGTAGCAGTGGTTTCTAATTAAGGGCTCTCCAGCTCTCTGCAGCCTAGCCTGCAGTAGCTTGGAAGAGGTGAATGCAGTCAGGGCCTCTCCAGCTTTTAGTAGCTGGCTGCAAACACATGCCTCTTCCAGCCCTCAGTCTTTTGTACAGCATACATGTACCAGAATGCATCTACTGGTTTAACCCAAAACCGGGAATGTCACATGAAATGAGATTGGTCCAAAACTGCAGCGGTAAAACAAATAAATGAATGCAGAGGCAGTTTGCAGGTTTTAACTTTGCAAGTATACCAAAAACAGAGTCTCTGAATGTGCGCATGTAGCGGTGCTGTGTGGCAGGTGAGTAGGATTATGACAGGAAGACAAACCAAATAATAATCTTTCAGCTGTTGTAACAGTCCGGTGGTAAAACATCATAGCCCAGAGCAAACATTCTCCTCAAGAAAGTTTGTTGCAAATCCATCCAGTGCTTTGGATGTGGCCATGAGCAAGGATTATTTTGTTTCATGTCAATCTGAATTTCAAAAGATTTGGGACCCCCCCTATACATTTCCCCCTTGACAAAATCACATGAAACTTGCTAAATAATTTGGCGCATTTGTGCAAGTGCTTTGTTAAGTCCTGTTGGCTGTCACCTGTCATGGCTCTTCGTTCTACTGAGAAAAGAAAAGAACACTGGTATTGACTTTAACTGACCTGCTGTGGACCAGATAATAACTAGCTTAACTCTGTTTATTTTGTTAATGCCGTCACTGGTATTTATTCACTTTATATTTTCCTTTAGAGTGAACATCAGTTAGGCTCCGCCCACCTACGCAGAAGCCCCTACAAGTAGCAGGAGGTGCCCACAATTGCGTGCACGCACGTTTGTGCAAGTGCTTTGTTAGGTGCTATTGGCTGTTCGCTGGTTTGCTCCAGCAACAGCAGCTAACAGCATCATTCTGCATATTGCTCTCTAGGCTTTGTTATATGCGTTACTTGAAAATGGTTTGTCTGCCATCCCAGGTAAATGGCGATATTTAAACCTTACCCTAATGCTCAATAGTGCTTTCACTTATTCTGATACATCTTAGTATCGGTTTAGACTGTATGCGTATGACACAGCTTAAAGTTTTACTATTGTCACTATCACACAAACAGAAAGTAAAGGGGTGTAACTGATGCTTATCAAATTTATTGCCCTCTTTCTATCTCTGTTTTATCGCAGCTGTGAATGTTTCGAGTGTGCTGGTGGTGCTGTTCCACCCAGTCATAGTTATCTTCAACCTGGTTTTTGCCATAGCCAGCAACAAAACACACGAGTTACGATCATAACAAACCTAAACTTTTAGGCAAGTCCTGCATGCTGCAAAAACTATATTTAATTTACGTTGGCTCTATATCTCGTCTGCCCTTGTCTTCCCCCACTTGTATCACTTAGACTGATTGGAAGCTCTTTTCATATGGGGGATAATGACACTAAAGCTCCCTGGGGACAGAGTGACTTGGTCACTATGGCACATGAACTGAAACCTCTGAGGCAAGGGCGTAGAGTCTGTCCCTCTAAGATAATCTCCCAACCCCACCCTCTCCTAAAACCTGGAAACTCACTACCTATTTTCCTAAGCTTCCCCCACCCAGCACATAAGAAGAACTCTCGGCAGTTAATGCCCTGAATTCAGACTTCAATGTTTCTTTTAGTTGCCTCTGCACTAAGCTTGTGAATTTTCTTATTATGGTACATGCCTCCCCTGTAGTTCCCAAGGTTGTCATTGGCACTTGTCTTCTTGACCTTGAATGTGTTGAGTTTTCTACAGCTAGTACTCCATTGTCCCCATATTCTAACCCTTGATCCCAGCTTCCCTTAACGACATGACTATGGACTCCACGGACATTGAGTTCCTTGATCCTGACCTGAATTCTTCCTTCCCTGCCGTTTGCCTCAAATCCCCCCCCCCTCCAGTATTTTGCCTAGCGCAGTGACTAAAGCTGGTACAACAGCTCTGCATTCAATTGTCACTCTGCCCTCACAGAGTTCTTCCTGCATATCGTCTGGTGCAGATGCTATTATTGGCAGTGGCTGCCATCCATATTTAAAGAACACTTTTCCACGAATTCTTGATAAAATTAAGATGCTGTGGTCATTGAATACGCAAGAGTTTTCCAATTCTTTTAGTTTGGGTGTTTTTTTTTATCCTACATTAACAACTTTGCAATCATAGCCTTACAAGAGACCTGGCTTGTAGATTTGGTAGATTTTGACAGTCAAGCTATTCTCCAGCAGGTGGCCCTCAAAGGTTTGGTCAGCCACCCCAAAGGTGGTCTGCTTATCTCAGTGAAATCCCCTGGCCTGTAGCTGCACTCAATGGCTCTACCTCTATGGTCCAAGTGGCCAAACTTCAATATGACTGCCAGAGTTTCATCCTCATTAACATTTATGACCCTCGCAACAGAAGAGCTACCATGAGAAATGTAGCTACTGTAAAATGTATTCTAAAAAGTTACCATTGTGACTTTCCCATATGGATAGTGGGCGACCTTGACTCTTATATAGAATTAAGCACACATGATTTAGCTGAAACATTTGCACCTGTTTCAACTAGTTCAAGAGCTCCTGTAATCCACCCACCTAAAGCCTGGATTATTCTCCTTGAAGCCTATGGGTTGACCCGTCTTAATGGCTTTTGCCCAGGCAATGCACAGATGGCTTATAATCGTGAATGTGGCAGTAGTGGTCCCACACTTGATTATATCTTTGCAAACCATATGGTTTGGTCCTCTGTTGGAACATGTTATCCAGCCTTCTTAGCTGGCCCCTCTAGCTAGCCCTAGTGGCATAGCTGGCTAAATTAGAACAACAGATCAGCCTATATACTTCTTAGACACAAACATTTAGGATAGTTTACGTTTTTGAATTATTGTGAGGAAATATATTTCTCCCAATGAAACTATCTTTCCAATACCTGACTCCCGCTGAGTTTGCCAAGTAACTATCTTAGATATCATAATCATAATTGAACAGCTAACTAATCCCCGGGTGGCCGGGCCAGATGTGATTTGCAATGCTTTGGTTAAGCTATCCCCTGGCTTCTGGGCCCACTCGCTGAACCTACCTTTTATACATAAAGGCAAATTTGGTACCATTCCTGAGACATGGCGTGAATGAATTATAGTACTTGTACATAAAAAAGGCTTGTGGAATTTAGCACGAAATTATAGAATGCGGCCGTGTTGGATATCCCAGCTACAATCCTGGCCAAGGTACTTGCGATAGAGCTAAACCGATGGATCAGAAATAATGATATACTTCTGCCCAATCAAATGGGGCTTATCAAAACGGTGTTAACTTCTCATAACCAATTGATTGTTGTAGCTTCTGTAGAATATGTATGGCGACATAGAGAGTGCTCAGTGTACTGTGCGTTCATTGACTTTTCTGCAGCATTCGATTCTGTTAACCGGAATAAACTTTGGCAAAAGTTGTCTCGATGGGGGTACACCCTGGTCTTCACTGGATGCTTATGCTACTATATACAGATTCCATGGTTCAGATCTTTTCAGCACATAAGGAAATCTTTCTAATCTGATACCTACACATGCAGCTTTAACTCTTATTAATTTATATTTAGTGATAGTGGGCCACCATTTGGCCAGCTGTTTGGCATATGCCGATGAACGGCTCTTAATGGATTACTATCCTAAAGGGCTCCAATGGCTGATTACAGCACTGGTTAAGTTCACAGATCTCAATGATTTGCCTGTGAATATTGCAAAAACTAAGATTATGATATTTCCCCCCCCCGCCGTCCACGTAAGAAGGTATCTTGTAAACTAAGAGGCTCCTTTTTTGAATGTGTCACTTCTTATAAGTATCTCGCCTGCACATCCAGAACACCCTGAAATGGTCTTTACATTGGACAGACATAAAATGAAAATGAAAAAAGCAATAAATGGTATCAGTCATTTTAAAGGGTGACAAGGAGGATCCTCCATCGAGACTACATTATTGCTTTACAGTGCACAATTCCTCCTTATTCTATATTATGGTATGGAGGTGTGGGGACACCAGTACCTGCCGGCTCTAAGAAGCTTTGAAGGCTCAATGTTGCATACGTTATTTTGTATGCCCCAGGCTCTACCTAAACATTATCTGTATTTAGAATTCGAAATAATTGGAATACAGCATGATTGTATTCGCAAGGTTGTCATGTTCTATGAACACCTAGTGTGTTACACAACGCAACGCTGACGGTACATTATTTGCATGCTTTTATAGACCTTGACAACTGTAAGACTATGGACACCCTGGGTTTATTGTTATCCACTTATTGCAGGTGAAACACTAGCTGTTTTAATCAATCTAGAGGAGGGGAAATCTATGTTATTAAAAGTTGGGTGAAAAAAATGCTTATGATAAGTAAAGAACACAATCTTGTGAACCTGAACTCCAAATGTAATAGTGGTTCCTATTGTGAGTATACAACCCAACGTCTGTCCAGACCGTCCTATTGTGTCGCTTTTCCTAATAGTACCATTATTAGACAATATCTGCATCTGAAATTTAACATCAGCTTTGCACTTGCATGGTATAGCATGCCTTGACCGCATGTGTCGTCTATGTGGTACAGGAGAGATTGAAACTTTGTAACACGTATTAACTAAATGAGGGAGTATTTGCGAACTGACGGTCAGGTATCTGAAATCATATAACAATGTGTTCAATCGTGCTGACACATCATCTCTCTGTCCATTGTTTAGAAGGCACAGATCACAATTTGATATTTTATCTTGTGATGTTTTATTGGAATAAACACTGGCCAGTATTGTGCTGAAGGCCATGGCTAGTGGCTGATTAGTGTATATAGCATACAGTGGACATGGCTGAAGTCCATAGCCACTGCTGAAGGCCAAAGGCTATGGTTGGTGGCCAGTGTCCATGGCCAAAGACCATGACTAATGGCTCATTCAGAGACATCTTTTTGAGAGGGCAACAGGGGCACTTGCTCCAGACCGCCACATTGCAGGGGGCACCAAAAGCTGCCTGATCTAAAGAAGTCAATTTTCATTGTTCACCAAACATAAATAGCACACATCAGGATATTTTATGGCATGCTACAAATGCTAAATATATTGCCTGTCTGTTGTTACAAGTACATTCTGCTTTGATTAAGTAATCCCGTAATGCTTTCTATGTTCACTGTGGCATATATATTTTGTGTATTCACTATGGTACAGCTCCTGAAGCATTCTCACCTTTCTGTGATTATCATATGGATCATGTGCAATGGTAAAAGTTGAAATGCATATTGATAAATGTGAGTGCTGCAATGATTCAAAAGAAATCTCAGTGTGTTAAGCTCTCAATGCAGAGATCTGTGTTAATATGCAATATTACAAATCCAAATTCCAGCAAGGCTGTCTCAGCCTTTCCTATGTCTGAAATTGATAAACCTGCATGTATATGTACATTGTTTTGTAGAACAACAGGTGCTCTTATCAGAAATGTGCATGCGGCAGATAGTGGTTGCTATAAAGAATAAACATAGCATCAGTATAGTGAAGGTCTGAAAATCTGGCTCTTCAGACGGGTGGTTGTAAAACCTAGACAATACCCATAATGATGAGCATAAAGAGTTAGTTCGGAGAGGTCATTAGGTAGCCTTGTTCAAGACTGGGAACCAAAGCATTCATTCTTTCATCATGGCTTTCCCAGTAAACTGTAAAGTGATCCTGGACAAATTATATTATATCACTGACAGTACTGTGTTGTCTTCTCTGAAAAGGTTTGTCTTCTCACATACTGGTGACATTGTTTTTCCCACTACCTGATATTTCTTTTTATACGAGCCATTTGAGGGGTTCTAGACAGAAGAAAGCAGACTTCGGGATTTCAGGCCTCTGGCAAGCATATTTTAAGTTCTGCTCATTTCGCACAATAAACGTTTTACTTTTTTGTACAATTGAAAGGTTTATGTATACGTTTAAACATAGATTCAAAAGTTATGGCTCCTGGTTGGGAGCCTAGTCTACCCAGGAGGGTTAGTAGGGAACAATGATTACAATTGAATAGGTTCAAGAAAAATAGGTGCTGTCAGAATACTCCTGTTTGTGTCACCCTCTGTATCAAGAAAGAATAAATATTTTCAAACTCTGTTGTAGAATCAATCTTATTCTTTATCTATACAGTTCAATATAAAATGGAGACAAGCCTCTATGGGCCAAGCTGGAACACACAGTGGATGCTTACAATAATAGAAAACTAAAATAAAAATGGCCACATATGACCGGGGGGCACACAGGAGGGGGGAAGTACAGGGTGCAACTCAACACCGACATGTGTTGATGTTGAGATTAAAAAAAATATCCTTCATGGGCTCAACGTCTGCACGTCCCGACCTGTGTGAGAGATAAACCGTCATTGTCATCACCCTCTGGATGTAAATCAGAAGGTGGACGTGGCACAGTTGCCTGACCATACCTATCCGCAGCAAGCCTGCAGGTCTGGTAAGCCTGGTCGTGCATGGCTATGGCACTTAGGTCTGCATGCAGCACATCATGTGATACACATGCTTCCTCCTGCAAGGTCTCACATGTATGACGGAGTTCTGCCTGCATGGCCTCACATGACATACGGAGCACCTCCCGGCCTGCACAGAGTTCAGCCGAGATGTTGTTTTCAAGCTGCTCCATCCTCTCTTCTGACCTTGTCCTCTGGGTCATCATGATCACACCCAGAGTAGATATGAGGGATTGGTGTTCTTCACTCACGACCTCCCTGTGTGCCTCTGCCTGAGCACCAAGTGCTTCGCGCAGAGCCACCATTTCAGCCTGGCGTGCCTTGTCGGAGACCGTCATGCCCAGCCTGAGTGAGCGGCACGTGCACCGCGTTGCCTGCTGCTGGAGCTCCACCTGCCTCTCAGGGGGGAGGATGGAACGGGCCACACTTTCCATGCCTTGAGCCATCATCTCAACTGCTCCTGCCTGTTGCTGTGATATGACATACATGGCATGCTCCCACTTAGTGGTACCTGGTTGTGCACGGCCACTGCATTGCCGGACACTACACCTGCTGGGCCCAAGGAGCCGTGGGCCTTGCTGGGTTGGCACTGCCCCAGCTGCAAGACTGTATCCCTCTGTCGACCTGATGCCCCAGGAACATGAGCAACTGGCGTGGACTGTGACCCTGCACCCGTAACCACCATGGGCAGACATTCAAACACTGCCTGGCCACTTGAGGGCACTACCCTCACTGCAGGAGTCATGGACAGAAGATCATCCACTGCAGGATCACTCACCGGCGATGACATATCATGATGCAGATCCAATTCAACATTGTGGTCAGAGAGTCCATCAGAGCTTGACTCATAGTCAGCCCTGAACACGATGGGCTGGAGCAAAAATGGGTTTTCGTGGTCTACCCGCCCACAACCACCATTGGTGCTAGGTTGTTGACGTTAACCCACCACTGTGTCTGGAATTACATCTTCATCCTCTGCCTCCAGTGCCTCATCACGTGTAACATAAACAAAAGAAAGATGAGCACGCATGTCAGCAGCACATACCACACACATAGACATCACAACATTGACAGCCACCGTATGAAGCAGACATGTCTTACACAACTCAAACTCTGACATGCATCCAGTGGCATTGCAATGCAAGGGTATCCCAAAAGCAGAAATGGATGTGTGTAAAATATGAAGCCTACACATGTACTGCATGTTGCATATCACCTGCTTCACACACAACCTCTGGCAGGTACAGATCCAAGCCAGAAATGAGAGATGACAACAAAGAGATGGTACGTAGCATAAGCATGGTGGAACACCCAAAACGCCACAGCTGCAAGTGAACCCAAACACACCATGACATATGTAATATGCATGTTGACATGCAGCACTCAACAACCATCACCAATACAGGTAACATGTGTCACACGATGCACCTACGCTAGTGTGTTTCAATACAGTGAAGCGATGAACATGGAAAAATAAAATTGCCAGGTCACTTTGACATAGCAGCATTGGGTAGGCATGTTGAAGGCTGGAACATGGTACAGAAGTGGGTGGGTGCAGTGCATGTGTACTACTTCAACTTCCAACATCAACATGTACATAGTGATGTCAATCTCTAAACATGACGGCAGCAAGTGCAGCCATCATGTGCAACGTGCATGGACTGGGTTGCATGGATACAGTGAACCCCCCCACAATTTGGGGGATTGCAGAGAGGCAGTGCATGGCAATGAAAGGTTGACCAGAGAACTGTGCATTGGCAGACACTGTTGGCATGCGTCAATTGAATCCTGTCAGTCAAATAACACTACAGCAGATGAGAAGTGGACATTAAGCAAGACACATGAGGAACCATCGGTAGTACACCCTTGCATGCAGAAGCCACAACAGCAGTCGAACAGAGGCAGGGGGCCTGTAACATGGTAAGGCATGTGCACAACACAGGCAATGAGACCCTAAACTTGTGCGTGATGAGAGACAGACCCAGAGTGAGCATCAAATGGATGACCAAATACCATGACAGTTATATTATCCTGGAGACGTACTACGATGATCAGCCTGTCAAGGACCCATAGGGGCATACATGGAATGCACATGGAGCATGAATGGGCACTCATGTTCACGGGGAGCCAATGCACCAAGGACAAAGGATGTACACCACAGTACGTTTTTTGCAGGTTTGCAGAGGAAAGTGTGCATGTACACAGGTACAGGGAAAAGGTCATTGCAATAGTCCAACATGTGACTCAGCATTGCCCTGTTGAAATTGAGCTGCAACAACACCACAGGCTACATGCAGACATGTGAGTGAGCCGGGAGATGTACCGGAGGGGCAGCCGAGTGACTTGCATGTGAGTAGGGTAATTGTGTGGTGATGAGGACAGTCCCCATGTGCATCAAATATCCTGCCTGCATCACAACAGGCATGCATCAGTGAAGCATTGCATGACTCATGACATGACAGCCATGTATACATAGCATGTAGTGGCAGTCAAGCACAGCACATCACACAAGCCAAACACACATGTCCTACACAAACACACATCAACACTCACCAGACAATGCATCATAATCCATCATCTCTCCCACTCCATGGATTAGTTCTGCCTCGATTAACTCTGCAGCAATCTCCTCGTGCCGAGTGAGTGCATCCTCCTCTGGTGCTGGCCCACAGCCAGTCACCTAAGTCCTGGCATAATTGGAGGCATGCTTTTTTTGTGCCGCGTCAGAGGTCTTTCCAACGCTTGTAGCAGTCTTCAGCTCTGCGCACCTGAAATCCCATGGCATTCAGACCATCCGCAATATGCTGCCAGTGGACCCAACGCTGGACAGGCGTAGTATGGCACTGTGGGCCCACCAGTGGATTGCATTTGTGTGCCGACACATAGCGCACAACGAAGTCCAGTTCCTGCTTGTTGAAAGGCTTCTTCCTCGATGTGCCGGAGGCCGGAGCCGTGTCTGGGATCCCAGCCTCTTGCGCAGAAGAATGCTTCCTCCTCTTGGGCGGTGGTATGGACCCTGAGTGGCCAATGTGGCCCTGATTAGTAGGGGCAGTGGTGCTGGTGGACTGGAACAAAGGGAGTGGTTGGCGGAACAGGACGGAAGGCCTGACTTGAGTAGTGGCTGCTGGGTGCTGTTGCCGGGACCCAGCGCCCCATCTGCCACAGTGCCAAGGTCTGTGACCAACACAGTCTTATCTGGCAGACTCACAGCCGGGGTGGTGTTGGCTGCATCTGCCCATGCAGTTACCACCACCTGGCTGCTTGGGGCAGCAGATGTCACCGCTGCCCCAGATATGTGTGCCTCGGTCAAAGCAACCCTGGACACACGTGGCCTGTGCTTCCTGACCACCTGGAATTCTGCCTGGGAGTTCTCAGGTTACAACGTATCATGCACTGGCCGACCCCGAGCCTGGGTGTTGGTCGCCACAGCTGCACCTGCACCTACTACTACCGGTGGGCCCGTGACAGCAGATCTAACTGACTGTCGGGTCATATGGGTGCCTCGGTCGGATGCAACAGCTGCATCTCCCGGAGCCACAGGGGGTGGTGGCATGGCTGCACCAACACATGGCTAGACATCCTGCCCCAATGGTGCACCCCTGCCTCTTCCCCCTCTGTGGCCAACCTGGCCACCCAGTACTCCTTGTACCCCCTGGTCACCCCGGCCACGTCCCTGACCACACACAAAACTGCGAGGATGCACAACTTTGCCGCCCTTTACCTTTGGTAGCCTCCCAACCATGGCACAGGTGGTATATTGCCAATGGGAGGTGCACTTAAAAATTGCCTTGGGCAATTAGGGTGAAGGGGGCAGGGTACGTGATGTTAGAAGCAGCCCTGTGCTACTGCAAGGATGTCTGTGACCCCTGGTGATAGATGATGGGTCACACAATGCTCAGGCACCCCAAAAAGTGATAATAAACATGCATGCAACCCCCGGTATCCCATGTGCGTGGAAAAAACCTCCCGCAGTATGCTGTGGCACCCAGGGACACAAAAAATGTGTACAAGTGGAACACGCAGGGTACTATGACCTCAAAAAAACGGGTACCCGATGCACAGGGGGAACCACAGTGGGAAAAATAGCATCCGCGACTCACTGTCTTCCTTGTGTGGAAAAGAAAAACACACGCGCTTGCCATCCCTGCCAAAGTGCCAAAGTACAAACTCTATCCGCTGTGAAGTAATCACGTGAGAAACCACAAGAGGAGTCAACGCACGCGTCGGTCTCCACGAAAAGCACATACTGCGAATTGCTAGCCCGCACTCACCTTTAACCTGTGCTGAGGGAAATGTTTGCGCGCGTCACATCACTTACGTGTTTACGCGCTAAGGGCCTTTCCTTGCATTTTTTTACGTGCTGAATCACTCTGTATCGAGCTGCCCATAAGACTACACACTGAAGACTACGCTCCTGCCCAGAAGGTCATTTGCCTGCCCCCCAGAGCCTCAGGGAGCCTACTACAAGCCATCTGCTGCAGCCTGCAAGCCTGCTGCCAATGTGCCCTGCAATTGGGTGCCTGCACATCAGCCATCGCCAGGGGTCCAGTTGCTGTGACCATCCCTGCTGGAACAGAAGACTCCAGACTGGTGTTCCATTGCTCCACAGCCCAGCCCCCGGACCCAGCTGCCCACCCACACCTGCCTCAGGGATTGACATGTTGGGCCAAACTCCATCTGGGACCAGTGGCGACCCCCCGGTGGAGAGGCAGTGGGCTGCCAGCTTCACTGCAAAAGAAGTTGGCATCCTGGTGGATCTTGTCCTGGGGCATTATGATGTCCTCTTCGGATGAGCATGCGCTGAAACGGAAGGACGTGAGAGGATCTGGTTGGACATCGTGGGTGCCATCAACGCAGAGGGGGTGGCACCCCGCGACTTAAAACACGTCCATAAGCACTGGGAGGACTTCAAGTCTAGGACCCTCAAGAAGGCCCGGTGCCTCTTGGACGAAGTAGATGCAGTGGAGCACCGGGTCCTGCTTACCACGGACTAGATGAGGTTCCTAGAGTGCATTCGCCCAGCGCTTCACCTCCAGGTCCTCGAAAGGCAGACCTAGCAATGATGCCTCTGTCCAGGCCTGTTTGCAGGTAGGGGATGTGTCTATCTCAACTGACCTTCCTCTACCTGCGGACGTGGCAATTTGTGACAGGGTTGAGCCTGTCGTAGTCGGTGTTGCGTTGCGCACACAGGGGATTTGGGATGATGTGCATTGTTCCAGGCAGGACAACGCACATCATTTTGAACACCTGTGTGCCCTCGTCGACTTGCTAGGACAGGTCATTGGCACAGGGTTCCTCTGTGTGCTGGGCGCTCTTGCGACCCCTCATCATCTGCACACCCTATGCGCCAGTCGTCCTCTGTCCTCCATGCCATCTTCCTGCCCTGCCTCACCTGGGCACCCTGTGGACCTGCCCCATCCACCGCAGCCAGGCTGGTGGAGACCACATCCCTGCCTCAGTCTGGAGTCGGAGGACCAGCAGAGGTGGTCACCCCAACAACTGGACCCTTACCAATGGAGGATGTGCAGGCTCCTGCGAGCAAGGCACGTGCACAGTGGCACTGGGGGATTCCATCGTCCTGGAGGCTGTCATGGTGGCAGAGGCATATGGCATTGGTGCGGCAGCAGGCTCGATGTGGGAGGCGTCAGCACTCAGGGCCAACAACATCCTGGGGCCAGGCATCGGGTGATGGGCAGGAGGACACGGGACTAAGTGTGTCTTCCGCGTGGCAGCAGTTCGGTCAGCATATAGATGCAGAGCAGCAGCAGGCAGAGAGGGCATGGCTCTCTATGGTCAGGGCAGAGAACTCCATACGCTGGGCATTGAGGCAGGCAGCGTTCCTTGATGAGATTTGCAGGGAGTTGATGTAGACCATGGCGACATCCCTGTGAGGCCTCGAGGACAGAGCCCAGGCCCGGCCTCCAGGACATCAACATGGAGTTTGATGATGACGTGGCCAGAGACATTAACAACAGAAGTGAGCCATAGGCCTAGCCCGCCGCCTTTGTGAATAGTTATTCAGGTGTAAGTTTCCTTTTTTTAAAATTTATTTTGGAGTTATTGGACATTTCTCCACTTTTTGTAAATAGTTGGATTTTTGATGGACCTTGTTCCTGGATTGTTCATTTTTTTGGGGATCATAGTCCCTTGTGGACATTACCTGTACATAGTTGGATGTTGTATATTCAGTGGATTTCATTTTTATTTTTGCCATGAGGTAATGTTTTTTTTATTTCCTTTTTCCTTGTGGATATGCAGAAGTGGTGAAGGACAATGCACCATATTTTTCTTTGTCATGTTTTCATGGATTTTTTTTCACTTTCTGATTTTGTTTTCATTTACATTTTCATTATTTGTTTATTCATAGTCATGATTTTTTTTCATTTTGTCATATTTTTTATATTTAATACATTTCATTCATGTCCAGTGTGGGTGTGGTCTGCTACTATTTGCTTGATGCATGTGTCAGTTGTCATTGCCTCAGTCATGTGTCACTGCTGTGTGCCTATGTTGCACATGTCTAGGGGTGCATGCACGTTTGCTTCTGTGATTGACATGGTATGGGGCATGTGGTGGGGAGTGGCAACAATGGATGGTCGTGGATTTGCATTGTGGGGGGTTGATATGGGGTTATTTTTTGGTGTGCATACGATGCTGGGGTTTGTGTTGCCATCACCGGGGTGGGGGACATGAGTCAGGGCCTGCTGGTAGGTTGCCGTTACTGGTGGGGGTTGGGGGACATGAGTCAGGGCATGCTGGTAGGTTGCTGTCATTGGGGGACTCCGCTGTGGTGTGGGCTGCCTGCTGGCATGCTCACAGGTGATGGGGGATCTGTTGTGGTGTGTGCTGCCTGCTGCCTGCTGGCATGCTCACGGGTGATGGGGGGGCTCTGTTGGGATGTGGGCTGCCTGCTGGCATGCTCACAGGTGATGGGGGCTCTGTTGTGGTGTGGGCTGCCTGTTGGCATGCTCCCAGGTGATGGGGGCTCTGTTGTGGTGTGGGCTGCATTCTGGCATGCTCCCGGGTAGTAGTTGGCTCCGTTGTCGTGTGGGCTGCCTGCTGGCATGCTCCCAGGTGATGGGGGTTCTGTTGTGTTGTGGGCTGACTGCTGGCATGCTCATGGGTGAGGGGGGGCTCCGTTGTGGTGTGGGCTGCTTGCGAGGTGCATTTGTGGGTGTGCCGAGCAGGCGCAGACTTTTTCACACGATTTGGCTGGCGCGAGTGGGGTACGTGTATCCTGAGGGGTGCGCAATGAGTTTTACACGTGATTTGGCTGGCGCAGGTGGGGTATACATATCATGAGGGATGCGCAAGGAATTTTTACACACGATTTTGCTGGCACGATCGGGGTATGCATATTCTGAGTGGTGCGCAAGAAGGTTTACACGCGATTTGGCTGGTTCGAGCGCGGCACGTGTATTCTGAGTAAAAATGGCTCATGCACCCCTCGGAATACGCGTATTCTGAGGGGTGCAAGAGGAGTTTTACACGCGATTTGGCTGGCATGAGTAGGGTGCGCAAACGTTTTTAGCACAATTTCGTTGTTGGGGGGTTGTATGCTGGTCCACTGGCCTTTGCTCCATAATGTAGATTTGTGCGTCTGTTTTTGCCTCAAGGGGCGGTGTTAACAGCGTAAATGGTGCTGCTGGATGGTCGCTGCGCCACGGCTGGATATGCATGGGGAAATCCATGAATACGTGGTGTGTGGAAATGGGATTTAGCGCACGCGGCTGGCGCACGCTGGTGCACGCTCCCTCTCTGCGCCAACCGTGTGCGCTACTTCTGCACAGGAATCTATGAATTACCCACATAATATGTTGTTTTAAAACATGTTCATGTTGTGTTATGTCTTTTGTGTATTTGCCAACTCAGTTTTAAATTGTTTTATTATTTTAGTTTGTGTTAAGAACTGGAAAAGAAAGTGCTAAAGTGCAGAAATTGCAAGGTGGGTGCAAATCTTAGCATCAACTCTTAACCAATGTGTGAGCCTTAGCTCATTGCAACTAGTGTTGATTCTGCTATACTAATAGTGAGCATTTATATATTGCACACCCAAACCACTTGTTTATTTACTCTCTAATGGCAAAACTATTTGAAAACCATGTCCCTCTTGTAATCTCATTCTGTAAAGAAACAGACACCTTCCTGGTAGCCTCTAATATTCATCCATTATATATGCTATAGTATGTGTAGTTTTCTCCTTGCTTCCAATAGGTCTCCTGTATCGACGCTAGAGCACTTTTGCATTCTGTG
Organism: Ambystoma mexicanum; assembly: GCF_040938575.1. NCBI lineage: Eukaryota > Metazoa > Chordata > Amphibia > Caudata > Ambystomatidae > Ambystoma > Ambystoma mexicanum. Next base: position 1,109,868,549 of record NC_090924.1, on the reverse strand, counting down.
AAGCAGCTAATCTGAAGTAAGTGTCTATCCATTTTGGATTATTGCACCCTGTTCATACGATCTGTGTCCTGCATTTATTCTACAACCTATATACATTCCTCGTGGCTGCTATTGATGAAAAGCGTTGTGTAACAATGCTAGAACACAAGTACCCTTTTAGTGGACAGCTAATATTGTCCTTGAAATGCTACTTGTTTATCATTTTGATTACAACTAGAATGACAAGGGTGATGGGTCTGAAAGGGAGTAGCCATGCTTATTTTGATTCTGTGAGGCAGCATATCAAGCTATGGGTTGTGATCTCAGTGAGGGGGATGTTACCGCATATTCTGGATCTCGTAATTTCTTTGTTTTGGTGGAGGGGTCCTCAAAGATATCTAACCCCCCAAGGCCCCAAACGTGATTACATTGTCTCATTAATGTGTCAAAATATATTTGGCCAGGCACAATGACCATGACTGAAGATCATGCTTAGTGTTGTTTACTGTTGCAATGTAATTAGTGTTGTAATCAGTGTTTCCATGTGGGATTTCATGATTGTGGTCATAGGCTGCAGAACAGGGGGCGTGAAGTTAATGTGCCTTTACCTGAATTTCAAGGGTTTTCTTGCAATATGTTCTCACTTTAAAGTCCCAGCAACTAAAGTTTTTTTCATTTAATTTTTACAGGTATTATTACAAAGTATTGCTCACCTTAATGTCCCTGCAACTAAAGGGTTTTCCTTGAATTTCAAGGGTTTTGTTAGCCATGAGCCGTGCCCACTATATATTTTAGAACACTACCAGACCACTTGTCATAATAATTGTAAAATTGAATACAACAAAGATATTGGGCCTCATTCTAAGTGTGCCAGTCCAGAAACAATAGTGCTGTTTCCGGACGGCACACTACAATTCTGCGGGCAGTTGCCATCCCACCCGGCAGGTCAGGGGACAGCACCCGCCCACATAGTTTGCATGGAAGCACTGGCACCGTTGTTAACTGGTTTCTGGTCCGCTGGGTTGTAATCCCCCAGTCTTACTGGGAAGTCAGGCCGCAGTAAATATTAACAAGTCCGGCAGCAACTCTCCGGTATCACCGGCACGGTTACTGCTGGACCCGTAATGAGGCCCATAGTCTACACATGGCTTATCTTATTTCTTTCATGAACGGCTCATCTTCTCTGCTCAGTGAGTATAACATGTCTGAAAGACAATGCAATACATTTCATAATATAAATAAAAAGAAGAGTGGACTTTTTTTCTTCATAATAGTATTTTTTGAATATTGAAAGTATTCCTAGTACTTAACCAATTAAGTGTTAATAAAGGACGGAGGCAATGAATATGGCAAGGGAAATGTGCATGGAATCGCACAGTGAACAACTTTGAATATAACAACGTGCATACAATACCCAAGACTCGTGTATACTAAAATCCAGGAGTGCAAATAGAGTGAAACAATAATACCAATATAAGAAAAAGGAATGTGGGTTAAGCACTTAGAACCTCCTTATGACTGAAAGGAAAGTCGGCAAACTCCTTACCCACTATGCTGTTACAGATACTGACAGCGCTAAGCCCACGTAGAGGGCAAGCAAGGACAGGATCTGTGAGCTGACACTCTGGATGATACTGAATAAGGAACTTAGAAATAGTACTCACGAGGACCGGAAAGACCACTTGAATGTCAGTAAACCCACAAACCCAGTTGATCAAACAGGGACCCAGAAGGCTATAACAGCAATGGGTGGAGGATCACTCAATACATAAGAGCCAAGTCAAGGGGCAAGTAGGAATTGTGATTATAGAATAGTGAGGAAAACAAAAGGCATTCACACAGGGACTAGTTACAACAGCACCCCACACCTAATAATCAATGGGAAATAAATGCAGAAGTGCAATGGAAAACATGGAATAGATCCCAATAGAAAGTAAGGATCAGGAGCAGGGAAAATGATATCACAAAAGGAAACCTTTCCCACCCATCCAAGGAGAAAAGACAGGAAGCTAAATCAATAAAGGGAAAGACTAATGCGTCAAGTTTTTCAGTAGCAAAGGACAGCATCAAAGAAACAGAGAACACAGGCACAGTGGGCTGCATCAAAGGGTAAAGCACAGAGAAAGGCTGCCTGCAGACAGAGGAAAACAGAAAGGGAAATCCAGAAAGCAGAAATCAATTAAGCACATAATTCCGAAATCCAGGGCAGAGGAACAAGAAACAGGAACTAGGAACTAGGCACAAAAGCTAGGAACAAGGAACAAGGGACCAGTCACAACAGGAACACTGCAACAATGACCAGCGCTGGACTGAAGCAAACTGAGGCTTTTAAAGCTGCTTAACGAGCACACCCCTCAGGTGTGCTGCCTGCTGCACCTGCAGCCACAGGTGTTGCCTATCCTCCACCCAACCTTGTCCTGCAAGGGAGGAGGTGAAGCAGTGAGTCAGGCATTCTGGGAAGCATAGTCATTAGAATAAAGTAGCATGCTGGCTGCCAAAAACCTGGAATGGACACGGAAGGGAAGTTACTTGGAAAATAAGGTTTTATCGCTCCCAATTCATCACAGCACTGTAGCATAAGGTTCGACGGAAATGTCCAGTAGGGAAAAAACCCCAAAACATGCCCCCAAGTGGCGGGAACGGGAGCAAAGGGAGCGAGCCGTGACAGTAAGGTGCTACAGATTAATAATTTTGTAGAGGAAAACATTTCTAATTAGAGAGAAAATAAAACTTGACTCTAAATTATATAAAAATAAATAATTGCACACACATTAAATACTATCTCACTTTGTACAACCATCTCTATATCACAAACTTACTGAGGATGTTAACATTCCAATAAATCCACATTATACGGCTTTGTTGGCCATAAACAACAAGGCCCACAAATTACAAGTCTAATGAAAGGGAAGATCCTATTTTTAGTTCTTCCTACCTTTTCAGCATCAATTTAGTGCATAAGAAGGTTAATTATTAATATTACCATCTTACAACAAAATCTAAAATGGTTGATACTCCTATCAAAGTTGAGGGTAACTATGGAAATAGAAACACACATTACATAATCCCTCCAGTTCCATTTATTAAACATTGATAATAAAACTATACACCCTATATTTATTGATAGTGGAGATTAAAAGAATTACACTTGAAAAAGGGACGAGTGTGTAGAGGCAACTTTACAGATAAGAATCACTACATGGGTACAATTCCTACACTAGCACTTAGGTAACCACAAACCTAGTTTTGCATCAGACAATTTTAAATAGACTTGCCTGCAACAACAATGGTTCGCACACCTTGAAAGGTATTTCTATACCATATATCATAAAAATAAATAACTATATACACAAAACCACTGTTTCATTTCTCTGGAAACTTTGTTTCATGTAAAAATTACGAAATTTGCAGAGTAGTTTATGCAGCCTTAACCAGGAAACAGAGACATATAACCTAACTATGTCTTCAGTTTTACAAATAAAAATATGATGAAATGCCAACGTTGTAAAATTATTTTCAGTGTAAAACTTTTTAAATTAGTCATACCATTATTGGAAATAATAGGCAGACAGGAAAAAGCCCCCTGTGTGTAAATACATCAACACTCACTACAAGCTACACTAAGAATCTTAGAAAAGTAATTTGAATACTTCTTGTAAAATCTGTGTGTTTCATTGTTTTGGCCACCTACACATTTGAGACATTAATAATGACATTTCATAATGTACATATCATCTTTGACATTTTTTACAAATTAGTATTCTTATTTTACACTTTTATTTGCAAAAACACCTGTTTGTAGTGTGGAATACTTTTTTTTCTCTATTAAATGAAAGTTCACGCTGAAATATGCTAATTGGATCCCAAGATGGGTGCCGTGGGTAGAGGATGTGATTGTGTGCCTCTCCCCACAGGGCCACAAAGAAGGAACAAATAAAGCATCATTGGCGGTGGTGATAACATATCACTGAGGGACAACTGATCAGAGGTGTGTGGTACAGCAATTGATGCTCGACAACTCCTCTTGAAGGAACAACAGAACAGAGCTGGGCGAAGCGGCATCCAGGCCTCGACCAAAGCCAGAGGTGAGGAAAGGAAGGCCATGTCCTCAGGAAGAACATAGTGAGGGACGGCGGCCAGCATTGGCAGCAATAGGCAAGGTGACCAAGCGTTTTTCACCAAGGGAAGAGGAAGAACAATCGGTACAGGACTGCTGGTGAAAAGAGCTGCCTTGCCCCCACGCAAGAAGATTAAGGAGACAGAGGCACCCCAGGGTGGAAAGTAGATGGTGCATAGAATCTACAATTCTGGGAAGGGAGTAGAAAGAGAAGTGTGGAGAGGAGTGCTCCAATGGAAGACGGGACCAGCCGCAATACACCAAAGGGGCCGCATCAAAGGTGGCAAACTTACAGGGAAGCACTGCGAGGAGCGGCCCCGCCAGGATACATAGCGGGAGGCAGCGAACATTGTGGGAATACCAAGGTGCATCCCATGGTTTAGAACGGGTGAGTAGAAGCAACAGCAACGGCGGAGCCTGCATAGTCCCCAGACCTAAGGAAAGAAACAGAAAAATAAATAATCAATGTGTGCAAATAGGGGCACGGGCAAGTAGGGGGAACTAACAGCGCCCAACACAATCAGACCAAAAGGAGAGGGGCCGCTCGGGTGAATAAAATCTACATACAGCAAACAACGACCATGGGGGCTGGGAAACTGTTAGGGAGAATTCTCCAGAGTCCCTCAGCAGCTTTGCTGGATTTCTAGGATTTATTTTTTCACCTGGTAAGAGTGTGAGCCTTTTCTCCCACTCTTACATGTGTTTAGCTGTGTGTTTTAAATCTTTGTGTTCATAGACTGTGGAGTCTCGCCTACTCCATAGGCATCATCTTTTTACTATGTGTCACACAGCAACTTTAGTGCAGTGACACAGGGTTTTCTTTTTCAGATGTCCCACTTTAAACTCCATTTTCTGGGACTGACTACTGTCTCCCAGAACATGTAAAGTTGCCATTGACTTTACTAGTCTTTTAAAATGTACAGACCCAGTACAAACTATCTTCCATAGAGTACTGGAAAGGGTTAATAGTTATCCATGTTTGTCTGTCTCTCATGGAACATTATTTCATTCCCCTTTCTCTAAGATTTGGCTGGTGGCAGTGGCATCTACCATTTATTTCCTACCGCGGACGAGGAAAATAGCCCTGGTACTGTTAGAGGCTATGTTGGTAGCCTCAAACTTTAATGCGCTGGACCCCTTTTAATTTTATTTAGTTCCGGTTGGGTTTATTCACCATTTCTTTTTGTAAAGGTCTTTCTCGTGTTTTACTCTGCATGCAAAACCAGGTTTGGTTCCTTTGTTCGCCATCCTTTGGCGGGCTTCTGCAGAGAAGCCCTGCTTAGGCCCCTGAATGGACAGGATGCGAGGGAGGGTTTTGAGGCCCCCTGCACAGAGTCTCCTTGGAGTCCCAAGTCACACTCTTGTTTGATTGGCTAGGTGACTGTCCTAGCATACAAAGCAGGTCTATGGGACTTGGAAGGCAGAGTCGCAACTGGATCAAGGGAACTGAAGAGAAGCTGAAGGAAGAGGACTACTGCAGCTACTGAACCTCCCGATGAAGCCCTGCTGCGGGTCCGAATAGCCTCAAACTTCAATGACAGGGAAGATCTGCAAGGAATCATCTCCCCTTGAGCAGGTGGGACCAACCAGTTTGCCAAACGCCAAGCAAGGCCTCCCTTCCCTGGTCGAATTTGCTGTGCTTCGCTGCAGTGAAACGGATAGCCAGGAGGACCGGACCCTGTTTGGGATTTAAGGAGCACACCTTTTATTTGTTGCTTTGTTCTGCAGTGGGTTTCTTCCCTGGGCAGTGCAGGACCCTCCAGTCTTCCTCCTTCTTGTCAGTCCGACAGTCACTTCAGGAACCTTGAGCCTGCAGGACCTGCCAGGAACTTCTGCATCAGCTACAGCATTCTTCTTCTACCAAGGTACTGTTCAAATCTGGTTGTTTGTTCCGTCCGATCGCAGTGAAAGTGTTTTAAATCTTTCACTAATTCGAGGGCTTCTCTTTCTCTACTCTGTTAAATAACTTTTCTTCCGACCAACTTCATTTCAAACTCTTGGCAAACACTTAAGCACAAACTACTCTGAACTGTGTGATCCTCTGCAAAGACTCTGAACCATTAACATTGGCCCAGGCCTATTGATTTGAATCCTAGTTGTAGTAAGCCTTTTCTAGATTGCCCTGCCTATTACTTGTTGGTGCTGCTTGATTTTGAATAACCTTGTCTTTCCCTCCCTTTTTAAATTGCTGGATTGCCATTTTGCCCACACTTCATTTTGAGCCCAGAATTGATAGGGTGTTGCGTAGTATATTACGATTGTGTTTTTTGACTGCTTTATAATAGAAAACTGTTTTATAACTGACGGAGTAAATAAATGTATATTCTTTTACTCAGAAACCTTGAGTCAGTGTTTGTTTGAACCATAGAAATTGTTGTCCTTTGTTTAACTTCTGATGCTGCTCACTTTACTCTTGAGTTAAGTCTGGCTGCTCGGCCATCGCTACCACTTTACTGTGTAGTACGGGCTTGTACCAAAGGTGAAATTGTACTTACACTTGTAATCTTAATTGTATGTGGTGTTTCCAAAGGGTACTGTATATGATGCTGCCTAACAGAAGCCAATGAGGCAGTTCTGCTGAGCCCCTCAAGATAAAACAGGGCAGCCACCCGCACAAATCCTGAGGCACGCACAGGGGGTCAAGACATTGCACGAAAGGTTATTGTGAGGATGGGTACCCCAACATAAAGCATGCAACAACAGCAGTGCACAAAGTCACTCAGGGTCTGCAATTGGAGGCATAAAAAATATACTAGCGCAAGGGCCACTCAGCATATCTACCTCTCTGTGGAAAAGTGTGTTAAAGAGGGCTATGGACATACCGCTAAGCCACAAATTAGAGACATGAGCCCAGTGATAAGAAGGGGGGGTCGGGGTGCCTCAAATTATGGACAAGATCTAGGCGGGGTGTACCAGTGGACAAAAAAAGGACAACGGAAGACGCCAAATTTTGGAGGAGGCCAGAACAGCATCAGGCCCACAGACCAATGATGGACAATTCCCACATGTCCAAAAAAAAAGGAAAGTGGCAGTAGCTGCGACCCAACAAACCCCCCAATCTAAACAAGCAGCAAACATAAAACAAATGTGTGGAACAGAATCTTCTTTGACCCCGAGGCCTGGAGCCAAAAAGAAAATCCACCAAATCAAGATTCAAGGGCAGTAGGCACGATGACAATGTGCAAAGAAGATATTCAAAGCTGATTCCAGGATTAGTTTACGGCCTCCTTTCAAACACAATTCAAGACATTAAGAGTAGAAATGAAGCAATCAATACAGGAACTAAAAACAGATGTTGCAAAGCTTGAAGAAAGAATGGAAACAATAGAAAGGGCTCTACAAAGCATGGAAGAGGACTCACAGAAGACGGAGGAGAGCCTGGAACACATAGCGCACCTGACACACAATCTGGAGATACAAAGTGAGGACTTAGAAAATTGCTCAAGGATGTCCTATATAAGAATTAATAAATCTTCGGAAATGGTGGAAGATAAAGAATTGAAGTCAACAACCCAGCAACTCTTTGCAAATTACATCCTATCGTCAAAGGGAAACCAACTTGAGGAAAGTGAGGTTAGCAGGCCAAGTCTGAATCAACAGAGAAGAGGTGCAACTGTACCAAGATGTAGCACTAACCACACTACAAAATAGAAGGTAGATGGGCCCAGTGATGACATTTCTAGTGTCAAAGCAAACAAGGTACAAATGGACGTTTCCTTTTGGATTACTTTTTACGTGAGAAGGACGTCAACATAGAATCACAACATGCGAAGAAGGTGAACAGATTCTGAACCTGCAAGGAGGCATGCAGGATGTGGATGAGGAGCATGAAGGCGGGATAAACCCTATAGGAAGCCGTGGGAATGGAAAAAGGTCATAAGTGGAGACAGGATAGCCAATAGGAAATGAAGGATCTCGAGAGGCTTGAGACTGTCTAAACAGCTCATACGATTGACAAGTAAGAGCGCGAGGTGAACAATAACAGGACCCCAGTAATGGGTTGGAACCGCCAATGTTAATGGAAACAAGGGCCCATAAGGGCGGGAGGAGTGAAGAATCTTGGAACTTACAGTGGGGTTTAGCATTCCCAACATGGTTTTCTCTGGGAGGTATGACGGCCAGGTGCGGCGAACACGGCACCCGAGTGGTCATAGGAGCCTGGTCCCTCCTCAGGCTATTGGGTGGTTGGGTGGCTGGGCGTTAGGGGAGATGGGGATGGGGGAGGTGGGGCAGCAATACAAATAGGGGGTTGGGAGGGTTTGGAATCTTTGTATTAGAGAGGAAGAGGAGTAGAGGGAATAACAACCAGCATGGCGATGTTAAAACTACTAACGTATAATGTGAGGGGACTAAACACCTCCATTAAAAGGAAAAAAGTGGAGCAACTGGCGGGGGGACGAAAGCAGACGTATTAATGTATCAGAAAATGCATATTAAGAAATTGGACACACACCACTTGAGACTGAGAGGTTTCTCGCAAATTTATCAAGCCAGCGCAGAGAAGAAGAAGGCGGGAATTATGATAGTAATACAGGCAATCAGTGGATTAAGGTGCAGGAAACATGAGATGACAAGAAGGGGCAATATTTATTTCAGAATATAATAGTTAGAGACCGGAAACTAACGCTGGGCTCGATTTATGCCCCTAATTCCGGTCAGGATGGCTTTTTGAAGGGGGTTCTCTCCAATTTGGAAGACTTTGCTTGGGGTGAAACATAATGGCAGGGGATCAAAATTTTGCATGGGACCCAAACCACTAACAAAGGAGCTGGGACACAGACCCCATCAAGGGCTGTGAAAAACAGAATGGAAACGCTAGCTCGGGGATACACATAATACTCCCAGGTACATTCTTCACTTTTAAGGAATTATTATATTTGGGCCTCAGCAGGTCTAGTGGGCAAGGTCAAAGATATAGTTATTGAATCTATTTCTATTGAATCTATTTCTCTTTCATGCGCCAGTCATAGCAACTTTTATATTGGGTCATACTAGTAGGGGAATATGGAAGTGGATGTTCCCCTCAGAACTCCTACAAGATGTGGTCATAGTGGACTCCATCAGGGGGAAAATAGAGCAATGTTGTTTGGATACTGATGCAGGGGACACACAATAGGGGATTGTTTGGGATGCATTTAAGGCAGTCTTGAGGGGGAATTCATGGCCTTTAAAGCGGGCAGAGATAAACAAAGGGTCAGGTGGGAAGAAAAACTGGAGGGGAAACTAAAAGAGATCCAAGAGGAAATGTTAAGGAATCTGACTAAGATACAGAGACAAACCTTAAGACATGTTCAGGGCCAATCAGGAATGCTGAAAAAGAAACAAGCAGGAAAGGCGCTCCTATACCTAAAACATTGGTATTATATGCAAGCCAATAAGGCAGACAAGCATTTGGAAAGGCATCTGAAAGCGAAGGAGAACATTGGAACAGTTATGAGGCTTCCAGATGAACAGGGACAGATCAAAACAAAGGATGAGGACATGGGGGAGATATTACAGGATTACTATCAAATACTTTACGAATCAGATAACCCTTGTCCTTATAAACAGGTGAAATATTTAGAAAAGCTAGATCTCCTCTGAATCATGGACAAAGAAAGGGAAACCCAAGAGGGAAATATAACGGAGGTTCGGAGAGCAATCAAAAATCTCCCAAGTTATAAAGCAGCGGGCCCAGACAGATACCCAGACTGCCTTTACAAAACAATAACATGATATTCTGGCTCCTAAACTAATGAAACTGTTCAACACATTTAAAGGGGAAGGCAACATTATTAGATCTATGAAGGAGGCGAAACTGATAGTGTTCCCAAACAGGGGAAGGACCCACAGTGGCAAGGGCCAAATCGTTTGATAGCTTTGATACATCTAGATGCAAAGCTCTACTTGAATGTGCTGGCAGACAGGTATACTCCCGGCACTCATAGCTCCAGATCAGTTGGGGTTCATCCTGACAAGGCAAACTTTCGATAATACCCATAGGGTATGCCACCTTATAGAAATAATTGAGAAAATGCATAAGCCGGCAGTTCTCGTTTCTCTGGATGCAGAGAAAGCATTCGACATGGTGGAGTGGACGCAGCTTTTCCGCACAATGAAACTAATGGGGTTTGGTCAGAACCTCCTCCATATGGTGACAGCCAATTATCACTCGCCTCAGATGCGGGTGTCCCTAAATGGAATAGTTTCAGAGCTGATTAATTTAGGAAGGGGTGCAAAACAGGGTTGCCCGCTATCGCCCCTTTTGTGTGTGATATTTCAGGAGTGACTACTAGCTAGAATAAGAGATACAGATTGGGTAAAAGGGATACAGGTGGCGGGAAGGGAGCACGACATGATGGCGTTTGCGGATGATATGTTGGTGGCATTAACAGAACCAGGAAAATCCCTCCCGGAACTTATGCTAGAACTAGATAGTTTTGGTATAATATACGGTCTTAAAAAAATAAAACAGAAATACTAAACTTAACGGAAGAACCGGAAGTAGTGGGTAAAATATCTAGAGAAATACACTTGAAAAGGGCAAAATCAGGGATACCATATCTCAGGATAGCACTGACATCGACACTAGGCCAAATGTACAAAGCCAACGACCCGGAATTACTAGAGAGAGTTAAAGCAGACAGAGGGAAATGGAACCCATTAAACACATTGTGCTTGGGGAGAATGGTGGCAGTTGAAATGGTGGTGCTACCAAAACTATTGTGCCACTTTCAAGCCTTATGAGTCAGAATTCTGAAAGCATTCTTTAAATCATTGAATAAAACAATTAAAACATACATATGGAAAGACAAAACCCAAAGAATAGCGATGCAGACAAAGACGGCACCAAGGTGTCAAGGAGGATTATCACTCCCTCACTTCTGCAGATATTATGAAGTTGCCTAATTCAGGGTAGTGAAGAAATGGTGCGCAGAGATCCCACAAAGCATATGGGCAGAACAGTATAGGGCGGTGGCGGCATCCTCACTACCGGGACTACTATGGCTGAAGGGTCAACATAGGCATCAGAATGTCAGGATTACTCAGGATTACTGAAGTGATGGGTGGGGATTGAGATATGGGAGGTGGCAATTAAACATGGGGTGCTGTCATCATACCCATCCCCATTCCTACCAATACTTCGGAATCCCAAATTTCAACCCCGGATGGAGAAAACATGCACATGAGAAGTAGGTAAAGGCAGGGTGTCGGACAAATAAAGATATGTACCTAGAGGGAAAATTGATGACACTACAAGAATGCACCCAAGCACTGAGGCTAACCAGGCAGGATCATTTTAAATACACACAGCTCCAGCATTGGCTGGTAACCCCCCACATGTAGCAAGCAGCCACTAGACAACTGACACCTTTTGAGACATATTTGAAAACAAACACAGGCTCAGTGAAATTAGTTTCAAGCATATATAGGCTCTGGAATATGCAGGGGGAGGAAATCGGATGGAACTATATGGTGAAGTGGGAATAAACTCTAGGGGTAACAATAATGGAAAAACAGTAGGAATGCACATGGGGAATAATACCAAAATGTACATGCTTGATACAAGTGGGGGAGATGTGGCAACAAATCCTTCTTCAATGGCACTACACACCAGATCAATTAATCACCATGTTCCTGACAACATCAGATAGATGTTGAAAGGGTGCACAGGGAAGGAGGACTCAAAGCACATCAGGTGGAGCTGCCCGGTAATACAACAATTCTGGGAAAAAGTGAATAAAAAGGTGGGCGAGATGAAGTCACAGAACAACTGCAGGAAAGCGTGTGGCTGGGGGAATATGGGAACCAGATCCCGGAAAACTCACAAAGTCACAAAAAAGGGGCTTCATGATCCTTCTGATTGCAGCATGGCTCACGATTGCCCAGCAATGGAAGAAAAACTCGGCACCCATAATATATGACTGTCTGCAAAAAGTCTGGAACTTCGTTTCCCTTGAACGGGTAACCTACCACCTACAGGGGACCCAGGAAATGTTTAAAGACAAATGAGGTCAGGTGATCTGGTACTTAGAGAATGATTATATGCAACATTGTCTTTGGAGGAAAGATCAGGGGCAACGTGTTCGCCTTGGAAACAAGACGACACTGAGCAGCACAAGTTCGATTCTCGGGTCCCTGCTTTGAAACCTCTGGGTATTAAGTGCGTTATAAATAACCTATCATATCATATCATAACAATGGTGCCCTCCCAATATTCAAATATTGGACATTGTAGACTCGTAAGGAAATAGGGAGGGACAGGATTCTGCACAAGGGGGGGGCATAGGGAGAATGTTAAATGACTAAACGTATGTTGGGCCTCATTACGACCCTGGTGCTAAGGGATTATCGGTAAGGGTACTGGTACCGGTAATCCCTTAGCGCCTGATTACGAGGTCCCTTTGCGGGTTCCCACCTTAACGGCTGGTTTCACCAGCCGTTAAAGAATGGACCCGCAAGGGACCTTGGTGCTAATTACAGTACCGCAATTTGTGGTACCGTAATTACCACCTTCCCCATTCCCATTATGCCCTGTGGGGCAAAAATGGGAATGGGGAAGGGCCATGGTGAAATGGGGAAGTACCGCCCCGCCAACCTTGGAATGTGGTGGTACTTCCCCATTTCAACATGGTGGACTTGTTACAATACCAGCAGCAACCATGGTGCTAGTAGTGCCATGGTTTAGCGCCGGTGTTGTAATGAGGGCCCTTATGTTTACGAAAATGAATATAAAGAAGTTAAAAAAAGAAATATGCTAATTAGCTCTAAATTGTCATTATAATATGTCTTTTCAAATCTGTGTGTGTCCTTTTTTGGCCACCTTTTTTGTTTAATGTACTCTATAAATATTTATTAATATTTCTTTAAAAGAATTATATTGCATTTTATTTTCAAAACCAGTGTAATGACAAACACATTACCGGACTTTTGTGGAAACTACATCACTTTTAATAGAATTACTTCACAGAAACCACCCACTAGTACTTAAAGAAGGCTGTTTTCCTTTTTAATATTTCTTGTAAAGTTTGTGTACATCCTTATTTTGGCCACTTACACACATAAGTAAAAGACAATGGGCCTCATTATGACTTTGGCGGTAGCCGTGCTGGTAAAACTGGAACGGCTGCCGCTAGAATCGATTTTTACCAGCGCCTGGGAATGGGCAATTGCCGGGTCATTACAACCCCGCTGGACCTGGTAATTGCCCATTACTGGGCGCTGGTAAAAAGCTCCCCCTTCCCCTTCGAGCCCCATAGGGCTCAATGGGAATGGGGAGGCCGGATGAACCGGCACCATTCAGAATGGTGCAGGTGCATCCGACATGGTCTGCTCGTGGGTGCAGGTCCGCCCGGCAGGTCAAACCTGTCAGGCAAAAAGGCACCCGCGAGCAGACCTCGAGTTTTCCAGTACAGTAACAATGGTAACAGCAAGCTTATCGGTACCGTTGTTACTGTACCGGCAAACTTGTAATGAGGCCCAACATACCTAAATGCTCCCATACATTAGAGGTCAGGGGCCTCATTATAACTATTGCAGAATGGGTTTAACAGCGCTGGTAATGGTGCCGGCGCCGTTAAATCCACTCCGCAATATTACGAGGTTCCCTCGCGGGACCAGCTGTGGATGTCTGGTTTATCCACTGACTTAACACTGACATCGACACTAGGCCAAATGTACAAAGCCAACGACCCGGAATTACTAGAGAGAGTTAAAGAAGACAGAGGGAAATGGAACCCATTAAACACATTGTGCTTGGGGAGAATGGTGGTTTATCCTCGAGGGAACCAGGGAGCTAACAACGGGCCCATTATGAGTGGGCCCGTTGTTAGCTCCCTCCCCATTCCCATTGAGCCCTATGGGGGCTCAAATGGGAATGGGGAAGGACCAGGCCCGGGTTCCCTGAAGGGGAATTACCGGGCCCTCCAAACTCGGAATGGCCCGGTAATTCCCCATTCAGGGAACCCGGACACGGTTTTGGAGGCAGCTATGGTGCCAATAGCACCATTGCTACCTCCAAAGTCGTAATTATTATTATTATTATTATTATTCATTGATTTATTAAGCGCCTTGCGCCAAGACGCTGTACAAGGAACAACATGATGCATAAAACATGAACTATAAAACTGATGAAGCAGTTACAATATGAATCAATCAAACAATAAAACAGTGAGAAGAGCAATTAACTGAAGCGGAAAGGGAGGAAAGGGAGGTGGGACAGGTTAGAGGGGTTGGAAGAGGGCAGGAAGAGGAAGGGAGGGTGGAAGAGGGGAGGTAGGAGAAGGGAGGGGAGAAAGAGGTGGAAAAGAGTGGGGAAAGGGGAAGTAGAAAGTGTAGGGGATTCAAGGAGGAGAATGGAGAAGGAGAGATTTAAGGGAAGTGTGGAACGAATTGAAGATAGGGAAAGAACGGATAGCAAGAGGAAGGGAGTTCCAGTGTAGAGGTAATGAGGCCCCAGGTCTCATTTCTTTTTAAAACTACGTAATTTTCTTTTTTTTGCATCGACTTCCTATTGTTAACTTGTTCACAAATAAACAATTAAGAGCATCTACACTGCCTACCACTCAAAATAATGTACATGGAACCAGTTATGTAACCCAGTACTAATAGGAAACACTTGGACATATTACAAAATACAGTGTTTTACACAATGAAACAGAAGTAGAAGAATGCAGAAACCTGTTTTTTTGTTATTTATATCATTTTGCCATTCTTATATACACATTTATTCGTAGAGAGTTCATATTGGAACATATTAACTTAAAACAATTACTACCCTATTGTCCCATTTCAATCAACCATTTGCATGTTTATAGTCACAAAGAATATTAAACATAGTCTTACACTTTGCTTCTAGAAATATTAAGTATGCATTCTTTAAACCCTTTGGCAATATAGCTTTGTGTGTGACAATAGAGTCATTGCAAACAAGCCAATCTACTTCGGTACACACCTATGTTGTGAAATGTCCACAGTTAATGGATGCTCCATTATGAACAATAATTGTACATGTTTTAAAAGTGTTCTTGCTACTAGAAACTTGACTATTTGCAAAGTTCTTTACCAACCTGTTAATATTTCTGCCATTTATACTATGAGGTTCATTACAAGTTTTCTGGTAATACCGCAAGGATACCGGCAATCACTAACATCGTTACCGGCACTTGCCTGCCGGTATTACTAGCAGATTACAAGTGCCAGTTTCAACAGTAAATCCCCATTCCATGGAGTCCAATAGGACTCCCAGGGTGGGATTCTGCTGGTAATAAGGACAGTTTTTTTGCCGGTAGGGTCAGATTTACTTCCAGCTCTCAGCTGGAGGTAAAACCTCGATCCCTACCAGTAAACCTGTAATTTGTGAGTCCAGCGATAGTGGCAGTAAATATTATTACTGGCACATTACTAATGGACCAGCAAACTTGTAATGAGCCCCTACAGCGTTGAAACATCACTAAGAGGTACTTATTAAAAAGTACATTTTACAGAGTAGATTGTATATTACAACCACAGTCACTGCATTACGAGGTTGGCGGTAGCCGTGCCTGTATTACAGGCACGGTTGCCGACGGTATCCATTTTTTTCCGGCACCCGCGAATGGGCAATTACCGGGTCATGCCGAGTATGGCGGACCCGGTAATTGCCCATTCCCGGATGCCAGTAATAAGGGACTCCCCATCCCCATTCAGCCTCATAGGGCTGAATGGGAATGGGACGTTGGATGCACTGGCACCATTCAGAGTGGTGCCGGTGCATCCGACATGCTGTGCTCGCAGGTGCCACTCTGCCCGCCTGGTCAGACCTGGTGGGCTGACCTCCGCCCGCGAGCATCACTCATAGTATGGCGGTCCGGGAACTACGGTACCGCATGCTTACTGTTACTGTAGTTCCCGGAACGCCATGCTTGTAATGAGGTCCATACTTACAAATCCGGCTACACTAACTGTTTCCAGTGCTAGTTCTTCAAATATTGTAATTAACATTCTTGAATATCTTTCTGTGTATTTTGAGAGGTATGATCTCTTCCACTCACAACAGCTATTACATTTTGAATTGTCATTGCTGAATTTGTGTTGTGTGGTCCATCATTTACAGATACTTTAAGAATTGAAAGTTCCACACATATCTGTTTCTCTACTGTTGAAGCTATTTATTGTATCATTGGTGTCATTTGAAACAACATGCACAAAGCTGCATTTGAATACCATTCAGCTCATGTTTGATGACTAAATCTACAGTGAGAGTATGTCATATTTGTATGACTTTCCAACACTGCTAGATACTCTTGTTTTCTACTCTTAAGAGGAAGCACTTTATTTGAATGTGGCTTCACCAGTTATTTTTCCTTGCTAAGTGCTTAGCAGGTAGAGGTGTAAGGTCAAGGGGAGGAGCATACAGTACACGTGATCTATTATATGCTTCAATACAGGAAATGTCAGCTGTCACTTTAAATCCATCAAAGTTTATTAAAAAACAAACCTTCAATATGTTTTACATGTGGCAGGGCTACATATTACATTCCTTCTTTGAACACTGTATAAGCAATGTCAATTAGTGTTGCTTCTAAAATCAACCATTGTGATTTATAAATAGTCATTGTGTATGCATGCAGAGGACAATGGAAATTGTGCTCTTTTCACAAAGGTATCCTTAAAAAGCATGAAGTGTGCAGAGGTGCGAGAAATCAAATAAGGTTCCTCTACACGATCAAACTATACTTGAATATGTTTAATATTTGTACTGCAAGTTAAAGTGTAAAAAGCAACCACTCTTCCCATTATTCCATTGACCAGACAATTGTCTACATTCAAGTTCCTCTTTAACAGTACTCGTGCATTGATGCACAGATTTAAAACTGATTGTAGACGTGCTGATTTAGAAATTGAACTGTCTAATTGAATTTGTCAAGCTTTTGCTCTTTTATCTAACTCTAATGGCATAAGATGGCCATCTAAAACATTGCACAATTTTATCTCTACAATGTTTTGCTTTTCAGTGAGCAGCGGTTTAGAGTTGAACGTGTCACAGTCTCCAAGTTTACACCTCAAAGCAACATAGGAAATGTTCTTTTCTTGAAGAGTCAGCAGGACAGCAGGCGCAGTGCAACATGCATCAAACATGTTAGAAATCAGTGTCACTTTTAAGAATGTTTTCATATTTTCCTCAAGGATACCTATATGGATCTTATTAAGCATTTCTGCATACTCTAATTCTGCAGATTGTCTCATATTAATGGTAAGTTCCTGGAATTAAAAACAATTCCAAAGGTTTAAAATACCAATGCTCTCTATAGTCTTTTCGCTATTGTTAGATTGCAGCATCTTAAAAACTGGTTGACCTTTCACATGAGTTAAGTGGAACAAATTTCTGAAAAGAAGGACATGTTTACCTCCAGACAAAACCTCATAGTCAGTCTTCTAGTTTATTGCTATGCTCCACTGATAGCATCAACAATCAATGTAAAGTAATGCCTCCTATATAGAACTCTGCTATACCTTTTGTAGCAGTTAGAATACATAACAGAGAGCACTTGGTTCCATTTTGAATAATTGCTCTCAATGCATGATTTAAAAAAAGGTTTTATTGTCCATTGTGGTTAAACAAAATAACCTGAACACAATTTAAAAAAAAGCATTTGTAATATCACATGGTAACATGATAAAATCACAGATCTATTCAACTAGTTACATCATAAAACAACATATTTACAGGCCGATTCATGGAATAAATGTGCGCCGAAAATTCCGGCGCAGAGGGGCCTATACGTGCGCTGCGCCGAAAAATAGCGAAAAGCGCAGGGAAACCAGCGCACGTCGATTCATGGAAGTCCGTGCGTAAGAAAAGCATAGGATGTGCGCTGAAAAAGTGCGCGGCGCACGCCGGCGCACAGGTCAACCAACAGCGTGCGCCACGGCCACTGCGCTATCACTCCGAGCGCAGCGCACAGCTCTAAAGTAGGCGGAACACAGGGCGGGACACTCGGAATGGGGAATAAAATGGGGCACAACACTCGGAATGGGGAAGAATGTGGGCGGCAGGAGAAGTACAGGAGGCAAGTGCGCGGAACGCCCACACGCTCTCCGGCAACACGTATTCATGGATTCGAACAGGGCAAAACAGCGCTCGATCAAACCAGCGCACAGGCCCAAAAACGTACGCCACAAGTAAGCAGGCGGTAGCGTCCCGACGCACTTAACGAAAGTGCGCCAAAACCTGCGCCAACAAATACCACCCACATACAGCAATGGGCCATACCGTGACCCCAAAGGACAAATGAGGTGCAAAGGTGTACGCCATTAACACGGACACCCACTGTTCAAAAATGTGCGCGTGTGTGTACAACGGGTTGCGCGAGAAGTCACTCGCGCGATTGCCCTGGGTACGTGTATCCCGGGGTGCGGGGAAGTCCCACACGCGATTGCCCTGGCCACGTCGATATCAGGGGTGCGTGTGAAGTTCCACACGCGAAAAGCCAGGGTACGTCAATTACAGGGGTGCGCGGAAAGTTTCACACGCGAAAAGCTAGGCTACGGGAATTCCAGGGGTGCGCGTGAAATCCTACACGCGAAAAACTAGGGTACGTCATTTACAGGGGTGCGCGGGAAGTTTCACACGCGGCTCTGCTGGGTGGGTCCTCACAGGTGTTCCATTCACACCCTCCACGTCCCCTGCATGCAACCCACACCACAGGGGACTACCCTGCACACCTGCTCATGCCTCCCACCACCCCCACCCCCCCACCCCCACCCCCCCCGCAGTCAGGGGCACCTGCCAGAAGGCCCCCACCCATGTCTACCACCACCCCCACCCCCCCGCAGTCAGGGGCACCTTCCAGCAGGCCCCCACCCATGTCTACCACCACCCCCACCCCCCCAGCAGTCAGGGGCACCTTCCAGCAGGCCCCCACCCATGTCTACCACCACCCCCACCCCCCCAGCAGTCAGGGGCACCTTCCAGCAGGCCCCCACCCATGTCTACCACCACCCCCACCCCCCAGCAGTCAGGGGCACCTGCCAGAAGGCCCCCACCCATGTCTACCACCACCCCCACCCCCCCCGCAGTCAGGGGCACCTGCCAGAAGGCCCCCACCCATGTCTACCACCACCCCCACCCCCCCAGCAGTCAGGGGCACCTTCCAGCAGGCCCCCACCCATGTCTACCACCACCCCCACCCCCCCAGCAGTCAGGGGCACCTTCCAGCAGGCCCCCACCCATGTCTACCACCACCCCCACCCCCCCAGCAGTCAGGGGCACCTTCCAGCAGGCCCCCACCCATGTCTACCACCACCCCCACCCCCCCCCCGCAGTCAGGGGCACCTGCCAGAAGGCCCCCACCCATGTCTACCACCACCCCCCCCCCCGCAGTCAGGGGCACCTACCAGAAGGCCCCCACCCATGTACCATCCATGTCCACCTTCACCTGGGTCACAACCCCACACAATCATGACCGTAATGGACAGTCTGCCCTGCAAGAATTCCCAAACAACTATCCCATCCACCCACATATCAAACACAATGACATGTGACACACCCAATGTAAATCATATGAATGAACACATGTCTGTCACACACAGATGTTGCAAGTGAATGTCCAAACACCCCACATGTCATGCATGAAAGCAATGAGATGATACAACACATTGAAGGATCAAATGAAAATGTATTAAAAATAAACAAGGATGGTAAAAATAAAAAATAACAATAAACATGCAATGCAAACTAAATAATAAAAAAGTACAACCAAAAAAATCAGGAACACTAATTAACAAAAATAAAGTAAAATAGGGGTCCAAAGTCAAAATCCAAAATTAAATCCAAGTACAAATGAAAGAAGAAACACATTGCCTCATGTGAAAAATTAAAACAAATATTAACATCCCTCAAACTATCAACATGATGATCCGGGTCCATGAGCCCTAATAAATGAAACCTAACTATTTACACTAAGTAAGAAAATGTCTATATACAAAAATGTGGTGCATTGTCCTTTGGCAACCAAATAATAACATTAAAACAAAGGAAACCTAACTACAACTAAACTACAGAACTATATACAAAGGCGGCGGGCAAGTCCTGCGGCTCACTGATTGTTGTTCCGGGCCAGGGCATCATCGAACTCCCGCTCGATGTCCCGGAGGCGGCCCCGTTCCACAGCCCCGAGGGTCCGCAGGGACGCCGATGTACCCACCTCCAACTCCCTGCGGATGGCCTCGAGGCACTCGGCCCGCCTCAGGGCCCTCCGCATGGAGTTCTCCGCCCTGACCATAGCGAGCCGCGCCTCTTCCGCCCGCTGCCGCTCCGCATCTATGGCATGGCCCAACCACTGCCACACGGAAGCCACTTGACGTCCAGGGTCCTCCTGCCCTCCGGCTGATGCCTGCCCCTCTGATGGTGATGGCCCCGAGCCATCAAGGCTCCCACCTTCTTCCTCCTGCTGACGTGCTGGTGCCGGTGCCCTGACACCTGCTGCCTGCACATCCTCCATTGTTTGGGGTGCTGTTGTTGCGGTGGCCACCCCTGCTGGACTCACGACTCCCGACTGGGGCAGGGATGTGTCCTCCACCAGCCTGGCCCCATCGTCAGAGGCAGCTCCACAGGGCACCCAGGTGACAGGTGGGTAGGAAGATGGCACGGAGGACGACTGGCGCATAGGGGGTTCAGGTGAGGAGGGGGTCGGAACAAGGCCCAGTGTATGGAGGAACACAGCCTGGTCTCCCTGAGAATGGGTCCGGACGTGGGCAACTCTGCTGGTGCAAGATGATGCAGACACAGGACCGGGGACAGGATTACACACAGGCACCTCCGCGGCGGCCTGTGCTGCCTCCTGTCCCTGCCCCTGTGCTGCACCACTAGCACCAGTGGAATGCCCACCTCCAGACCCCATCTCAGTCCCTTGCACGGCCTCCTCCTCCACCAAACCCACCACCAACCTGGATGACTCCCTGCCATCTTCCGCCGCGGAACCCTGTGGGGTCTCAGCTGCCCCTTCTGCTGCCGAGGAGTCCAACTTCCTCCTGCGCCTCCTGGACCTCCCCTCGGCAGCTGCGACCTGGGACACAGCACCGGACTCCTCACTCCCCGACGAGATGACAACAGGGGAGGGGAGCCGGGCCTTGCGTCTCCGGCTGGCGGTGGCATCCCTGCCGCTGTGCTCCACAGCACCTTCTCCGCCCTCCACATCAGATGACGCTGCAGGCAGGGAGAGACAGGAGACAGGCATCAGGACACTGTACAATTGACTCACACACATAACAGTTGTACAAGAGTGGCATTGTCATACTCCAGACCTGGCATCACAATCCCCAACACACTTGTCTCCTCAACGCACACACATGAGTCATTCAACAGCCATATTGCTACAGCCCGCTACATACATTCACTTACAGCAGCATGAGCAGACAAAGGTGAGCCACACATCACATGATACACACGGACTCAAATACACATGCACACATGCAAAGCACACATCCAAGCATGTGTACCACTCCGCAAACTGTCAGTCATGAGATGAACATCCATGTCACATTTGCAATTCACTCTCCAACATGACAGTGTCACCTGCATCCATGTAGCAACACTGTTGCACCCTTCACAACTACACACACGCACACGCTGCAGACTAATGCACCTGGAATCAACATCCATGTGTCACACCACAAGCATGCCAACTCACATGCACAGTCAAACACATGTGCCCACACACAAGCATTTGCACTGCAAGCACACACACACACACATGCACCATCCTTGTCTCACACATCACAGGCACACATGTGCTTGTCTCACAGCCCTGCACACACACATTTATACATGGCCACACAAAGACATGTGCAACATGCACACTCCTGGCACACCACCACACACACAGCTTACAATCAGTATGCATGTACACTCACCGCTCGACTCCAGACGGGTCTGCCTCCCACGGACCTGGACATGGAGCACTGGGGATATGCGTTCCAGGACCCGAAGTTCATCTTGCGACAAGTGGCCCCGCCGCCCCTTGGCATCCACTGCCTTCACGAGGCGCCGGGCCTTGTTCAGGGTCCTGGACCTGTAGTCCTCCCAGCGCTTCTTGACTTGATGGAATTCTCGGACTGCCACCCCCTCTGCGTTGATGGCAGTCACAATGTCCGTCCAGATCCTGGTCCGTCCTTCCTTGTCGAGGCGCATCCGTCCGTAGAGGGCATCATACTGCCCCAGGACTCGCTCCACCAGGACACCAACTTCGGTGGCACTGAAGCTGGTGCCCCTCTGCCTCCGTGGCCGGGGGTTGCCAGTCGTGCCAGATGTTGTGCTCCCTGACATGGCAGCCCCAGAGGCAGGAGTGGGTGGGCAACTGGGTCCTGGGGCTGGGCTGTGGAGCGATGGTACGGCTGTCGGGAGTCTTTGGTTCCAGCAGGGGTGGTCACAGCAACTGCACCCCTGGCTGATGTGCAGGCAGCAAACAGCAGGGCACATGGGCAGCAGGCAGTCAGGCAGCAGCAGATGGCAAGTGGGAGCGTGCTCGGGGCTCTGGGGGGCAGGATTCCGGCCTTCGGGGCAGGAGCGTGGTCTTCCGTGTGTGAACGCGTGGCCAGCTTGATACGGAGTGAATTGGCACGTGAAAATCATGCACGTCTCCGTGGAATCCGAGGAAAGGCCGCGTAAGCACATCAGCACGCGTACGCGATTTCATTGGTCCAAAGGGCCAGGCGCGTAAGCGCGTCTATAACGCACGGCCGTTTCCCAACCCGCGTGATTGGTCCAAAGGGCCAGGCGCGTAAGCGCGTCTATAACGCACGGCCGTTTCCCAACCCGCGTGATTGGTCCAAAGGGCCAGGCGCGTAAGCGCGTCTATAACGCACGGCCGTTTCCCAACCCGCGTGAAAAAATAAACCTCCCGCGCGAGCGCGTCAGCACGCGTACGCGATCTCATTGGTCCAAAGGGCCAGGCGCGTAAGCGCGCCTATGACTCACGGGTGTTTCCCAACCCACGTGAAAAAAATACACGTGCCGCGCGAGCGCGTCAGCACGCGTACCCGATTTCATTGGTCCAAAGGGCCAGGCGCGTAAGCGCGCCTATGACGCACGGGTGTTTCCCAACCCACGTGAAAAAAATACACGTGCCGCGCGAGCGCGTCAGCACGCGTACCCGATTTCATTGGTCCAAAGGCACACAGCGAGTAATCGCATATTCAACAGCGCGCGTGAAAAACGCCTGGTTACCATTTACATCTGAATACAATTACAATATTAATAACGTACATTTAACCTGGTAAACCTCGAGCATGTAGTCACACACGCTCGGCCACGACACGTGCAAAATTACAACAGGCAATACGGAAAGACGTACGCCTGCAGGAAGCAGGCGTACGTGACCCGGCACGTCTAAATATTCACGTGAAAACATCCTACAAGCTCAGTGCAAAGATGAACATACCGTTCCTAGCAGCAGTGGCTGTGGGTTACCAAAGGAGGAGGAGGAGGAGAGTCAGGGCCAGAATTTTCTCACCCAGAACCAGCCTATTCGGGATGCCTGATGACCAGGTGTATGGGAGGTACAGGTTTCCAGCACACATCATACTGGACCTGGTCAGTGAGTGGGAGGATGACCTCACATCACCCACCCTGTGCTCCCAAGCACTCAGCCCCCTGCAGAAGGTCCTGAATGTACTGCACTTCTTGGGCACTGGATCTTTTCAGCGGACAAGTGCCATAGTGGGTGGTGTGTCACAGGCCACGCAGTCACGCTGTCTACACCAGGTCTTGAACATCATCACTGCACGGCCATCAGTCCGCAGGCACATATATCTCCCCAGGACTCGTGCAGAAAGGCGGGCGTGCATCCAGGAATTCTATGGTGTGGCTCAATTCCCCAAAGTGCTTGGTGCAATTGACTGCACCCATGTGGCTCTACGTCCCCCCAGGGCAACAGAGCACATCTATAGAAACCGCAAGCACTGGCATTCCATCAACGTGCAAGTTGTATGCAATGCCAAGGGAATCATCACATCAGTATATGCCAACTATCCCGGGTCCACCCACGACAGCTTCATCTACAGAATGTCTACCCTAAGCCGGGACCTAGAGGCTGGCCGGCATGGAGATACATGGCTGCTTGGTGAGCATGAATGCCACTGCACATGCATGCATGTCAGATACAGGGTCATGTCACAACACCACTAATGATACCCATCACCACCTCCGCAGGGGACAGTGCCTACCCTATCAGCCCCCACATGATGACCCCAATCCGGAACCCCACCACGCCACCCGAGGTAAGGTACAACACAGCCCACATTGCAACACGGGGATAGTGGAGCGCACATTCGGAGTGCTGAAGTCACGCTTTCGCTCCCTTGACCGTTCTGGCGGGCAGCTGTTATATGCTCCCCCACTAGTGTGCAGGATCATAGTGGCAGCATGTGTCCTGCACAACGTTGCAACACGCCGGGGCCTGCCCGTGGACATGGTGGTGCCCCCACATCCACAACCACATGCACGCCCGCTGCGCATGGGAGGGGAAAGGGCACGGGGGGAGGCAGCCCGTACGCAACTGGTGGCCAACTTCTTCACCTAGGAATCACAGTGCTGGCTAGTGCACACTGCTCTGGCACATACCATCTGACGATCAATGATGACACTACCTGACAATGTCACAAAATTTCTTGACAATAAACTGTCAGAAACACATCAGCCTGAGATTGTTAACATGGAAGTGTCACTATGTGTGCACCCCTACCTACACATACACCAGCAATGCATAACTATGAAAAGACACAACTCCATTCATCAAAAATGCATTGGCACAGGCGAATTGCTACATGACAACATTGCCATGTCACCCAATCCCTTCACAGTCCCGCCACAGAGGACACCATGTCATGGTATGTGAGAGCAAACAAACTGACCCTCACAACATGACACCGGTGTCACAAATTGCAGTGCCCCAAATGGAACATAGCCGCACTTGAACAGCTAACTGTGATGGAGGCACTACTACACACCTGTGTAAGAGTCATTTCAATCAAATTACACACCAACCCACCCTGAAGCCCACCAAAACAAGACACAATGCATGTAATCAATGGTAGTCTCAATACCTGATTGTGCTGGTATGTCCTCACCGTCCAGATGTACAGTGATGGCGCCAGGCAAAAGTGTCACTGCACATCTACCGACATGTAGTCTGACTCCAGAGAGTATGCCCGTGTGAAGAACTGTGTGAAATACCTGCAAAACATGAGTAACATATGTAAGTTGAGGCACATATCAAACCATCATGCATAGTTAGGTGCAACAACAATGTACACTATGAATGTCTACACAGTATTGACTATGGACTGCCCAACAGCTCATGGGAGTCCAATGTCACCGTGTAATTTGCTGTCACTTGGGCACACCCTTTGCAAGCCCATGGAAACGGAAGCAGGAGGGGTGTGGATGCCAGGTACCCAAGCATCGAAACCAAACTCAGGACAAGCCTGCATGTGCCCAGCCACAATACAGTGTATGCCCAGGTACCCACACAAGGCAACACACTTGAAAAAGAAAAATATGATAAGAAAAAATGGCCATGAAAGGGCCGGCGGGGAGGGGGGGGCCACCTATGAGGTCCGAGGACAGGATGCACGCCACAATCCACCTGTGTGGATCATGGGAAGTAAAAACACCCCATAGGCTCGTGGCCCACACGGCTACTCTGTTGTGGGAGATGAGTCGCTATCGCTCTGGCCAGACCCTGCAGCTGACTCAGGAGGTGGGGGAGCTGCCTCAGAAGATGGTGTGACAATGGGAGGCAGCCCACGCAAAGCCCGAGTTTGCTCCTCCATGGCTGCAAGCAGGCGGGTCTGGAAGGTCTGGTTCTGGATTATAATCATGCGGAGGTCCCCATGCAGTAACTTCCGGGATGACCTGACCTCCACACGAGTTGTCTGCATCTCGGCCGAGAGCGTCTGTGTCAGACGCTCCAGCTGCTCCTCTGTCCTTCTATGGGATGAAGCCTCAAGCTCTGACAGGGTCGATCTGAGGTGATGGAATTCTTCCCTCAGGCCTTCCCTGTGGCGCTGGGACTCCATGGAAAGTGATTCCCGCAGAGTCGCCAGTCCTGCCCGCCTGTCCATGTTGGACGCCAACATGTCCTCCCTGTGTGCCTGGCAGATGGACTCTGTAGCCTGCTCCAGTCGCTCCATCAGCCTTTCTGGGGGGACAATGGAAGTGGCCACCCTATCCATGGCCTGTGCAATCATCTCGGATGATGCTGCCTGTTGGGTGGCCATACCGTAGATGGATTGCTCCCAAGCGGTATTGCCAGGTGGCATACGGCCACCACGTTGGCGGGCACCACACCTGCCTGGGGCAAGGCGGACTGCGCCTTGCTGTGCCGGCAAAGCCTCAGGCTGCAGGACTGCATTCCCTCTCTGATCTGCAGCCCCAGGAACAGGATCAGAGATTGTGTGGTGTGGCCCTGCATCCGTAACCACCGGAGGCTGAGCTGCCGACACTGACATCCCCATTGAGGGCAATAACCCGGCTGCAGGTGGGTCGGACAGAGGAGATTCTCTCCCAAGAACACTCACCTGCGACTGCACATAGGTGTCATCCTCCGAGTCTACACCTGAATACTGCTCGGGGGAGGAACCCCCAGAGACACCCCTCGACAGCACGACCTGCAGCACTTGTGGGTTTTCACCCACAAACACACCACGTCCCTCACTTGTGGAAGGTCGGCCCGGGTTGCCCTCCTGGGACGGCTCCACCACCACATCCCCAGCATCAACAAGTGCGTCGTCCCCTGCAAAGACATGAAAGAGAGAAATGGAAACGGGCATTAGCACCATGGCATACAACAAGGGCTGATGAACAACAGAGCCAGTAGTTCAATGACACATGTCCCACATGACTGGGAAACCTCCTATGCATTCACCATCACTGGGTCTGGAGGGGAGGCTCAGGGCACACAATGATGACACAGAGAATGGAGAGCAACGCCTGCTCCCCATGCTGCCTAGCACTGGCATCACACATTGGCCGGTGATTGCCATGTCAAATGCACATGCCATCACACACATGGCATGTGACATAGCCACCAAGTGAAGAGGGAGAGGAGGGCAACTAATTTGGATTTTGGCCACTCTGGTCCTGACATTGCTTCATCACATCAAGAAGTTAACATGTTGGACATGGATCTGCTAGTCCCAATTGGCCACGATGCACAGTGCCTTGTCAACATTAACAAAATGCAGTAAACAATGAGATTCCACCTCCCCATCACCTGTAATGGATTCATATAGCATTCGTGAAGCACCTGTACAGAAATGTATGAAGGTACAGCGGAGCACTGAGGGGTGGTGGGGCAGAAGGGGATGCCATTCAACAATCCTACTGGTGCTGGTGTCATTCATGTAACGCAAGTGCAGAGGTGGGTGGCACAATGAAGTGCAAGGGGAAGTTGCGGCTGGAAGTGCTGTACAAGGTAAGTAGGACTTAACGTCGAGGGCAGATGGTGGTAGGCTCAGACAAGTGCTGGGGGGGTGGCCTATAGGGGTACAGAGACAGTCATGCAGTGCTGTGGGCTCGGAGGGGACAGGGGAGGTACACACTGCATCTGGCTCGGCAAGGTCCTTGCATATTTCAATGTGTCCTGCAGAGTTGTCAGATGCCGCAGATATGTGCCCTTGGATTGGGGCTCTCATCTTGGTGAGAAGGGTGAGACGCTATTGCCTTTGGAGCAGGCGGCAGGCCAGTTTGCCAGAGGATGAGCATGATGCAGGCCATTTCCTCTCTGCCACCCGGCACCTGTGTTTTGGGTTCACAAGATCCGAGTCATGCCAGGAGTCAGCATTGGCATGGGGCTTCAGGCGGATTGTCATGACCGTGGCAAAGACATCCAGTGTACCTGACATAGAGTGGAGCATGGAGTGGGCCCTGTCAGGATGGGAGTGAGCCTAAGGGGGAGCTGGATGGGGGGGAGATTTTGGCAGCATAAGCCTCGACTGACACACACTTCATGGGTTGGAATACCAAGAAGGTGTGTGACAGTGGTGAGGGTGGCTTTGCCTGTGGGGTGGTGAGGGTGAGGTGGGAGGAGAGGAGAAAGTGATCACTCCAGGAGAGAGGAGTGCAGAGAGGGATGGAGAGGGGAAGGTCAGATGAGATCAGAGCATCAAGAGTGTGCCCTGCAGAATGAGTAGGGACAGACGGGAGTTTAGAGGGTGATAGGGAGTTGCTGAGGTCACGGAAAAGTCACGTGGGGGGGACAACAAGCATGCAGGTGGATGCGTACATCACCAAGGAAGAGGATTTCAGTGTCTGGGGACATGAGTGAGGAGGAGAGGTGAGGCCACTCAGAAAGGAAGTAGTACATTTGACCAGTTTTCCGATACACAGTACGCACAGTTTGTGAATGTCGAGGAGAGATGGAGAGAGACGTCACACAAGCCATTCCAGAGGGGAGTAGGTCTACGTAGGAGTGACAGTGGCAGGAATACCCTCAGGGAAGGCAAGGGCACACCCCCCCCTGCACAGTAGTGCCGGGCCAAGGAGAGGATCTCCTGAAGGTCAGGTAGAAGTGTGTCAAAGATGCAGACAGAGCTGGCCGTCAGACATGTTTCCATGAGACCAAGGATGTCAAGGTGCATTACCTCATGTAAGTGACATATATTGGAGGAATGCCTGATGCAGCGGCAGAGTAAGGAGTGTAAATGTGGAGGAGGTTGACAGCCTTGTAGGACTTACGGGGAGTGCTACAGATCAGAGGTGCAGCATGTGTAGGAGTTGGAGTGGGAGGCGGAGAAGGATCATGGGAGGGTGCAGGGAGGCAGTGCAGGATAGATGAGGAGAGAGGAGGGGGGACAGCAGGAGAGGAAAGGAAGTTGATGAGATGTGGGTAGCATTTGTCAAGGAGAATAAGGTTGGCCTGAGGGCCTTGGACTGAGATGCTCCCATTACCATACACATCAATTGTGGCCTCTGAGGATTGGAAGGAGGCCAAGAGTACACCCCAACGGGTCACACCATTGATGGTGGAAGAGGAGCAAGGAGAGAGGACTGGGACCATGTGAAGGGTCCATGGGACAGGCAAAGGCATGTATGAGCAGATGTCAGTGAGAGTTAACCTTGAGTAGGCTCAGATGTACTTGTCAGCAATAGGGTGGGTCGCATTGGAGGGCAGGGTGCCCTCATTTGACTGTTTGCAAGCAGGTGTCGTGAGTAGGGCACGATGGTCTGAACAGTAGAAGTCAGGGAAGATAGACCATGAAGAGCAGCATGGAGTGTGAGGGAATGGGGCTTGAAACCAGACGGAACAAGAGCACACAGGTAGGAGGTGGGTGTCAAGGCAAATTCCAGAGTATGACAGCATGTTGAGTGCCATGTATATACAGAGGACGCATTAGCATGTGGTATCATTGCATGTCAGGCATGTGACGATGGAACTTGAATGGCTGGGGGAAAGTGTAGGAATGGTATGTAAGACATAAGATGAATAGACAGGGGAGAATGAGCAACAATGTCGTGACAAAATGACAATTCAAGGGGAACTTCCATGGTGTAGGGCCATATGTGCACTGTTGGCAGTAGGGATAGTGGTGTGGGCACATGGTGTTGCACTGAACATACTGGATGAGGCACATGGGTGACACTATCAACTCTGCCACACACCCCCTTGACAGGCACCCAACATGAAGGCTTCGCACACACACCATGCACATGGATATAACACACATGCATGTGCACTCACCGGATGATGCCTCGTAATCAGGGAGATCTCCCACACCTTGGAGTTGTCCCTCGGTGACGTAGGATCCAGCTACGGACTCGTGTGGTGTGAGTTCTATTTCCTGTGCTGGGGACCCACCTCCAGTCACCAAGGTTGCGGCATGACTTGAGGCCAGCTTATCCTTTGCCCTGCGCTTAAGGTCATTCCAGCGCTTCTGGCAATCACTAGCTGTGCGCCTCACTACTCCAAGGGCACTTATTTTGTCAGCAATGGTCTGCCAGTGTGCCTGGCGTCTGGCATGTGTGGTCTTGGACCCTGCAACGATGACCATTTCCCTATCATGGTCTGACACATACTGAACAAGTGCATTCAGTTCGGCGTCTGTGAAGCTGGGCTTCCTTGATGGGCCGGACTGTGCAGCCGTGCCTGGGGCATCAGCCTGTGCCGGACGTGCACTCTTCCTCTTCCGCTTGGAAGTGGGTGGGGATCCAGAGTGTCCTACGCCGCTGTGGACACTAGGGGCAGGAGCCGTGGTGGACTCAGTACTGGGTGTGTGGGATTGCACACTCAGCATGGGAGTAGGTGCAGGCATTGGGGGTAGAGGGATAGGGTCAGGCCTGATCTGAGGTGCATGAACTAGGACCGACACAGTCTTGGCAGGGTGTATGAGAGGTGGGGTGGATGGAGCCACACCCTGCCCACGGGGGGCAGCAGATGACCTATCTGGCATAGATGCGCATGTCCTGATGACACCAATGTGCACCGGTGCACGTGCAGTGGACCTGCTGACCTGGATGTCAGCGATGGAGTCACCCTCGGACAGGTCTGGTGCCACAATGGGCTGGTCCAACAAGGGCTGATCAGGGTTGGTATCAGCCACATGACCCTCAACCTGGGGGGGGAGGGGGGGGCATGGGTGTCCCTGACTGGTCCTCCAGACTGGGGGGACAGGGGCACCCTGCAAGTCACAACCACGTCCCCTAGTGGATCCTCCACGGCCACCACGTGTGGCTCGGCCACCTTTGCCACCCTTACGGCTTGCACGCCTCCCAACCATGGCACTGATGTTATTGTGCGTATGGGAGTGGGTGTGCACAATTGTCCTGGGCAATTGGGTGTCAAAGGGGTTGGGTACCAGATGGTATTCGTACCCTAGTGCAGTGGCAAGGCTATATGACACCCCTGGGGTAAGATGACAGGTCACGCAACGCACAGGCACCCCAAAAAAGTTAAGGAACGTGCACGATACCCCTCCTAGACCACGTGTGCGTATAAAAAACCCTGCACTACGCTGTGGCATCCAGTAACACAAGAATGAACGTATGCGTGTCACACGCAGCCTAGATTGACCTCTGAAGAGGTACGTGACACACGGGGCAAGCACAGATGATAGATGCGTGCGCAACTCACCGTCTGCCAGGGAGAAATGCGTCAAAAAGACGCGCGTGTGCGCGTTGGCAACACCCCCGCCAAAAGAAGAATGGGACGCTGTCTGAGGAGACAGGACAACAGTAGAAGGGAACGCTGTGTGAGGAAACAGGCCCAGGAAAAAGAGCAAAAGAGAAAAAGCTGTCAGAGTTAACAGGGAGTACGACCTTTGAACGCCGTGAAGTAAATCGCGTGTCAACTGACAAGAAGTACAGAATACACCAACTCGCTCTCCACGAAAAGCACATACAAGGAAATGGCGTTCTACATGTACCTTTTATGCAGGCCCACAGGTCCTGCGTCACTTCCGCGTGTAGGCGCTGAAGGGCCAGCCTCCAATCACACGCATTGACACTGGCTTGTGTTTCTTTCACGCGTGTTGGGAAACAGCCGTGCGTTATAGACGCGCTTACGCGCCTGGCCCTTTGGACCAATCACGCGGGTTGGGAAACACCCGTGCGTCATAGGCGCGCTTACGCGCCTGGCCCTTTGGACCAATGAAATCGGGTACGCGTGCTGACGCGCTCGCGCGGCACGTGTATTTTTTTCACGTGGGTTGGGAAACACCCGTGCGTCATAGGCGCGCTTACGCGCCTGGCCCTTTGGACCAATGAAATCGCGTACGCCTGCTGACGTGCTTACGCGCTGAGGGCCTTTCCTCGGATTCCACGCAGACGTGCATGATTTTCACGTGCCAATTCACTCCGTATCAAGCTAGCCACGCGTTCACACACGGAAGACCACGCTCCTGCCCAGAAGGCCGAGTTACTGCCCCCCAGTGCCCCGAGCAGCCTCCCACGTGCCATCTGCTGCTGCCTGCCTGCCTGCCTGCTGCCACCGTGCCCTGCCATTTGGTGCCTGCACATCAGCCATCTGCAGGCGTACAGTTGCTGTGTCCACCCCTGCTGGAACTGAAGACTCCCGACTGGAAGAACACCACTCCACAGCCCAGCCCCAGGACCAAGTTGCCCACCCACTCCTGCCTCTGGGGTTGCCATGTCGGGAACTGAAACATCTGGCACCACTGGCAACCCCCAGCCAGAGAGGCAGAGGGGCCCCAGCTTCAGTGTCACCGAGGTTGGGGTCCTGGTGGAGCGAGTCCTGGGGCAGTATGATGCCCTCTTCGGAAGTAGCCGCGCCAACTATGAAGGACGGACTCGGATCTGGGACGACATCGTGACTGCCATCAACGCGGAGGGGGTGGCAGTCCGCGACAACCCACATGTCAGGAAGCGTTGGGAGGACTGCAGGTCCAGGACCCTCTCAAAGGCCCGGCGCCTCGTGGAGGGGGGCCGGGGCCACATGAGTTCGATCCAAATGAGGGTCCTGGCACGCATACACCCAGCGCTCCACTCCCAGGTCCTTGAGAGGGAGACCCGTCTGGAGTTGAGCGGTAAGTGTGCAGGCATTGCTGTGTGAGACAGTGCATGTTGCAGTGTGCTGGTTGTGTGATGCTGTATGTGTGGAATGGGCCTTGTAGGCATGTATGTGTGCAGTGTTGTCATGGCGATGCATGTGCGACCAGTAATTTGTGGATCACATGGTTGTTGTATGTGTTGCTATGCAACCTGAGGAGGCCTATGCAGATTGGACACATGTGAGCATGCAAGTGTATGTTCGTGGACATGGGTGTGGGTGAGGGATGGATGCTGATGCCAGGTACATGTATGGTGTCGAGGTCGGTGTGCTTGACCTGCATGTCTGTGACTTTTGAATGGCATGGATGCATGACACATGTCTGTGACACTGTACAGATTCACTGATGCTGCCTAATCATCCTTGTATCCACTGTGTTTGTGATGTACGAGGCCACATAGATGTGACAGAGGTGAAGTGTGTGCGTGTGATTTGCATGACCAATGATGCATGTGAGTTCCATGACATCGTACTTTAGAAGAGTGCAGTGGACATGTATGTTGATGTGCATGCCATGGACCATGGGTGTTGCGTGTGTGTATTGCCTGACCCATGTGTTGTGGAGGGACATGATAGAAGTGTACTTTACCATTGCCAGTCATCTGATATTGCTTCCTGTGTAGGGGACCATTGTACAGTGCCCTGATGCTTGTGTTCTATGTCTCCGTCTATGCAGCGGCTAGTGATGGAGAGGGCGGAGAAGGCGCTGTGGAGGTAGACGGCGGGGATGCCCCCACGGCTGCGGCGGAAGGGGTGGGTGAGCCCCCACAGGGGCCAGCTACAGCGGAAGAGGGCAAGGAGCCATCCAGGTTGGTGGTTTCTACAGAGGAGGAGGCGGCCGAGACTGAGGCACACCTGAGGCCTGGTGGGGGCATCCCTGCTGGTGCAAGTGGTGCAGTCCAGGGCCAGGGGCAGGAGGCAGCACAGGTCGCCGTGGAGGTGCCTGTGCATGTCGCTGTCCCTGACCCTGTGAGTGCACCACCATGCACCAGCATGGATGCCCCGTCCCAGGCCCGTCCGCAGGTGGAGGGGGTGTCTATGTCATCTGACTCCCCTCCACCTGCGGACGAGGGGACCCGTGGGCGCATGGAAAAGGTCCTGATTGGGGTCGCGTTGCGCACGGGGGTCATTCGTGATGACGTGCGTGCTTCCCGGGAGGAGCACGCACATCATCACGAAGAGCACCGTGCCGACGTGGCCCAGTTGGGATCTGCCATTGGCGCGGGTTTTCTGCAGGTGATGGCCAATGTGTCGGGCATCTCCTCCTCTGTGGAAAGTATGCGCCGGTCGTTCTCCTTGCCGTCTTCCGGCCCAGTTGACACCAGGGCCCCCTGTGGACCCGCCCCGACCAATGCAGCCGGCTCAGTGGGGATCCCATCCCTGCCACAGTCGGGAGTCGGTGGTCCAGCTGGTGTGGACACCATGGCAACTGGACCCCTGCAGGTGGAGGATGTGCCGGCATCATCAGGCAGGGCACGTGCACGACGGCGTCGGTGGATACCATCAGCCTGGATGCCGTCGTGCTGGCAGAGGCAGTGGCTGCAGAGGCAGCGGCAGCGACGTGGGAGGCGTCATGGCTCGGGGCCATCAACATCGGAGGGGCAGCCATCGGCTGGAGGGCAGGAGGACCCTGGACAGAATGTGTCTTCCGTGTGGCAGCGGTTAGGCCACGCAATAGATGCGGAGAGGCGGCGGGCAGAAGAGGGGCGGCTCGCTATGGTCAGGGCGGTGGACTCCATGCAGAGGGCCCTGAGGCGTGCCGAGTGCCTCGAGGAGATCCGCAGGGGCTTGGAGGTGGACACTGCGTCAGCCCTGCGGGCCCTCGGGGCCATTGAGGAGGAACGCCTCGGGGAGATAGAAAGGGAGTTCGATGATGCCCTGGCCCATAACATCTCTCAGTGAGCCGCAGGACTGGCCCGCCGCCTTTGTATATAGTTATGTAGATAGTAGGTTTCCTTTATTTTTATTTATTATTTGGGTTGATTGGACAATGGCCCACGTTTTTTGTATATAGTTAGCATTAGTTAGGTTTTGGGTAGGTTTCATTTTATGGTTTTTAGGGATATTGGACCCGGACAATCATCTTTGTACATAGTTTGTGGATATTTTCGATTTTATTATTTGGACCATGGGGCAATGTGTTTGTTTTTGATTTCCATTTTGATAGACTTTGCACCCGTTCTTTTGGATTTCACCTTTCATTAGATTTTTTTTGTTTTTTACCTGTTACTTTGTGTATTCATTTAGGTGTTTCTTTTTTTTCCTTCTTACATTTTAATACATTGTTCTTTTGATTCTATTGTGTGGACTTCTCTCATTGGTTTGTTGACTGTCACAATCTGGGTTTTCACAGTCATGTGCTGCCATTGTGTGAGTCTGACGGACTTGGACTCATGCGCATACTGCTCATTGGTTATGTATCATGTAATGGGTATTTGATTTTTGAATGGATGTGTACCTTGGATGTGTGTATGGACTGGGGTGACATGGGGTGGGATGTGGTTGCCCATGGGATCCTGGGATCTGTATTGTGATTTCCTATTGGCAGGGGAACATCTGTGTGGGCCTGGTGGAGGGTGCCCCATGACTGCTGGAGGGTGGGGTTGGTGGGAGACATGACTGGGACATAAGTGGGGGCCTGCTGGCAGGTGCCCCACAGTGCTGGGGGGTGGGGGTGGTGGGAGGCATGAGTGGGACATGGGTGGGGGCCTGGTGGAGGGTGTCCCATGACTGCTGGGGGGTGGGGTTGGTGGGAGACATGAGTGGGACATAAGTGGGGGCCTGCTGGCAGGTGCCCACAGTGCTGGGGGGTGGGTGTGGTGGGAGGCATGAGTGGGACATAAGTGGGGGCCTGCTGGCAGGTGCCCCACAGTGCTGGGGGGTGGGTGTGGTGGGAGGCATGAGTGGGACATAAGTGGGGGCCTGCTGGCAGGTGCCCCACAGTGCTGGGGGGTGGGTGTGGTGGGAGGCATGAGTGGGACATAAGTGGGGGCCTGCTGGCAGGTGCCCCACAGTGCTGGGGGGTGGGGGTGGTGGGAGGCATGAGTGGGACATAAGTGGGGGCCTGCTGGCAGGTGCCCCACAGTGCTGGGGGGTGGGTGTGGTGGGAGACATGAGTGGGACATAAGTGGGGGCCTGTTGGCAGGTGCCCCACAGTGCTGGGGGGTGGGGGTGGTGGGAGGCATGAGTGGGACATGGGTGGGGGCCTGGTGGAGGGTGCCCCATGACTGCTGGGGGGTGGGGTTGGTGGGAGACATGAGTGGGACATAAGTGGGGGCCTGCTGCAGGTGCCCCACAGTGCTGGGGGGTGGGTGTGGTGGGAGGCATGAGTGGGACATAAGTGGGGGCCTGCTGGCAGGTGCCCCACAGTGCTGGGGGGTGGGGGTGGTGGGAGGCATGAGTGGGACATGGGTGGGGGCCTGGTGGAGGGTGCCCCATGACTGCTGGGGGGTGGGGGTGGTGGGAGACATGGGTGGGGGCCTGGTGGAGGGTGCCCCATGACTGCTGGGGGGTGGGAGTCATGAGCAGGTGTGCAGGGTAATCCCCTGTGGTGTGGACTGCATGCAGGGGACGTGGAGGCTGTACAGGGAAGACCTGTGAAGACCCAACGATCGGAGTAGCGTGTTCAACTATCCACGCCCCCCTGAAATGGACGTAGCCTGGGATTTCGCGTGTGAAACGTTCCCGCGCACCCCTGAAATGGAAGTAGCCTGGGATTTCGCGTGTGAAACTTCCCCGCGCACCCCTGTAATGGACGTACCCTGGCTTTTCGCGTGTGAAACTTCCCGCGAACCCCTGTAATGGACGTACCCTGGCTTTTCGCGTGTGGGACTTCCCGCGCACCCCTGGAATTCCCGTAGCCTAGCTTTTCGCGTGTGAAACTTCACGCGCACCCCTGTAATGGACGTACCCTGGCTTTTCGCGTGTGGGACTTCCCGCGCACCCCTGCAATTCCCGTAGCCTAGCTTTTCGCGTGTGAAACTTCACGCGCACCCCTGTAATGGATGTACCCTGGCTTTTCGCGTGTGGGACTTCCCGCGCACCCCTGGAATTCCCGTAGCCTAGCTTTTCGCTTGTGAAACTTCCCGCGCACCCTTGAAATGGACGTAGCCTGGGATTTCGCGTGTGAAACGTTCCCGCGCACCCCTGAAATGGAAGTAGCCTGGGATTTCGTGTGTGAAACTTCCCCGCGCACCCCTGTAATGGACGTACCCTGGCTTTTCCCGTGTGGGACTTCCCGCGCACCCCTGGAATTCCCGTAGCCTAGCTTTTCGCGTGTGAAACTTCCCGCGAACCCCTGTAATGGACGTACCCTGGCTTTTCGCGTGTGGGACTTCCCGCGCACCCCTGGAATTCCCGTAGCCTAGCTTTTCGCATGTGAAACTTCACGCGCACCCCTGTAATGGACGTACCCTGGCTTTTCGCGTGTGGGACTTCCCGCGCACCCCTGGAATTCCCGTAGCCTAGCTTTTCGCGTGTGAAACTTCCCGCGCACCCCTGTAATGGACGTACCCTGGCTTTTCGCGTGTGGGACTTCCCGCGCACCCCTGCAATTCCCGTAGCCTAGCTTTTCGCGTGTGAAACTTCACGCGCACCCCTGAAATGGACGTAGCCTGGCTTTTCGCGTGTGGGACTTCCCGCGCACCCCTGGAATCCTCGTAGCCTAGCTTTTCGCGTGTGAAACTTCCCGCGCACCCCTGTAATGGACGTACCCTGGCTTTTCGCGTGTGGGACTTCCCGCGCACCCCTGCAATTCCCGTAGCCTAGCTTTTCGCGTGTGAAACTTCCCGCGCACCCCTGAAATGGACGTAGCCTGGGATTTGACGTGTGAAACTTCCCGCGCACCCTTGAAAATCGCATGGGCCGCTTGCCGTGATGGTCCAGGGTTAGCGCAGCCCCTTGCGCTGGTTTGTGATTTTTATGAGATTTCCCAGCGCAAGGGGCGTTCCTGGGGGCGTAACTGGCGCTGCAGCGAGTCGCTGCGCCACTGTGCGCCACGGCTGCCTGGGGAAGCTAAAATCCATGAATACGCTGTGCGCCGGATTCGGTTTTGGCGCACGCGGCTGGCGCAGACTATCGCACGCTGTGCGCCAGCCGCGTGCGCTACTTGTGCGCTGAATTCTATGAATTACCCTGTTAATGTTTAAGCATATACATAATACCCCAGCACATTAACTATAGCTTATTTTGGGGCCCAGAATAGAGCACTTCATGAAGTGTCCGCAGGCGCATTAAAATTTCTTTCCAGTTGTAATAGGCTGCCCTGATATCACCAGGGAATTTGCTCCATACAGCACGGACCAGCATTGGTCACCTTAGAAGTCGTCGCAATTGTGGACCAAGCTCGACTATGCCCTGCGATATATATGGACGAGAGTGATGCATTGGGTCAATATGTGATTTCTGTTTTCAATCTGTTTACCACAGAGCCAACACAACCGCTTCTCCAAATCCAAACCCGACCAGCTCCCAATACATTAATAAGTTGGTAAGATGTTTAAACGTAAATATATAATGAAGTCTCTCATTTTTTGGGAGCAAGGACGGGTCAGGTAGGTGAATGGGCCATCAATTTTGAAGGCCTGCTGTGTGAACACAGCCTCTTCATGGTGAGTTTTTTTAAGAGAATTTGCACGACCCCAGTCCCAAGTTTTCCTCTTTATATAGGGTTATATAATCTGGGAAATCGTCTAGATTAGAGAGCTGGAAACCTATCTCTTCGCAATGTAGATCAGTGGTTTTAGTCAGTGCTACCAGGAATGGGATTTTGCAGGTCTCACCCAGGCTGTGAGTGACCAGACTCAAAAGTTTGTGATCGTCCAAGGGACATAATCGCAGGGTGAAATATAGCTTACACCATTCAAGGAGCCAATGTGCCCTAAGTGACTGCACCCCCAATTCTAGTCTTAGTGCTTCGACCGGAGTGGTTTCATGGACAGATAGGATAGACCTTAGCAATTTACCCTCCAGTTTTTCCAACCATGCCACGTGTATCTCGACAAGGATATCCAAGCCGTAGGTCAGAGTAGGAACAATAGTTGTCGGATAGAACTTAATCAGAGCCTCCACATTGCCGCCACCAGAGATGAAAGCAAACCATTTTACTAGTAGCCACTTCTTCAGAATACAGAAAGTGACAGACTCACCAAAGGAGCCCTTTGTTGGATTCGATCGAATCGGAAAACCCAATTATTTATCTCACTCTACGACCTCTAACTTAGTGCCATTGAACCACCATGCAAAGGGGCACCACTGCTTTGGCCTTCTGCCTAGGACCATGACCTTTGTCTTAGAGGGGTTTATTATTAGGTTGTTTGCCCTTGCATAGTCCCCTAATGCATGGATCGCTCGCTGGAGGTCGATTTGTGTGCGGTGCATCAGGATGGTATCGTCCGCATACAATGAATGCATGAATTTATAAAGACCACCCTGTTCCTGCTTGTCCAATAGCATACATCAATAATGGTTTGTATTGGACACAAGAACATTCATGCTTGTCATGTTGTAAACCGTGTGAGAATCTTTGTTTGATTTTACAATACAGTTCCTTCTGCTCTACATTAGGTTTACTAACTAATGTATCATAATTTGCATTTGCAACTTTAGTTTGTTGCATTGCACTTTCTAATTCCTCCATGGTGAGCTCAACATCAGTTTGAGTAAGTAGCTTGCCTAAGACATTTTGAATTCCTACTCCAGTATCTTGACTGACCTCAGGAGTTTCTTTTGCCAATTCAGATGCCAATGCCAACATTTCATCTTGATGCAGTTCTTGTTCCATTAACTCTAAGTACTGGTTACATTTTGCATATCTAATTAACTTTTTTTAGCAAAAAATGATTGTTCACAAGTTTCAAACCTTCCAATCAAATCACTGTCTACACGCCATGGTGAGATCAACGGCAAAAAGCAAAACTAAAATAGTTCCTTTTCTTTGCAGTTTGACAAGACAGTTTCATGTGGTTGATGAGACTTTGCTTTTCATGTCTCACTGGGTAACCAGTACATCTATGTACTTTAAACTGTTCTCTAACATTGCTTGCTTCAATTCTTCTATATGAGTAGCATTCTGCTACTTCATATAAACACAGACCATCCAACTCTGCAGACCTATTTGGATATTAGCTATAAATCTCTGTAGCGTTGGGTACTGTTTCAGCTAACTGCTGAGTGTAGTAGCTGGGCCAAGACTTAACCATAATACATTAATGCTATGTCTACACAGAGTAAAACTAGTAAGCTGATCTACAGCTTCATAGCTTCCACACTCTCTATGAGAGTACATCTTGAGACCAAAGCTTAGAAGTTTCTGATTAAAACTTTTGTCTGCTGATGGGTCTGCCCATACTGTTGGTGCATTGGTGTATTCAGCTTGTGTCATATATGCAGTAACCTAACGAGCAACAGCTGTATTATCATCTGCAAAGTACTGTACATCAATGTTTGCATTCCAAAGCTGAGAAATGACAGGATTGTAATTCTTTATGATTTGGTATTCCTTATCTCTTTTTAAATGATACGTATTCATCATCATCATAAAGCTTGTATTCGGAATAATCCTT
Source organism: Ambystoma mexicanum (assembly GCF_040938575.1). NCBI lineage: Eukaryota > Metazoa > Chordata > Amphibia > Caudata > Ambystomatidae > Ambystoma > Ambystoma mexicanum. Next base: position 1,109,828,368 of record NC_090924.1, on the reverse strand, counting down.
CAAGCAAATACAAATGAAAACATATTAAGAATGTTGAGCTTAAAAAAAGATGAAGAAAACATGCAGACCAGTTAAAAAGGCATATCAAATACATTCTAGATAAAATCATAATATTTTGATAGTACCAATATTGAGACTAATTATTTCAACGCTTTGCTTCTCCTCCACCAGGCTCTAGATGTAGAAATTCAGCTTCAAAGATAACATTTAATGACAACATAAAATGTGTCAATGTTTCAGTGCAAAATCGGAATAAAGCGCATCTTGCTGAAGCATCGGCCCTCCAAGATAAGATAAAGGCAGCTACCATTAGTATAACACGTTTCAAACGCAAATACAGAGAGTTCTCTTGGGGTGAAGAGATAATGTTCAAATATGCTTAAAGCCACACTCATGTTTGGATTCAAAGTATTCCGTGCCCAGTTTTAGATTAGCAGCATCAATAATTAAGTTCCCCTGGGCTCTCGAGTTCATGCATACTTTGAGCCGTTTAATGTCCTGAGTATTCAGGTCCTCTAGATTTTCCCAAATATCAAATCTGTCTCCAGGCTCATAAGAGTTGGTACCACATGGGCATACCATTTTAGACTCTTTCCCCAATTATATAAAACATTTGAGAAATCCCATCACAATATTATTCTAAAACGGGAGTGTTCCAAACTCTAAGCCAATGATAAATGGGTTTAAAAGATAACTGAGACGCAACTGGTAGACGAAGGGGCATCAGGAGGAATCAGCAACAGTTTAAAAAAAAACTTGTTTGCAAAGTTCAGCTCCATAGATTGTGGCTGGGAGGGCCTTCTTGATAAATAAATCCAGAGCCTGTAAAATGGTCCCACTGCCATGTTTATAAAAAAATGACAAAATACTACTGCTTTATTCATCCAAGGTAATCGCTGATTTAAAAAACTGCGTTCGCAACCCACCATTATCTTGGAAGCGTACACAAAGATAACCGAAATGAGCGACTTTCTCTATAGTAATATCGCGCGTATTCCTCAGTGACTTACCAGTAAAATGATGTCAACCAGATGACATTAGATTATTTGCTCGCCCAACTGGTGTCACAGTCCTTGGAAAGGCAAATCTGCACTGAGTGTAGAACTTGTCTTTACTTGTTAATTTTCTCTGACAGTCCTTTCCACACATGCGCCTTGGAAACCTTTCCACCTTTTTCCGTAGATCAGCCTTCACATACTGAGCAGGGATGGAACAAGTAATGTATTTTTTATGAACTCAATAACACAGCCATCACTTTCTTTACCAAACTGAGGAGCATCTTTACAGCATCTGTATATTAGGAGCCGTGCGTGACTGGTACCCTTTTCTCCAAAAGACATTTTCCACAGAACCTAGTGGACCATTTTCTTTATTAAATATTAAGTGCAGCATTGCTAAAAATCTGTGATGGAAGAATCGTGATACACTTACAGGGTCCACGGAAAGCAATTCTCCTGGTGTCATTAGTTCTATGTCTTCTTTCTGTGGATTAATGTCACTAATACACACTGCAATATCATCCCAACCATACTCAGCACAACTTAAAGTCACAAACCAAGTTGTAAGGCCCACATTTCTGATTATGCATCTAACCTCTGAGTGTCTTCTATACCATTATTCCTGATTTCCTCTCATTGTGGCAAGGATTTGGTAATTTTTCCTTCTAAAATGTCTTTCTTTTCTTTTACCTGCCCCAGCATCTCACATGAAGAAATCTTGAAACCTATGAAATATATTGAACATTGGTGCGGAATCGGGAATCTTCAGAATACATTTGTGTACAGCAATATTCTGAAGAAGAAAATGGAAACTTTCGATCATCCAATCGGCCTCCTCCTCCAGTAGGAAAAAGCATAGGGAAACAACGAGATTCTAGCGTTGGTGCATCTTTTGTTGCTTTCATTTGATACAATTCTAAACTGTCACCCATGACTTCAATTGAGTGTAAAGGATGGATAGAGTAATGCTTATTCAAATGATTCCCCTCTGCAACAGTTAGGTGTTTGAACTGACCTTCACTGCTCCTGCTTATTGACTCAACATCAAGCATATACAAGTCTGGTACCGTCAAACTGCTTTTGTACAAATAATTATGCTTCAGTAGAAACAATAAAGCACCTTCCAACTTTCTATATCTACGAGCAGTTGCCAAATGTTCTTATCTTTTTTTTCAACACCATTCACTAAAACAAAGAATCTACAATGTCACGCTTCACTCCTACAGTGTTGATATTTTCTTGGAAATTGCGAGGTAAATACTCAACTTCACCTCTCACCCCTTGCACTAACATTTTTTTAGGTAGTTTAGACATCTTTATTTGCAGTCTAACAATAATATGCAGTCACTTCAAACATGTTACATTTTTTAAGCACAACAGGGATGTCAAGCACTACCATGTCATTTAAAGACTTCTAGAAGGATTGCTTTTTCTGTTATAAAACCTGATGCAGTGCCTACAAACCTACAGGGCTTCAATTGCATCAAATTGAACTTCCACAAACAAACACAGGTAATGGTCTTGCCAAACATCTTCTGCACTGTATTTAATTTTTCCTTAATGTAGACTATTTGTACTTGGCATTTACAAATGTGTGTCAACAGAACACACAAGCAATGTCAGGTCTTTTGCTAGAAGACAATTCAAACATTGCAATACTTTTTTATACTGCTGAAAAATCAGATCCTATGGAAGCATAAGATCATCATTTCCAATTCCTGTAAGTGTTTCATCTACATATATATAAGCTCTGAAATGCCCTTTGTTCACTATTTGAAGTGTAAAAAGTAAACTTTCTGCAGTTCCAGGCAACAGTGTTTCATTTGAAAGTGCAAGGGACATACATGGCGTTTGCACTGATACAATTTAACCAGAATATATCTCATTTTAGTATGATGTGCAGCCAGCATCCGTATATGATGAAACTGACTCTTACATCTGCTTTTATCAAGACAAACTAGAGAGTGACCCAGCAGTCCTGTTTTCTCAAAGTCATCTGTTCTCTTGATCAGTCTTTGAATATTAATCATTTTGTGCAAAACCTTCACAAATCTCTGTAAAACTTTGCAAGAAAATGTATCAATATTGCACAAAGAATTGCACATCCATACCTCAGTTTGTTTTCTAGGTTTTATCGTAGACTATTCTAAATATTCTACTGACTGTATTTAGGATTTCCTCTTTTTCAGAAATCACACCGTTTTGAACTTCATAGCTATGTCCACTCTCATCAATAGCAAGGGTTACATTCCTTTGAATGTTACTCTCTTAATTAAAACATCATTTTGTGTGAGAGGTGTGTTTCCACTCTCCACCAAACACTTCACAAAAGTTGTGATGTGTAAGTACATAATTTGTTTCTATATGTCTGTAAAATAGCATAGTGACCTTAATTGACTTCTTTTGTTTGTTCAACACAAAAATGAACAATTTTCTTTTAATTTAAAAAAAACCTTTTCTAATTACTTCACTACTTTTCTACACACTTCTCCAAAGATCTGTAAAGGCATGGGAGCATGGAACATGTTTCTCAATATCTCTTCATTCCTCTGTCTACAACATAATGGGCCTCATTATAAGCTACCCAGTCTGGTAACAACGGTACCGGTAAGCTTGCTGGTGCCGTTGTTACCAGACCGGCAAACTATGAGGTCTGCTCACGGGTGCCTTTACGCCCGCCAGCAGACCTTGCCAGATGTATCGGCATCATTCACGAATAGTGCTGGTGCACCTGGACTCCCCATTCCCAATGAGTCCAATTGGACTCAAATGGGAATGGGGAGTAATAATTACTGGCACCCGGCAATGGGGATTTACCTGGTCCGCCGGGGCTGGAATGCCCCATTGCCGGGTGCCAATAAATTCATGACTCCGGCGGCAGCTGTGCCAGTAATTACCGGTACAGCTACCGCAAGAGTACTAATGAGGGCCAATGTAATTTTTCTTCATCATAAAAACCATTTGTTTCTTACTAACTACTAATGGTATTGATATATTTTTCATTGTTTCACTTTGACTTGAAATATGTTTGGTTCCATTCAACTGATTACGTGGCATATCTCCTATCTGAATTTGGACATTTTCAAAAATACTATCAATAACAAGCATGGATGTATTGTTATTTAAACAGGTTTCTACAGAATTTGAAACATGACCATCAACAGTTCGACATTTAAATATGTTGCTTCCTTTGAAACAATCATTCCTCCTTTCCTGTTCTTCACACTTCTTGTTAGGCATAATTCAGCAATGATGTAGCAAAACAAATACATTGTTTTGTTCTCCCCTGTTCCCCTCCCTTGCCTTGTCGCTCTCAGAAACACTTGTGTATGAGCGAGATAAAAATAAAATATCAATATGAATATCAATACATGCCTACTCTTCTAAACAGAAAAAATCCATACAATAAAATTCAACTCAAAATCAACAGATAACAGTGAAAAGAATGATGATAGGTGTAATGCTGCTATTCACAATGTCCCTATTCTGTGTATGATAAAGAATCTTGTTCTGCTAGCCCACCAAACTCACCAGATTCCAACCTAAAAAGTATTCAACCCCTTCTTCACCCCTTACCGGAAATCCACTTATAACATTGCTAAATGCCATGCTGAAACCATTCTGTTTCATAGAAGCTTAGAATGGGAATTAAATCTATTCTATATGATGAATGATTGTATTTAAATAGCACATGCTTGCAAAGTCTATGTTGAGGGAAGATTACCTTACATCAGTGTACACCACAAGCATCTTTTGTATTTGAGGCAAAGACATAAAGCCCTGTGCCTATTCTACTCAAGGAGAGTTGGCACAACCAACCCATACTGCAACGGTTATACTAAGAATGCACTGCTGAAGTTCACAGTGTCCCTGTTTTTCTTGGGGCAATTTCCACCTGGAAAACCATTCTATGTCTTGTTTACATAATGGGAGCTTGCACTACTGTGACCAGGTTTAAATGGGAATAATAGTGCTAAAATAATATACATTATATGTGAGAGAAGTATGCACTGTTGAAGTGCATGCTGCAACCATTGTATTTGATGAAAGCTTACAATGCTCATTCAATGGGCCTCATTAGGACCCAGGCGGTAAGGGGTTTACGGCGGCGTAAACAGCGCCGACCCTTACCGCCTGATTCCGAGGTCCCTTAGCGCCATGGAGCTTTTAACACCTGCTTTTAGCAGGTGTTAAAATCCATGGCGCTAAGGGACCTTGTTGTTAATTACGCCACCGTAATTTACGGTGGCGTAATTAACGCCTTCCCCACTCCCATTATGCCCTATGGGGCAAAAATGGGAATGGGGAAGGGTAAATGGGTTAATGGGGACTTACCGCCCCACTCACCTCGGAATGGGGCGGTAAGTCCGCCAACCACCATGGCGTAAACGTAGTTTACGCCATGGTGGTAAAGGTACGACCCAGGCGGTAACTTACCGCCTGGGTCGTAATGAGGCCCAATCTATTTTGCATGATGAATGATTCCTGTTCAGTCGCTCTAGTTTACAGTGACTGTATTTAGGGAAGGTTATCTTACACCAGTGTAGCTCACAGGGGTGATTTCTACTTGAGAGAGTGTGTTAATGCTGATGATGGCAGGGACTTGTTCTGCATGAGGGAACCTTAAAATACAGTTCTACATAATGACATATTGATGAGGAAACATGCACTTGGCTGTCCATGTTGATGAGCACTATTTGTACAGCCCTACTCGACTTATGCAATGTTGCACCTATTCTATTTGGGTAAATATTGTTCTAATGAGGCCTATTGTGACCTACACAATTAAGGAAACTCATCTTAACCCCTTATGGTGTTGTGTGTGTGAAATCTGAGAAGTGTAGTTGTTTTGCATATGTTTGCATATGCAAAGCTTACATTACTGTGCTACATGTTTTGTCTGATGGCTGTGCTAATGAAAGCATTAATACTGCTACTCACAATGTCCCTGTTCTCTGTATGATAACGAATATTGCTCTGCTAGCCTGGCAAATTCACACGTTTCCAATCTAAAACATATTCAACCCCTTCTTCACCGCTTGATGCAAGGGCACGCTTAACAGTGCTAAAGGCCATACTGCAACCATTCTATTTCACAAAAGCTTATACTGGGGATTGCATCTATTCTATATGATGAATGCTTGCTTTGAAATAGGTCTTGCTTTCAAAGTCTGTGTTCAGGGAAGGTTACCTTAGACCAGTCCCGGGAGGTTAGCTCAAGGGCAACGTGTTCGCCTTGGAAACAAGACGACACGGAGCACCACAGGTTCGATATCCAGGTCAGTGCTTAGAGACCTCTGGGTATTAAGCGCGTTATAAATAACCTATTGTATCATATCATATCACCAGTCTACCCCACAATCCTCTTTTGTATTTGAGGGAAATTCTTGAAGCACTATGCTTATTCTACATGAGAAAAGCAGGCACATCGAAGCCCATACTACAACCGTTATATGTGGGCTAAGATTGCATTGATGAGGCCCATAGTGTGCTAGTTTTTCTTGGGGCAATGTCCTCCTGCATAATCATTCTATGTCTCTTTTAAATAATGGGAGCTTGCACTACTGAAACCATCTTTATGTTCTTTATGAATACAGGTTTAACTGCTAGGGCCAATGTTATGTACAAGTTATGTGAGGGAAGTGTCCAAGTGGTGCAAATATTCTATTTCATGAAAGCTTACACTGCTCATTCAATCTATTCCATATGATCAATGCTTCATGTTCTGTGGCTCATCCTTACAGAGACTATGTTGATGGAAGGTTATCTTACACCAGTTCAGCTCACAGAGCTGTTTTCTACTTGAGAAAAATGGCTCAATGCTGAGGGCAAAAGTGACTTGTTCTGTGCAAGGGAACTTTACAATACTGTACTCCATAAGACATATTGATGAAGGAAACATTAACTTGTATTGTGCATGTTGATATACACTATTTGTAAAAACTTGCTTTACTGTATCCGATTTTATACCTAATATATTTGGGTAAATATTGTTCTAATGAGGCCTATTCTTTCCTACGCCATTAAGGAAAATCATCTTAACCTCTTATGTGTTTGTGTGTGTAAAGAATTGAGAAGCACAGTTGTTCTGCATATGCAAAACCTATGTTAATGTGCTAAATGGTTTGGCTGGTTGCTGTGTTAATGAAATGTGTAGTATTGCTATTCACTATGTCCCTGCTCTGTGTATGATAAAGAATCTTGCTATACTAACCCACCAAACTCAAAGGATTCCAAACGAAAAAGTAATCACCCCCTTTTGTACGTCTTATAAGAAGGGCCATGTTGCAACTATTCTATTTGACAGATGCTTTCACTGGTGATTAAATCTATTATATATGATGAATGCTTGCATTTCCAGAGCTTATGCTCAAAACTCTATGTTGAGAGAAGGTTACCTTACACCAATGTACCCCACAATGCTCTTTTCTATTTTACAGAATATCTCAAAGCACTGTGCCTATTCTACGTGAGGAGAGCAGACAGAACCAAGCCCATACTGCATCTGTTGTATATGGGCTGATATTGCACTGTTGAGACTATTTATACGTTATTTATGAGTGCCGGTTTAACTGCTAGGGCCAATGTTATATGCATTATATGTGACAAGGTGCACACTGCTGAGGCATATTCAGCAACCAACCGAATTGATGGAAGCTCACACTGCTGGTTCACCTAATTTTATATGATGAATGCTTCCACTTCCATGTCTGATGCTTACACAACATATGTTGAGGGAATGTTATTTTACACTGGTGCAACTGACAGAGTTGTTACGTACCATTTTCAGATTACCACAAAAAAACTCATTTGTAAACACCAAAAGTAGTTAGAAAACCATTCTAAAAAACACATTTCTACTGCTCTGTGAAATTTTTATTTTATTTTCGCTATAACAAGTATGCTCAGTGATACTATACCATGCAACTCAATGTACAGTCTACTTCTTTAAACTGAAATCCTTTTTTTTCCTGATGAACAACTTCCATCAATTCGCAGCACACATTTTTTAGATAGGCAGGTGTGCCACTTTATTTTTGACAAATACAGTAAGACACAAAAACAAACTTTCTATGCCCCATTATCAGCATATTATCAAATAAAACCTTAAGCAAAACTGTGAGACACAACTTATAAATGCCAACAATTCTCTGTCACAGATAACTGTAGCTTCAAATGGACTGCTGCTTCATCACTCTCATTAAAACACACACATAAACCAGAAAAACCTGGCTTTCAAAACCTATAACTTACTTAATATATCTTATATAAACCAAAGTTCATATAAAGCATCAAATATATACAAATATACTATCTATCACCTCCAACTAGTCAAAAGAATGCACAGATCTTTACAATGGCTACAGAATGACGACAGTCTACTAAATGGTGGCTATGATCATTTTCAAAAAGCAATAACACACAGAAGGACTGTAGAAAACAAACTACTTAAATGGCTGACACATTTTCACTATAACCTATTGTAGCCATGTTCTAATTTCCAACAGTAACACCAACCAATTGCAAACACCAAAACACACACACATTATGCATGGCACACTCCTACTGTTACTGAAAATTCAAACTAAGAATGATTTTCCTACAAAGTGAGAAGGAGAACAGATATCACAACTGTTTTTAAAACTGTGTGGCTGATTGGAGATAGTTTGCTATTTTGTTTACCAAGTTTATGTGAGAAACTAACTATTATATGGACCTGGGTTTGACTGGTTGTAGTATTAAATGGTTTACATTGCTGGCAATGCAGTGGTCCCATGTTTTTTCAAAGTTGTTCAGTCTGACCACATACTGAATCATTGTGGAGGCAATGATGAAACAAAACTTGAAAAAACGAATGGATGTTTTTCCTCACACCATCTTTATCCTTTCCAATCTGACCCGGAGGCAAACAAGGAAGTGAACCTCCAGATTTAATTCTAAAATTGAAAAATCGAATAGAAATGTCAATAAGATAGTTTCAGCTTTCATCAGAGACCTTAAACAATTATCGATAAATGAGTTTCCTAGGATCACTTACTTTTGTTCCAGTCTGCAATTTTCGGACTTGACAGAATCGTTTCCCATTTCCTGGCCTACAGCAAAGAATAATTATTTGTGAAGGTTTGGCTTTCATGAACTTAAAATAAGTCCGAGTTGAAACACACAATAGAAAAGGAGTATGATTGTAGTTGTATGCTCTCATTAATACATGGAAGACTACAAGTATCACAATATGTCTTGCTGTAATCATCTGGGTTGTCTAATGGATTTTAAAGGGTTAAATACACCCAGCAAAAAAAGTTTGTGAAAAGTGTTCCTGCTTACTGTCATTGCTTCATGCAAATTTGCAGATTGTTATTAATTGTGTGATAATAATATTTGAATAGTAGCAAACTGTTTTGTGTCAAATAAGCAGACCTTCAAAAAGGCTTAACAGAGGACTCTGAAATGATGTCACCTTTCTCCCGCATTGTCACTTAAATAGCATAAATACATAGAAAGAATAGGCAATGAGCTCAACAAGGCCTTCCGTACATGAGAACCCAAACCCTTGCACCAAAGAGACATGGTACCTTACACTGAGAGCAGATGATCTGGCGGAAATGTTGTATTGACAGCTGACAAAGCAATGATGTGGGTTTTGGATCTGGATTGTCTGCCCGTGAGCTTATTGTTTGCAGGTGGACTGCTTGCAGTGTTATTGCTCGAGCCCCAGTTTTGACCATCCATTAAACATGGGGGCCTGAGCAATGTGTGCTCCCTGTCACCAATGTTAATGATGTGGGGGACACCCCTGAAACTCCAGAGGCCGAAGATAGCAAACATGGGGAGCGGGGGACGCCACGATAACCCTGCTCTTCATGTTTGGTATTTTTGGCTTCAAATTGATTGCAAAAATTCAAACTAATGGTAGTGACTGAATTTGGTCAAATCTATAATTTGTTCAAATGTTTTCAATCAATTTGGGTTATAACACTGTTTTTAACTTAGCTACCCAACCAATGCTACTGTGTCTACAGTTTATGCTCTTCAATGGGGGTGGCTATACAAGTGTTACTATATTAATTTAGTAGACTCAACTCTAGACCTGCACCATACTCTGCTATGTCAGTTTGTAGCACAGTAGGTGTTGCCATCAGTGACGTCTATACACTCAAGTTACGCAACCTCAGAGACAGGAAATGGCTACTCTGCTTAATTGGAAAGGTGATTTGACATATGAACACAGATCTCTGTAAAATGAGTTTGACACACTGAGCTACCCTCAGAACCATCATGGCACTCAGCGCCTCGGCATGGATTTCAAATTTGGTAATTGCACATGATCAATATTTTCCCCAAAGAAAGGTGAACATGCAACATCAACTATGCTATGGTGAATTCACAATCTGCGTCTACTAGTTTTGTTACAGAATGTATCACAGCTTTATTGATCAATTAAGACCTTGAAATCAACAGCAGTTACTGATGGCCTCTGCTGGGCACTACAATATATAATGATGGGCTCATATTTTCTTTTTAAAAAACATGAGCACTGACATCTTTGTATCAGGCTGTCAGTTTCGGTACCCTCCTATGGGTTTAAGTGTGTTCATTTATCATCACCCCACCATAAATATTCTCCCCCGCTCCTGTGTAAATAACGTCACAGGTTGGAACTGGGAAACAGATAGTGGGACTTGACTCTTAGGCCACAGCCTGTCTACCACATGGGGTCTTCCATAACACAAATGTACATACATCAACAAACAATCTGTTATAAGTAAATGATGTGCCTCCTAGGAACCACTGGCTGAAGAACAGATACATATTTGTGCAACATCAATGATGCAGTCCATGATAGCATCTTTCACTGGAGAAATATCAATAAATCATATGCCTGAAGAAATTGTACTAATGTTCAATGTGGAGGCTGGAGATGTAATTGCATTATTCGTGTTTGTTTTGCCAAGAGATGTAATGTTATGTCCTCATTAACACAATAAAATCAGAATGGCCAGAGAATAGCAACAGCTATAGGCTGTTCCCACATTTAATTGAAATATAAGTGGACAGGGACAATCATTTAGTCGCTAACTATGATTCCTTATCAATGGACTAGCACTGCATCTGTGAGAGTAGTTTGTTTATTGATGAACCTATCAGTGCTGGGGGTAGTGAGGCAATCCTGGTATTAGCATCCCACAAGTTGATTACTGCTAGAAATATCATGCTCACGGTAGCACAAATGCTGAAGTGTCCCTGTGTAGATCACATATTGCTTCAAGTTCCAATGAAGGAATACCTGACTGTCGAGATGCAGTTGGGCTACGGCCCAACGTTGATATGCCCTGGATGTCTGTGCAGGAATGTTTTATAGTGAATGCAGAATCAGTTGGTCAGTGACTGGCAAAGAACATAATAGGATGTGCCCGAGTGTGATGGCTCTTCATTAAAGTATATTATTGAGCGGTCTTCTTGATGGATGTCTGCATGCCATTTTGTGTAATCCAACAGGCAAAGCTTTTGTGTGTTGAGAAAAAGAGGATGTGACACTTTGGTTGGCTTATATAAGGATTTACAGTAGTTAGGTGCCCTTTGTGTGTTGTTAGTACATGCAGCTTCTTCAACCTGATAGTAGTTCAACATGCATTGTCGTTAATGAGTGCAGATAAAGAAATGTCATACACCAGGAAGTATAACATAGTGTAACTTGGCCCAATAATAAAAGGGCAAACAGTCATTCTCCCTCACCCCTACATCTTGACTGAATACTGAATACTGAATACTGAATACTGTGTGAAAAAAAACACTTATTGAAAATGTGTCTCAACAACCAATTCTTATCAGAAACCAATACAATACTACTGTCCAGAAAAAAGTATCTTTTGGGAAAAAAGAGATTGATCAGTGAGTAAATAATTCTTATGATAGAAAATATTTAGTAACTAAAATGCCATTCTGAAGATTTCCAAATAGATGGTGCCACAATAACCTCTATGTTCTAATTGCTCAAGGAAGCAGGAGGCGAAGAAGTACCCATTGATCTTCTGATTCCTCTTACTGACCCAGTTACTAAATGTACCATTATTTTAATTCAAATATTCAAGAAGCACTCCACCTTGAATGCATGAAGCCATAGACACCTACTTCTATAGAACCAAAATAAATGATATGCCCTTTCAGGAGACCATACTACTGGCATTAGGCCTAATCCTTGCTGTGGCAAAGTGATGTCTGACCATAGGGAGTATAAGGGTGAGTAGAGACTAAAGCACATATTCAGCCATCACACTTCTACAAACCAAGAGCCAACACAATCATAAAGGTAAAACAGGCACAGGCAAGAGATCTTTTTCAATTTATTTAATTTGTATATTGTACAGATAACAAAGTCAACTTTTAATAGAGTACATAAACAAACATCAGACAAATGACCTCACAGGTCCATTCCAAAAACAAATAAAATTATATAACAATAGTGGAATCACACTACAACCATAATTTTAAAGATAAACCCTTTAGCAAATCATGCAATAATATTAAAAATCAATAAAATCTGCTTCAACAGCCCTATACAATAAAACATACAGGCATAACTTTTAGCATTCATAAAAACAGACCAGAGGCCATCCGGAGTATATTTCCCTATCATCTCAGTTGACCTCAGAGTATTGTGTTTTAACCTATGTAGGGAGGAGCATTCTGTCAAAAGATGTTTCACAGTCTCAATACTTTCATCTCCAACATAGACTCTCATCTCTAAGAATTGTATACCATAACACAGTGATTTCCAGGGTCCAAACTGAATTGAGTTTCACTTTTAAATAGCCCCAAATGCAGATATTGCCCTAACAATTACTGATGTAACTTGCGATTCCCTCACATTTATAAAGGGGTATTCAAGAAAGGAGGCAATGGAGGATTTAGATGTGAGATCCACAATCAGTTGATCCTTGCCCTGAGTGTAAATTCGTTTTTTCATTACAGTTCTAAATAGATAAAGGGGCAGAGACAAAGGATTGTCAGAAGAAGGCACAATCCAAGAATCTGCAATGGACTGAATCTGAGCAATGTAGCTACACGCATTAAGCTCTTCCTGGAGGCTAGGTTATCATATAATATCCTGGTCAAAGAGCCAGCTAGAACATTAGCCAGTTTCCAAAACGTAGTAAGGCAACTCAAAATAAGCTACATAAAATTGGTTGAAAATTGAACTCCAAGTAAATCACCTCAATAGAGGTTTAATGAGTCAATCTCAGGAGTCTCCTCAAAATAGTGTGTTCCAGTTTGACTAACACTGAGGTTCTCCCGAATTCCCAAATCTCTGCCCCATGAAGCATACTTGGCAAGACCATAACCAGGTACAACCTAACAAAGACACCAACAGAATAGCCACCTCATCCAAGTGCAAATGACCAAATAGCCCCTGCTACCTGAGGTGTTTTAATTTGTACTTGTTCAGGTTGTGTGAAACCATTTAATTTGGCATCAAAAGAAATCCCCAGATATTTGTATGAAGATACAACTTCAATATCTTCCATGTCTAACGCCCATTTCAAATGGTTCTTTTTTATATTTTGTAGATAAGACCATTATTTTGGTGTTCAAGATGTTAAATTTGAGTGAGTTAAGGGTATAGTAGGCATTCAGTTGATCCTCTAAACCTCTAGGAGTGAGATCCAGCAGTGCCAGGTCATCAGCGTAGTCCAGCCACTGTAGGGAAGCGTTGCCTTTTTTGAATAATCATTTTCCACAGTCCCAGAGGTATGCTCCAGCTGCTCAACTTTTTCCACAGCATATGCCTATCGACTGTGTCGAAGGCTGCGCTGAAGTCAATGAAGCCAACAGATATAGGTAGGTTGCAAATCATCCAGGCCTGCTGCCCAGTAGTAGCAAGTGCAAGGTCTTTTGCAGCATTATAGCCTTTCCTGAAGCACATTTCATTGAGTGGGATAATGCTATTATCCTCTGCCCAATGGTTAAGCTCGCCAAGTAGCACCCATGCAAATATTTTGGCCAGGTCGTCGCACATGGGCAAAATCGTTCAGAGTATCAGATTGACAGCCCTATTTATGCACAATGGCAATGATAATGTGTTTCCAGGAAGAAGGAAAGGACTGAGTCACACTGATCAGAATAACCAATGGAGCGCCTCTGCCCAGATGCTTGTATCAGTCTTAATAAGGTGGTTACATAAACCGTCAGGGCTAGGTGTTCTCCATGATATAATAGCCGTGATTAAGAGTCCATGAGAAAGATGATAAATCATTGGCAATGTTCTGGGCAATACACAGTCCCAGAATTTGTTGGATGTGGTGCACCAATTCCTTTTCAGGGACCCCACACAAATCTCTACCATGTACATCGTTTCTGTAGATAATATTCCAGAACTGTTTACGACTATGGGTAGTCAAACAAAAAATCTGATTGAGCCACTTAGCACAGTCTGCATAAAACATAAGCTCCCCCAAAGGATTCCCTTGCACCCCCACTGCTTTATTGCTTCTACCCCGCGTGGGCTCCCATGCTATGTTGAAATCCCCTGTAGGGAGGATGGTTTTTTTGCAAAGTTCTCTAGTCTACCTAATGCTTTCTGGATAAATATGTCCTGTCCTGCGTGTGGGGCGTTTATTGTTGCCACTGTGTAGGCTTCCCCTCTCCCCGTCAGGGCCACCACTAGGTATCTCCCTTGCTCCCCTCTATCCATTGCGGCTGGAGTTAATTCAAGGCCATCTTGCAGCGCCAACAAGACCCCCCCTTTCTTTTTGGGTTTCATAGACTAAAACATTTGTGTGAACCCCCAGAACCTTATTTTCCCCTGGTCGCGGGAGTGTTACAATGGTGGGTCATTCCCTTTTTAGGTACCTCTCTATTTTTTTCCTTTTCATTGGGAAGTTAAGGCCATTGACGTTTAAGGAAAATAATGTGAGATTGTTATTGCTACCCGTCATTGCGTGTGGGAATACTGAGACTGCTGTGTGCCTTTCGATCTCTCTCCGAAACCTCCCCTTTGTTCAGTCTCTTCCCCCTCTCTCCACCCCCCCACCTTTGGACATCTCATCTTCCTGTTTCCCCCCATCCCTGACCCTCCCCAGTCTGTGCGGGTTCAACCGGCCTCTAGCCCCCCTCGAATTGTTGCCTCGAGTATTGAACCCGTAATTATACCCAGACCTGCCCTGTGCAGTTTCTCCTAAACCCATTCCAAGAATTCCTGCTCACATCCCTCTCCACGGGACCTCATGTGGACCCTTGTGAAATATTTTGTGCACTTCCAAGCATAGCAAGGTGATGTGGCCCCCTACGAGGATGCAGGTTCAATCAGCAGTCTTTGTTGGAGACCTGTCGTTATCCTGTTGTTTCCCTGTGGTCGGACCTTTGATGATTGGCTGGTCTCCCCACTTTTTAGGGTCTTTTGGCTCTCACTGTGGACCATTCCCAGGATTTGTGGTTGGCTTGTTGGTAATCCGATGGATGCCCCGGTGAGTGGTGTTCGTCTCCGATCCCCAAGAGTCTCTCTCCCTCTTCGTTCAATGTTATTCAGTGTTGCTTCCCTCACCATTCGAAGAGCAGGACAAATGGGTAAATCCATCTAGAGCGGACCTCTCGGTCCCTCAGGTGCACCAGGATTGGGCCCATTTTCTTCCTTTTGGTAAGAGTGGATTGTCCTAGATCTTGATAAAGGAAGATTTCTGCACAGTCCTGTAGGGCTACCAAGACGTCCCTTGGCCTTGCCCCATGTTCGAGACTGCGGGGGCCAACCTTGTGAATCCTGTTGAATTTTATCTCTGGGCCAAAATTGGGGTCCATGAGTCCCACAAAAATGTTTCTGACTACCTCTGCTAGGTCTTTGTCCTGTGTGTTCTCTTGAAGAGCCTTGATGCAGATGTCGGCCCTCCTAGATCTGTTTTCTAGGTCCTCTGCTTGCAATTCAAGGTTTTGGGTAGCGTGGTCAGGGTCTCCAAGAGAGCATCAGCCTTTCTTGTGTCCTTTTGATGGATCGCTCCTGGATCGCTCTTTCATTTGTGTCCACCCGTTGTTCTATTTTGTTAATGTCTCTCTTTATTTCTTGTAGGCCTTCCGTAAGTTCCTCTCTCATTACTTCCATTTGTTTATGTAGCGCCATGGTTATCTTGTCTCTGAAGTCATAAAAAAAATGTCTGAGCATGATGGTTTGTCCATGCCAACTGGGTCTTTTAATGATCCATGGCCTGGAAAAGGGACTGTGGAGACCGCACATAGTCATAAAGGTCCATTGCTTATGGTCCTTATTGTATGCTAGAGAAAAGTATTTTGGGCGGAAAATTGTTTCTGTCCTTTTATATTTTTTATAGTATGTAATTGTCCATTAGCACCTTGCAGGGGAGCCAGCCATTCAGGTCGGTAGGAATGCAGGCTTGTTAGGGAGAATTCTCCAGAATGGCTAATTTCCCTTACATACTGAGTCCCTCAGAAGCTTTGCTCCATTTCTAGGATTTTTTTTTCACCTGGTAAGAGTGTGAGCCTTTTTTCCGACTCTTACATGTGTTTTGCTGTGTGTGTTTGTGTTCATAGAATGTGGAGCCTCATAGGCATCATCGTTTTACTGTGTGTTACACAGCACCTTCAGTGCAGTGAAACAGGGGTGTCTTTTTCAGACTTCCCACTTTAAACTCCATTTTCTGGGAATGACTACTGTCTCCCATAACATGTAAAGTTGCCATTGACTTTATTCACTTTTTTAATACACTGAGCCATTACAAACTATCTTACATAGAGTTCTGGAAAGGGTTAATAGTTATCCCTTTTTGTCTGTTTCTCATGGAACATTATTTTGTTCCCTTTTCATTAAGATTTGTCTGGTGGCAGTGGTATCTACCCTATTTTCCCTACCGTAGTTATTTTAAATAGCCTTGGTATTGTTTTAGGTTATCTTAGTAGCCTCGAACTTAAACACGCTGGACCATATTTACTTTTATTTGGTTCTGGCTGGGTTTATTCGCCATTTCTTTTTGTAAAAGTCTGTCTCGTGTTTTACTCTTTGCGCCAAACCAGGTCTGGTTCCTTTGTTCGCCAACCTTTGGCGGGCTTCTGCACAGAAGCCCTCATTAGGCCCCTAAATGTCTGAGGGGGACAGGATGTGAGGGAGTGGTTTGAGACTCCCTGCACAGGCTCTCCTTGGAGACCCATGTCAGACTCTGTGTGATTGGCTGTGGTGACTGTCCCATGTGATCTTTGAAGTAACATTTCGTCCGACCAACTTCGTACTGAACTCTTGGCAAAGACTTAACCGTGAACTACTCTGAACTGTGTGATCCTCTGCAAAGACTTTGGTCCATTGACTTTGACCCATGCCTCTTGATTTGTTTTCCTCGTTTTAGTTACTTTTTCTAGATTGCCCTGTTTACTTACTTGTTGGTGCTGCTCAACTTTTGTGTAACTTTGTCTTTCCCTCCCTTTTAAATTGCTGGAGTGCCATTTTGCTCACACTTCATTTTGAGCTTAACTTGTCCAGAATCTATTGGGTGTGGTGTAATGTACTACGATTGTGATTTTTCAACTGCTTGATAATAGTGAAATGTTTTATAACTGATGTGTAAATAAACATATATTTTTTTACTCAGAAACCTTGAGTCAGTGTTTGTTTGAACCATAGTAATTGCTGTCATTTGTGTAACTATTGATACTGCTGACTTTACTCTTGAGATACATCTTGCTGCTCAGACATCGCTACCACTATAATGTGTAGTACAGGCTTGTACCAAAGGTGAATTTGTATTGTCACTTGTAGTCTTAATTGTGTGTGGAGTTCCCAAAGGGTACTGCATATGATTCAGCCTAACAAGACTTGAACCACTGGTACAAGCCTGTGTTCCAAGCCACCTGATGGCCAGCTCTCCATGCCGCCATCTCCCCCCACCCTACGTCCCTTTTTTTTCACAACCATCCCCTCTAATTACCTTATTTCGCCGGCAGTAGATTCTGCTGCCACTGCATTTGTTCCTTTTCTTCGCCTCCCGCTGGCCTGTCTTCCCTTTCCATGGTGGCCATCCGCACGTGTCCCAATGTAGGAAGAATAATTCTTTTTTTTGCACCTTGGGTTATAGCTTTAGCAACACGGGGTTCAAATGGTCATAATAATCAATGGCCCAGAGCTTCACGTGGGCCTTTAACTTGGGTTCCCGGTCCGTTATCCCCATTCCAGACTCTGGAACGGGGGATGAACGTCACATTATTCCCATTAACATAACACAAAATGCAAATGGAAATATTTGAGAATCGTATTGAGTCTATCTGCTTTATTGAGACATGTAAAGTTGATGGATTCTATATGATTATGTTTTTAGTTCTATTTTTCACCTGTGAAGGAACCCTTTTTTTTTCTTTCCATGGGAAGTTAGAAAGTAAATTAGGGAGGGAAATGAGGGAAGGGGCACCAACCATTAGGGGGCAGTGTTTGTCATGCTCCTTGATAACAGCTTGAGAAGCACTTTGAAATTGCTCCCCACTGCAGAGTGGTGGGCTGCATTACATAAAGAGTACTGTTGTCTTCGAAAGATATGGATCAACAGCCTATTTTATCACTTGCAAGTTAGCTGGTGGAATTCTGTGTCCCACAGAAGTAGGCTGTGTGGTTATATTATTGGTTGAAGAAGATGAGGTGTAGGAAGACAGACTACTACTTCCTATGAAAGGAACAACCTTTCTGTTCTGAAAGCCTTGCAGTGGTTGGATTTTCTGTGGCGGTGCATGGAAGTGGTCTCGTAGGATATTGTCCAGAAAGTCTGCGACTGACTACAACATTGCAATCAGTGCATTTCACTTTGGTAGCTTTAGCTTTTGGTACATTCCCAGCAGTGGTAATGAAATGTAACACCCATGATTCTCTCTGGGTGCTAGAGGTAAGCACTTCCTCTACCTCGTCTTCTTGGTCCTCTTCATTGTCCTTGGAAGTACTGAGCATTTTCTGTTGTGTAGGTCCTCCTGCTGATGTCTCTTGGGGACGAGGGATGGCAATAGCTGATGCCATTTTTAAGATAAATAGCAGTTTTCCAAGTATGTCTCTGTGCTAGATTGATAATGGATAATGAGTAATAATGCGTGTAGGAGCTGTGCAAGGGCACATTTTGAGCTTCAAAGTTCCTAGAACAGCAGACAATGCATTTCCGAACTGTTCGCGAAGCACTGACCCGTTCGCCAAGTGCGTATGCATTTGCAGACATGCCATCATGCAGCACGTGAGCGCGTGGTCACGTGACACTGTCCGAAAAGTCTGTGATGACGTCAAACGTTCGCGAACATCGATGAACCCCAAAACAATGGAAAAAGCAGCAAAGTGTATAGAAGTGTTCAAAATGATGTTAGAAGGTGGGAAATGGCAGAGTTTTAAGGTGAAATTGGACAGAAATGTTGCTAATTGGGGTAAGTATGATATTAGTAAGTTGGAGGAAATTCATGGGCACTGTTAAAAACCCATAAATTCACTGAAAACACTTTGTTCAAGGGACATTATGATTAAGTTTCACCAATAAAAATCTATTAAATTCAATGAAAAACTGTGTTAAAGGGATGTTATTTTTACAAGTATAAGCGAAAACCTCAGAAATTTGCCATTTATATATAAGCTAAGCACTCACCCAAGAGAAGCAGGCCGCCTCTCTGGTTGTTTTTTCTACGGCGACTCAATGCACCACAGGCAACCAGTGAACTCTAGGTGTAAATATAGACACCTATTGATAGCAGCTCCACCCACCCGGGCGTGGACCCGGCCAGTGATGGAGCACCGCGGGTGGGTGTGAATCCACACCTGCAGGAAGCCGCTCCGCCCACCCGTGCATTGATGCTGCCAGCATGGTAGATTTTGTTGCCTGAGGCACCCCAACATTCTCCAAGTAAATAAGTAGCGCTACCTTGAGCACCAATAAGGCTGCTAACACTGCGAATTGCGCATGCCTGTTCCCCACTCACAAATAAACCAGCAACTCCCACGACACTCACTCATGCGCATCCCGCTATTGTCCTTGTAGCAAGGACAGCCATAGTGGCGCATGCGCAAAGGAACTGCAGTGAAGCGGTATGCAGTATCTTTGTGTGCTCTATGGACTTGTATCAGTTAACCAGT
This sequence comes from Ambystoma mexicanum, assembly GCF_040938575.1. NCBI lineage: Eukaryota > Metazoa > Chordata > Amphibia > Caudata > Ambystomatidae > Ambystoma > Ambystoma mexicanum. The sequence continues at coordinate 1,109,808,289 of NC_090924.1, read as the reverse complement.
TGCTGTGCACAATAAATGGGAGCACTTCAAGAAAACCCATCAAAGGAGAAGTTGTTTTCAAGAGAAAAGGCCATAAGAAGGACAAACAATAAGAAGTTGGTCGTTTTTTCGTCTTTTATGCAAGCAAAATTGCAGAAATTAAAAAGAAGGGAAACAACAAACAATAAGAAGTTTGTAGTTTATTCTTCATGTAAGCAAAACGGAAGAAAGTAAAAAGAATGGAAACAAAATAAAAGGCTATAAAATGGCAAAAGGAAAAGATATCAGCACCAAACCTTTTGGCAGGAAAAAGAAATGGCCATGCCAGGTGTAGCTGACCCTCCGGTGTTTATGACATCTGCAGGACCTGCAAAAGCAAAATGGTCACAGAGGAAGAAATGATTAATTCACTGCATAAAAGCTGCCTGTGGAAATTCCTATTCAGACCCTCCAGCTTAAAGCGATTTTTTGATCCCACAAAATGCAGCGAAAACTGCTGTTTTGCACAAAATGCTGCAAAAACTGCAGTTTTGTGCAAAATGCTGCAAAATCTGCCGTTTTGCACAAAAACAGCAGTTTTTGCAAAAAAAAAAAGCAAAAACTACTGTTTAAAAAAGAAAAATACTCAGGGTGCCAGATTCTCAAAACTTTTAAATGCAAGAAATGAAATGCGCTAACACATTTCATCACTCACGGCCATAAAAAGAGCAGTCCAATCCACAAGGGACACCCGAATGGGCACATTTTATATGTGCGCCCATTCAGATGGCCCTTTTCATCTCCTTGAGCAAATCAATGGGCGTTTCCAATTTCCAAACAAGATGCACTTTTAAATGTGCAGAAATTGTAGGCAACCCTCGGCGCACAGGAGGTGGGCGTGCCATTGCATGACAGGGTCTTTCCTGACCATGGCATGCATTTTTTTTTAGGTATGAACCTCTGCTGTTTCGCTTGGATTTCTGTTCCTCAAAATGGTTAGAAATGCGTTTTGGGGTTGCATTTTACAGTGGCAGGCCCCTAAAGGGCCTGTCACTGTAAAAGGCGACGGGAGCTTGCAGAACATTGTCGGGAGACCACCTCTATTCAAGGTACTACCCATTTTGACTGACAAAAATCATTTGAATGGTACAATTTGACCTATTTAGGCCAGTACCATTCGCTCGATTTTTATAGATACCGAACATGTGGAAAAATCGATCGAATGGTAAAATTTGATCTATTTCGGCCAGTATCACTCAATTGATTTTTATAAAAACCAAACATGCAGAGCAGGGGTTACGGGGGTGTCACCCACTCCCCATATTCAGTATTTTTGGGCTTGGGGGCTACAGGGGTGTCCCCCACTTCCTCAAAATTGGAGGTGGATGACCGAAAAATAATAATAAAAAGGGACCCTGCAGCGTTGGATCCGACCTGTGTTAGAGCGATGGATCTGACACTGCAGAGTTGCAGGGGAATAGGAGCAACCAAGCAGTTAAGTAGGGGAGGGGGCGGAGTGATGGTGAAAGATACATTTTGGGTTGTTTGGCTGAAGTGCAAATCTTTTCAGCCGCAAATAATTACACTTTGGTCAAACAACCCAGAACCCTATTCAAGGCACCTGGCCAGCGCACAATTTGCACTACAGCTCAGCCCCGTGGAAATACGCAGGTCACCTTTAAGAATAAGGTGACATGCTCATTTTCAAAAATGGGTTATCTAAAAATAGCTTATCCTCTACATTTAAAAAAAATTGTCACACTATGAGAGAGAAAGGAGAGAGAGCGATAGTGATGTGTGAGATGTGACGTGATAGGCAAGAAAGCAGAGGTAGTGCAGTGGGTCAGAGTAGGAAGCGGTGCACAAGAGAGCAGAGGAAGCAGTAATGCGGTGGGCCAGAAATCTGAGAGCGAGATGAGGTACAGAAAGTATAGGGAGCGCAGGGTCAGGGGGAGCAACGAGCCAGAAAGCAGAGAGAAAACAGTTGGCCAAAAGAGGCAGTGAGCTGCAGATTGGGAAAAGGGATGAGTGAAGAGTGCAATAGCATGGGAGAAAGAATGCACGATGCAGAAGCAGCACAAAAGAATGAAGGACTGTATATTGCGGGAGGAATTGCAGAGTGTAAGGTGTGAGTTGGGAGTATGATTTGGAGTGTGGCAGGGGCTGGGGAGTGCAATTTGTGACTTGACAGTCTGACATTGCACATATGTATTTGTATGGCAGAGTGAAAGGTTCAGGAATGCAAGTTGTAATGGGAGTTGGTGAGATTTGTGATGTGTTTTTTTGTGACAGAGGTGTGTGGGTGTTTGGGGGATTGGAAAACATAAAAGGGGATTAAAACTAATAATGATCCATTTAGTTAATACTATTACATACGCATGCAGATTAAACCAAAAATGTAGCCAAAACAAAAACTGTTCTGCCAAGCCAGAGACATCTGGCACTCTTCCTATTAAATGAATACACAAGATACATAATAATGACACCTGGCTCTCCTGTAGCCTTGCACTCTTCCTCTTTCCTGCAATGCGGCAATCTTTCACCCTTCAGTTAATACAAAAATATCCCACAAAAATGCTGCAATAAATAAAGGTTTTTGCCGCAATATTTTCCATTTCATACCGCAATATCCTGGATTTTCTGTCTATTCAAATGATAGAAAACGTTTGTTATTAATGCACTTGTTAGCATATGAGGGTCAACACATTTTTGACACTTTAGCTCCCCTAGCCAATGAGTGTATTGGTGACAGTGCAAATTGACTAGACAATGCATTGCCCAAATTGGACTTGCCCTTTAACTCCAAAACTAGCACTATATTAGAGTGCTATCATTTTGGCGTCTGTCTACAAGAACAGGGTGAGAGTTTTGAGGAGTATGTCACGGCCCTACTACACTTAGCACTATCATGCAAATTCAGAGAGTCATTTAATGAGCACATATGAGATCAATTTATGATCCGCTGCAACTGCAATAATATCAGAGAAGAACTATGGTTGAAAGATGAATCTACATTGGATGAAGTGCTAGAAATTTCCAAGCAGGTCGAACACTCATTAGCCTGCATTGCGAAACAGTCGGAAAAAGGGAGTGCTGAAGTCAAAGTGGAGGTGCTGAGTGTAGCCGATGGAAAGCAAAAGAAGAAAATAAAGGTAAGCCGGTGGCGAAAGGGTACAGTGATATGAGGAACAATAAAGCAAAAGGAGAGAGGACAGAAGAACCTTTATGCTTCCCATTTTTTTATAATTCTCACTTTGCCGGATCGATGGAATGTCCTGGAAGTAGGGTGACGTGCAAAATGCAAAAGACGTGGACATTTTGCAAACTGTTGCAAACATGTTCAGTTTAACCAAAAAAAAAATGTTATAGGTGAATGAGTTTAAAGGGCCTGTAGATCTTCTGAAAAGGAGGAAGTTTGTCACATTGAAAATGTTACTGTTAATACCATTAACATGGTCCAGGGAGTGGATGAAGAGAAGTGTGAGCACCCATATGCGAGTGTGAGAGTGAATGAAAGGGAGATATCGATGATGGCAGATTCTGGTTTGAAAATATCGCTCATGTCTAGGTTGGGGTTTGAGCAAGATATGGAAGGTGATATTCAGAATTTGTTGGAAGCTGATGTTAACCCTGGGAGTATAAACAAAATAAAATAGAGCTTCTTGGTTACTTTGAAGCTAAGTTAGAGTTCAAACGTAGATGTGCGCAAGGAAAAGTGTATGTGACCAAGAAAGGGTTGACGCTGTTGGGATGGTGTGAGCAGAAACACCTTATGATAAGATTGGATCCCAATATCAATGGCCAAGTTCTCCATGTGGGGTCCACAGTTAGTGAGAAATTCACAAATGTGTTCAGGAAGGGAGTGGGGAAAGTGAGTGGCATGTAACATCAAATTGTGTTAAAGAAAGGGAGTGTCCCCATTGCAGCAAAATGATGGCCCATTCCCATAGCCCTAAGGAAAGGTGTGAAAAAGGAGTTAAAAAATTTACTATGAATGGGTACCATTGAAAGAGAAAGTGGTGTTCAGTGGACATCCCCTTTGGTTGTAGTGAAGAGATCATCAGGTGAATTGTGATTGTGTGTTGATCTGCGTGAACTGGATAGATGTGTTATAATAGATCGCCACCCGTTAACGAACAGGGGGAAATGTTGGCTGTTGTGTGTCAAGGGCATGTATTCCCTAAATTGGACATGGCTTCAGCCTACCATCAGATTGACCTTGAAGAAGGATGTAGGAAGTTGACAGCATTCATAACGCATGAGGGAATATTCCAATTTCAAAGGATGCCCTTTGGTTTATTTTCTGCATCTTCTGTAATCCAGAAGGTAATGATATACTTTTCAAAGTGGTGAAGGGAGTGTTTTGTTTCTAGGATGACATGTTGGTGTGTGTTGAGTCTGAAGGAGAACATGACATAATTGTGAATGAAGTATCGAGTATCGTGGAAGGAATGGGAATAACCTTGAGGGAGGAAAAATGTAAGTTTAAAGTAGATGAAGTTGAGTATCTCAGACACAAGGCATCATTGAATGGCAAGAAAACCAAACATAGTATGGTGTGTGGCATAACGGAGGTTGAAAGGCCAAAATCAAAAGGAGATCTGTGTTAATTTTTGGGGATGAAAGACTTCTATCAGAAATTTGTGAGGAATTATGCTGACAAAGTTGCTGAAATTAGAAAAGTGTTAAGGAAAGGTGAGGAGTTTAAATGGAATGGAAAGTATGAGGAGGAAATAAAGGAGGAAATTGATTTGGCCCAACCTTTGGGGAGTTTTAATGCACATAGAATGAGTATTGTTACTGTGGATGCCAGTTACAATGGCATTGGTGCCATTTCGTCACAGGCAACGAATTCTCAAGAGGAGATAATTGCCCATGCCTCAAGAGGCTTGAGAGGAGCATAAAACATATTTTGTTCTGGAGAAAGAAGCATTAGCATGTCATTGGGAAGTTGAAAGGTTCAAAATGTCTTGTGGGGTACTGATTTTATCATAAGAACGGATCACAAACCACTTAAGGCTGTTGGGATGGCGTGATTAGAAAAAGCTTATGATAAGATTGGATCCCAATACCAAAGGCCAGGTTCTCCATGTGGGGTCCACAGTTAGCAAGAATTTCGCAAATGTGTTCAAGAAGGGATTGGGGAAAGTGGGTGGCATGCAAAATCAAATTGCGTTAAAGGAAGGGAGTGTTCCCATTGCAGCAAAATAACGGCCCGTTTCCATAGCCCTAAGTGAAGTTGTGAAAAATGAGTTAAACAATTTATTATGAATGGTTATCATTGAAAGAGCAGGTGGTGTTCAGTGGACATCCCCTTTAGTTGTAGTGAAGACATCATCGGGTGAATTGCAACTGTGTGTAGATCTGCGTGAATTGGATAGATGTTTTATGATAGATCGCCACCCGTTACCGAACATGGGGGAAATGTCGGCTGTTGTGGGTCGAGGGCGTGCATTCTCTAAATTGGACATGGCTTCAGCCTATCATTAGATTGACCTTGAAGAAGGATGAAGGAAGTTGACAGCATTCATAACGCATGAGGAAGTATTCTAATTTCAAAGATTCCTTTGGTTTAGTTTCCACGTCTTCTGTAATCCAGAAGGTAATGGATACACTTTTCAAAGAGGTGAAGGGAGTGTTTTGTTTCCAGGATGACATGTTGGTGTGTGGTGAGTCAGAAGGAGAACATGACAGAATTGTGAATGAAGTATTGAGTATCATGGAAGGAATGGGAATAACCTTGAAGGAGGAAAAATGTAAGATTAAAGTAGACAAAGTTGAGTATCTCAGACAAAAGGTATCATTGAATAACATGAAAACCAGAAATAGTATGGTGTGTGCCATAACGGAGGTGGAAAGGCCAAAATCAAAAGGAGATCTGCGTTAATTTTTGGGGTTGATAGACTTCTATCAGAAATTTGTGAGGAATTATGCTGACAAAGTTGGTGAAATTAGAAAAGTGTTAAGGAAAGGTGAGGAGTTTAAATGGAATGGAAAGTATGAAGAGGACATAAAGGAGAAATTGATTTGGCCCAACCTTTGGGGAGTTTTAATGCACATAGAATGAGTATTGTTACTGTGGATGCCAGTTACAATGGCATTGGTGCCATTTCGTCACAGGCAATCAATTCTCAAGAGGAGATAATTGCCCATGCCTCAAGAGGCTTGAGAGGAGCATTAATCAATATTTTGTTCTGGAGAAAGAAGCATTAGCATGTCATTGGGAAGTTGAAAGGTTCAGAATGCCTTGTGGGGTACTGATTTTATCATAAGAACGGATCACAAACCACTTAAGGCTGTTGGGATGGCATGATTAGAAAAAGCTTATGATAAGATTGGATCCCAATACCGAAAGGCCAGGTTCTCCATGTGGGGTCCACAGTTAGCAAGAAATTCGCAAATGTGTTCAAGAAGGGAATGGGGAAAGTGAGTGGCATGCAAAATCAAATTGCGTTAAAGGAAGGGAGTGTTCCCTTTGCAGCAAATGACAGCCCATTCCCATAGCCCTAAGTGAAGTGTGAAAAATGAGTTAAACAATTTATTATGAATGGTTATCATTGAAAGAGCAGGTGGTGTTAGGTGGACATCCCCTTTGGTTGTAGTGAAGACATCATCGGGTGAATTGCAACTGTGTGTAGATCTGCGTGAATTGGATAGATGTTTTATGATAGATCGCCACCCGTTACCGAACATGGGGGAAATGTTGGCTGTTGTGGGTCAAGGGCGTGCATTCTCTAAATTGGACATGGCTTCAGCCTATCATCAGATTGACCTTGAAGAAGGATGAAGGAAGTTGACAGCATTCATAACGCATGAGGAAGTATTCTAATTTCAAAGATTCCTTTGGTTTAGTTTCCACGTCTTCTGTAATCCAGAAGGTAATGGATACACTTTTCAAAGAGGTGAAGGGAGTGTTTTGTTTCCAGGATGACATGTTGGTGTGTGGTGAGTCAGAAGGAGAACATGACAGAATTGTGAATGAAGTATTGAGTATCATGGAAGGAATGGGAATAACCTTGAAGGAGGAAAAATGTAAGATTAAAGTAGACAAAGTTGAGTATCTCAGACAAAAGGTATCATTGAATAACATGAAAACCAGAAATAGTATGGTGTGTGCCATAACGGAGGTGGAAAGGCCAAAATCAAAAGGAGATCTGCGTTAATTTTTGGGGTTGATAGACTTCTATCAGAAATTTGTGAGGAATTATGCTGACAAAGTTGGTGAAATTAGAAAAGTGTTAAGGAAAGGTGAGGAGTTTAAATGGAATGGAAAGTATGAAGAGGACATAAAGGAGAAATTGATTTGGCCCAACCTTTGGGGAGTTTTAATGCACATAGAATGAGTATTGTTACTGTGGATGCCAGTTACAATGGCATTGGTGCCATTTCGTCACAGGCAATCAATTCTCAAGAGGAGATAATTGCCCATGCCTCAAGAGGCTTGAGAGGAGCATTAATCAATATTTTGTTCTGGAGAAAGAAGCATTAGCATGTCATTGGGAAGTTGAAAGGTTCAGAATGCCTTGTGGGGTACTGATTTTATCATAAGAACGGATCACAAACCACTTAAGGCTGTTGGGATGGCATGATTAGAAAAAGCTTATGATAAGATTGGATCCCAATACCGAAAGGCCAGGTTCTCCATGTGGGGTCCACAGTTAGCAAGAAATTCGCAAATGTGTTCAAGAAGGGAATGGGGAAAGTGAGTGGCATGCAAAATCAAATTGCGTTAAAGGAAGGGAGTGTTCCCTTTGCAGCAAATGACAGCCCATTCCCATAGCCCTAAGTGAAGTGTGAAAAATGAGTTAAACAATTTATTATGAATGGTTATCATTGAAAGAGCAGGTGGTGTTAGGTGGACATCCCCTTTGGTTGTAGTGAAGACATCATCGGGTGAATTGCAACTGTGTGTAGATCTGCGTGAATTGGATAGATGTTTTATGATAGATCGCCACCCGTTACCGAACATGGGGGAAATGTTGGCTGTTGTGGGTCAAGGGCGTGCATTCTCTAAATTGGACATGGCTTCAGCCTATCATCAGATTGACCTTGAAGAAGGATGAAGGAAGTTGACAGCATTCATAACGCATGAGGAAGTATTCTAATTTCAAAGATGTCCTTTGGTTTAGTTTCTGCATCTTCTGTATTCCAGAAGGTAATGGATAAACTTTTCAAAGGGGTGAAAGGGGTGCTTTGTTTCCAGGATGACATGTTGGTGTGTGGTGAGTCAGAAAGAGAACATGATAGAATTTTGAATGAAGTATTGAGTATCCTGGAAGGAATGGGAATAACCTTGAGGGAGGAAAAATGTAAGTTTAAAGTAGATGAAGTTGAGTATCTCAGACACGTGGTATCAGTGAATGGCGCGAAACCCAAAAATATTATGGTGTGTGCCATAAACGAGGTGGAAAGGCCAAAATCAAAAGGAGATCTGTGTTAATTTTGTGGGACGACAAATTCTATCAGAAATTTGTGAGGAATTATGCTGACAAGTTGGTGAAATGAGAACATTGTTAAAGAAAGGTGAGGAGTTTAAAAGGAATGGAAAGCGTGAGGAGGAAATAAAGGAGGAAATTGATTTGGCCCGACCTGTGGGGATTTTTAATGCACATAGAATTGTATTGTTATTGTAGATGCCAGTGGCAATGGCTTTGGTGCCGTTTTTGTCACAGGCAAGGAATTCTCAAGAGGAGAAGATAATTGCCCATGCCTCAAGAGGCTTGCGAGGAGGAGAAAATAATTATTTTGTTCTGGAGAAAGAAGCATTAGCATGTCATTGGGCAGTTAAACGGTTCAGAAATGTTTTGTGGGGTACTGATTTTATCATAAGAATAGATCACAAACCATTTAAGGCTATATTTGAGAGTAAGGGTTTGGACAAGGTAGGTATCTAGGCACCTGGATAGCTGGGTTAGGATATTGCAAAGATACAGATTTGAAATGCACGTCATACCAGGGAAAGCGAATGTACTAGCTGATTGTTTGTTAAGGTTGGGCAGATGTAATGAAAATGTTGAAGAAGAGGTGGTATCATGAATCATTTTTGTCAACCATGAAGGAATTGTGAGCAAGGAGGAGTGGATAGAAGCCATGAATAAGGATTTGGTGCTTATGCAGGTGAAAGTGTTTATGGAGTTGTATGACCCAAAAAGGCAGAGTTACAGCAATATGATAAGGCGTATTGGGAGGTGTGCGAAGAATTGAGTGTAGTTGATATCATATATCGGTGGGAACGTGCTGTAGGTCCCAAGGATATTAGGGACACAATTGTTGAATTGGCTCATAGTGGACATGTTGTGTTGGCGTGACAAGGACAAAAGCCATTTTGAGGAGGGAGTACTGGTGGCTGTGCTTTGATAGAGATGTTGAGCAATGATTGGCCAGTTGCATTCATAGTGCCAAAGTGGGCAAAAGTGGGGAAGCCAAGAGTAAACCCATGGTAGAGTTTGATATTCCTGGAAAAGTGTGGGATGAGGTTGCCATGGATATTTTAGGCCTTGTGGAGATGGGCTATGGACGCAGAAAGTATGTTTTGTTACTACTCTATTTGTTCTCGCGATGGTCTGAATTCAACATTGTAAGGGAAATTTGTGGTGAGATTATTGGTGAGAGTATTGTTGAATTCATTCAGGATATTTTTGCTAGGGAAGGCATTCCGGGAAGAATACTTATGGACAATGGTACACAATTCATGGGTGGATGTTTTGTGGAGTATATGAAGAAATGTGGTGTGAAGCATAAGAGGACCACATTATATCATCGAGAAGGAGGTGGTATGGTGGAAAGGATGAATAGATTTGTAATGGATGCCATTCGCATGGCTGGAGCATGTGGAATAGACAAGAAAGTGGCCATCCAGGAGAGATTATATGCTTTGCACATGTCGCCCCATTCCACAACAGGTGTGAGTCCATTTGAACTCATGAGAGGGCGCAAAGCTAAAACCCGGGTGAGCCCTCCCTGGCTGGGAAGAGAGAGATTTTGAGAATAGGATGGATGTTCCTGGGGAGACTGAAAAGGAGAGCTTTGCTATGAATCACAGGAGGAGGATTTCCCCACGATTGATAATGAGCAGACTCCTCATATTTTTTGTGGGTTCTATTTTGAAGGCCTTGGCCATGCAGCATTGCTGATCCCCGGAGTCAGCAAGGCAGATGAGGCATTAGGGGGGACCCAGAAGAAATAGTGCAGCAGGATGAAGGGCCATTGGAGGGGGGTCCAACTAGTAGCACACAGGCAGGTTTATGACAGGGATTCAAGTGGACACCCCACAGAGACATGGAAGGCAGAGCCTCTAAAGGACTCCTCGACAAAGATAGTAATGCAGAAATTCTTGTGCATGTCCCCAAAGTCAGGGACAGTAGAGGAGCATAAGGGTAATTTCCTCTTGTTGGAGGAGATTACGTTAATATCAAGCAACCTGGAAGGGGAGAATGGTACAACTTCTGGCTGCCTGGGAGGGATTGAGGAGGAAGTGCATTTTGCCTAGCCTTGTGACAATGTTGTTAATGATGGAGAGGTTAATCAGGACTGTGCTCCGGGGAGGACACGCCAGGGGAGGTGTGCGCAACATATGGTGGACCTTCATGAGGGCTTGGAGGAGCATGTAGACCAAGGTGTTAAGCACATGGCGGAGGAGAACCTTCAGGGGTGCATGTGCTCTGTGAAAAACAATACAACCTTAAAGAGTGACTGCACCCTTAGGGGAGCCTTATGGGTTGGATGTGCCCTATGGAAATACCTTCAAACCTAAATCAGTGGCTGTACTCTCTGAAAAAATCCCAAGACCTTATAGGCTCACTATGCCCTGTGAATATACCTGCAGAACTTTAGCGGGGGGTTGATCCCAGTGAAAATAATTGAGAATCTTAGGTTATGGCTTCATGTTTTAGGTGAACTTGTAAACCATAAGGGGTGGGTATGTCATGTGGTGTAAGAACTAGAGAACCTTAAGGATTGACCCAGTGTGCTGTAGAACCTGACAATTCGCTACATCATCACATGACTATACATGGAATTGAAAATATTACGCGATGGGCAATGGTATATGCAATAAATCATAGGATAGGGAGTAGTGCTGTGCCATGGGTTTTTGAAGCAAAAATGGGTTAGTATTATTCTGTAACCTCCCCTTGCCAACCCAATATTGTTGCAGTAAATGCCTTGGTGTATAGCACATCTAGTCCTATTGACAGAACAAATGGTGCACCAAAGAAAGGAAACATACAAAGTCTAAATTAAAATAAAACAATTCTCTATTGGGTTGCACAGGCAAAAGTTGAAAATGGCTATTGGCTGGTGGTTTCCACCCTAGACATGCAAAATATGCAACCAACACCAGTAGTATGAATCAAAACAAAAAAAAAACATTTATATTGATGTCATTAAAAACATGAAAGAGAAATAAAAATAAAAACAACACACACCTAATACATTCCTGTTCTTTGATCACAAGAGATGTAAGTTTGAATCCGGGTGGTGGTGTGGGGTAGAATGGGAAGCCTGCAGAGACGGAAGTAGAATGATAAGCAAAGGTAAGGGGGAACATAAAGTGGTGATAGCAGCAAAAGTGGGACAGCGTCGTTCCTGTCCTAACAGAATGCTGAGAACAAATCAATAGGCTAAACACAATTTGTGCAGATTTAGTTAAGGAGTGTCACTTTGTTACTCCCAGTTAGGGTCTGAATGAAGAATGCAAACAAACAATAATAATGGTATTTCTTCTCGGGTGTAACTTCGTTTTCCGAGGTCAAGATTTGCCAATTTGCGACATCATCATATGACTATACATGGAATTGAAAATATTAAGTGATGGGCAATGCTATATGGAAGTCAATAATGGGGCAGGGTCTCTCAGTCACTATTACAGCTATGTGATTCCCAACTATGTGAACCATCAGATAAATCCACTGCAGTTTTCAGTGTCTTGCATCTCTGGGATGACAAATCATCATCGTCCAAGCTATTTATTTTTTTGCTATGCATAAATGTATTTCAGTAGTCATCCACAATAAACACAAACATCTCTCTTGTGAAGAAAACTGTATAAGCTTAGTGATTCAACATCAACTTGCATACGTACGGCTTACCAGTAGGACCACTTTCTGTAACAGCACCATAATGGGTCAACATCTCTTCCATTGGGTGACATGTCCAGTGTATATGAATCAATCAACTGTGCAACTGATGGTCCTCTGTCTGCTCCTGTTGAGAACCCATCTGCCTTAAGACACACCAGTCATGGAGGGGTGCGTCCCTCAAATGTTCATCCGCATAGGCCGTGCCCTCGCTGATCACAGACCTTTCAACAGGTGTCAATGAAGTGCTGGTGGTGGATGCAGACTATCTTGTGCTTGCCATTCCCTGTGTACTTGGCAACATTTGGGTTGTTTGATTATCTTCATGCTCCCTAAATTCTTTTTCAAATTGATATTGTATGTGTTTCAGCAAGATATACTTTCACATGTGCATAGTGTCTCCATCTTGTGTGGGCACTTATACCTTCAAGCGTGAGCCCATAAGGAAGCCCACAGTTACTCATTTTTACCCTTAACTCCAACTAACCTTTGTTCACCACACAAGGTAGAAAGCAGGTCCCTCATCAGATGGGCCACATTTGCACCACATGCCAAAGCAAAGGTCCTCCCATGTTGTTCAGGTTGAGCTTAAACAGGTAAACTAGAGGGAGTACCTCACTTAGGGTTGTATTGTGGTGACTAGCCCACTTGCTGGCCGACTTGAAATGTCATAGCCCAGAATCAGACATTAGACAGTAGCTGCCACTGACACAGAGTGACACATGCCCCATTTAGAGCTCTGCTGTGAGTTTTACATTAATCTGCAATGGCATTGCAACCCTCACATAGCCTCTGTGAAATAGGTAAAATAGAATTCCAACATGTTGGTATTGAAGTCTTCAGTTACCCCAGTGAAGTTACACGCATTGTGCTCAGAGGGACAAAAAGAAATGAACAAATACAGCAAAATAAATAATATGCAGCAAAACAGGCAAAAACCATATGCAGGCTCCAATGCACACACAAACACGCACTCCTCTTTAGTCATGCACAGTAAGGTTGGCAGGAGGAAATTAAATAAAAAATGTACCGGAACATGAAAATATATTCCATAAATCCCGCAAGATGATCTGCCAAAACATACATGTGGAAGGGCCCATGTACATGCACAGTAGGATCAGTGGGACAAACAGAATTAATGCTATATTTCTAAATACACTAAATCCTTAGCAGTCCCTAAACACAAGTACATCCCTGTTTAATCAGACGGACAAATGGAGTACAAAATGTACAGCTAACTAAAACTTATTATGTAAAATGTAAAGGGTAATCCGCCTCACCAAACACATCGCAGGGGCCATCATACCTATGCCTTTAGGTCAGAGGGACTAAATGACATTTGAAATAGCTCACAACCTAAAAAAATATTCTGCCAAAGGCACATCAATGAGGAGTTGACCAACTTTTTATTATCATTGATTTAATTAAATTAGGAAAATAAAACTCATAAATACAAATACATGTAAAAAAAAAAAATCAGACCAACACACATGAGCCCATGTGGAGCCAGTCACCACTCATCTTCCGAGTAAATGTGACAAAAGGGACGACCACATCCACTTGCTAACTTTGTAGGTGGTTCAATGTTGATTTTGGAAACCAACGCCTGGGCTTACTTATGTGGTTATCATCAAGCAATATGTGTTTGTATTCATGGAATATATAGGGCCTCATTACGACCCAGGTGGTAAGGGGTTTACGGCAGCGTTAACAGCGCCGACCCTTACCGCCTGAGTACGAGGTCCCTTAGCGCCATGGCGCTTTTAACACCTGCTTTTAGCAGTTGTTAAAATCCATGGCGCTAAGGGACCATGGAGTTAATTACGCCACCGTAATTTACGGTGGCATAATTAACGCCTTCCCCACTCCCATTATGCCCTATGGGGCAAAAATGGGAATGGGGAAGGGTAAATGGGGATTGGGGACTTACCGCCCCGCCAAGGTCGGAATGGGGCGGTAAGTCCGCCAACCACCATGGCGTAAACGTAGTTTACGCCATGGTGGTAAAGTCACGGCCCAGGCGGTAACTTACCGCCTGGGTCGTAATGAGGCCAATAGTCTGAAAGCATTACGGTGAAATGAGGATATATTTAATACAATTTACCAAAAACATACAGTCAGAGACGCACAAAGAAAACAGGAAAATATCCTGCAACAAACAAAAGCATCCACACATTGATCATGAACAAGTATGTCAATATGCAACAGATAACTCACACACTATCACAAAAAATAACCATTATCATACAGAACAAACAAGCACACAGGCAACACAGCATTGCGTCACAAACTCACCTTTGTTTTACACACTTCCAGAACAATCAAATCCAATCACAGGCACATGAAAGTTCAAATAAGCATGATTGGTAAAGCCTCAAAAAACCACACTGACCAAAGCCATTAACTGCTCAGAATTCTGGTCCTTGTAGAAGCAGTATCCAGTTTTTGGGGACCAATATTCTCTCATTGCTTTAAAAGTTGAGTCTCAGGAGGCATGTACATATAATGATCTGAATTCCCAGCACAGACGGGGGAGATACACACTACCACAACCTGAGACTGCCTTCCTGAATAGAGCACGAGGCCTGAAAGCCCTAGAAGGAAACCATCACATAGCTGCCAGGTACACGTTATACAGAATACAGTAAATATGTAATGCTTTTGATGTGCATACTGTACTCCACAACTTAATGTGTGGCCTTCAGTAGCAATATTATATTCATGAAACTTGTTTAGTTCATTTTTGAGCCTGTGAATGTTTATATATGTTATATATATTTACAGGTCACATAATTGTTCAATATAAAAAGAACCGAATAATGAAAATAAAAAAGTAGAGCACTGGAAGGGCAGTTCAAACCCAGCCGTCATCTCATCTCCCTTTCAATTTTGGAGAGTCTGAACTTCTGTACAGCCAATGCTTAATTCATATGCCCAGAAAACACATATAAACCCTTCTTTCAACACCACATACCCTACAATATAGTTCAGCAAATGCACAAGGAATACATCCATACAACAAACCAATAACCAAACATAAGAAACATCTGTGACCATATAGAGGCATACAACCTATGAGTGCAGGTAGCTGATGACATTTACCATAGCAGTTGCACTGCAGCACTGCACTTGCCTCTGCTGTTAATACCACAAAGAAATGTTACTGCTGATTTTAAGATTGGAACAGTGTGTTTTGGCCAGTCTGGTTATTTCTTTCTCAAAATGTACATTTTGGAAAAATATAAAAGTGCATTGTTAGAAACCCAACTCAGGTGGCTGCCCCATTTTTCAAATGTGGGTGCCCAAACCACTATATTGAAACTGCTCCTCTGACAACGTGCACACAAGTATATATGAATTTAGAAATAAGAAATAGTATGTAACTATTTGACAGACATCATCTTTTTATTGTCATTCAGTGGCTGTTCTGCAGGACATTAGATAATTAAACATGTTAGGGATGCCTAAAGCTCTTCACATGGACAATGCAATTTAAGTATATTGCCTTGCCATGGAGAAAGTGAAGTTGTGTGTCTAGTTTTCATTTAGTCATATCTACTATAGGGAAAAACAAAATATGCAACTGATGGCTCGCTTAGATGCAGGATATCGTAACATAGAACAAATCAAATTGCATGTAGCATCCCTTTTTGAAATGCCCATGAAAATACAATTACTTTGAATGATATTACTAGGCAGACACTAGTTAAACTTTAGGCAATTCATACACTCGAAATGGGCAAAACAGAATTACAGATGATTATGGTGTAATTGTAGCCTTTATTTTGTATTTAATTCACTAACTTTTCAGTCATGTCATAACTTGTAATAAGACATATCTTGGAATATATGTTGATTGAAAGAGTGCTAATCTAGGTTTCATTCATCCTTCTCATCTGGTCAGGTGTGCACAATTGCCTCCAAATATCAGCACTTATTGTGTGTGCCATCCTGTGGGTGATGTTTCTGCTTGAAAAGCTGGCTTTGCTTCTGGTATCTGCAGTTAGTTGAAACATGTCAATTGATAAATTGATGCATAAGGAGTTGTGAACATGATGATCGATTTTTTATCTTTGTAAACAATCAGAGAAAGTACACAAATAGTTACAGTGCATGGTTTCTACATGAAGTCTGACATTTTGTAGTTCATGGAATTTATGGAGAGCTATACAGAATACTGACGTACAATAATTGAAAATTAACATAATAGTTACCAAAAAGGATGGGACATTAGAAAGAGAGGGGGTAGGCTTTTAAGGTAGAGGGGATACTAGATGGCATAGAGGAAGAAAGGTGGACAGCTATATAGCTAGAGGCAGGGAAATGCCAATACCTCGGTGCCAGTAAGACAAAGAAGAAAAAACAAGACTGTGTAAATGGAAGTGTAGGAACTATCAGAAGAAAGAGAGACTAGAAGCATAAGGAATGAGTAAGAACATACAAGGAAACAGGAGATAGAGTTAGGCTACAGAAATAATGATAGAATGTAGTTGGGCAAGTCGAAAGGCAGGTATAACAATGAGTAGAGCAGATTAGTAGTCCAAATGAGATAGGAAAAATGAGGAAATAAGATGCTTGGTAGCTGGAAAGGTCAGAAAAGGAAGTGTATTGCAAATATTGAAGAGTTGGAGGTGACAAGAACATGCAGTATTGGAAATGGGGGATGAGAATGAAAGAGTGGAGCCAAAGGAGACATCAAGGCTATGGGCAATGGCGAAAAAGAAATAAGAGAGGAGGGAAAGGAAATGGCTGATGGATATTAGAAAGTAGAAGGGGTGGGGGAAGGAAATAATATAATATCTGTTTTAACAGAGTTAAGATGAAGGAAGTGAGAATGCACCCAAGATTGGCTGAAAAGGAGTCAAGCAGTGATAGTAAAACGAATAACATCAGAAAAGTTAGATAAGTATAGGAAAATATGGGAGCCATCTGTGTAGAAATGACAATAAAAGCTGAATGATGTAAGGAGGATGTTTAGTGGGAGAATAACAGAGGACCAAGAGCAACACCTTGGAGGCAAAGTATATGAGAGCTTCACAGCCAAAGCAACAGAGAAGGAGTGATTAGAGTGGTAGGAGTGGGACCATGTATGCACAGTACATCAATACCCAAGGTAGCAAGAGAAGAAAGGAGTAAATGATGATCCTCAGTGTCAAAGGAGGCAGACAGATCAAGTTAAATCAAGATGGGGACATGCTCAATGTAAATTACAATTGGGTGAGTATCTATATGTATATATTTATACAATAAAGCAACATACACATATGATCCCACTTATGGTAAGTTGTACCTAACTTTCCACAAATGTTCCAACATATTTTTAAGAAGTGCCACATGCTGGTATATTTTGAGTGTTTTACACTTTATTTACTGTGGACAATCTCTGTCATTGACTTCATTACACCCATTCTGACTTGAGCAGCAGCCCTGCAGCCAATATGGCGTTCAATATCTTATACCTTATCTTATTTTTGTTTTTCAAAATTGAAGTTTATTGCATTTTTCAGGCGAACAAACAGATCATAAACAGCAAAACTAAAAACAATTTAAATACAATCCTCAAAAACATTTGTATCTCCTTGTCTTTCAAACACCTATTCCTCCTCACCTATTCTCCCCAGCCCTTCCCCAGACTAGGCAGAGTGTGCAATACAGGAATAGGTCAATAATCCATTACAGCACTTCGGTCTTTAAACATTGCTAATGACCAAAACAATCTCCCAAATGGAATCCACCACTCTTCTATATTATCCTTGGATTCATCAAGCAAATGGGAAAGGAATTACATGAAATATATACCCCGCAACTTCAGGAGACATTCCCTTTTCATTGGCACTGTAGGCCTTTTCCATTGCTGTGCAACACAGCTTCTGGTTGCTATCAATAGGTTGAATGACATATGTTTCAAACCATCCTCCTCTTCTCTTTGGTCACTATCACCTAATAGTATCAGCAGAGGTGGGAGAGGTATGTGGATACCATCTAATTCACTAATCCAAATCATAATGTCCATTCATAATTTTTGTATTTTCACACATTCCCACCATGTATGCGAAAATGTGGCTGTCCATGGCCACATTTCCAACAATTTGGGGTTGCTCATGGATACATTTTAGCCAATTTGCTTGGGGGGTAGTGCCATCTATGAAATAGCTTATTTGTCTGGCACCTACAATGTAGTGAAACAGTGGCACGGTTTACCCTATGACAGATTGTAGACCAAAGTACATCAGAAATGTCCATGCCTAAGTCATTACCTCAACTGTCCTTTTCCGAATCACCCCTGCCAGTTCATCACGTAGCAATTCTCTATATGATCTAGCAATCAGACCTCTCAATTCCCTCTTCTTGATTAGAACTATATCAAAGTTGTTCAACCCTTTACAGAGGTTTTCTCCCCACCTTTGGTCTGTGAGAGCTCCCTTCAACTGTCTTCATCAAAATATCATGAGGTTCTCAATTTGGAGGCATTCCTGCAGCTGTTATGGGGACAAAAACTGGCCCCTCTCCTCCAATAGCCCTGCTTTTTCAAGACCAGCCTCATTCCATCGCTGGAATTCCAGGGGCTCAATAATAATATCAAGTAGCGCTGGGGCTCATAACAGCTTAATGGAGATGGGCAAGATAGGATTCTTTGTGTGCTTCTCCCTTCCTTCCATATGGTCCACAACACTGCTGACACTGGATGTTCTATAACTTGCCTGGAATTCTTCTCTGCAGGTCCCACAGCATTCTCCAGAGAGAGACCCATTGTTTAGATGTCTATGGATTAAGGTAAATCAAAGCTCTAAGTTGGGCTGCCTTATAGTAACGCTAAAGAACAGGGAATTCCACCATTTCCCTCACCTCTAGGACATATGAGCATGCAATAAGCGGTCCTGGGCCTTGCACCCTTCCATAGGAACTGCACCAAGGCCCTCTGTGCCGACTGAAGGAAGACATCAGACAACACCCTGGGAACCATCTGGAGCAGAAATAGAAACGTAGGCAATATCGTCATCCTAAATCTAGCCATCGAGGACAGCTGCATTTTCCTCCATCTATCTAGATCCTTTCTGACCTCAGCTCAAAGGGGAAAAATGATCATTATGAATAAGTCAGCAAGGTTCCTTGGGATCCAGGTATCAAAAACCTTTTTCTTTGACTACAAAAGGTAGAGTTTCAAGGTATTCCAAATCTCAGGGAAAACAATAGTTAGAATCCTATGTTGTTGCCCTTTCACTATGATCACAATAAAAGATGACAGTATTTACAAGTATGGTGTTTGGACTTTTGATTTTTATATTGCATTTGGATATAGTACATTAGACTCCTTTCCTGTATTTCATTCATACAGTTCTTTGCATCCTTGAAAGTTCAAATAATTGAATTGTTAGTCATTCAGTTACTCCCTTTCTTGATTTATTTACTTGGATTTTCCAGTCCAGTTGGTATATTTCCTTGAATGAACTTCATTCAAAGTTGTTTATAACCCTACTGATTTTCATATAGATTTGTATCCTTTTGTTTTTAGTTCCAAGGGTGTGTAATTCTTTGTCTGGTACTCTTTGTTGTTATATTTCATTTGTACTATGTTTTGCCTGGATGTTTTATTCCTTTTGTAGTTTGCTCTCCTTGTTGGATTGGTAATCCTTATGATTTTGTGTTCGTTTTTGCTCTGTAATTTACTTCTTGCGTTTTCTTGATGCTTGGTGTTTGTTGTTTTGTTTTTTGGACTTTGTAATTTTCTCCCTTATTTTTAATTTATTATTTGCCCCCAACACGTCTTTCCCCACCTTAATTTGGCGGTTCCTCAGGAAGGGCAAAAGAGGTTGTTGTAGTTGGTTGCTGTGGTGCCTAAATGAATAAAACAAAACACCTGGTGTGCATTTGTGAACACATTGTGCTACATCAATTTGAAATAAATTGCGCTTTAATAGCAGATTATCATACTTACTAAGGTTCTAATCTTGACTGTGAGTTTATATTGTGTTGTTATCCACCTTTCTTCCAAAATAGGTTTTCCTTGTTTACTATTGCATGTAGTTTGGACGGCTGACCTTATTTTATTAAGAAAACAGGTTTGTTTTGCACAATAAAGTTAATTTAAGTCAGTTGATTTAGTAAGTATCATTTGCGTCTCACTTACCAAACATATTTGCCAGACACAGTAAGAAATATTAGTACATGTGAGTTTAGGCATATGCTATCATGTTTAAATTCGGTGATTACCTTAAAAGTTGGTTTGGTCACATGATTTTGTTGACAGAGGTTTTGGTAATGCTGGGACTATGTATTCTCATAAAGTTGAGTTTTTAGGTTCCCTGCTTTTCAGGTCGTATTTGCGTTTCACTTCCTGTTTGATAGAGGGAGATTACACTTTAAAATGTTTGCCCCTTCATAATGTAATTCGATAATGTTTTACAAGTTAAGAATTGGAATAGAGGCAGTGGAGAATGAAAATGAAAATTGAAAGGTTACCTGTTTCCTTATTGATTCCGTAGTTAGTCACTTCTCGTTTTGTCCGCGCACCGATTGGCGTGATTTTTCACATTGTCATGTCCATGTTAGATAGAGCGTAATGACGTCATTGCGTTACATTTACACAGTGATATCATGGGCTTGTAGCCTGCCATTTTGGATTGGGACAGATTTGGTCAGTGATAAGTCCTTGTGAATGGCTTGCTTTGTTTAACAATACTAGGTTTGGTGATCAGTTGCAGTATTTCTAGGTAAATGGTTAGATAAGCTCGAGATTTTAACTAATTTAATGGGATGCATCCCGGTCTATTGTAAGTCGTTAAGATATAGTGAATAAGAAATCAGTTTGGAAGAGCAATTATTGGTTCGATGTTGGAAAAGATCATGATAACATGCAATGTACATGCATGTTTTGTTTACTCAAAATGTTGGGAAGAAACCTAGGAGGCAATTTTTTTTGCTTTAGGTCACATTTTAAGGGGTTGCAAATGATGCTATTGGGTACGTGGTGAAGGTTTTGCCGGATTGTTATAGGATTTCGAAAGGCCCCATTTATTTGTTACATCAATGATAGTCAATTTAAGTAAATGATGCAGTTCCTGGTCTGAATTCAGCCCTGTATGGCAAGTGTCCATATTATTAATCGAAAAAGCTTCTCTTTTTCTTAGGATTTTTTCTAAGTCTCCTCCACTTGCTGGTGTGTGAGTTTTTCTATGCCACAGAATTTTAGTTGTTCAAGATGTTCTATGATGTGATTTGTTAAGAAGTGAATAACTAGTGGTGATCTGAGGGCTTGGTTCTTAATCGCCCTGATTTGTTCCCCTATTCGTGTTTTAAGCAGTCTGAGGGTTCTCCCAATATAAAGTCTATGGTATTGATTTTTGTAGTTTTTTTTGGGTTAACGTGCAAGGGACTTAGGTTTTTGCATTTCCGGAACGTGATGCTTGGCTGGTCATCCAAAATGTTTGTTAGGTCTGAATCCACTTTGAGAATGTTCCAGTTTTTCTTTAGGATCCTTTTGATTTGATGGCTGTTGCTACCATATGGTATGATGGACCTTGGTTTGGTTGTGTTTATTGGGTCTTGAGGTTTGTCTTGTAAGAGATCTGTTCTTGTGTGGTTTTGGCATAGGTTTTGTTCAGATGTTGGTGGTTGTAGCCTCTCATTTTGAACTTGGTAATAGTATTGGTAATGTGCCAGTTTCAGGAAAATAGAAACCCGGTTAGTAGCTCACTATCAACATAAGTGTCAAATTTCAGTTTCAAAATAACAAGATGTAGCGCCAAGTGCTGGCAACAAGCGGGAATTTTCTTATTAGCTATTCCAAATCTCACCTCGGCTAAGGGCCCATTGGGAAAACCACAGATTTTTCAAGATTTATTTTGAGTCCTGAGTGCCTACCATGGAACGCTAATCCCTGAAGGAGGGATGGGATGGACTTTACACATATAGCAAGGCATTTTTGGGGAATAAGCTCATTCCCTTGAATCAGGATGCCCTCAATGTTCTTCTCCTTCCTCACACTGGCAGACCACAGATCTATTAGCATTGCATATATGGGTGGAGACAGATTGCATCCCTTTCTGGTACCCCTATGGCAAGGAATCTAATTCTCCACCGTTGTCCAACACCCGAGCAGCGGGAACTGGGGAGAGTGCAGCCATCCAGCATAATCATCTGTTTCCCATTCATGCTTTCCTCAGCACCGCTCTCATGAAAATCCAACTAACCATGATCAGCGGCCTTTTCTTCATCCTCGGAAAGCATAAAGGTTCCACTGTTGCCAACTTCCTGGGACGCCAGGAGGTCCAGAGTCTTTCTTAGATTGTGTGATCCCTGTCTGTTCCATACAATCCTGCTTCATCTATATGGACCAATTTTGGTACATACAGCTGTAATAAAGATGCCATTATTTAGGTGAATAACTTAGCATCCCCTTTTGGAAGTAAAATTGGCCTGTATGTCACACAGATCTTTGGGTTTTTACCCTCATTTGGGATCACTGTGATGAGGGCATCAAGGAAGGAGGGGGGAATGTCCCCAAAATTCCTTGTACTGTTAAATACCTTAGCCAGAGCTGGGGCAAATAGGTATATAAAGATTTTATAAATGGCTGACATGTAGCCTACCTCTCCAGGCTCCTGTCCGGGTTCCATATATAGGATTGTGTTCTTCACTTACCCCTCTAAAATCTCAGCATGCAAACTATCTCTATTTTTGGACTAAATGTATGGAAGTCTCATATTCACCAAATAAACCTCCACATCAGATTTCAGTGATGTATAGATTTTTATATAAATCCATAAACACTATCAGAATCCCTTCCTGAGTTCTGACCATACTTCCCCCTACATCTGGTCTACTCGCCTGTTATTTCTCACAGTCCCTAGTCTGTTTGGCACCATGGTTCCCACCCGGTCTCACTTCTCATAGTGGCGCTGCTTTGTATATTTTTGTATGATTATCTGTGGAGGAGTGAGTGCAGCTCCTTCCTGAGAGATAGCAAGATTTCATCTGCCCATTCTTGCACTATTCTCAAACTCTCTCGCAGCTGGGCAATGTCGTTTTTTAATCTTTTCTCGATCAGATACTTCTCTTTTTCTACTAGTGCTTTCATCAATGATAAACCCCCAGAATGTGGCTTTTGCGGCATCTCACACATGCTTCTGCTGAATTTCCCCTGTATCATTTACCGCACAATACCATTTCATTTCCGTTTTCAAGAAGTCCATAAATACTGTGTTGCTAAAAAGGGAGTCATTACACCACCATCTTGAACTATATGCTTTTATTACTACTCAAGTTCAGTATCAACAGAACCATATTGTGGTCTGACCATGCTATCATATCCACCTGGACGTTCCCAAAGATCACAGTTGTTCACCGGACAACAGGAGAAAATCTATTCTTGTGTTGGTGTTATGAAGTGGCGAGGAAAAGGTATACCCTCCTGGTAGAGCATCCTCACATCTCCACAGATCAGTCCAGCAGTATGCCTAGAGAAAACAAAATGAATCTTCCTGATATTTACTCTGAAGCTTCTGGGCACCCACCTTCCCCAATCTAAGCGTTCTCCTATCATTGTAAATCCTTCCGACCACTGCTCCACTAATGCAAAAACACTCTAATCTATGTTTTTTGGCCACTGCTGAGGGCATATACAGTAGACAGAGTGATTTACCATTCCCCTATAAACCCCTTTATCATACGCCACCTCCCATCAAATGCTGTTTTGATTTGGATCTCTCTCATCGTCAAATCATTTGCCAGAATTATGCCCACTCCCCTTTCTTCCTTTCCCCTTCAGAAATCCAGAAAGGATGTCCTACATCTCTTCCTGTCACCACAATGGATAGATACAGCTTCCTATGTTTTATGTGATGTGTTTGGTCCTTTCACATATGTTAGGGAGAATTCTCCATAATAGCTAATTTCCCTTACCTGTTGAGTCCCTCAGCAGCTTTGCTGTATTTCTAGGATTTATTTTTTTCACCTGGTAAGAGTGAGAGCCTTTTTCCCCCACTCGTACATATGTTTTGCTGTGTGTTGTACATTTGGTGCTCATGGACTCTGAAGTCTCACCCACTCCATAGGCATCATCTTTTTACTGTGTGTCACACAACACCTTTAGTACAGTGACACATTTTAAATGCCATTTTCTGGGACTGACTACTGTCTCCCAGAACATGTAAAGTTGCCATTGACTTTACTAGTCCATTTAAATTTACAGACACAGTACAATCTATCTTCCAATAGCGTACTGGAAGGGTGAATAGTTATACCTTTTTCTCTGATTCTCATGGAACATTATTCTGTTCCCCTTTCTCTAAGATTTGTCTGGTGGCAGTGGTATCTACAATTTTTATTCTACCACAAGCTATGAAAATAGCCTTGGTACCATTAGAGGCTATGGTGGTAGCCTCAAACTCTAATCCGCTGGACCCCTTTTATTTTTATTTGGTTCCGGTGGGTTTATTCGCCATTTCTTTTTGTAAAGGTCTTTCTGGTGATTTACCAGGTTTGGTTCCTTTGTTCGCACAGAAGCCCTCCTTAGGCACCTGAGTGTCAGGGTGGACAGGATGTGAGAGAGGGGTTTGAGGCCTGCTGCACAGGGTCTCCAAGTCGCACTCAAGTTTACTTGGCTAGGTGGCTGTCCTGGAAGGACAGCCACCCTGCTGTGTGATTGACATCCAGGCTGTGTGAATGGGGGAAAACTGCTTAAAAGCAGGTCTCTGGGACTTGGAAGGCAGAGTTGCCACTGGAACGAGAGAACCAACGAGGAGCTGAAGGAAGACGACTGCTGCAACTACTGGGCATCCCGGTGAAGCCCTGCTGCAGGTCAAAAATGGCCCGAAACTCTGATGACAGAGAAGATCTGCAAGGAATCTCTTCCCCTGAGTTTGGTGGGACCAACTAGCTCGTCAAACACCAAACTCCGGCCTCCCTCTCCTGGTTGAATTTGCTGTGCATCGCTGCAGTGAAACAGACAGCCAGGAGGAACGGAAACTGTTTGGGTTTTAAGGAGTGCACCTTTTATTCGATGCTTTGCTATGCTGCTGGCTTCTTTCCTGGGCAGTGCAGGACCCTCCAATCTTTCTCCTTCTTGTCACCATGACAGTCGCTTCAGGAACCGTGAGCCTGCAGGGACTGCCAGGAACAACCGCCTCAGCTACTGCATTCTTCTTCATTTAAGGGACTGTGCAAATCCGGTCGGTCATTCCGTCCGACCACGGTGAAAGTGTTTGAAATCCTTCACCTCTCTGAAGGCTTGTCCTTCTCTTCTCTTTTGAATAACTTTTCTTCCGACCAACTTCGTTTTGAACTTTTGGCAAAGACTTAACGGCAAACTACTCTGAACTGTGTGATCCTCTGCAAGACTCTGAACCATTAACATTGGCCCAGCCCTATTGACTTGAATCCTCATTGTAGTAAGCCTTTTCTAGATTGCCCTGCCTATAACTTGTTGGTGCTGATTGGTTGTTTATAACCTTGTATTTTCTCCCTTTTAAATTACTGCAGTGCCATATTGCTCACACTTCATTTTGATCTTAACTTGTCCAGAATTGATTGGGGGTTATTGTAGTGTATTAAGATTGTGATTCACTGCTGCTTTACATTAATGAACTGTTTTATAAATGATGGTGTAAATAAATGTATATTATTTTACTCAAAAACCTTGAGTCAGTGTTTGTTTGAACCATAGTAATTGCTGTTCTTTGTGTAACTTTTGATACTGCTCACTTTACTCTTGAGATACGTCTGGCTGCTCAGCCATCACTACCACTTTACTGTGTAGTACAGGCTTGTACCAAAGGTGAAATTGTACTTAGACTTGTAGTCTTAATTGTGTGTGGTGTACTGGGTACTGCATATGATTCTTCCTAACAACATATACTGTTGCCACCTTCAAGTCATAATCAACAATGGCAATACATATTCATACCGACCTTGTGCATAGCCATACTATTAAAAAGCCTGTCCATGCACCCCTGCCTAGAGAATGAAAATCACCCACTTCCCCCAAACCTCCTCCCATCCCTTCTACCCCAATTAGAATCCCCTACAAATAACATATGAATAACAATATGAACAGTACATTGGCATCCAGTACCCACAAACCACTGAGATACCCAGACAGTTCTGGGTGACATCGGAAGACATATCGTCGCCCACCAATGCTGTTTACATGGAAACTTAAATGTTCTTTGTGATTCAGCTATTACATAACAAAAAGTTTAACACAACTTTACCCCTGCACTTCTTTTACCTGGTGGTATCGCATATCATCCCAGTCTTATGTATCACCCTAATTATTTTGGTGAAGAAGCATTAATTTTTTCGAAAATGTCATGCCCCAGACACTTTCTTCCATAAATCTGGCTGAAAAAGGCCTTCTTAAATGTTTTCCTCTTTTGCATTTGACCCTAAATGACAGCTGTAGCGACACCCCTGTAGATCATGCATAAACGTTTTAGCCAAATCCCCATTTTTAATATCATATTGTTAACCCCGCATCTCAAAGAGCAGGAAAGGAAAATCTCCTTCAGTATCTTACCCCCCGACTGTAGCCATAATGTTAAAGGTCTACATTTCTGCCTTTAATCAAGGGTATGCAATGATAGATGCTGAAAAAACTCAGTCGAGTGTGCAGGATGGACCCCAGCTGGCCCATAGGACTGTGGGTTTCCAAACAGCACTTTAAAATGAGTAGCAGCACCCTTCAGATAGATGGGGATGCAGATTCGTACTCTTGCACCAAATCAATCAATAATGAGAACTCAATAGTTTGGTGAAGGGAGTCTGTTTAAATACAAAAAACGGGGAGTTCAATGAACACCAGCAATTACTCGATCTTCCTTCTCGCTTCAACTCCAATTAATTTCAGAAAAAACATGACATGTACATCAAAAACTCATCATCACTGACGTGTAATTCTTAACACTTAGCATGTAACTTGATTGGTTCTAGGAAGGTAACTTTAATATAGGTACTATATCTGTATAGGTAATGGGGAGAGGGGATTAGATAAACAATGTCAAGTGGGGCATCTAAGCCCTTCCTTCAAAATGGCTACTGTAAACATCACAAAAAGTACAACGTCTCATTGGTTCTACCAACTACAGGATCCTAGATTACAGGGTCCACTATGATTGGGTTGGCATCAACCCTACTCATACTTCTCCACTTGCACTTAGCAGCATGCAGAATAGCCGGCCAGGTGCAGGGAGTTTGTCTGCACCCCAGCTTCCCTCCAATTATTGTTACAATCAATCATCACTTCAGTGGTCATTTGTCAATGATTTCTTTGTGGTTGGCCTCGAGTCTGCTTCTTGGTCTGGGAAAGTTTAGGTGTCTGGGTATTGCAAAGGTCCATGCGTAGGTGTGAAAGTTTCATCCCTTCCTGTTTGTCTGGTCACATGATTCCGCCACTGTGAAATCGGCCTTTCCTTCATGCAATTTTGTATATATTTGATTGAATTCTGCCAGTCGTCTGCCATCTGTGGCTTATCTTGACCTTCTCTGAACAGGATAATCTGTTCTTCTTCTCTTTAGTTGTATCCACTGTTGGCCTATTTCAGCTGATACGACCTTGGCTTCTTGGCATGGTTACCTTCATCATTTTCTCTCTGTCTTTAATTCTTGATTTGTTTGCTGTGAAACTCTCCTCTTGAGACCTTTAGTAACCTGGTTGATTCTGCTCTTGTGCTTAGTGGAAGTATACTTATATACAGTGCTTTCTTGAGGTAGCCATATGTATAGGTGGCGCTTGCTGCAATCTATCTTACTACTAAGCCTAAGCAAGTCTCACGATTTCTGTGCTTCTTGCGGTTACTTTGCATATGTACACATTTAAACTAACGGATATCTTCATCGTGCATATGGCATACGTTTCTGACATCTTTGACATCAATGGTTTCACTTTAGGCTTAGGATGTCACTTTTCCATGGTGCTTCGTCTCTTTTGTTTTCATTCTCAGGTTGTTGTATCTTCTATATGTGAGTCAGTCTGAGTTCTTATGATGTCATCATTCCTCTTCCTTCAGTATCTTCTTATCTTCTTCGGGTATTACATTCTGATAATAGTCATTCTGCCTCACTTGTCAATATGGTTTTCTCAATGGGTACCTTACTGTCCAGGTTTTCTTAGGTGGCAGTACTTCAATAGGTGCTGTTATTCTGATAGGTACTGGACAGAGCCCAACTACGGCTCTCTGCTGGTTTATATGCTCATCATACGTCACGTATTTCGGCGTGAATGTTCCTGAAACTTCAAAATGGGCGGCAGGAGTGCGAATCGTGCTTGGCACTTCCTCTTCACTCCCCTTTCCATGCGATTCATCGACCACTCTCACTTTGTATCCACCTTTATTTCCTCATCTGGATCCAAACATAGAGGTTTGAAGAAATATCTCTTTGGGGTCCATATCTGTATGAGTCCCTTCAATCTTCCTGCTGTTCTTACGTGCTCGTCTTTGTTCTATGTCATTAATTGACATTCTCCACTTTGATTACAATAGATCCAGCTTCCCACATAATTTCTGTGTTTCCTTGGATACGGAAACTTTGTTTCTTCTGGTGCATAAATGCTGGCTTTCACAAATTCTTTTATTTCTTCGTCAGTCAGGTCCTTGGGCTTCTGTCCTGACTCGACATCAATCATGAGCTTCATCCCTATGGCCTTTTTTGCAGTTTTCTGGCAATGAGATAGTATTATCTTGATAACACAGAATCCAAGCAATATCATCACTAGCAGGGCTCCTAGGAATTTGAATGCATCTGCCATTCATTGCGGAACCCATGAGAAAAGTGATCCAAACCAACTGTCGTCATCAACTTCATCAACTACATCTATCATCTGATTCTGTAGGTTTGTCAGCATACCTATGGCTTCTGCTAAAGTTCCATTTTTGTCATCGCACAAATGTATGAAGGTGACACATAATTCTCCATTTTTTGCACAAACTCCTCCATTCATAGCTGTTATCATGTCAAGTACATATCTGTTCTGGGGAGTCATTAGTCGAATCGCCCTTAACTCTTCCTTGATTGCATTGAATCTTTGTATGGTCGTGTTGATGGTCTGCAGTAACTCCCATCTGGTTATCTGCAACCATTTAGTATTTGCTCCAACCTGAATCCTTGGCACCAGAATTGTTGTGAACACTGATGAGGGTAGGCTGAACAACCTATGTTCATACGGGATTTAGCAGAAAAGTAATTTTCTCTCTTCATTCAGCTCATCAGTTCCACAGATCCCCTCTTTCTCAGGTGAGCATCTGCTTTTGAGAAACTGTCAATATTCAGATCACGTTTTGGAATCACCAATGCTGGGGCATGACCATTTACTAATGTACATATACCTCCCCAATTCTTCAGAAGTCTGATATATGCTTTGGATCGACACACCCAATAATGATCCATGATCACTGCAGTTCCATGCATCATTCCTGGAGCATCAAAGATGTGTCCACAGTTCTTATTTTCTCCCATTTTCCTTGTACCATTGTTTCTGAAGCATAATTTGAAATTCTCCAATGGCACTATCTGTAAGGGTCCTCCTCTGTCTTTGACCCGTGTTAGCAGTCTTGCAAGTCTCGGCCATAATGGCTTGCATCCATTCTGTACTATGTCAATAGTAGCCTGGTAACGCCCAATCACTACCCATGCTCTGTATATCACTACTCCTTTCTCCCATCTGTCTGGTGAAAGCACTGTTCCCCAAATCTGCATTTGACCTCTGTTCTTCTAACTGTGAGCTTCTTCTGGAGTTTTTCCTTGAACATTCATTCTTTGGTTTGTCTCTATTCTGATCTCTGCTCCTTTAACTCCAGGCTTCTCCTATCTGATCACAATGTTCTTTGTTTTTCCATTGTTTCTTGTATTTATCTCCTCACATAATCGTCTTCATTTGGATCAGTTGCTTCAGTTGCTCATTTGAGTGAAGCATCACTTCCCATGAACTGGCCTCTGGTCTTGCACATTGCTATGTGTGAGAGACAGTGTGCTGTCGTGACATCTATTTCCAGAGCTACGAAGATTTTCGACTTCCCCATGATGTAGGGGAAGAGTGCACAAAAAAAGCAATCTTCCTCTGAAGTTTGTCTTCCAACTTCTTTCATATGTGGGCACCATATGTTATTTTCCAAGTGTGCTGTGCTGTCCAGGTAGTTGTTTAGTTTGTTATTGTCTTACTGTGTGCTTCTTCTGATTCTGAAGGTTTTTCAATAGTTTGCTAAAATCACATCCTTTAATGCATCCATATAGCTTCGTCTTGCTGGAGGATTCTCAGGTATCTCCAGCCGGGTTCCCTGAGTAGTAGAAAGCTCTGTTAGTCCTTCTTTATCTCTGTTTCTTTTCCTGGCTTTGGCTATGAATGGCCAAATTGATTCTGCTATCATCTCTGCATGTGATAGTTTTGCAGCACTTGTACTTGCCCCTTTCATTGCTGGATTAGGGGTGCTTGTCGATGCTGTCTCTGTTTGTTTATTCTCCAACTCCTTTTGTTTCTTTAAAAGTTCAGCTTTCTCAATGTGTCTTTTGGCTTCACTTGGTGCGGAATTTATCATCATTGGTTGTCCAAACTTCTGCCATTCTTTGGACTGTGGTTTTGCAGTTATTGACACTAGAGCAGGTATATATGCACTCATTGTTTGCGTGTGTGTGTTTTTCATTAACCCCCTCTCATGCTTGCTCTGCCGACCCTGTCTCCGGCAGTTCAATTTGTTTGTTACCACAAGTGTGTGTGTATTATTGCTCATCACATTTATCTCAAATTCACTCATTCCTGTATCATACCTTCTAGGGACTGGAATGACTATGTAAGGTCTGGGCACCTTCGTGTTTTTCATGTGTACATCATTAGGTGCATGCACTGGAATCTGAACGCTTTGTGCACCAATAAAAAATGCAGTTTGAATCGTCAGTGACAGTAATGCAATAATGAACAATATGCATAGGTAGATAATTCCTCTGTAGGTTAATTTACAACACTTATTTCTGGGCCAATACAAGCATCTCTCCTCCTGACAAGATTACTATGTTGGTTGCCCATCTCGATCATCTAAGGAAATAAGACTAACTCTTTAATGCATTCTAGGTAATGCCATTAGTCATTACATCCGGGTTCTGCTGTTTCTGCTGGTAAATTGCAGATACTGGAACAAATATTTTCTTTGCCTGAATAACAGATTGTCTCTTGTCTCTGGAAACAGTTCTTTTTCCTGTATACAAAAATGTCAAATAAGGTAATAAGTTCAGCAAGTTTCTAATTTGCATGTTCAAAATAAACATGCTCCCAGTCAATGCCTCTTATTTGTTTCACTCCAGAAGGCATGTCATTTCAATGTCAGCATAAGCAGGAGTGAAGTCCTCTGGCAACACTTTTGCGATCTGTCCCTCAACGGAAAGTTTACAATCTTCTCCGGTAATTCTGATGATGATTAGAAAGTTTGACCTGCATTACAATACCATGTAGGAGCATGCTCATCTCTGTAGAGTTTGTTGGGTCTCTGATGAAAGTGAGGACATCAACACTGGCAGGTCTCCCCACAATCTCTGGAAAGTCCTCAATTAGGTGAAAAAACACATTGCTTGCTAGTCTGCTATCTTCTGGTGACAGGGACATTTGTCTTCTCTTCCCTGTACTTCGGAAGCAAAAATAACTGCTCGGCAGTCATGATGAGCAGCCTCCTTATTGTCTTTTCGTTTTCAGGATCCTGAAGAAATTCGGTGATGTTAGTGAGCCTTCCCACTAATGATGAGTAGGACCTCAGTACTAACTCAAAATAAATCAAAACGTCCTTAGTGATGTCACTTCTGCGTGACACCATAAGTGAGTGCAAATAAGTCTTCTGTGTTAAAGGTCAGTCAGTCAGAATACTGTATTTTCTTCCAATTTATGTGTCCTCGATCAACATTTGGCATATCTTTTCTTATCAAGACTTCAGTGTGCCTGAGTTCAAAGTTCAAAGTCAACAGACTATGTTGTGGTTTATACATGTACATTTTCTTCTTCACGCTGCAACTAGGATGAACAGAGTGTCCGTGTTTATGTCCTTAGCCCCTTATTTTGCTCAGAGGAAATGTCCAAAATTAAGCCACAACTTTGCACAAAAGTTCTTTGGCTTTGCTTTGCTGGTCATGCATCCTTCTTCCTCGTCATGGATCCAGTCTGCATGTGCTGTGGTTCTTCCCCATTGTCTGTAGTCTCTACATGTTGGGGTGAGGGCAGAGGGTCTTCTCCGTTATATGGCTTGAAGTCACCCAAAAAGATCCAAGCTCTTCTTCCCTGTAACTTGAATGCAGATGGAGTGGAGCGGCTGTTGAACTTTGGCTCGTCCCACTTTTTTGGCTTGTGGTTTCTCACCAGGACCATTTCCCCAGGGAACAATTGTGGTACACGTAAAACCTGAACTTGGTTTCTTGTAATATCTTCTTCTGTGTTCTGTGCTGCCCTGCACCCTTCCTGTCGTCGCCGCAGCTGCCCTGAAATTACAGTAAGACAAGATGTCATGCAATTCAAGTAATTTTGCATTTCTGAACCTAACACTTCCCCTGTTGGCAGAGCATCACATCTAGCTCTATCCTGGGGTGTTAGTGGCATTTGCATCCTTCTGCCTGTCACAATTTCATGCAGCGTGAGACGGTGGCCAGAAGCAGGCTGGTTTCTGAGCGCATACAGTGCCAGTGGAAGGCAGTGTAGCCATCCCTTCTTTAGAGTAAGCTTCAACTCAGCTATCCTTTCCTTTAACAAGCCATTGAGCTTCTCGCATATCCCATTTCCTTGAGGATGATACGCCGAAGAAAACTTGTGCTTTATACCAAGCAACAAGCTGATCTGTTCAAATACTGCATTAACAAAGTGAGGTCCACTGTCCGACCTCATGACCTCACATACTCCTCATCTGGGAAATACCTCCCTCACCATAAATGTGGCCACACAGGTAGAGTCTGGGTGTGTACATGGACCTGCTTCTATCCATCTAGAGAATGGAGACACCACAACAATTAGGTACCTGTACCCATTACATGCTTGAATTATATTGACATAATCGACATGTAAGTGCTGAAAGGGTCCATAGGGCCTTGGGATGACTCCTCTAATTACACATAGTGTATGCTCTGCCCTGAACTGCTGGCAGATTATGCAGTTCACTATAAAAAATGCAACGTGTTCAGCCAAGCTCAGTATAAGCCGTCTTCAGCAATGGTCGCTGCTAAATTCTCTTTTGTCATTCGCGCTGGATAGGGTAACTGTTCCAGTGCTATTTTCAATAAGGCTAAAGGCATCAACGGTTTACTAGTGTTGTCTAGTCACCACAAGCTCTCGGAGGGGTTTAAAGAACACCCTTGCCGCTTCCAGAGGTATTTCTCTTCCTCTGGTGCCTCCCCTTTGAGCTCCATTAACTGTGTTTTCTCCATATTACTGTAACCTTCAGGTTCACTTCGTGCAACAATCATTCGCTCATGTACATCAGTTATTTCCACATTCATTATTATTTTGTCTTTGGTCGCCACACGTTTGGATTCCGTGTCTATTTTTTGATTTCCTCATGAGATAAAATCTGTCTCTTTCATGTGGGTGGTGCATTTCACGACCACTATTCACACTAGGACTTGTAGTGCCTTAATGAGCTTGTCCAATAAGGCTGCGTGCTGCACTGACGTGTCATCCGCTCGGAGGTCGCCCCTCCTTTTCCATCACACTAACCCTGTGTGCACTGTTGATGTCACATAGACGGAGTCCCTGTATGCCGTCATTTCCTGGTCTGCGTGATTCTCGAGTGCGAGTATCAACGCGAATAATTCTGTAGCTTGTGTTGAATAATAAGATGGTAATCGTGCACTAATGAGTACTCAAAATTCTCAATTTGCGATGTGCTTCATCACAGTGGTGCCTGTATACCTCTTCCCAACATTTTTATCAATTCTCGGAGAACTGTCAACGAAGACGATTTCTCCTTCTGCCAATGCATTTTCTTTCACTCTGGGAATCTCATCATTAAATTCTTCATAGTTCACGCAGTGATGGATTGGCTCTCCTTCAGTGACTGGCTCTGCTATAAATATAGCTGGGTTCACTATCTTACATTGAATTATTTTTATTGATGGATTTGATATAAACACTTCATACGCTGAAGGTCTCTGAGATGTCAATGTGCCTTTCGGTTTCTCTAGAATGACAAATAATGCACGCTCGACGAACAATGTCATTGAGCATCCCATCACAATGGTTGTAGCCTGCTCTATGGCGAGCGCTGCGGCAGCTAAACTTTGTTCACACAGAAAGTGACCTCTCATCACTGGGTCTAGATTCCCACGGTAGTATGCCAGGAGCTTGTACCCTATCATGGTTTTCTGTGTGAGAACTGCTATCATAAGACTGCCATTTGTGTGTGAAAACAGGTAGAATGCCTCTGCATAAATGGGAATCCCTACAACTAATGCCATGCAAATGATCTTTTTTAGTTCAACAAATCCTTCTTCCATGGTTTCGGTCCACTCCATTTTTTCTTTTGTTACCTGTGCTTTCTTTAGGGCTTGTGAAAAGGGCTTGGTATAAGAGGTGTAGTCAAAGACCCATGCCCTGACATAATTGCATAATCCTAGAAAACTCTGCATTTGTTTTATCGTGTGTGGCTTGGCTGTGTTTAATATGGCTTCAGCCCTTTCATGGGTAACCCTTTTCTCCTCATGTGAGATTAGCTGGCCTATGTACAGCACTTCTTGTTGACAATACTGTAACTTCTCTTTATCAACTTTATATCCTTTCTCAGCCAATACAGTCAATAGCTGAATAGAATCGTGTCTGCATGTTTCCTCTGTCGTGCTGCAAATTAAGATGTCATCCACATATTGCAAGACAACACTCTCTAATGCAATATTGCTTAAGTCCATCTGCAGGACTCTGTTGAAAATCGAAGGTGACTCGCAGTACCCCTGAGGTAACCTTGTATTTTTCAGACGCATTTGTCTGAACGTGAATGAGGTCAAATCTTGCAAGTTTTTGTGCAATGGGATTGAGAAAAATGCATTTTTCAAGTCAATCACTGTGAAATACTTTGCCGCAACGGGTATCTTACATAGGATTGTGTATGGCTTAGGGACTAGAGGGAACTCAGCCTCTACAATATCATTTATCGGGCGCAGATCTTGGATTAAATGTCAAGACCCTCTCATTGATTTTTTGATGAGGGTAAACTGCTGTGTTGCATGATGACTCTGATGTCACTAAAATACCCTGCGCCATCATAGCACATATTGTTTTGAAAATGCCTTCATCTCCTTCCCTAGACATGGGATACTGTTTTGCTTTTGGTAAAATTGCTCCTGGTTTCAATGTAATCTTTACTTCTCCAACAAGCCTACGTCATAAGGGCCTGTAGTCCACACTAAGACAGGCACCTTCGCCATGTCGTCATCAAAATATTCAGGACGTTTTTGTGCCAGCATCATTCTCTGGGGCACTTCTCTTTTGATCATTTTCACCCAATAGATGAGACTAATCTCAACTGTTGTTTCATCTACACTTGTTTGCTCTTCAAACAGATCACCACCAGTGACATCAGTCAATCTGTATCCTTCCTCAATGGCAATTACTGTGCACCATTGTCTGCCTTTGTCATCACAACCATCGATCAACACCATTTTTCCTCACAGTATGGCTGTGTGTATTGCCAAGGGAAACACTTGTCCCTTTTCCTCATGCATAGGTATTCTTGGCCTAAATAGAAACTCATCTGGGGTTCTCATTGGTTTGTCTGTAAGGTTGGTAGCCATAACATTAATACACACACTCCATACGCAAATATTTCTGATTCCAATGGAGCAGCTCTCATAATCATTTGTCCTGCCTATGCTCTAATCATTTTGCATACGTTCAAATAATGCTTTCCTGGAGTTGAACATACTATTCCCTTCTCCGTGAATGAGATTGTCATGTTTAACTTCATCATTAGGTCTCGTCCCAATATATTTACTGGGGTTTGCCTTGAGTACAGCAGTGGCACATTCATGTCACATTCTCCTATGGAAACTGAGAGTTCTTTTGTAAAAGGAACACAACTTGTTGTTCCTGTGAAGCCCTGAGTATTTAAGGCATCATCGGACAAAGAAAACTTGCCTTCACCCATGCACGAGTGTGTTGCACCTGTGTCAACTAAGAAAGAATTCTCTTTATCCCCTACAAGGACATCTACCCATGGTTCCTCGTGAGAGTTTGGTGTCATTAATAGGATAGAACACATCAGATTTCCCAGTGAGCTGTCCTAGTCCATATATAACTATATCCCATGTTGAGTGAATGGCCTTCCTCCATCACCAGTGTTATTTCTTATTCCAGAATTCAGTATCTGTCCCGTACTTGTTGTTAGTAACAGTTGCATTGGCAACTGTTGAGACTGTCCTTGTGGAAAATGTGTCATATTCTGAGGTTGCAAACTTTGCTGTGCTCCTGGCGCTTGCTGTTGCACCATGCGATTTTGTGTGACTCCATTTCCACCCTGCTGTAAAAACACAGGTGGATTCACCATCCCTAATCTCATACCTTGGTCGCTTTGTACCATGCCTTGACTACTGCATGTGCGTGCTTGGTGCCCTGTCATCCCACACGTCCAACATATTAACGGTGGTCTGATTATTTGCCCATTTGACATATCCTGATTGCCATTTTGCATGTTTTGGAAACCTCCCTGATTACCTTGAAAACCTCCCTGATTACACTGCCATCCTCTTCCTCGAAAGCCTCTCCCTCTAGGGTAAAACTCATTATTCCCTTGATCACCCTGCCCTTGATTATTGACCTGCTGCATGTTTTATCCGCCTGTGTTAGTTATCATTGCCCCTTCAAT
The DNA here is from genome assembly GCF_040938575.1 of Ambystoma mexicanum. Classification (NCBI taxonomy): domain Eukaryota; kingdom Metazoa; phylum Chordata; class Amphibia; order Caudata; family Ambystomatidae; genus Ambystoma; species Ambystoma mexicanum. The sequence goes on along the minus strand of NC_090924.1, from coordinate 1,109,771,445 downwards.
GGCATATTTTGACAATTTCTTCTGCACTCATTTTGCCTCGTCAGCTTTTCATGCAGCCTCTTTTTTGCGATTTTTCTCTTGCAGCAGCCTGCAATAGTGAGCTATGGTCAACTGTATTTCAGACCATGGTTTGACCTCAATTCTTACCAATTTCTTGATCTGCTTCTCTACTTGATCTGGCAGCCCTCGGCATAATATATGGTAAAGCATGGGTATGGATTTCCCCCAAGATTCACGAGTTTCCAGCACCCAGGCGTCTTGGAAATTCTTGATGTAAAGATCCTCTGACTCCTTCATTTTACGTGTCATTATAGCTCCAATGTCTGAAGTATCCGGGTATAGCAATCGTAATGCTTGCCATACCGCGGGTCTGCAATTGTTAAACGGCGCTCCATCATGCACAGTATTAACTGTAGTCATGCTAGGGTAACCTGCACGTGTCCACACATAGTCAGCTCTATCACCAAGTATTGCAATTAAAAGACCCTTAATATCCCTGATAGTTAATGCGTTCCCTCCCATCATCCTTTCCAGCTCGTGTATCCATTTTCTGGCTCCCGATGCCAACATTGAAAGCTTATTTTTCAGATCTTCTCAATCTATGTGTGGCCAGGGTTTGTACTGTTACTCATTCCTCCTTTATCCAGTAATGGAAATTGTAACACATGGCACGCTTTTTCTTCTCTCATCATTTTTCTGTCTATCACAGGGGTAATATTCCTGCTTCGCAGTCTACCTGGCAATGTCCTTAGTCTGCTCACATCGGTTGGTGGAGACACCCTCCTCTGACCGTAAGATGCTCCTTCGTGTCGGTCTGATTGTGTGGATCACTCTGATGTCTTCGGTGCAGATCCACTAGAATCTGACCATCTTATTCCCTATCCTCTAGAGAAGCATTTTTCGCGTCTTCTCTCATCTTCTCTTTCCCCACATTCCTCTCTTTCTGCGTCCGATATTGTTTGTGCCCAACTCGTTCAACTCCTCTCATCTTCCTTGTTCCTGTTTAGTGTCAACCTATCTAGGGAAAGCTCCCTATTTCTGCTACTTTGGGAGGCGTCCTCAGTGTCGTACAACTGAGCGCTCTCCAGACGCTCATCCTCTCCTCTCCCTTGGGGTACCTGTTCTAGCCCCATTTCATCATATATTCTATCAGTCATCTCTCCGATGCTTCTGGTGTCAAAGTCATCTTCCATATTTGCTCTAGACGTGCCTGGTACGAAATAGTACCCAGGAAATAATTCTTCTATGTCTTCCCAGTCTACTACCGGATCGGGTTTTTTAACCTCTCTTTCCAGATATTCAAGATCCCGTGCTCTCTGTCTTCCATTACGTTCTATGTCGTCATTGAACTCTCTGCGCTTCCCCTCTGACGCTATCTTCTTCTTGTTTCCTCGCATCTCTTTGTTCATTTGCCCTTCGGATTTCCTCATCCCTACGTCTTTTTATTCTCTTCTCCCATATTTGTTGTTCTTCTTCTTCTATTCTCCTTTGTTCCTGCTTGTCCTGATGATCAGCTGTTCTTTGCTTATGATCGTGTTTCCTTGCTTGCTCCTCACGATATAACTACTCTAGTTTCTGTCTATCTTTTTTCTTAATTCCTTCATCTGTCAATTGTTTTTCCTTTTCCTTCTCTTTCCTTTTTGAATCATCTTGCTCTTCCTTTTGTCTTATGTCCTCAATGCCTTTACCATCGAATTTCAATAAAATCTGACCTCCCATCCATTTGTTCTGTGTTAATGCCATCTCATCAGTTCTGTCCTCATCTCCTTTCCATCTCTTCCCCTCTCTACCTTTATCTAGAGATGTACTTGCTTGTGTTTGGTCTCCTTTTTCCTTTTCACATCTCTCCTTGTCCCTCAGGACTTTGGAGGTAATATCTCTGTCTCTGTCCTTGTCTGGGCTTTCGTCACTACTTTGCATGGGTGACTCATATGACGGGTTGCAATTTCCCATGGCTGCTTTAAGCTCCCCCAACGGGTATAATCCTTCGTCTTTACTGAATTCGCGTTTTGTTTCAGATGGGGTGGGTTGCACAGAAGGCGTTTCACCCTCCTCTGTGCATATGTTAAGTATCCAATCTACCGGCGGCTCTTCCTCCTTTTCCACTTGGTACATCTTCCAAAGCTCTAAACTAGCTAGGCATTTTTCTAACTTTTTTCCAGTATACGTGGCGTGCAAATATGTCGTCATGTGTTGCTAGACCGTTTTAGATAGCGATCCACCTTGGGGCATTGGCATAAACATTTTGTTTGCGGTTCCTTTAACCCATTCTGCACTGTGCTTCTTCAGCTTAGGTGCATGTTTTGGCAACTTTTTGCACAAGTGTACTAAAGTGGTAACATCTTCCATGCTGAAATCTGATTATCCTCTCCTTATATAACACTTTGTTATGCTTTACGTTTCTCAAACAAGATCAACAATACGTGTAGTTCACGTGCGTGTGGGTGTTCCGTGTAGTACCGTGCAGTACTTCCCTAGTTACGCCTTCTTTTCATGCGTTGTTCCCCATTCCGCGTGTTCCTCTCCATGTTCCGCCTCGTTTTTGGTGTGTGCGCTGACTTTGTGCACTTTCGCTATGCATGTCGCTCACAGCGTTCTGGATGTTGAAATGACGTGTGTGCCCATGTGTGCCACGCAATCATTTGGTGCACATCCCGGGGACAACACGCGCAGGGCCTTCCATGAATCGCACACGTGCGCATGCGCTTGCTTTTTCACGCTTGCTCCACGATTTTCGGCGCACATTTGTTCCATGAATCGGCCCCTTTGTCTATTCAATCGCACAATTTTCATGCTATTTCCCCCCAAAATAATGTCTTACCTCATGACGTCAGAAAAAAGAAAAAACACAAGACAGACATGACAGACTAGACAGACTCCAGCCGGCTACATAAATCTCATGCCATCTGCTTCCTCAGATGCATTCTAATCCTATAGTTATTCCTACATGGAATGTAAGCCATTTCTTTCAAATCATCTTTAATCGATTTAGGTCTCTTATATCGTCCTATTAATTCAGGACTTTAAATGCAGGCTTCTTCTAGAGCTATATTAAAACCTAGGTATCTGGGCGTAAACTCCTCTCTCGGGTATCATCCTGTCATCTCTCTCTATCTCACGGGTATCCTTCCAGTATCTCTCTCTATTGCTCGTGTATCCTCCCGGTATCTCTCTATTGCTCGGTCACCCTCGAGTCAAAATGTTCCCCTTATATATACATTATACTCTTACTCTGACTTTATTTTAATCCCTCCTCCCTCCGTTACCTTCCCTTTTCTTGTTTTAAGGCATGCACTTTTTGCCAAAGCATTCAGTCTTTTTCACTCACAGTTCGAATTTTTTTCCTCTCCGGACGCTCAGGATCACTGTCTTCGTTACCACCTCTCCGTGCCATTCGTCCAATCAGCTGCTCGTAGAAATGGGAAGGGGTTTATGGGAGAAAGCAAAGGTTCCTTCAGACCTAACCTGCAGAGTTTTTACTTAGACTAACCACTATCTACGGGGAGCTTCACGTTCTACTCAGCCGGATGGCAAAGGACATTGCCGAGGACCCAGAGTTACTTATGTCGACGGCCAATGGGTGTCTTATCTAATCGATTCTAATCGAACCATCAATCTCTGCTATGAAGTGTGCAGGATGGACCCCAGCCGGCCCATAGGACTGGGGGTTTCCAAACAAAACTTTAAGATGAGCAGCAGCACCCTTGAGATGGATAGGGATGCAGATTCGTACCAAAATCAATAATGACAACTCAATAGTTTGGCAAAGTGAGTCCGTTTCATGACAAGTACAAAAAACAGGGAGTTCAATGAATATCAGCAATCGCTCGATCTTCCTTCTCACTTCAACTCCAATTAATTTCAGAAAAAAACATAACATTTATACCAAAAACTCATCATCACTGACGTGTAATTCTTAAAACTTAGCATGCAACTTGATTGGTTCTAGGAAGATAACTTTAATATAGGTACTATATCTGTATATGGTAACAGGGAGAGGGGATTGGCTAAACAATTTCAGGTGGGGCATCTAAGCTCTTCCTTAAAAATGGCTACTGTAAACGTCACTAAAAGTACGACGTCTCATTGGTTCTACTAACTATAGGACCCTAGATTACATGGTCCACTATGATTGGGTTGGCATCAACCCCACTCATACTTTTCCACTTGCGCTTAGCAGCGTACAGAATAGCCGGCCAGGTGCAGGGAGTTCGTCTGCACCCCAGCTTCCCTCCAATTATTGTTACAATCAATCATCACTTCAATGGTCATGTGTCAATTATTTCTTTGTGGTTGGCCTCGAGTCTGCTTCTTGATCTGGGAAAGTTAAGGTAGCTGGGTATGGCAAAAGTCCATGCATAGGTGTGAAAGTTTCATCTCTTCCTGCTTGTCTGGTCACGTGATTCTGACACTGTGAAATCGGCCTTTCCTTCATGCAATTTTGAATATTTGATTGAATTCTGCCAGTCATCTGCAATCTGTGGCTTATCTTGACCTTCGCTGAACAGGATACTCTGTTCTTCTTCTCTTTAATTGTATCCACTGTTGGCCTATTTCAGCTGATACAACCTTGGCTTCTTGGCATGGTTACCTTTGTCAGTTTCTCTCCGTCACAAATTCTTGATTTGTTTGCTGTGAAACTATCCTCTTGACACTTTTAATAACCTTTAGTTGATTCGGCTCTTGTGCCTAGTAGAAGTATACTTATATAAAGTGCTTTCTTGAGGTAGCCATATTTACAGGTAGTGCTTGCCGCAATCTATCTTACTACTAAGCATAAGCAAGCCTCACGATTTCTGTGCTTCTTGTGGTTACTTTGCATATGTACACCTTTAAACTAACTGAATATCTTCATTGTGCATATGGCATAGGTTTCTGACATCTTTGACATCAATGGTTTCACTTTAGGCTTAGGATGTCACTTATCCATGGAGTTTCTTCTCTTTTGTCATCATTCTCAGGTTGTTATATCTTCTATATATGAGTCAGTCTGGGTTCTTATGACACCATCATTCATCTTCCTTCAGTATCTTCTTAGCTTCTTCGGGTATTACATTCTGACAATCGTTATTCTGTCTCACTTGTAGATATGGATTTCTCAATGGGTACCTTACTGTCCAGGTTTTCTTAGGTGTCGGTACTTCAATAGGTGCTGTTATTCTGATAGGTACTGGACAGAGCCCAACTGCGGCTTTGCTGGTTTATCTGCTCATCATACGTCACATGTTTTGCGTGAATGTTCCTGGTACTTCAAAATGGGCAGCAGGAGTAATTCCTCCTACTCAAAGGGGATAGTACCATTATGGTGACTACAAAATGTCACTCAGTACTGGAATTGTGCCTTTGCGCAGTGCAAAAAGCCTGACCTCCATAACTGCGACTAGGGGGAGCTGGAGTTGCAGGGGTGTCCACCAATTCCATTATATGGAAACGGGGGACAATTAAAAAAAAGAAAAGTGAAGAAAAAAAATGGACCATGTGGCGCCCATTTTGACCCACGTTAGTGGAGCTCACTATTATGGCGGAGCAGGTGGTGGCACACTCGGAAGAACTATATGGTGCCCAACACAGGCAGACCAACCAGCAGAGAAGAATATGGTATATGGTCATCAATCTGTGGCAAGATGGTGGATGTAGGACATTTCCAACCTGACTTAGAGGCCATGACAACATTCTTGAATGACCTGAATTCCAGAGTCTAAAGTCTAATAGCGACCCACTGCAGGGAGATGGCATCCACCGATGGAGGAAGTGTCGAACCATTACAGCAGACCCCATGGAGGAGATGGTCAGGGGCATCTTCCACATGGTGGGCATAGAGGATGTGGGCTCGGCTGAGATCGGAGCCAACAGCCAGGGGGAATCTTGTGAGTACCTGAGTGTATGTTGGACCCATTTTAGAACAACCATGATGCATGTACACATACACATACTGTCATGAATTCATGCAACATCAACCCGACAATACATGACCCATCCACGTGACACTGCCGGCCCTAATCACATGAGTCATTGAAGCTTTGAAATCCCTTACATGACAACCAATTATGATCACGAAGGCTGACTTAGTCAAGACCCACAATTGGACTGCAAGTACAAAGTATTAATGCACATCTGCAGCACACATCATAACAACCCCTTGCTCACACACCGGTCACCCATGCACAGCTGGCACTGCACAGTCCTCACTGTAAGCATGGTAGCAAACACATAGCGCATGTCCATCAAAGAACATCACTGGGCGTGTGTTCCAGACTAACAACCACAGCAACTGAAAAGTATCACAAAGGCCCACATTGATACAAAGATGTCCGACATAATTACAACATGACCACATAGTGGAGGCGTGCCACCCCGAAACCCACAGCAACCACCGTCACAGTCATCTACACCCACCTCCAGTCAACCTCACTCATTGTGAGGCAATTCTCATCATAATCCTCCCCCCGCGAATCCTCTTACCCTTGCATTCCTCACCCTCACACTTGTCCTTCCACCGTGCAATGCCATTTCAGCATAACTCATCCTCTGATGACCAGGCAGAGCTACCTTACCGTGCATCCCACAATGTGAGTCTGGGACAATGACAATCCCCACAGCCAGTACCAGGCCCCATGTTGCAGGCCATCTGGGATTGGCTTGATAGGATGGAACATCGACAGGCCAAAATGCATGCAATAGTGCAGGAGCAATTGAGATATTCCCCTGCCATGCGCGAAATGATCCAGGGGACAGCAAGGCAGATGTCCCGATCTATCAATAGTCTGTGCAGGAGCACTTTTCATGGTAATGCCAGCAACAGCATCATCATCCACAGGGTGAGGGAGCTTGCGGAACAGATATCAGCCTGGCATGAGACCAATGCCACAGGCATTAATCTGATTATGGAACAGCTCCGGGTCCCTGCACAAGTCAGTTTGTTGTCCACTACCCCTACTGAGGGGTAGTTGGCCAGCACTCCACCCAGTTGCTCACAGCGCCACACGTGAGGATAGCTCATGGGCAACGTGCTTGCATTGGAAGTAAGACAATATGGAGAAACCCAGGTTCGATCCCCGGGTCCGCACTTAGAAACCTCTGGGTATTAAGCACATTATAAATAACCTATCAAATCATACTCCCCTGCCTGTTGACAAAGCGGACAAAAGGAAGCACTGGTTTCCTGCTCATCGGACAGTCTCATGGTGTGGGGTGGGTGATAGTGTTGGGGCTGAGGGTGTGGGGTGGGTTATGGTGTTGGGGCTGAGGTTGTGGGGTGGGTGATGGTGTTGGGGCTGAGGTTGTGGGTGGGTGATAATTTTGGGACTGAGGGTTAGTTGATCTGATATTTAAACACAGTTAAATCAATATGTCTATAGTGTTTATTCCTTGGTGTTGATAAACGTGCATTCTGTGCATGTACAGTGACGTAAGGGGTGCATGTGTGGCAGACCATGTGTCCTTTGCTCACATCTCCACTTATGTCCTGTGGTGCCCTGTATTCACCTGCAATGTCTTCCTCATCTGAGCATGGGGGGAATGGTCCTCATCAGGAGGCATTTCCATGTTCCTTCATATACACAATTTGTGCAACATTGAACAGTTTACAACTATTTTGCCAACTTTCTCAGGGCTGTACATGAGGGCACCACCTGGGTGCTGAAGGCACCTGAATCTGACTTTGAGCAATCCAAATGTGCGCTTAATGCATGACCTAGTCCTCCACCGTGCTTCATTATTGGCTGCCTCCTGTGGTGCACCAGGGATCCTCACAGGTATCATCAGCCATGGCAACTGCAGATAGCTTGCATCACCTGCAAAACATGAATAGACTGTGTGAGACATGACAGTGTGCGCATCGGGGGAACATATATATGGCCCTGAAGTGATGTTGGCCAATGTGCGCTCCTCAGTGCATATGGATGGTGCACCTTGATTACATTGCAGTGAATATGAACTGGCCTACATGGTATGCTTGCCCTCATCCACAGCGGACAAAACGTAATTTATCATATTGTATATTTGTCTATGCATTTTCAACACCAATTCAGTTGTCGCTTTTGATGTGGTTGTGGGCCATGCATGGTCCATGACCATGCTTTGTCAGGGAATGGGTTTGACAGGTGCCCTGATTGTGTCTTGCTGCTTTGCATACCAGGATGTCCTTGTAGTCACATAAGTTCAGTCTGTGTACTGGGATGAGTCAGTCATGGTTCGTCGCCTGTTCTGTGCTTTATTATTTATGCATCATGGGACTTGTAGTTACCACATAACTCCTCATTCCATTCCCCATGTACGTCACAGTGATATGTCTAATTAGAATTGAGTACTACTTACCCACAGGCTAGGTAAGCAGTCCTCTGTATGTGTCCATGTGTGGCCCCAGGGTATTGGGCACTGCAGTGACTGATTGTGAGGTCTGTGTCACATGTCATTTGGACGTTCATGGAAAGGTATTGTTTCCTGTTTCGGTATGCCTGCTCTTTTGCCTGCGGGGGGGGGGGGGGGGGGCACTAATGCCACATGCGTGCAATCCGATGACGCTATGGTTTTGGGGAAATGTGCAATGGTGTAGACACGTGCCTTTGCTGCGAGCACCTGCGCCTAGGAGATGGGCATGGAGATGTGCTGAGTGCATTCAGGACTTGGTTATGCACCTTTGATAAAAGGGACATCCCCTGCAGTGTAGCAATAGTGTGTTGGAATCCGCCCATGGCACAGAAGTGTAGGACCGACACAAGCTTCAGCAGGGGTGGATGGCAGTTCTGATTGCGATAGCCCTTTGGAGCTCGGCCTGGACCGGGGTGAGCAGGTCTGTGATGGTGAAATGGTCAAAATGATAGACAGTCAATAATTGGCTGTCTGTCATTGTCCCTGGGTATGGGCGTAACCTGTGGTATGGGTGCCTTCTGCAGTTCATGTCTCCTGCGCCTTTGTGGTGCCTGTCTCCTTCCGTGCTGGGATCTTACATGCTACTGTGGCTGGATCTATAGAAGAAGGTTGTGGATCCCATAATCAAAGGTTTGCTTGTGGCTGCATGGTGCCTGGATGTGTGTTGGGGGAAGGTGTGGCCCTTTTATACTCTTCCTGAGTGGTTCTGGTGCACCTATGCCTTGATTTCTATCACCTGTATGCAATTACCTACACATTTTGGTGGAGGTAACTGCACTGTGTTTTTTGCTGAATGAATGCCGATTTCTTTAGGCAATGCTGCTGATTTTCATCTTGTAATTCTGCAGAAATAGTTTTTTTTGTTTTTGGCGGTAATTCAGCTGACGGAATTAGCCCCCACTGCTTACTCAGTCAATGCACAGAGGAATTGCTGCTGCAGGTAATTCAGCCTGGGTTATTCCGTTGGTGGAAGTAATGGCAATTTTCAGTGAGTCAGAATTCGGCACAGTTGTGAAATTGGCGGTAACAGATTTGCCACTTACCTCCATACTTGTGATGAGGCCCAATGGCTTGGTCAAGCTCTTTGCAAGTATTAAACCAATTATTAGATTTCTTACTTGAATCAACAATTATTATTCAGAGTAGAAGGCTGAATAAGGATCATCTGAATGCGGGAAATAACAGGTGTTTGGATGACATACACAACCAGTGCCTGTTCCTGGTGTCTGTCTGGTCATCCTCTACTCCTTGTTTGTTTGTGGCCTGGCGGCTATTTACTCTGACTTCTCGAGGCAAGCATGTCTTCGTCGCAACACACGCTGCAGCTCTGCTGCGGAACCTCTTTCTCCCAACCTTCATTCCCTTATCTGTGTTGGAACTTATTCTGTTTCCTGCCACTTGCCTGGGCCGGGTGCTGTGAATCTCAAGGGGCAAGGCGCACTGGTCACCTTCTAATCAAAGTGTATAATAAAACTAAATGACACTTTATCTACAGCATGGCTGAGATTATAAGCTTTTTTAAATGTTTCCATACTATCATTTATTGTATGCAAACCAAGACTACATGGCCTTCTGCAAAGCTCTAAAAACCTGGCTCTTTGCCTAAACCTAATTAAGACCATCTAAGGTTGCTGACACGCTGCAACACCATGGACGACGACTTCAATGACATCACATGGGAAATTAATCACAACCTGCGGACACATTTTCGAGGAGATACCGGGCAATGACACCACTGAAAGCAACTAATAAGTCACCAAGACGGAATCAGGAACCGGTCAACATACATGACAACCTTAGCGTCCTGCAGGTGCTAGATATATGACTGCTGACTATCTGCTTCCTGAGTCTAATAAACATGCCCATCAGCCTCCTCTGCCCATCTGACCGCAGCTATTGCGAAATGCTTGAATGTAATCTGGAACAATGGGCTTGCAAGAATAAAATATCCACTCCAGATAAAGACCTCTCCTATCACTATGCTCACTCTCTACTCTACACAAACAGACATTAGAGTGCAGCTACACCCTTCGATCAATTTTGGCCTAGCTGCTCACATACGAATAATACTCCATGAACACCTCAACATCCTGCTAGAATGCAGCTATACCCCACGGAAAGTCGGCCTAGCTGCACACATAAGCGCCCTACACAGGCCTAATGCTGCCTGAATCCATTCTCAGAGACCAACCACCAGACTGCACACATTCAACTGATCTCTCAGTACCAACACCCCTAATGTTAGGATGCAGCTACCATTAGGCAATCGCATCAGCTGCTCACATATTGAGTTCACCCAAGCACCTTATCATACCCTACTCTCTCAACTGACCTAGATTACTATCCGCAAATTTGTTCAACCCACAAGCGGTATGAGGTCATACCAATGATATATAGAGCGCTACATAAATGACAAATAACATAACACATGTTTGTGCTCTGAATGCTTTGTACTGAGTGTGCAAACGTTAATCTAATGTTCCCAATAATACATCCAGGCCACTGGCAAGGATGTGCTAGTCCCAAGGGTCTGGGCAATAATGGTGCTTAATTGCTCCTAATCAGCAGCCTCTGCTTTTTTGGGGTAAATCACTTGGGTAATATGCAGATATGTACCATTACTGCCCGTGCCATGATGCACTAACGTAAGCCTACACAATTATATTTTCCCATTAAATAAGACAGATGTGCATGACAGAATGAAATCTATGTTGAATGAGATTAATTATAGAAACAATATTATTCTTCAGAAAACGAGATACATGTTAAATTACTTTTCAAAACCTAAAACATATCTACGTTTGTATCACAACTTGAGACACAGTATTCAGCATAGTATACCATTATTGTCCATATGCTTCCAGCAAGTAATCCTAGGATAGAAATACACATAAATATGATTTTTTTAAATGTAATTATTTCTCAGTATGTTCCTGTTATTCAATATCATAGAATGTTTTGCTGTGGATTGGTACAACATTGCAAGGCCGAAAGATGAGGGGATTTTCGGAATGCGCACTAGCTGCTACTTTATTCAACTAATAGAAATTGTGTTTTTGGATTCCAGTGAAAACAGATATGGCTTTTTGGTCACGATTTGAACGAAATCTCCTTCTTTCATCCATCCATGTCTGAGGTTTCCATCTCCCGATCCATTACTGATTTCCATTGTCTCTGAAGTCCTTCATATTGAAAGCCATTCCTCAGAGCACTAGGACCTGAACCTCTTAATTTACAAAAGACCATGTACGAAACATTCACTGCTGTCAAGCATTAAAGTTCAGAACATTTTGTTCAAACCTTTACATGAAGTTTAAAAAAAAAGAAACACAAACATTGCATGAAAAAACAGAAATGAGGAAAATGCACAAATCTAGGAAAATCATATTGCTAACAGAAATAGAAATCTGATTGATTCTGATCGTGATTTAAGTGTAGAGCTCTATTTCCCAGGTGAAAACAAGTGGAAACCAGGGTACATTGGTCATTCTGCACTAATGACCTCGCGGGCATCTTAGGTATATATTTATTTCGTATTGTGTTGCCATATGAATTCGAAAAAAAAGTTAATCCGTAAATATATTATGAATGTATAAATAAGCATTTGTCACAGACATGAGGTTAGAAACATAGAGCCGAACGGCAAAATGTTTCTTAAAATCGATTATTGTATGACCTCTAGTTTTTAAAATAGACTTTTCAACGATATGCTCCTATATCGGGGTCTGGTACCATCCAGTCTGTCAAGTAGGAAGTGAATTAGCCAGTTATCAAGAAATCAGAGGCTGTGCAACTAGAATTGCCAAAAATACAAATTAAAACTCCAGAGTAGGTATCATGGTCATTTCTAACTCAAGAATGTAAGATATCAAAAGGGAAATGTTACAAAGCGTAGTGATCCGATGACATTCGGTAAACTATTGGCTATGTCCTCTGTCGAGGCGTGTCATCTGGTGTCCAGAGGTCATGCTGTTAGACCCTAATTTGTGCAGGTGTAAGGTATAGTCTACAGGAAGTGCATAATGTTGAATCTCTAATCCTAGCAAGCTTGTCCCATCCAAGCTCTCTTGCGTGTCATGTGATGGATCAACATGTGTGCCATTTGTGGCCCTGTCTGCACAATCATCTAATCCCTGAGCGATCAATGTTTTGCTGCAGATAAAAGACCAGGTGAGGCCATTTCTGCTGTTTGGAAGAGAGGAGATCATGTTGTGCTTCACTATTATGTTGTGAAATTCAGTTAAAAAGGTTGACCAGAACTTTCATAACGAGCTCCAAACCTCAAACTACTCAGCAGTTACCAGGGATGCAGAGTATCATGGATGGCGGTGCAGAATACCATCTGAGAGCGAGATTGTCTCTTCTGACATACTTGGGTTTGGTATATGAGAAGCACATAATAAAATGTGATTTGTAGACATGTTAATAGTTACGTTGACCCTGATGTCAACAGCTATTGGTTAAGGCACTGCAAATGTGTTAAGCCTGTTAACCTTTCAGGTGAATTTGTAGTCGAATTCCTTACAAGTTGCAACTTCACGTTGTTCAGTGTATGGGTGCCTGAAACAGTGTAATGTTCCTGGGACCTCAATGGTAAGCCTGCCTGAAGGAATCTTGGATGAATGCAAGGTTGCTGGTCATCTACTGTTTACAGACAGTGAAGTCGAGTCAGCAATAATCTCCCACATCCCTAGCGATTTATTCAAAAGTAAACTTAATATCTGGGCCCCTTTTTTAACAGAGCTTTGTTATAACATACATGCAGGACTTGGATTCCATGGAAGTTGGCAAAGGGCCGACATAATACTGTTTTTCAAAAAAGGGACATCATTCAGACTCAGAAAACTACCGACCTATTTCAATAGTAGATGTATCCTCAAATTGTATGACAGCGTTTTATGAAGTCATATGGAGGACTGGGCTGCTGATAGTAGCATTTTAGAATATGGACAAGATGGTTTAAGAAAAGGAGTCTCATTCCGAGGACCCACTGGTGCCACTGGTGGATTGCCGCCGACCCAGAAACACCTAATTCCCTGCCTGACTTCCTGGCGGCGCGGGAAGTCAGGCGGCAGATTCGATAACTCCCCAATCCTGTGGCGTCCCTTTGACTCCATGAGAGTGGGGTGATGGAAGTACCGGCACCGTTGCTAATGGTGCCGGTGCTTCTGTGAAAAGTCTAGCTGAAGGGGCCATTGTACCCGGCGGGTCTGACCCTGCTGGGCGCAACTGCGCCTGCAGGCAGACTCGTAGTGAGGTGGACCAGAAACAAGGTTGCCGGTACCCTTGTTTCCAGACCGCTAAACTCGGAATGAGGCAAATGTCTCTCTACGGCAGACCAAGAATGTAGGTTATGATTACTGAATTTTAAAATGTGTGGTTTTACAAGAAACAACATTACACATTATTTGTAGAGATCTGAAGACAGCATCTGCTAGCGTCCCAAGAGTATACTTGTGGAGAGAAATGGCGGGCAGGGAGTTCCACCCCCTTGGAAATCTTCAGTATACATGTTTTACAAGGACAATACTGCTAGAGTTGGAGTTGGACATGAGGGTGAGACTACAACAAGCTTTCGTGTAGAACAAGGGGTTGGACAGGGCGGCGTGCTTGTATTGCATATTAACTGCCTTGCTTCTGATATTAACAGTTTGGAAACCTTTGGAGGGAACCAAATAGGTATAATATTATTTGTAAATGACGCCAATTTTAACTACAAAAACCCCACCTGTGCTCCAGGTACTGCTAGATGCATTTAAACAGCACTGTGAATATAAGTGGTTGCAAATTAATGCTAGGAAACTAAACACATGAGGTGTAAAAAAAAAACAGTGCAACTTGTCTGCTACTCTCTCCACCTCCAAATCGGAAATAGTAGCATTCTTTGATTACATGATGTCCGGGTATCCATAAATGGGAGCTAGCTCCCGCAGGTGGAGAAGAGTGTCTTAATTCTAGCTAAACAAGGGGGTAGGGCAATAGCAACCATTTCAAAAGATGTGCTGCCTCCTTGGGAGTCTATTGCTCTGTAGCTGTCTTAAGCTGTGAATGGAGCTGTGTATGGGGTTGAGACATAACATTAAACGAAAACTCCCTTTACAAAGGTCGACATTTTGGAGCTCGATATCATTATTGTGCACGAATAAGAGACCTGGTACTCAACCCTGACTTCCCAGAATCCATGAAACAATACATAAGATCTGTTTGTCAAGGGCCGGAAGACAAATATTGTATTTTCATTTTTGAGACCAAATTTGCTTTTAAACGATTTTAAACAAAATGTAGCAAAATGTGTGATTATTTAATTAGTGCATACACAAACTAGTTCAACTAGTTCTGATATCAAACCTTTATTCATATACAAACATATTTTAAAACCAGAGAAAGCACCAGAGCAGCATGCATTGCTGGCAGTAATCACCAAGCAAAGGGGGCTGGCAAAACTGCCGTTAGGAGGATGTGCACGTCTTTCCATTGGCGCGCTCCAACGATGCGGCTTGTTGCCTGCTGTTTGTGCTTGCCCGCTTTTCTGGCATTTCCACTCTTCTGGCTTGTGCCACTCCAGTGCTGTTCCTGTATTGATAGTGGCAGTGAGCTGGAGGCTCTTTTCCCTGGTCCTGTGTTCTACATTCTGTGTCGCTTCTGCGGCTTGGGAGGACCGCTTGAGGCTCTCTCCTGACTGTGGGTTATGCAGAGACCCTGAGATGATGAGGCGCGGCGAGCAGCTTTGGTTCCTTCTTCTGTTATTTGTGCTAGGATCTTGGGAGGTTGCAGTTGCCTAGACAGGAGGCATGTTGCAACAAGCTTGCTAGGCTTATTTGATACTTAGTACTGAATTAGGCTACTCTTGTCTTGAAATTACAAGCTTGGCTGTTTCCCCCTGTTTTCCTGAATTTCTGCAGGCAAAGGATTGGGCTGGTGGAACGTTGCACCTGTCCTCAGATCCCGAGCTGCTGAGGAGGGTCTGCTTGCTTGTGAAAAAAAACAGTGATACTGGCCTTTTCACCTTGAGCAAAATCTCACTCAGTTATCCTGTTGCAAATTCTCAGAGAACTTCCATTTCGTTTGTGGTTAACTTTGAGTAAATCAACCCCTTCCCTTGCTAGTCAAGTGCCAATTGCAGCAATGGTGTTCACAAGATCCCAGTCTTGAATCGCATGCACTGGGATGCTAAGTAGCAATGTATGCATTGACTCTACTATTCACTATAGCCTGCTTGTTGTGGGACTCTCACAGAATGTTCTTGATTTGAGGAGTCTGGTTTTACCCTATGGGAATATGGAAGCCATTGGACCACCTCCTCTTTCAGTTGGAGGTGTTTATCCAAGGTGATTTAGTTAAGTAGCAGACGTAAACAGTGTCTCATGGAATCAAAGTTCAATGGAGTTAAAACCCCACATGGTGTAGGTGCCTGTGGTTTTTACACATTGAGTGAGATCCAAGGGAAGCCTGTGAATGTCTGTCCTTTGCTGCCCCCTATGGGCTCCCTTGCTTTGGCTGCTCAAGATTCCATCAACCTGTCAATTCAGCCTAGGGGGGTTCTTGACACGAGGAATGATTTGGTTCAGTCCATAGGAGAATCTTCCTTGTGAACAAATACATTCTCACTGATTGATCCGGGGATAACTCAAAACTGTCTTTCACAATCTGCCTTACAAGCCAGGTATTTCAAGAAGCTGGGTAACTGGCAAGCCTTGAAGAACTGTATTATTTTAAAGTTGACCTATTCCAATTATTGTGATGATTTTACTTGCTGGTTTAAGCTAGTTGAAAGTTGCGAGAACTACTCCCTTCAAGTGAAAACTGATAGGGCATGTCAAATAGCTGTAACTGAAGTAGGGGTCAAGCCCTTGTTCTGCCCCAAACTGGATAATATTCGGGAAGGGAATTCCCCTTCCGAGTCCAACCATTGATACCACCTGCACTTGTGGGGGTGGTTAATTCGGCAAGTCCTGTGCAGCCTTTGTCGGTTAGCCTTCCTAATTCAAAGCCAAGCTCCTGTTTTACTAGAAATGATCGTATTGATGGAATTCATGCTGGAGATTTTCGATAAGAGTTTAAATAGTTTTATCTCTGATAAGAGAAATGTTATTATTGCCAATGTTGAAAGATCTGCAAGGAACAAATACAAGGAAGCTCTTAAAAAAAGGTTCCTTTTTGGTTTCACCAAAGGATGGGGCCTGGTGTTTTCAGATCATCGGACCTGAAGGTCCTTCGCAGGATCCATATAACTGAATGGCAGGACCGAGAAGATAGAGACTGTGTAATGTTTGGTAGTAACTGTGATCAATCCTATGGAGTCCTCACTAATCCCCAGCCTAGAGTCTCTTGCCATGTGGCCAGGGACAGGCAGTCACTACTTGAACCTGACTCTGGGGGTGGTATCCTGAGGTTCGAATACATGTGAGGAGAGAGCTGTCAGGGGGAGGTGGTGACTCCCACAGGAGAGACACAGTATTCTTCCCTTTCTAGTGAAGAAAAACTCTAATTCCATAGTCTCTGATGGCATGTTGCCATTATTCATAACCTGTCAAAAAGCCCTTTTTTTAAACTTTCCAAAGAGAACTCTATATACTCTTCAGAAGTACATAACACATCTAAAATGCATTTTTTATCTAATGTTTATAATGGTTACAAAAGAGTCCAACAATGTAACTTACAACAATCTAAAAATCCTTGGAACTCCAGTCCCAGAGACCCTCAAGTACTGAGAGGAAGAAGAAGAAGGAGTTAATATGGAATGAAAGTGATGCTAAGTTCAATATGCAGTCTAGTTGTCAAGTTCGCAATCAGCTGTGCGGGACAGTAAAACTTGGAAATCACCTGCAAGGTAGGAGAGAAGGAGAGGAATGCAGCAGATAGCACAGGGCTGTAAATAAACCTAGAGGCAGAAGCCTAGTCAAAGAGGCGAGCTGTGCAGGAAGAAGATGTTTACCGGCAACCGCCTGGAGGTGTCGTGGTCAGGAGAAGAGGAATTCCTGTGAAGTAGTAGTGGGTGCTCTGGAGGGTTCACTAGAATCAATAAGTCATTTGCTGCAGGACCGAAGGAGACATGGTCTTGTGGAGTGGCATTAGTGACGGGGTGAATGCAGCAACCAAGAGAGACTGTGCTGAGCTGGGGAAGTCTGCCTTAGGAGAACTCTTTGCCACAGCTGCAAGTTACACCAGTGAGTCAACCCAGAGGATTTGGGGGCCCCGGGATGTGTTATTAAGTTAACACATACTTGGGTAGTCATTTTGAATACTGACCAAGTAGAATTGAAGGACAAGGGCAAAAAGGGTACCATTCTCCTTATATGAGATGTCAGTTTGGGGAAACCTGGAACAAGCATTGCTAAAGCCAAAATACACTAAGAGGGAAGTTGACAGACATAACTTGAACAAACCCCCATATGTGGGATATCAATGAGGGGGAACTTGGAACAAGTGTACCTAGAGTCAACAAGGTATAAACAGTGAACAGTGTGGTATACTTTTAAGAAAAGTGAACATTTTTGCAAAGATCTGGTGGAGGATCTGCACTAGGCAGTGAACTCTTTTTGGAAAGAGATACCTGGCAGGAGAATACACCAGGGGATCTGTGTGAACCAGAAGGGGGATATTCTGGGCAGGGGAGAACACCAGGAATTCATAAGTTGGAGAAAAGGAAAAGATAAAGTTGAGAAGTTCCTGGAAGGAGATTATACCAGGAACTCATAATTTTTTACAGTTGTGTAAAAGACACATTTTTTTCATTTGAAGCAGTTGTTGAAGTTAAAGTTACATTTGTTTTGCCATCCTGGCCAAAGGGTTCTATAGAAAAGACATTTGCTTTGCCATCCTGAGAAAGTGTTTTATAAAAAAGACATTTGCTTTACCAATCTGAGGAAAGTATTTTGTGAAGGATACATTGTTCTTTACTTTAACAGAACATTGTTAGAGCAGATCACTTTCAACAGTTTCCTGAAATAGTTTAGAGTAAAGGAATTCACCCCAGGACACAAGGAGTGCTTTGTTGGATTAACACTTTTGGATTTGTGCACATAGTGTGAGGATCAGATATGTGGGATGTATTGACCCACTCTGCTATACTATGCGGCCTCACTCTGCTATTTATGGTGCAAGAAACAGCAACATGGCGGCAAAACCCTTGTGCGCACCAAAACCTCAAAAACCGCATTTTTTCAACACACACAAAGATGGCTGCACAACCTGCCAACCATGGTGCATGTGTGGTGGAACAGAGCACACGCTGCAGAAAAAGTGCCAGTGGGCTCCATGAGAAGGAACATGGAGTACAGAGGGAGAAGCAGCGCTTTGCAAGTGAAATTCAAAAATTTGCCTATAACTGACATGTACTTTTCTGCTGAAACTTCAAAATGCCTGTGCATAACACTTTCCAACACTCAAAATCTTGCTTGGCGCTAAAATTCAGTTAATCTAACGAAGCACTGTGAATTTACAAAGTCCTGAAATGTTAAGAGCAAAACATTTTCTCAGCAAAACTGGATTGCCTGTGAATGCCAATTCCTGTCAAACATATGTATGCACAAAGAAAAATAGAGTGGTACGAATCTATTAGGACTGATGCTCTGAGTTTACCCTAAAATTAGGGAACATACACTATTGCGTTGCAAATACGCATTTCCATGGCATTCAATTGGGATACTGTGAATCTTTTTTAAAAGAATATGTCTTTATTTATAAGTCTTTCTTGAATATTCTACTTCATATTCAATGAGGCCTGTCTCAAATATCTTGGCTCGAATTCAATGTACGTTTGCCAATGCATTTCGGTTGTAAAAACCTTCGTCAGGGACGTACAATTGCTTTGTGATGCCCAATTATTCACTTATACGGAACAATAGGAATAAATCAACATAATCACATAATATGCATTTATCAGTAATTCAAAAATTAGAAATCAAACGCATGCAGTCAAACATACCCGTTCCAAGGTGTGTTTAAAGTGTTCCAACAGTGAAAGGATGATTATGAAAAACAGAAAACTAATCATTTTTAGAGATCGGTAATCTGCAGTTTAACCATGTGGCTATTCTGTGATTAATAAAATAAGTACCTTAAGTATCAAAGGGCTCTAGGACTCATAGAAGAAATGTCCAGTCTGAGTAGTGCCTGCGGGTATTATGTGACAATTCATCAAGGAAATTGACATTTCTGAGATGGAGACCCCAGTGGAAATTAATATTGCTAGGGAACACCTCCTGCACAAACTGTTTGTCAGGGGTGAGTGGCCAGAACAGGATGAACAGGTATGGCTGCAGGAAATAAAACAACAAGTCACTGCAATCGACCTTGATAACTGGCAGGACAAGGGTTAATTACATCAAGCGCTTAGAAGAGGAACAGTGTAAAATTGCCAAAATATAGCGGTCTACCTGTACCTCCACATAGGAATCATACAGGAAAAGCATGCAGACAATATAGATTTGGTCAAGAGGCAAGGGGAAGCACTGCAGAAAATCCAGACCGGTCTGGACTCTGCAGAGCAAGGGCTCCAGGATAGCCAAGAATCTGAAACAGAGGCTAGGCAGTATATTGCCAACCTCCAAGAAGATTTGCCTTTCTTGCAGCAAAAGAATGTAGAACACGGTCTCAAATTACAGATACTGCAAGAGGAGTATCAGGAAAGAGTTACATAGACAAGGAAGTCAGCCAATTAAAAACTAAGTTAGAGGAAAGAAAACTGGACCTTCAGGAGTTTAGTGAAATTAAAACTGATCATAGAAAGCTGTTAGAGCACACCAGGCGGGTGGAGGAGGCTCTGGCAAAGAACACGCAGACCAATAAGGACCAAACTCAGGAGGTGAGTCTCCTGCAGAAAATATTGGCACAATATTTCCAATCAAGTCAGGAAGCACAGAGAGACAATGAGGTTCTCTGTGAAAAGAATGACAGGCTCTGCAAACAGATAGCGGTGCAGGAGCAAATCGTTGAGACCAGTAAGGCCTTAATAGAGGAGCAAAAGGGTCAGATTTTGGCATGTCATCAGGGAATAGGGGCTGAAAGAGATGACATAAGAAGGGACAAAGAAACCCCTGAGCATAACCTCAGGACCCCTGTCACCAGGGACTTTAATCCCTTCAGTTCCATGGACTCTGCCACCCTCATGTCCACTGGCTCATATGAACCAAGTGCCACAAGGGATGGCGTACTTCAGCACAATGGGAAATATGGGACTGACAGATCAGCGCCTCCCAGAAATGGATAGGCGAGCATCGCTGTACAGATTCCCAAATGTGAGGGCTAGCCTCTCTGATCAGGAAGACTCCAGTGAGGGGAGAATCAGAGAATTGGATCCTCAAAAATATCGCCTACCAAGGGATCAGTCTGTCAAATTTGGTGGGGAACACCATGAAACTAGACCCGCCAAGAGTATTTTAAATACCTCTTCCCAACTAGGGCAGTGGGGAGGGGGTACTCAGCCAATCCTGAGTGCAACGGAGAATCAGAAGACTCTTCTGAGCACCACACGTCTCAAGAGACTAGGCCCTCACACTCTGCAAGCCATTCCCAAGCCCGCAGAATTAGGAAGAGCCTAGAGGATCAGATAGCCACCTCCTGTAGCAGAGTCAGAGGATGAGTGGACAAGGGTACTTAGACGAAAAAGGCCAACAAAATTAAGAGGGCCCTACTGAAAGATCCCCTGAAACAAATCAAGGCCATTAGGAGCATCATAACTCCCTATCATAAAAATGCCAAATATTCAGTTTGGGAGCACTTTGAGTTGTATGAGCAAATGATGGATACTTTCCACCTGAAGGATAGCCAAAGTTGCATTCAATATGTCAAGTGGACATTTTCCCCTGAATACGCCAGCTTCTTTGTGGGGCTGGAGGATAAGAACCACTCAAGATGGTCCACCTATAGGGCGGCCATCTTAAAGCATTTCTCCATACATAGGAACCCTCAAGAGGCCCGCAAGGCGGCCTACAATCTGCAATGTTAAGAAGACCAGGCCCCACAAGAATTTGTACAAGAGTTAAAACATGCCTTTGCGCAGACCACCAGGAGGGTGCGCACAGACAGTAGGGAGTTCATTAATACTTTCCTTCATGCACTGCCTAAATACATCATGACCCAGCTGGTGAGGGACTTTCATGTGAAGAGATCACTAGACTGGGTCATTGTACAGGCAACTCGCATTTATGAAGTGCAGAAACCGATAGAAAATAAAAGTACAACTAAAAAACCCAAACCAACCAACACCCCTGCTGCTTCTAAGGGGGTGGAAATGAAGGTTACCCCCATTTTAGATCTGGAGATGGGGGGGCCTAAAAATATTCCTGTGCAAAATCCTCCTAACCAAAGATCCAGAAGGCCCTCGGGCCAATCCCAAACATGTAGTCAGGGAGGTAACTCCACAAATGGGACCCCTAACTCTCCTGACTCTATCAGCCCCCATTACAAGGGCAGCAGACCCATCCTGGACTATGTGTGGACTCCCCCAGCCCAAGGGGGGGTCCAACCAGGCAGCTGCCAACCCAGGAAACTTCCCTCCTAACTTTCCCCAGGAGGGCAGTAATCCCCAAAATGCTGGGTTGAGTTTCTTTCACCGGTACCCGCCAAACATCAACACCCAAAACAACCCTTCTTTTTTTCCCCACTTTCCTGAGCCCAGACAGCCCAATCCGGGAGAGGGGAGGCCAAGAGGGGAGGGGTACCAGAACTGGGAGAAGGGACAGTTACCCTTCCTGTGATCAACCTAGGATGACCAGAGACCCCCGTACCAGCCACAGCGGGTGTCCCAACTGGAGCGCCAGGTCCAGAACTTGTCATAGGATCTGGATTGCAGGTTGAGGGCTCAGCAGAACCCTCAGATGAGCATGGCAGCCCAGAACCCCTCAAATCAAGGTCTGGAACTCCAGAGCAATGATGAGGAGGGATACCCGACAACCCACCGGTTCCCAGGGAGGAGGCACATGGGGAAGGGGGGGTGTAAAACCTCAGAGGAAGCTTCCTTCCCCACTTGTGAAAAGCCACCGGAAACACAGGAATGAGAACCAAAATCTCTTGCCCCGAAAGTCTGCAACCTAAGGAACAGAGGGTTGGTAGGAGAAATATAGGGCCTAAAAAGACCCATTTTATGGAGGAGGTTAGAGTCTTCCAATTTGAAGGAGAGGGGGAGGATTCTGGGGAAAGGATCTTCTCCTTCAGGGATGGGGGAACTCCTCCCAAAGAAAAGTGGATCCCAAGAGATCCTAATCCAGACTGGGTAGATGTGGGGACTGAGTTAAAACCGCCCAACATTGAACCTCAAAATGACAAACCAGAAAATCACCTTGCCCAAACCAATTCTGGTGACTGCTTCCAAAAAGGGGGGGGGCAGAATCAGAACCAGGGGAGCCCAAAACTCCCCACATATCCAACTGCCATCTTTTCTTACAGGGTCCCAAGCTTCCAAACAAAATCCTGCCCAAATGACCCCTCTGTCAGAATCAAGATTGAAAAATTAACCCACCAAGTGGCCCAAAATTAGCGTTATCTTTGCCCCCTTGAGGAGAAGGAGGGAAGATTTTATGCCCCGGTCCAAATACAGGGGCAATGTACATTTTTTTGCACTGGTGGACACTAGATCCCAAGCCACCCTTCTGTTAAAAAGGGCTTTTGATCAGCTGAATTCGGGAAGGGGGGAGAGACACCAGATTCCTCCCACCCCTCTTCATGGACAACTTCAGAACTTCGATGGGAATGAAATTCCTGTCGAGGGGACTGCAGATTTAGAAATTAAAATTGGGTGACACAAGGTGAAATACCCGGTCATAGTTGTGACTCCAGAGGGCACACCATGTTTACTAGGGAATTACATCCTGCGTAGATTGTCTCCTCTCATAGATTGTGTAAACAAGGTCCTCTGGACCCAGACTAACCGACCTATGAAATTAAAACATAGTGTCAACCATGTTAGTTTAAATGACACATGCCACATGGTTGAACAAAAACCTGACCAATTGAATTCCATTTTCGAAACCACCAAACCCCTGCTGTGAGAGTAATTTCAGTAGGACAACAAACTGGTGATGGGAAGTCCTCTCTATTTCTAAATACAAACCTTCCTTCTAGTCTCAAGTGCATTCCATACTGGAAGGGAATACTCTGAAATTCTACACCAATTCACAATCAGAAAATCCCACTCCTATAGTCCAAAATTATGAGAAATCAGCTCAAAGCATGGCTGATCTTCAGAAAATTGGAGAACAGTTGTTCATCCCCATTCAGTTAAATTGGGGGAAGGACTCTGTTCTCACCCGAGTGTGCGTGAACAACGGTAAGAGCTTCATCAGTGAGGTCATGTTCTGAAAATTCTGAAAAGATCCAGCCCTTCCCACAATTAAATTGATAGACAAATGGGAAATGGACCTGGAAACTGCCAAATCCAAACATCTCCTGCCTAGCAGGTTCATGCTCAAAATTTCCATAGGCAACAAGAGCACAGTCCATAATTTTTGGGTTGTGCGACATGTCCCTGCTGCATTTTATATAGGCAGTGACATTCTCAATCGCTTTGCCATTAGTTTGGACCTAATAAACTTCAAAGCCTGGTCCCGATTAGCGGGTAATCCCATGGACTTTGATGACCAGGAGAAAGCATTTCGATCAGCTCAATTTCGACCATATGCAGTTGAAATTCAGATTGGAGAGGAAGTCACCATCCCAGAACGTACCCGACAATTCACACTTAAAGTAACAGTAAGAGGACAGAAACTTCAAAATCCTGACACATATGTTCCCCTCAATGCCCAATTCCAAAAGCAAGTGTTGGGGTTAAACCCAACACCACTAGTCAATACAGAACACAACACCATTCCAATAATGGTGGATAACAGCGACCTTAGGAGTATCACTTTGGGCGCAGGCACCATTATTGGAATGGCGGTTGATGACCGACATTTTTATTTAGGTAATGAACTAGTAGGACCAATCCCCAATGACTGTTTTGACAGTGATAGCGACAATGACACAACACCAGACAGGATCTTCACCCGGCATGGGGGGAATTTCCTGGTGTACTCTTCCTGCCCTTATGGTAAGGAAGAGGTGACCTGTGACTTCAGGAGGGAGGAGGTGATCTTTCAAGTCCACCAGGACTGCCTTCCCCATCTGAAGCCATCAGTCCAAGTCAGTATTTTTACCAAGGACTTCTCCACCCAGCTGGAGGAGGCTGCTGAGATAGCCAAACCAGAAGTCTGTTCGGGCTTCAGGCAAATGGTTGAAGAGAGAGTCAACCTAGCTGATGCCTGTGAGACTCTAGAGCAAAAGCAAAAGTTGAAACAAGTTATCTTAGATTTTCAAGATCTGTTTGCGGTGGACTCATGACTGTGGTCACACCAAAATCCATACAACAACAATTTCCACGGACCCTGGCATGACTCCAATGTTTATGAAGCAATATCACCTACCTCTCGCATCAATGGAATCCCTTACAGAAATAATTAAGAACCTTGAGTCCCATGGGATAATTTGTCCAGTCCACAGCACCTTCAATAATCCGGTGCTGGGGATTTTGAAACCAAATGGCCAGTGGAGACTCTGTGCTGATCTAAGGCTGCTCAACAAACGGGTCCACACTCCCTGATGGCCTCTTCCCTGCATTGACGAAGGGCTGGCCCAGATCCAGGGGTCAAAGGTATACACTGCCATTGACCTGACCAATGGGTACTGGACTGTACCTGTCAGTAGGGAGGACCAATACAAGCTGGCCTTTACCTTCGGGAGACAGCAGTACACTTGGACCTGGACTCCTTTGGATACATCGACTCCGGCAATGAATTTAATATCTTTTTGCATAAGGCCATGCCCGACTTGGGTGAAAGGGGTAATCTGGCATATGTAGATGATGTTCTAATCAAAAGCCCAACTGTGGAGGAACACATAGTGGAGATCTGTTATGTTCTGACACAGTTGAGGGCTGCCGGAGCAAAACACTCTTTCCAAAAGGCACAGTGGTGCAGAACCCGTGTCAATTTCCTGGGGCATGAGATAACTCCTGAGGGTCTCTGTCCCCAGGAAAAGAAAGTAGAATCACTCCAGAAACTAAAAGACCCCACAACTCTGCGGGAGCTAAGGAGCCTCCTTGAACTGAATAATTACAGTAGAAAGTTCATTGAGGATTACGCAGAAATCACAAGACCCCTGATCCATCTGTTGAAGGGGGGGTCAAGTCGGAGTGGGGTCCAGAACAAGTCGAGGCAGTAAGACAACTCAAAAGAAGCTTCTCACAAGCACCTTGCCTGGCTTACCCTGTCAAAAACAAGGTGTTCTTCTTGGAGACAGGGTTCTGAAATACATGCTTGACTGCAGTATTATCCCAAAAGCATGACAAGGTCAATAAAGTAATCTCCTATGCGAGTAAGACTTTATCCTCTGTGGAGGAAAAATTCAACGACTTTGAGAAGGCACTCCTGGCAATGGTGTGGGCATTGAAAAATTACCGCCCGTTTATCCAGGGGGAACACATCATAGTGGAGACTCCACACCAGCCTTTGCAATATCTTCAAAGTGACAGAATTCGGGCCGGAAATGTGAGTAATTCCCGAATTACTTCAGGGATTCTGTCAATGCAAGTCTTTCCTGTGGAGGTCAGATATGGCAAAAACAAAAAGAGTCCCCTAGTGCGAGGTAGCATGATTGCATGGCTGACTTGCATGATTGTGCCAGAGAAAACTGTCTCGTGGACGAAAGTCTCAAAATCAAGGACAACATGGAGGCATACCTTAATTCCCCACACAAAGTCTATGAAGAGGACAAGTGTGAGGGAATACCCACTGTCTATGTGGATGGGTGCTCCTACCATGTTGACAACAACAGGAAAAAGGAACTTGTGGCTGGCGTGGGGAATGCATGGGTGAATGATGTCCCAGAACCCTCTGCTGGGTACAAAATCGGTCCCTGTAGTAGTCAAGTGGCAGAGCTGATGGCTGTACATCAAGCCATCCTCACTGCTGTCCTGCACCAAATCCACGAACTGGTCATAATCACTGATTCAGATTATGTACAGAACGGGTTTGTGGAGCACCTGGTTAACTTGAAAACCAGAGGCATGCTATGTGCTAACAATAGACCACTAAAACATGGAAAATGAATACAGAATATTGATGATTTGGTCACCGCAAATGGGATGACCATCTACTGGAAAAAGATGAAGGGTCATTCTAAAGTAGAGGGACCAGACAAAACTGGAAATGACCTAGCTGATCAGCTGGCCAAAACCGGAGACATTCAAGGGGATCTACTTGATATCGAGTCCCTGTTGGGGGAATTCTAGGTCACTGCTATCACTAGGTCCCAGACAAATGCTCACAATAAACTCTCAACTGCCCAATCAACTAAGGAGACCCCACATGATGATTTGATTATGGCTCAAAAAGGGGATCCAATAATTGGTAAGTTTTATGAACACATTGACGACCTGAGAACTTTCCCCTGACGGATACTGATTGCATTGGGAAATAGGACCTCAGAGTGTTCATGAAATGTCCAAAAATGTTCCTAATCCAAGAAGTTTTTTTGGTGAGGAGATCCATATCTGGCCATGACCAATGGGTGGTCCCTACCTCATTCCGAAGCCTGATGCTAAGCCACGGCCATTATGCGGCCACAACCGGTCATTGGGGCTTTCATACAACATTACAAATCTTGCGAGAGGTGGCATACTGGCCACACATGGGGCGGGACCTCGACCAATACTTGAAGGGGTGTCTTGTGTGTGCACAATTTCAGCCAACATCACTCACACACTGTGCTCCCCTTCAAAAGAGGGGGATGACACTGCCTTGGTCAGATCTGCAAGTCAATTTTATTGGACATGTGATTCACTCCTCTAGGGGGAACAAGTACATGTTGACCGTAACATGTTTGTTTACTAAATGGGTGGAATGTCTCCCGGCCCCAAATTGCAAGGCATAAACAGCAGCTGTTGTGATGATCAATCACATCTTCTCGCGTTTTGGACTACTCCAAAGGATTGAGTCAGACCGAGGTAGCCTCTTCACTAGCAAAGCGATGACAAAGATGTGAGAGATACTTGGGGTAAAAAGGAAAGTACACATTGCCTACCGGTAGTCCTCTAGTGGTGGAGTCGAGAGCTACAATAAAACTATTGTGAGCATATTCAAAAAGTTTGTGGCAGATTCTGGGCCAAGTTGGGACATTTGATTACCCCTTGTCCTGATGGCCATCAGATCTACCCCTTCATCTGCAACAGAAATGTCTCCATTTGAGCTGATGACTGGACGACGGATGGTGCTACCCCAGCATCTGCTCTACAGAACCCAAGAGCAGACCTTGATAAATGCCTCCACAACTCATGAGTATGTTGAGAATCTGTGAAAACACCTTCAACATGCTTTTGCGTATGCTCAGCAGAATCTGGAAAGATCTGCAGACAGTACGAAGACCCACTATGACCTTAAGAATATTAAAAAGGAATATCAAGTAGGAGACCGGGTCTACTTGTACAATTTCCAAAGGAACCAAGCCAAATCACGCAAATTCCTCCCAAGTTGGCGGGGCCCTTTTGAAATTGTGGACAGAATCTCACCAGTCGCCTACAGAATCCACATCCCCAAGTGCAGTTTGACAGATGGGGAAGACAAGTGGGTCCACATAAACTAGCCTAAGAGTTGCCACCCCTGGCATACTTTGCTGCAGATGGAAGCGCTCACTGGAAAACCTGAGGGGAAAATTCCGAACAGCTAGAAAAGTTATTAAATATTGATTGATTACACCTGAGAAAATAGGCAAATTATCAGTGAATAGTAGATGGGGAATATTGCCAATTGTTAGAGAATGCAAGTGTCTTTCCCACTGATGAGATCTCCCGAAGACGTGTGGGCACAGTAGTAGGAACATTTTCATAACCGTGTCATGTTCTGTTTTCTAGTATTGGCACTAAATCCCAAGAATCACCAAGGAGGACCACTCGGGGACCGGGAGGAAAAACCCAAGGAATCCAGAGTATCGTCCCATCCTAACCCGAACCGGCAAGGAGAGTGTGCTGCCTCAGTCGCTGACGAGAGAAGCAACTGAATTTCATCACATGGACAGAAAAGAACATCCCACTTGCCCGACTCCCCCTTGACTGGAAGTCAAAACGAAGTCAGGAGGGGGAATTTGTGGGATGTATTGACCCACTCTGCTATACTATGTGGCATCACTCTGCTATCTATGGTGCGAGAAACAGCAAAATGGCGGCAAAACCCTTGTGCGTGCCAAAACCTCCAAAACTGTGTTTTTTCAACACACAAAAAGATGGCTGCACAACCTGCCACCCATGGTGCATGTGTGGTGGAACAGAGCACACGCTGCAGAAAAAGTGCCAGTGGGCTGCATGACAAGTAAACATGGAGTACAGAGGGAGAAGCAGTGCATTGCAAGTGAAATTCCAAAATTTGCCTCTAACTGACATTTACTTTGCTGCTGAAACTTCAAAATGCCTGTATCTAACACTTTCCACTTTGGCGCTAAGATTCAGTTAGTCTAATGAAGCACTGTGAATTTGCAAAGTCCTGATATGTTAAGAGCAAAACATTTTCTCAGTAAAACTGGATTGCCTGTGAATGACAATTCCTGTCAAATATCTATGTGCAGCCACACTGGGCTACCTGTGAGTGACAGTCCCTGTCAAATGGGCTCTCCTGATTAAAGTTTAAAGTTGTCTTAAACTACAGATCTGCTGGATTAGCAAATATAAAAGGACTATTGCTGAAAGGAAAACGGATCTCAGTTGTTTTGATCCCACAGTTTTAAACCTAAGAATGCAATTTATTTATGTCATCTGATGCAACAGGTTTGTTTTATGCTGGATTACAAGTCAAGAAAGTAAAAATTAACTTAGGCTGGCTGGGCCTGTAAGAGGTTGAAAAACAGGTTTCCACCCAATGGGAGGGCATTGATCTCAGCAGATGCTCACTGACACATGATAATTGTGGGGTAGGCCAGACTTTTGTCTGCTACCCAGGACTGAACAATGGCAGATTCTCCAGGCCAGGAAATGAACGTGTGAAGGGGTCATAAACTAGGCTTGCAGAAGGAAATCCCAAAGGTGGGGGCTACTCCTTGCCTCCAGAGACAGACAAAAGGCTGAACATTTGCTGCTAAAAATATGTAATGATCATTTTTTAGAGACTTATAAACTCACTATCAAAAGTGGTGAAACATATAAAAAGGACAGATTTGTTAATCTAATTTTTGTCCCTATATTTCAAAATGTGGTGGAAATGTGTAACATATTCTGAACAGAAATGGCAATATATGTGGTTTTATGGGAACTGTATTTATGCTAGAATTGTTAAACTTTGCACACACATTCCTATGATAAAAACGCATATTTGTGGACATTTGGAGAAAGCCTGGAAAATGTGTTCCTGGCGAAATGGACAAAATGCTGCAAAAAAGCAAAACTAGGTTTCACAGCTGTGGGATTTTGATGAACAGATACTCCATAAAATATGTATTCCTTGTATATGATTTTCGTGGAGGTTACAAATGTATAAATATGTATTTAGGACAACATTTGATTTTGATAATAATGGCTAGTGGAGGTTTCTAAGGAATGTAAAAACTAAACCATAAACTTGACATCATCTGTCTTTGATCCAATCACTTGGATGCAAGGTGGAGATGAGGCTCTGATCCAATCCCAGCTCACAGGGGCGAGTTTAGTTAAATCGGCCCATACACCCATTTTTGTGATGTCATTTGAAAGGATAAATATAGACATCTGACAACACATACAGACTCTCTCTTCTGATTCCAGCGAAGCACTCCGATCCAGCATTCAACATCCAGCTTTTAACATCCTTCCAGATCCAGATGCCAATCACCGGCCAAGCAGTAGCTGAACCATTTTCAGCTAGGCTTCAATCCTCAATTAATCCTCAACTAATCCTTACAACCCAGTGAAGCGCTGTGGTGTGGGGAAGCATCCTGAAACTAAGCTTGTCTGATGAACTCACCATCCCGCTGATTTGAAATATCCAGAAACAAGAAGAGCAAATCCTCTGCACTTCTGATGACTGGCCTAGCTGATCCTAGCTGATGTGCTGTCCTTCCCTGATAGACCCGATCCATTGACCAGAATCTTGATGGGCCAAAAATCTTAAATCCCAGTGGATTATGAGTATAAACAGCACGCTAGAGAACTATTGTATACCTTGCCTTATCTTGTTCCACCCTCATATCTGAACTATCCTTACTTTCATAACCAGTGACAGTGTCAAAATCTTTAGTGCTATCTTATGCTGTTTATTTCCTAAAGTTTCATTTACATAGTCATTTTTATTTGTTTAGCTCTGATCCAAAAATCCCACTTCGAGTGTTTGGACTGGTTCTGCCGGGGAAGGCACTGGGGATCTGTTACTGAAGTCGTGAATCAGTTTCAGAGCTTACTTCGTCCCAACCTGGTTGTCTAGCCTGCATGTTCTAGTCTTGAGTAAAAGCCATAATTTGTAGTTTTAAACTGAAGTTCTTGTCCAAATGCGTGTTATTTCATTATTATTTTCGAAAAACACCTCCCACTAAAACCCCCATAACTCCCTCAGTTTTAAAGATAGAAACACAATTTCAACTCCCACTGATACCTAACATCCTTAGCTACATCCAGGATGTAGCTTAGAATTGTCTTTAAATTATTTCCCACTTTGCCTTTGAGCTTCCAATTGCTCAAAGCAGCTCCTGTACAATTGTATAATAATTTAAGCATTTTTGACCAGATTTAGTGTTTTTGCTCAGCCAGTTCAAAGCCATTCTGACAGTTGAAACGTCAAATCCGTTTTGCTCTTGTGTTTAAGGGGGGATATTCTGTTTGGTCTGTATTATTCCTGACTACCTGCTCTCTCCTCACATCTATTTAAATTGCCTATTGGTGGGTCGAGGGGTGTCACAAGGGAACCTCTAACCACAGTGCTATCTGTTCCAAACAATCCAAAAGTATTATTTTCTTTGCTGCATTTTTCTTCTGTTCATTACCTAATTCCCAGTGCAGTAAAGATATTATTCATTGTCCTTGTCAGCCCTTGGTGATTGTTGTTACCTATTAAAAATATGTTGTGTTTTAAATTCTCAATCCATAAATAAATATTTATTTACTGTTACAAACTAGCCTGATTCCTAATTCAGTGTGACCGAGGGGGGGTATTTTGAGAAGGGTGTAATATGAGTGGTATATCATTCAGAATATTGAACTTAAAGAAATAAACTGAACTAAAAAACTAATTGAAAAACAATTCATAATTGTTAATGCTCTAAATACTACATGAAATAACATGATTAATGCTATTTATTTTATTTATTTATTAGGTATTTATAATGCACCTATACACAATGTGTTTTGAGCCACAACCCGATAATGGGGATACGGGGGCATGGATGACAAGAAATACATGGTCCTACTATGCATACTAGGACTTGTGACATTTGGATCGTGCAAGTGAAGTAGCAAGAAGTGCAGGGGAAGGGGAGGGGGGAAGTGTAGGTCATGACAGAAGGGCTTGTGGGCTAAGCGAGTGCCAAGGGTCAGGTGGATAGAGCCAGGGAAATGTACAGAGTGCAGGGGAGGTAATGCCCATGTGTTAAGTGCAAGGTAGGGGGCTAGAAGGGTTCAAGGGGAGCATTCCCAAGAAGAAACTGCAGGGGGAGGGGGCCAGGGAGGGCAAGTGTGAGTTGAGGGGGAGTGGGTCAGGGTAGATGAACTGGGTGAGGAGGGCCTGGTTCCCTATATGGATCTGAATTCACCAGGCAACCTGTCTAGAAGTAGAACAGGGACATTAGCAGGGGAGGGGAACAGGGAATAAGAAAGAGAAAAGGATGGCCTTGAGAAGCTTCCCAGAATGTACGAAGATCCGGCTGAAGTCTGAGAGGGGCATGGCGGCCATTTCACGCCTGCGGTGGAGAGCAATTTACCCCTCACTATGTGCTTCAAAAAGCAACTGATCTGCAGAGAGTTGGAGTTGGAACACTGCAGGGCTCTGGCAGGAAGATATTTGGGGAGAGCGAGAGTTGGATGTAGCTGGGCCTGAGGCCCCATAAAGCCTTGTGGATGATGAAGAGTGTCTTGAACTTGATCCTTGCAGCAACCGAGAGGCAGTGGAGAGATTTTAGGGGTGGAGAGATTCAGTCCCTGTGTTTGAGACAAATAATAAGTCCAATCATAAGTCTTGCAGTCCTATTCCTATTTTCCTATGCAGTCCTATTTTCGCGCCTTGAAACACTTGTGTATAGGCGCGTTATAAATGCCATATCATATCATATCATATCATTCAGGATTAATTGAAGGGGGGAAGAGATGAGTTAGGAACATTGAAGAAGAGGTTGCTGCAGTAGTACAGAATTGAGAGGATCCGTGCTCTGGAGACATTGATTTTCTTGGGGAAGATGAGGAAAGGTAGAATGCCTCTGTGGAGGTGCAGCTGACAGTGGGCCTTCTTGGCAAGGTCTGTGTTGTGAGGAGAGAAGGAGAGAAGGACCTAACGATTACAGCCACGTTTTTGCCTCACAGGAGGGTGAGGGGAGGAGGCCCATGGAGGGCAGTCAGAGTGTTGCAGGGAAGGAAGGATTAGGGATCCCAATGAGAAGGATCTCAGTCTTACTGTTATTTAGGCAGAGATTGCTAGCAGTGCACCAAAACTGAACAGCAGACAGGCAGTCAGGAATGAGAGATTAAGAGGAGGATGGAAAATAGGGAAGCTTAGAGGAGAGTTGTGTGTC
Source organism: Ambystoma mexicanum (assembly GCF_040938575.1). Classification (NCBI taxonomy): domain Eukaryota; kingdom Metazoa; phylum Chordata; class Amphibia; order Caudata; family Ambystomatidae; genus Ambystoma; species Ambystoma mexicanum. The sequence goes on along the minus strand of NC_090924.1, from coordinate 1,109,738,370 downwards.
ATCTGCATAACACTGGAAGTTGGGAGAGAAGGCAGAGATCAAATGAGCCAGAGGGGACAGGTAGATGTTAAAAGGCCATGGCAAGAGGATAGAACCCTGAGAAACACCACAGGTGGAGAATGAGATCGAGAAGAGAAAAAGGCCAAGTTGAACCTGGGAAGGTCGGTCAGAGAGGAAGGAGGTCAACCAGTCCAGTGTCTGGTCCGTGATCCTAAGGGTATCACAGACCCAATTTATAAGGGTGGCATGATTGACTGTATCAAAGGCAGAGCAAAGGTCTAGAAAGGTGAGAACGGAAGGAGAGTTAGAATTGAGATTAGAGAGAAAGTCATCACAGGAGTTCTGTAATGCAGTTTCCATCCATCTGACAGCTCTGAAGCCAGACTGGTGGTTGTGGAGACAACCAACAGATTCAAAGTGGTGGATGCGCTGGGAGATGGCCAGATTTTCCAAGGGTTTGCCCAGGAAGTCTAATAGCAATAGGCAGTAGTTACCTGGACAGGAAGGGTCGGCAGAAGGCTTTTTGAGGACTGGGTGCAAAAGGGAGTGCTTGCGGAGTGAGGTGAAAGATACAGTGGTGAAGGGGTTATTGCAGCAATCCACCAAAGCTGGAGCTAGGGAGACAATGTTGTCCTTGATAGTTCTAGAGGAAATTGTGAGCACCTGTTTGGATGAGACTTTCATAGAGCGGACTTGTCTAGTGAACTCATCAGTAGATATGGGAGAGAAAAAGGAGAGTAGGAGGGAAGGGAGAGGGGTGCAAAGGGAGGCCTGAGAGCAGATGAGGGAGATGTGAGTGGTGTAGGGGGGAGTGAGGACAGGATGTTCTGGGTTTTAGTGATGAAGTTGGAGGCCAGTGCACTGCAGAGGGCCATGGAAGGCAGAGGAGAATGGTGACTGCAGTAGGACTGGCAAGTTCCTTGCAGATATTGAAATGTTCAGCTGTGTTGTTAGTGGCCCCAAAAATGAGGGCTTGGATATAGGCCCTCTTCTTTAAGCAGATGGAGAGTCTATAATGTCTTTGGAGCAGGAGGCAGGCCAGTTTGTCAGAGGATGTGCTCGAAGCCTGCCACATCCGCTCATCAGCTCTGCACTTGCCTTTCATAGAGGTCAGGTCAGAGTCATACCAGGTGTTGTGCTTGGAGGCAGGCTTCATGCGGATCCTCATGACAGGGGCAAGGATGTCGCGAGTGAACCTGTAGGCCCTTTAAGTGAGGTCACATTATATGGGATGGATGGGGATGCAGATTTTACTCTTACACCAATAATAAGACCGACTCAGGAAGTTGGCAAAACGTAGCTGTTTTATTTGCAATTGTCTAAAACAGGGAGTACAATGGACATCAACGGACGTTTCATAGTATTTCTTTCAACGTGTTACATGACAAAACACACATTTATATTAAAAACTTGTCATCATTGATGTCACAGTACGTGGCAAAATAAGAAAACCTAAGTTGGATTGTGATTAGTCTACGGTGAACATCTAGGTATAATTTTCCATGGGGAATAGTATTGTGATTGGGTCTTTCTAGTCATGTGTACAACTATGCCTACCCCTAGTGCAAGTCATTTTCAGTGTAATAAAATACACAACATTTCATTGGCTTTCAAATTATGAGGCTCTTTGTTACGTGGCCCTCTATAATTGGTTGCCACACTTATACCCTTCTGGAATATTCCAATCACTAGCAGCACGCAAGGAGGTACCCCAGGTGTTTGTGGGTGGACTTTAACCATGCCTTCCCACCCAATTAGCCCATCATCCATCATCACTCCTGCTGTCTGCCATTCGAATTGTCTTTCAACTCGGCCTTGCAAAGTATCACTGCCCCTGAGAATAGAAGGGAGTGTTAGCACGGTCATATCTTTAGTCTTAATGTAGCTTACCCAAAGTCTATTTCCATCTACCCCATTTCACTGGAGACTGTTTTTTTAGCTCCTTCTTTTCCTTTAATACTATTAAATGAATAAAACATGGCACTCATATTGTTTTTCCATTGTACCTCAACAGGAGCTTGCCTCGCTTCTCACGTTCATTGAATCTTCTCGAATAGATAAGCAGACATTCCTTCTCGAATATTCCTTCACCGTCAACTGGCTTTCTCTACTGCACCACATTTGCACTAAAATGCAATGTGGAACATCCAGATTCTATATACATACATATTATGTCGGCACCACCAGCAGTCTATTCACTACGCATAGCCAGCCTTCAAGGTTACTTAGTGTACTTGCGTTTAAGCATCTTTCCAATTATAAAAAGGCTTGCATTTTCTGCAGTGCTTCTTTGCACTTGCAATCTTCATTCCGCACACAAAATGTTACTCAATCCTTTACTTTGTCATCAGATTCTTTAATGTTTATATACTTTCTTCCTTGGCATTTCTTCTTGGTGTGTCACCTCTGCTTCATACAACGTCACCACTCTCTTGCCTTTGTCACTTAACACTTCTTCAGCAACCTACTTTAAGAGACTGTCATTTCTCTGCGGGTAAATCATGTAGGGCTTTCTAAATGGATACCTTGTTTTGAGGATTTTTCGTGGGATAGGTAACATTATCGGGGTTGTGCATGTCGCAACTTCCGGATTCCAATATGTAGGCAAAATAGGGATGGGAATTCTTGTAGATGTATTTGGCTCCTCCTCTATTAGAGTGTTGGAGATGGAGAGTTGAAGTTTAGTAAGGGCTTTGTCAGAATAATAGTCAGAGGAAGGAGTCGGGGGAATAAAGGTGGCAGCAAAAGCAGCAACTGAAATTCGCTTCATAGGTCGAATGACGAAGAAGGAGACTGACAGTGCAGACAAGGGATTAGCTGGAGAAACCAGGAGATCCAGGTGGGAGGACAGGACAGTATGATCAGGCCAGGAGAGAGGAGTGATGACAGGGTTGGAGAGGAGGATGCCATCAGAGATGAGAGCATCCAAGATGTGACCGGCTGAGTGTGTCGGACCGGAGGGAAGAATGGAGAGGCAAAGAGTGTCACAGAGGTTGCGGAAGAGTCCAGAGGCTGTATCAGGGGAGTCAAGGTGAAGATCGAAATCTCAGAGGAGGAGAAGCTTGGAGGTGGAGGTCAGGAGAGAAGGGGAGAGGTCAGACCACTCTGTGAGGAAGAGGGAGACTGCACCAGTTAGCCTGTAGGTGGCCAGAGTCAGCAAGATGATAGGAGGGAAACCTAAGCCTGCAGAAAAGGCATTCAAAGGAGGAGTAGGACTGAGTGGGTATGATAGTAGCAGGGTCCCATTCAGGGAAGATGAGGGCCACTCTGCCCCCAGACCGGTTAGGCCTGGCCTTGGAGAGGATCATGTAGCCCTCTGGGAAGAAAGTGTCAAAACTTGTGACAGAGCTGGCCGTGAACCACGTCTCAGTTAGAGTGAGGACGTTGAGGTCAAGATCTTCAGATTGTGGCAGATGTCAGAGGAGAGTTTGACGGCAGAGTGAGAGTTGAGGGTAGCTAAGTGTAGCTGGTTGCCACATTTGAAGGTCTTCTGTGGCAGGGTACAGGAGAGTGGTGCACCAGTGGGTGGGACACAGAGGAGGCAGAAGAAGGAATGGCAGGAGAAAGTAGGAAGTTGATGTTGGTCTGAGAGCCCTGGACCATTACGATGCAATTTAGGTAGATATTAATGATGGCCCTTGAGGAAAGGAAGTATGTCAAGTGCACTTCCCAACGAATGCCGGCATGAATGGGAGGGGAAGAGAAAGTGGAGAAAACTGAGACAACATGGGGAATCCAAAGTTTTGGAGAGGGAAAGACAAAGTGTGTCGATGACAGTCTGTCTGGAAGAGACATTGACATAGGTGTCAGCGATGGGCAGGCCTGGATTGGAGACCAGGAGATCCGTCTTGAATTTTTGCATTCCAGACTTGGAGATAGGTGATATAATAGCAGTTAGACAATATAGGGTAGATTGAAAGCACCACAGAGAGAGGGCCAGAAAGAAGGAGGGGGAGATGGAGGGCCAGGGAGAGACAAAGAAAACTGCACAACTCACGATGAACTCACCAGACGGACTAGCAGCAAGACAGGCACAGACAAATCAGGTGAAGGACATCTCACAGGTCGCCGAACCGGGGTATTTTGCTGCTCCTGCAGCAGAGGAGTAGAAGAAGGTGACTCAGGTGTCACATGAACATCTCATTTGATTCCATGATATAAGTTTTCCTATTCTACAAATACATACCACTGTGAAAACAATGTAATTACTAAAACAACACATCATTGACACTTGTTTTGGACTATTCTACCTAAGATGTTGTTCTCTTTGATAATGGCAACCTTCACCAGGACAGAAGTGATTCTTCAATGATTAGTTTTGCACCCATGTATTTTCAAACTGCAATATTTGCCTCTCAGTTCTTATAGAGTATTTGTCCATCAGTCAACAATGAAATGTGTATTAATCAGTTGTGCATTGCCTCACCATAATTTCATTTAACATTAGTAACTCTATCCACAATTAAATTCAAAGGAATCCGTTGTTTTGCAATGACTATTCAACTTAGAATTGCAACTTCTCTTATTCAATATCCTCTTAAGAATATTACATATATTACATGGGGAAAATATTTATTGTAACTATTCCATTATACACTTCACTGAACCCCTCACATTTCAAAGAGTGTAAATATTAATACCTTAATGTCATCTTTTCTTTATATCGTGCACCCACAGCTTTTGAGATTCGAGCGTGGCATTGCAATACAGACTCTTCCGGCTCTTATTATCAACAAGATGTGTTGCGCTCCTAACATAGAAGACCTATGCATGTCCCAATGGGGGTCACCATTACCATGGTTTGCACACATCCGTAGTTGAGCACAGGATATGGGCTGTCTTTGGCATGACCCCTGCATCATTAGTAAAACAACTGCAAGAGTGATTAGGCAACTGTACAATGAAAATCGCATTATTAGAATGTTAAAGAAATCGTTCACAGGAGTAACTTTACAAATTAACCTATGAAGGAAAACAATATAAAAATTGAAAAGTATTTAGATGAGCTGGAAATGTAATAGAAACTGGAAACAGAGACACTGTGTGTTCTGTCTAGAAATCAAAGATTTGACCTACTTTTTAATATTTTGTCCTAGGGACAGTTCTCTGAGGAGACCTTTCCTTGATCCGCTGTTTCATATTTGGAAGACCAGTACTGTTTAAGAAGCTATTTTGGTTTGCTGCAGCGGTCACATGAGTGTGACCATTGCAAATGTCATTCAGTATATTTTTTGGGCTTGGCCTAAGTTATAGTATTGTTATTGTGCCTTTGTTTAGCACCTTACATACCATTGGTATGATCTAAAAGTTCTGCAGGTTAAACATCCTTGGGGACCATAGTCCAGGTCAGTGGAGAGAGTAGGGTACTATATAGTGGTTGGGTGCAGTCAGTATGTGTACAGCCAGTGCAGTTTGCACAGTGAGTAGCTGCATTCTGATGCTAGGAGTGATGCAGTGCTTGTGCGAGATCAGTAGCATGTCTGCAGCAAGGTAATTGACCTCTGAGACTGCATTTTGGCAGTGGTGGAGCTTGTGTATGAGATTATGTGTGCAGCTAGGCCACTTTTTTGTGGGATGCAGCTGCGTTCTAAAGATTGTTGAGGTGTTCATGGAGGTGTGTAAGTATTTGTGCAGCTAGGCCAAAGTGATCCAGGGGCATAGCTGTGTTCTATTGTTGGTTGGTGTCGAGGAGAGATTGAGCATATAGGTATGTGTGAGTGTCTGCGTGGATTGATGAGACCCCTATCCATGATTACCTTCCAGAGCCTGCTGGGCTGACTGTATCTATCCTGGAGGTTTAGAGTAATGGTTCTCTGAGAGAAATACCCTGTCCAGTGCAGTTTATTCTGATTACCAGATATAAGGGTGTCTATCTGGGATATGCAAATCAAGAATGAAAATTGATGACTTTATAAACGGCCAAAGATGCACTATGGTTTAGGAGGAACATCTGGGTTTTTTAAAAATGTCTTTTATATATGGCAGCTTGTATAGCTATATGCCTATTTGAGATTTTAATGATGTATGTATCTTTTTGTATACATATTGCGTCTAATACGAAAAAGGTAGCAGGCACCCCTCTCTAGAAAGAACATGGCATGATAACCTGTTCTGTGATTTTTACCCACTTTGAGAGTCGGCAGTCATCGCTTTTTGATCATTGTACCTTTCACAAAGGAGGAATTGCCATTAGCATCCCAGTCTTTGTCCCGCCCATAAGGGCAGTCCAGCACAGAAATGCCTGGTGCACCCAGGTAACTTAGTTCCTTGCAAAAGAGGCACAGCTCCAGCTCACTGATGAGGCCCAACAAGGCTGAAACACGTGTATGAATAGTTGTGTTTAACTATTGAATAACCTTCTTTTAAACCTAAACTGTAATTGTAAAAAAATATTCTGAAGGTCCTTAGACTGCTCCAAAAGCGGCATTATGGTCAACATATTAATTAGTATTTTTGTCAAAGAGTCAAATTGTTGGTTGCCACACTTCTAACACAACCAATAATATACCATACTAGAAACAGCAATGGATTGAAATGGAGGATTTAGCAAAATGTTGTGGATACCTGTTGGCAAAAACGTTTCCATATAGATATCAGCCATTTTCAAACACCATGACAGGCGACCTAACAGTACGCCAAACATGAGTGATGTTTCGTAAGCTTCAGAAGTATGACAATCAGACGCTCTCTCTCTGTATTTTAAAAGCCAAACCTTAAGTACCAAATTCTGAACAAAGTGCTTGTTTTCAGGTTGTGCATTTCAAAATAATGTTCTTGGAGGCATGTAGAAGGGCACATGATTAGCCTTCTTGTAAGTCTGTAACTGTGGTGCTGTGTCTGTGTGTTATACTTTGAGAAGCCATAAACTTGTCGACAGTAAATGCTGCCAGAATAATCTCCCCAATAACTTCACCTTGGTGCAGCATTGGAAGAGCTGAGTGAAATCTGCAAAAGGGCATTTCTTGTGCCCAACAACTCTTCCATCATTACCTGCCAGGTGTCCACCGCCTCTATTGTGCGACAATTGTGCTTGAAAAAAGATTGAAGCTATGGCATGAAGGCAGATGGAGTATTTTGGGGTCTCATTATTAAAACAAATATTGGCATGCTTTATAATTCCTTATTGTGGAGCATAAAACAGAACAGCAGCATCTCAAATATCATGCTACTGCCCCGAAGGGAACAATCAAGAAAAAAAATACATAAGGCCTCATTACGACCCTGGCAGAATGGGTTTAACCGCGCCAGTAATGGTGCCGGTGCAGTTAAACCCATTCCACCCTATTACGAGGTTCCCTCGCAGGACCCGCTCTGGATCTCTTTCTGGGTCCCGTGAAGGGACCAGGGAGCTATCAACGGGCCCATTATTAACAGGTCCGTTTTTAGCTCCCTCCCCATTCCCATTGAGCCCTATGGGGGCTCGAATGGGAATGGAGATGGGTAAATTGAATGAGGAATTACCGTGTCATCCAATGTTGGAATGGCCCGGTAATTCCTCATTCAAGGAACCTGGACTCGGACCCTAGTTTGGAGGCAGCCATGCCGCAAATAGCGGCATAGCTACCTCCAAACTCGTAATGAGGCCCATAATGTCTGATCGGAACTCATACATTATTCATAATCCCAATACCTTATGTGCCAGGGAATTATGGTGTACATTTTCTGAATCATCATAAAATGAACAATCAGGCAAGCATAGGTTGTATATTTCTCCATATTATTAATGCACATTGAAGAGTTCAGTTATCAGTGGTTTATAGGATTCAAAGGCATTGAGTGGGAATCAGCACACCTTGCCAAACAATGCAAAGTTATTTAGCACAATTGTGTAGTTATTTAAGGAATAAGTATTGTATCAGAATAGAACACTCATCAGACTTGGGAGTATAGCTCTGGGGCAACGTGCTCGTCTTGGAAGCAAGACAACGTGCAGCAACACAGGTTGGATCTCTGGGTCCTTAGAAACCTCTGGTATTAAGTGTGTTATAAGAAACCAATTACAATGACAATTCCAAAGGATGGGGGTGAAATAGAACTCAAATTCTGCTGTTGGAATAACACTTAACGCCTTTAGGCCAATGGGATTTTGGAGGTGTGCTCTATTGGCTTGCATTCGTGAAAATGAGCCCATTGGAGGGTTTATCAGTAGTGGATTGCTGTGGCACATTACTCTGTTATGGGATGCTAGGCATAAAACATCAGAACCATGTGGGAGGGGAGTGATTGTATTCTTTCAAGAGTACAACACAAACCTTTTGACGTAGGATAATAATTCAAAATTTGAGAACAGGAAGCTTAGTTATTCCTGAGCAGGGGAGATTTCACCCACAGAGCCAGAAAGGAGAAATAATGTCTGCATTCAGGTTCTGGAAAGGGGAATCATATTACCTGCGTTCACTGATTTCTTACTCCATCTCAGGACAGTAGGGGGATAGCACCAGCTAGATGGTCCACAGATATTGACCGCCGTGAAACGCTTGTGTATAGGTGCATTATAAATGCCATATCATATCACACCGCTGATGAGGACTCTTGTCCAGACGTTTCCGCTCAACACTTAAGATTTCAAATGAACCAATGCTCCTTTTTGTACTTAGACATTATATTCCTTTTGAAAAATTGAATATTGGGGATTAGAGAGGCATTTCCCCCTCCAGATAAAATAAGTGTTTTAATGTTGCTGGTTTGTTTGTGAAGCAAGGATTTCCTGAAATGTGGGGCTTTTGTATCAATCAGGAGTTACATATTCGAAAAGGTGATTAAACGACTTGATTCTTTGCATCAGCTTCAGTCAATCAAAGTCCCAAATTAGATTCTCTTTTTCTAGTGTTAAGAAGATTGGGGGTGGTTCTGTTAAGGACGCAGGATCTCTGGAACCAGTCATTCAAATCTACTGCCCTTCTTACGTGTCCTCTCCTCCAAATAGAACATTATTCAGAGTAGTCTTTTATAGATCCAGACATTCTTTGGAGAGCAATCTGACATCGCTTAGTTGGGAAACATTTCTTCTCTCATCTAACCTCTCAAATATCTCTGTTGAATTACATGCTATTTTAACTCATGTGCAAAAGACAATAAGGTATTCTTTTAACCAGAATGTATTGATGTGTATACATTTTATGTTCGTATTCTGACCATTTTGTTTCGTTATGGCTGCCAGAATTATCAAAGCAAGTTCATTTCGCACAAAATGACATTTTATTTAAATGTCTTGATCATTTTGTGCTTGTCATTAAATTGAGACAAATATGAAGAATGTATTGTTCGCGACAAGCATACACATTTTTTATTTATGGATGATGGCTACTGTAATACGTGATGTAATTTCTGCATTTCATGGCGTTCTTACTTTTATTAGTGAGATACCATTAGGTAGGATTCAGATTGATTATACACTTCATTTCATGGCAACCTGCATTCATATGACATATTTTAGTGTCTTCCCCTATTGTGGGGTGGGACCACCTGCAGTGGAATTCATTTTGTTCTTTGACATAAAAGCAAAATAGTCAAACCAAAAGAGTCTGTTTCTTGGCTCGAATTGCATTGTTGGATTATCTTGCAGGTACCAAAAAAACTACTATTAAGTCCATCTTTTAATGGACCTTGATTGATAATTGTATGAACCTCGTTTTGGGGTGGCTTGTTAAATTGCCGTGAAGAGAATGTCCCCATTTAAAGGTGTATATCGTGATACTATTAAGAGTCCTGTATAAAATGCCCAACTAACAAGGACAAAAACCGCAACAACCTGCTGAACTATAGTCTTGCTGGAGGACCAGTCAGATAATAGACAGGAAAAAAGCCATCTGTAGAATTGGGGGTGAAGATAGTAACCTCATATGAGGCAGCATGGGAAGGACGGCTGTGAGAACCGACAAGAGTGGGTGTTATGTGAGGAAGAACAATTAGTGACACAGGCACAAAGAGCCACCAAGGGCCTGTGGAGAGAGGGAACTAGAGCAGAAACCTCTAGAGCTGGAGTGGATGTGCTTGACATGAAACGATATTGATGAACTGCTCAAATAAAGGATGGAACCAAACACCTCCTCAGACATCTAGCAGGGACAGAGCTAAGTATAGAACATTCATGCCACTGCTACATGTGGTTACACATTGCAGTCTATTCCAAATCATAACACTCACTCATCATGCCAGTGCACACACGTCTCCAAGCAGTAATACAATGTACAATGTACACTCCGCTGCTTGTGTCTTATCCTCCTGGAGGGGTAGAACTGACACATCCACAAGGAACCCCTTTTATAAAGTGATGGCAGAGTCCCTTGCCCTTTGCGCTGTCCACCGGTACACCAGACCTCTTTCTCTGCCTCCATATATTGGGAGCCACCAGTGTTAGTTTGTTTTTCCTATCCCTCCTACGATGCCACTTCTGCTCCTGTCCCTCTTTTTCTTACTGCATATCCTCAATGTTGCCTTCCTCCTCCAGCCCTGCATTTAACTGGTGTTTCTCCTCAGGCTGCCTCTGCTCTTTCTGCTATCTTGTTATCCTCTTCTTAATCATATTCTTCTTACCCTGCATCCACGTCAAGTGTTCCACCTGCCCTCCTTCTTTCAATTGCTTACCCACAACCACTTCTTCATGCTTAAAATCCTCCTTGTGTTCCACCTGCTCTCCCACAAAACCAACATGAACCTACTTATGTTCCACCTGAACCCCTATTTTGCTTCCTTCTATTCATCTACCTCCCCTTTCCGGCCTCTGACATTTTATGTTTCCCCATCTGCTTCCGTTCACTTTCTGCCTTGTTTCCCACCTAGTGCTGACCCTCAGCCCCGCATCACGCTCAAACCCGTGCCCTTATATCTTTACCATTGCTTGATCCTCATCTGCCTCAGAGCGGTTACTATTACACAATTGAAGTTATTTACTATGCACGAGAACATTATAGAGACCAAGTCACTCCTGCAAGATGATTATTTTCATTCTCAATCAATGATCAATGGCTTACCGTGTTTACAATTGATTTGCCTTAAAAGTATAGTATGAGATTAATCTTCTTTTAAATTGATGTCGGCTTCAATGCCTGCACAATTCCGTCATCAAGATTTTTTTAGAAGAGACAGTAAATAATGCCCTGAATCAACTACAGACAAATAATCAAGAATAGATGTCATTCGAATTGCTTAATGGGGCATTCTCAATGCTAGTATATGCATGCTGACCTATGGGCAATTTATTCATATAGATAAATCCAGTGTTAAGATATATTGATATGATGTGATATGATATGGCATTTATAAAGTGCCTATACCCAGGTGTTTCAAGACGCAACAAGCCAAGGAAGTCAGAACAGAGGGAGAACAGAGACAATGATCTTACTAGGCCAAGTGACATTGAGATTGCGCAAGTGCAGGGGAGTGGGAGGGGAAAAGTGCCAAGGGAAAGGGGAGAGGGGCAGTGCTGTACATTGGATCAAAACAATAACAAGAAGTGTGGCCGGCAGGTGCAAGGGTAAGTGCAGACAGCAGGTGTCCAAAAGTGCAGGTAGGAGGACTGTGGGGTTACAGATACAGACCCAAGTGCAAGAGTTGCCGGGTGGCAGTGCGGGTCTGTAACTGGGCGGGCAGAGACCTGGTCCGGAACAGAGGGTAGCCAGGTGACCAGAGCAGTATCAGACAGGAAATCACCAGGGGAGAGGAAGAGAGAAGGCAGAATCAAAGAGGGAGGTCTTGAGGTGCTTCCACAACCAGAGATGGCCCTTCTCAAGTTTTAGAACTTAGGGAGGCTGTTCCAGGGGGAGGCACCAGCTGAAGAAGTATATCTACCACCAAGTCATTGCTTGGAGAAGCGACTGACCCTGGGGGACAACTGATGTGTAACCCAACACAGAGATTTCAGTGCTGAGAAATACAATCCCTGGGCTTGAGGCCAAGGACAAGTCTCGCAGTCCTGTTCTGGATGAGTTGCAGGGGGCGGTGAGTAGAAGCAGGCAGATAGAACCAGAGCTTTGGAGACAGTGAGCTTCTGGGGGAAGAAGAGGAAAGGAAGAATACCTCTGAGGAGGTGCAGTTGGTAGTGGAGTCGAAGATGAGGTGGCAGCAGGAAGAGGCCAAAGGAGGCTGGCCAAAGAGGAACAGGAAAGGAGGGAGCAGGTGTGCAGAAGAGGAGAATCTCTGTCTACTAGCATTAAGGCAGAGATCATTGGTGACACACCACTCCTGGATAGCAGACAGTCAGAGATGAGAGAAGGAGATGAGGTGGCAGAGGAGAGCCTGAAAATGAGCTGAGTGTCATCCGCATAGCACTAAAAGTTGAAGCAGAGAGTGGCAATGTGGTGGGCGAGAGGTGCCAGTTATTGGTTGAACAGTCAGGTAGAGAGGTTTGACCCCTGGGGAACACCATAGGTAGACAGTGAGATATAGGAAAGGACGGACCCAAGTTGGACCTGGGAGGGTCGATCAGAGAGGAACAAGGTCAGCCAGGCTACGGCCTGATCGGTATTACCCAGGTTATCATGGAGACGATTGAGCAGGATGACATGGTTGACCGTGTCAAAGGCAGAAGAGAGATTGAGTAAGATGAGGACATGAGGAACCTGCCACCCTGGTCCTCTCCTCTTCTTGGCTCTGTGGGAATTTCAAGAAGAGCCCCTGCCTCCTGTGCCTCTGTGGGGGATTACACTAGAGTCTCTGTCTCCCCTCCTCCCTCAGGGTGCCTATAAGAGGCTATGATGCCGCTGTCTATGTGCATCTAGCCGGGGCCACCTCCTCTGGCCATGACTCCTTTCCCACACCAATACATTGTCCTCCCATTGCCAACTCAGGCAATCAATAATGCAACTTCAATAAAGCCAATACACAGCACGAGGTCCCTGTCCCCATCTACAATAGGGTGATCCTCTCCTTCTGTGAGGAGAAATGTAGCTCCCCTTCATATGCCCCCCTACACTCCTCTTCCACTGTCCCTCCCATCATCACAGGTGTGCCATTGGAATCATAAATGGCAAAGTTGAAAATCATGCCAGCCCTCAGAGAACCCAAAAGTGTGAAAGCAAACTTGCCCTGAGAACAAATGCACAACACCAAGTTAATAACAAGTGAACACATCCTACTACTACAATAACTAGTACGCTATACCAACACAAACCATTGTACATTAATAAGCACAAGTACGGAGAGAAAGGGTACACATTTATTATTAATACAAACGTTTTTTTTTCTTTACAATGAAAAGAAAAGAAATATAAAATTCACATCATATTCATACATAGAAGAAAACACAGAGGGTGTACAAGATAACTTAAATAACTATAGTCTTCAAATTCACGAGAGTCAGAATTAAAATTCATAAACATTAAGGATCAAATACTGTATCACATTTCTTCATTGAGCCCTAGCACACCCAAATTAATAATGATTATGACATCTAAAATTTTGACTATAACAACAATGGACCTCGCGCTCCAGTGTAACAGCTTATCTATTATGCCAATTGTGGCAACAAGGTAAGAGTGCAAGTTCATTCTTTACTTATCACAAGTTGGAGTCGGCATAACAACATCCAAGAATTGAACGATGCTATCTGTATTGCAATTCTTGGATTAGAAAATAACATTTGCCATTTTTGGTACTGAATTAGATGATTCTGGAGCACTAGTTTGTCCTTAAAGCATTTGTTTCTTACACTACTCACTGCCTCACAGTCAACTAATAGATGTTGCAAAGTTTCTGTTTGATTCGTGTTCAAGCAATAGCGGCAATAGTTTTGCTCAAAGGAGATGATTCTTCGCCTACACAGTATGTCGCGAGTAATCCACAAGTTTAACCTGAACCTCATATACTTTCTGCGAGTAATGGAGCATGGATATTTTACAAGATAATTCACTGTTATCCTATACCTTTTAGCACCAAACAAGAAGATGTCAAAATCTTTATGCAATGAGCACTTTGTCATGTTTTCTGCCCAATCCTGCTGAAAGGTTTTTACTTTTGCCCGGTTGGGGCTTGAAATAAGTAGTTGTATAGTTGCAGCTGCATCACTTAGAGCAGTAATGGTGTGCTCGCGCCATCTCAGAGGAAAGTTATTTTTCTATGTAAGTAAATTAAGTGCTATGACCTGTAAAATAGATGGTTTGTCTAGGCCACCCAAGGCCTTCCAAAGATAGTCATATTGTTTCCATGTCACATGTGAGTAAAGTGATGAAAGACCTAGCTCATAGCGAATCAACGCAAGGTGCGTGCCATTTGGCAATTGCAACACTCGTTTCCAGTAAATGGACTCTATGTTGTCCCAAAATGTGTGTTCTTTCGGCTAGCTTCCACCCCATACAATAGAATTGGCGTGACTTTCATCTTATAAAACATGATGGTATGTTTCATGGAAAACTTTCCAAATTTTTTGGTAAGTATTTTAATTTGAGACACCAGAGTTTGCAGTTTGCTTTTCACATGTGTATTGTATTAGAGATTTTTTGTGTTGAATTAACACACCTAAATATGTATACTGACGTGCGTTCTCAAGTTTGCACTGCTGTAAATACCATTTGTGATTGTGTATATTGGACTTCTGACTAGGGTTGCAGATCACTATCTGAGTTTTATGAGTGTTAATACATAGATTATTGACCTGAGCGTACATGCCAAGTTGTTCCAGCATGTTTTGCAATCCCATCGGTGTTAAGAGGACCAAAACGTTTGCATATAATAAATATGGGATTTCTAGAATGTAGAAATTAAACAAGAAAGAGGGTAAGGCACAGCCTTGCTTCAGGCCCCTGTGCGTGGTTATTATTGGTGATAGCATACCATCTAAAGAAATGCATACTCGCATTGACGTGTTTGTATGAAGGAGTGTTATTAATGATAGCAAAGAGGGGGGGCAATTGTGTTCTTTTAATTTAAGCAAGAGCACGGATCGATCAATTGAATCGAACGCGGCTCTGAAATCAATGAAACTCAAATACAGGGGACCGTCTTTGGGTCAATTGGTGGGCCTGAATTAGGGAGAGAGCAAATATGTTGGGGATAGTGCCCAATCCCTTGACAAAACCGAATTCAAAAGGATCTGATAATGATTTTTCTTCAACCCAGGCATTTCATTCTTTAAATATTATTCTGCAAAAGATTTTTCCAGGAGCATCCACCAATGAAATTGGCCGATAACTGTCCGGTGATTGACGATCGCCTTTTTTTATAAATCGGAACAGTTATCGCTTGAGTCCATGTCTGTGGCAATTTTTGACTGTGATTAACAGCAGTAAAGATGTTAAATAAGAGAGAGGCCCAGAATTCCGGCTGCATTTGCATAACAAAATTGGACAAGCCATCAGGGCCAACTGCTTTTGATTTACTAGCAGTTCTTATAAGTTGAAGAATCTCACTTTCAGCAAAGGGCAATTTGAAGGTAATTGGTATGTTTAATGCATATAAATTCAAGCTGTTTGCTGGAGCTGCATAAAGTTGACTAAAGTGTGTCACCCAGAGATGCGTGTTGACAGCAGAGGACTGAGAGCTGATTTGATATTGACCGATGGCTTGGTTCATTAATGCCCACATTTTGGAGATGTTTTTACTGGCAAGAGTGATCAACATGTTTGCTCATTCTCTCTGATAGAGCAATGTTCTGTGCCCCATTACCCAATTCCTGTAGTTATTATGTAACTTTTTTGACAGAACCATTCGGACAGCGGGAGGATGTACAGCGAGTCTTCTTAATTCAACACGATATGCAGATTTTATTGTTCGAATCATGTTGTCAAAGACATGCAAGTGATTTTGTCTCTTGTTGGTAGGCATTTTCGTTTGCCGGAAAGCCTGTATCACATTACCATATATAATGCCAACATTTTCTAATGTATTATCATCACTCGAGTTTGACTTTTCTAGAAGTTTGTTCAAATATATTAAGGCATCCTCTGACCATCAAAGACGGTTTCCGCCTGTGTTCACCACCAGACAACCCTTCACGGGCTCATTTCTAATGGATTTGCATTCTAACTGTGCGCCCCATTCTGTTGACAACATGTTATGATCGCTAGCATCAGAAATGATGACATTAAATTTTTGCACAGCCGGCCATAATGCCGTGTTCACATAAATGTAACCAATAACTGACACCGATATACCTTTATGCCAGGTTGGCACGGGTGGCATATCTGAGGCAAAGGCACCACTAAGGACATGCAAACCTCTATGCTGAACCAAACATTTCCATCGCAAGAGTCTCTGACTAACATGTCCACTCATGTTGTCCATGCACTTTAAATTTAAGTCACTAGCAAGTATAAGGAACCTAGCATGATGATCTTCAACCACCATGTCTAATAAGTTGTTCAGATCTTTAAAAAAGCATTAATTGCTTAATGCAACAGGGTTCCAATACACATTCAAAACAGCGTAATTTTCAGTGAGTGTCTCGAATCTAACCAACATCATGAATTCATTAGGAACAGCCCACAATTTAGAGGTAAGACCATGGCTCATTTTCACTGTAGTTATAAGCCCTGACATTGGTCTTCCCACTGATGATTTAATGGTGGGATTCAAAAATACTTCATATTCTTCCCAAATTGGGGGAGAAGTTAACCATGTCTCTTGCAGAAGTACTACATCATGATTATTTAACTGATGTTGATTATTGTTCACGAGATGCTTGTGACCTCTCGTGTTGCAGCTAACAAGAGAGAGTGAATGAAAACTTGCGGGTGAATCTAGTTATTTCTGCTGTGTATTGTGCTGGCAATAACACATGGCTTATTTGAGGGGGCATTATTTCTTGCTTTTTTGTCATTAGGGAATTTGGTTGGAGTTGGTTTAGCAATTGGTAAACAATTTTAGGTTTTGGGGGATTTTTATAGGGGCATTTTAAAGGTGAACACACATTGCTAAAAACACAAGACGAAAAGGCAAGGCTTCCAAATTGGATATTTTAAGAGTATATGAAAGGGTATCAGAGAAACTAAATGCATCAATAATAGGACCAGAACGTTTGACCCTGTGCCCTTTTTTTAAAACGTTTCTGAAAGAAATGTGTATTTTGGAAAGCTTTAGATCACATATCTTTCAGTGCTGCACGAGACATTTTTGGAGTGCGTTCATCGTATGCAGAGAACCCTCCATTACTCAAAGATATTTGTTTGAAAAAGCAGACTGCAGAGTTCCAGATTTTGTTTGCAGTTGAGACAGTCGGATATTAAAGCAGTTGTTTGAGATTGTGACCACTTAATATGTAGCAAAAAACTGTGTAATTCAGTCGTTCACCATGATATTATAAATGTCCTATTGTTTACCTCTGTTTCAATTTATTAGCGCAAATTGTTTTTTAAACCCAGAATTTTTAAAATATGGCATAAGGCATATCCACAACACATATTGACCTTGCTAACGTCATACGTTTTAAAATATGTATTAAAGACTTCGATTCCAAGCTGAAGTGACTTGTACAAAATAATTGATAGTTAGGTTTTTAAGATAATTTATTTATATAAAAGTGTTTATTTTTTATGTGATACTATTATGGGCCTGATTCATGGAATCTGATGCAGAAATTGAACAAGGGCACGCACCGAAAAGGACACTGCGTGAGCCGTGACACAGAAAAGAAATTGCACTACCCGTGTATTCATGGATTCAAAGGTGCATTACTAACCTGTGTGCATGTACAAACAAGCTGTGTGAGGAACGCCCACAACATGCCCCCCAGCACACCAAAAAGCAAGCTAAAGGCCAAACCAGGCACAAACCTCCGCGTCCACTGCTGAAACACCATCCAGTACCCTTGTCAGAAGGCACGGCCTTCCCCACAAGCCCAGGCTGCACCCCAGCAAAATTGCATGCCTCAACATGCAAGCCCAGGCTGCACCGCAGCAATGATGCAGGCCCTCCCTCGCAAAGCAAGACTGCATCCCAGCAAAATTGCTCGCCTCACCTCGCAAGCCCAGGCTGAACCCCTGCACAAACGCGGGCGCTCCTTCACAAAGCCAGACTGCACCCCTGCAAAATAGCACTCCTCAACTTGCAAGACCAGTCTGCACCCCAGCAAAAACTGGTGCCCTCCCTTGCAAAGCAGGCTGCACCCCAGCAAAACCACGCGCCTCACCTCACAATTCCAGGCTGTACCCCAGCCATGATGTGGGGTCGCCCTTGCAAAGCCAGACTGCACTCCAGTGAAATCGTGAGCCTCACCTCGCAAGCCCAGGCTGCACCCCAGCGAAAATGCGGGTCCCCCCTTGCAAGCCCATGTTGCACCCCTGCAAAAACACAGGCCCTCCCGCGCAATGCCAGACTGCACCCCAGCAAAATTGCTCACCTCACCTCGCAAGCCCAGGCTGCACCCCTGCAAAAACACGGGCCTTCCCTCACAAAGCCATACTGCACCCCAGTGAAATTGCTCGCCTCACCTTGCAAGCCCAGACTGCATCCCTGAAAAATAGCGCTCCACAACTTGCAAGACCAGGCTGCACCCCAGCAAAAACGTGTGCCCTCCCTTGCAAAGCATGCTGCACCCCAGCAAAATCGCGTGCCTCACCTCAGAAGTCCACGCTGCACCTCTGCGAAAATTCAGGCCCTCTCTCACAAGCCCAGAATGCACCCTCCCCGCTGGACAGCACCCCCAGGCCCCCTCACCTGTGACACCCCCTATACAGCCCCCTCCAGACTGGACACCACCCCAACCCCTCTAGATTGGACACCACCCCCACCCCCTCCAGACTGGACACCAACCCCCTCCCCTGTGACACCCTCCCAGGCATCCCACTCCAGACTGGACACTACCCTCAGCCCCCTCACATTTGACACCACCCAGAAAGCCCTCTCCAGACGGGACATCACCCCAGCCCCCCTCCAGACTGGACACCACCCCCAACCCCTCTCACAGGGGACACCCCCCAGGCAGCCCTCTCCAGACTGGTCACCACCCCTTACTGTAACACCCCTCCAGATAGCCCCCTCCAGACTGGACGCCACTCCGAGTCCCCTGACATGTGATACCCCCCAGGAAGCCCCCTCCAGACTGGACATGACCCCCAATCCCCCTCACCTGTGACCCCCCCTAGGCTGCCCCCTGACAGTCTCCCACAATACCAGTGCAAT
The DNA here is from genome assembly GCF_040938575.1 of Ambystoma mexicanum. Taxonomy (NCBI): domain Eukaryota; kingdom Metazoa; phylum Chordata; class Amphibia; order Caudata; family Ambystomatidae; genus Ambystoma; species Ambystoma mexicanum. The sequence goes on along the minus strand of NC_090924.1, from coordinate 1,109,719,317 downwards.
GCATGTCTGAAGCTTACCTGAACCTCCATGGTCTGCCAGCTCCATAAAGTGGAACACCAATTTGTCCACTGCAAACACAATCAACAGGAAGCACTGGAGATCCATCCAGGACTGAAGCATCTGCTGACACACCCCTCAAGACCTTAACCAGCCCAGCCCATACACATGTTACAAGTGAATGCAATGGCAAGTGGCATGTGCATGTTTGCCATGGCATCAACGTACACTAACTCAATGTGTGCCCACGACAGAAGTTAGCCTACAAATAAATATGAAATATACACAAACAATGGGCAGGCGCATAACCGCCTGGGCATCAGTAACCTGGTGGAAAGGGTGGCCAATTACCCGACAGGGAACAGGTACATGACAGGGACATGCATAGGTGATGGGAGGGCAGTCAGAGAGTGCATGAGTCACAGAGACCAGAAAATTGTGCTGCCACTCAGAAAGAGCAAGCATGGATCACAATTTCATTCCAGTGTCCGAGGTGGAGCAACACATGAGAGAAGGCAGTGTGGAACTGAACATGCTGGTGGGCATGTCTGCATGGCATGGGTTTAACACAACAAAGTTCTTTCCTGGAGGGTTTGCAGATTGGCCATCACCCGTGTCTCTATCACTTGTGCTTTCCTGCAAGTGGCCTCTAGGATGCAGCCTGCCTCCTTGTACGATGCTGCGCAATCCCAGGCCAAGCCATCACTACTTCTGCTTCCTGCGCCTGCTGCCTTTCTGCCATGACGTGCCCTTCAAAATGCTGGAACACTGAAGATAATCTGTGGTGCCAGTCCACGTGTGCCCCCTGGCTCACTCTTTGGGTGTTCTGCCCTGCCAAAATTGCCTCCTCCTCATTGCCACCTGCTGGCCCAGTACTCAGTGCCTGCTATGTTGGTATGCCCTCTGAGCTGATGATGATACCCTGGGATGTATGGCACCTGCACTGCTCCTAGGTGCCTGCTGTCCGTCCATTGCCCATGCCCCTGTCGGTGCCTGGGGAGGTAATGTGGCCACCTCAGCTGCTGTGCCTTTGACTCCCAACGTGGGTAGGGATGTAAGCCCCACCAGATGGGGAATTGTGGGTGGGACTGGTGCACAGGGCGCCCTGCTGGTATCTGGGCTGGAAGACACCCTGGAGGATGACTGGAGCACAGTGGAGGAAGACGAGGAGGTGATCACAGCAGTGAACATCCCATGGAGTACACCACGGAACAAGCATGCTGCAAGCCAGGACGCAAGGTGGTATAGCTCACTGTAATGAAGTGTAAGCAGACTACGAGTAGCCTGCAGATCATCACTAATGACACTTGGCCACCTCCTCAACACGGCCAGCAGGGGCTGCACATAATCCCGATGTACACATCACATGGTAAGGGTATTTTGGTCTGGGTGGACACACCTGCGACAACAGGAATGTGTCTAGGTGGAGGCATCCCGGCAGGAGAACACTGCTACATTCGACGGCCCAGGGACAGGATTTTTCACAGGCACCTTCATAGTAGCCTGCACAGCCTCATGCCAGTGGGACAGGACTGCAGTATGCATGCCCATGTCAACACCCCCACCTGACCCCATGGGCTGCGCTGCAATGGCCACTTACTCCACCTCCCCTACCGTCAATCTGGATGACTCTGGGGATTCTTCTGCCATGGATGGCCCCTGTGTGGCATCACCTGGCCCCACCACTGCTGAGTAGCACACTCCCACCTTCACCTTCATGAACTTACCCCCAGTAGCCATGCCCAATGTCACTGGCACTGCCACAGCCACATCGCTCCCTGAAGATGAGCTGTCACAGGTGAATGGCTCGTGCCTACACCTATGCCTGGTGGAGGCATCCCTGCATCCCTGCTCCACAGCACTGCTTCTGCCCTCATCATCAGATGCAAATGTTGAAAAGAAGACATGGAACAACAACATCAGTGTACATCACTAAAGCCACCGTGGTATCACCAACATTCACAGGAACATGACTTGTCAAGGGAACAACCATAACTCTCCACACCCACACACATGGACATGCAATCCACATCCATGCAGACACCTGCCTGGCTATCCCTCCACACGATCATATCAAACTACATGCAACTGTCCCAACCAATCTATTGCTTATGCCATACAAACATGCATCAATGGCACATGCACATGTGAGCATGCCATAGCAACAAGCACATACACATGTCACACACACACATCAACTCAGAGGGCCCAAGCAATGCCATGACCAATCACATCAGAATCCCTTGAACTGCATTGCCTCAATGTGACTAGGCCAGACATCCAAATGCATGTGTTGCATCCAGGCGTGAGTGATGCACAGTCACACATTTCCATTTTGGGCACATACACATTAGTATCATGCATGCTCATGATGTGGGCAACACTACCTTAAGTGGCACACTTGCCATCCTGGAATGTCACAAACAAAAGTAACATTGCTTGTGCACAGTCTGCAAGACAGCAATACAACACATGTAAGAGCAAATTTAAAATCCAAAGATGTCTCAATGCACACATTGAGAGCAATGTCTGGGGCATGCATGCAGGCATCCATTAAAAGAAGCATATTTGCTGCAATCCTAAGGAGGTCACTTCCAACATGCTGGTACATGCACAACACACATGCACCATACATCAGTACACCACATGGCGACTCAAAAGTCGACTCCAGTCGTTGGCATAATTTGCAGAGCTGGTTGGGCTGAGCTGGGTAAAATATCTCCAGGACCCACATGTGGTTCCCTGCCCCTCTGTGGTAGCACTGGCCAGGATGAATCGCATGGCCTTGCCATGGGTCCAGGATTTAAGATCCTCACAGTGCTTTTGCATGGTCTTGAAGGAGCGGACTGCCACCCCATCCGCATTGATGGCATCTGTGATCCCATCCTAGATCTGATGACATCCTTTCTTGCCGCATTGCATCGCACCTTTGAAGAGGGCATCATAATGCTTCAGTCCCTTTGCCACCAAGGTGTCAAATTCCCTGGGACTGAAGTTCACAGCCCTCTGCCTCGCTGCAGTGGGGTTGCTGCTCTGGTCTGAGGATGATGGTGCAGACATGGCAACCCCCAGGACAGGTGTGGGTAGGCAAGGTGGCACTGGTGCTGGGCTGTGGAGCGGTGGTGGTGGAATGGCACAGTGGGAGTCCAACAAAGCAGCTGAGTTGGTCACAGGGCTGGAGACAGGAGCATAGGCAATGGCTGGACTGCAGGCACTCCAAACGCAGTGCACATGGGCAGCAGGCACACACACTGTACAAGCAGCAGCATATGGCAAAATTGGAGGCAGCACAGGGCAGGGTGAAGCAGGTAAAATGGCACGGAGGCAGGAGCATGGGTCTTTCGTGTCTCGCAATGATGGCAGCCTTGAACAGAGTGAAGGGACTTTGCGGGTAAAACATTTAAAAAGCGGGGACACGTGAAATCAGAGGAAAGGCCCTCAGTGCATAACTTACATGACACGCGCTGTACGTAGGCATTGAGCATGCCATATTCAGGGATACATTAATATGTGTAAAAGCAGCTCTGAATGTGCATGCAAAGGCAAGGAGATGGGCGAGTGGAGCACTGTGTTTTTGTGGTGCCATGCAATCCGTTCACTTCAGGGACCATACAAACATTTTATTTTGATGGGAGATTTGCCTGAGTGACCATGTCTATCACATACCACTATTCTTAACTTTCTGGTAGCTTTCATGGGGTTCGCACATGCAATTTGTGTGTTGCTGGGTGCCGCCACTTCATATCGCATACTGCTTTTTTCTTATTTTGGAAGCTATCCTGGTATCGTGTACACATTTATTTTTATTTTGGGTTGGCTGTGCATTACGGATACCGTATTTTCCATGCCTGGGGTACATTTGAGCTTGCTGGACCACAGAACTACCTCTTCCATCACGGAGACTGCACCCTCACTCAAATTGCCCAGGGCAATTACTTGGTGCGCCTTCCATATTTCTGTTACACCTGGAACATGAGTGGAAAGGCCCCAAGAGGGAAAGGGGACAGACGGGCCAGGGTCAGGGACGTGCTGTGGAAGCAACTGTCCCAGCCCCAAGGGTTCCGAGACGTGCTGTGGAAACAGCTGTCCCAGCCCCAAGGGTTCCAGGACATGCTGTGGAAGCAGCTGTCCCAGCCCGAAAGGTTAAGGGACGTGCTGTGGAAGCAGCTGCCCCAGTTTCAGGGTCTAATGCCATTCCCAGGCCACTTGTGGTCCAACACCTGGAACCCAAAGTGGTCCCAGCCACACAGGGGTGGAACCAACACCGCATGGCAAGAAGGCATAGCCTGCACAGCAGGAACAGGCTCAACCCCATGACACGGCACAGAACACCGGCCCATTGAGGAAGAAGAACTTCCATGATGAAGAACTCCAGATCCTCATGAATTATGTGACCATTCACGACTGTGACATGTGCCAGCATCCGGGGAGCATACATATACCTTCTCAGCGTATGGTGCACTGCAGCATCTCACAGATGAGATCAACACCTTAGGGTTTCAGAAATGCACTGTTTCACAGGTAGTGGAGCGCTGGAATCCATCGCACCAAGTGTAAGCTGGATGCCAACCTGGCCTCTGCTATGACAACTGGAGGGGGGTCACAAGAGAAGGAGGAGCTGACCCAGCATGAAGAGGCTTTGAGCCAATTCATTCTATTGGAGCAGGTGCAAGGCATGGGAGGCCAGGAAAATTATGAGGACACATCCAGTGAGTGGCCAACATTGTGCATCCTGAGTATGTGAACTAATGCATCACCAAATAATTGTGGTTCACATCTGGCTACATTGGCTACATTAGAATGACTGCCCAGGCATACTCAGGCTTTAGGATTGATGGCACTGACAGGAGCATAGGCAATGGCTGGACTGCAGGCACTCCAAACGCAGTGCACATGGGCAGCAGGCACACACACTGTACAAGCAGCAGCATATGGCAAAATTGGAGGCAGCACAGGGCAGGGTGAAGCAGGTAAAATGGCACGGAGGCAGGAGCATGGGTCTTTCGTGTCTCGCAATGATGGCAGCCTTGAACAGAGTGAAGGGACTTTGCGGGTAAAACATTTAAAAAGCGGGGACACGTGAAATCAGAGGAAAGGCCCTCAGTGCATAACTTACATGACACGCGCTGTACGTAGGCATTGAGCATGCCATATTCAGGGATACATTAATATGTGTAAAAGCAGCTCTGAATGTGCATGCAAAGGCAAGGAGATGGGCGAGTGGAGCACTGTGTTTTTGTGGTGCCATGCAATCCGTTCACTTCAGGGACCATACAAACATTTTATTTTGATGGGAGATTTGCCTGAGTGACCATGTCTATCACATACCACTATTCTTAACTTTCTGGTAGCTTTCATGGGGTTCGCACATGCAATTTGTGTGTTGCTGGGTGCCGCCACTTCATATCGCATACTGCTTTTTTCTTATTTTGGAAGCTATCCTGGTATCGTGTACACATTTATTTTTATTTTGGGTTGGCTGTGCATTACGGATACCGTATTTTCCATGCCTGGGGTACATTTGAGCTTGCTGGACCACAGAACTACCTCTTCCATCACGGAGACTGCACCCTCACTCAAATTGCCCAGGGCAATTACTTGGTGCGCCTTCCATATTTCTGTTACACCTGGAACATGAGTGGAAAGGCCCCAAGAGGGAAAGGGGACAGACGGGCCAGGGTCAGGGACGTGCTGTGGAAGCAACTGTCCCAGCCCCAAGGGTTCCGAGACGTGCTGTGGAAACAGCTGTCCCAGCCCCAAGGGTTCCAGGACATGCTGTGGAAGCAGCTGTCCCAGCCCGAAAGGTTAAGGGACGTGCTGTGGAAGCAGCTGCCCCAGTTTCAGGGTCTAATGCCATTCCCAGGCCACTTGTGGTCCAACACCTGGAACCCAAAGTGGTCCCAGCCACACAGGGGTGGAACCAACACCGCATGGCAAGAAGGCATAGCCTGCACAGCAGGAACAGGCTCAACCCCATGACACGGCACAGAACACCGGCCCATTGAGGAAGAAGAACTTCCATGATGAAGAACTCCAGATCCTCATGAATTATGTGACCATTCACGACTGTGACATGTGCCAGCATCCGGGGAGCATACATATACCTTCTCAGCGTATGGTGCACTGCAGCATCTCACAGATGAGATCAACACCTTAGGGTTTCAGAAATGCACTGTTTCACAGGTAGTGGAGCGCTGGAATCCATCGCACCAAGTGTAAGCTGGATGCCAACCTGGCCTCTGCTATGACAACTGGAGGGGGGTCACAAGAGAAGGAGGAGCTGACCCAGCATGAAGAGGCTTTGAGCCAATTCATTCTATTGGAGCAGGTGCAAGGCATGGGAGGCCAGGAAAATTATGAGGACACATCCAGTGAGTGGCCAACATTGTGCATCCTGAGTATGTGAACTAATGCATCACCAAATAATTGTGGTTCACATCTGGCTACATTGGCTACATTAGAATGACTGCCCAGGCATACTCAGGCTTTAGGATTGATGGCACTGACATAAAAGTCGTGCAGAAAGTTAAAACGCTAGGTACTTACATGGAGAGCAGCTTAGATTGTGATGCTCATGTTACAGCTATCTCAAGGAGCACCAATTACCATCTTAAAGTGCTCAGACAGGTTGCCCCACTTGTCTCTATCGAAAACCCACTAAACTTGTGAGAGCTGTCATTTTACCACCTGTTGATTACTGTAACGCACTTTTATGTGGGGCAAGTAAAGCTGATCTCCATGAACTTCAGAAAGTACAAAACAAAGCCATCCGCATCATCTTTCAGATGAAAAACTCTGAACCGATCACTGCTGCCAGAATAAAACTACACTGGCTCCCTGTAGAGGCCCGCATTCGGTTTAAGCTACTTACCATTTGCCATAAATGTATTTGTGGGTCTGCACCTAGCTACCTGAAAGATGTTATAAATATCTATCAACCTACAAGAAGACTCAGATCAGCTGAAGGTCTTCTATTAGCCCACCACCGCGTGAAACGAGCCCGCGGGCTTGGCAGAGTGTTTCATATCCAAGGCGCCAAGGCCTGGAATGCCTTGCCAGCTGCCTTGCGTAAAACCGGGGACTTGCTTGTGTTTCTGAAACTTTTGAAGACTCACCTCTTCTATTAGTACACCTCCCTTACTGGTTGCCGCCAACTTCTGTCTCTTGGCGCCTGGATGCCTACGGGCTTTGGCGCGGTATAAGAAAAAATAACATAACATAACAAATAACAGGTGAACCAAGTCATGTGGTGTACTGACTCCTGTCCACGGTACACAAGAGTGCATACAAACCATGGGGGTCATTACGACCCAGACGGTAAGTACGTCAATTTTACCACCATGGTGTAAACTATGTTTACACCATGGTGGATGGCGGATTTACCGCCCCATTCCAAGGTGAGTGGGGCGGTAAATCTCCATTTCCCATTTTACCCTTCCCCATTCCCATTTTTGCCCCATAGGGCATAATGGCAGTGGGGAAGGCGCAAATTATGCCACCGTAAATTACGGTGGCGTAATTAGCACCAAGGCGGTTTAGCGCCATGGATTTTAACGGCTGCTAAAAGCAGCCGTTAAAATCGGAATCAGGCGTTAAGGGTTAACGACGGCGTTAACCCTTAACGCCTGAGTTGTAATGAGGCCCCATGTGTTGTACATTGGTTGAACATGTCTGTGTGATAGTACTCATCCCCCACTGGCATACCCTCCAACATCTGCAAAATTATACCACAATTGTTTGCTGCATCCTTGATTTGAGTGACTCTGCTGTGTTAGACATCTGTATGTGTCCGAAATCCAAGTTACACTTCATGACATGGAGGGTATTGAATCTCTTTTCACACATGTACGTATGTGCTGCCATACCATATAGGACACCCAACACACCTTATGGCATGCCTAGAGTGTGTGTGCATATGTTCAGACTGTGCACATTGCCGCTGCCCCAATGGCAATGACTCCTGAGGCAAATCATTGTGAGGCATGTTACCCTCCCACACTCCATGGGTCCATGGCCCGCTCCCTCTTGTGGGTCACTGTACCGTGTTCCTATCTACAACTCCATTGACTTACTCTCTCCACTTTACAGACCTTGCCTTGGTGGTACTCTTACAGCCATACATCACCTGGGACTATATCCTTTTTCCCAGACTTACCGCATGTTCCCATTGTTTACAGTCCCTGTACCAAGACAAAACTGTTGTGGCATGTGATGGGTGCAGACTTGGATGTGGGTATGTGTGTCTGCCTGTTGCCATGTGATGTTATTGCACCTCACAGAGGGACAAGTCCATGCACATTTCAATGGTATTAGTCAACAGTTTGCAATAGCATTCTTCTTAACAACCCTGTCTGTTGCCAATGTGTCCCCTGCAGCATGGCCCTGAGCAGGGAATTTTTTTGCAGTCTGCATATGCCAGGCATGACAGCAATGTGATTAACATGTTTACTGTAGACACATTGCACATGATTCCACATGTCTTTTTCTGTCCATGTGCAGGTGAGGAGGCACCAGATGCTGTGGAGGAGGAGGAGGATGAAGAAGAGGCTGTGGTGCTTCAGACCACCAGTGGAGGACATGGCGTGGCAGACCGTGAGAACCCACTGATGCTACAGACCATCCAGAGCCATGCTGCAGACACGTCTGATTATTTGGAATCAACTGGCTCTGATGCTGAACCTGATGTGCAGTCTTCAATGCTGGCGGAGATGAGTGCACCAATTAGTGTAGAAGTTGGGGCCTGTGAGTCCGCAGGGGGTCAAGTGCCTCACAAGGCCAGTCAGTGGTGGCACGCCCATCCGTGGTGGTTACGGTGTAAGGCCACACTCCCATGTATTGGTTTCTGGTCCTGGGACAAATGTCCAAGGGAATGTGGCAGACCTGCAGCCAGGGACAGGGGCATCACAGCAAGGGCCATTCTCCCTTGCAACATGCAGGTGTGGGCTCTGCATACGTGAGTAGGGTGTGCATGCTAGGCAGACAGAGTGGGAGCAGCAGATGTTGCGTTCCGCACACTGACAGGGTGCTGCCTTTGAGATTTCGACTGAGGGCATGGATAGGGGGGCCAACTCCATGATCCCCCAGCAACAAAGTGGAGCAACAGCTGCAGGTAATGTACTGAGGCCAAGGCCAGGGCACTGTATGGTCGGCCTCCAGCACCACTTCAACCTGCAGATTTAATGCTGGATGGGGGTGCCAACACAGACATGCCTTCCAGTCCACCGTAGCTGTGCGGTCCATGAACCCATGGAGGGGATCCCCCCTCCATTTTGGAGACCAAAGTGCCAGATGTTGGCATGTTATTTTTGAGTTGCCCTTTCCTGGTTTATTTTATTTTTTTGTGTTTTATTTTTGCTTGAGTTGTGCAGTTGCCCTCTCAAGGCCATGACGTTTGCAGTGGTGGAAATGCAGGCATGCAGAGTGTGGTCAACTTGCATCTTTGCATGATAGTGCCCAGGATGGCATGTGCCGGTAACTATGGGTTCAGTGTATCATCACACACGTGTGCTGTGTGAATGGTACTTAACTATGCCTGCTGTAATGTCTTGTCCCATGTTGTTTCATTAATCCATAATGAGGTGGTGACTGCTGACCAGGGGGAGACACCCTGGACCCTTTGATGTCCATGCTCCTAATGCCCTTGCCAGGCACTGCCCTTCCTGTCACTAATTCGGAGGAACAGTACCCGGTGGAGGTGATGCAGGTTTCAATCCATGCCCACTAAGTCAGCGGGCAAGCATGAGTACTTTCTTACATGTTTAGCATGCGTCATTGTTCCCTGTGTTTCATGCAAGTGGGGGTTTCCTATATATGTGTTAAGCATGCTAGAATGCCAGAATGTTTTTTTAAGTGATATTCATGTCACTAACTTCCTCCCTCGATCAACTTAGTTATGCCTGCACCTACTGTAGTGTAGCTCATTCCATTGGCCATCTCCAATCCAGGGTGTATACTCCTTGATGTGTTTTTAACTTGGTCTTCCCTCTCACTGTCACTCTCTATCTCTCTCTGTTGTGCTACGCTGCACTCATGGGCAGATCACACTCTATGTCCTGTCACCCTCTTTCACCCTGTGGTCCTTCTGCAGTGGGTGGTATCAGCATATTTTCATGCTCCACTCATGTGTTGTCATGTATGTGCATGTTCTTTCTATTGTTACTATGCATGTCATTGCATTGAGGGTATGTGTCTACCGGTGGGTTGCATCATATGCAAGTCAGGTGGGTTCCCTGTGCAAGTAAGTGAAGGGCATTTGCAGACACTTGTGTGTGATCACTTGGGATTTGCTTGTCTTGTGGGGCAATGGTACTACTTCATGGGTGCATGTGTCACCTGGTGTGGTTCTGGTCATAGGTCTGGGCATGGTGTTGTTTCTATGAATTAGTGGGGCCGCATGTTTCAGATTCATAATTGTGGGATTTGCAACTGTGTGGGCTTTTCTTGGGTGGTTGGGAGTGGGTGGCAGGGCAGCTGTTTGTGGCCTGTGACAGGTGTTGATGTTTGTGCTGGTGTGTGTCTCATTGTACTTTTCACATGTGTACTAAGTGACACTTCACATCCCTTGCAATGCTTGTGGGGTAATGGTTCGACGGCACATTTGGCCTCTCTTGGTCAGGGTTCCCCAATTATGGTGTGAAGCCCCAGTTACAATCCACAACCATGAAACCATTGATGCACTTTTTTGGATGCTATGTTGTGAACTGGCACACTACGTTGTACTGTGTTGGTGTTTGTCACATGCATATCCCAACCACGCTGCACCATGGTGCTTGCAGCTTCAAATTGACCGCAGCTGGGTGCATGGTACAGATGCATTGAATTGAATGCACAGCTGTACCAATTGTATGCTGTCACAATGAAGTGTGCATTGGCCTTGCACTTTTCCATTGTATCCTACCTTTTGCATGCATTTATCCTTGCTTGCAGTATCACATTGCTTGGTAATGTCTGCTTATGTCTTCCATGGCAGTTGCCTCTGTGGCCAGCCTTCAGTGTGACATTGGCCTCCGTGAAATGCTGCGTCAAGCATGGTCCTGCCTGAAGTGCAAGAGGTGAGTATTTGCATACTGGCCTTCTTGTGCTTTGCCTCATGGGCCCATAAGACTGTGTTCACTGCACTGTCCCAATACTATGCTGGTGGTGTCATGCATTTTCATGTCATTACTTGTATTGCAGGGGTGTCCCTGTTTTTTTGGGGTCTCAATTATCTGCATATCTGATGTCTTCTCATTGGCATGCAGCATGTTCACTGATGTGTGTATTGTGTATGTGCCATCGTCTTGGGAAGTGGATACGTAACATGCACATTTGCTGCATGTCATTCAGGGGGACAAGCAATGTGGGGGTTGTTGTTTGTCAGTGTGTGTGTTTTGATTATTTGATTTGCATGCATGCAGTGTGCAGGTGTTGCTGCATGTGTTTTGGGACACATGTTGATGGGTGTCTTGTTGTTTTCATTTGTTGTATGTCACTCAGGGGAGCACGTGGGAGAGTACCAAGATTGAATAACTCCTATCTTCTAGAGGTACCATGGGCTACACATTGCATTGTGGCCTTGGGGTCCTTTATCTATGCAGCTCCCAAAGGCAGGAACGCTCTGCCCTCTGATCTGAGAGCATGTAACTCACTGGGTGTCTTCAAACGTGGGCAGGAAACCATTCTGTTTCATTAAATATGTGCTTTAAAGATTCCCAGCGTTCCTTATTACCAGCATATTTGTTTCCTGTGCCTTTCTTGTCTTAGTCCCTTCATGCCTGTGGGCCTTTTATTTCGTGATATACAAATAAATTAAATAAATGAATAAATAAATATAAATTGATCATATTTAGTCTTGTCAGCTATTTGGTTTAAATGGGCACATTGTCTGGAACATTGGTTTTTAGTGATGATAATTTACATTCAAAATGTATCCTTTTTGTATTGAGTTGCCTGTATTCATGTTGACTGCTTGCAACGGGGTAGCATATTTTCAACAAATATTGGTGTATTTTTCACAGTAAGCATTACATTTGGTATCATTAACGGTATGCATATTTTTGTATTTGTGAAGCGCCCAGCAGCCCGGAGGCATCGAGGCGCTGTTTGAAGAATGTATCTTAGTTACAGGAAGTGGGTGGCAATACAATGGTTACATTGGTTGAGTGCCTTACATGTTGGCAGGACGAGCAAGGCCATATGAAGGATACATAAGTGTAGTACAGTACATTGTGGTGATATTACACAAACAGCATGGTTTTTATTGCTTTTCTAAAGACTGTGTGGGATTCAATGCCTCTAATAGAAGGAGGTAGCAGGTTCCAGTTGGTAGCTGCCAGAACTGGGAAGCTAAAGCCGGCTGCTCTAATCCTGAGGCTTTTGGGAATGGTTCGGCGGTTGGTGTGGCTAGATCTAGCCGGCCTGTTTGAGGGGGGTGCTGAGAATCTTTGTGAAAGGTAGCGAGGTGCTGTGTCATGGTGACATTTGTGGGTAAGTGCCAGGGACTTACAGAGGATACATTCTTTGACAGGTAACCAGTGGACAGATTTCCTGGTGGCCGAGATGTGGTCTCTCTTTGAGACCCCGGTGGCTGCTCTCAGGGCATTGTTTTGCACCTTTTGCAATTTCCTGATGTTCCTTGCTGATGTCCCTAGTAGGAGTGTGTTGCAATAGTCTGGGCGAGATCCAATGATTGCTCTGGCGATGGTGAGGGAGTTTTGTTGTGTTATTAAGGGCCTGGCTTCCGTGATGAGTTTCGAGTTGTAGGCTGCTGCTGATGATAGCATTCACCTGTCTGGTCATGGTGAGGTTTTGAGTCTAGGTATATTCCCAGAGTTTTGAATGACTGGGATACTGGGATGTGGGAGTTGTCAATAAGAAAGGAGTCATATTGGGATCCCATTTTTCTGATTGTGTCCAGAGACCCGATGATTAGGAGTTCTGTCTTTTCACTGTTTAGACAGAACCAGTTTTCAGCCATCCAGGTCTGGATGGTGGTGTAAATGGAAGTGAGAGTTTTTTTGGTCAGCCTCGTAATCGCCCGTAAGGGGGATGAGGACCTGCATATCTTCTGCATAATTGGTGTATGTGATGCCCATCAAGTCTAGGTATTTGAATAGTGATCCTGTGAATAGGTTGTACAGGGTGGGTGAGATGCAGAATCCTTGCAGGACCCCACATTTAATTAGATGAAGTCGGGCGCACGCTTGGTCTGAAAAGACTTTCATTGCTCTACCACTGAGGAAGGAGGCGATCCACGCAGTGGCATTTGGTGAGAAGTTGCCAGCCGTTGAGAGGTGGTGGCATAGGGTGTCATGTTGTACCAGGTCGAAGGCAGCGGAAAGGTCAAGGAGTAGTAGAAGGGCCGGTTTACCTACGTCTCTGAGGTCATCAATTTGGTTCTTGAGATCCAATAATGCAGTTTCTGTATCATGACTGGGGCGAAAGCCAGACTGTCGGAGACCAAGCAAGTGATACGCGTTCTAGGTATTTCTGGACTTGGAGGTATGCCGCTTTGTCCTGGCTCTTCAAAGGAAGGGAACCGTGGAGGGCCTGTATCCCTGGTGATTTTGGATCCAGTGTGGGTTTCTTCAGACCCTAGCTTCTTTGAGGCAGGAGGGCACATGGTTTGATTTGAAGGAAGCATTGATGAAGGCGGTGAAGAACGGTACCAGCGTAGGGGTGCTGTCCTTGATGAGCTGGGCCGGGAATAAGTCACCCTTACAGTTGGAAGGCTTGATCGAGTTGAGTATCTTTAGGATGTCCTCTTCTGTCATCTCTTGGAATGAGAAGGTTGGAATTTCAGCTAGGATGTTCTGGTGTAGGACAGAGCGTTGTAGAGTTAAGGCTTTTTGGTGGCTAATGATTTTTTTCTTGTAGGGTGTTTAGCTTATTGAGCATGGCTTCTTGAATGTCGTTGCACCATTCTTTGTCTTTGTTAAAGGGGATCGAAGGGGGGTGGGGGTTTTGAGTTCTCTGAAGATTGCAAAAATATCCCTGGATCCAGATTTGCCGTTGGCGATCCTGGAATTGAAGCAGTTAGCTTTGGCTGTGATGATTGCGGATATGTATAATTTAGCAATGTTTTAAAAGGTAAGTTTGGTGGTGTCGCTAGGATTCGATTGCCATGCCGATAGAGCTGATCTTTTTTGTATGCGTAGTTTAAGGAGATCCTTGATGAACCAGGAGTTGATTTGTTTGATAGGTTGGCTTTTCTTTGCGTGAGTGGTGCAATGGTGTCCACGGCTTTGGTGATAATAGAGTTATAGGTCGCTGCGAGGGTGTCCGGATTATTGGTGAATGGATGCTTGAGTTCGGGAACCTGGAGATGTGGAAGTAGTCTATCCTTAGTAAGATGCTTGGTGCTCCTGGTGAGGGCGGGCGGCAGTGTTCCTTGGGTGGTGGTGGAGGTTCTGGCGTAACTAAGATCGAAGTGGATAGTGGAATGGTATGACCACGGAATGGGGGTGATGACTGGGATTGAGAGCGGACAATTTTGTTGGGCGATCCAGTCCAAAATGCAACCTTTGTTGTGGTTCATTTCTGATACTGTTTGTTCGAAGCCAAGTATGGCAAGGGCATTGTTGAGGGAGGTGGCATTCCCATCTGCAGGGTCATTGAGGCTGAGATTCATGTTACCAAGGAGGATGGACATGGTGAATTTCTTTAGGTTGTCACAGAGGGCGTGTAGGAGTGCTTCTTGGAACTCTGTAGCTGGTCCTGGTGGGAGGTAGGTGACATGGGCTGTGATGGTGCAGCTAGGCGAAGGGTTGATTTTGATGAGCATGTCAACACAGTTATGGGATAAGTCTCCTTGGATTCTTCTAATGGGGATGGATTGCTTAGCAATCAGTGCAACCCCCCTCTCCTTTTAGGGATTTGCGGTCTTGTCGAAAAATTGTGTAGCCATCGGGCAAGGCAAGGGCCAGTGCTGGGCCGGAGGCTTCGTGAAGCCATGTCTCACTGATGAATAGTAGGTCGAGGTTAGATTTACAGAGAAGGTCATGGATGTCAAGGGCATGCGCAGGGAGCGATTGTGCATTAATGAGAGCACATTTGAGTGTAGTTGACATGCTCGGGCTGGCTGAATTGGGAGTAGGTGTGTTAAACAGTAATTATATAGTGCCTCCTTAGTATTATATTGGCCTAAGCCTATTCACGCTACACGGAAAACCGTGTTGCAAAATTCCAATTTTTGGGTTAACTTCACCACCATTTTAGGGTTCATCCGCCATTTTGATCACCACTCATGTGTTCTATGTTCTAAAATGGAGGACTATGTTTTCGACTTGCAGCCAAGCCTTCCGACCTTTGAGTTCTGTTAATGTTTAGGTTGTCTGAGAGACGACTGTTTCAATTGAGCAAAGAGACCTTGTGCTTCATATGAACTGTCATTCAAGTGTTGTCTGCGCTCACAATCCTCATCCTTGAATAAACATTGAAGAACAAACCTCGAGCATATGCTTTAGCTGGACTAAATTGTGAAGAAACTTGGGATAAGGCTTACCACGGGATTTGAGAACATATATCGCTATTGTGTCTTCATGGAAATACAAATGTATGTAATCCTTCGCATGATATTGTAAAATCTGTATGTGAACTAGGCACAAACTCTAGACCATGAATTACATGAAGAGAGGCTGGACAATATTGCATGAAATGCATAAATACACAAGTGTTTAGATGTCCATCTCTCTCTCACCTCTCTTTGTCGGCTGGTACGCACTGCGAGGTGTTGGGAGCCAAATAGCTATCTGTTTTGCTTTGTAAACTGTACAGTAATAAAAGATCTGAGAATCTTTTTAGCCCATGATTGGTGTATTTCCTTTGTGGTACTCAGCTTCGATATGTCTTTGTTCTTTCAGGTGCAGTGGACATGTCATTAGTGAGAGCTTCAGATATGAGGGTTACATTAGGTGGGGGGGTACCTACAGTAGGAGCACCATTAATCGTGGTGGCAATATGGTCAGGTGCAGTCTCAGTAGCAATAGTGGTGGCACACACATCATGTACAGAATTAGCTTTCTTTGGGGCAACCTCGGGTGCAGTAGTGGTGGCACACATAACATGTACAGCATTAGCATTCATGTGGGCAACCTCGAGAGCAGTAGAGGTGGTGCACATAACATGTGCAGCATTAGCATTCATGGGGGAAACCTCGGGAGCAGTAGAGGTGGTGCACATAACATGTACAGCATTAGCATTCATGCGGGCAACCTCAGGCGCGGTAGCGGTGGTGCACATAACATGTTCAGCATTAGCATCCATGGGGGCAACCTCGGGAGCAGTAATGGTGGCGCACATAACATGTACAGCATTTACATTCATTGGGGCAACCTCGGGCGCAGTAGGGGTGACGCACATATCATATACAGCATTAGCATTCATGGCTGCAACCTCGGGCGCAGTAGAGGTGGCGCACATAACATGTACAGCATTCGCATTCATGGGTGCAACCTCGGGCGCAGTAGGGGTGGCGCACATATCATATATAGCATTTGCAGTGGTGGTGGCCACAATCAAAGGGTTCATAGTAGCGGTAGTGGCAAGGGAAGGGGTACTCATGATAGCCGTATCTGCAGTAATGTCAGTCCAAGGGGTGGCGTTATAGATGTATCTCTTCTGCTTGGGGGAGATAGTGGCGTCGTAGTGCCCGTGCCCTGCGGGGTGCCACAACTTTTCAATATTGGGCTTCGGGCAGGAAGAGGCTTCCGAGCTGGGGTGCCTCCATCGGTTGTTAGAGGGGCAGTGGCTGTGTGCCTTGCGGTTGATGCGTGACCATGAGGGATGTGAGACGCAGTGGTGGTGGTAGTCCAGGGAAGGAGATGCTTTCTGCCATGGGTTGGTCAGGACATGAGGGGTGGAGGAGAAGAGTGTAAGCCTGGTGCACAGGCGTTAGTTTCTGATGCGCCGTGACAAGGGTACCGAGAGAGCAGGCGGGGCTGCTGTGCGGGTGCATAGGCGGAATAGCCTACCGGCTAGCAAGACGGTGAGCCGCTGATGAGAGGAGCTCTTACCTGGGTTGGTTGGTACACCCTCGAGCAGCAGAGAGCAGATGAGAGCTCCGGTGGTGGCCTTTTCCATGGGCCTTCACCCTGCGGCTTTGCCTGTCGTTCACCTCCCTCTAACTTTAAAGCAGTAGGGGAGGGGCTGGCAGGATCCACGGGCCTATTGTGGCCTCGGGCCACGGCAGTGAGGTTCCAGCAGTATTCTGTGTATATGGCTGTTATTATGGCAATGGGGCAGCCATTTTGGTACAGCCAGACTCCTCATGGGCCATAGCAGGTGACTTCGGTGAAGATGAGGATGCTGGAAGCTGTGGGCATTTCAGTGCTCCGATCACGTCTGGAGGGGTTTTTCTGCTCCTGTGCCTATCTCGCTCTCACAGCAGAGCAGATGAGAGCTCCAGTGGTGGCCTTTTCCTGGGCCTTTGCCCTGTGGATTTGCCTGTCGGTCGCCTCCCTCTACCTTTAAAGCAGTAGGGGAGGGGCTGGCAGGCTCCACGGGCCTGTTGTGGCCTCGGGCCACGGCAGTGAGGTTCCAGCAGCATTCTGTGTGAATGGCTGTTGTTATGGCAACGGGGGGTGGCCATTTTGGTACGGCCAGACTCCTCGTGGGCCGTAGCAGCCGACTTTGGTGAAGATGAGGATGCTGGCTGCTGTGGGTTCTCCTGTACTCCGATCACGGCTGGTGGGGTTCTTCTGTATGAGGCACACAATATTTGTTCTTATTTTTTTTTTCTCTTGATATATGTTGATATATGTTGTAGCATTGTCTTAGGTGAAGTAGTATTGTAGTTTGTGGTTATGAATTCGATTTTAATAGAAACGTTACAAAAAACATATTTCACCTTTCATATATCATAAATATTTTCCATACTAAGGGTATACATGATTATTTATAGCTTTTTCCATTTCTAAATTGTTATGGTCAATGGTTGATTTTATTATTGTTTATGTGTTTTTTGTCATTATTTTGCATTATTTCAGTGTTTCATTTGTTATACTGTATGAATTCTTAGGGTGGATTTCTTTAAATGGATGGTTGGTATTGGTTCAGGCATTCATCCATGCAGTGGTTCTGTGGTGACATACTAGTGGAATTGCCACACCACAGTGACCCCATGGCAAGCTGCATGCACACTTGCATGTGCTGTCATACATCATATAATTGGAATTGTGAGCCTGGGCATATTCCATGCATTACCTGATAAGGTATACATGACATGAATGTTTGCTTTCACGTAGGTAGTCCATTATATCTTCATAATCTTGTTTGCCTTGTCACACTAATCATTTGCTAACATTGTGAAATCAAAGCACGCTCGCCCTTTTGGGTAGTGTTAGGCAGAATCCCCTGCAGTACCCTTTGGGAACACTACATGAAATTAAGACTACAAGTGTAAGCACAATTTCACCTTTGGTACAATCCTGTACTACACAGTAAAGTGGTAGAGATGGCTGAGCAGCCAGACTTATCTCAAGAGTTTAAGTGAGCCGTAGAACAAGTTACACAAAGGACCAACAAATACAGTGATTCAAATATACTCTTACTCAAGGTTTCTTGGTAAAAGAATATACATTTATATACTCAGTCAGTTAGAAAACATTACACTAGCAAGAGTAGCTCAATATCACACACTAATAAACCACAAATACACAACCGGCAGTTTAGCGATCCTGAAGTGGGAGCAAAATGGCACTTCATATACTTTTAAAAGGGTAAAAAGACAATCTTATGCGAATCACCAGCACAAATGCATTCGTAGGCAGGGTAAAGGGTTTCAGTAACTACAACCAGCAATTCATCTCATAGGCCTGGGCCAAAGTCAATGGTTCAGAGTGTTGGTATTGGATAACACAGTTCTGGTAGTGACGGTAAAGTCACTGCCATAGAGTTTAGAAGAATTTGGCTAAGCGAAAAAAGTTTGACGAATGTTTAGGGAAAGACAAGCCTTCGAAGTTGAGGAAAGTTTCACACACTTTCTCGATGGCCGAAAAGATTTCTGGACCACGTTTGCACAGTACCTTGTTATTGAAGAAAAACTGTAGCTGAGGCACCTGTTCCTGGCAGTTTGAGCAGACCTCGCTGTTACTGGGCTTCAGTCGTGGGGACAAGAAGAAAGACGTTGGGAGATACCTACACTGCCCAGGGATGAGGCCAAGATGTCAGTTTAAGGTGTGAGTGCCTTAAAGTACACAAGCTGGTTTCCTTCCCTCTGGCTACCTGGTTTTCAACAGCACTCTGATGAAAATTCGACCCGATGGGGACAGTGTCCAGGTGGCTTACGAGTTGGTTGTTCCCACCAAACTCAAGGGAAGAAGTTAACCTTGAAGGGCTTCTCTGACGATTGGAGTTTCAGGCAATTCGGAGCTACAGCAGGGCTTCACCGATCATCCAGTAGTTGCAGCAGTCCTCTTCCTTCAGCTCGTCTTTGGTTCTTTCGTTCCAGTGGTCGACTCTGCTTTCCAAGTTCCAGAGACCTGCTTTTAAACAGTTTTCCCCCATTCATTCCAGCCTGGCTGTCACACACACAGCAGGGTGGCTGTCCTTGCCTGACAGTCAGGCAGCCAATCACGCCAGAGTGCATTCAGGTCTCCTAGGAAACTAAGCACAGGGAGTTCCGGGCACCTCCCTCATATCCTGTCCACCCCAGCCACCATGGCACCAGAGGAGGGCTTCAGCACTGAAGCCTGCCAAAGGCCAACAAACAAAGGGACCAAACCTGGTTTGGCGCTCAGAGACAAACACAAGAAGGACTTTTCCTAAATAAAATGGCGAAAAAAGATGACCGGAGTCTGTTTTTACAGATAGGTCAGGGGTGCATATTGAAAAACATGGCTGACCCGATTTTTAGCTATGGTTTTTCGCGGTCGGGAAAAATCACGGTAGTTGATCTTAACCACTGCCACCAGCCATTTAAAGTAGGAAAAGGTAACATTTGGCTGTTACATTAGTGTTTTGACTCAGGGGAAGATAGGCAACACCTCCAGCACTCTATAGGAAGATAGTGTGTGCTCGGTCAGTAAATTTAAAGACTAGTAAAGCCAATTTAACTTTACATGCTCTGTGAGACGGTAGTCAGTCCCAGAGAAGGTATTTAAACCTTGGGGAGTCTGAAAGACACCCCTGTGCCACTGCACTGAAGGTGCTGTGTGACACACAGAAAAAGATGATGCCTATGAAGTTGTTTTAAAACTCCATAAACAAAGAAAACAAAAGTAAAACACACACAAAATACATGGAAGAGTGAGAAAAAAAAGCTCACACTCTTCCCAGGTAAAAAAAAAAAAAATCAAATCCTAGAAATCCAGCAAAGTTGCTGGGGGTCTCAAAATGTAAGGGAAATGAGCATGTTTTGAGAATTCTCCCTAACAGGTAGCTGGTGTTAGTAATGTTTTTACTGGCTTTGCCCTTCAAGATCATTTTACGATGTAAAGTATCATTGATCTCTAATTTACACATCCGATACATTTCCAAATATTTTTCGAATGAATTACTGAAAATTACTTGGAAAATGTCAGGCCAGTAATGTACCAGTAATGGGACTGACCATTGAATCTAGGACTCTCAATGTATAGGCTCCACATTATGCTGTAGGACTCACCACTATGGACTTATAACATAAATGCTCACAAACACATCCCACAAGTTCAGATGGTTGGAGTTCTCTTGGATGGGCCAATCCGAGACACCATTCTCGTGGCAACATTTACTGTTCACTGGAGACCCACTGAATTAATAAATCGTGTGCATATGCATCTGTGGTCTGTGTTGTTATCTCTTGAAGGCAGCATGAGTGATCCTAAAAGACCAGACATTTTTGTCTCCTCATAGAAGTCTATTGCACTAATTGGAAGATGTTGAATCCACCCTAGTTCAGTCAAAACATCTTCCCTTCACTGCGTAACAGTCTATGTACTTACATACAATCTGTTGTTGTAAGAGTGTAGGGGTAACCAAGCTTCAGGTTTGTTTGTATATTGTGTATCATCTACCTATGTATTCACAATGTAGAGCTACTATGAAAGATGTATCAAACTAAATTCAGCCAGAATTCCTTTTCAGAGTTTTCTATTACAATTACTGTGTGGGGTATGTTAGGCTTTAAGCAAAGGATGTAAGTCAAGTGTCAAAATTGTGTTTTAGAAGAGTTTCAGTGATTCTACATTGTGAGTTTAGTTTTTTGCAGTACATTAGATTTTAATTTTTTAAATGTATTTCTTGTGTTTAATCCTTTACGATTTTTACAAGTGTCATGACATATAACAATTTTCTTCTGCTACTTAGAAAACCACTTTTTTGATGTAACCCTAGTCGAATATTAATGCTTTTTGATCCATATTTACCCCTTTGCTTCTTTGTGTGTTTAGTGGATACCTTTTATTCACTTTCCTTTTTTGCCCTTACTTTGTCTCATAGAAAGGTAAAATAAAACACCAAAACAAGCTTTCCACGTACTTCCCCCTGTTCCTCTTTCCCTTGGCTTCACCCCAAATAGTTTTACAAAAGCACAAACCATTTTTTTCCTTTTTCCCTTACTTTAACTTTAACCCCACATAATAAAAACAATCAAAAACCGGTTTACTTTTTGTATTCCTGCTTATTTTTCAAATCTTTTTTTTTAAAAAAACTACCCATTTCCGTTTGAACCAGAGAATTATTTCTGTTAGGGTCAGCCTCCTTTGTATGGTCCTGAACTCTGTATGAATCCATGTGTTTGCCCTTGTAAGCCACTAATCTGTGTTGTTTTCTTTGTAGTGTTAGTCCTTCCTAAAAAGGACGAAATAAAGATCCACTTTTCAGGTGATAGGGAGGTTAATTTAGAAGTGATAGTCTGGGGGAAGAATGAGGTTAATGGACATTGACGGATGGCTCAGGATTAAGAGAAAAAATGGCACGGCTGAAAAAGGAAGGTTTTCTGCTGCCACGGGTTGTGGGATGTATTAACCCACTTATGCTCTGCCCTGCGGCATCACTGTGTGCTGATGGTGCCAGAATCATCAAAATGGCCGCGAAACTCCAATGCACGGCAAACCTATGGAAATGGCGCTCTACAAAGCACAAAAAGATGGCTGCCAAATCCACAATGCATGTTGTCAGTGGTGGAACATAGATCGCACTCCTGAAACATGTCACTGGGCTGCCCGACAAGTAAAAATGGAGCCTGCATGAAAAGCAGTGCTTGCTGAAAGAAATCCGGAATCTTGTTTTTAAATCTTTTCTTGGTTGCTGAAAATACAGAATGCGGGTCCAAAACACCCACAAACATCAAATCTTCTTGCTGGGTGTCACATTTTACTGAATTCAAGAAATCATTGTGAAATTGCAATATCCTGGAAGTTGAATTGGTCATCAAAACATCCACAGCCAGAGTGCCTGCCTGTGGGATCTGTCAAAATCCGAGGGCAGTACCAGCGGCCGCCTGAATGCCTGTCTCAAAAGCCTGCATTAGAACTGTAAACTTGTACCATTAAGATGTAATGTCTGAAATCTAAGTGACCTGTTATCAATAGTAACCTAGGTTGTAACTATTCATGGTTTAGAGTCTGGAATCAGTGTTCAAGCTGCTTGTTTGAAAATTGCAAGTTTACTTTAAACAAAGAAAAATGTAACAAAATGACATTTAAATTCAGCCTGACTCCAAGCCAAAACCAGAAACAACCCCCTCCCCCCACAGGGCCAGGCACCTCCCTTCTGCTCTTTAGACCAGGAACTCACACATTCATGTGATGATTAAGAGGGGAGGGGCACTTGGGCTGCTTTGGTAAAAGCACAATGGATTTCCTCCCAGGCAAGGAGATGCTAATCAGGAAGGATCGTAAATGGCCTCTGCCAGAAGGAAGGGGGCAGAGATTGCTTCTGAGCTGCAAGAAGGAGAAGGAGGCGGGGACAGACAACCTTTCTTGATTCACAATAGACAAAAAGCATATTTCTAAAAAGACTGATAATTTACTGTGTACAATTGTAGAAAATATGGAAACCCCGGACCTCTGAACCTAATGTTTGGCTGCACATTTTGAGAGGAGCCAGAACTCTGTGCTATGTTCTGGGAAGTAACTGTAGAAATTGTGGTTTTATACCAAATGTAATTATGTCAAAAGTATGAAACTTCACACACTTATGCCCAGATACAATGTGCACAGTTGTACACATGTTTGGACAAAGTAGATATTTTGTTCTGGTCCAAAAGGGCGGAATTCTGTCAAAAGCCGACACAAGATCCTACAATGATGGGGCATGGAAGAGCATTTGGTCCACAAAATAGGTGTTCTAGAAATGTTATTGTTATAAAGTTTGCAAAATTGTAAATATGTATTATACTAAAAGTAGATTTCATGTTCAAAAGCCAAGGGGAGGATTCTCTGTCTCATAAAAACACATCTTCATGGTGACACCCTGTTTTCTCCTCAAATCACGGGAGAGGGGAGATTCTAGCCTATAGCCAGCCTAGGGGGTGCGCTTAGGATAATCCAGCATACACACCCCTTCACCAAATGCATAACTAGAAAAAGCTAGGGACTTAGAAACACATACAGGTTCACCCACTACCCTGATCCTGGTGAAGCACCCCAAAGGAGATCCATCCATATTTCTTGCTCCAGACTCCAGAAACTTGGCAAAGCAGAAAGGCCCACTCTATAGCTGAAACATTCTCCGCTAGGCCTTAAACCTCTAGAAGTAGAACCCCACAAACTTAAATGGGAAACCAAAGAAGCAGCGGGATGTGCTGTAACTGCTTTCCTACTAAATAATTATCTTCAGAACCGAGAAGGGCAGATTAAACCCAATCCTGTGCCGTGCCATGCCGATCCTGTCCAGTCCTGTCGTGCAGTGACCAGAGTGGCGCGCTGATTGCAGACCCAGTCTTGTCGTGTGGTGTGCCAAGCAGCCTGTCCCAGTCCGGTGTGCCCAGCAGAATTCCTGTCCATAAATCTTGACTGACCAGAATTCCTGACGGTTCTGTTCAAATACATACAGTGAGTAGCCAGAGTATAGAACTGTGTCACTAGCATATGTACTGTCCATACCAATCCCTGTCCAAATCCATCCTATCTTGTCGTCAGAACTACATCGTTAGAAATATTTTTGAATGCCTGAACTCTTTATCTCACCTCTATTATCTCCTTCTGTACTAGTAGTGTTAAACCTATCTTTGCGCTGATATAGTTCATCTGAAGAAGGCAAGCTCCTCGGCAGACAAAAACTTGATCCAGAGGTGTCCTGGTCTAGTGGCTGTGCTCCCGTGTAGTATTTGCTTCTTCATAGTCTGACCCTAGTGTAAAGAAATCCTGTTTGTCTTTTGAAAGTGCATCCCTGTTTTTCACATTCTTGTGCCTATCTCCAAAAAACAACCTCCACGAAAACATCCATAACTTCTTGTAGCTAACATCCACAGCTTTCCAGAGAACCAAAAACCTTATCTGAAATCTGTATCGTTTTCCTGCAATCACGATTGCCGCACACAGAAAGGTTTGCTGCAAATTTTCGGTTTGGCAAAATATTACACGTGTAAAATAGCTGTTCATTACACCCAACCTCAATTTTCAGTTTGCACATTGCTCATTGGTGTCAAATCATTGCTAGTGTTTGTCTGCAACCATATAAAGTGGCTCACATTAGAATTTAAACAATTTCAGTGATTTAAGCCATATTTAGTGTTTACCCAATTAATTCTCAGACAACTTTAAAAACCAGTTTGACAGTTTGCCAATCAATTCTGTTTCTCTTTTGTGTTTGCTGGGGGGAAACTGTGATTGACATTGAATTCTTCATTCCTGACACCTGTTCTGTCTCCTCCTATATCTCTACATTACATATTGGGGGGTTGAGGGGTGTGCAGGGGGAAATAGTAACCCTATTGCTATTTGATTTGAACACATACCCACAAAAGTATTATTGCTGTGGTGCATTGTTTTTGCTCATTATTACTCCTTGTGATTAAAGAGATTGCTTAGTGTGACATCACCCCATTGGTGATTATTGTATCTCCATTTAAATTAGTGTGATTATATTGTGAATATATAATTAAATATTTTAACTTTGCAAACCCGCTTGATTCCTGGCTCAGTGTGTCCGGGGGGGGGGGGTGTTCCAAGAGAGGGGTGTGATATAAGTGGTACATCGTTCAGAATAAAAGAACTTTTAGACACAAATAAATAAATAAGGATTTCAGTCGTGCATTACATGCTAGGCATTGACTTAGCTGAAGTGCCGGATTGAAATCACTTACAGGGTGAAGGATTAAACAGAAGTGGGGGGGGTAGAGGAGTCAAGGCTAAGTATGTTTTTTTTTCCACTGCCATAGGAGGAGGAGTCAGTGGAAGTGTCAGAGATGAACGAGTCCAGTTCTTTAGAAAGAACCATGCAGGGAAACCTTCTGCCATAGGTGCCAGCAGGAACTGACAAACTGTCTACGGTAGACATGTCAGCTAGTTATGTATTTTTTGAAACCCAAGAGATTCTTCTGGGGAAAAGCATAAGTGTTAACGTTGGAGAGGAAACTCGGCACAAATAAAGTACAGTAGAGCCATGGGAGTGCCTAGTGGAGGACGAGAGGGTGCTGGTGGTTGTGCTGTGGGAGATAGAAGAGCAAACGGTGCGGGAGGAAGAGAAGGTCCCCCCAAGAGATGGCCTAAAAGGATGAAGAGACTGTGACCCTTGAAGAGGAGGTATGGCAGACACAGGTGTCTCTTGAAAATGTTCAGGCAGGACAGGGCACAGCATGACTCCGTGCTTAGACAGTGCCCAACACATCATGGGCCTGGTGCCGCTTTTGGTTCTCAGAACGGAGGACTGTGCAGGGAATGTAGGAATTGTTTCATGAATCCTGCGACATGCCAGTGTGGCAGGGTATTCCAAAGAAGGGTTGATCCTAGAGAACTATGTCAATGCACAAAATCCAAAAAATTGAGGCATGGGCTCACTAGTCATAAGGCGTGCATGCCAGCTTCCAGTAACCCCTCTTCTACCCAGTTGCATCAATTCACGAAAATGCCACCGGTAATGGAAGTACATCACACAACATCACACACCCTTTGGCCCCTCTCCAGTAACATTACAAAGTCTTCCCCAGGCAACATCGCAACATGTGATGTCACACAGCATTTGACCCAAATGACCTCATCGAAGTAACAAAAATGGAAGGTATGTGAATAAAAGACTATTTAACGTCCCTACAGATGTTAACTAGAATGCTGCCATGATATAACAAGGATGCAACAATCATCCTTAGAACACACTTGGCCCAGTAATCATTGCACGGAGACACTTATAATTATACCCAGAAGCAGACTCATGTGTCCTGGACACAGGTTCTTCATCCAGCTTTGTGTGCCAATCAAGAACATTATGTGTCCAAAAAAAAACCACCTCATTTCTAGTGCAGGTATGTAGTGGGGTCTTCCAGTAATAGCTTAATATACTAGGAAATAGTATTATATTCTTAAGAACAGCCAGATCTTCCCCAGAAAGACGACTATTCTTAAAAGAAGACACATATACCCAAGTGTTGCCTTGTGTACCCAGTTACCCAGGCACTTCCTTCATGGAGCAGCAGAAATGTGTCCAAACCAGCCACATTTATGTCTAACCTACACGTCCTCATATGACCCGGAACAAGATTTTGCCAAAAGGCATCCTCTTTGGACCAGATTCGACCTACTTTGAAAAATTATATTTTATTTCCACCTAGAGCATATATATTTAGATAAAGCAATCGTGTGCTATGCACAGATTAATATGCTGAGGTACGGCAATCAAATGCTATGCACAGATTAATATGCTGAGGTACGGCAATCAAATGTTATGCACAGATTAATATGCTGAGGTACGGCAATCGTGTGCTATGCTGAGGTACGGCAATCAAATGCTATGCACAGATTAATATGCTGAGGTACGGCAATCAAATGCTATGCACAGATTTACATACACAACTACTGTCTTCATTTGTCAAATTTAGCCTCAAATGCCAGCTAATCTCGTTGTATGCTATATTAAGCTTAATTAAGAAAACACTGTCCTGTTATCTTTTACACACACCCTATATTTTACACTCCATCTTTGGAAAATCATCTCCTTCTCACACACTTACACCTTTACACACACCACACACACGAACAGAACACACAGCACACACATGCAGTCTTCCTTGTACACCCTCTCACCTCACATATTCGAATTCTTTTTGCACATCAGCTATTCTGCATGCAGAAGATAGAGCTGTTCCTCAGTAACAGACCAGTAGATAAAAGCAGGGGTGTCTAGCGGGTGTTGCAAACTCATCTAAGCAATAGACAAACATTTGTATTTTCGTAAGCGGGCCATGCAACACTTGGCAAATAATCAGAAAACAATATGTGATCGCACAGAGCCTGCTGTGTCATTTTGTACCCGCCATTTTGTAATGAATCTGTAATATCTGTGATCCTATTTTATTCTCAGGTAATGTAAGAAACATGGTTGCAGTTTTAATCTTTCTTTAAAACAATACCTTCTGATTTTGTCCCAATTTTCAAAAGTCCTCTCTAAAATACTTGGCTTTGAAGGGACTTCAGTCATGCACACCATGCAGGTTTCCACCAGGTTTGCGATTCTGTGGTGCATTAACATTACACTCCACATGAACCACTGGAATTGAGCTGTTCATTTGTATAGTAATGAGACAAACCCAACCTTTTTGAGTGATTACACACCTGCTTTTCAGTGTGCAACAAATGGTGTTATGAGAGCTGCAGAACTCTGCTTAAGCCAGTCCAAGGAGTTGTTCACCCGCATCTCCAGCTATAGCAAAGTATCTATACTCCGTGGAGTTATCTTCACAGATACTAATCTCTGTTGCTGCAGTTGCTACGACCAAGACCAGTCAAGGATCAGGCTTAATTTCTTCGAGCTGAATGTCATACGTTGCCTCTATTGGTGCAAATTTAGAAGGATGCACTGTATTGCCTTGCTGTCTAGTTTTGCACCACATTACACTTTGTCATGTATTTTTTAAACTTTGGGCCTGATTCATGGAATGTTTAGTGCATTGCAAAGTGATGTTGCACTACACTGAATCAGGGCCTTTGTGTTGTACTGTTTCCCAGATTCTTTTAAAATTCTGAGGGCAGAGGTAGAAAATACAGTTGTGATATGGCTTGTCCTGACCTCAGGTGTACTCAGGAGGACCAGGACCCTTCATACACCCGCATGGGGCTGGCACACTCAGAGCAGAACAAATAATCGTGACTCACTTGTTTCGTTTCTCGCGCCGGAATGCCTGGCTTCCGCGCCAAACTTTATCCACCACCCACCTCACGTGACTCGGGTTTCCCTTCGCCCACATGATCGGGCCCTGGTTGGTTACACCACAACAGTCTTCTTGCCATCAGATACTGCGTGGATGGCCGTGTGAAGTGTGGCTGCTGTTACTGGATTTATTTAAGTGTCAATGATACATATTTGAAGAATGGCTTGGCATGCTACTTCTGTAAGCTAGAACTTGTTTAGAAAGATACGTCATAACCATACAAAGTAAGAAGGGGTAAATGTGTATTTTTTGTCTTCAAGATTTGTGCACATGGAGTGTTGTGGGGCACTGCATACCCCCTTGCGATGTTCTGTGAGCCCCCAGAACCCTGCTACAAACTCACACAGAGAGGTCTGTTCGGTTCCGGCTCCCCGGTTGCAATGACTGTCAGGGCATGCCCCCTTTATTTAAAGGCACGCGGTGGAGTGTAACATCACTCCCCTGTGTGCCAAAGCCCTTAAAGGGGCATCAAACGCACGAGGCGACATGCTTGTCGCTCCAACTCGGGCAGCTTGAGGCATAGGTGGGCTTTGGTCTTGGAAGCCCCTTGTTGGCCCTGATGGGCCAGACCAATCACCTCTTGGACTTTGGCCTGAGGGACCACGATCCGATCGCCCCTCAGTAGCAGCCCGTTTGCAGAGAACGACAGCTCTTCTCTCACTTTCCACAGTTGCTTGAGTGCCACCTTTGCCTCTTGCGTGCGCCCTGCCAGTGACTCCAGCACACTCCTCCAGGACCCTTGCTGCATTGCCTTTCTTAGGATGCTGAAACATTCATCCTGTGCTGCCGCGGCCTCCAGCTCCTCCAGTGGCAACGCATTTGGTGTTGCCGCCTCCACCACCAGTTGAATGTGGCTGTCAGCCTCTTCCGCACAGGCGTCCATCTCGCCATCGGTGACACCCCTCAGGTGGCGAGACAGATAGTCGGCCGCGTTGTTGGAGCCAGGCCGGTAGAACAGCCAGACCCCATACTCCAGTAGCATGAGTATCCATCTTTCGATCCTCGCCGGTGGTTTCGATGATGACCTGTCGCTGGTCTAACCAGAACGTACAGTCGGAAGTGCCTGCACCCACACAAAACAACCAGGGCCTCCTGCACGATCTGGGAGTAGTGCTGCTCAGTCTTAGACAGCGCCTTGCTGACATATGCCACCAGGTGGACGCTGGCGTCGGGCCCGATCTGTGTTAGCATGGACCGCATGCCGAACGGACTAGCATCCACAATTATCTCGGACTGGGTGGCAGGGTCAAAGAACGCCATTGTATCTTCCACCGTGAGGGTACTCTTAATGTCCTCGAAAGCCGCTTGCTCAAGCGATCCCCACTGCCACACTGTCTCTTTTTTGGTGAGGGCCTGTAAGGGCTCGGACCTGGATGCTAAGTTCTTGCTAAAGCAGCCACATTAAGTCACAATGCCCAAGAAGCTTCTGACTTCTGATACATTTTCCGGTGGGTGGGCATCTTTGATGTCCTTTACCTTTTGGGGATCGGGGGATACTCCTCCCTTCTTAAACATGAAGCCGAAGAACTCAATGTTTGTCTTCAGAAATTCACATTTCTCCCAATGGAGCGTCAAGCTCAATGACTGCAGCCGTTCGAAAGTCTTGGCCAGCTTGTGTAGGTGGTCCACTTCAAATTTAGCAAACACAAGAATATCATCGCTGATGTTCAGCTCACCGTCAAGGATGCCGATGCACCCCTGATTATATTTTGAAAAACCTCAGCTGCAGAGGACACCCCAAAACTAAGTCTCTTATACCGGTACAGGCCTCGGTGAGTTGTGAATGTTGTGATGTACCTGGATTCTGGGTGTAACATCACTTGATGGTATCCCGCCCTGAAATCAAGCTTCAAAAAGAAGCGGGCCCCTTGCAACTCAGTGATAATATCGTCTATGGTTGGTGTAAGGTGTTGCTCTCTCCAGATCGCCTTGTTGGGGATTCTCATATCTACACAGATCCTCACCGAGTCAGGTTGCTTAGGTTTTCTGGCAACCACAATGGGGGACACCCAAGGTGTCGGGTCCTCCACTTTCTCGATGATATCGAGGTTAACCAAGTTGTCCAGCTCTTTGTCTACCAATTCCCTCAGGTGGAAGGGCACCCGGCGGTGCTTGAGGGCAATGGGCTGCACCGATTCATCGATATGCAGCATCACTGGGTTGCCAGCAATCTGTCCAATCCCTTGGAAATGTTTGGCATATTTGTCAAGTTAGGTCTGGATGTCTTCCACGTATACTCAATATGCAAAGTTTACTATTCCCAGGGCTTCCGCTGTTGCGCAGCTCAGCACTGTGTTGGTGCTGACCGTGGTCACATAAAAGCGTGCTTTTATTCTTGAACCACCATGCCCCACCTCAGCTACAAATGCACCACCCAGGGGAATTGGCTGGGAACCCCTGAATGTGAAGATGCAAGCCCTGGGAGCGGAGAGCTTCAGGGGGCATTCCATGGTGTCATAGTGTTCTCTGGCCATCACATTGACGGACGCCCCCGTGTCCACCAGCATAGGGATGAGAGACTCGTTAACTGCCACAATGCACCGTGGCTGCCTTCTGCTCTTGGACTTGAGGGCATCTACGCTCGATACGAAGAAAATGTTCTCTTCTTCTTCCTCTTATTCCTCATCAAGCTGTATGCCCTCCTCACTCTGATTGACTTGGGCGACATTGGACGGGCGGGTATATCTAAAGAAACCAGACCGCACTTGACCCCTGGGTAACATCACCGGCAGGGACGCTCTGCATACCTGGGGGTAGTGGTCAGCCAGGCCACACCGACCACATGTTCTTCCTGCTGCTGGATACTCTGCAGGGTTAGGCAAGTCATACCCACACTTCAGGCATGCCTCCCCCGGATTTTCGCCCCTGTCATGGAAATTACCAGCCGGCCTCCAGGCACCTCTGCCGCTATGCCCCACTGCACAGACTTCCTCTGTCTTGACAGGACGTTCATCCGCTTCCTTTCTGGATGCATGTACCTCCGAAACTTCCTGGCAATGACCCAGCTCTAGGATGAGGGCAAGGTGATCCCAGGTTCTGTCAGCACCTGTCTCTGCAGCTTTCTTGTTGAGCACCCTTGTATGAGCTGGTTTCTGATCATGTCGTCAGGGTTGTCCCATGCACAGGCCACCGACAGCCTCCTGAGACGGCCATAGAATGTGTCCAGCGTCTCATCCTTCTGACGTGTGGAGAGCATCACAAAATGCTCAAAGTCAGCATTGGCGAGGGGAAGAAAATAATTGTGGAGATATGTCTTTGCTGCACCATGGGATGTATCAGTAGGCTAGAGGGAGTCCAATATTTCATGCACTGCAGGCCCTGCAGCATACAGTAATGTGGCCAACTTGCTGTCATTGTTGGTTTCCAGTGTTGCCTTGAAATACATGTCCACCTAGGCTCAAGGCTGGATGGAGTGCCAAGTGCCAGACACATCGAATTCAGGGATTGGTTGGAGGGCCGCTGGGGTCTTATCTGGGCCATGGTTGGAAGTGCAGGTGGGAGCTGGCCTTGGGGCTGTTGTTGAACTGCTGGTTGCCCCCCCCGTCCTGGTTAGCCGGATCGCTCATGAGTCAAGCGTACGAGCACCCTTCTCTGAATACACAGGGGCCGCAACTCACCCAGCCAGCCTGGCCTAATCAAGCCACCTTGATCTTCAAAATTTCCCCACCAGGACACCCTAAGGCACACCAATGCAGGCCTTCTTGATCTTCAGATATCCACACCAGTTCAAGCTCAGGGTGCAGAATATGTAGCAGAAAGTCCAGTCACAGGGTAGATGGCCACAAAAGGTGTAAATTAACCCAAGGTCCAGTAAGGAGTGTCCAAAAATTGAGCCAGGGAGGTCTAGGGTACATACAGCAGGTATCCCCCCCAGCACCTCACCTTCACACGATGAAAATCACCTTGAAAATGGAAAAAAACAAAATTCCAGGTTTGTGTGGGCAGAGATAGCTGCCCGCTTTTCAAATATCCAAAAATGTCACATTTTTGTGCACTCCCCATAACCAGGTGATACACAAATGAACTGGAAAGTTCCCTCTTGGGTCATGTTGGAAAGGAAGTACACATCCATCCCGTTTTTAGTCTGTGTTTTCACATCACATTGCAATTCTGTAGAGCCGGTAACTTGCTCGTCGCCCGTGGACAGCTCGTATATTGCCACAAAAGTGAATGTAAATTAGTGTCTAGATTCCGAAGATCTGTATAGCTCCCCTGCTGCCCCGCAACGTTTATCCTCCTCCGAACCATTGCCTCTATAAATAGTTATTCAGAGTTTGAGCAATTGCTGCAGATAGAAAGCTGCATGATATGTCATTTATAATGCGCCTGTGCTTGATGCACTGTGATTTACGTGGAAGTTATGACACAAGTCAAACAGTATTCTCTAAAGTACATTTAAAAAAAGTACATCTACAACTCAAGCTACATCCCTTAGCCCCCCTCCCACCTCTCTTTGTATTTTCCATGCAAAAATAAACAATGGGCCTCATTACGAGTCACCCGGCATGGAAATAACGGTGGCGGTAAACCCGCCGCCACCGTTATTTCCATACTGGGTGATTTGGAGTCCTGCAGGCGGAGGTGTCATTCCCGCCAGGTCTTACCGGTCGGGTTTAACACTGCCAGCCTGCAGGCGGACATGGAAACACCGACACCATCACAAGATGGTGCCGTTGTTTCCATGGTCCCCATTCCCATTGAGTCCTGTAGGACTCAATGGGAATGGGGATTTACCGAATTCCGCCTCTGGAATTCCCAGGTCACCGGGGTTGTAATGCCCCAGTAATTCCGGGAATCACGGAGGCGGAATGGTAATTCGAGTCCGGCGGTAACCGAGTCGGAAAAACCGGCAGGTTACCGCCGGACTCGTAATGAGGCCCAATGTTTGTTCTGCGTTTTCAGAATTATTTTGAGGCATTCTGCAGGATTCAAATGCAGCACTAATCCAGCCCTGCAAACCTGTAGTTCTAATCAAAAATGATTTGGGAAATCCGTAGAAACATGCCATATTGAAAACACCAAAACGCGATGATCTTTGAAAACAAGGGATTGTTTGTACTGGACAGCATTTGCATCAAAAATCAACGAGGGGATTTATTTAGACACTAATTACGAATACGTGCATAGACCTACTGTGTGCTAATACTATATGCACACATATTAAGAAACAGAACTGGCACCAAAAACCTTCCAGGCAAACCCTACAGTCTCACTTCACACTGCGAAATTCAGGGCTAATTGCGCACAGTTGTTGCCTGCCTTTATGTTGTTTTTATCTTGCTTTCAAAGTTTGGGAAAGACACATGATTGGTCATTGAGACAGTGGGCTTCATTACGACCTGGGCGGTAAGGTATTATCGGTACCGGTAGGGGCGCTGGTGCCGGTAATCCCTTACCGCCCTATTCCGAGGTCCCTTTGCGGGTCCTCCCTTAATGCCTGGTTTTACCAAGCGTTAAGGACAGGACCCGCAAAGGGACTTTGGAGGAAATAACGGTACCGCAATTTGCGGTACCGTTATTACCGCCTTCCCCATTCCCATTGAGCCTTATGGGGGCAAAAATGGGAATGGGGAAGGGCCATGGTGAATGGGGAATTACCGCCCCCACCAACCTTGGAATGGGGCGGTAATTGCTCCATTCACCATGGCGGAATCCGTAAGGTTCCGGCGGCAACAATGGCGCTAATAGCGCCATGGTTACCGCCTGGGTCGTAATGAGGCCCAGTAACTGTTAGGACACCGGCTTCCCTTGTGTATTGTGCGTGGTTGCACCTTTGCTCTCCTCCATCTCCATGCCATCCCCTTCCTCACAGAGTTCTCCCCCAGACACCGCTATCCTGATTCCCAGAGCGTTTTCCTATGGGATTGCGCCATTATAAAACGCTTCTGCAAGTCGGGCCCTAATCTAATCACGTGACCTGCAATCATGTGACATCTCCTGCAGACCCTCCAAACCTCTGCTGTTGTTCCTTCAAGCTCTGCTTTGGCCAACAGTCATAGAGACCTCCAGTCCACTCCTGTAATTCCACGTTTCTAATGCCAGCCAGGCGAAAGTGCCTCGGGAGCTGATCCCTCTCAAGCACTGGATTTGCTTTCCTGGACCCCCATACACCTATGCATGCCTCAGCTAAACCAAGCATTCTGACACCAACTGTGGCCGCCTATCTTTAACAGAACCCATGAGAATGAACCAGATGACTAGGCCTGCATGTGCAATATGTGCCTGTGGCCAGTCTGGATGCTTACTGTCACTGTCGTGCATATAATCCAATTTGAAAAGAATCACACAACCAAATACGTGCGTATTTATTATCACTTTCCATTCCACCTCTTGCAAAATTCCACCAAAGAGCCGGCTAGCTCATCAGCCCCCACTTGATGTCAGCGTGAGCCTGCTCACACTAAATGCAATCTGCTTGCCTATCTGCCAGGAGTCAAAAGCAGTGTGCTCGGGGTACCTGGCTCCAGTGGAATGCCACCCACTGCCACCCTGGGCAAGCACCACTTGACATGCATGCTGTTACTGCACCCTGAGGCAGTATTTAAGGTGTAATCAAATGAGGGCTTAACTAGTAGCCATTGGTACCAGAAACACCAATAATGGCAGGCATCAGTCCTCCCAGCCTCACGGACTGCGCAAGCGCACCTGATCTACATGCCTACTGCACCTGAGGCACTAACCACCTATAGGGCCTTATTCCCACCATCAGTACCACCATGACAGATTGCTTGGGTTGGTAGTGGTAGTCTTGTGTGTGCTAAATTGAGCAGGCATGGATGAGACACAGGTTGCCTAATGCTGGCACTCATGGGCTCTGTTGCCAGATGACCATCAGACGGAGAGCTGAACCCCACAACAGTGGAGGATACAGTGGAGAAGCACGCACTACATACCCAACCTTTTTGTAGGCAATTGTATGGTCATGGGAAAAAGCGTAGGAAAGGGCATGTGGAGTGGCTGCACTTTGGGGCCAGGGGCAAAGTCCCCAAATGTTAATGGAAGTGTCTCTACAACTGTGCAGTGGGTTCCTAAAGGGTTTCAGAAGAGGTTTAGTTGCAAGAATGTCTGTGGCGTTGAAAAGGTAGTGACACAAGATGAAGAGTCCATCAAATGTAAAGGAGATAGTTTAACAGGAAACAAATGAATGGTCCACATGTTGTCCAATGGTAGCAAATGGCTGGAATTTGAACACTTGAGATGTTGCCTAAAATCCCTTTAGACGAGCTAAAATCCAATGAATTGTAATGCACATATTCTTATTTCTTTACGTTTGTATTCTTCCAAATGCAAAATGCTGGGAACTTGGAATAAGCCACTTAAGATATTCATACTGCTGGCATCTAGGACATCATCGGCTTTAAGATATTCATACTGCTGGCATCTATGGAAAAAAGGACATCAACGCCTTTAAGATATTCATACTGCTGGCATCTATGGAAAAAGGACATCAACGCCTTTAAGATATTCATACTGCTGGCATCTATGGAAAAAGGACATCAACGCCTTTAAGATATTCATACTGCTGGCATCTATGGAAAAAAGGACATCATCGGCTTTAAGATATTCATACTGCTGACATCTATGGAAAAAAGGACATCATCGGCATGGGTGAGATTTATGAGTAAATGGATTATGTCACCACTGGGTTCAGTGTTAAGCACAAACAAAATAGGTAAAATGTGGAGAGGATGTGAGCGGATAATACACAACAGATTGTATTCAAATTCTGAGTGAACTTTAGACTTGTGTAATGATTGAAATGCTCCATTTGAGTGTCATTGATATCCTGGGACCTACGCTTTGTTTTCCAAAGCAAATGCTTAAGTGTTTTTAATTTAGAAAAGAAAAAGAAAGTTGCAGTCAATGATGTAGAGCGTTACGTAAATGATGGTATCGAGGTACAACATGAACTGTACCAAAGCAAATGATTACAATTGGAACGTGCATGCGTTCTTCTGTCGTGCTTGCATGTTGCAGGGACAGAGTAGCTAAAACATATGCATCTTTGCATCTCTCTTTTCCCTGGGATAACTCCTCAATTTACCAGGGCTTCTACAGTGTGCATATTGGAAATTGCTTCTGTGTGCCTTAATGTGGTTGTGAAATAGAAGGAGCAGGAATTTAAGAACAGAACAGTAATAGCACACACACACAAATAGCATATTTAAATAGTTAGTCACTCAATAGAGCAAACGCACAATGGTCTGGAGGGTTTCTCAGAGAAATGCCAGAGGTTAAGATTAATTCTAAACCTTCCAGCCATCACCTCTTTTGTTTGGCTATAGTCTCCCTGAGTGGGATGGGTATGCCCAGACGTGGGTCCCGTGCCTGCTGGGACTAGAGACCCAGTCTACTCCTCACTGATGATGCCCGACAAGGGTAAAACATGTTTGCAGATGCTTGTGGTCTTGTGCAGAAGGGTTGTCCTATTGGGGTGGAACCAACCTTGATTTGCATATGGTCTTTCCCCTTTTGGAATGGTTTGGCAGGTGAAAAACGTTGGTCTGGAGGGTTGCCCAGAGCAATGCCAGAGGTTAAAATGAATTCCAAACCTTCCAGCCATCACCTCTTTTCTTTTGCTCTAGTCACCCCAAGTGGGATGGGTATACCCAGAGGTGGGTCCCATGTCTGCTGGGCCTAGAGACCCAAGCTACTCCTTACTGATGAGGCCCAGCAAGTCTGAAACATGTTTGGTGATGCTTGTGGTCTGCAGAAGGGGTATTACCAAACAGTTTGGGCTGGACTGCTCTGTTCGGGGTGGGCTCAAGCCTGATATGCATGAAGTCTTTCCCCTTTTGCAATGGCTTGGCAGGCAAAGAATGATGGTCTGGAGGGTTAAGATTCATTCTAAACTTTGCAGCCATATATTTATTTATGTATTTATTTATTTATTGGGCATGTCTAAGGCGCTTATACATGAAGAAAATTGTGCTTTAAAGGGCCCATAGGACAAGGGAAAAGGGAACAAGGGAAACAGCAAGGCAATGGAGTATGCAAAATACACAAAAGTGGTCCTACTAGGAATTGTGAACATTTGTATCATGCAAGTGCAAGCCATCGCCACTGTGGTTGTGCTGAAGAATAGTAATAGCACACACAAACAGCATATTTAAATAGTCAGTCGCTCACTAGAGCAATAGAACAACGGCAGCAACATTTGTTTTGCCAATGTGACTGTATGGCCTGGGAGTGGTATAGTTACTGGCCATTGTTGTCCCCAATTGGTCTAATAATTTTACCAACACTCATTGTACTGTGAGATGTTTGTGTTGTTAGTAAAATAGTGTGAAAAACATCCTCACTTGGAATGTACTGGAAGACCTGCCGCCCTGTGCGCCTCCGGCCTTAGAGGTGCTTGGTTAGGCAGGTCACACTGACACTTGGCAGCATTGGAGTAGGTCCTGTGTCTTCTGCACTTTCAGATCTGACAGGTTGTCTTTCAAAGTCTCCTGTCACTGCAACTGTGGCACTATCCTGTTTTGTCTGCTCCTTTGTATCACTGGCTTCCACAATCATGTGATGTGGTCTATTCTCAGATGGGTGACCACATTTATCTTGGTTCTCATCAACCTTTCCTTCGACTCATGGACAGTGCATAAGGGTGGTGATGGTAAAGACCTTTAACATGCCATATTATGCACGCCCACACTGTCTTGCCTAGTTTGTCATTAGTTGAAATCAGTAGCTCCTCCCAGTGGGTTGACCCTCCTTCGTATGCCTCTTTCTCTCCGTGGCACTTTTTGGTGTTCCAGACAAGTTGGCCCTCAGAAAAGTTACTACATCAAAGACACATAATGATGACCTTTTCGTGAAGACTTAGTTACAGATACTGAAAGCACTCTCTTCTCATGAAGAAATGATATGACATTTTCTATGCAACCAACAAACATATTCTCTCACAACAAAAAGACAGGATCGTGACTGACATCCACTGAGTCCATTCCCCTCCTACCTGCAAAGACGTATATGTCTGTTTCTGTACAAGCAGCACATTCTTTGTCTGGTAGAAAAAAGATGTCACACTCTATTACAGACATTGTATGTACTCTCCTACCTCCACAGAATGATTTGACTTTTTCTACACAAGCAACACGTGATTTGTCTGGGCATAACATTATGAATCACCCAGTTGCGCACAGCAATTGCACTCTACTACCTTCAAATAATTTAACACATTTTCTACAGAAGAAACATGATTCTTCTCTAACTACAGGCAATGTGAATATTGCACAGGGATTTACTGCCACTGATTGTTATCTCTTTCGGTCAAAGACTTATCTTCAAATGAAGTGTCCGAGGCTGCAGTTTCTGCTTTGCCCGGCTCTTGATTGCTTTCTAATATTGAAAGAAATCCTGCACTTGACACTATTTCTCTACTGGTCTGAATCTCTGTGCAAGCGACATTGGGCCTCATTACGACCGTGGAGGCCACGGAATGAACGATGCCGGTAAGGAACCGGCACCGTTTATTCCGGGCCACCACATTACAAGTGCTGCAGCGGGTCCCGCCCTGTACGCCTGGCCAGACCAGACGTGCAGAGTGGGACCCGCTACCAGTACAGGATGCTAACAACAGGCCCGTCATTAAGGGCCCGTTGTTAGCATCCTCCCCATTCCCATTGGGCACTATGGGGGCTCAAATGGAAATGGAGACATACCGGGTCGAGGTCCTGCGAAAGGGGATTACCGGGCCCTCCAAGGTCGGGATGGCCCGGTAAGTCCCCTTTTGCGGGACCCAGACCCGAGTTTGGGGGTAGCCATGCCGCTAAAACGGCATGGCTACCTCCGAACCCGTAATGAGGCCCATTGTCTTGATTGAATAATTCTCTACTAGGCAACTGTTTTTGCCAAAATAGTCAAAGAGCAATCCCTGGTGCCATAGCAATGGGCTCGCAAGGGTAAAAAACGGCCTAAAAGGGAAGTCAATATTGCAGCTCTAGAAACCTAAAGTCAAACAATCCAGTAGTTATTGATTGATTGATTGATATTTTATTTCTATCGCGCTCGTACACAAGTGTTTCAGAGCATGACAAGGCAAGGGAGGGGAACAGGGGAGAACAAAACAGCGATCTTACTAGGCCCAGTGACATTGAGAACGCGCACGTGCATGTTTTTATTTCAAAGCAACCGTTGCTGTGCCACTGCCATTGAAAAATCCTCGTAACTCGGCCACTAACATGCACTGCCCATGCTGCATTATACATCCAGGACTTCTGAGAAGATTTTAAAATGATAGTATTCTACTCCCACGTTTTTGAATTTGAAAGTAAATTGAAGTGTTGGGAGGATACACGGTTAGTGACATCCTTAAAGGGGTGCACATAAGGCAGGTGAACATACAGTTGAACACTGACACCAATATATTTGTGTAATCCGTACTTATTTTCAATCTTAGTGTTCCTCTTGGTTACATGTCTTTATACCGAAGTATTTTTTTAAAAAATTAACACAAATCGAATATTTGATAACGAGAAATTTTATAGCGAATGCCCTTTATTTTTTTCGCATCCCCCAAACTCCCATTTCCCAACCCTAAAATCCCACCCCAACCATTTCACAAAAATATTTAAACCTTTACCCCACCGCTAATTGCATTCTCTATACAATTTTTTGTTATAAAATACTCAACATATGTTCATTCTTTATGAAATATTCGACATAAAGACTGCTTACCGCTCCTCTTGAGACGAAGCAGCTATTATATTAGAGCTCCTTGCTGCGGTACTGTTTTGTTTATACCCCTGATGTCAACATATCCATGTAGTAGTGTGTGTAGGAGCAGTGGGTCAGGTACTTATGTGTCTTTTGCTTCCCATTGTTAACAGAAAAAACATAATAAAACATGAAAGAAGGCTTAGTGCTTGTTTATGTTTCATTTGACGGCAAGGACAAAAAACATTTGTTTACATTTCGTGTGAGTGAAAACACGAAAAGTATATCATTACAGCGGTAGAAATTAAATAAAAGATGCAAGTTTCCAGATGACAAACCATAATGAGACACATTATGTGCGATACATTAAGGCGTCCAAGTTATTGTTGATAACACCAGCAAAGTTATGGTTACCTAGGAAACTATAACTGACAATAGGTTGGTTTTGTTTGTGCTGCAACCATAATATATAATATCACTTTCAGAGGTTTTATAAGAGCAAACTAACAATAATACCCCATTAACCATTTGAAGTTGTCTTTTTTAAATCTATCGAACTATCTAGAGCACAGGACACTGCAGGGTCTTTCTCCCCTTCGATCCTGCCCAGCGCTCACCTGTCAGTGTCAGTGCTGTAACAAGAGAGATACCTCTCTAGAACAACCTCACCACCACCAACCTACTAGTGTTGCAACAAGTAAACAACCTCCACACAAGAACACTCGAAGCTACCACAGTACAGGAGACTGCAGGGGCTCTCTCCCCTTTGATTCTGCACTAACCAACCAGTGCTCCAACAACACACTAATCTTACAGCAACGACACTCAAACCAACGAGAGAACAAGAATCCGCAGGGGCACCCTCCCACTTGATCCCACTTATCGCCCGGAATGCAAAAAAAGCAGTTTACAGGCCCAAACACAAGACTAAGAGGAAAACTCGGCACAGGCGCCTCACAAACAACAATGAAACAAGCATTCCAAAAGAAGAAGACCAACAAACCTCCCTCTGAAAGCCAATCCTTCCAAACAACTCAGAAACACACACACACCAAAGCATGAAACCCACAAACAACTTGTAGAGCTGAAAAAGACTACCCCAGAAAACTTACATGAATCTCCCTCCCAACTGGAACGTGATACAACGAAAAACCCAGATCCAGCAAACTGGAGTGCTTCAAAGCCTCCACCAGAAAAGCCAAGCTCCCAAGAACTTCAGATCCCAATCAACTTGGACCAAACCGACAAAATAACCCCCAAAGCCCACACAGACAAAGACCATAACCAACAGGAGAAAACCCAAACTGCTACACAATATGACACACCAAAAACAATAAATCAACAGAGTGAGATACCAGTGGAATTCACCCCCACAAAGAACCAGACAAACCCACCAGTGTCGTCCACAAACAAGCTCTACAACGATTAACAAATCAAATCAAAAACAGATAATACAACGCCAGAACTAAAAGAGAAAATACAGCACCAAAACACAATCCCTATAAGTGAGGAATCACTGAACCAATCAACTCCAACCCAGACACCAACAGTGCTAACAGCTGGGATGACAAAAAGAGAAAAAGCGAAACAAGCAAAACTACAATGGCTACAAGCCCATGCAGCGCAAAAACTACTGAAGGAATCCTCACATCATCAACTAAACACAGCAACATGCAAGGCTGCGTGTCTATCTCTAGACATCACCGAAATAGAATCCATCATGAATAGTGCGGAAAGAAGGAAAGAAATCTTTGGCGACCCGACACACTCAGCAATAACAAACTGCACCTTCACGCCTCTGTTTAAAAACACCATACTCAGAACTTTGACAAACAAAGATCAAGCAGAGACCCACCACATCAAAAAATAAAAATTGAACAAAGAATGGTGCAATTTACGTATGATGCTGAAGAATCCTTCCACACTCCAGCACAAGAAAACGACACCAACTGCCCAAGACCCAAAACAGGTGACTCCAAACAGAACAGCACTCTGAATGATGACATCAATAATCAGAGACTACCAACAACCATGCAAGAACTCCAAAACATGTTGCTGGCAATGGTATCCCAATCCATGATACCCTTTCTCAAACTACACAAAGCAACCAAAGACAATATACGAGATCAAGCAACACTACTGGCAAACAACTATAAAAAAATGCCTAGACGCTGAAGCCGAACAGTCACGCATCTGGCAACAAAGACTATTCAAGATAGCAAGAGGAGACAGAGAGGAAAAGCTAACCAAAGAACTCATGGCATGGCTCAAAAACCAACAACAAAAAATACCTACAACACAGAACATGCTAAAGGAACACACGGACAACTCTATACCTATCTGCATGATACCAGAAAAACTGAAACTTGATCAGCAAAGTCACAGTCCACTCACAGTACCGGCCTCCTCATCGAAACAAATCACAAACTCCCCAACCAACCATAAAGAAAAAACCAAAGGTAACAAATGAACTGGAAAACGCCACCACAAATGACATCTTCGATATCTTCGGCCCGATAAAGAAAATTCCTAAAGAACCTGCCAAAAAGCCAACTAAACAAACACAAAAACAAACTTGCTCACAAGCATTTCTACGAAATCTGACAACACCGAAGCCAATGACAGAAAAAACATCAAAAAATCTAGCAAAGAAGCCCACACCAAACCAACCCACATGACCAGAGACAGCCACCAAAAATACACACAAAAAACCGACACCTGCCACTGCAATAATACATAACGAACCAAACCGGGAAATAGACGACTTACTCAATCTAACAACGCACAAGGAGCTACCATCACAAGACACCACGAAAGAAAAAATTCAAATAAACGATTCAAGTCTACTAATAATTGACGAATAGCACCCGAGCCACTCAATCAGCTACACCCTTTCGTGTGAAGAAATCTCAGATAAATCAATGTCCGATCCAAGTGATGCCACAAACAACCATGCAACATATGACGAAATCTCCTCAATCTCACTATCCAACAAAACAAGGAATAGCACCCAAACCAGATACTCTATAACCCGATCAGTGCAAGAAAGACCCCGCACGAAAAACCAAAGAGAATACACAGTCCCATCTCAACTAATATTCTTGAACCCATTTCGGCAAGCAGAAAACC
Source organism: Ambystoma mexicanum (assembly GCF_040938575.1). Lineage (NCBI taxonomy): Eukaryota > Metazoa > Chordata > Amphibia > Caudata > Ambystomatidae > Ambystoma > Ambystoma mexicanum. Next base: position 1,109,676,275 of record NC_090924.1, on the reverse strand, counting down.
ACAGTGTGCAGATAGAAAACATCATCCACAGATCAACTCCATTGGTTCTCAATAGAGCAAATATTCGAATACTGTTCCAAGCAATTCCGAACCTGAACCAAATACGCTCCAGAGACATCAAGCTGGTCATCTTTGAAGACGAAATATGCAATGATAGAATATCATTAAAACTGTGCGACAAAACAACCATGGAACAGATACAAACATCGAAAAAGACACTATACAAACTTGGCTTTAGATGCAGCCCCAGTACGACATCCAAAAAACTACAAATCGACAAAGCGGGAAAAAAAAACGGACAACCCAAGACCAACCCAAACAGAAAAACGCTCTATGAATCAACCAAAGGCACATCACACTGACACAAACAACAACCTCTCACCCACGCCTCCCAGGCATCCTACCCAGCCGATCAAATGAAATCCTGAAAGCAGCTGCATCAACAACAACTACACCAACAACGACTGCCCGATCAGACGACAATACGAATCAGAAGACAGCTTAGACTACACAACTGAATCAAATGTGAGCAGCACCTCATAGCCATCAATTGAATCAAACAACACCTTGACCATGTGCTTGTGGAATACAAGAGGAAATTCCCACCTGTTTAACGACTCATCACCCGAATTCGCAACATACCAGATTATCTGTCTTCAAGAAACCTGGCTGTCTGACACTCCATGCTGCGACGGCTTCTTACTGTTCCTTAACCCTGCACCAACCAGACCCAAAGGAAGACTATCATCAGGTCTACTAACGCTAATTAAGATTGACCCGACATGGTCTATACTCGAAACCACAAACATCAATCCATAGACACAAAACAATGTCATAAAAATAAAAGGAAGCTCAAATCCCGATTCCACAAACCACCACAAGAAAGAATAATTTCCATCATAAATCTATATTGGAATCCTGCGGCAATCAGCAACGAAACCTTCCTGGATGATGTCTTTCTTACAATGGACAAACTCATCATCAAGTACATGACAATCAAATTCATACTATGCGGGGATCTAAACCTTCACTTATGGTACCCAGATGGTCAATCCATTCCAAACAAAAATGTAACACAACACGCCAAAAGATGGACAAAAGAAATCAGCATTCGTAATCTCTCACTCATTGACTACCCCACGGATAAGACAAATAAGAAACTACCAACTTGGTCTCGAGGAAAATCGTCCGCCATCATCGAATACATCTATCTTTCCAAAGCACTAAGAAACACAGCAGAAACTTACACCATAATCAAAACATCAAAGAGCAACCACAACCAGCTTGTCATACATGGACAAAACATGCTGCGACAACCACAGTCTCATCAAACTATCACACTGAAAGTCTGCACTGCGGGCAGAAAATTACGCGTAACTCAACAAGCAACCACCACGCTCACAAAACAATTTCTTCAAACAAATCTGCCTGACGTCCAGAAATTAAACTATCAATGGCTACTTATACCATATTACAAGCAGACGACACAACAACCCATGAAGACACACCCACACTCCTACAACAAGGAGCTAACTGAGAGGAAAATGATGCTGATTAAAACCGTCCGACAGCTAAAGAAAAAGAAAGATAAAGAATCATCCATAAAAATCAAAGTGGCAAAATAAATTACAACTGGATCAAAACCCATCGTATGACTTTACTACAAGCGGACGCAGAAGCCATCCTAGAAACCTACAAAACACACAATCTCAGAGATCTCTGGAACTTAATGAACAATAACTCAGCGAACCAACACAAACTCACTGGGAATGTGACAGAACAAAGATGGATCGAACACTATACAAACATATATAAAGCTTGGCATGCTGAAAACAAAAAAAAAACCCAGGCAAAGAAGACAAAATGGACGGTACTCTGTGACCGTCGAGAAATATTGGACATGATACAAAAACTCAACATATCCCGTGCCCCAGACCCCGATGGGACCTCAATGCAATGATCAAGAAAGACCCACACTCATGGGGCAACCTCATGAGAAACATCACAACACTTATAAATAACCTCAACCAGATCCCCTCATCATGGAAGACCGCAACTATAGTGCCCATCCACAAACAAGGCCCAAGAGATGACCCGACAAACTTCCACGCGATTGCACTACTAGATCCTTTGGGGAAGCTGTTTGCATCCATTCTTCTGAAAAAACTTAACCAATGGGCAACAGCGACACATCGTTTCGCAACCAGACAAACTGGCTTCACTCCAAATGTGGGAACAAACATCAACCTACTTCTGCTGAACTTGATTAAACACCAAGCAATTCACAACAAAACAACAATATATGCCGCCTTTATAGACCTGCTCATGGCCTTCGACGGTATCTACAGACAAAAACTATGGAGCAAACTTGAAACTTGGAACTGCCCAAGCAACATCTTGGGGCCAATAAAACAACTCTACTCAAACACTTCAATAACAATAAGACTCACAAGAGAAGGCCAAACAGCGCTGAAAATATCCACCAACAATGGACTAAAACAAGGCTGTCCCTTACCAGCCACACTATACAACCTCTTCACAGCTGACATCGAGACTCATCTCCATTCGGAGGCCCTGAATCCACCGAAGATTAACTCAATACCAGTAAATATCATGACATACGTGGACGACATCATCTTGCTCGATAAGACACCCTCAGGCCTACAAAATAGCCTCTCACAACTAGCCCAATACATGAAACTCAACGTACTCTCAATCAACACAAAGAAGAAGAAAATCATGCAACTGAGCAGAACATACAACAAAAAAGAAAAACAACTAAAAATCTACGTAGACGGCAATCAGCTAGACGAAGTATCCACATTCAAATACCTGTGGATTTATATGACCCAATCCAAATCTGAAAAAGAATGGACCACGAAACTGGAAGAAAAGATCCAATCACTGGCGAGGCAAGGATGTGTGATCCAGCGAAAGTACGGAAAATATTCATTCAAACCGGTAACAACCTACTACAAGCAAAAAGTGATCCCAACAATAGTATACGGAACAGAAGCAATGATGAACGCCACCGTTCATGACTGGACAAAACTAGAAGCTTGCTTCTGGCGCAAGATCCTTCAGTTGCCGCCCTCCTTTCCTATGCTCAGAATGAGACACAAAGTAGCAGTGCAATCAGTCGCCCCAATCATCCTGTGGAAACAACTCGACCTATACCCCAAGCTGCTAACGGAGAACAAAACACCGGCTATCCAAATCCTCAGATCTCTGCCCCAGAGCATTGAACAACGCAACCCTTGACAAATGGAAAGAAAATTTAGAACGACTGATGACAACCGAAGAAATCTCCCACGAAATGCTTATGCTGCGCCCTGAACACGCAAAGGTAAAGCTGATGAGAAACGATTGGATAAAAACCAACAAAGAAAAAACAAAATACAGCTTGAATATACAATGTAAAACAGACATAAGAGCAATTAACAAACTTCGGGCCTATTTGAACATCTTCCCAGACAATAAAATTCTAGCAACATACCTGAAACTTCGGATGAACATCATACCAACCAGATTCTACCTAGCGAAAACAAGACAAATCCTCTCCATAGAGAACTTCTGCCGATTCTGCTCAGACCCACAGAAATCATAAACACTTTACCATCTCCTCATGGAATGTGACAATCTTTCTGAACAAAGAATCAGATTTGGCACCTACTACAAGATCTCAGAACAGACAATGGAGGCAGAGGAAAGATGGCCGATGATGCTCAATGGCAAATAAAACAAACTTATCTTCACGATATGCCAATTCCTACAAGAAATACTAGACAAACATGCCACAGAATGAAAGGAAAATTGAGAAAAGGAGATAAATGAAAAGTTTAAAATTAAACGATAACATTTTAAAAAATCATTTGTTAGGCAAGATTGTTGTATCATGCACCGATCTAACTCTCTCTCTCTTTCCCTATCTCCCTGGCTCACTCTGCACTGTTTCACTCTTTTTCTCAATTTCAGCCTCTCTGTAAGTGCCCACCTCTCTCTCTCTCTCTCTCTCTCTCTCTCTCTCTCTCTCTCTCTCTCTCTCTCTCTCTCTCTCTCTCTCTTTCTCTCCCCCTCTCTTTCTTTCTCTCTCTATTTTTGGCTCTCTGACTCTGCCTCTACGCCAGAGCTGTCTAGTGCTTTCTTTCTCTATCAGTGTGATTTCTTACTCTCTCCCATTTTCTCACTCTTTCTACAACTTCCTATGCTAGAGTTCTCTTGCTGGGTCCACGCTTTCTGTCTCTCTGTCTTTCTGTATGCTAGTGTAGAGTATGTGCTCACTCTCTCTCTTTTTGTCAGTAAGGTCTAGTTTTCTCTTTATTGTTCTCTCCCTTTCCATCTTTCACCTTATTTGTGTTCCTCATTCCTCTCTCTCTCATTCTCCCTTCATTGTGTCTCTCTCTATTTGCCCCACTACAATCTGTAATCTGCCCATCTGTTTCCCTCTGTCTGGTGCACTCTTTTTCTCCCTCCCTCTATCTCTCATTCTTGCTCACCATCTCTCCCTCTCTCTCTGTGAGTGCTTCAGTGAGATAGCCTCACTGAGCTCCTTCCCCTTCCCTGTCTCTTTGAAGTTGTCCTTGGATGGCAGGGGAGGAGGGGCTGAGCCGGGAAGTGGGGTGGTAGCTGCGGGTAGAGCCTTGCTGGGTTATAGTACGCATTTTTGGGATGCAAATGAAGGAAACATTTTGATGTAGTGAAAGCAGGAAAGCAGTGGAAAGTCGAGCGCAGGGACTGTATGTGAGTGATCCTCAGAGTGGTTTCTATATCTAACTCAGTTTTAGCAGAGATGGGGATGAGAGTGGAAGCCAGGACACAGAGTAAGAATGTTTGTTCTGGTCTGTACTGTGTGTATGGATTGTAGGCATGTGTTTGTGTGCATGACATCATTAGAGTCCTATATGTATATACACAAAGAAACAACATCCCTGAAATACGGCAGGTGTTGGGAGCTACGTCACCTTCACTATGAGTCTCTCATTGTGCAGCCCCTATATGCACTGATGACATTTCACATGACATTGTCATTGACATCAGCAATGTCATGGATGGGATCAGCAATGAGATCAGATATGAAATCATGGATGACCTCTAAAGGGTGATTCAAGTTCAAATTGGTGTCACTTCCCAAAGCCACATAATGTTCTGGGTCTTGCTGCGATGAATCATGAGAGGATTGACAGACACCATATCCATCTTCTAGATGTCCCCCTCATATCATTTTTTTTATCATTGTTGCTCCCTGCTGTGATGTCATGGACGTGCTCATGTCTGAGCAACGGGGGACTCCACGTTAAGATGGTTGTTATTTTCCGCACTCACTAAATTTCATGGAATTCTTTTAGATAAATCGGCTCAAATGAACTCTTCCAAGGGTTTTGTTAGCCTATTTTTTCTCTAGGGCCCACTCACAACGAGATGTTTTAAATATTGTTTTCGTGTTGCCTCGGTTACATTTAGATGCATTTATCCATTTCAACCGTAGTCTTCCTAGAGTCACCTTGTGGTAATGTTTTCACTGGAGCAATCTCATTAACGTTGAGTGCACTGGCAGAAGTAATATGAACCAGCCGCCCCTGCCAATGACGTACGTGGTGCCAGAATCAAAATGCAATCAGGAAGCATTGACGCAATGACGTGACCCCAAGCAAACGCGGAAGAAACTCCACCCACTACTGTGAAATAACATAGACTTTGTCTGAACAAATACAATTTTCAGAAACTTCATTTATAGAATCAAGCACTGAACATGGTACTGATACTAAACATGGTACTGATTTCTAAATGCCATTTTAGAAATTCAGCGAGGATATTGAAAAGCATTTAGGGCATCACACCCAGCATATATTTAATTATAGCTATTTCATGTCTATGCTTTTGAAAAGAAATTCTGATCCATAATGTGTATTACAATTTTAAAATGTTTGAAAGATATGTAAGCCAACGAATTCCAATTGGTTTTGTTTCATAAATGCCCATCCACCGTTTTTAAAACACCTGGTATCATTTGTAGGCAACATCTAAATTCTGTAATCCACAAAAATGATCATCTTATTTTTCTTCTACAGATCTGCAAAACTGACATGATGTTGTAATGTGTTCTTGTCATGACGGCTCGTGCTGGATCTTCATTGCATTCATGTACATTTCTTTGTATTTGTGTGATGCTTATTATAATTGGATAAACGTGTGGGCACACAGCTGTTCCTAGGTCTTGCCAGAGGAGGGTGACAGTTTGCCAATTTGCAAGTGAGATTGTACCATGGTTGTCATAATTCCCATTAGTTGGCACATTGGTGCCATAGCACAGACAGAATTGGTGGATAAACACATAAACTAGCTCTCTGTGCTGGCTCCTTATGTCAAATCTATCTACCCTACCCCCCTAGCCAATCGGATGACTCCCAGTGTTTAATATATCAGACCAGACTAATATACAAATGGATATGTCTCTCTGAGATGGGTGTTGTGAGCTAAAATGTGACTGTTGCTAATTGTTCTCTTGTTCAGAGTTTAACTGCCTAGCATTTCGGTGCTGGACTGCCTTTGTGGATGGGACTAGATTGAAAGGCAAATTGATATTTCTCCTCTGTGGAGTGTGCAGTGAGCTAAAATGTGGTTGTAGACCCTCCTGAGCGCAAGAAATTCCATGGAACAGGGTATGTGACCCATGTTCATTCTAAGTAGAGGGGTGTACACATCCTTGCTTAGTTTGTAAAACATGGGGTTTCACCCTGAAGAATTCAGGGTAATCCAGACCTGGACCCCTTGCTGATTTTACTCTTGATCAGAGGAAAATTGCCTAACATTTTGAGGCTGGACTGCCTTTGTGGGTGGGACCAGTCTGATATGCAAATGGACATTTCTCCTCTATGAAGAATACAGTGAGTTAAAACGTGATTGTAAACCCTCCTGAGTGGAAGATATTGCATAGAACAGGGTATTTGACCCATGTTCGTTCTCAGTAGAAGGCTCCCTCCTCCTTGTTTAATACGATTTACACATAGTGATTTATTATACAATATTGGTCTGTAACATTTAGCTCTACCTGCATTTAAATGTACAACCGCATCAGCCCTATGAGGAATAGTGAATGTATGTAAACAGGTGTCTGTGATAAAAAATATCCATTAAATTCTACCAAAACCCCTGCACTTCTGCAAAATAAATATTTCAACAATGCAATACTGCATGTTATTATTACTTTGTTAACAGGTCCCTTTCACAGATCTTTCTGTACCACCATATCCACCCTGATCACCATAGTCTTCTTCCTAAAGATCAAATTTGAGAACATTGGAAATCTGCCCTAAAATCTCATCTCTCACTCGAGTTCCCTACTTTGTGTAAAATGTCCCTAACTCTTTCCTACCACACTCTTTAGTTTGTAGGTTCATATGATGCATTCTATTTTCCAGAGATGTCTCATGTAATTTCCACAAGATTCCTGAGGATATTCTCCAGAATTCCCGCGATAAGACAAAAACATTCTGGAACATATTGGCTCCCCAGCCCATCCCTAAATCTCCAACTACACATGCGGTCCACTTTCCTCCCTCCCCCAAATATCATTTAGTGTAATTTTCTTTATCAGTTTCCCTCTGCATTACCCAGGTAATCGGTTGCATCAAGGGAAAATAGGTAACTTGTTATTTCTGAAAGCCTCTCTGATGCAATGCACCATGGTAGTCTAAAAAAAATGTTTCGGCGTAAAAGGGGCACCCCCTTTTCTGTTGGGTTATATCAAAAGTACTGCAGGGTTTTACAGCAAACCTTCAGTTTTTTATTGGGTGCAAATACTTCGATCCATTGTCGCACGAACAGTCTTCATTTGAAGCACCATTTCTCTATGGTAAAATGAATGTATGATGAACATTTTCTTTTTGTTTTTTTTAATATCTTTTGAATTGTTAATTGTCCCCAAAATGTCCAGTTTGAGGGGTGTCCTTCATAAATTTCATCCAAACCTGTCCAGAAAGTCAAAGGTTATTAGCAATATTATTTTGGGAAAAGTCATAGGAAATAGGTTTTATCTTAACTATAGGGTGGAGGGCCTGTGGAGTGGCCCTGTAGTTATGGTTAAATTGCTCAACCCATAGAAAGAACACTTTTTGGGTGGCTTATACCTTTGCTCCCCCTTGACGAATCCTCACAAAACTATATGGCCCCATCAGATTGATTCTTTGAAGTTTGGTGAGGTTTCATTAAGGGTGCAGGAGCAAAGTTACAGGGGGTGCCAAAATATGTTTTTTTGCCCATAGACACAATGGAAAAATAATGTGCTCATGCCTACAGCCCAAACTGCTGGACGTATGTTCACCAAATTTGCGGCAGGAGTGGCAGCTTGGTCCCGAAAGTGTGCTTTTGTAAATTTGATGTAAATCCGTCCAGTGTTTTTTTTTTTTTTTAAACATCCAAAAAGTAGGTAAATAGTAATTTGTGATATCTGGGTGGAATGAAGGGTATTTTTCAAGTAGTTTGATACCTGTTGGTGTATTCTAAGTAGATTGATTTTAAAAAGTGCTAATGCGGTATTATGAATGTAGTTAGATACCTGTTGCCATATTCTAACTGTTAATTGTGCTACAGTTTTGTGACTACCTTTGGGTTGAAGTAATATTAAGTAAACATTTGTTAAATTTGCTGGTAACTTATGTTTTGGAGTAACAGAGGTATCGTCACATTCAAACAAACCACTTTCTTTTTTTGACATATGCAGTGTATTGCCCTGAAGTGGTTATGGCACCAGTGTGGTATACTATACCGACTGTTGTAAAGGTTTTATTTCCAAGAGATACTTGGCTGTGTGTGAAGCCTATAAGCTTACAGATATTTTTGATTCAATCTGCATTGTACCTTAGAAGCATTAGTATGGCATATTGGCTCTGTGTGTTTATTTGTATGCTCGAACAATTGTTTGAATTTCAAAAAAGGGCATAATATACCATGATTTGAATTCTTCAGATGCTGGTGAAATGGAATAGATTCAGAATTTATTATGGATGCATATACAAATCGTTCATTGGGGATAGGCATTGTGAAACATGGTTGCAGAGAGTGCATGTATGTTTCCACATGTATGAAATCTGGAAGCTTTGATGTATAGGGATGTTTTTGGTTTCACCTAGTTGTAGTAAGTAAATTAGGAATTCTTGTGGATCTTCCTTTGTTTTTATGGTAAATGTTACCATTCCTGCCCAGTAGTAGTCCAATGCTTGCCTTATACCAGAGAATGTAAGTGTTGTCAGGATTATTTGAGGCATTTCTATGAAGGACAAGCATTTTCAAACACAACTGGTATGAACCGTTTAAGTAAATGTTGTGAACAATTGGTGGCAATTGAAAGACAAGATTAATTGTTACATTTGCATAACACTTTACTCCATTGGTGTTGCTGAGTTTAAATGGACCAGAGAGTTGTGTTTGTGGATCGTTTGATAGACCTGGAGATCTTTCTGGAGAAGATATATTTGTGTTTTTCTTTTGTGATATATGTGCATTTGACTTTGTGCTAGATCATTTTGTGGTTGTATTGATTGATGCAGAAGGAGTTGGTCATTGTTTCATTAGCAGTATTGTTGGGGGATCTGCTGTAGCTTCTGTTTGTATTACTTGTCAGCGTTGACTTTGTTTGCACCAAAGTAAATGAGGAATAGACCATTTAATGTACACAGACCCAATGGTGCTACATAACTCACACCTTCTTTATAGACTGCACTGCCAATGTCAATCAATGCCTCATATAGGAGTAGGACTTGTGATTTGTGAATAGTGACAGCATATTCAAGAGAAATTGCTCTCTGTGTACGTATATATCTTTGAAAATAAGGAAACGTGCTGCTGTCTGGCCATTTTCTTTTTACTTCTGTAAGTTTGTCAAAGTGGAGGTTGACAAACTGAATGTTGTTGTCATGTGGATATTTTTGGAAGGCAACAACTGTACCAATTGCTCCATTGACTAAACTTTGTTCTACGTCAAGGTTATATTTTAGAATTACTCTGCCATTTAGACACAAAGTTACTATTTTCTCCAATCCAGCTGTGTTAGAGATACATTTTTCCAAGCTATTTAGTCATGCTGTTGCTTGTTCACACATAGGAAGTGTCATGTCGTGCACTTCTAGTTTGTCTTTGGAGCTGAAATGCAGTATGGGTTGCATTTCTATTTTCAACATTGTCTCGTAGAATTGACTGCAGCTTGCAGGGGTTGGCATTAAGGATATGCATTTTAGATTTTGTTGAGTTAATTGTTACATGGCATCAGGAGCAGATGTGTTTCGGACATGTAGCTCATGGATTAGTCTACTATTTAAGTTGGATTTTGCATCTTTAGTAAGCTGACCAGTTCTAATGCTTTTTAAAATGTTAGCACAGGTGAGGTCTGCAGACTGACACATGTTTAGAGTTAGTTCTCTGTAGTGAAAATGTTGCCAGAGATTTACATTTCCAATGCTGCAGAGGGTATTGCATCATTGTTTGTGTCGTAATGTTTTGAAAGTAGGTTGACCTTTCACTGGTGTTAACTGTAGGAGGTCTTTGAATACAATAACATGTATTCCTCCAAATAGTTTTTCATATTTTTTTTTTAGAATTTCTTGCATTCTGAGATGAATTAAATCCAAAATGAGGTTGGAAACCATGCTTACTTCATCTATCAGGATCACTTTAATTTGTTTTAAAATTCTGCATACTTCAGTAGAAACTACTGCTGATAATTTGTTGTATTCTAATTTGTTTTGCTGTTCTGCGGGGAGGAGCAATTTTCGATGTAAAGTTACACATCCTACAGCTGAAAGGTTGTTATATTTTAAGTTTTGTAGAAATTTGCTGATTATTTTAATTAAGAATGTTTTTACTAGAACCAGCTTCTAGGAAACTATTAAAAACACATCTTTTCCAATAACTTTCTGACTCTACAGGGCCTCCTTAGGCATATATATGACTGACTTGTTCCTCGCGAACCAACATTGGTTTAACTTACCCTCTTAATATGCTACTTTTCCTCTCAGGATGTCTCCGCGCCCTCATGCCTGTGGGCTGTCGGCGCTTTACAAACACATAGAAATAGAAATAGAAATAGCGTCACCACTTACATACAGGAGCTTGAGGTTTATAATTTTTACAGGTACTTGTTTAGTTTCATGTTTAAAACCATGTTGAATATCTTGAGTGACTTGATAAATGGTGAGTTGTTCATCATCTAGCTGTGATTCCAGCACTTGCAAGTCTTCCTCAGATTTTTTTTTATATTGATACATGGTATTTGATACCTCAGTCATGGCTATGTCTGCTTCATTTAGAATGAGTGGTTCTCCAAGTGGTTCTTGGCGTCCTGTAAGGATAGCTTGACTGCCTGCAGGAGTGTCTTTGACTAATTGAACTTCAATGTTTCTCTTTTGTTGGTGTTCATTGTCTAGCATTTGTTTGGATTGTTTGGAATTGTCATTTGTTATACTTCTTTCATTTGAGTCATAGTCAACTAATAATTATTCTTCTTTTCTCCAAGGTTTAAAAAGTTGGAGTAGTGCCATTTAATACAGTTCTCTATATTGTCAAGATTTAAATGATAACTTTATATGATTATTTAGACTGGGTTTGGTGAGTTTCACTAGGCTTCCTTCACAAATTGATACTGAATATTTGCCATTTGTTGCATTTGGTGTGACATTGTTTTTATAGATGAAGTTTTGGGCAATGTCGTACAGACACATGTTTTCCCAAGCAGTATTTCTGTTTGGGTAGTATGTGTTAATTACATAGTTTTTTCTTTAATTGTCCTGGGTTTTGGACTCATTTGTGGCTGTTTTCTATCTCTTGGTAGGATTTTAGTACTCTTTTTTGGGATTAAGGTGTTCCAAGGTTTAGCCAGACAATGTATTCAGATTTGCCATATAAGGCTGTACCTGTTAAATGGTCTGCAGCTTCATAGAACCCACATTCATTATGGGAGAGCATTTTTATATCAAAGCTGTACCATTTTATGATAGCGTTTTGTCAGATGATATGTCATCCCACAGGTATTTTAGCTCTGTTTTCTCAGATTTGGTGAGACAGGCTATGACATATCTTGCCACTGCAGTGGAATTGTCTACAATGTATTGTATGTCTATGAGGGCAATGATTGCATTGTAATCATTGATGCACTTGGATGCTTTGTCCCTTTTAATGTTGCATGCATTTTTAGGGAATTTGCCTGTTACGCTGTGTCTAACATCTTTGCACCATTTATGTGCAGATTTGTAAACGCCTCTTTCAGGCATTGTACAGTTCCACAAGCCATTAAATCAGTGGCTGTTACCCCCCTTCTAAAAAAAGCTGGCTTGGATCCTAAAGATGCTGCTAACTATCGTCCAATTACCAACACTCTTTTCTTTCTGAAACTGGTAGATAAGGTTGCTACCTCTCAACTTCAATCATATATTGAAAACACGGGAAGGTTGCACGAGAGGCAATCGGGTTTCCGCTGCTTCCATGGCACAGAGAGCGCCTTGGTCGATCTCCAGACGCAGATGCCATCACTAATTGAGAAAGGCAGATTAGGCCTGTTAATATTACTTGATCTCAGTGCTGCTTTTGATCTTTTAGATCATAAGATTCTACTACACAGACTGTGGGATACCGGCGGCTTGGCCATTGAAACTGTTAACTGGGTGAGATCTTTTTTAGAGAGTAGAAGTTCCAGGGTGCATTGGGGCGAGGCCTTCTCGGAAGTAGAGACTATCCTTTGTGGCGTTCCACAAGGAGCTTGTCTGTCGCCCTTGCTCTTTAACATTTATATTGCCCCTCTATGCAGAGAATTGGAGAAGTTGGGCTATTTTTTCACCAACTATGCAGATGACTTCCAGTTGTCAATGGAACTTTCAGGTGACCATCAAGCAGACCAACTCAAATTAAATAAGTTATACAGTGTAATAAAAGACTGGATGACCACAAACTGGCTATGCCTAAATGCAGGAAAGACGGAACTAATGATCTACGGGCCCAATAAACCGAGAGAGGGACTAGCTAAGGCTTTCACTGGCTTTCAGGTTGATGATAGCTTTATTGAAGTTGCTGGCAAGGTAAAAACATTAGGTGTTTATATGGAGGCTTCCTTGGATGCAGGCGCACACGTGGATGCTATAGTAAAAAATACCCAATATCATCTACGAGTATTGAGGCAGGTCGCCCCTCTTATCTCTGAAAACAACCGAGCCAAACTGGTCAGAGCCGTTATCTTGCCACGACTTGACTATTGTAATGCTCTGTTGGGGGGGCTAGTAGAGAAGACGTACAGCAATTGCAGAAAATCCAAAATGCCTCTGTATGTATAATATATGGTATGAAGAGGCATGAACCCACCTCTAACGCAAGAAGGGAGCTACATTGGCTCCCAGTATCAGCCAGGATTTCCTTTAAATTATTGACGTTAGGTCATAAATGCATCTATGGAACAGTCCCTAATTATTTGAAGGACAAAATCATGATATATCAACCGGCAAGAAATCTGCGCTCTACAATGACTCTAAGTCTGCAGGTGCCAAGGACTAAGAAAGCGCGTGGAAATGGACGTTCTTTCCCGGTGCTCATGGCTAAGGCCTGGAATAATCTACCGTTAGGGCTCCGTACAGAGAGCAATCACCTGGCTTTCCGGAAACTCTTGAAGACAGAACTTTTCATCTAACCTACATCTTTGGTTGTCCTCACTGACCTCTCTGCTTGTGATGGAGCGCTTGGATGCCTCAGGGCTTGTAGCGCTATAGAAATTCAATAACATAACATAACATAACATAACATAACAGAAGACATCAAGTTATTTACTTGTCCTTTTTTGCAAACTGGTCTAGGGAATCCAAAAGCAACATTTGGTATAGTATTAGGCTTTGTTTTTATATCTATATCAGTAGTGTTTGGAACACTTATGTTTTTGGAAGAGTAAGACTTGTGTATGTAGGTCACTATCTGTGTTTTCTGAAGGGATGTCTCAGGTAATGTATTATTCAATAAACTGTAAAACAGTGATGTCACAATCATGGCCAAATTTAGGAGCATCATTTATCCACAAAAGCATGTGGATGTGTGTTGCTCCTCTGGATTGATATTCTTTTCTCCAAAAGAAGTGATGCATTTCTCTGAGCAGAGGGGTAGCTTTATTGCAAATAAATTGCAGCATGGCAATGAAGCAATGGTGAATGTACCTTGAGACATTGACAGGGTCAAGTGAACAGAGTTCTCCTGGTGTTTTTATATCTATTCTGTCTTTATTTTGGTTTGCAGTGCATAAGACATTGTGTAATTGTGTACTCTGTAAAAAACCATGTGGGTGGGCCTAGGTTCTTTAGCATACAGCATACATCAGCATGCATGTTTATCAAGAGATTGCAAAACTTAATCTTTGTCTTTTATTTTTTTGAGCAGTTGGTGGATATGTTTAAAAAGTTAAAACCTGTTTTTAATGTGTGTGCAGCTCCATAACATAGAGTTGCTAGTTCAATTTCAAACGGGAGGTGGAAAATGTATTCAACATTTTGTCTGAATCTGGAGTCTTCAGAATACATTTTTGAAGAGCGATATTCTGATGCACTAATTTGTGTGGATCTTTATCATATCTTCCTCCTTTTCCTGTAGAGGAAAGGAATGTGCTTCTATGCTTTTTTCCCATATGCTCTTTAGGGATCCTTTGGCTTGATGTATTTTATATAGTTCTAATGCGTTGTCAATGGTGTCTTTGGAGTGTAGTGGGTGAATTGCATACTTATCTAAAATGTTGGCTGCAGTAACATGATCTACATGTTCAGTGATCTTGAATAATTTGGGTGGTTTCTCTTACGTTGTCCTCTATGTTTATATCTGTGTAGTATTCATTGTTTTCCTTTAGATATTATAGGTCTTGTCTAACTTTGTTTAAGTCGACTAGTTGTTGGCAAGTTTTTTTGTCTTTTGTTAGCTCACTATCAACTAGTACAATCAAAGATTGATCTATTGGTCATTGTACTTCTAAATGTTGTATATTTTCTTTTAAATCTAATGGCAAATATATTACTTTGCCACGGATGCCATTTGTAACTTTGATGAAGGTAATTTGGATGATTTCAGTTGAATGCATATTATGGGTGCACTGTTTGTATTATAATTCTCTCATACAATTAAGTTGTTGGAGAGCTTTCAGAAGTGGGAATATTTATAGGTGATAGCACGTGATGGTATTTCGTTATTGTCAAGCTTTTTGTTGCAGGATGTGCAAACTGTTGAGGGGTCAGTAATTTCAAATTTAGTTTCTGCTGTTAGATATAAAGCTTATTGGAACCTTTGGGATACTTCATTCTCTTCTATTTTGTAGGCTAGATCTAAACTTTTTTTGTTTTTTTATAAAACTTTCTGTGACAACAGACATATTTGGTCTGGTATTTCAGCAGAAGTGTTTTGAAACATAGCTAGTTTTTTTATGTGTTTATTAGGACATTGATGTTTATTATATTTTCGGTAATGTTTTCTGAAGGTACAGTCAACTTCAGTTCCAAAGTATCTATTTCTTGAAACAGTTCTTTGGCTATTCCATGTAGGACAATGTCATTTACATTTTTCAGTTCTAGAGCAGGACTTTTTGCATGGATGCACAAGATTCTGTATAGTAGAATGGAGTGCTACTAACATTCGAATGCGGTGGAAAGTGTTTTGCAAGCAGTTCCTAAAATGCAGGCTAATGAATGCCCTTGCAGACAAGTGTTGCTGCGCACTGGACAGGACTCTATTGTTTGTAAAGTTTTCATACTACTTTGGTCTTTTAGTTTCACATGGTGATTGATGAATTGTCATAAAGATTTAAATGATTGTTGGCTTACATTACACATAGAGCTGCATGACCATTTGTACACTGGATAGTTTGTTTGGGTGAAAGGAGCATTTGGTTCAATGTTTCTATACAGTTTTCTTTTGCCATAATGGCGTGTCCATCAATTCATACCCTCAACCATTATTATTGTGTTTATAAGCTTCTCCAATATGGTTCTGTGCTGCTTGTGTGAATCCATTCACCATTACAGTAATGTATTGATTAATTTAGTTAGTGGTTTCATTCAGTTTAAAATCAATACAAACAATGTTCTCTTTAGTAGAATAGCACTATTAATTAGAGCTTGCAGGATTTGTCTCCTGCAGTAGTTTTTAAGGGTAGATTGTGACTTTTCAGCTATTTGTATAAGATTGTGAAGAACTCTATGGTGGAACATATTCTGTAACATAAATGTATTGAATTGCTTAACCTTGACTACGTGAACACTGGGAGATAGAGGATTAGGTTTGTTATTAGTTCTGCATTTCTTTGTACATTTCTTTTACTTTTAGTTTTTGCAAGAGGGGTGTTACCTTTTTTACTCATGGCTGGTTTAGTTTTGTTGAGTGAGGTTACTGGCTCTTTTGTTTTAATGTGTTATATACATTGTTTTAGAGGTGGAGGACTATATGATGTAGTTTTATTCTAATCTGCTCTATTTTTTCTTTCTTTTCTACAGAGTTGCTTTTTAGTAGTCATTTTGTTGTGGCTGTTGGGAACAGAGAAAGTTTGCATTGGAATGTTGTGCAATGCATATGCATGTATTGATATTGATATTGACATTTTATCGCTATCGTGCTCATGCACAAGTGTTTCAGAGCGCGACAAGGCAAGGGAGGGGAACAGGGGAGAACAAAATAGTGATCATACTAGGCCCAGTGACATTGAGAATGTGCAAGTGCATGGGAGAGGGGGAGGGGAAAAGTGCATTGAATGGGGAGAAGTGGAAAGTATGAAGCAAAGGAGAAACAGATAAATAATAATAAATACATAAATGATATAGGCAACAAACAGTGGTAGTGCAGCCAGTAATTTGCAAGTGCCTGGTTTAAGGCAGCAGACCGGGTAGGTCTGATAAATTCAGGAAGAAAAAGGGGGGCTGTATGGGTACAGATACAGACCCCAGTGCAAGGGGTAGCCACAAGGCAGTGCGGGAGGGTGGCAGGGTGAGCAGGTACCTAGGCCCGAGGACAGAGGGTGGCCAGGAGCACTATGCCGAGAGAACAGATCAGCAGGGCACAGGGGGAGTGAAGGCAGAAAAAAAGAGCAAGGTCTTGAGGTGCTTCCGGAACCGGACATGGTTCTCCTCAAGTTTTTGAGTGGCAGGGAGGCTGTTCTAGAGGGAGGCCCAGCTGAAGACAGAGATCAACCCCCAGCTCATTTCTTTGAAAAATGACTGACCGTGAGGGAATTAGAGGTAGAGGAGCTCGAGAGGGAGGAAATTTGCAGAGGGATAGTTGAAGGTATTTTGGACGCAGGCTCCAGAAAGCCTTGTGGACAATGCGGAGGGTTTTGAATTTAATCATTGCATCTACTGGGAGCCAATGGAGAGATTTCAGAGCTGGAGAGATACTATCCCAGGGCTTGAGGCCAAGGACAAGACTTGCATTCCTGTTCTGGATTAGTTGCAGAGGGCAGAGAGTAGAGGCAGGTAGATTTAGAAAGAGGCTGTTACAATAGTCCAACGTAGAGAGAACCAGAGCTTGGATACCATGAGCTTCTTGGAGAAGGAGATGAAAGGCCGAGTACCTCTGATGAGGTGCAGTAGGAAGTTTGACTTTTTAGAGACCTCAGAGATGTGGGCGGAGAAGGAAAGGGTGGAGTCAAAGATGACCCCGAGGTTCTTAGTCTCACAGGTGGGGGTAGGAGGAGGGCAAAGGGAAACTGGCCAGAGAGTGAGGGGAAAGGATGGTGAAGGTGTGCCGATGAGGAGGATCTCCATCTTGCTGGCATTCAGACAAAGATCATTGGCGGCACAGCAATCTTGAATGGCAGTTAGGCAATCAGAGATGAGAGAGGTAGAGGAGGCAGCCTGAGAATGTATGGTGCATGGGTTTGTGGGTGGGATTGTAGAGATGACTAAAGTGCTGTTTGATTGTGAGGTGGTATATTAGGTGTGGTTGGAAAGGTTGTGAGAGTAAGAGTCTGAAGAAGTGTAATGATGTTGGGTTATTGAGTAAGGAAGTGGTGGTGTGATGGAATCTGTAGGGTCATTGTGGTGTTTTGAGCAACAGAGTGGGTGTTGCAATGGTGGTGTGTAGATTGGAATAGTAAGAGTGTGAATGTTGGAATATAATGGGCTAGAGTTTAATAAATGTTGGACTGAAAAGAGTAGACTCGGGTAATATACAGTGGTACTGTGCTGCTGTAATTACATACATATACATGTTATGTTATGTTATGCTATGTTATGTTATGTTATGTTATTTGGCATTTATATAGCACCATTGGTATGACCTCAAAGTGCTGGTAGGTTGAACGCCCTTGGGAACCACAGTTCAAGTCAGTAGAGAGAGAGAATGTCATATGGTGCTTGGGCGCACTGGTGTGGTTGTTGCGTGATAGCTGCTTCTTAGCGGTAGGTGTGGTGCTGAGGAAATCAGTTGGATGTGTTCAGTCTGGAGGGTGGACACCCAGTCTGACCTCTGGCTGCGTTAGGCCTCAGGAGACACCTAAGCTAGCCGGAATGTGCTCAGCTAGCTGTCTTTTATTAGGATGATGAGGTGTTCGTATAGCTGTGTACTAGTTGAGTGATGGTGTATAGGAGATAGTAAGCCTAGTAGTGTGATATGGTGGTTGTCAGTAAAGTGCCTGAGACCAGGCACGAGAGCAGGACAGTGGGGGCGTACATAGCGGCATACGTGTATAAAGCGACAGGATGGATAGGGGAAACATGTGATACAGATAGCATGGGGATACAGGTACATAGTATATATAGGAGATACAGATATGTACCATTTGCCACAGCATCCGTGTCCGCACTATCTGCACCGTCCGCTGCATCCATACCATCCGTAGCATCTGCACTATTCGTAGCGTCTGGACCATCTGTAGCATCCGCTTCATTTGTAGCATCCACTTTGTCAGTAGTTTCTGCATCATCCGTAATATTCGCACCATCTGCAACGTCTGTATCAAACATAGCTTCTGTCATCTGCATCATCCACGCCATCCGAGACATTCAATTAGTCCGTTCAATTCAATTCATCCGTTCCAACCATTCTATCCGTTCGGTCTGCTCCATCTGTTCCGTCTGCTCTATCCGTCTGCTCTATCGCTTCCGTACACTCTATCCACTCCGTCCACCCCATCCGTTCCATGCACTCCATCCGTTCCATGCACTCCATCCGTTCCATGCACTCTATCCGTACCATGCACTACATCCGTTCCATGTACTCCATCCATTCCATGTACTCCATCCATTGGTGTACTTACTTTCTTGGATGCGAAGAGTATTCATTTTTCGGTGCTTGTTTTTGGTACTGTGCTTTTTTCCTGTAATTGTAAAAGAAAGTTATTAGGGATAAGTGGTAATGGAAAGGTACTTTAATAAGCAGGGTTGATATTTATGAAGGGAGGAGGAGTGGTGGGGAAAACAGTTAATACAATTAGTGGACGGTTAACAATGGTTAACAATGGTTGCTTTTACATGAAAGTTGCCCTTACATGAAAGTTAAGAAATGTGCGTGTGCATTTGTAGAAGCTCTGTAACATTTTGTAAAAGAGAAGAAAAGTTGATGGAAAAGATTTGTAGTACACTTTTAAATGGCAGTTCTTGTGTGGAAGTTTCATATGTTAGGAGTATGTGCATACTTGCCAACATGATGCATTTTAATCTGTAGGTGTTTACGTAGACCTAGATTTTATTTTTGCCTTCTGACTTGTAGTTCCACTTTTCCCATTGTGAAAGTTGGACTACAAGTCACAGAATGTAGAGTAGGAAGTAGGATTGCATAAGTAGCTGAAGATTGGAATGGGTTATGTTAGGAAGTATGCATGTACTGTCAACATATTAAACTGGCACAAACTGAGTGCCAATTACACATGGTATACACATTTATTATATCTGCTTTTACTTTCTTTTATGAACATGAACAAGTGACACAGTGCTGCTATAAATGGAGATATGCATTTTTTTACTTTCTTCAAAATGCTTCAAAAAATATTTTGAAAAGCACAGCATTTCACATGTTTATTTGATATACATGCCACAGTTTTGAATCTTGAAGTTCAGTCATGTTTTTTTCTTTGCATTCTGGGACTTGTAGTTTGAGGTTTATAATGGCAATGTTAATTGGATTTGACAGAATGCAAAGGAAAAAATAACACCTATAGATTGGAATGGGTGATGTTGGGATTTATGCATGCGCTGCCAACATATTAAACTGGCAGACACTAAGTGCAACTTGCAAATGGTCTATTTTATCTGCTTTTCCTTTATTATATGAAACAATGACACCGTGCTGCTATGCATGCACATATGCATTTGTTTACTTTCATCGCTATGCATGCACATATGCATTTGTTTACTTTCATCGCAATGCTTGTAAATAGAAGTGCAGAGCATTGTAATTGCTTGCTGCTTCATGGGAACAGGTGATGAATGCATTTGCTAGATTAGTTAAAAAAAAGATTATCCTTATTGAGAAGCTTATTACAGGGTAAGTAGCAGGAACCCTCTATTTATATATATTTGTGAAAGAATTGGGGAAAATATTTTTTTTAATATAAGCATATCTGTACTAGGTTTTGTTGGATGCAGATCTTGTTGAATCTGGAAATAGAAATCTTGGACAGTTGAACAGTAGTTTTTGATGGAGATGCCTTTCATTAACAGGATATATTTTCTCTGAGAGTTCAGGTGTACATCTGAACTGTGGAAGTGAGATGACGGGGTTAGGTGTAGACGTTTTGGATGTGATTGGTGGATGAATGTGTGACACTTTGGAACCAGCCAATGAGAGAGAGTTCAGAACATGGAAGTGGAAAGGGTATAAGGGCTGCCCTGTGTTACGGGGTTCACAGACACTGCAGTAGTCCGTGGATGGCACGTGCCACATCCGGGTCTTTTGTCGATGCCTGGCGTGGAAAATGGACTGTGGGGATTAGCCAATCAGGTTTGGTGGGTGTGGTGCACAGGAATAGAGGGTAGCAGGAGTTTTGTTTGCAGGAGTTGTGAGAACACTGACAATGACTGTGGCTATGTGTTTGAGAAGGCAGACTGTGTGGATTCTGGGGGACTCTTCAATTCAGTCATTGAAGGTGTATGCTGAAAATCATGGCATCCTTAGAAATTGGGATTGGCAGAGGTGGACATTCTGTGGCATGCAGTGTGTGGCTTAAACTGGGCAAACTTGTTTTTATTCTGTGAGAGTACGGCACACTTTAATTGTCCATACATTGTGATTGTGCATTGTGTATGGGACAGTTTGGGGTTTGTGACTACAGTGTCTTTGCAGGTACTTAAATGCCTAATGTAACTGATTCCTGTTGCCAATATTCTGTTTTCTGAAATAATTTAGAGGCAAACTTGGAGATGTCCAGCAAAAATGTTCAGTCCACAAACTGAAGAATCAAGGCAGCTTGTCAATAAAGCTATATCTGCTTTTTTATGTGCTGCAGGAATGTCATATTTTGAGAATGACAATATAAGTTCTGATGGGGTTCATTTCACAGAAAAAATGCAATTTTCCTTTTCAATGTTAGGCATGCATTGAAAAGGTTCCTGTAAGAAAATTGTAAAGCAAGATGTAGAGTGTGCAGTACTACTGTACATAAAAGCAAAACAAGGAAAAAAGGGTGTTTGTTAACACAGCCCTTCCAAAATAATGGTTCTTTTCAGAGCCACCACTAAAGATAAGATAACTTAAATTGTGTTTAATTCCCCCCTCAGCCTTTTCAGTGGCCGCAGCATCTGTGGACACTGTGGTAGTCCACAGATGGCACGTGCCACATCCAGGTCTTTTAAGGATTCCTGGCATGGAAAGGGGACTGCGAGACCATGAACATTTGTGGTGTCCACGGACATCAGGGGACCAGCCAATCAGGTTTCCTGGATGTTGAGTACAGGAAGAGAGGGTAGCAGGAGTTGTGTTAGTAGGATTTGTGAGAGGATTGAAAATGGGCGAGGCAATGTCTTTCAGCAGGCAGAGTGTTTGGATTTTGGGGACTCTTGGGTCCATTGGTTGAAGGTGTATACTAAGAATTGTGGAATAGCCAAAATTCTTGAATTTCCAGAATTGGAATTGTTCTAGTATACTGTAATTGTTTATTAGTAAAGCACGTATACACAAGTGAAGTGGTTCAAAGTGCTTCAAGGTGGGAAATGAAACAAGTGAATACAGTCATCATTCTTAGGCCTTGAAGATTCCGAATGATCCAACAAAAATAACTTGCATACTATGCCAGAGGCATATCTACTAGTGTAAGTGCTTGACAAAGAGTGTGGAGAGAAGAGGGGGACAGCAAAATAACGTACAGTACAATAAACTACAGAGCTAGGGAGCGGAGACAGAGAGAGGATCAGACAGGCAGACTTGCTAGGCATAGTGCATTCAGCGTTGTGAAGTGCACACAGACAGGAAGTGTTAGGGAGTGGGAAGTGGGCAAGTGCTCCCAGTCCTGCAGGGGCCAGGGTTAAGTGCAGAAGTGGCTGCCCCTCTCGTGGAGCATAATGCAGTAGTGCCATCAAAGTGCAGAAGTCCACAGGCAAGTGCAGGACTTGTGGGGGAGCCTGGGACCTGCAGGACTCTGGAGGTGCACCAAGTGACCAGTTGGCTAGCTGAGTAGATTGGGGATGAGAAAGAAGGAGGGAAAGAAGCAAGGAGAGAGGAGGTTAGCAAGGGAGAGGGAGCGAGAAAGAAGAAGACAAAAGGGAGGTCTTGAGTTTCCGGAATTTAAGGAGGTCTGGTTCAAGATGGAGAGGGGCAGGGAGGGTGTTCCAAAGGGAGGCACCTGCAGAGGATAGTGATCTACCCTCAAATCTCTGTTTGGAAAAACAGCTCGCCTGCAGAGAGTTGGACCATTCATCAACCATAACTGTACACTTCATATAATCTTCTCACTTCAACTATGCATACAGATTGAGAAACACCAGGTGCTTATTGAATAACACATTCTCACTAAAGAGTAAGTGCATTATATTTATTTCTCTATTGTTAGATTTCATTATATAAACATGTGTTATAAGACAGAAGCATTCTTTTCTCACAGTAATGGCAAGCAGACTTGAGCGGTTAGAGGAGAACTTTCCAAAAGAAGACATAAGCGATGATAACATCTCCAATGGTATACAATACATGTTTTAATGTAAACAATGTTTTTTGTGCACAGCTTACACAAAATAAAATGTTCTATTTTTCGTACAGTACATAGTTTTCATGAAGAAACCATGCCCAAGTTTAATAAACAATCCCATGAATCATAAACAAAAGTCTTATCCCAAACTATAATCAAATCATGAACGTGTCTAAAAAATTGGATGAACTGAGTAATAATTTTAAGGAAGTTTTACAGAATGTCAAAAACCATGTCATTGAAAATGTTCCCTATCCCCGTCCTTCTTGCACCTGTCCCCCTTGCACCTAGCAATGAGCAATGATTCATCAAATTCTGAACATTTTAATCAAAGACGCTTCAATGAAACCTCACTCCCTTTCTCCCCTCATGATTATTGTGTACACATTTCTAATTCTCCCATTTATGTTTCCCACTCTGATAATACCCCATCCCCTTCCTGAATACATATGTTTTAGTACTATAAATATTTTGTTTGTTGTTTTGTGATATTTCCTTCTTTTTTTAAAAAATCCCATTATAAGTCCAAGGACACTACGACTGCCCGGGGTGTCAGCACTCAAAATGGAGGTGCTCCCTGAAATGTGGAATGTCCAGACATGTCCGTTTTTGTGTGATGCACTTTTATTTAGTCTGCAGACACCACGCCCATCCTACGGAAACCCAGTGCATTCCCGTCAGATAGGTGTTTGTGGACGGCCTTTGTGTGCAATATGACGATGGTGTCCGTGAATGGTGTCTGTGGACAGTTTAAAAGTGCTTTTCCAGCCAATTTAGGGTGTTTGAAGCAGAAACCTTGCCCTTGTACACCTCCCAGACCCATTCTAGGTTGATCTGGCAAATTCTTACAACTTTTTAAGGCCTTTTTGTGACTCAGTAGACCACGGACAGTACTACTGTATGCGGATGGTTCATCTAAAAAGACCCACCCATTACTTTTCCTCATTCTCAATCTGGCTGTCCAGGAGAGAGCACCTGCTCCAGTGCTGTGCATATTTGTTTTGCAGAAGTTGTTGCTGGAGACCATGTCATCTCTTATGGCCATCGCTTCTTCCCAGCCACCCCCCCCCACCACCATCATCATTTGGAGGGCCTGGAGAGGGAACCGGCGGAGTGATACAGAAGAGGAGGATCAATAGGAAGAAGAAGATGAGGTGGAGGAAGTCCCTGTCACCAGTACTCAGAGTGAGTCCTGGGTGTGTCCATTTTTCACAACCATTGGAAATGTCCAAATGTCATCAGTGACATTTGTGATGTCATCTTTGATGTCCTGCCTGTTAGTATTAGAAGTGCACGGAGGTGGCGTGAGTTATGCTTGCTTAGCGTACCATAACTGGCGAATTACTGAGGTTTTTCAGTTTTACTTGTAACCCTAATAACCCTTTAGCCAAGTTTTTTCACTGAATATATATCTAAAGACTTATTTATAAAACATGAGGGAATGTGTATTCACAAAAACAAACAGTTAATTTGCAGAATTTGTAGCTTTCTGATGAGCCACTGGAGTGACAGACATAAGAGATTCCGGACTCTCAAGCTCCTGCATACTCCTAATCTGGTGGAAGTTGTTCGTAATGCCTGGTCTGTCTTCTCTGGCACAAGCCAAGTAAGCGAAAGCACACCACAGGCAGGGTTCCTTTATCGTCCTCCACTTTCCTGCTAGGTTTATAGCATTCCTTTACATGCCCACCACTGACACAGGATAAATATGTGAATATAGCATTTTTAGTCATTAGACCTTTGAGTAAAATCATTGAAAATCCACAAGTGAGTAGTATATTAGTGCACTCTTCCCATCTGCTAATACATTTTTATTAATTGGTTATGTCTGTGTGGGCCACTAGCTGCACGGCTACATAGAGACTGGTATTCATCAACCAGTCAATACATGTGTAAATCAATCTTGTGTGTTCTATGTTAGCCTGTGCAAAACACTCATACACTCAGCATCATGCACTATAACAATAAGAAGACAAATCTTGTTCTAATATAAATGATGGTTAAGACAAAACAAATAATATTTTAAAAGACAAATGTTGGGAAAGAATATCAAATTATTGAATGACTAATTATACTTGTGCCTTAAGAAAGCCAGAGCAAGGACGAAATGTATGCACGTGCCTCGTAACAGAGTTTGTTGGCACTACTGTATTAGCACTGATGTTTGGAACATGTATATGAAAACCTATTGAGGATTTAAAGAAACCTAGGCACCACTGTATTAACTAGGGGTGTACCGAACTTCAACTCTGAGTAAGTATTCGGCCGAAATCCGGCTGAAAAAAAGCTATTCGGCTCTAGCCGAATACTTTGACATTCTCATTTGAATACAATGCAACATGAACTCAGAAAGGTAAATGTAGACTTCAGTTTGCAAAACTCAATAGAATTAAACCAGACAAATTGCTATAACACAGCTGAAAAATATCTTATATTGTAAACTGCTCTTTAGGGCATGTTTTGTTACAGATTCTTAGACAAAAAAGGTGCTCATCTTTTATACTTAGACTGCAACAATACAGGAACATCTTTTCTTTTGGCGAATCTTTATATGCAATGTGCACTTTTTTCGTTTGGAAAAAACAAACTGAAAGGAATGTGCATAGATACTTACAGTTCCTGTCAAGTAATTTTCCAATGTGCATCTCATAGTCCTCGCTTTTCTTTTTTTAAGGACTTGAGTCCTGAGTTTAACATTATCTGATATTTTATCAGGACATCATAAGTTACATATGTTTGTGTATTGACGAGAAAGATTGGCTACGATAAGTGAAAACTGAGCAGCATTTGTTTGGGTGGGGTGAATAGTTGTGAGGTGTAGTTGAGGCATTTCATATTTCCTCTTGACTTTTATCCTGCATGATCCGACATGAACCATTTTTTTTTTATTTATTTTTTTTTATTTTATTTGTGTTTATCCAAAATCTGGATTTAACAAAAAGGGCTTCTTTTCTTCAAGTTATGTGCTTGCAGTCGGAGGCGTACTCTGTGTGCACTGCAGTAGAGCATTCTGTAGGATTTTTGCAGTTGCGATCGACCAGTTTGTTTTTTGTCCACTGATAGGCGGTTCCACCATATTTCCTCTTCGCTATCAGTATATAGTTCAAGGTGCGGGTGAAGATATAGTAAACGAAGCTGGTGCATTGCTGGGCATACCATTAGCAAATGTCTTACTGTTTCAGAGTCAGCTTTACATAGACGACAGCTTTTGGAGGTCGAGTGTCCTCTTGCAAACAGAATCTCGTTTGTGTGTAACAGATTTAGGCGAGCTCTTAGAAGAAAGTGTCTCATAGTTTTGTTTGGAAATCTTCTGAGTAGCTGGGTTGTCTCATTTAGCTTCTTTGGTGCTTGAGGGAAGGTGGACAAGGTCTTGTTTCTTTTAGCTGTCTCTTCGGTGTTAATCCAGTCAGCCTCTTCCAGTTTTTTTTTAATCTTATTTGGATTCGTGATGAGGTCTTCTTTTGTGCACGCAATTTGGGTCAGCTTTGATTTTATAAGTTCGGCCCAATTCAGAATCATACTGCACGCGCCTTTCTTGATCTCTAAGTCAATTAGTTTGTAAAGAGGTGGTGCGTCGGGAAGGATTGTTTTTCTGAACAGGGATACACTTGCCAATTCCACTGTCGTGCCAAGTGAGACGAGGCAAGTTCTCGTCTTATTGCCTCCATCTGGGTTGATTTTGGCAGATTTAATACTGATTTCCAGAAGTAACCCTCAAGTTTTTTCCATATTGTGTTTGGAACCAATGGCATCGCAGCTGCTCCGTATGTCAGGGCCGGGACAACCTTGGCTTTATAGAAAGTGATTGTCGGAATCAGAGAAAAGCGGCCAAATTTCTTGTCCAGCACTCTAGCTTGGGAGGTCAGGGAACGTACTTTCTTCCAGAGTTCTGTTTGCATCGCTGAGTCCGTGGGAGTGCTGTCTATTATTACACCCAGGTATCTGAAGTTTTTTACTGTTTCCACTTTGACTTTTTCAAGGTTCCAGGTAAAGTCTTTCGCTTTTTTGGTTTTGTTTCCCAGTATGAGCACTTTTGTTTTTGCTTTGTTTATGGTTAAGTTGGCCTGGTTGATGAACTCTGCTAGATCGTTCATTTGTCTCTGGAGACCAATCTCAGTTTTGTCCAGCAGGGTGATATCATCGGCGTATAGCATTCTCGAGACTGGTGTGTTACCAATTTTCGGAGGAAACGATCGAGTCTGCTTGGTTGCTTCTTTTATGTCCCCCAGAAAAGCAATGAATAATTCGGGGGCCAACGGGCATCCCTGTTGCACTCCTCGGTTGGTTGCGATCTCTTCCGAAAGTAAGCCCTGATGATCTAGTTTGACCCTCATGGTTGTTCCTTTGTGGAGAGCTTTTATTGGAGCAAGGATGTTCGGGGGACAATCCCATGTTTTTAACTTCTCCCATAGCATTTCTCTGTCCACCATATCGAATGCTTGCGATAGGTCGATGAAAGCGAGAAAAGTTCTCGAGGATCCTTGCAGAGACTTACTTTTGATTATGCTAAGTAGTATGATGTTAACTGAGGCCGTTTTTTTTTTTTTAATCCAGCTTGAAATGGATCGGCGCAGGGGGCGCTCTTTGCCCAGTTTTGGAATCTCTTTAGGAGCAGGGAACCGTATATTTTCCCGATTGTGTCCAACAAGGCAATTGGCCTGTAATTGCGTGGATCCGACTTTTCGCCTTTTTTATAGATGGGCACCACTATAGCTGAGGTCCAGGACCTCGGGACGGTTCTGGTATTTGAACAATTGCTGAGCACCTGGCTTATGAAAGGCACCCAGTTTTCGGAGTATGTTTTCAGATCGGTGTTTGTGATCCCGTCTGGACCAGGTGCTCTGGAAGCTTTGAGTTTTCTCAGCAAATCATGGATGTCTTCTTTATCGGACACGTCAATCCACTCTGTTTCGGTTTCCTCATGGTTTGAAGGGTTCGCCTTTGATGGTGCTCGAAACAGATCAGTGAAATGCATTATCCAATTTTCTTCGCTTACTGCGTTACAAGGGGTGTTTGAGTTGGTCGTGCACACTTGATTTAGCAGTTTCCAAAAGTCTCTAGCATCTTTTCCCGCCCCTTTTTTCAGCATTGTTTCAGAGTCTTTTTGATACAGATTTATTCGATGGCTTTTTACCCATGCTTTGTATTTTTTCGTTTCTTCTTTCAGTTCTTCTTGCAGTGCTGTCAAGTTGTTTCTTTTCGTCCACCTTTTTAGCTTTCGTATTATGGCCCTTCTGGCCACCACCTGTTTGTCAAATTGGTGCGACTTGGCCGAGTCCGTCTCCTTTTTCTTGTTCGAGAGGATTTTGAGAGGGCTGAGCAGCGGTTGGTAATCTACTGTTGAATTGCAGAAAGAGTATTTTAAAGTTAGTTGGTCGATTTTTTCTGCTGTTAGCCTTAGGCGGGTTCCTTGATTGTTACTTTCGACCGTGTGCCTCCACCTCCTTTTGTCTTTGCAACTTGAGATCCACGTTGCTTGTAGTAAGTTGTGATCGCTAGCTTCTGTTTTAATCACCTCGAATGAGGACATCACTTTCTGCATTTCTGCAGATGTGAAGATGTAGTCTATTGTCGCAGACTTTTTCATTCTTTTCCACGTCGGAGGTCTATTTGTAGCAGGGAAGTCCTTAGCCATGTTGCTGAATCCTCTGGAAGCCATGAGGTCGTTCCATTGGGCTCCTCTTTCTTCCTTTGTGCTCTTCCTTTTAGACTCACTCGACCGTTCCCTTCCGGTCAGACAATTGGCATTTAAGTCTCCACAGATTATTATGTGAACTGTGTTTTCCTCCACAAATAGGGTGTCTATTGATTTTTCAATCAGTTTGAGAAACTTTGCGTCAGAGATTACTAGGGAATTCCAGTATACAACAATCACTGCGAGCTTGGCCTTCTGAGGATCTTTTTTTGGATGTATTTTTGACGCACGGGGCCTTGCCCATTCCAAGGATACTACCAGATGGTGTTTGGATGATTCCAGGACTTTCGAAATGTTGATTCCACTCCCTGCACGAACCGCTAGTAAAATTCCAGACGATGGCCTGCCCAAGCGGCTTTTCACTGCCGGGGAGAGAACAATTTCAAAGCCGTCCAAGGACGGTACCTCCGTGAGCCAAGTTTCTTGTAGGGACAAGATATCAAACAGCCCTAAGTTGATTCCTCCTTTGTGTGTTAGATGTTTGAATCCGCATGTATTCCAAGAGCCCAGCTTTAGGGTGATTTCATTTGTTTCGTCCACGGTGTATCGAGGCGGCTGTTTAGGCCCTGCTAGTTGCTATTTTTGTGGTGATTTGAGAAGGGCTTTCGGTAGCCAGGACCACAGTTGCTTCCTTATGCTTCGGCTGTCCTGGGATTCAACAGGCGCGCTGGTTCTTTGTTGGATGGAATTCTGAGTGGTTGGTTTCTCTGATGCTTTAGAGACGCAGGGAGGAATAAAAGAGGTTGTCTGCCACTTTTGCTCCTTCGTCTTTTCTGTTCCCTCTCTTGATTCAATTTCTCTTCCCTCCGCGTGGGATGTAGGTTCGCGGACTAGTTCTCTCCTCAGATTTTGCCTAGGTGTTTCAAGCAATGCGTACTCCCTTCGGTTTTCCAAGTTAGTTCTTTCGTAGTTTGAAGTTTGGTGTCGGATTAGCGGAGACACTCGCTTCTGTTTTCTCCACCGCGGGGTGCGGGACGAGGTCTCATAGTCCCGTCTCTTTGGTTCTGAGCGGTCTCGGGCATTCGGGTGCGGACTTCTTATTGTTTCTCTCTCCCTTGCTGCTTCACTATTGGACTCCGACCAGTTTAGTATCCTGATTCCGGATTTATGTAGTTCTCGCCTGGTGTCCTCAAGGTCTTTAATCACGAATGACGCTTTTAGATGTAGGTAGGCTTTTGCTGTTGATTTTTTGTGATACGGTTCAACCAGTGCCAGGTCGTCTGACCTCAAGCTTTTTAGCGAGGTAGTTTTACCGAAGATTTGGAGTATCATGTTTCTGTTCAAGGTTATGTACTTGGTGTTCCCGGGTTTCTGTTCCAGTTTGTAGATTGTTGTTTTTGGCTCTTGTCTGTGTTTTTTCTGTCTTATGAGAGAATTGAGTTCTGTCAGCCTTCTCTGGGCTTCTGGGCGTTCGCGAGACCTTGGGTTATTTCCCACTCCTCGAGTTATTTTTGTAACCTCCGCGGGGAGAACTGCTTTTTTTCCTAATGGCTGTTTCCAAAAACTCAGTTCCTTTGATCCTCCCCGGGTTCTTCTTTCTGTTCTCAGTGCTTTGCTCAAGGGCGGGTGGTGCCCGGGTGTTCTTCGACCACTTTCCTCCGCCAGTCGTTTTGGGGACGGGGTTCTTTTGTCTGTAGTTAAATCGATTTGAATGCTTTCATCTGGTGAATCAAGATGCTGAGAAATGTTCATAGAGGTCTTGTCTCTTAAAAAAGTCGTCCACGGATTTCGGTGAGTTTGTTAGTGGCTGAATGGCAGACATTTTTTCATAGGCCCGGGAAGGTTTGAGACTTGTTCCGCTTTCAGATGGCTGTTGTAGGGCGATCTCCCCTTGGTTTTTCAGTCTCTTTTCACGAGTTAGACTCGGCGGGGCTCCAAGAGTTAGGACTATTTCTTCTTGGTCCGCTCTCAGGGATGTTAGGGTTGAAGACTTGGACTTTGGTGGACTGTCCGTCTTTGTGGCCCTTGAGATGTTAGAGCCTTCTGCTGGCCCTTTGGGGGCTTTTAATGCAGATATCCGAGACAAGCAAGGTTTTGATTTAGAGGAAAAAGCGGAGAAGAGCGGAAAGTGGCCCTCCCGGGATCGATTTAAGGCAGAAGACAAGTTTTCTCCCATGGACATCGGATGGCAGCATGGTTCGGTTTGGGTAGCTTTGTTTCTTCTTGAAATGAGCACAGCAGGTTTTAGGATTTGTCCCTCCTTTTCCTGTCCCCTTAAAGGGGAAGAGCGACCTGGTGCGCCCGTTGGCTTTTCGAGTGGGTGTGTTCCCAGTGCTGTAATATATCCTTCAAGGAATAGGAGCTTGGTGTGTGTCATTGCTAGTAGCTTGGTCTGGTCTTTCAGCGAGTCGATCAATGCTTCATAAAGTTTTCAGAAGGGGGCGAGCGCTATTGTTATTGCTGACATAAAAGCCAGAGTGTCGTGTTTTTTCCCTGGGGTCTCGTTTTTGCTGGGGGCGGAAGCCTCACTGCTCCTTCTGGCTTTGTTTGGGGTAGCGAGGGACTCGTCCAATGAAAGTTGTTGGGGCAGGTTATGTTCTTTATATGGGCGTGGATTTGGCAAGTTCTGAGGAGCTGGCTTCTTTTGTTTATCATTTGGGGAAGTCTGTGTGGAGGAGTTTGCTCCCTTAGTCTGCGTCCAAACGGCCACTAGGCTTGTGGGCGATGCTTCCTTCTGTGGCTCAATTCTAAGTTTGTTGCTATTTACTGGTTCTGACCATTTTGAGTTAGTAATGGGACTGATAGTTGGACTCAAATTTCCCGGGCATATCAGCTCTGAGATGTCCGGGCTTTGTATTGTGTTCAATGGGCTTAGAGTCCGGGCGGTTCTGTCGCTCTGTAGTTCTAATCCCAAGTCATCCGCTGGTAAGTCACTTGTATTGTCGTGGCTCTCAGTCGGCAAAGCCATCTTCGTTTTTCGAGGGGTTGTGAGGACGAGGGTGCCATTTCGATGTCGCCCCTTCATTTCGCTGATTTGTTGCTCCGGAGTGGCAGAACTGCCTAGTGCGCTTACTGCCATGGGACCCTTCGGGTTATTTCCCAGCCCTGTTTCGTGGCTGGAGGGTGTCGGAATGGGATGCCGATTCTCGCACTGAAGGGCGGCCGGAGGGTTGTCTCGCCCTGCGGGTTTCCTATTTGCAGAGTCTTCTTCGGTTATTCTCGTCTTGGGGGTTGGAGCAAGATCTATAAGTGCTTCTAGTATTTCAGCGTCAGAGATTTCGTCATCTGTGACGAGTTTTTTTTTGCCCAGACGGTTGAAGAAGTCTTTTACCGACATGCCCTGGTTTATTTTGCACATTGTAGTTTTTGCTAATCCCCTCTTTCTTGCTGTATTGAAGAAGATGGAATTTTTTCTTTGGTGTTGTTGTGAGCTTTTCATGTTGAGCTCGTGCAGATGGGCACTTGGAGATGTTTCTTTATTTTTAGATGTTGCACTTCTTTTTTTTTTTGTTGTTTCTTTTTTGGGCTTTTGTTTTTGCGCCACGGCCCATTTTTCTGCAAGCGCGGAGTGGTCGCTCTTGCCGATGGTGTTGTGGGATGAACGGGACTGTTTTGTGTCTCCGTGCCTGCCCATTCCTCTGTTGGTGCTGAAGGGGGCGGGCCCCCTGCTTCCCTCGGCTCTCCGCGGCTGTGGCTCTCCGATGTTGTTCCAAGTCTCTCCACTGGTGGAGCCTCGTCGAGTGGCTCCCCGAGCGTTCCCTTGGCGACTCTCACTAGTCCGCTCTCCTCCGGGGGCGGACATAGGAGCGGGAGCTCCTCCTCGAACACCGTCAGGTCAACGCAGCGCTCATTCGGTTCCTCAACCCCGGGGCCCCCAGCCCCCGCAGGAGGCACCGCAGGTGGGCTTTCCGGAAGGCAGGTAAGAGCTGCCTTGTCGTGTGCTGTGGGCGGGATTTTGTGTTCCAGGTGGCCGCCCTGTTTTGGACTCTCGCGGCTGCATACGCCGCTCTCCCCATCTTCGTCTTCCGCTTCCCCTCTCAGCCCTTCGGCCGGCAGTGGGCGGCGGGCCACGGTCGATGGGCGAGCTGGCGGGATACGCGAATTCTGCTGCTCGAGCAAGCCCGATGGAAGAGGCTTGCAGTCTGCGTTGGGTCTGTGGTTAGCCATCCTGAGTCGGGTGTGGAGGGGTGCAGAATTTAGGTTGCTCCCTGAAAGTCCGGTGCTGTCATGTCCCTTTAGGGCTATGGCGAAGGTTGGTTGGAGATCGGCGGAGTCCGTTGCGGCTTGGAGCATGGGGCCGAGGCCCCCCTCTAAGAGTTCCGCTGCTCGGAGAGGGGGCTCGAGCTCAGAAGTAGCTTTACAAGCTGTTGTCCCCCCCGAGGGGTTGACCCTATTTTGGGCATGCGGTCTTGGGAAAGTGAGGGGCGATTGGACGCTTGGCCCCCCAGGAGTTGGATTGAGTTCGCCCTTTGTAGTGATTAGTGGTTTTGAGCTTCTTAAGAGTCTCTTCTTCCCCTCTCCCGCCCTGGAGTGGGTCTGTTGAAGGTCGACTGGCTGCTGTATAGCAGGATCCATCTCTTCCATGCGGGATTGCCGGGACTTGCAGGGACTGCAAGGACTGCGACTCCCTCAGCGACTGGCTCCGCGCCCGCTCCGCGGCTGGAGGGTGGTTTTGTAGCACTTCCCTCTTCAATGGAGGGTGTAGAAAGACTGGAAACAGGACCAGAGTGGAGGGTAGACTGCAAGGACTGCGACTCCCTCAGCGACTGGCTCCGCGGCCGCTCCGCGGCTGTAGGGTGGTTTTGTAGCACTTCCCTCTTCAATGGAGGGTGTAGAAAGACTGGAAACAGGACCAGAGTGGAGGGTAGACTGCAAGGACTGCGACTCCCTCAGCGACTGGCTCCGCGCCATGAACCATTTTATAAATTTCTATGTGACTTGCAAAGAAGTTTCGAAACTCAACCTCATCGACTTTGCAACTGGATAGAGAATGCAATGCATCTGATTCACAAAGCAGTCCTTTTGCATTTGTGAAATCTCCTACTTTAACTGGCACTGAATTTGCAACAATATTTCTGGCTTTTATACTTTAACTAAAGTTTTTACATTAATTACAATGAAGAGAAATACAAGTATAGAATGCATTTAAAATGGTGCTGTATTTGTTTTTTAAATAAGTGTGTTTTTGAAGTTTGGAACATGATTTATTAAATAAAGCACTATTCGGATTCATATTCGGCTTCGGCCGAATAGTTGACAAACTATTCGGTATTCGTTCAAATACTAAATATGGTATTCGGTACAGCCCTAGTATTAACACTGATATCTGGAACATTATTATGAATACTTATAGAGGATTTGAATAAACTTAAAATGCTTGAAACACTTCAAAAACAAATACTGATTTATTTAGTAGACAAATCCTAATGGAAACACCGAACTAAGCGCACAGGCTAACATAGAACACACAAGATTCATTGGAAATACACACCAAACATCCACGAGAGTAAAGAGTTGTTGCCAGCTCCCCATATTTTTGGGTGCTGGCGGCCAATACATAGGTGAGTGTTGGGTGCATGCCTGTCAATTTCAGAGGCATTGAGGGGCTGTTTTAAAGCCCCGTATGCTCATAGCCCCTACCCTATGCATTCAAATACAACATCTGAATCTTGGAAGCTGCATGTATGAGATGTTGGACACAAGATGCAATTCACAATGTGCTTGTGTTCACCATAGGCCTGGTTCATCATCATTTGTAAATCTCGTGCTGTGCACACACCCCAAAGCAGGCCCTTCTCTGGTTGTCACAGAATGATGTTTTGATACAGTTTGAAAGCAAAGTCTGAACATAGCAGAACACAAGCAAATTAATATAAGGTTGCTGCTTCGATATATGCCAATGTATGCATTACAGCACCATTAGGTAAGCACTGCTATGAATTGGAATATTATTAAGGTTACGGTGAATAAAACGATTAATAGAATGTACAGCACTATTTAAACCAGTGCCTGCTTCACTACCAAGACATCACTCATGCAAGGCAACATTCATCTTTGAATGTATTTTGAAATATTTTAGTAATTCTTCTCAAATCAACATTGATTACAGTTCATGTTTTTTGCAGCAAAACATTCTAATCCACAATGTTCACTGTACATTCTGTCCCAAACTTAATTAGTTTTGCAGCACTTGCTGTATTTCATGCTATAGTCAAAGCGAGTTGCCTTTCTCATTTCTTTACAGAAGACTTTAAATTGCGCCACAAATGGCCTTCGGATCCACCGACTCCAATTAGCCTCTATAACCCTTCGGTTCAGATGGCGCAGCTGCAGTGATGAAAGTGTATTTTCTTCAAGCAGACCGTAACATCTCATATAAATCCTCGAGAGCCGCACTCAATCTAGCAAGATATTATAGGGCTTACATTCAGGTCTGACCTCAAGTGTTCAATGTAGGCTTATCCACTTGTTGAGACCCGCAATTGTGGGGTTGTCTTCAATTCTACATTTATCAAGAATTTGAGCTGGCGCATTTTTGTAGAATCATACTTTACTTTGTGTAAATGACAACCAATACATCATGTGTTTTTCCTGCCCTAGTAAGACACATGATGGGCCAGGGTGCATGGACCATGCAACATTTTAAGAAAGTCGTTTTAATACTTAAGTGAGAATGACAATTATAACTGTACTGCTTTCGAAACAGTATATACAGTAAATAAACTAATTGCAATCCGTATACATGAGTTAACCAATTTGCCATTTCATCCTGTTGGCTTAATTAATTTGGTGGCAGATTAAATTAACTGAATGTAGATAAGAATTAAGTGAGACATATGCCATCAACATTGGCCTTAGGCTGCAATCATAGTGCCCTTTCAAGTAAAGTCCTTTAAGTGAAAGTCTCTTGAACCTCATACCTACACTTATCAATGTGTTTTTATATTGATAATCCCTCATAGAATCACGGTGCCCACTGGCAATGACTTTCATCCATGCTCCATGCACAGC
Organism: Ambystoma mexicanum; assembly: GCF_040938575.1. Lineage (NCBI taxonomy): Eukaryota > Metazoa > Chordata > Amphibia > Caudata > Ambystomatidae > Ambystoma > Ambystoma mexicanum. Next base: position 1,109,640,522 of record NC_090924.1, on the reverse strand, counting down.
TAACACACTCAAACACCAGGCTTCTATGGCCTTTGAACAAGCATAGTGGACACTCTGATTGGGGCATGGCTTTTGGGCAGTCCCAGAGCATCTCAAATAGACACATTTTGTCAGTGTACACATAGCCTGGGTCATGGCTATTGGCCGTGCATCAGTCTGCCCCTGTCAAATAAAAGTTTTTAATCATAACTATGCCCAGTGGACACAGTGCCCGGGTCATTGACTTTGGGCATTCCCATGGCACCTCAAAGAGATCCTATCTGCCCAGGGGACAATTATCCCTGGGGTTGGACTTCTGCAAAGCCATGGGCAACTTGAAGACATACCCAGTTTGGCCTTGTATCCACTAGACACTTTACATGGGACATGGCCTTAGGCCAAAAGCCTCAATGCGCCTACTGAGCATGGCCAGCAGACATGCCTAGTTGTCACGTTTCCTCCAAAACACCTAACATGCCCACTGTACATGGCCTACAGTGATGCCCAGTTAGCATTTACCCAGGGCATGGCTTTCAGCCTTACCGAGGCTACTCCAAACCACCCATGGTATCCATTCCATTGGGCCTTGCAGCCACATGCTGTGCATTGTGTTTTTCCATGGTTCAGCCTCATCGATAAGCTCAAATATGCACATAGGGCATGGTCAGTGCTGATTTCCAGTGGCACCTTTTTCAATGGCATGAATTTCAATGTTGCCTGAGGCATGCATTTTACCCACTGCGCATGGACTTGGAAACTTGCCTGGTCATGAATTTGGTCATGCTTCACGCAACTCCAAGACCTCCAATGTGGCCCAAATCTGGGTCCACAGACCCAGATCTTTGTACCCGGACCTTGCTCCAACCAGAGTATAAGGCCACATACCCAGCTATAAGTCCACGGATACAGATCTGGGTCCAAAAACCAAGCTCACATCCAAGGTCCCCTGCTCTGGTGTGCAGGCCTACACATATACTCAACTCAGGGCCCAAAGATCCAGACCAGTGTCTCGGTCCAGAGACCTGAGTCATACTTGTCTTCAGGTCTGCAGAGCCAGCACATACCAGGTGGAGAGGTGGCTAAGGAACAGCAAATCCATCTCTGGGACCACAGATCTGACAGCAAATACACAAATGCAAATCTGACCCTGATCCAGGTCTGGAAACCTGCCTCAGTCCCAGCTTTTGATCATCAGATCACAGGCCATGTCTAAGCAGACTCAATGCCAGTGGGACCTACTCTTGGTTTTTGGGCTTGAACAGGACTGGCTAAAATACAGTTTGGGATCTTTAGGACCCAAGCCATGTCAAAAGACACAGAGCCAACCTAGATGCTAGCCTGCAGACCAAGAACCAGGTCCATAGAATCACTCAGAATGGGCTTAGTCTCCTCCAGTCCATTCAGGCACATGTCATTTCTTGAGTTGTGGGGCCCCTCGAAACCTGCCATGGGTTTTGGTGAGTGATCATAAATGTTAGAGCACCACAGAATCTGCAGACTGACTGCCAAATCCACACAACATAGTGGCAGCTAAAACAACTATTTTCAGATTGGTCCAAACCAAACAGATTAGCCTTTTCTTGTTCACCGTTCAGATTAGCATTTGCTGTATTCTGAAATCCCTGCAGGATCTGTGAAGCCAAAAGGGACAATGAGACTCATCAAATTGGTACACAGGCCGAAGTGTGAGTTTTGGAGATCACTTCGGCATAATAATAATATTTTTTATTTATAGCGCCTCCCGTCCTAGGGAATCCAAAGCGCTGAAATAACGGTTGATATAATCATCAACATCATGCCACTAGTGTGGTCCTCAATTTATCAACTTTGGACAGATGAAAGGCAGAGTTGGTTCTGCCGGGATTCAAACCTGCGTCAGCCGGCTGCGCACGAATGTCACAAACAAGCACTCAGCTCACTGTGCTCTCTGAATGGCATGACCAAGGGTCCTAGTCCTGGTTAATTGGCAATTGGAATAGCCACAGCCCATGCCAAATGTGCTTCCTTTGCATTTTATGAAAGCTTTTTGAGGTGCACAGGGCATGAGCAGAAGCCATGCTTTGGGCACAATATCTACCATGATGAACCCAGAGCCATATCAAAGTTTTCAATAGGAAGGGGGCATGGCTAGCAGCCATGGTGTAGGGCTGATCCTGAAAGAGTTCCTGCCTGATCCTACATAATCCACATAATCCACAAAAAAGGCAGACACACTGCATTATTCAGAACCACAAATGCCAATAGTTCTGTCGACGAGTTCCCAGCTTATGGAGTGACCCCCTACTTTAGATCACCAAGACACATTTTGGGAAGCTAGAAGATGGGCTGTTGAAAGAAGAAAACAACATGGCAGCCTGAGAGGAGTCGCTGCAAACACAGTAATAACAACAGTCGTAAGAGACTAGAAGCAAATGCTGTGCCGGGACCAACCTTTTGAGGGATAGAAGTGTCATTTTATTTTTTCTGGGGAAGAATTTTTTTAGGGCACTACATGCACGTGTTTTGAGAGTAGCAGCAGTTTATTTTTTTGTGTTGTGGAAAGTCGTTGTAGTATTTATTTAATGTGGCTATGGAGATGATGGAAGGGCCAGAACTGAAATAAAGTGTAAATATTTATGGAGCTTCAAAGCGTGAGTTTAAGGTGCAGTAAATTGAAGGGAGGAGTAACTGCTCTTTTAATATACTAACATAGGGCATTCCTGTTAAGGTGTTGGGCCTGGTGAGAAGGCCATATGTGTACTAATATAACCTAACAAGACGGGCCTGTGGAGAAGCCCAGTAAATGTAAGTGTGGAGTGTGAGGTGCAGAAGGGTGGGGCCTGTGGAGAGGTCCAGAGCTAATGAAAATAGGGTGAATGAGTAAGTCGTAAGTATAAAATTGAGTGAATGGGATTGATTGTTGTAAGGTTTAAGGAAAAGAGGAAACAGGGCGGGAAGAGTATTCGATAATAAGGATTAAGTTGGAATAATGATGTCCTATTGGATGGATGCACCACTTAATGACATGTTCAGGAAATTGCCTGAATATCGTGACAAGATAACAAGGTACTATTTTGAGTGGGTACATGACACATTGGGGAACTGTTATAAAGAATAGTCTAGAGAGGGAACATTCAATACAAATATTATTGACAGTATGTATTCATATTTGTCAGCTACCTCCAAAGGTGCAAAGCTTAAATAGAGGCAGGACATTTTAGGGCTTTGGAAACTGTCAAAGAAAAGGAAAAAGAGACAGAGAAGGGAAAGGAACAGGAGGAGCAGGGTAGTGCACCGCCCACTCCATATACGATATACTCATTACTAAACCCAGCTGCAGGAATGCAAATCCTAAACAAGTGTCTCAAGATAAGGAAGGAACACATAAAAGGAAAGGTGACAGTGAAGTGAGTGCCCTTAGTAAGAATGAGAAGGGGACGCGAAAATATTTAATAGACATCAAAAAGAGCACCCAGCAGCAACTCTGTGTTCAGCTAAGCCGAGAAAGCCATGGAAAAGGAGATCGAGAAGACAGGAAAAGAACAAGGAAGAACAGCTGACGAACAGAGGTGGACAGCAGGACTCAAACAATTTAAAATCAATAACTGGGGACAGGACTCAGACAATAGTAAAGATGACACAACAGAAGGTGTGCGCACCACATCAGATTGGGAGGACAGTGGTGACAGCGACCATGGGGATGACAAATTAGACACATGCAATTTGTCGGACATGAGCAGGGGAAGGGGACGAAATGAGAGAGAAGATGAGGAAATAGAGGAGTCATTGGGAGGTTGGGAAATAGGCTTTGGAGTAGAAAAACAAGAACAGCAGTTGTGACAAGACCACTACGTGGTAATAAATGCAGAGCTCGCACACAGATGCCCCTTTTGCAGAAGGAGAGGGGGGAGGTTCATTGTATCCATGGCAGACAATGGATAGGGATGATTTGGTTTGCGGTTTACCTCCATTAATGTCAGGGGCGAGCAAATGGATTTATGTTTTCAAGAAAGAGACAGTGGGAATCCAAGAGTATATTGGCAGTTTTTTTTGGGGAACTAAGTGACAAAATATGGCAACAGGCCGGATATGTCTGGGTAAAATATAGGTCTAACATACATGATGGAGCACCCTTTAACAACTATTGAGTACATGTTTGGAAGGCTGTAAGGGAGCTGTATCCAGATAGGTCAGACATGGATTCAAAATTGACTCATTAAATTAAGCCTGATGAGGACACTGTGGAATATATATGGTCCATACAAGAAATGTGGACACTGCTGCATCCTTGTGTGAGTATGCAGAAACTAATGGCCTCATGATTAATTTAAAAAAAACACAATTAATGGCCTTTGGATCACATTGTTGTAAAAAAATCGACCATACTTTGCTCCCTGGGAACAATAAAGAAAGTTAGCAGCTTTAAATACCTGGGTCAGGAGATATGTGGTGAGAGAAAGAAAATGAATCCATTAGTTCAAATGAGCAAAAGAACTAAGATAATGGCAACGCTAACAGCTGTTATGAGCTTTTCTAAGAAAACTGTGGGTTTTAGTCTACTGGGAATTATTAATATATATAAGCAAAAGGTGGTTGCAATTTTCTTGTATGCTCTGGAAGCTTCCTTTTCCGATTGGTCTGACTGGGCGGATGTGACAGGGGGCATGATCTGGAGGAGACTACTCGGTCTCTCTAATTATATGCCGATTCAGGCCGTTCGGTTAGAAATGGGGTTGATCTCCTTATCTGCTCAAATTGAATACAACAGGGCAAAGCTTTATATTAAAATAATGTATGCACATCAAGGTACACTGCTATCTATCCTACGCGAAGGTTTGAAGGGTGGAAACATGGGGGCCCTGAATATCTTCCAGAAGAAAATAAAGGTTATTTTTGAAAGAATCGCTTTCGTCCCAAAATGGGAATATGGTGAGGGGGTGGTACTGAAGGCTCTGAAACATTCTTTGGAAAAGTGAGATTGGGCCCACAGCAATGATAGGCTTGCGGAATTCAGCTCCTACATTTGCAAAAATACCATTCCTTTATAAAAAATACCCAGTACTACCTAAAGTTGATGCCCACTAAGGTAAACCGCAAAATATTCCTGGACATGAAGCTTAACCGCCTCAATGTGCTAGGACTAAAAATCCAGGAGGAAAGGAGGATGTGCAGGTTGTGTTGTAATGAAAGGGAAAAGGGATCCATCGGACATGTGCTTACCTGCTGTAAAAATATGAGCGCTATCTTTGAGAAATATTTTGCAAAATATGATCTGTCTTATATTGCCAGTGAAAGGTTTTGGTCACGATGCTTAGCAGGACCAGGTCCCATGTGCGGCTCTGTAGCGGCCTCCTCCATACACACCACCAACCTGGTGGTGTGTATGGAGGAGGCTCTGCACCTTCTTCTGTGATTGCAAGCCCCTATGGGGGCTCACCCGCCCCTTCCGCTGCAGCCATAGTGGCAGACACGGCACCAGTCCCTCGCTCCCGGATGATGGAATGTCCTGGGAGGGTGACTGGGCCTTGCGTCACTTGCCGGGGGCGGCATCCCTGCCGCTTTCCTCCACAGCGCCGTCTCCGCCCTCTTCTTCACACTCCGTTGTGTAAATGGAGACATTGAACACAAGCATCAGGGTACTGTACAATAGTCCCCTAGACACAAAGCCATAGCACATGAGTGGCACTGTCAAACGTCACTTCCATTATATCCCTCCACAACACATGGGTCAGTGCAGGCAACACACATGCAGGAAGAGGCAAGGCTGATACAACAAACATTAGCATCTATGTCCAAGGCACCGTAGAAACATCCAATGGTGGGCTGAAACTCACATGCATCATGGGATATGCTGATCACATGCACACACATCACCGGAGGGTCATGCATCTGGCCCGTATACCCCAAGACACAGGGGATATAAGGATGACTAGGCTGTATCAGTGGATAAACACACCATGGACATGTGTCATGCATCCATTGCATTTACCAGTCGGTCACACACTACTCAGACTCACAGACATGTACACCATGCATGTCCATGACAGCAGCACCCATCTCCCATACCCCAAACATGTCGAAGATCAGACACAGGCATGCATACACGCGTACATTCGGCATGCTGCTCTGCATGATCCATTCTGACACATACACCATCCATGTGGGTCACGCCTGACTGCACTCACATGCCGCATCATCATGTCCCTGCACACACATCCATACATGTCACACATACAGCCAAGTAGCTAACTACCACCACACTGCAACATGCACTGTTTTAAAAAGGAATGCACGGGCGCTTAACGCTCAACTCCAGATGGGACTGCATCCTGAGGATGTGGTGGTGAAGCACTGGGTGAATGTGCTCCATGACACTCATCTGCTGGTTGGTAAGCTGGCCCCAGTGCCCCACTGCATCTGCTGCATCTAAGAGGCGGCGGGCCTTCTTGAGGGTCCTGGACTTGTAGTCCTCCCAGCGCTTTTGGACGTGTTTGATGTCACGGGTGCCACCCCCTCCACATTGATGGCACCCACTATGTCCGTCCACATCCTCCTCTGTCCTTCCTTGTGGGCGCGCAATGGTGTGAAGAGGGCATCATAATGCCCCAGGACTTGCTCCACCAGGAATCCAACTTCATTGGCAGTGAAGCTGGTAGCCCTCTGCCTCTCTGCTGGCGGGTTGCCACTGGTGCCAGATGGTGTTGCGTCAGACATGGCAACCCCTGAGGTACGTGTGGGTGGGCAACTGGGTCCTGGGGCTGGGCTGTGGTGTGATAGAACACCAGTCAGAAGTCTTCTGTTCCAGCAGGGGTGGTCACAGCAACTGGACCCCTGCAGATGGCAGATGTGCAGGCACCAAATGGCAGGGCACGGTGGCAGCAGGCAGGCAGGCAGCATCAGATGGCTCGTGGGAGGCTGCTCAGGGCTCTGGGGGGCAGTAATTTGGCCTTCTGGGCAGGAGCGTGGTCTTATGTGTGTTGTTGCATGGGCAGCTTGATATGGAGTGATTTTTTCACGTGAAAAACAGCATGTTTGCGTGAATTCTGAGGAAAGGCCCTTAGCGTGAAAGCGCATAGGTGACATTATGTGTGCGCGGGCGTTTCCCTCGGCACGGGTTAAAGGTCCCACGTCGGTTTCCACTGCTCTGTACGTAATTTTCGTGGAGAGCGGTGCATGTGTTTTCCAGGTGTTGGAGTTCACACGCGATTACTTCCAGCGGCTACAGTACGTACTTCTTCTTTTGGCGTGAGTGTTGGCTACGCGTTCTTCTTCTACACGCAAGGCAGACGTGAGTCGCACACACTATTTTTAGCAATGCGGGTGTGCCTGTTTGACACGTACCCCTTTTGTTCGGGCATACTAGCCTGCGTGTTGAACACGTATGCATTTTTTGTGTTCCTGGCTGCCTCAGTGTTTTTTGCGTGTGTTTTTGTACACGCACGTGGGCTACAGGGGTCGCATATCTCTTTTTCTTGCTTTTTTGGGATGCCTGAGTGTTGCGTGACACGTCATTTTTCCTAAGGGGCCACGGGCAGCCTTGCAGGAGCACAGGGGTGCTGTTTGCATCACGTCCCTTGCCCCCCTCACCCAAGTTGCCCAGGACAATTTTTGTGTGCCCCTCCCATTGGTACTAGTACATCTGTGCCATGGTTGGGAGGCCACAAAAGGTGAGGGGCACCTCAGTTGGGTAGCCTCCACGTGCCCTTTCCCCTCCCATGTGCAGCACCTATTCGTGTGGTTGGGGATATGGGGGCACCACCATGTCCACAGGTACGCCCCGTTGTGTTGCAACATTGTGCAGGACACATGCTGCCACAATGATCCTGCACACTACTGGAGGTGCATAGAGTAGCTGCCCGCCAGAGCAATCAATGGAGCAGAAGTGTGACTTGAGCACTCCAAATGTGCACTCCACTATGGCCCAGGTTGTAATATGGACTGCGTTGTATCTTACCTGGGGTGGGGTGGTGGGCTTCCGTATTGGCGTCATCATGTGGGTGCTCAGAGCGTAGGCACTGTCCCCTGGGGAGGTGTTAATGGCTATCATTTGTTTGGTATGTGTATTTGTCTGTGTGTGACATGCATGCTTGTGCACAGGCATTTGTACTCACCAATGATTCATGTGTCGCCATGCTTCCAAGCTTCCGGATCCCGGCTCAGGGCGGACATTCTGTATATTAAACTGTCATGGGTGGGCCGTGGATAGTTAGCATTGACAGAGGTGATAATCCCCTGTGCATCGCATACTACCTGCATGTTGATGGTATGCCAGTGCTTGCAGTTGCGGTGAATATTCTCTGTGGCCCTAGGTGGACGTAGGGCCACATGGATGCAGTCTAGGGCACCAGGCACTTTGGGGAAGTGTGCCACCCTGTAAAAGTCCTGGGCCATTGCCTGCCTTTCTGAGGGTGTTCTTGGCATGTATTTGTGCCTGCGGAGTGAGGGTCGCGCAGTCATGTTTGCCAATACCTGGTGTAGGCAGCGTGACTGCGTGGGCTGTGAGACCCCCCCCACTATGGCAGTGGTCCGCTTAAATGACCCAGTGGCCAAGAAATGCAGTACATTGAGCACCCTTTCCTAGGGGCTCAGTGCTTAGGAGCACAAGGTGGGTGATGTGAGATCATCCTCCCACTCCTGGACCAGGTATAGGATGATATGAGGTGGAAACCTATACCTGCCATAGACCTGGTCATCACACATACCAAAAAGGCTGGTCCTGGGCAAAACAATGCATGGCCTGGCTTTTCTCCTCCTCCTGCAGTGTCCCATGATCAGTGCTGCGAGAATTGGGACATCCAGCCTAGCTGTTGTACGTGTTTGTTGTTTGCACGCATTTTTATACTGTGCGGGGACACTTCTGCCTGCCTTCGTGTGGCAGACGTGTTTAGGCCTGTGCGTGTCTTTTGGCGTGCACAGATTTCCCCTATTCGATTCCATGAATACAAGAAGTTTGCGTGCGTGTGGGTGTTCCGTGTACTTCCCAGCAGTACTTCCCCAGTTACGCTCTTATTTTCATGCTTTGTTCCCCATTCTACGTGTTCTACCCCATGTTCTGACCCTTTTTGGTGTCTGCGCTAACGTTGTGCGCTTTTGCTGTGCGTGGCGTACGGAATGGTGCAGTGACGTGTGCACCCGTGTGCGACAACCGCGTATTGTGGTGCACATCCCTGGGAAAACATGCGCAGGGCCTTCCATGAATCGCACACGTGCGCGTGTGCTTGCTTTTTCACGCTTGCGACAGCTTGCGCCACAAATTTCAGCGCACATTTGTTCCATGAATCGGCCCCTCAGTGTCTTTTACACTAAATATCTGTGTGGTTCTGTTCTGCTCTATATCTTTTGGAATTTGTACAACCATTGCTTTTGTAATTATTTTTTAATAATTTTAATATTGTACTATCGGTGTTCAATTAATTGCTGTTAGTATGTCTATTTCTATTTCTCTTTTAATTGATTTGTTATATGACTGTAAAAGTTCATTGAACTATAACACAATAAAAAAAAGTAAAAAAAAAAAAATAGAAATATGGTCCATACAAGAAATGTGGATACAGTATCATAAACGTTCTTGGGATGACAAAACACCTTTGTTTTACCACATCTTAGTGAAGTGGCTCCCTGTAGATGTGCAGACATCTTGAGAGGAGATAGTGGGATTTGGGGCAAAAGGGTGGCCTGAGATACAGGCAACAGTTGTACATTATTGCAAAAGCAAGCAGGAGAAGGATAAGGAGAGAGCTGACAATGAAATAAAAGCTGAAACCACAATAGTTCAGAAAAAAACTAGCTAAAATAAAAAGGGAGGGAGCAGTGCTCACAGGGCCAGTTGTTGTTCCAGGTGCAGCAGGTGGGGGTGGAGAGGGGGCTCCAAGTGGCAACGGTAATGCAACCAGGAGGGTACACTCAATTACCACCCAATCAGCATTAGGGAATGGTGCAGATGCAGCAACAACCTGCATTTATAAACGTGCAGCAACAGGTGAAGTAAACATTTACATAGGACCATATCAGAAAGGGAGAGGATATTACACACGAGGAAGAGGAATGGGGTAGAGGGGCATGGTGCCACCGTTTGAAGGACAGTGCTTTGATGTGGAAATTGTGTTCACTTCACACAGACATGCCCACTAATAGCACAAACAGGGCAACAACAGCAACCTTATTCACCGGCACCTCAACAAATACAGGTGATACTGCAGCAGCAACTACAGATATAGCCCACACAACCACAGGGTATATCCACCCAGGGACAGGTGCAAGTGCAGGGTGGGGAGATGGCAGGAACCCCAGGTACAGTAAGCATACGCCAGGCACCAGTACAGACACAGGTATAAGAAGTGGTAACATTACTGGGACAAAACACTGTGCTCCAATGTGGGCAGTAATCCATTTACATCATCCACCAATACATTTTCACTAATAGGGGTGCCCACTGGCAGTGCAAGTGTATCCGGTTCTACCAGTAAGTGAGGACCCCGAGGAAGAACCAGATGTCACAGTTCAGATAGGACAGAGGAGATTTTCCTTTCGTATAGATACCGGAGCAACCAGATCATGCACAAAGGAAGGAGGATTTCCATTATCTAACAAATGTTTGAGCACACAAGGCTTTTCAGGAACAATTTTGAAAGTTCCTCTGACAAAATATTTACCCTTCACAATATGGACACATAATATTGTAGCACCATTCTTGTATTCGAAAGAGACTCCTATCAGCATTCTGGGAAGGTACTTGCTCAGCATATTGAACACTACAATCTCATTTTCAGAGAAAGGGATGGTGTGCTCCGTTCCCGTAATGTATCCATCTAGAGTGGCAGTGCTGATTCAGGGATATTACGCACACAGCACGATGAGAGGGATGCCCACACACATGGAGGTGTTTTTGTACGGGGTACACGTGTTGTTGGCATGGTTATCAGGAATTGAAGGGTGTTTAGACTGTCCAACACATTTTTGTTCAGGCCATGCTGTCCCTCCCCTGTTAGTTCAGGCACACACACACTGCTGTACCTAGAGGAAGTGGTGGTATGGAAGGACATGATCATATTGGTCGCCACTGATGAAGACAACATGGAATGCTGTTCAATATTATGAATTCATCCTGCACTGATATTAAAAGGAATAAGTGACGTAGAGTTGTTTGCAACAAAAGACAATGAAGAGGAAAGGTAGAGTTTAAATTGAGCATACCTTGTCCAGTACACATAAAAAAGGGCAGTTCCGCAGATGAATCAGGTAACAAAAAAGAATTCAAAATATTTGCAGGAAGATTTGTAAAAAATAGTGCCAAAAATCTTATGGACAACAAGACCCCATGATGTAGGGATACTAAAAGATACTGGGGCAGTACACATCAAATTAAAAAAAGGAACATTATTGGCAGGAGTAAAGCAGTACCCTCTTTCTTGAGAAGCAGATGAAGGCAGCAAGGGCAACACCGCTACCTATCCGATCAAGAAAGTAAAAGTAGGTGTGTATTGTTTTATACAGGTTTTACACCCTCTTAACAATATTATTGAGGCAGAATATCCATTTGTCCCTAATTCCGCACAAGATTGGGTGCAAAATTCCAGTGGAGGCACATTATTTCACTGTGGTAGATTTGAAGAACACATTTTTTTCCATGGCATTACACCCAGATTCCAGGTATCTCACCATGTTTACGTATCACAGGACCAGTTTCAAACAAACTAAAATGCCGCAAAGGTACTGTGAGGGACCTAGCATCTTCAACAGAGTTATACAAATAGATTAGAACAACTTGCAGGTTGCAAGCACAGTGATACAGTACGTTGACCACTTATTGGTGTGCAGCCCCATAGAAAAGGAGTGTAGAAAATACACAGTGACACTACTGAATGTGCTAGCTGACAAAGAATACAAAGTGGACAAAGAGAAATTCTACCACTGTCAAAAATAAGTGGTGTACCTGGGTCAGATTGTGTCAGCAGATGGGAGAACAATAACACAAGAAAGAGTAGAGGCCATACATACAACTCCATGACCAACAACATTAAAAGAGATGTAGCAGTTCTTGGGCCTATGCAACTACTGCAGGGCATGGGTTTGAGATTACTCCACTTACACCAGGCCATTCATGCAAGCATTAAAAGAAGCACAGAAACACAAAACAAACATAAAATGAACAGCTGAAATGAGGGGAGTTTTGAACTAAACATGAGTTAGCAAATGCACCAGTACTGTCTACGCCCAATTACAAATAGAGGTTTCACCTGTTTTCCCAGTTAGATGGAAAAGTAATGACACAGAAGAAGGGACAGGGACACAAACCACTTGCATATTACAGTGGATCCCTAGATGCAGTTATACAGGGACATTTCCCATTTGATCAGGCACATACTGCTGCTACATGTGAATTTGAGAAGACTTCCACAATAACTATGGGGTTTCCCGTAATTTTACATGTGGCACATGCATTATTCGCAATACTGAAGAAAAAAAATATCAACATTGAAAACTAAGAGATCTTCAGGATATGAGCTAATACTGACAACCCCAGCAATAGAAGTGGTGTGATGCAGAACTATAAATCCAGCAGAGTTTATTGCAGAATTAATAGAGAAGGGAGATTACATACATGACTGCCTAGCGTGCATAGCGAGGAGCGAAGGTAACCCCCTGGTTAAGGAAGAAGTGATTGAAGGGGGGACATGAATGTCATTGATGTAAGCTCCAGTATTCATCAGACCACAGGATAGAGACATTCAGGTTCCGCAGTGGTAGGGCACAGACATGGAGCCCACAAAGTGCAAGAGTTGATAGTGTATACACAGCCATGACTACCCAACCACTTCTCTGCACAGGCAGCAGAACCAGTGGCCTTGATTGAGGCACAGAACATGTCAGAGGGCCAAGTAGTGATCATTGTTTCAGCCTAAGTTACTTCCACAGTGTATTCAGGGCTAGCAAGATGGGAAAGGAGAGAGTTCTGAAGAAGTGATGTTACACTGGTTCTGCATGCAGGATTACTGAGTAAGTGATTAGAAATGTTACCACTCCCATTAGAATTAGCTTTAATAAAATGCAAGGCCCACATATGAGAGTGAGATAGTATTTCATTACGAAACAGAAGAGCAGATAGAGTAGCAAAAGAAACAGCATATCTACCAGAAGGAATACATGCATTGTTCCCTGGCAAAAAGGAACAAATACCCCTACGAGCAGTGCTAAAAGTGAGCAAAGAAAAAGATGCATTACCAGAAAAAATTAATGCAACCGCAATAATGCAGATTATTGAGTTGCAGAGAGAAGCATCAGCTGATGAGAAATAGTGGTGGAAGAGGGGAGGATGTTCTTTATCCCCAACTGATTTGGTATGGTGGCATGATAGCACAAAAAGTGATCATGACAAAGAAATTGTTGCAGGTGGCATAGGAACAGCTTCACTACTCTGCACTCTTATTGAAAGAGCATGTGGTTGCAGGGATAAGTGGAGACTGGTTTGTACCAAATGCGCATGAGAATGTTGTAGAGTTTGTGAATAACTGCATGATATGCCAGAAGTATTTGTCAGGTCACACATTGAGAGTTTTTCAGGGAACATTGCCGCAACCAGAAGGCCCCTTCCAGCACTTGCATATTGACTATGTTGATATGCAAGAGAGATGTACTTCTTACAGTACTTGCTTGTAGTGTTGTGTCCATTCTCACTGTGGTTTGTGACTGGTCCCTGTACACAGAATGACTCCTGGCCAAATTTCTTGTGAAGGAGGCATTCCAAAGGTGGGGGAATCCAGATGAAATGTGTTCTGACAATGGTCAGCATTTTGCTGATGATTTAATTAAGGAAATCACAACACTCCTGGGGATAAAGCATAAATTATGCATGGTTTAACATCCACTAGCCAACAGTTTGGTAGAAAAGATGAATGGACTGCTTAAAATGCACAAACGCTTGGAAAATCCTGGGTGCACTGCTTGCTTCTTGCTTTCTTTGCACTGCGCAGTATGCCTGGAGAAGGTCAGCACTTGACTCCTCATGAGATTGTTACAGGGTAGAGAATGCATGTTCCTACTCTGCCATTACATACAATCTTCGATGGACATTCTTCTTCTTGCATTATGGGGGAGACAATTCATATGTATCTCCAAGAACTTACAAAATCCTTTCGAAACATATCCTTACAGATGAGGCCAAAAACTCAAACCAGACAATCAGGAAAATGTCCACAAGCTGCACCTCTTTATTCAGTGGAGAAGATATTTGTCAAGAATCACATTCGTAAATGAAAGGAGGAGTGCTTCACTGGCCCAGATGCTGTGATCTATTCAAACCCAGAGCAGTGAAAATCGAAGGGCAGCGAGGATGGGTCCACATCACAGACGTGCACAAAGACAAGTGCTCTGTTTCCCCAAACACAACATGATGGGAAGTATATGGGAGATTTATTTTCCTTTTTTCTCCGCCTTTACACCATATCAAAAACCAGCAAAAGCAAATGATGAAAATGTCTTTAAAGAAAATGTTTTAATGAAGAAGAAAATTATGTTGTTAGTGTTTTGGAGTGTGATGACATTGATATGTTTTAGTGTAGGATTCATTATTTTGGTCTATTTGGTTTTTAGAGAAAAAAAGTGGAAATCTATTGAATGAAAATATAAATAGAGGTAAAAGGAATTTAATTTAATGAGGAAGATTTTTATCATGGCACTAAAGGAGAGGCAGATTCATCAACTGGAAATGTTTGGTACGACAACATGTTACATGTGGGGAGATAAAAGACGAATGACACTTGCTATATCTGCTCTCTCAACCCACATGTGATGGGAGCACCCACATTTGTCTACCCCAAGCTGTATCTTATGAGGAAGCATGATGCCTGATGCACCTGTCACTCTGCAAAACAGGGAAAAAAGGTAACGGTTCAGTGGGTGGATGACAGGGAAACAGTTTATGAAGACAATTTCGTGAAAATAACAAACATGATTGAAAATGAGGAAGCCCGGCATAAGGTGGTGGAATATGTCACAGAAGATCCTAAAAAAGGAAATTGCAAATAAGAGATCACAAGACGTTATGGTGCACAAATGAGGAAGAGAAAAGCATACCCATTCTCATACAAGGACAGGGTACTTGGAGCTGTGTGGTATGGGGACACATAGGTGGGGAGAATAATGCAATGTGCTGAGGGATTGGTAGGTTTTGAGCAAAATTTGAGGAAAATATGTACATGCATTAGCTTGGTTACATGCAAAGCATCCATCAGTTGACATCAAGAGCTTAACATGATTCCCTTTGTGTTTTAGGTCCAGTGGGTCTATCTACCTGGGCACTAACTCTGGATTCACCAAGGTGATGTGGAATGCAGTGCTGACGTAGGCGACTGCCGTGCTGATGTATGTATTGTTGACCTGTGGATTGAAGGCTTATTCCCAGCTAGCTCTTGAGGGGAATGGTGTTTCTGCTCTTGTCACAGCAAGTAGAGGAACGCAAATCAAAAAGAAGAAAGAATAGGGCAAAAACTGCAAAGAAATTGGCTGCTATCCCTGATGAATTCAGACTGTTCTCCACAGCTGCAATGTTTTTTTACCTCACTACTGTTCCCAGGTGTCCAGGCTGCCACTAATGCAAAGTGGCTGCAGCTCGCTCGATATGAGCTGCTACAGTTGGCAAATTCAACAGCAAAGGATGTCAATGCAATTAAGGAGGAGATGAGTTTGCTACGCTTGGTGGACCTCCAGAACAGGTACGTGCTGGACCTCCTAACGGCTATCGATGGAGGGGTGTTCACAAAGTCTGGGAGCAGCTGTTGCACAATGATACCCAATGGACAGGCTCCAAATGGAACACTGAAAGCAGCCATAACAGAGATACGGACACTCCATGAAAAAATGACCAGCAAATTTAATGGAGTATAATCAAATTGCTAGTCAGACAGCATTTTCACATGGGTACCCACCTGGCTTTCCGGACTAATTTTTGAATACCTATTCTGTTGGTGCTCATTATCATCACCTTCTGCATCATTAAGGACATTTTTAAATTATATTCTAACAAGGAAAAAGTGCAGTTGATATTATCCTTAAGTGTTGATAAAAAGTTTACCGAAAAGAAGGGTGTAATAAAGTAATTGGGGGAAAATGAAGATGGGGATACTGATGGGTGGATCTTTACAAAAAAAATTATCAACAATTGTGGATTTCATGCCAAAGGATGGAACAGGGTATATATGGATGGGGGAAACTCTACATGGATGAGTGGAGATTGGGGGAGACATGACAAGATTGGAAAATATGTGTACTCACAAAGCTAAATTAGCAGAAAGGGAATGTGAGGCACAAAAACAGTTAGTTATTGATAGATTAATGAAAGGGGGGGGATAATGTAAGAATAATAAGTTCTACATGGTAAAAAGGAAAGGTAGAGAACAGGATAACATTTTGGAAGAAAGTGCCCCTATCTCTCATGGGGAAAATAGTTATTTGTAAAATGGTCATCCTACCCAGATTATAATATCTGTTCACTAACATACCATACCTGATCAGGTCCATCTTTTTCAGGACACTAGATAGCAAAGTTTCAGAACACTTTTGGGCCCAGGGTGCAAAATAAGGGATCGCTGAAGATCCTCACAGATTTTGAATGTTATTATTTAGCTTCTCAATTACAGGATGCAGTTAGATGGGACATTGAGGATGATGGGATAGATAGACTATTGCTGGGTAAGTCCCTAAAGTATTAACAAGGTTTGGAAACTCTCTGGGGAGAAGCAGGGAGGTTTCAGGTAACCTATATCACATGGGTGGTCCAGCAAATAAGGAAAATAGCATGCAGCAAATTAAAGTTGGGGGAAGGTTACAGCTTCAACATACCCTTGAGAGCGAATCCCAAGATAGCAAGAATCATTAGTGACCTAGGACCAGACAGATGTGACCAAGTTGGGTTATGCACAATGGAAGACTTGTCTGAAGGGGGAATTTTGCTGCCCTTCATGGAATGGACGCAAAAGTTCCAGATGCCTGAGGGGAAATTCTTGAATTTCATCTGACTGATTAAGACCCTGGTGAGTAAATGGGACTACATACTAGATAAACCCCCAATCAACCCAGTACTTCAGAGTTTATTAACTATAGGAGGAGAATGACATGCAACCACAAGGCTGTATGCAGCATTACTGGATAGTGAGACACTGCCCCATCTAAAAGTGAAAGAAAAATAGGAACGGGATATGGGAGAGGTAATAGAAGAGAAAGCATGGAGCAAGATATGCTCAATCAGTAAATAATCAGTAAATTATCAGGAAACACATGTTTAAACGAATTAATTTCAATATTGTACACTGTGTCTACATAATTCCACAGACTCTAAACATGATAAATGAAGCTATTACAGGCAGGTGCCCGTGATGCAAAAGGGAGTCTGCTGGGTTCTGGCACATGGTCTGGGAATGCCCAATAATAAAGCGCTATTCGCAAGCAGTGCCAAGCAGAGTTGACAGTTTTCTGGGTAGACAATTGGATTATACACCTAAGATCTGCCTATTGGTAGTGCTTCTGGGAGGGAAAAAGAGAAGACACACAAATAAAATAGCTGCCTTTCTGTTAGGTATTAGCGAGGCATTGCATTGCCATCTCCCAGAAGTACACTAAAGGACCTGTGCTGAGTCGGTGGTCCCAAAATGTAATGAATTTGGAGATGGCAGAAAAGGCAGTAATGCATGAACAAGGGATAAGAGAGGAATCAAAAACCTTGGAGTAGGGTACTTTCCTTAATGGCTTACACACATCTCCGGATGATTTGCCTCCATGAATGGATGAATCTAAAGACATTAGTATGAACGATAGTTGTTCTCGAACTTTATGTTGAAGTCTTCAAGACATTGAGGAATTATGCTACAACACCATTAGAGAGGTTGATCGCGATTGGTCTATTGGGAATTCTGAGTTGGAACGGGGTGGGCAGGTGAAGAGGGATGGGGGTTGGAATTTATTCATAAGAATACATATTTAACTTTTGCATGGATCTTATGAAAGGGAACTCTGATCAGCAGGTCTTCTTCCTGAAATTGAACCACCCACATCAATTTATTAACTAATAAAAATCAAAAGGGACAGCACTTCTACACCCATGCCAGATGGCAGTTATTCACAGTGAGAAAGTAATTTAAAAGTTCACCTTAAGAGAGAGTAAAAAGTATGCACAACAATTTCCCATTTCATTTTTGTACAATTTCTGTTTAGGTATGTTGCAATAAATGAATAACAATTCATGACGCTCAATATCAACACCAAATATATTATTTATTTGTGTGTTTTTTTCTATGTTGATCTTTCACTGTTTCTGGTTGTCATTTTCTTCATTTGCAACCATTCTTTATATTTTCTGCACATTGATTTCAACCTATTTCTTTTCTACAAGTATGCATAATTTGAAGTCTATTTTTATGAATAAACAGACATTTCTCAATGCAAAACATTTTAGCATCAACAATCTAAACACAATTCCATTCTAACCCATTATACTCAACAAAAGGGTTCATCCCTTCTGTAAAGGAGAATAACAAGTAAAACATGAAATCGTGAAGATGTAAATAAAGATATAAAATAATTGAATTGCTTTTGAGAACCCATTATTATATTTGACAGAAAATGAAAGGTCAAGAAACGGCAGAATAGGGTTGTGCTCTATAACTGATTTTGTCCCATAAAACAAAAACATGTGTCTCCTCATGTATAGTAAACAAAGAGATACACCTGGCATAAAATGATGAAAACCAAATCATTATCTGATCTTGAAACACTTATTCAACTGTGCAGCTCCAGGCACATCCTAATAAAAACAGCTAAGGATACATATATTGTTCCGGCAATAAATGAGCCAGTGAACAAAGCATAACCCAATGTGGGGCAATAAAGCACTGCTGCAACCCTCTCTGGGGCAACACATTGCAGAATAAGTAGAGAAATGAATTGCAAACGGAACTTTCTTTCTCAACAAAATGTTAAAAAACTCACATGAATGACTCTTGAAACAAGTGCCTTCACTAATCCAACCTCAGGAGGTAAATAACAGGCCAAATGTCAGGCCCATCTTAATCAAGGAGCTCTCCATCATACTCACCTCCCTCATACACATCTCATATGAGATCAACATCCTCCACTCCTCCATCATCAAGGGTCAGGTCCTCCTACTCCTTTCTGATTCTCAGAGACATCAGGGAGGAGTAGGAGTACACCAGTTATCTCACAAAGGGCACCTTGCCCAACTGTCTCAAGAAATACCTAATATGACCGCACTTCAAAAGGTAAAGTTGGGTGCGTATGAATTCTCAAACTACCACCCAATTACTACCTTCCATTTCTGGGAAAGCTGATTGAAAAAAAAGTTCACCCGACAGTTCTACTGTCGAATAGACCAATATGCCATATTGTAAGAGTACCGGTCTGGGTCCAGGCCCAGGCACAGCCCTACAATACACGTTGTTAGTGATGCTTTACATATGATTCCAAAGATGGTACCCTGCCTTCTGGTCCTGCTTGATCTGTTGGTGGCATTTATTAGAGTTGATCAAATGGCACTCACTACACTTCTTGCAGCATGGCCATGCCTAGTGGGTTGGCGATTTTGTAAAATACAAAAAAAAATATGAGAAAATACAAAGAGGCATGGCTAGTGGCATTGTAGTGCTGCAAAATATACAGTGGGCATGGCCAAAGGCCCTCGCTTGTGACATTATAGTGTTGTAAAATATACAGTGTGCACAGCCGTTGGCCATATCCAGTGGTGTGGAAAAAAGCTATGGTAAAACAAAATCCTTGTAATTTACTGAAAAACTTTAAAGTTGAATTATGGTGCCCAAATTGCATTTGAGATGGGAAGTGCAATGCCATTATATGTAAATATGGAGAGAATGGAAATAAGTTTTCTCTTATGCATCACGTTTATGGCCCCAGAGTTGATTTATCAAACTAAGTTTGTACATAATGTAGGTTTTTGGCAAGGTAATAAATATGTAAGAATTAGGACTCCGGAAATGAGAGCATTTCAGTCATGGGAACCTGATGTCTATCTAATCCCAAAATGAGATGCCTGTGAGAAATCTAAAGAACAAAATGATATATGCCAAGGCCAGACATTGTGTGGGAGTGGCAGAGCCAATCGGGGCCCTCTCACTCTTCAATCTAAGGTATATGCCACTTGCATGACCAACAGTGGAGGACGCCTCCTTTTTGACCCTGTCTACATAACCCGCCCCTGTGCTGATGTCGACACTGGAGGGGCTGTTGTAGAGACACTTGGCATCCATCTCGGACACCTCTGACTCCATATTTGGATTAGGCCTCACCGCGATACTACGAGAAAGCTTCTCTCCCCTCTGGAGCGCCGTGCACAGCACTCTCAAAAGGCCCCCACCTTTTTCTCCCTGTCTCTGAAGGCTCTGCAGCCCTGTTCTCATGCCTGAGCCGGAGGTAATTGCAACAATATCAATGTAACGCCTCACCCTTCCTCTGAGATCACTGTCCTGCGCGTGAACTGGCTCGAACCATGCCTTGCAAACACTTCCATATCTACAAAAACCGCATATGTCCCCCTCATCCTCGGCACTGGAAAATTACTGCCAATGCGACCCCATGGCCCCGATAGGTATTCTCTTCATGTGACAGACACGTAACCTCAGTGCGATGCCCACCCCAGTGTGCCACGACTAATAAATGCCAACCTCTGTCACAGTATATTGCACCTCAATAGTAACAAATGTCAGCATGCCTCACAGTCTCTTTGATGCGTTTAGACCTACCCTATGATCAATGATCCCACCTGAACCGAGCCCTCCCGAGTTGTGATAAACCCCCTAAGACCCCAGTAAATAATGATGTTGTTGTAATCTTAGAATTTATAGAGTATAATGATTTGCTCAAAGGAGCCTCAGTAACTGGGTTTTAGTGCATGTCTAAAACAATATGTTATGTTAGATTAATTAGGATCTGCCCTGCTGCATCGTGACCTGACCCTCACCCTGCCCGGACACAGGCAACTGGACCCGCTGGTCTCATTCCCCACAGAGATTTGTCTTATTTCTTTATATTTTGTGCGCATAAATCGGGGAGTGGACCTACAACATTTATCCCTGATGCAGCAGATGCTATTTGTGGGCTGAAGTTAGACCTTGGAGTGTTTGGGGGGTGTGAGCTAGTTATACGTAATACAGAGGTTGAAGAGTTGGTCCATGCTAAATTGATTAAGGATAGGTGGTTAGTGAGAACCTCAATGACAAATTATACGATTACTCACCTTAAACCATGGATATTTTATTGTGAAACAGTTGCAGCATAGCATGATCTACATATTTGTCTCGAAAGATACAGTGGTGTCGGTGGGTGGGCTGACCCTGTTTCATGCTGATTGTGATTTGTGGCAGGGGAAAGTGGAGAATATTGATTGTTTTCCAAAATATGCATTTCCCATTGATCCAGATGTTGAATTCTTACTGAAGCATAAAGGGGTGCATACAATTAGAATGAAACTAAGTAAGAATAATATTACTGTGAGCAGTCTAGGCTTGACAGAGTCAGATAGGTTCAATTGGGGGGCATGAGTTGAAAGAGGTTTGGTGATCTTGGCGGTTTCAATGATATTTATTTTGATATGGTTGATTGTTTTCACCATTAAGATGAAAATGTTGACCTTGGTTTTGATGACAGTGGGGAGGGAGAACATTACATTGGGAGCAACACATGCATTTTAGAGCATTTGGTTTATTTTTCCTGCAGTGATTTCAAGTGGATCCCAGTAGAAAAAAAAGGAGGGAAATGTAGGAATAGCTGGGGGGCTCTGAATAGCTGGGGGGCTGTGAGTTACAGGGGTTCATTAGCTTAGTATGTACATGTAGTTTTAGTTTGGGCCTTATACAGAAACATTTTATAAATAAAAACATGTGCAAGGCATAGGTTGCCATTGCAACTGGTGTGCTCCAAATGGGAAGGTACAGAGCTCAGAAATGCAGCACATGCTTTAAAATAGTTTCATTTCAGGATAATATTCCATTTGACTGAATTAGAACCAAACTTAATAACTAATATACATTAAAATACTAACTCAATGAACCCCCTTTAACAAACTGAATCCCATATCCTTAACATTGGGTGCAAATTAGTTAATACGGAAATACATGTCTTAAATCCAAATTTGAAATGCATGTGGCCCTGTTTCCCTGGGGTTCTTAAACGTGGAGCATGAGCTGGTGTGACAAGCTGAATTATGCAAGAACTAAAGATAATCTTTTGTGTGTGCAGGAAACGCAAGAAAAGATGTATCTTCTTGCTCCCCAACAGTAAAATCTCATGGTTTTCAGTGGTATGATTTAGATGAGAGGTATTTTTTTTGGAGGGCAGCAAGAGGGAATATAAGGACTTGAGTGGGTGTAGCCAGTTAGATGTTCAGAAACATCCAGAGGCAGACATTCAGAGACATCCACAGAGAGAGACATCCTAGGGGACAGATCTTCGAATGCTGAGTTGAGACGGGCTGGCAGACAGAGTCCAGTGCTGGCAGACTTCCTGGGGTTGTGGCAGTCCATATCTGTGTGCAAACAGACTGGGGGGGATTCTCCAGTTCCAGTCAAGCCAAGAAAATTGTTGTCTCTCGGTAATATAGGTCAAAAGTGCATTGGAGTGTGCCTGTTAAGCAGTTAGGCAGGGAAATAAGTCATTGCATGTATAATATTTCGATGTTAAAAGCGCATGCGATTTCAAGGTTACAAGAAAGTATTTGCAGTTTTGTTCTTTCTCTCTCTCAAAGTGCATTTCATGCCAATTTTCTCGTGTCCAAGGTCGGACGGTAAGATGGGCACAGCTGGTTCTGGTAATGTGTGCGAACACTCCAATGAAATGCATTTTTCCTTTCTCATGTCCAAGTGACTTAATTCGCATAATGCAACTGTCTGAACAGCTTTGAATTTTAACATTAACATAACACAAAAGTTTTGAAAACAAACTGGGTTGTGCTCTTATTATGTGACTACATTTTTATTAGCACATAGACTGAGGTCCAACAGGTGATAGGTTTATTTTATCACAGGTGGTAATTCATATTGCCACATGTGGTAAAATCTGGAATAGATTGTTTTCTGATGATTGGTTTTAGGAGTGCAAGACACGTTTAAGTATACAATTATTTATGTATGATATGATGTATATATTTTACATTTTGTCCATCAGGGCATCATGCAGCATTTTACATAAAATGCTGTGAGGTAGACATACAAATTACCCCACTGAGTGTACCAAGTCCAGAACCTTGTTGCAGTGAGTGACCCTGGTAAAAAGAACAGTTGTTAGGCAATATTCTGAAGTGAGTCTTACCACTGTAAAACGGAATATATCTACGAATTACCACAATAAAATACCACTCGTGACCACCATAATAAAATATCACAAAGTTAGGTATAATCCCAAAATATATATATCCTACATCATTGTAGTGCTGCTAAATATACAATGGGCATGGCCAAAAGCCCAGGCTAGTGGCATTGTAGTATTGTAAAATATACAATGGGCACGGCCGTAGGCCATATCCAGTGGTGCGTAAAAAAGTTATGGTATAACAAAACCCTTGACATTTACTGAAAAACGTTAAAGTTTAATTATGGTGCCCAAATGAATCGCAACAAATCCCCAGAAATTCAGTGCATTTTGGAAGTCAGGACCGGCTTAACGCAGTGTGTTCCTGTTGCAAAGCCCATAAATACATCCATATTATGAGAGAAAGGATTCACAATGACATACAAAATGGTATTATGGGATACATGTAATTATGGGGGTCATCAATGGTGGCGCACTGAGTTAAGCATGTCATTACTTCCCATATGCGTTGAATTTCATGGTTTTGTTGCTAATAATTTGAACACCTTAACTAAACTTTTGTCAGTGAACTTCCACCAAGTACCTTCAATCCCTGGCACTGTTGCAGACTTCAAAGAAAACCTGGACACTGTGATGGCATCATGAAGCAGACACAGACAACTGAACTCAAATTTGAGCTATATTCTCTTATTAAACCAACAACTGTGGTGGAAGAGGGACTATTTTTCCCTATGCTAAGGTGGTTATTCCCTACATGAATGAAACTAATGATAGTCTATGTCAGGAGGTCCAAAATAAATGTCTGTCTGTGTCCAAAACCTATGCTTGCCCTCCTATCTATTTGTATACAATGTGTAGGGAAGTCAGCATTAAAACAATATGTGTCCCATTAACAGTTAAGAGCTTCTTCCAGCTCTTGGCTGTAAAGGGTTCCCTTCCCCAAGGTCTGTGATCGTTCACAATTCAGAAAGAGGGTTCTCTTCTCCAATGTTTCAAATTCTTCACAATGGAAATGGGTTCACTTCCCCAAGCTTTCAAGTCTTTCAATCTTTTCCAAAAAGTATGAATCTTTGTAATTCCTGGAGCTCTTCCGGTTTGTTTGCCTTTTACCAATTTCACAAAGTTAATGTCCCTCATTTTAGTTCACACAAGATTTCCTTTATATTCAATCTCAAGCTTCTTTACAGGTATTTTAAGTGGCTTTTCCATAGGTGGGTGTCCTCAGTCTTGGCGCAGTTGCTGGACCGCACAGTCAACCTATTACAGGTCACGCAACCGACACACCCTACTTCTCTTTCATATGCACTTTGCCGCTTTCTCAGCTTTAGAGTGGTTTATTCTCATTTCACATCCTCATCATGCTTTACCATTCCTTGTTTTTTCACTATTCACCTGCTGCACTTTCACATGCACTTGTGGCTCTTGCCAATGCTTGTTCTCTCAAAGTACACTGTTCCTTTATATTTGTATGGCTCTTGCCAATGCTTGTTCTCTCAAAGTACACTGTTCCTTTATATTTGTATGGCTCTTGCCAATGCGTGTTCTCTCAAAGTACACCGTTCCTTTATATCTGTATGGCTCTTGCTAATGCTTGTTCTCTCAAAGTACAGAGTTTCTTTTTTTCATGAGATTTTACAAAATTGCTTTCATACAATTTGGTATTCAAAAACGCTTGCTTTCTTTTACATCGACATTCATTAAAGTTCTCACAGGTCTGACATGCTCGCCTGCCATCCCGCTGTCCCCTTGTCCAGGCCGACTAACTGGTCGGTGCTTACAGTATTTCCAGCAAGGCTTCTGACCATCACAAATTCTCACTCATGTGACGTCTCATTCCATCTGCAAAGCTGCTCTCGATGGCGTCGCTCTCACCCCTGATGCATCTCCTGCAGCTCAGGCTTCACTCTGCAGCTTTGCCTGGTCACACCGGTTGCCTTTTCAAAGTCTGGCACAGGCTTCCAGCTTCCATCAGCCTTGCTTCCTGGTGCAGACACTCTGCATCTCGCTGGGATTATCGAGCAACCCGCCTGCCACGCTTCCTTCTAGGAGAGGTCTGGTCTCGTCCAGTAATCCATAGATCTGCTTCCACAGCTGACTCCTTTTTCACCAAACCTGCTGCTTCTAAACCTCCTGCCAGGTTGATAGGTCCAGAAAGGGCTAGACCACTCATTGCCGACTTTGGACTTCTGCATTGGTATTGTATGTCTCCTCCTCGTCCTAGTACCCAAATGATGTGTGTTTGTATGTGTGTGTGTAAGTCAATAATAGAGTATATGTTGCTCTGGTTTGACTCTTCCTCATCCCAGTAACTAACAGATATCTATAGGGGGATGTTTTACTGGAAAAATAGTGAAGGGACTGGCAATAGCCTAAAAAGGATTAGGTGAACTTGTGTTCCTTATGAAAGGGAAATGGGGGATACCGCATCTTGTCCAAGGGCCCCTCTCCTCCACTCCCCAGTTCTCCTCCAACCAAGTAGTCCTCCCTCGCATATCCAGCCCCAGGGTCAGGATCTGATAGTGACAGCCTTTCCCTGGCCACCTGGGAAGGAGGATATATGGGGAAAAGAAGTGAGGACGCCCTCAGAGTCCTCACAGCACTAAAACCTTTAAAGTGATGCAGTGCAATTT
Source organism: Ambystoma mexicanum (assembly GCF_040938575.1). Classification (NCBI taxonomy): domain Eukaryota; kingdom Metazoa; phylum Chordata; class Amphibia; order Caudata; family Ambystomatidae; genus Ambystoma; species Ambystoma mexicanum. The sequence goes on along the minus strand of NC_090924.1, from coordinate 1,109,614,609 downwards.
TATTAAACAAAATACCAGAAATCCATCAACTGATTTGAAATCACATCAATGTAAAAAGAAGGGACCCGTCAAAATGGTTTCCAAAATGTCATGCATTTGGTCCTGAACAGTAATTCGTCAGGCAATTTTACATAAAAAAATCAAAAGCTCAAAGTTTGAAAGGACGCAACAACCTCACTTCATGTTGCGAATCACAAGTGAAATGACCATCGATTACATAGATTCCAGGGTGCACTTTAACTTTAATGAAGGCACCATCTAACAATGGAGTTCAAATACAGTGATCACAGCGAACCAAACACATAGTAATAATTCTATATTGATTTAATTGGCAGTCAATATGCCTCATATTAGTGAGGAAGGAGAGAGCTGCAATACAGACTTCAACAACTCAGATTCCGTACAAAAGTGCAAATGCACATGCAATAATTTGTCAGACAGTGTAGCAATGAACTTGTTTACCTGAATTTGAATTGTCCCAAGAAATAGCTAAAGCATTACTTCTAATGACTACATTCCTCTCAGTTGTTTTATTGTGATGAAGTTAAGGTAGCATTTTTAGTGGAGCGTTCTCTGGACAACCTATTCACCTGTTTCGAAATATCAACAATTTCAGAAAGTACTACACATTTACTTTCTATGCTCATGGCCTCAAACATCCCATATGATCACAAACAATGATCAGGTGGTATTCTAAAAAAGTGGAGGTGTTTAAAATATTGCTTATTTTTAACACTAGCGCAACACCTGTAATGATGTAATTCCGTTGAACATTGGCTGAGCAAAAACTAATTCAGCATTATTCTTTAAATTGTTGTAGTGTTTAAATTGTAGGATGGATAGATTGTATTCAACACACTCACCTTGGGAACAGTAGCCTTTTGTTTGCATAAGGTCAGTAAAGTGAGCAATACACGTGGGTAATAATGGTGGCACTGGCTATTACTTCACTAACAAACTGGAAGTATTGGTTATGAAATGCTATATATCTAACACCATTATGTATATATTATATGATGGAATTCACAATATGTTTTGCTTTTTTATTGAATGTCTCCACATGGAAGAGAAAACAAATCTACCCCCAAACGACTTTTCACGCTCATGAAATGGTTTGATTGATTTTCACTTCTAAAAACATAAATCAACATATTGGTACATATTACGTGTTCTTTACGATCACTTTTTCATTACATTCCTGCTGTATCCTGCAGCTGCTGAGCCCTACTTTTCTTGATTTCTGCAGCTGTAGTTGGGAGTTTAGCAGAGTATCAGTAGGCGTTGTCCTCATTAGACACTTCACATTCCAATCAAAGTTGTCTTATAATATCTCAATAGATTGAGTAAAAATGGCTCTTTTCACACATCTGTAGCCATGGCCCTGCATCTTGAAATCTAATCAAGAAAAGATGGCAGAAAAAAAAATAAAAAAAAATCAGTCCTTAGTCCAATGAACCCTTGAAATGAGCTTCAAGGCAGGACTTTACTAGTTGAAATAATTTAGATTAAATTTCAGCATATTTGAATAGATCATAATCAGGCACAAATCATGTATCATATTTCTTGATTTCGTATCGACGATTTCTGCTGCAACAGTCAGCAGCATACTGAATAGACTAAAGCATCGTATATTTAAATGTCATAGGGCATTTAACGATTACAAGCTTTTATACGAACTTTGGAAAAATGGTGTGGGTGCCACTGTGAAAGGAATTTTACTGCACAAAACGAAAGCACAAGTGCTTCCCATCAATATGTCAAGGGCCATGTTGAAGGGGTAAAAAGGTGGGCATCTCTGATTGTCTCCTCTCACCACCTTACCCATATAATGTATAAAAAGGCCAGAAATTACCCGTTTGTATCTAAAGAAAATTAACAGTATTGATTTGAGCCACTACTGTACTTAATCCTTTCCCCACTTCTCATTGATGATGAAAATGGGTGAACAAAATGCTAAAGAAACTTTTTTACAATAATGCCATCGGAGGTGGTATTTTCTCACATAGCACTGGAGGTATTCCATAAATGCCACCTCTGCTGGTGGTAAACTTTAAGTACGGTGGATTTTCAGAAATACCTCCGGCAGAGATGATAGCTTCCTTCAGCTGTATTAAAAAATCTGCCCAACTCTGAGGGGTTTGTATTCTTCTAATAATTAATACCTGAAATGTACATCTTTTATGTGCGTTTTTCAATGGTGTCCAAAAGTAAGTACCACCCTCAGTCCAACAGCAAATTCTATAACCACTATATAAGCAACCTCCATGGGTGCTATTAAACACTTTGTGTATGAAATCACAGGTCAGCAAGAAATTCGCCAGAGCAAAGGGGAAGCATGTGTACACAATCAAATCAAGTGGAGACTCTAATAAGATATGGACCCTTCCTTCCTTGGCAAGTAGGAGTCGTGATAAGCTGCTGATTGTAACAGACCAATGGTTTATGGGGAGCAGTGGTGCCATCATTACTATCCAGGGTCACAGAATCTGTCATTTAACTACATGCATTACCAATGGGCAGTATGAACAAGCCCCTGCATCCTAGACTTCTCTCTGGCTCCCTCGCTGTGGTGTGAGGGCCACCCTGGGACATCTACAACCTTGCTGAAATCAAGATGAATGTGTTGCCTCATTTACACGGAATAAGAGCAGGCTTTGCAGCAGGGGAGCAACCACCAATCCAATTTTGGGAGGGGGCAATATTATCGGATGTACATTTAGGATTGTGACCTTGAGAAGTTTAGCAGCACTACTATGTCTCTGTAGTCACTGTTACACAGTGAAATAGCTGTTCAGTGACAATATGAGTCAATACTGCTGGAAGGAGCGAAGGCCCAATGATCTGTAGGAAGAATTGATTCAGTGAGGACTGCCTTTAACATAGGAAGGATGAGGTTTGAGATACGATTTTACATGTGGAAAATATTTTTTCCCTTTGCCTTGCTGGGCCATGAGGTTAGGAGCTTTGCATGCAACGTGAGAAATGTGTGCCAATAAAGCACACACAACGGATGAGGGAAATACATCTTCTTTATTTAGCTGCCCCTTATACAATGCCCTGTAATGCAGCCGTTTCTGTCCTGTGCATGCATGTGTTAACGGCTTCAATTCCACTACAGCTAAGTCAATGCCTAGTCTGGGATGCTGCTGGAAACCCTTATTTATATATTTTTATGACAAGTTATAATCTGGATGATGAACCCTTGTATAACGCACCTCTCTTAGAATCCCCCTGACCCCACTGAGCCAAGAAGTAGGTTTGTTTTGCAAATTAAAAAGGTTAATTTGAAAAATTAAACAATAGATATATATCCCACTTTTATAAATAAATTGATAATTGATAGCACACTTGTGAATATGAGCAGTAATCAGCAATAGGTAATCCTACAGTAGCACAGTTCTTGGTTACTTATGAATAAGAACAGAGGACTAAGGTAGCAGAGAATGCTTTATATGGTTCAAGGAAATGCAAGGTGGGACAGAATGCAACACAGAAATAATTTGATATGATTTCAACAAGAGATAATGTGATCACTTTTCCTTTTGACAATTCACCCCCCCCCCTTATGCAATATAAGGAAATGGAAGAAGAGCACACAGTCTTCAAGAATAACAACAAAAATGCAATCCAAAGTTCCAATTTCCCCCCCAGCAAGCTTAGAGAAACAGGGATGATTTTAAACGCAGGCAAAGTACTTTAAATGTGGTATGCAAAGAATGGAAAAATATGCTAAAAATGATTTTAATTCCCTAAAAGAGATTCAGGGTGGGTGATAGCTACTTTAAATTAGTTCAGGATCACTTTAGCAATGCTCTATGAATGATTGTCAAGTTGCAAATGAATTTCATAATGGAAGCAAAAGACAAATATTTTTACACGTGGCTGAAATGAAGCAAAATGTCAAATTGCAGCAATTTAGTCGCGTGCGTCGAGCGTAATTACGGAGGAACTATAAGGAGTAGCAAGTCTGTTGGAAAGCTTAGAATCTCAGATTTAAAATAAAAGTTAAATCTCGCTTCTATCACAAACGGTTCAAGAGATACGGACGATTTCGTGAAGGTCGACTTTCAGAAATGAAATAAAGATTCAAAATGGCAAAATTACACTTTTACAGGTTGAAAATCGGAGAAGGAACACAGGATTCCTATGATGCAGTTCTGGACAGGTTCAAATGTTTTGAATCAGATTGTTTTAAGCTAAGAGATTGGTTTTGCACAGTTCTGGCTAAGTACTCACACTATGAATTTGAAATAGGCCATCAGGGTCTGGTCAGCAGGTTGGACTGGACTCCGGGCGGTGGTTCTGAAGTCACAGCTCCCTGGTTCAGCTCTGCTCTGCACTTCACCGCAGTCTGGATCTCTGGTTCTGGTCTCTCTGGTTCTGATCTGGTCTGTGGTTCTGCTGTCGGCACTTCTTTCTGGGTCTGTTACCGGTTCTGGCAAAAGTTCTTGGCAAAGATTCAACAGCTCGCCCGGCTCTAGAATAGTTTGGTTGGATTGCTGGATTCTGAAGGCCTGCTGAAAAAGGATTTAGCTGGTGGTCCAGGCCTCTCTGCTTTAAGTTCTGGAGTCTGGATTCAAAGTTCTGGTCTCTGGAGATTGATGGATTTGAAGCCTAGAGTCTCCCGTCAAAGCGTCCCGCAAGAAAGTGGAAAGTGAATGAACTCCCTACCTGTCCTGCACAGTCTCCTTTTATGTGTTTTGAAAGTGGGTGGGTCGGCTCATTCTGCATGCCCAACCCTCTCAACTTATCATTGGCCAATTCCTCCTCTCTCCCTTGATTGGGGAACTGAGTTGTGTGTCAGAGTGATGAGGTAGGTTTATGGGTCAGAGGGTCCTCCCCTTGTCAAATTGCACACAAATCTATATTTGATCCAAATACACATTTATCTATGGACAATTTTTCTAATATTATATGTCCAGTTAACATATCTTCTGTAGCACCAAACCCTCTGATTCCTGTCTTTGTAAGATGTTGTGTCCACTTTTGACAGAATTCTGCCCTTTTCATCCAGATAATGACCTCTAAACTTTCCCAGATTTTACACAAATGTGCACAAGGGATATGGGTTTCAGATGATAAAGTGTCAGAATTTTAACATGCATACATTTGGAGTAACAACCTTATTTTCCGCTACTACTCCCCAGAACATACCACAGATTCCTGACACCTCTTAAAATGTGCACAGAAAGATCACAAGAATGATGATAATATTTATATAATTTTTACAAGTCCGCACTATGAATTATCCATCTTTTTAAAATTATGCTCTGGCCGCAAAGGGGTGTGGTTTTTCAAAGCACATGGTGGAATTTCTGGTTTGTCCACTTCCCCCAACTCAGCTTGCTCACAGATGCAGCGCCCCTCCCATTTCCTTCCAAGAGGAAGCCATTTACGACTCCCCTAATTTAACATTTTCCTGGGCCAAGGAAGGCTCATTGTTCAGTTTCCTGCAGTCCCCAGGTGCCACTCCGCTAATTCAATCAGAGAGGTGTCATCTCCTTTTGGCAGGGGCAGCAGAATGCAGCCAGGCCTGGGAACACAGCTGCTGATCAAGTTTCAACTCCTGTCGGGGGTAGTTGTCAGGCAGAATTCAATCTCTTTAGGCTTCAGCTAAATGTCACTTTGGTTCCCAGTTTTCTACATTCAAACCAAACTTGCAATTTTTACACATGCAGCTGGAACACTGATTCTAAGTTCAAAACTATGACATTTAAACAATTGCAACCTATGTGACACTCAAAAGTAGGTCACTCATTTATTCTAAACATTTCGATTTTAGTGGCTTTAAACCCAAATTCACTTAAGTTGCTGACATCCCCAGCTATTTTCAATACATACATTAGACAATTACTTCCTTCCCGTCATTCCAGAATATAGTTCTACATTCTATCCACCTCTTAGCAAGTCTTTCTTAGGCCTGGTTTGGGTTCATTTGTTCAGTTTTACACAAGTGTCTGGTGGTTTTAAAACGCCGGCTTTCTGGTAGTGGTGAGCACCAGTATTGCACCCATTTTCGACATTAATAACAACAGATTTTGAACAGCACCATATTCCTTAGCATGGTTTCGCTCATGGTGCTTCTGGCCCCTCACGCTCACACTGGTGCGTGGCAGGTCAGGCGATCGTTTTGGTGTGCGCACAAACTGTGCGGTTTTCCTGGATTTTGGCGCAAATGTGGGTTTTTCCACCATCTTGGATTTGCTAAGCCCACAGCACCAAATGTTGTAGCATAATAACTTGAACATGGGTCAAGACACCCAACACATGCTAGCTCTCTCCTCATTGGCTCTGACTCTGAACAGTTAACTGTGTTCTGCCCGGACATGACATCTTCCCCATATGGCAAACAAATGTACTCTACTCACAGTACCTCTCACATTTCTTCTATAAATCCTACTGGCCTCTTGATGTGCCAACAGGGCATGGCATACACCTCTCGTTTTGGATCTGTCCTTGTGCCCCTTTTGTCTTCTCTTCTTGGCTTGTCCTGCCCATCTTGAACTTCACTCCACCCATGCTGGGTGAGAAAATGAATGTAATCTTCAGCTATTGACTTCTCATCCCTGTGCGTCGGAACAGGGTGACACAGCATGAAGTCCACTGGATTGTTTACCCTCCTGGGCTTTTGGATTATTGAGAAGCTGAAATCTTGCAGTTGTAATTCCCATCTATGAATTCTGGAAGGCATTTTGGATTTCCATATATGGTAGTCAGGGCCTGATGAATTGTTATGATCGTGAATTACTTTCCCAGCAGGAACACCTGAAAGTGCTCACAGGCCCAGACTACTGTGAGTACTTCCTTTTTGAGCTGTGAGTATCTTTGCTCCACCTCCGAGAGACTCCTGGAGGCAAAGGCCACAATCACCAGCAGACTGTCCATCCCTGGGCTGAGCTGGGCCAGGTTACCACCCAGCCCCAGTGGACTTGCATCAACTGTTAACTCAGTATATTTCATCAGATCGAAATAGGCCATGCATTCCGTTTATCCGATTTATCTTTTGATTTGCATGAACGCTAATTCACAATGGTAGTCCCATTGAAACTCCTTGTCCTGTTTTGTAAGTTCCCTCAGGGGGGCACTGATGCTGGCAAAATCCTTCAGGTAGCGGCTGAAATAGCTGGCCATGCCCAGGAATGACCGCACCTTGTGTACATCATGTGGGGGCGAGATCTTAGTAATAGCCTCTACCTTTCCGGGGTCAGGGCTCATTCCACTTGGCAACAACACGTGTTCAAAGAATTTCAGGTTCCTTTTGTGAAAAGCACATTTCTCAAGATTCAATGTCATACCTGCTTGGGATAATGCTGTGCATACCTCGTGTAGAGCGTGATCATGTTGTTGCCTATACTTTCTGAAAACCAAAATGTCATCACTGCAATTAAAACTGGTTTTTACATGAGAAATCAATCTGCTGATGCTTTCCTGGACCATCTTGGCTGCATATAATATTCCAAAACTGATTTTTTGTAGCGAAATTGTCCTTCATAAGTTTCAAACGTTGTTATATAACGTGATTGTTCATCAAGTTTGATCTGATGATATCAGGTTTGACTTGATGAATATTGTGGCCCCATTTAGCAAACTGATCATGTCATCCAGGTGCATCCCTGGATGCCTCTCACTGTCAAGATTGGAGGCCTTATCCCCTTCCTCCTCACCTGAATCTTCAGTGGCGGATTCCTTTGGATTCGACTCCGTCTTCTTACGATCCTTCCTCCTTACAGGAGTCTTGTCCTTTGATGTCTTGGCTTTCTTTTCGTGTAAATAGGGTCGGGCCCCTCCGGAGGCCACCGTGGCAGAGATAGAACCCTGTCCGCAGGGACCCCCAGGGGGCCAGACCTAGATCAGGGAAAAAGCACGAAGGCAAAAAAAACCCTGTTTCCAGATGGGTTCCAATAAGGAGTTGAGCAATGAAGTCTGGCTGCAGTTGAAGGCGAATGAAGTTGACCAACAACTCTGGTGGAGAGAGCCGTTAAGCTCTGCGATGACAGTAGGGCGAAACACACCGAGGAAAAGGTACAGGAACCCAAATAACCAATAAGTAAATCTTAAGTAAGACAGAACAGATAGAAATGCCTATAAAATAACCGTGCTAAGTAAGAGACTGAGTGCAGAAAGTAGAAATTTACCTGCCGAAAGCAGTAAAATAGTAAACGAAAAACGAGAGTGCTGAGAAGACAAAAGGCAGAAAACGCCGAACAACTAAACTGTATATGCTTCGGCGAAAACCAAGAGGTGTAGTACAGAAGCTCCAGAGAGGCGGAGCCGCAGAGCAGACAAGAAGAGGCAAAGAAACACTCGCAAAAAATGCCAGATCCGGAAGACAGGTAACAAGGGAAGAAATAAAGAAGAGCACAGAAGGTAGGCACAAGAAGGCAAAAGGTAGCTGAAAGGAGGGTCGGCAAGGAGGAATATCCAAGAACGAAGTTCCTCACGAACCGGAGCGATGTGAACAGATACAACGCACCGGTTTGGGGGAGGAGTCAGAACTTAAAGGTACGGACTCCATATTGAATGAGGACTAGAGCGCTCGCAAGTCAATGCTTCCAGCGCTTCCAAACCTTCCATTCTCCGTTCCTGACAGTATACCCCCGTCTTCTCGGGGGACTCCCTGGTTTGCCCGGATGAAGGCGATGGAACCTCTGTACAAGGCGTTTGGCATGTATATGGCTCACAGGTTCCCATGTCCTCTCTTCCACTGGATAACCCTTCCAATGAACCAAATAGTGCAACCTCCCCTTGTGGTATCTAGAATCGACAAGACGAGACACCTCATATTCTTCTGGCGGAAGGCTCACCTGAGCACGCGTCTGGAACACAGGTCTCTTAAAAGGGTCTTCCTTATGTTCTTTAAGAAGGGAAACATGGAAGACCGGATGCACCTTTCTGAGATATTCTGGTAGCTTGATCTTATATGCTACAGGGTTGATCTGTTGAAGAATGGGAAACGGCCCAAGGAAACGAGAAGAGAACTTCCCCTTATGAACCCATCTGGGTAGAAATCTGGTGGACACCCAGACAAGCTGCCCTATCTTCCAGCTCGAATTGGCAGTACGACTCTTGTCTGCCCATTTCTTGTGTGTAAGTTGACTCGCTTGGTGCGCTTCCTTAGCGAGTCTGTGTACATCCTGTAGGTCCTGTAGGACCCCATCCAACGCCGGAATCTTGGTAGAAGGAGGATTGAGCCAGGGTAAATGTTGAGGATGATATCCGTAGGTACAATAGAAAGGACTCATCTGGATCGAGGTATGGAGAGAGTTATTGTAGGCAAATTCTGCCTGTGGGAGGAAACGATACCATTCTTCTTGTTGCGGACTGCAAAAACACCTGAGGTACTGTTCTAGGCTGGCATTTAATCTCTCAGTTTGGCCGTTGCTCTGTGGGTGATATCCAGAAGAGAGTGCCTTGTGAATCCCTAGAACCTGGCAGAGAGAAGCCCAGAACTTGGAGGTGAATTGGGGTCCTCTGTCCGACACTATGGTCCTGGGTAAACCATGTAGACGGACTATATCCTGAAGAAAGGTTGCGGCCATCTCAGAGGCTGAAGGAACCTGTTTAAAGGCCGAAAAATGGGCGAGTTTACTGAATGAGTCAACTGTTACCATAATAGTAGTCATGCCATATGACGGAGGGAGGTCTACAATAAAATCAGTAGAGATGTGTTCCCAAGGATATTCCGGTAAGGGTTCTTGCTGCAGTAGCCCCAGAGGTCTTCCCGTTCGGTGTTTGTTGGAAGCACAAACCGAACAGGTGGAAACGTACTGGCTTACGTCTCTTCTTAAGGTCGGCCACCAAAAACCCCTCCGTAGCAAATCCAATGTCTTCCTGATTCCCGGATGTCCAGATAAAGGAGTGTCATGACACCAGGAAAGTATCTGAATTTGTAACTTCTTAGTGGGAACATAGAGAGCTCCTTCATGATAATACAATCCGTCCTTATCTTGAGTTACAGTTGACGGAAGCTCGGTGCCCATCTGGTACTGTGGAATTAGGTCTTGAAGAAATGAAACAGTTGAAGCCAATACTTTGAGATTAGGGAAAACCAATTCGTGTCCCGTGTAGGAGCCAGAGGTATCCCCAAGACTTCTTGACAAGGCATCAGCCTTCATGTTCTCTGTACCAGGTAAGTATGTAATTACAAAATCATATTGTAAAAAAAAATATGCCCATCTGGCATGCCTGGCGTTGGAACATTCCAACTGTTGTAAAACCCGAAGGTTACGATGATCTGTTCTAATAGTAAACGGATGAGTAGCACCCTGTAAAAGATGTCTCCACTCCTGACAAGCCAGCTTGATAGCCAATAGCTCCTTTTCTATCACAGAGTAATTGCGTTCACTACAGGTAAGTGTTTTGGAGTAATAAGCTATTGGATGTTCATAGTCGTCGTCTGACCTTTGAAGCAGAACTGCCCCCACCGCCCCTGTAGAAGCGTCTGTTTCCAAAATGTAGGGTCGATTCTGATCCGGTTGGACCAGAATGGGGGCTGTGGAAAAACATTCTTTTAGAAAACAGAAGGCTCTTTGGGGCCCTTCATCAAATACGAACTTGACTCCTTTTTTCAATAGAGAGGTCAGTGGAAGTACCTTGTTAGAAAAGTTGGGAATGAACCTTCGATAAAAATTGGCCAATCCTAGGAAGCTTTGGAGTTCTTTAACGTTGACAGGATTTCTCCATTCTCTGATAGCCTTCACCTTACTGGGGTCCATCTTGATCCCTTCTTTGGATAAGATATATCCTAGATAAGACACGGACGTAGCTTCAAATGAGCATTTCTCTGGTTTTACTAGTAGTTGATGGAATTGCAGTCGCTGTAAGACTAGCTTGACCAGTGACCTGTGCTCCGATAGAGTCTTGGAATAAATGAGGATGTCGTCCAGGTAAACAACCACCGACACAAACAGCATGTCTGTGAAAATCTTGTCCATATACCTTTGGAAAATGGCCGGTGCATTCACAAGACCAAATGGCATCACTCGGTATTCGAAGAGACCATAAGGGGTACGGAACGCTGTCTTCCACTCGTCCCCTTTTTTGATCCTCAAGAGGTGGTACGCCCCTCTCAAATCGAGCTTGGTAAAGAACACTGCCCCATGTACAGCCTCCAAGATGTCCCGGATCAAAGGCATAGGATACCTATCTCGAATGGTAACCTTGTTGAGCCCCCTGTAGTCTATACAAGGGCGTAGCTCTGCTGAGTCCTTTTTAGGAATGAAGAACAAGGAAGCCCCACAGGAGGATCTGGACTCTTGGATGAGTCAGTTTTGAAGATTTGCGTCGAGGTATTCTCTCAGAGCCTTCCTCTCTGGTAGAGACAACGGGTACATTCTTCCAAAGGGAACCACCGCCTCAGGTATCAGGTCGATATTTTATCAGGCTGGCATTTAATCTCTCAGTTTGGCCGTTGCTCTGTGGGTGATATCCAGAAGAGAGTGCCTTGTGAATCCCTAGAACCTGGCAGAGAGAAGCCCAGAACTTGGAGGTGAATTGGGGTCCTCTGTCCGACACTATGGTCCTGGGTAAACCATGTAGACGGACTATATCCTGAAGAAAGGTTGCGGCCATCTCAGAGGCTGAAGGAACCTGTTTAAAGGCCGAAAAATGGGCGAGTTTACTGAATGAGTCAACTGTTACCATAATAGTAGTCATGCCATATGACGGAGGGAGGTCTACAATAAAATCAGTAGAGATGTGTTCCCAAGGATATTCCGGTAAGGGTTCTTGCTGCAGTAGCCCCAGAGGTCTTCCCGTTCGGTGTTTGTTGGAAGCACAAACCGAACAGGTGGAAACGTACTGGCTTACGTCTCTTCTTAAGGTCGGCCACCAAAAACCCCTCCGTAGCAAATCCAATGTCTTCCTGATTCCCGGATGTCCAGATAAAGGAGTGTCATGACACCAGGAAAGTATCTGAATTTGTAACTTCTTAGTGGGAACATAGAGAGCTCCTTCATGATAATACAATCCGTCCTTATCTTGAGTTACAGTTGACGGAAGCTCGGTGCCCATCTGGTACTGTGGAATTAGGTCTTGAAGAAATGAAACAGTTGAAGCCAATACTTTGAGATTAGGGAAAACCAATTCGTGTCCCGTGTAGGAGCCAGAGGTATCCCCAAGACTTCTTGACAAGGCATCAGCCTTCATGTTCTCTGTACCAGGTAAGTATGTAATTACAAAATCATATTGTAAAAAAAAATATGCCCATCTGGCATGCCTGGCGTTGGAACATTCCAACTGTTGTAAAACCCGAAGGTTACGATGATCTGTTCTAATAGTAAACGGATGAGTAGCACCCTGTAAAAGATGTCTCCACTCCTGACAAGCCAGCTTGATAGCCAATAGCTCCTTTTCTATCACAGAGTAATTGCGTTCACTACAGGTAAGTGTTTTGGAGTAATAAGCTATTGGATGTTCATAGTCGTCGTCTGACCTTTGAAGCAGAACTGCCCCCACCGCCCCTGTAGAAGCGTCTGTTTCCAAAATGTAGGGTCGATTCTGATCCGGTTGGACCAGAATGGGGGCTGTGGAAAAACATTCTTTTAGAAAACAGAAGGCTCTTTGGGGCCCTTCATCAAATACGAACTTGACTCCTTTTTTCAATAGAGAGGTCAGTGGAAGTACCTTGTTAGAAAAGTTGGGAATGAACCTTCGATAAAAATTGGCCAATCCTAGGAAGCTTTGGAGTTCTTTAACGTTGACAGGATTTCTCCATTCTCTGATAGCCTTCACCTTACTGGGGTCCATCTTGATCCCTTCTTTGGATAAGATATATCCTAGATAAGACACGGACGTAGCTTCAAATGAGCATTTCTCTGGTTTTACTAGTAGTTGATGGAATTGCAGTCGCTGTAAGACTAGCTTGACCAGTGACCTGTGCTCCGATAGAGTCTTGGAATAAATGAGGATGTCGTCCAGGTAAACAACCACCGACACAAACAGCATGTCTGTGAAAATCTTGTCCATATACCTTTGGAAAATGGCCGGTGCATTCACAAGACCAAATGGCATCACTCGGTATTCGAAGAGACCATAAGGGGTACGGAACGCTGTCTTCCACTCGTCCCCTTTTTTGATCCTCAAGAGGTGGTACGCCCCTCTCAAATCGAGCTTGGTAAAGAACACTGCCCCATGTACAGCCTCCAAGATGTCCCGGATCAAAGGCATAGGATACCTATCTCGAATGGTAACCTTGTTGAGCCCCCTGTAGTCTATACAAGGGCGTAGCTCTGCTGAGTCCTTTTTAGGAATGAAGAACAAGGAAGCCCCACAGGAGGATCTGGACTCTTGGATGAGTCAGTTTTGAAGATTTGCGTCGAGGTATTCTCTCAGAGCCTTCCTCTCTGGTAGAGACAACGGGTACATTCTTCCAAAGGGAACCACCGCCTCAGGTATCAGGTCGATATTTTATCAGGCTGGCATTTAATCTCTCAGTTTGGCCGTTGCTCTGTGGGTGATATCCAGAAGAGAGTGCCTTGTGAATCCCTAGAACCTGGCAGAGAGAAGCCCAGAACTTGGAGGTGAATTGGGGTCCTCTGTCCGACACTATGGTCCTGGGTAAACCATGTAGACGGACTATATCCTGAAGAAAGGTTGCGGCCATCTCAGAGGCTGAAGGAACCTGTTTAAAGGCCGAAAAATGGGCGAGTTTACTGAATGAGTCAACTGTTACCATAATAGTAGTCATGCCATATGACGGAGGGAGGTCTACAATAAAATCAGTAGAGATGTGTTCCCAAGGATATTCCGGTAAGGGTTCTTGCTGCAGTAGCCCCAGAGGTCTTCCCGTTCGGTGTTTGTTGGAAGCACAAACCGAACAGGTGGAAACGTACTGGCTTACGTCTCTTCTTAAGGTCGGCCACCAAAAACCCCTCCGTAGCAAATCCAATGTCTTCCTGATTCCCGGATGTCCAGATAAAGGAGTGTCATGACACCAGGAAAGTATCTGAATTTGTAACTTCTTAGTGGGAACATAGAGAGCTCCTTCATGATAATACAATCCGTCCTTATCTTGAGTTACAGTTGACGGAAGCTCGGTGCCCATCTGGTACTGTGGAATTAGGTCTTGAAGAAATGAAACAGTTGAAGCCAATACTTTGAGATTAGGGAAAACCAATTCGTGTCCCGTGTAGGAGCCAGAGGTATCCCCAAGACTTCTTGACAAGGCATCAGCCTTCATGTTCTCTGTACCAGGTAAGTATGTAATTACAAAATCATATTGTAAAAAAAAATATGCCCATCTGGCATGCCTGGCGTTGGAACATTCCAACTGTTGTAAAACCCGAAGGTTACGATGATCTGTTCTAATAGTAAACGGATGAGTAGCACCCTGTAAAAGATGTCTCCACTCCTGACAAGCCAGCTTGATAGCCAATAGCTCCTTTTCTATCACAGAGTAATTGCGTTCACTACAGGTAAGTGTTTTGGAGTAATAAGCTATTGGATGTTCATAGTCGTCGTCTGACCTTTGAAGCAGAACTGCCCCCACCGCCCCTGTAGAAGCGTCTGTTTCCAAAATGTAGGGTCGATTCTGATCCGGTTGGACCAGAATGGGGGCTGTGGAAAAACATTCTTTTAGAAAACAGAAGGCTCTTTGGGGCCCTTCATCAAATACGAACTTGACTCCTTTTTTCAATAGAGAGGTCAGTGGAAGTACCTTGTTAGAAAAGTTGGGAATGAACCTTCGATAAAAATTGGCCAATCCTAGGAAGCTTTGGAGTTCTTTAACGTTGACAGGATTTCTCCATTCTCTGATAGCCTTCACCTTACTGGGGTCCATCTTGATCCCTTCTTTGGATAAGATATATCCTAGATAAGACACGGACGTAGCTTCAAATGAGCATTTCTCTGGTTTTACTAGTAGTTGATGGAATTGCAGTCGCTGTAAGACTAGCTTGACCAGTGACCTGTGCTCCGATAGAGTCTTGGAATAAATGAGGATGTCGTCCAGGTAAACAACCACCGACACAAACAGCATGTCTGTGAAAATCTTGTCCATATACCTTTGGAAAATGGCCGGTGCATTCACAAGACCAAATGGCATCACTCGGTATTCGAAGAGACCATAAGGGGTACGGAACGCTGTCTTCCACTCGTCCCCTTTTTTGATCCTCAAGAGGTGGTACGCCCCTCTCAAATCGAGCTTGGTAAAGAACACTGCCCCATGTACAGCCTCCAAGATGTCCCGGATCAAAGGCATAGGATACCTATCTCGAATGGTAACCTTGTTGAGCCCCCTGTAGTCTATACAAGGGCGTAGCTCTGCTGAGTCCTTTTTAGGAATGAAGAACAAGGAAGCCCCACAGGAGGATCTGGACTCTTGGATGAGTCCGTTTTGAAGATTTGCGTCGAGGTATTCTCTCAGAGCCTTCCTCTCTGGTAGAGACAACGGGTACATTCTTCCAAAGGGAACCACCGCCTCAGGTATCAGGTCGATACCGCAATCCTCTGTTCTATGAGGCGGGAGTTGACGGGGAACAGCATCCAGGAACACCTCTGAGAACTCTTGATAATGGATGGGAACTGATGCCACTGTGATTGGAACTGGAGTACTGTTTCGGTCATTTGCTAGAGTGTTGGACGTCGAGGACAAGCTCATGCAGTGTGTTTTACAGAATGTAGAATCGAAGACAACCTTGTTAGCCGTCCAATCAATCTGAGGGTTGTGCCTCCTTAACCAAGGAATGCCAATGACCAACGGAAAATGAGCTGCTCTGATCTGGTCAAATATCAGGAACTCCTCGTGATGACCTAGCCTCATTCTCAAAGGAATGGTCTCCTTGGTAATAGGTCCCGAAGATAAGGGTCTTCCGTCCACCCCTTCCACCGGAATGGGAGTGGCCTTAGATATTGTGGGAACAAAATGTTCTGCCGCCCACTTGGAGTCGATGAAATTCCCTGCTGCTCCACAGTCAAGCATGGCGAGTACCTCTGTGGGACCTGCATCAGACAGCCATAAGTCAACTCGAAACACCATTAGACTGTTGTCATCTGGAGTGGTTACTGCTCTTGTGTAGTTGCAAGGGTGCTTGTTACTTCCCCCGAAACTTCCCTTGCTGTAGATCGGGGGTTGAAGTTTCCCTGTCTTCGAGGTGGCACCTCAGGACAGTCTCTCAAAAAGTGCTTCGAGGAGCCACAATACATACACAGTCCAGCCTCCTTTCTTCTTCTCTTTTCTTCTTGGGTTAGAGGTCCTCGGGCTGCCCCTATCTGCATAGGTTCTTCCGGAGGATGGGTAGTTCTGGTGGGAGGAACAGGAGAGGGGAGGCCGGTTAGCTGTGGAACGCCTCTGGTTCGTCTTCTTTCTAATCGTCTCTCTTGAAGACGGAACTCAATTTGAAGAGATAATGTAACCAGATCTTGAAAGGACGCAGGTCTCGCCACTCGGGCCAGCTCATCCTTGATTTCATCACGAAGGCCACGTCTGTAGATGGTTTGCTGAGCTGAATCAGGCCAATCTGCCTTGGCGGCCAGCCTCTGGAAACGAGACAGATAGGTCTGCACGTCAGAGTTTCCCTGGCTGACATCTAGGATAGCTTCTAGAGAGGAATAGAAGACTTCTGGTCGGTAGAAACGTTCTTTAAACACCTCCGTAAAACGATCATAGTCACCCAAAATCGGATCGTTACCGGTGACAAACGGTGTAGCCCATGAGAGCGCATTACCCATTAGGTTTGCAATGATAAACCCGACCTTAGTTCTAGCAGTCTCATACGCATGGGGTCGAAAGGCAAAATACACTGTACATGCGTCAAGAAAGTCCTTCAGCCCTCCCGGGTGACCATCATATTTGCCAAAGGAGAGTGGCATTGTAGGCAGGTCTCCCCTGTCATCACGATGCAACACAACCTGTTGTCGGAGGGTTATGTTCTCTTTTCTCAAAGCCTGGACTTCCATAGTAAGGTTCTGCATCGCTGCTACCAATTCTTGATATTGTTCTAACGATGCCATGGTAGATATAGGGCGTTGTATGCTGTCAAGATTGGAGGCCTTATCCCCTTCCTCCTCACCTGAATCTTCAGTGGCGGATTCCTTTGGATTCGACTCCGTCTTCTTACTATCCTTCCTCCTTACAGGAGTCTTGTCCTTTGATGTCTTGGCTTTCTTTTCGTGTAAATAGGGTCGGGCCCCTCCGGAGGCCACCGTGGCAGAGATAGAACCCTGTCCGCAGGGACCCCCAGGGGGCCAGACCTAGATCAGGGAAAAAGCACGAAGGCAAAAAAAACCCTGTTTCCAGATGGGTTCCAATAAGGAGTTGAGCAATGAAGTCTGGCTGCAGTTGAAGGCGAATGAAGTTGACCAACAACTCTGGTGGAGAGAGCCGTTAAGCTCTGCGATGACAGTAGGGCGAAACACACCGAGGAAAAGGTACAGGAACCCAAAACACCAATAAGTAAATCTTAAGTAAGACAGAACAGATAGAAATGCCTATAAAATAACCGTGCTAAGTAAGAGACTGAGTGCAGAAAGTAGAAATTTACCTGCCGAAAGCAGTAAAATAGTAAACGAAAAACGAGAGTGCTGAGAAGACAAAAGGCAGAAAACGCCGAACAACTAAACTGTATATGCTTCGGCGAAAACCAAGAGGTGTAGTACAGAAGCTCCAGAGAGGCGGAGCCGCAGAGCAGACAAGAAGAGGCAAAGAAACACTCGCAAAAAATGCCAGATCCGGAAGACAGTTAACAAGGGAAGAAATAAAGAAGAGCACAGAAGGTAGGCACAAGAAGGCAAAAGGTAGCTGAAAGGAGGGTCGGCAAGGAGGAATATCCAAGAACGAAGTTCCTCACGAACCGGAGCGATGTGAACAGATACAACGCACCGGTTTGGGGGAGGAGTCAGAACTTAAAGGTACGGACTCCATATTGAATGAGGACTAGAGCGCTCGCAAGTCAATGCTTCCAGCGCTTCCAAACCTTCCATTCTCCGTTCCTGACACTCACACTCAATGGCTTTGTTTGCTTGCCTCATCTCTACACATAGACAGATTTTATCGTATGAGCCTTGTTTTTTGCGACAGCCACCAGGTGCAAAATCCAAGGAGTGGGGTCACAAGTTGGTTCTATTATGTTTTCTTTTAGTAGACACCTAATGTCCTCATCCACTTGTGTTGTAAAGGGATTGGTATCCTTCTGTGGTGCTGGACGACTGGGACCACAGACTCATCGATGAGGGGGTGCGCCATCTTGCAGAATTCAGTTATGCACATGATGTTTAATGTGGCTCCAGTGTCGATAACGAAAGTGGCAGGATGCTGCCCTATTTTGATGTTGATGGCTCCTTCTGGGGCAGTCACCACATCCATCATCATATATGTGCAAGGTGTGTCTACCTATGGTATCTAGAAAGGTCGTGAACAGCAACCTGTAGGAGTACTGAGCATGGGATAGTCACACCTTACCGCACAGTGCGAGTTGACAACCCAGGGGGCGATGACTGGTCTCTTCTATGACAGCCTTGTCTGCCCTCAGCATAGACGGATTGCTCTGTGGGACAGAAGGCCCTCTTCTGTGAACCAGTTAGCCCTGGTGGCTAACTCTAATTAGTGTGCACCACGGTTAAAATAAACAGTCACAGAACATTATCATTTGACCAGCTTCACAGCCGTGTTTTTATAAGACAGGCATTTGTGCAGTTAGAATCTTGGTATAAAATCATTACATAATATTAATGGTCATAGTGAGAAAGTCAGTTCACATTTGGAACATAAATAAGAGGATCACATAGATTGGGTCACCTTGGGGTAAGTTAATTTACCTCTGGTACTCTGGTAAATAAATAATTAATTATTAGCAATGGGGTCACTGGTAAACCAGTCAGTTGATACTTGGTACATAAATAAATGTATCTCCATAGATTGAGTAACCTGGGAGCACATTAATTCACCTCTGGTAAATGAATAATTAAATGCTAACATTTAGAGCACTGTCAACCCCGTCAGTTCACATTTGGTACATACATAAGTACATCTCATAGCTTGAGTCACCTGGCTGCAAATTAATTCACCTCTGGTAAATTAATAATTAAATGTTAACATTTAGAGCACTGTTAAACCCGTCAGTCCACATTTGGCACATACATAAGTGCATTTCATAGGATGGGTCACCTGGGAGCAAATTTATTCACCTCTGGTAAATGAATAATTAACTGTTAACATTTAGAGCACTGGTAAACTAGTCAGTTCACATTTGGTACATACATTTAGTTTGATCTGATCTACCCTCGTCCTCTGTGAACATTTGCACCCTGACCTTTCCCTTGAAGGGGAGAAAGTAGACACTACACTGCAATAGTTGGACCACCAAAGCTGCCAGATTCGTGTCAGCCTCTGAAGACACACCATGGGGGATTTAGGGTTTGGGTCTGTGACCACTACCCTCACTTTTTCCAGCTTGTGGGTTTCTCTATTTGTTTATATCTTCTTATTCTATTTTGTAATCCTTTTCATTGATCTGACTAACATAACTCATAGATCTCTTCTCCTTCATCTGTGCCACACAGGTGAAGAGTACTCTGCCACACAGTTGTATAGTTTCTTCCCCTCACTTTTGAAAGGAATTTCACACTTTACACAGTACGTCTCTGCAATGCAAGTGAAAAAGTATTCTGGCACACAGTTGTAAATATATGTTTCTCCCCCTCACTTGTGACAGGAATTTTACACTTTACCCAGTACGTCAGGGCACCGCAGGCAAAATCTATTCTGGCACACAGTTGTAAATATACATTTCTCCCCCTTGCTTTTGACAGGAATTTACCACTTTACCCTGTAAGTCTGTGCAACGCAGGCAAAAAGTATTCTGGCACACAGTTGTAAATATACGTTTCTGCCCCTCACTTTTTCCCTCCTAACTCAAAGACAGTGCAGCTTAGCCTGGGAACGCCCTGGCACTGTCTTAGTAAAACAGCACCGAAAGCGTGGAATACACTGCCCGATCTTACTCTCCCGACTGCAGGGAGACACACACTCTCGACCCAGATTTGGGGAGAGCCATGAGCCTGCCCGAAGCAAGGACAGCCTCCGGGGATGTCCTTCAGCGCACAGAGAACCTTGCTGCCATCTCTGGTTCTCTGGGAGCTTCCTTGCCCGGCTGCCCTCTCTGGTTCTTCGGGAGCTTCTCTGTTCTGCACCACACCAGGGCACCATATATCAACATCCGCCCGGTCCACCAGGTGTGGAAATGTGGGGGCTTCTGACAGGGCTAGAGGTTGAAACACCTCAGCAACACGCTTGCTCCCCCTCTTGCTGGACCATACCAAGTCCCCTGGGGCTTTTCACCTGCAACACGCTACAGAAAGCAGGAGAGCACTTTTTTAAACAAAACACAAACCCAGGGCCCATGTACACAACAAACCCACATGAAATGCAGGTTTATACTTGCATAGTCTCATTGGCTTCTTTCTTGAGAAGGTGTGGGCGATGGGGACCAGCCTGTTACTTGTCAGACATGATTCACCAAGTTTCTCCTCGCATCCATGTCCCTTCTGGGCCCTGCCATGCGCATATTTGCTCTGGGTCTCTTGCTTGGGCTGCTACTTCTTTTCTCTTGATTTAGCGGTACGTTACACACCCTCACCATATAGTGATTTGCAAACCTTGGTCCAAAAGCAGGGAAATTCACCCCTTCATCATGCGGGAATGGTAGGCCACACCTCTAACATTTTCCTGCGGTCCATATTTCCGTACAGGTGGATTTACACCTGTCATACTCTTTCCACCTTGCCTGATTTGAAATGCTTGTTCTCTCACCAAACTGTTACCAGTCTCTATTTGTGATGCTTGGGTATCCGCTCTTGCTTCTGTTCGTGCCATTTGCAGCATGGTGGCGAGAGGGAGAGGTTCACAGAGCGGCTTCTTGCTGAAAGTGGATGAGAGGCATCATCCAATAATTCGTAATCTGATTCGTCTCCATTTGTAAACTTGTGAAATTCGCAATGGGCTACTAGCTTGCGCAGCCTACTTGCAAATGTGTCCATTGACTCCCCATTTATTTGGCTGGCCATATTAAATGTGTGCCTCTCATGGTCGATACTTCTATGAGGGTCAAAGTATGTGCTTAATGCTTCCTTCAGTTAATTGTATGTCCCTTGTATGTCTTTACCTCCTCAGGTGGGAAAGTTGAGATAAGGGGCCTCATTACAACTCAGGCGTTAAGGGTTAACACCGTCGTTGCTTTGCCTCAATCTAGTGCCTGGCATTCCCTCTCTCTCTGGCACAGTGGACTGGTACTGTGGTAATGGGCACACTTAGCTTAAGGGCCAACATCTCGCATCCCATGCCAGAAGACAGTGCTGCATGAGCCTGCCCAACTCAAAAACATTCATGTCAATTTCATGCTGGTGCCAGGGCAGCCCCTGAGTATATGCGTAGCTTGCTGTATGTAGAATAAAGTAACAGTCAGCTGCAGCAGATGAGGCTCAAGAAACAAAACAGTCATCATAAGTCAAATATATCCAGAAGTATGTTAAAAGCAAAATGAGCAGATTTGGTCTCATCATATGACTGTGTTTTTGTCAGGCCTCAGTAATGTCTTCTCATGCTTAGCAGTGTAGCGCATACCACACCACGGACAGCCAGGCCAGCCAGGGCCATCACGCATGTGCAATACAGATGGTGGTCATGATGCCTTAGCCAGGGCACGCAGCACACTGAACCAGAATATTGATATAAGTACATTTTTTAATACAACCTTACATCTTTCACCTTTCGAGAAACAAAGGGTGGTGGCTCCTGACTCCTGGTGCCCAAGCATACCAGACACCATTTTGTGCCTGAAGGGAGATTAGTGCAAGCGACTGAGTGTAGTGAGATAGCCAAAAGTAATTTAGGGAGGGTGAGCTGGGTTTGCCCCCACCTGATCATTTTTAAATAATCTGTTCAAAAGGTGCATTTTACAGCATTATTTTCGAGAGAAAATGGGGAAGAGGCCATACTATGTCCAATTGGCTTTCTAGGGTAACACAAGAACAAATCCAGTAAATGCACATTCAAAGGCCTCTTAAAAAGGGGTGGTGGTGAACGAGCTATGTGCATTGCTAAGAGAAAGTGGGGTGCATGCTGCAAACAACAAATCCTGGTATCCGACAAAGATGTATTTTGGGTCACGCAGCATGATCTCTGGTGGTCTTTTTGGCACCCAGTCTGCATATTGTAAATACATCTCTCCAGCTCAGTTTGTAAATAAATCACTGGGCCTCATTACGAGATTTGCAGAACGGGTTAACGGGCTCTGCTAATGGAGGCGGACCTGTTAAACCCGTCCCGCGAAATTGCGAGGTCCCCTTGCGGGACCCGGTAAGGACGCCTGGTAAAACCAGGCATCGTTACCGGGTCCCGCGAGGGGAAGAGGGAGCTAACAACGGGCTGGTCTTAATCGGCCCGTTGTTAGATCCCTCTCCCATTCCCATCTGAGCCCTAAGGGGGCTCATATGGGAATGGGGAAGGAACGGGCCTGGGTTCCCAGAGGGAGGAATTACCGGCCCCTCTGTACTCAGAATGGCCCGGTAATTCCCCATTCTAGGAACCCTGTAAAGGAGCCCGGTTTGGCGGCAGCCATGGAGCTAACAGCCCCTTGGCTACTGCCAAACTCTTAATGAGGCCTGTCTATAAATGAAATGTTCTCTCACTCAGTATATAAACATTTTATTTGTTAAAAATGGTAATTGCATTCAGGCCCCCTGGCACTACCATCCTGTTCCTCTCTGAATGGGCTGATTTATGCTCCTCTCTCCTCACTATCCCCACTAAACTCCTTCTCTTGGGCGACTTCAACATCCATTTGGACTCATCTATCACAGCATCCACCCTCTTCCTTTACCTCTGCACTTCGATTGCCCTCTCCATTCCCAATCTGGTCCAACCCACTCGGAAGGATCCACTCTTTCACTCCCCCCCCCCTCTGATCACACCTCTCTCCTGTTTAGACCACTCTCTCCTCTCTTCTTACTGGGGTCTCCTCGGCCCTCTGACTGCACCTCCTCCAGTCCTGCCAACCTCATTCATGAGTGTCAGCTGCTGCCTTCACATCCACCTTCATCCTACCTTCTCCCCCCGCCCCTGACCCTACCTCTGACTTTGGTCTCAGAACCCTCCATCTGGCAATTACTAACACTCTGGACATACTTGCCCCAGTCATGTGAAGATCCACCTGAAAACTGCCTTTAAGCATAATACCTGGTACTACTCTGAACTTGCAGCACTGAAACGCAAGTGAAGAGCTGTGGAATACAAGTGGCCAATCTCAGGCTCACCCTCGGACAAACTGACCTGCTGTCTGCTCCAAAGGCCATACAGACTCTCCATCCATGCCACTAAAAGGTGCTACAACCAGGCAGAGGTATCGGGTGCATCTAACAACACGGCCAAACTCTTTAAAATCTGCAGGGAACTACCCAACCCTTCCGCAGTATCCTTCTCCCCTCTTCTGTCCCTGGACCTTTGCAACACACTGGCCACACACTTCACCACTAAAACTCTGGACATCCTGTTAACCCTTACTACCTGCTCCCCTAACCCCTCCCCCAAACCATTGCCTCCTATGGCCTCCCACCCTTCTTTCTCTCTCTCTTCCATCACCCCTGTCACACCTGATGAGGTCACCAGAGTTGTCTGCTCTATGAAGGAATCCTCTAAACAGGATTCCCCTTTCTCCTCCAGAACCATCAAGGACAACATTGGCTCTCTTGCCGCCACTCTTGTTGATTTCTGTAACCACACTTTTGCTACTGGATCTTTCCCCTCCTCCCTCAAGCACTCCGTTGTGCGCCCCTTCTGAAAAAACCTTCAGCAGACTCTACTTGTCCAGCTAACTAACGCCCCATTTCTATCATCCCCTTCCTTGGGAAACTCCTGGAGTAGCTGGCCTTGCCCCAACTTTCCTCACACACTGAACTTGTTGGCGGTCTCCACAACCATCAATCTGGATTCCGAGCATCCAGAGGCACAGAAACTGCTCTTCCGAACACCTGTGAAGAACTGCTCACATCTCTGGATTCTAACTCTCCAGCTGTCCTCCTTCTACTTGATCTCTCTTCGGCCTTTGACACGGTCAACCACTCCATCCTCATAAAACAGCTCCATGATACCTTGGATACCTCAGAGAGGGCAGGGCACTGGACTGGCTGACCTCCTTCCTAACTGACTGTCGGCGCCAGGTTATTCTGGGCGCCTTCTCTTCACCTATCTCGTCCTCTACCTGTGGTGCCCCCTCATCCCCGGGGTCCAACCTTTCCCCCTGGCTCTTTAACATACACCTTGCTCTGCTGGCATGCATCATTTCCTCCTTCTCCCCCAATATCCAGTGCTACGCAGAAAACACTCAACTCTTATTCAAACTGCCTGCTGCCCCTCTTACTTCTTCCATTATACCGGTCTGCCTAGCTGCCATCCAGTCCTGGTGCACTTCGAATGATCTCTGCCTCAATGCCAGCAAGACTGTGATCCTTCCCAATGGGACATCTGCTCCCTCTTTCTTCCCCTCACTCTGGACATCCTCTATGGCCGATACTTTGCTGGGGTTTTTGTGTCAGCAGAGGTTTTCTTCAATAGGGCAAGACATGTGCAGATTTGAAGGAGGCAGGGAACATTAGAAAAGAGAGAGAGGTTAATGAGCTCAAATAGAAAGGTAAGTGATTGAGAGTATGTCCTTGACCATTTGGGGAGCAACAGGGTTGGTAGAAGTGCCATACAGGATGGCTGCTAATCTATCAGGAGTGGTGGAGGAGAAGTAGTCAATACTAAAATAGCTAAGTGGGAGAGGTGTTTGACTTGATTTTAGAGGAAAGAATAGTGAGAAAACTAATTAGGAGGAGCCATTAGATATTGGCATGGGAGCTGTAAGCAAAGATTGGAGAGTAGATGAACATTTGCAGGGGGTGATTGCAAAGGAAAGACATTGGGCCTCATTACACGGAAGGCGCTATTAGCGCCATGGCTCATGCCGGTAAAATACTGGCATCGCCTTGGCGGAAAGGGGATTTACCGCACCATTCCAAGGTTGGTGGGGCGGTAAATCCCCCTTCCGCCAATGCCCTTCCCCATTCCCATTTCTGCCCCATAGGGCTCTATGGGAATGGGGAAGGCGCTAATTATGGCACCGCAATTTTGCGGTGCCGTAATTAGCTCCGTGGTCCCTTAGCAGGTTGGTTTTTAACGCCTGCAAAAAGCAGGCGCTAAAGCACCAACCCGCTAAGAGACCTCGTAGTAAGGCGGTAATGGTTAACGGTGGCCGTTAACCATTACCGCCTTCCGTGTAATGAGGCCCATTAGGTTTATGAAGTAGTTAGATTTGTCCCATGCAGAGGTTAGGGCAGCAAGGGATTTTTTGAAGGCTAGGATTAGCATTGTTATCCGTAATTATTGCAAGCGTCATAGCTATACGTTTTTGCATGAGTTTGTTTTCAGGGTCTGAATTTCAGGATTGACCCAAGCTTGAGTAAAGGCACCAGAAGGTGTGCATGTACGAGCAGTATAGTGTTGGTCAAATGGAGACATAATTGCATAGTGTTAGTCGGAGGAAGCAGAGCCAATGCAAGAGGCATGAATAGGGGAAAGAGACAGGAGAAAAGTGGCAGTGTTAAGTGCCTTATTATTAAGGGACCTGAAACCACTGTTGTTCCCAACAAGTCGGGTGAGTGGGAGACATTAGTTGTGTATGTTTGGAGAGCTGCTAGTGTGGCAGAGTCATGTGGTTATAGCAAGTAAATGCAAATGGTGATAAGAGAAAAGTGGTTAGTGATATATGGAGAAGTGTTGCAGCAGGATTTTGTATTCCAGAGGCCAAGTGAAAGAGTGATAGGAGGTGGGAGAGAAGCGGGTGTTGTGCAATAGGTGAGGGGGATAAAAGAGGTTGAAGATCCTGGACGCATGGGAGCCTCTTATTTGAGGGGTGCAAGAAAAGGGGGGAAGGAGGAGATGGGAAGTCTGGCAAGTGATGCAGAAATGACACCAAGTTGAGGCTGAAGGTTATGGGAGAAGGGAAGGAGAAACGTGAGTAGAAGGAGAAATAGAGCAAAGTCTAGATTTATGACGAGGGTAGTGAAAATAAGCAAGTGAAGGCAATGAAGAAAGGGTGCAGCCCAAGAGAGAGTGAGAGAGTAGGTGGATGGGGTGAACAGAAAGGAAATGGTCAATAGTTTGCTGAGAAGAATCCGGAGTAAGTTCTGAGTTGGCTAGAATTGGGCTAACCAAAAGAGAGTTAACAGGCCTAAAACAGCAATGTCCCCTGGTCCTGTGAGGTAACAGAAGCTTTTGTGTCATTTTGAGAGGGCATGTTACCCTCTCCCCCATCTTGTTTCTCACTGTCCCTCTTTCCCTTTCCTGTCTCCTCCACTTCCACTGGATCAAATCACTTTGGGTGCAAGGTCAAGAGGGCAAGTCCACTCCAGTCAGGAAAAGGGTGTAGTCCCCTAAATCAAGCTAGCTTTAAACCAATCACCTGAGGACGTGTGCAATTAAAAGGATTCTCAAATCCCTTCAGTAGAATTCCCTCAGTTCCTCAATGATCCTTTATTGGTGAAGAGATGTTGTGAATGGTAACATTTGATTTTAAAGAATTACATTTTTACAAATTAAATATAACGGTTTAAAAAAATATATATTTATTTTATTTGGCCCCACAAAATCCCCGTTTGCCTACATTTCTCACCCCACCCTGAACCTCCACCACCCCTTTTAATCTCTTACCCATACCCCATATCTATTTCTTTTTTTATATTTTGTTTGTTATAATTTCATTTATTATTTTAAATTTGTTAAAATCACTGCATACCATTCTGAATATGGTCACCTGGACTTCAATTGGGATAGTTGCGCTGTCCAAAGTCCTCTGCCAGAGGTAAAGAAAGAGCCATCCAAGACAGAAGGAAGATCCGTCCCCTAACCAATACCAGGGAACATCGGGAATGAGCAGTGCTGTGGACCGCGAACAAACATTTGGCAACAGATCTTCTGTGCCAGAAGAGCAGACCCTGTACTAGAGCATCCTGTCCTTGAGTCATTTGTGAAGCTCTCACAGCAACCGGAGGGCCAGACCAGCCAAAGCTCTATCTTCTCCCACACCAAACTGGTTGCTCTGTGCTCCCTGCATCCTGAACAATAGGGAAGGTGCTGGTGCCTGCGTTTCTCCAACCAGCCAAACAATTGCACTGCATCTAACTCATCTCGACACTGCATCCTGTTCTAGCAAAGCAGGTCGCCTGCTAGGCCCAAAGCATCTGCTGAACAACAGAAGCCAAACCGAATCACTGGAGGGTCACTCGTTGCTTGTTACCAGGGGTCACAACCATGGCTCAGCCCAGCTAGCCCAAAAACTGCCACCTCATTGAATCACATCAATGCACACTCTATCACTACTTCAATGACCGTTGTCCGCCGACTCGAACCGCTGCAGCATCACTCACCGACCTTCCTAGTGGCCAAAGCCTGACTCAGCATGGCCAACTGTGAATCCTTCTTGGGACCACTCTGGCCTGCATAACATGAAACCATGCTGTTTGACCGCCCAGGGCAACACTACTCAATGCCCCCTTGATGCCAGGGCCCCCGCGATCCTACGTGCCTGACTGAGCCTGAAAAGCTTGCATCACCTTTCGAACCCGGATCTGATGCAGCAGCCCACCAAGAACTCAATTCAGGTACTGTGACACTGAACTGCCCCCGGGGTCTATTTGTGCCCTAGAGACTGGTTAGGTCACAATCGCTCCTTTTTAAAACGCAATATCCTTTCTATGATAGTACCTTATCTAACACCCTTACACCTATACTGAGAGTGCTACTTTCTCCAATCTGTTGCATCTTCTCTGTTCTTTTCTTTGGGGTGGGTCTTTTTATAATAATCGCTTTTCATTCTACTGGCAGATAGTATGTTTTACTAAAGTGTTTATATTTCCGTAGAAGCTTGATTGGACATTCCCTTTATTTTGGAATGGGATACTGTGTTTTTTGGGTCACTACTGGTTCACCTTCACACCGCTCTAGCCTTCCCTCAGCTCTCGTTACCACAAAAGACAAATTAGGTATTCTCTTGATTTACCATGTTTCACCTTTATGATTGTGTTGTGTTTTGTTTTGTAGAAGTGTGAAGGCTAAGTGGGCAATTTTACCCCTACTCATAATTGTACTCATGTGCGGCAGAATCCAATTTGTCACACTGGTCACTGCGGTGGTATTTGAAACAGGCTGTGCCTACAGCCCAACCAGCCAAAATAAGTGTGTGCTGTTAATGTTAGCTTCACTGCCAGGGTATTTTTACAACCATGGAAGTGAACAAGGGCATTCAGCATATGGTGACAGGAAGTGTCTTGCACGACCTCTGTCAGGAGAGGGGTCTCCTTCATGGTGGGAAGCTTAAGAAAGCTGAACTGCTAAAGAACCTCCAAGCTTTCAAGAAATCTAGGAGGATGGAGGGTTACCAGCGAACCAGTGTTGAGCTGGATCCCCTAGCCTTTTTGCCCAAACACCTGGGGGGCGTGGAAACTGCTGAGGAGAGTGGCAGCGATAGTGCTTCTCTTCATTCCTCCCACCAGGCAGGCACGGTGGACTCCCACCAGTCAAAAGCCTCCTATTAGTGGCACACATCCATGGGTTCCTCTGCTTCAGTCAGGCCTACTGGGTATCCTGCTGTGCTCAACCCGACAGGCTTTACCTCCTGGAAAAAAGGAGAACAGCCCTGGAGGAACATAAACTGCAGACTGGAGGGGCCCTGGCTGAGAAAAAACAGTTACTGTGATACTGGGCAAGTGGGGAAGGTGTCTCCAGCAGTGGCTCCCAAGCTAAGTATATGTGCCATCTACCAAGGACTTAGTCCAGCCGTATGAGAAGTGGGAGGATATTTTTGACTTCAAAAAAGCTGCACCTAGTGTTCCACCTCCGGGAGGTGGAAGAAGAGTTGTGGGGTGCAGCCCTTATGAGACATCTACCAACAGTTAGAACTGATGTTGTTGTTCAGTTGACTCCACAGGGGAGGTATGTCTATTCCACGATGAAGGCCACGGTCTTCCAGGTGTTCTGCAAGACCCCAGAAAAATATCTCAAGAGCTTTAGAGAGGTCATTAAAATTGGGAGTCAAACCTTTGAGGTATTTATGAATCAATCCCAGAAATATCTGAGTGGTTGGGTCACAGGTAACAAAGTTGACACATTCATTGGCATTTTTAATCTGATTGCATGTGAGAGTATGCTTTAACAATGCAAGATGGAGTTACCCAAGCATTTAGTGGGCAAGACTATCACTGACCCCCGGGATATTGCAAAGATGGCTTATCAGTTTATGGCTACTCAAGTTCAGAAAAACGCTGTGGTTAGTGCATCCAAACCAGACGACAAGGGTACTGAGATACATAAACCAAAACAAGGCAAGGACAATGGTTTGCACCCTCTTGCTAAGAAGGGACCCCAAAAGGCAGAGAAGCTTCCCCATCACCTACATCATCTGCTGCAGCAGAACGGAGAAAGGCGGGCCCCCCTAGCCCTGAGGCATCCCAACCCACAGACCTTCAAGGCTGCTTTACCGGCAGAGACTTTAGACTGAACAAGGAAGATATTGCCTGCAAGAGTAGGTCTAATCTGCATGGGTAGACCCAAGCCAGTTGTAGTAGACGCTACGCTGATTGAGGTTGAAGAAGAGGAAGAAATATTCAACATGGGCATCTTAGAAAATGCACTCTAGTATCCCAAAGCCAGAAAGGTACTGGTTGTTCCACTGAGGTCCTGGTTCTCGCTAATACAGATATCTTTTTGGACCAAGTGTTCATTAACAGGACTAAAGACCAGCACTTTGTGATAATGCTGTGAGTATCACCTCTGTCCGATGACAGCGGGTGGGAGATGACCAGGTGTTCCCTGGTCCCTCCAAACTAGTCAGGGGATTTGATGGTCTCAGTCAATGCCGACTGACTATCTTTCATATCAGTTTGAGGGGGGAAACCCCTTCCCACTGACGGTGGCATGACATCCGCTCTGCTCGAACTAACCAGTCGAGATCCAGATTCCACATTACCACAAAAGGCAAAGGAGGAATACCCATTGCGATGTGCCTATTTTACCCTTATAGTTGGTATTACTGCTGGTTGTGAAGTGATCAGAGTATGGTCTGGTATGATATTGTTCATTTGTAAAGCGCCTATACACAAAGCAAGTGTTTCAAAGCGCTCAAGGAGGGAGGGAACAAGGGGAAAAACAACAGTCATTCAGAGCCCTTGGATTTCTGAAGAATACAAGTCAGCACAGGCTTAGTGGGTGCATGGAACAAATGCATATAAAACAATTAATGGTGTAGATAAAAGAAAATAGGTCTGACAACGATTCTGCAGTTTTTCCAAGTGCATTGAAGCGCCACCATGCGAGGAGGGGAGACAAGGGAAAAACAGATAGACGATCCTCAAGACTTTTTAGAGATGTCCGAAATGTGAGTGGAGAGGGAGAGAGTGGAGTCAAAGATAACCCCAAGGTTTTTTGCCTCGCAGGTGGGTGCAGGCGCAGGGCCAATGGAGGCCAGATAGAGTGAGAGTGGGAAAGCAGGAGCAGGTGTCCCAATGCGAACAATTTCAGTCTTACTGGCATTGCGGCAGAGGTCGCTTGCAGCACACCATGCTGGGTCGGGGCGGGAATCAGCCGCAGGAGTAGGAGGCAGAGAGTAGGTGGAGGCAAAGGCAGCCATAGTCACTCTTTTCAATCCAAATAGCATTAGCACAAAGACTCCAAAACAGCATAATGAAAGATTAATGTTAAAAAAAATATATATGGTGCCAAATTGGTATAGAATAGCACTCTGGATACATGAGCAAAGTTGACTAAGCAGGAAATTGCAGCAGTGTCAATATTCAAAAAAGGATGTCTTTCAAGAACCGAAATTAAAAAGGGGCTTATTATTCACTATGGTCAGAAATGTGAAACGGGGACAGGGCGTCTTGACAGTACCTGATTTTTGGTCTGAGGTCGTTCGAACACATTAAAGTGGACTTCTGTGTGCTTTCCTTGTGATCAAACCAGGTTCGAGATTCGTTGATCCAGACTGTGAGTCACCAATGAGACGGAGCGCTGTGCGGCTTGATTCAGTGTGCTTCGAAGAGTCCAGCACGTTTGGATCAGTGTTCAAGTCTCTTAGAGACACTGCTACTGATGGGTCGAGTTGATGCTTTACATGATGGCTTCCAGCAGTTGATGCTCAAGTCGGTTCACAGTGAGGTCCTTCTGGTTCAATCTGGTGCTCTAAAATATTGTGAGTCAAAGGTTTTCACAGCTCTACTGGTACCTTATTACATCATATGCACAGATTCTTTGTTCTGCAGGAAATGGAGGGGACAGAAAGGGAAATATCCACAACAGAAAAGCACGATTGTGGACCCCATTCACAATTCCAGTTTCCCCAACTCTGGTTATTAAAACTCTGTTGCATCGGCCACCAGGGGGCGCACGGACGATGTCAGCCTTCGTGTGAGCTCCTAACCCACGGGCCCCCAAAAGTGAATTGAGCCCCCACTTTGGCCCCCCCGAACCCAACAATGACAGCCTGACCCACAAGAAACGCCCCCCCACCCCCTGAGCGAAAACCCGACCGAAATCGGACCCCTGGTCCCCGAGAAAACCACGAGAGGAATCGACCTCCCCCCGCCGGTGGAGACGCGGACACGGGAGAAGGCCGCGGCTCGCGGCGCTGGACTCCGCCCCCGGCCACCATCGAGGAACACCAGCGCGAGACCTGAGCTCCGGGGAGAGAGGCAGCGGCCCGCTCCGGATCGCGTGAGGGTCGCCCCCCCCCCCCGCGCTTCCGAAGAGCGGACCCTTCGAGCAACCGGCCCCACGCCACAAGGGATCGACCTCGCGGAGGTAAGTGCCCGGCTGGGAGTGGGGGCCTCGGTCTGCGCCACCCCAGCGGGGGCTTGCTCCGCCCCCCCGGCCTGGAATAACCGAGTTACCAGGACTCCCCCCGCACCAGCAGGGGACCCGAATCTCCCGCAAACAAAGGAGACCTGCCAGGAGCCTGCCCCCCACGGCGCTCCCCCCTGGTTGGAGCACAAAATCACCCGGAGGCCCTGGGTTGGTGGGGGTGCCGCAGCCCCAGCGCCGCTCCCGCCGGCCGCACCAACAGGCGAGAAAAGAAACTCCTGGCACGCTGGGTGACCCATAACTGCAATCTACGGTCTCCCCCTACGCAGCGAACTTACTAAGCACCCGAAAGGGGAGGCGGAAGGTTGGGCCCCCACTCCTGGGGCGTGTGCCCTCTTCTGAAAAGGCCACAAGCAGAACGGAGACAGAACAAGAGGCCCCACAATTTGAGGACAGTGCAGTACACAGTGACCCGTGGCCCCCCTCTAAGCATCTGCGTCTTAAACCCTCGTCCTGAGACCTGCGCCCACACACCTCCAGCAGGGCCTGGCTACAAAACGCTACCGACACCTAATACCCCCCGAAAAGGCGTTGAATCCGACGAAGGACATAAGTGTGGAGGGTAGAGCCCCTGGAGACAGGGCGTGTGCCTCCTCCCACTCCCGCCAAAGGAACCCCCGCCACGAGGACAACCCCCCACGGGCTCTTCAACACACTGGTTCCGAGGGTAAGGCCCCCGACCCAGGGGCGTGTGCCTCCTCGTTGGATACCCATCCATGAACATACCGAACAAGCTTGCCAAATACGCCTACAAACCAGCAGTTCTAGCTCCTGACCCTGGATCAACAATGTCGGTAGAAACCGTCGAAACGGGTGCAGCTGCCACAAAGGGAGATATTGCCGCCCTTTTAGCCGAAATCCGAAACATGGGCGCCAATCTCGGGGGCAAAATGGATAAGATGACCCAAAGGATTGACAACATCGAGGAGAGACTGGAAGGGGTTGAGACTAACCAAGCCTCCATTGACACTCTAGAGGCCCAAATGGAGCTCAGAATACGAAACATAGAAAAGAAGGAGGATGAGATTCGCCTGAAGATAGACGATTTGGAAAATAGAGAGAGAAGAAATAACCTACGGTTTTTTGGAATACCGGAGAAAGAAGGGGAGACAGAGGAAGACCTCAAGCAGACTATACGCGACATCGTCAAAATCCTAACTGCGGACGAGGACATCGATGAGCTCAGGACCGAGAGAATTCATAGAGCCGGTGGCCCCCCAGGAGGCCCGAGATCGGTCCTTGCCAGATTCCATAGGTATCAGGACAGAACAAAGATACTCGCCAAGGCCAGGTCTGGAGGCACCCTTACCCTCGGGGGAGCCCAGATTACTATTTACCAGGACCTCTCATCACTGACATTGGCATTGCGTCGCTTATGCGGCCCCCTCACGAGATGGCTAAAAGAGCAGGGCACGAGATACAGGTGGGGATACCCCTTCTCCCTCGCGTTTGAACATGGAACCAGAAAGTTCCTACTACGAACTGAAGAGGAAATTCGAGAATGTATTGCCGACCTCCTCGGACAGACCCCGGAGGGGGGCACTCAGGGAACACTAACGCAGGACAGATCACGCTGGGAACTTCAGGGCCAGAGAAGAAAACGGGTGAAAGGCTCCAGAAAGTACAGGCGGCCCAACGACACACCTGACCACAACTAAAGACATAGTCGCTTCAAACTCTACATTCTGTCGACTCAGGATTTCATGATCCTGGCAGGGAACCCACTTACACAATGGATCATGGCACCCCCTAGTCCGCGGATCCACCACACGAGGTGGGAACTGCCAGTCCACCAAAAGGAGATACCGAGGAAGGATCATTCCCGAAACCGCATGTATCATAGAATATGTTACCTTGAAGTGGGAATCCTTGTTGTTTGACACACTGTTTTTTGATAAGTGATTTCATGAGCAGGGGGGTGGGGGCTCAAAAATGTTACCTTGATACTATTAGTTTACGGGGTCGTATGGTTACGACCCTCACTGGTGGTCCGACAGAAGACCGGTTGCTCACATCCGGTCCAACTCGTACGCCACCACGGACAATCACAAACCCTCATCGTAGAATTAAAGATCGACGCAATAGGCCAGAGGGGGATGGGTATGCAGTCTAATACCCTATGGGGATGGGAGGGGGGAGGGAAACGGGGAATGACACAGTCTCAGATCAAGCCTCTGTCAGATAGAGGCACACACAATGCTACTTCCAATATGGCAATTTCGTATAATGGGCTCCACGACGTTGCGAAGAAACCCCACGGACGCACTGATGTCACACAGACATGATAAACCAAATGACACGCAGGGTAACCTCAAAATTGGCACACTCAATGTTAAGGGCCTTAATTCCCCCACCAAAAGGTCACTCGTGCTGAGAGAATTCAAGAGGGCTGAACTAGACATTCTTTTCTTACAAGAAACTCGATATAGCAGAGGGGAGGAGAGGAAGATTCTCTATGCTAAGCTAGGATCGGAACATTGGGGCTCTGGACCTCTGAAGAAGGCAGGAGTTGGCGTGCTAATCAACAGAAAAATCCAATTTGAACTCTTAAAGTCATGGGTGGACGTCAGTGGTAGAGCAATAGCCCTGGTGGGCAGCATACAGGGCACGGTTGTTACCCTTGTGGCAATAAACGCCCCCAATACAGGCCAAGACAGATTCCTCCAGAGGATAATACCTAAAATCATGTGCGAAGCAGAAGGCGAAGTAATTATTGGAGGTGATCTAAACATGTGGATGGACCCGGAACAAGATAGACAATCAGGCCGCCTCACTACATCTCCACTCCCTGGTCCCAGACGCCCACTAGCTGCAGACATGATGACCGCCTACAACCTCACCGATGCATGGAGACATGCCAACCCCAATCGTACTGGCTTTACCTTTTTCTCGGCACCACATGCAACCTTCTCCAGAATAGACTATGTGTATCTGACCACAGACCTCATCACGGCGATGACTGAAGCTGTCATAAACCCGGTCTCCTGGTCGGACCATGATATGGTCACGATCACTCTCGACCAAATGGCCCTGCCCCGAAGATGCTCCAAATGGCGCTGTAATGAAACCCTCTTTAAGGATCCCACCTTTCGTGAGGAACTGGAACAGGACATTACCCGATACTTTGAGATCAACAATACAGGGGAAACTTCTATGAACACAGTTTGGGAGGCAGGCAAGGCGACCTGGAGAGGACTACTTATCCGAGAGGGAGCAGCCAAAAAAAGAGAGAGACAACTAATTGAGAACAAGATCCGGAATGAAATCACACAACTGGACCACATGGCACAAACGGCTGATCAGGATAGACCACAAAAGATTAGAGAGGCCAACGATAAGAGAGAGGAATTAAGACAACTAGAGGCGGGAAGCGTAGCGCGTAAACTACAGCACCTGAAGCAGAAGCATTATGAACATGGGGACAAAGCGGGCGCCCTCCTGGCCGCAAGACTACGAGGCCAACGCCAAGAGAGGTGGGTCCCCACGATTCAAACAGAAGAGAACTCTGACGAGCCAACTTCTCCCAATGTCCCTGAAGCTTTTGCCGAATTTTACGAAAAATTATATTCAGCGCGCCCCCCCCTGCACACGGAAGCCATAAATGAATACCTAGAGCGAACACCCTTGCCCACCCTCCCAACGGATAGTGCACTCACATTGGAAGCCCCCATAACAGGAGAGGAAATTGAAGAAGCTATCAAAAGGCTCCCAACAGGGAAAGGCCCCGGAAACGATGGATACACGGCAGGGTTCTATAAAACTTTTAAAGATGCCCTTCTCCCATTCATGGTTCTCCTATTCAACAACATCCTAGACTCCGGCGAGGCACCCGACTCCTTCTCCGAGGCGCTGATAACAGTCATCCCCAAGGAGGGTAAGGACCCGAAGCTGTGCGCCTCCTACCGCCCTATATCCCTGTTAAACATTGACGCCAAAATCTATACGAGAATCCTGGCTGCAAGACTGGAATCATATATGCCGGCAATAATCCACAATGACCAGGTAGGCTTCATTTTAGGCAGACAAGGAGCAGACTCCACCCGGAAAACCCTACACTTAATCCATGAGGCCCAAACGTCACAGAACAATCCAACGCTACTCTCAATTGATGCTGAGAAGGCATTCGATAGAGTAGACTGGCACTTCCTCGAGGCCACATTGCAAAAGATAGGCATAGGCCCCACACTCCGACGAGGAATTAAGGCAATCTATAAGTCTCCAAGAGCATCGGTCTCGGCGAACGCCCAATTTTCCCGATGGTTCCCCCTCAACAGGGGTACAAGACAAGGTTGCCCCCTATCGGCGATACTATTCGCATTGTCCTTAGAACCTCTCGCCGTGATGCTACGAGCTGACCCCACAGTGGAGGGAATCCAGGTGAATGGTAAAGAATATAAACTAGCCTTATATGCGGACGACATTCTGTTCCACCTGTCAAACCCAACGTCTTCCGTTCCGAGAGCGATCCAGCTAATAGAGGAGTACGGCGCGCTCTCAGGATTTAAAATCAACAAATCCAAATCTACTCTTTTTCCACTCCATGAACCATCGGCGGAACACCGGAACACCCTTGCACAACTCGGGCTGATCGTCGGAGGCCCGACATTAAGATACTTGGGAATCAACTTGACACGACACCTCGACGGCCTCTACGAAGCCAAATTTCCTCACCTCCTCGAGGCTCTCAAGGCCGATCTCAAGAAATGGAAATCGCTAACGATATCCTGGATGGGACGCCTGAATGCGATCAAAATGGTGTCCCTCCCACGGTTTCTCTACCCCTTTCAGGTCCTGCCTATCACAATTCCGGATCACTTTTTCAAGCAAGTCAGAAAAGCCATCCTACACTTCTTGTGGAACGGAAAGAAACCCAGAATCTCCTATGAGGTCCTAATACTACCAAAAGAGCTAGGCGGGGTTGGCTTACCGGACATAGAACGCTATTATCAGGCCACACAGCTCAGGATCTTAATCCCACATCTCCGAGAAAGGAAAGACCTCCAATGGGTCCACCTAGACAACAACGTTCTATACAACGTGACTCTGGCAGAGTGGTTATGGGTCCCCAGATCGAAGCTATCGAGGAAACTGCGCAACCACCCGATACTAAGCACGTTGTGGAACATATGGAGGAAGGGAAGAGCAATGTCAGGAGTTACCACGTGGCCTTCGCCACTAAGCCATCTTTGGTCCCCTGGAATCAGAGAGGAAATCCCGGAACATGCCAGATACCAATCTTGGTTTGATGCCGGCCTTGAGAGGGTCGGACAGCTGTGGAGAAAGGGGAAATTCATTTCGATAACGGAACTCGAGGAGGCCCTCCAAATCCGCCCGATACCAGTTTTCCTGTACCTACGTCTGAAAGGCGTCATATCCAGAAAAGAATGGAAGGAAACCACGCAGAGAGAACTAACACCCTTTGAGGCGATCCTAGACACAACTACTACCTCCAAATGCCTCATAGCGAGGATGTACAGAGCCCTAATCACCAAAGACAATGCACCCAACCATCGTCTAAAAGCAAAATGGGAACGAGACTTTGCCAGAGAGTTCGACCAGCAAGCCTGGAATAAAATATGTGAAACACCATCCAAAATATCAATTGCGGCCCAATATAAACTGCACGCTATAAAATTACTACATAGATGGCAATACGACCCACAAAGACTGTCCAAAATGTTCCAGACCTCCAGCCCGCGATGCTGGCGACACTGTGGGATGAACGCCGATTATTGGCACATGTGGTGGGCCTGCCCCAAGGTCCGCATCTACTGGCAGGAGGTCCTGGGATGGATCAAACAGCTGGAAGGCATAGATAGAGAACTGTCGCCCCTCCTGATCCTGTTTAGCCTCGAAGAAGAAGACGACGAAATGACAAGAGTGAAAGGTCTGATATCCCCCCTCTTGCTTGCGGCAAGAGCTGCCCTTGTGATAAAATGGAAAGCTCCCCGCCTACCCAATAAGAGGGACTGGATACAGATCGCTACAAACATTTACACTATGGAGAAAGTAACAGCAATATTACATAACAGGGCTGCGCGACAGGAAGAACTCTGGTTCGACTTCATAACTAAATACATCTCGAGCCCGACCATGGAAAACTCAACTCAGCAGGGAAACTCCTCCCGATCCATGCTACCAATCACTGAAAGCTGAAAGACCCCATGCTGACAACCCTTGCGTGTCATAGACCACACAGGAGAACAATGATCGTTGGATGCTCCAAGAAGCGCGTCACGTAGCCCACTACGACTTAGAATGCCAATGCCCCGAAGGAAGCGGACATGAGACATGGGGATAGGGAGAGGGGTGGGAAGGGGGGAGGGGAGGGGGGTTTTTCTTTTCTCTGCTTTATTCTCTTTTTCTTTCTATTTTCTGCCTTCTCCTGGAATATGGAGCGTTAAGGTTGATAACTGTTGTTAAGATGGACATGGAGTTTCTACTGAAGTAGTTTGCTATGCACAATGTATAACCACCTGTATGTTCATATTCATTGTTAAAAACAATAAAAGTCAAATTTAAAAAAAAAAAAACTCTGTTGCTTCTCATGCCTGATAACTAGAAAGGCCCTCTGCAGTGCAACTCCCTAGTTGGAGGCTGACATTTGCTATGTGAATGCCCCTTTGAAGCAGGATGCACAGGAGATCCCCTAGTGAGAAATCCGGTGCCTGAGGCGAGGCATTACCCTTTCCCGCGTTGAATGAAGGACAGATAGCATCCTGTCTATTGTCTCATTTGCTGAAGTAGAGAGTCAGACTTCCATTTAATACGCATTGCCCTCACATAGCTTATCTCGGATCGCAAAGCGGACACTTGTATGATATCATATTGGTGTGGCATGAATAATTGTGTGCTCTCAGCATTCACCATACCATAACCCAGTATCACTTATTCCTAGAGACAACAATGCAACCTGACTGATAAGGCAACATGATGATATTTTGAATCAGAGGTGTATAAGTAAAAATGCCATCTCTAGCTGCAGAGTCTTTGGGTTACAGAAGCTGTCAAGAATGCACATGTGACCTTTGATTGAAGATGAGGTGCTGAAATTGTCAGGAGGCTGGTTCTGCAAAGGCACATGTGTGCACTATGCGTTTGGCATGGAGATTTTATGAAAGTGGGGTGTGTTTAGCATACTTCTCTTTCAGAAACAGAATTTCCAGAACCATTTTCATTTACTAAAAATAAAAAAAGCCAGGGCATTTACACACTCAACAGATGGTTATCATGAAGAAGCATGTTCATGCAGGAATGTTGTTATTGCTGCAAAATGCATTAGTGGCAAATAATTATCATGGGTTTCTGGGCGAAGCTGAACATGCATAATTCAAACAAATATCTATCTAAAATGTTTCTGCAGATGTGAATATTAGTTGCCATGTTTAATAGTTATTCAAGATGGTGACAAGGACATTTTATCCATTCAATGAAAATGATAGGATTGGGTGGGCAAACATGTTAAACCTCCCAGATCTCTGTAATTACTCTAGCTTTACCATATTTCGTGGAAGAGCAGGACTGGCCAGTCACACGCCATGTTTCGCATCCTTATGAAACACATTCTTAAAAGCCATCATTGTGCAAACTGCGCCAACTGAGCTAACTAGACTTTTCTCTCTAAACGGATATGATGAACTCCAAAATGTGCCATTCCAGTTCTGTTTCATTATGCGGTGGTGCCTGGAGAGCTTTCAATCTCATCTTTGACCTGTGTTCTGCTGACCTCTTGCAAATGTGTTGCAGTTAACATCTGATAAAGAACTCTCTGTGATTTGGAAGTCATAAGCTGTATTACTTTCTACTGCATTGACAAAGGTGGCATGCCCCTACCATCCATTCGACCATAAAGTCTAGTGTCACGGACCATGTTGTGTTGTTTATTAAATTCCTAATCACCACTATTCGTCTCCGTCCTTCATGCACAATGTTGACAATTTGTTGTCACATGAGCATTGGTATAATGACTCTAAAATCTGAGTGAACGATGCACTACTTAATACTGTGCATGTCCAGTGGATAATATCTCACCTCTGTGATGGCTGTCCAGCATTGTTTGCTTGCATGTTTGCAAATCTTTGCTGTGCAAGTAAATCCTTACCATTAGTAAGAAATTATCTATTCTATATTATTGGCGGCAAAGGGGGTAACATTATTTACTGAGTTATTTGGGGGGGTCAGTTCAGTGCTCTTGCCAACGTCCTCTTAGCAATCACACATGCAGCAGATATTGCTGACCTCATCACTACACATGACCTTGATGCCATCTTCATCACCGAGACCTGGTTGACAAACACCTCCACCCACATCCTACACATCTTTGTCCCTGATAGTTACAGCATCCACCACAGAAGCAGACCAAACAAGAGAGGCTGATGCCGTGCAGTCAACAACAAGACCTTGTGGCCCTGCACCAGACTTGACATCAACAACATTTGGCTCCTTCAAAGTGCTCTCCTGCCAATTCCCACTCTCCGCGAAGGACACAGTTACCTTTCATCTCATATACAGAGCACCCAAACCCAGCACCACGTTCATCAGAGACTTCACCGGCCTGGCCACCACCATGTTCCTCACACACGCCAACAACATCTTCCTAGAGGACTTCAACCTTTCAGGCAACAAGACCACCAAACTGATGCAGGAAGCTCTCCAAGGGCTTCTCAACACCCTCAGCCTCATATGGCACACGAAAGACCCAATACACAAGAAGCGTACCATCCTCGACCTAATCATCACTGTGCTGCATTCCCTTCACTACTGCTCTCTGCTCCTGATTGACTGGTCTGACCACCTGGCAGTGCCTTTCAATATCCTGCACATCACCCCAGTCAAGCAATCCCAGCAGAAACAAATCAAACAAACCCTCATGTCCTTCAAGATCTTCCCTGTGGAAGACCTCACAGAAGATTTTGCCTACTCGGTTTATTTATGATAGTTTCGATGCAAGTGGAGGCAGGGCAAAGATACTATAAACAAAGCCTTTGATAGCACCCGATTCGGATGGTGCTGGCAGGTATCAAAAGGTATTGCTGGAAGGTGCCGTCTGGCAAGCTTCAAAGATGCCTATTGCATGTCATTTAAGTGACCGCCATTGGCTTTGTAAACTGTTTTACACAGGCATGAATGTGTGCATGTGTGTGTGTTTGTGTGTGTGTGTATGCTTGATGGCCATTATTCCTAATACCCGATATCATAGATGTTTCCTTAACGTGCCTGATATTTTAATTTCTAATCCTGCCTGATCTGGTCACAAGTCCTATAGTGTCACAGATCACAGATCCGCCTCAATAACTAACTCTCAAAGACAGCTCAAGGGATTTTATTATTGTCATTTTCAAAAGTCTCTCTAAGGGCCATCCGTCTCTTGATCATCTAGTGATGGGCATTCCACCCCTAACCCAGGTGTCCTTCAACCCTGCGCTGATCACT
Source organism: Ambystoma mexicanum (assembly GCF_040938575.1). Lineage (NCBI taxonomy): Eukaryota > Metazoa > Chordata > Amphibia > Caudata > Ambystomatidae > Ambystoma > Ambystoma mexicanum. The sequence goes on along the minus strand of NC_090924.1, from coordinate 1,109,573,295 downwards.
AGAGATTGGTAACCCTTACTATCTACAATCTACATGTATCTGGATGATGGCCTAAAGGTGAATGCCTTTATTATCTACATTTCCTCAGGGAACAACCTATTGGGTCCCTACTCCACAATTCCCAAAGATGAAATTTATTGGTGTTGTGCTTCTCAGAAACTCAATTGTTCTTAGCCTCCCATGCTCTACCATACCTCTCTCTTCACCTCTCCCTATGCCTTTCTGTCACCCGTATCTGCTCGTTCTCACCTTCTATCTACTCGCCCACCATTTCTCCTTCCTCTACTTGAACCTCTCCTCTGTCCCACTGCTGTTTCTCTACTTTCTGCCTCCACTCTTTGATATGAATTTCTGCTTCTACTGGTCTTTCTCTTTTCCATACTGCTACCACTCCCATCTCATTCTACTACTCTCCTGTCCACTCTACTACTACTCCCCTCTCCCCTATACTACTACTCTCTTCTCCACATTACTACTTCTCTCCTATCTAACCACAACCTCTCCCATATTCAACATCCTTTCTCTTCCGACAGTCAACTTTTCACTCACCACTTTCCTTTGTTCTATCAGACACACACCTTTGAAATTCACTCAAACACAAGTACCACTCTCCCACCAACCAATACATCACCATACAAACTAAAAACTATTTCACATGTCTCTTGTTCCTCCTGCTCCTCCCCTGACCTCAACCAAACAACTAACTCAATCCTGTGTCCTGACCAGCCTTTTATCCTTCACCTTCCCCTTCCATTGCCCCTCTGCATCAGCTCATTCCCCAGACTAAGCTCTACTGTTCCTTTCTACAGGGGAGTTGTTATAAGAATCTGAAACTTTAAAATGGGTCTCAAGCCCCCCACCTTTTCTTTCTGTAGGTCCTCCGATCTCTGACAATGGCTGCCCACAATAGTCAATGCCCCAATCCATGTGAGTGCTTTCCGGCCAGATAGCAATGCTGGGTTGATGTAGGAGCTACTCTGCAGCACCTACACAGGTGAGCGTAATGTTCCATAGCAGGCAAGTATCACTACAGCCTCTTTCTCCAATCTGCCTTCCCCAACTCTCCACCCTTGTGGAAACAGAGAAATTGATATGAGGCCGGGAAGCCCAAAAGGAAACACACCAACACAGGTTACAAAGGACATACAAAGCGCTTTATTTCAAAGTTACAAAGTTACCAAGGTCAATTGACATACGGATAGCTATACGGCCCTCTGACTAACACGCGAACCTTCAACGTAAGGTTCGCACTGAAAGTGGGAGAGAGCGATCATCGGGATGCTTGGGTTTTTATACGTTTTGTCCTGCATTGGCCAGCCCTCTCGTAAGTTAACCATTCTTGGAACCGTGGCTAGGGTTCGTAGCCAGGTCGAACACGCAATTTACATAATTTGATCGGTTCCGCTGATACAGTTACATATTTACACACAGGTTAAAGAGAGGACAAGGTCTTAGTTCGTGACCCTAACAAATGGCCTGCGGACATATTACTTATTCACGTGTGCGGAGGTCACCATGGCCGGAGTCTTACACAAAATGTCGCTCGGCCTCCATTTTGTGATTCAGGGTGACTTCCACACTGCAAGAGTACCTAAAATGGCGGCTAAATCCAAGATGGCGGCTTACACAATACATTAAGGTCAAGACCTTGCCGCGGAACCTATGTACATGGTATTCTTTAGACAGCTTGGCGTAGGCCAACATACATTTAAACAATGCGATTGGGGTCACAATATTATATCGATTTCCACAGACCCTCCTTTTGGCCTATGCCAAGTGCTAATACATCATTTCCTAATACTTTCGTAAATAACTGAAGGCATTATCATCCATAGGTTCCGCATCATTGTCCGAAATGTCAATAGCCATAAGGTTGTTCATAAGAACTTCTTGCAACATGAACTCTTTAGATGCTGTCTTCGGGGTGTATATCCTATGCCCTATCGCGCTCATTACCTGAGCACAACATCCCCCCATCATTCCACATATACTCGGGAGGCATTGAAAACAACAGCAAAGAACTAACAGAATCCCTAAAATACCTAAAATGACAGAAAGCACCTTCCACCCCCAAGATCGTAAAGAATCCCAAAACCAAGTACTAAGGTTCCAGTCTCCTACAGGGATATGGACTTCAGAACTGAGAGTGTATAAATTCTGAATTGCTTTAAAAATTGTTGGCGAAGAATCTGGTGCGAAAACACAACAAGCGGACCCCACTAATTTACATACTCCACCTCGTTCGGCTAAAATGACATCTAATGCCATTCGATTTTGAAGTGCTACCAATCTTATCGCCTTTTGCTCTAAGGTCATATTGTAAAGTATGTCCGTGGTCCGGTTGATCGTTTTCTCCAACACCCTCGCTAATCCCCTAATGTTTTCTGAATTTGCTATTTGTCCCCAAAAGGGCACTACTGATTTGGCTATATCCCCAAACACTTGTCCAGGGGTGTCTCCATTACTATCCCGTCGCGGGCGAGCCTTAGATACCTCTAAGGTACTGGCTATAAATACACCTGGTAACAATATCCCTAAATAACAAGTCCCCTGCCAATCCTTCGGCAACCAGGGAAAAGCTAAACTACAACAAACAAAATAAACGGGTCCCCCTACATACAAAGGCCTATTTTCCCCAGTCAAGTTTACAGTGTTTACACAAGGCTCAAAGTCTCCCATTGGCCTAGTGCCATTTCTTTGTACACAGAAAGGAACTGAATCAGGACTATGATTCACAGAATAAGAAGGAGGCATGGCATCCTTATTGCCTATCGGAGCCATCTTAAAAGAAACTAGATTTTGGAAAGGAAAAGAAAGTTTATCAGACGGCCTAATAGAAGCGACGTTAGGTTTACTTCTATTTGCGAAAAGCGAGCATCCCAGGGGAGTCAATTCACGTTTTTCAAATTCATTCAAATTAGTCCCATCAAAGTTCCCTGAGATGCTTTCATTCCATCGGCCAAAGAAGAGTGCTCTAAGAGAGGCATAGCAAGAAGTTGTTAAAGGTAAGTGATGTATATACCATCCCAGTCCCTTGTTCCCATGTTGTGGTAAGTGAGTGCAGATCCAACAATTACTCTTATTAAAAATAGCATGCGTAGCATTCATCACTATCATCAAAGTGTTATTACGATATTTCTGTCTATGCCAAGAGTCCCTAGGGGACAGAGTGTGAAGGTGTACAGAGGGAGTCAAAACAGTTGGTACGATTTTGGTCGGTAACAGAGGCTTCAAAGGATACATTTCTTCAAAATACCAAAGTCCCACGGCAGCAGTTGCAAAAATAACAATAATCAGAACGAGAACACAACAGTACATTTTCGGGGCCCAGGCACATTGCTCATTGTTCGATTTGGTCACCTCCTTATCTAATAGTTCAATACGGGGAGCAGCGGTGAAGGCGGCAGGCATCATGGTCATCCCGATCGATGGCCCCAATGTTCGTTGCTGGCGGCACTTCGGCCGCGCGATTTCTTAGTCCTTCCCAACCCTAGCCAACAGAACCCTCCTTTTCTTTGTTCGAAAAAAGAAAGACAACAGTACTTCAATCACTCTTTTCCTTCCAGATGCACAACACTCGTGCAGTAATTGTATTTCCGCGGTCGAAGGTTGTACCTGATGGTACCCAAGTTTGTTGAATCCAAAAGCAAAGTATCGTCGCTCCCTGAGGGGAGCGTCGTGTCGGTGGCGACGGAAGTCGCAGAGCTCGAAACAAGATTTTCCGGAAGTGATTGATCAAGGGAGTGCGGAGACAAAATGGACGGCTCCCCGAGCTCCTCAGGCTCAGAGAACTTCTCCAACGCACTCACAACGCTGCCTGCTACTCCGAGATCAGAGAGTGTAGCACCAGCGAGGGGTTCTGTTTCTTCTGTAGCGTGTGGCGTCGGGTGAGGGATCTTCTTAACGTGCGTTGCATGTATCCAGTTCTTCTTTCCTGCCACCCGCACTGCCGTCCTGGTGACCAACAATACCTGGTAGGGTCCGCGCCAGCGGGGCGCAAGACAGGAAGACCTCTCGTATGCCTTCACCAGGATCCAGCTACCGGGCAATATATCGTGTCCTGGGCCCGTAAACCGTACAGGTAAGGCAGCATTCACCTGGTGGTAAATGAAATACAGATTTTTAGTCAATTGATTACAGTAATCTATGAGCAATACATTATCCACATCCCTCAGGGCTTTAGGTTTAGGGAGACCCCAGATACTAGCAGGTCTTCCCATTACCACCTCGAACGGAGAGAGCCCAGTTCTAGTCTGGGGTGTGGTGCGCATAGCTAACAACACAATAGGTAAAGTGTCGGGCCACTTTAGTTTAGTGTCGGCACATGTTTTTGCGAGTTTGTTTTTCAAAATACCGTTGTGTCTCTCTACCAACCCCGCACTTTGAGGGTGCCTAGCTGAATGAAAATGTTTCTCAATCCCTAGGGCAACACATATTTGCAATATTACGGCTGCGATGAAATGGGGGCCGTTGTCCGACCAAATTATCCTCGGGAGCCCAAATCGAGGGAAGTACTCTTTCACCAGGATCTTTGCGGTAGTCATGGCGGTGGCATCTTTGACAGGGAAAGCCTCGACCCATTTGCTAAAAGCACAAATGATGACAAGAACATATTTCAAGTTATTACATCGCTCCATTTCAATAAAATCAAGGTGAATGGTTTCAAAGGGGAAAGAGGGGGGCCCGAAACTTCCCCTTGGAGTCACTGTCCCTTTACCCACATTGTGCTGCAGGCAAATCATGCAATTCTGAACATGTCTCTTTGCAGTTTCCAAAATTTTATCATTCACCCAGACCTGCTGTAATATCTTCGTAATTTGCTGGGCACACACATGTGTTGGACCGTGTGCCATTGTAACCATTGCTAACACATAAGAATCAGGAAGCAACCATTTCCCGTCGGATGCGTCCACCCAACACCCTTCATCATCCAATTTTCCCATGCCTTCAGCCCACTTCCTAGACTCTTCAACTGAGGCATCAGTCTGCATATCTCGCACAGACCCAATGCCTTCATCTATTATACAAACATCTCTCACTTCCCTCGAGGTGTACATGTCTGTGCTAAGGTCTGTAGCTGTTTGTCTAGCTATCAAATCTGCAAAAGCATTTCCTCTTCCCACATTGTCTATGACCTTGCGATGTGCTGCACATTTCATGATTGCTAATTGTTCAGGGAGTGAGAGCGCTGAAAGTAGTTGTACTATTAAGGGACCATGCTGAATCTTGGTCCCATGTGAGGTAAGAAACCCTCTTTCCGACCACAGTTTTCCGACGTTGTGAGCCACCCCAAAGGCGTACTGGCTATCCGTATAAATATTGACTCTATGCCCTTGGGAGAGTTCACAAGCACGGGTCAACGCTATAATCTCCGCAGCCTGTGCGGAGTTATGCGGAATCCTTTTAGTTTCAACAATTTTGTCCAAAGTGGTAACTGCATAAGCAGCTGTAGATGTGCCATTCGGAAGTTTGAAGCAGGAGCCATCACAAAACAGCTCCCCTTCCGCATTCTCCAAAGGAGTATCTGAGAGGTCTATCCTACCCTTTGTTTCTTGTTCGGTGGCATACAGGCAGTCATGTGATCCTTCATCACCGCAAACAATATTTTGCGGGAGAGGTAAGAGTTCAGCCGGATTGAGAACACAACACCTTTTAATTTGGATATGAGGAGCAAATAGGACTAATTCGTACCTTGTCAACCGGGCAGAGGTAAGGTGTTGCGTTTGAGTCTTATTCAATAGAATATCAACAGAGTGAGGTACCATCAGAATTAAATCGTGGCCTAGGACCATCCCCTCACTCTGCTTTACAGACGCAGCAGCAGCTGCAACAGCGCGCAGACATCGCGGCAAAGCGCATGCAACAGGATCGAGGGCGGAGGAATAATAGCCGCACGGCCTATTCTTCCCTCCATGTTCCTGTATTAACACAGACAAAGCACATCCATCACATTCATGCACAAACAACACAAAGGCCTTATGGTAATTTGGTGTACCCAGAACCGGTGCTGAACATAGCGCGGTTTTGAGAAGCTCAAATGCTCGTTGATGTTCCGATTCCCATGGCAGTGGCAGAGAAATGCCCTTCTTCGTCAAAGCCAACATCGGTTTTACCACTAGGGCAAAATTCGGGATCCACAGTCTACAGTAGGACGCCATCCCTATCAGGGCTCTGACTTCCTTCTGTGTATTTGGGACAGACATGCCAGAAATGTGTTTTATTCGTTCAGGTGTCAATCTTCTCCCCTCCTTTGACAGGAGGTAGCCTAAATAGGCAACCTCCTGGCAACAATATTGACATTTTTTTTGTGAAGCTTTTTGACCATTTTCAGCTAAATGAACAAGCAACAATATAGTGCCTTCCATACAAGCTTTCTCAGAGTCTGCAGCCAAGAGTAAATCGTCTACATATTGAAGCAGCGTGCAAGTAGGTGGCAATTCAAGTGTGTCGAGCTGCTCATTTAAGGCTCTACTATAGATACTAGGACTTTCAGTATACCCTTGAGGTGCCCTTGTGAATGTAAACGAGCGTCCCCCCAAGGTGAACGCAAACAAATACCTGCTCTCCTCATGTATCGGAATACTAAAGAAGGCGTTTTTCAAATCTACGACACTAAAGTGTGTAGCCGTAGCAGGGATCATTGTTAAGATCGTTGTTACATCAGGCACGATTGGAAATTGTGGGACTACCACCCGGTTAATAGCACGAAGATCTATTATAAACCGGTACGGAATTGCATTGTCGCCTTTCTTATATACTGGCAAGATCGGGCTATTACATAAGCTACCTGTTATTTCTTCTATCACTCCACGATGTACAAAATCGGAGACAATGCATTTCAGACCACGCTCACCTTCAATTGAAATTTTATATTGCGGAATGCGCGGTAGCTTAACCCCATGTTTCAAGACTATCTTAACAGGCTCGATGTGCAATATCCCGACATCATTGTCGTCTATTGCCCACAAACATTCCGGGACAATGTCAAACTCGGGAGGTAGAGGTCGGGTCAAGTACTGGGAGTTAAAGGGTTGCTGTGGTGAAACTGTTAATCTTATTCCGTCAGGGGAACAATGAATCACTGCATTCAGTTTCTTTAACAAATTCAACCCTAGCAAATTTTCTCCGCAGTTTGAAGTAAGAAGAAAAGGGCACTGGTCTGTGAAAGGACCCATAGAAACAGATACCGGCGCAGAAACCGGACAGACAGTTGGTATACCAGAGAACCCTATAGAAACATTCGTTTGCCCTGACAGTGGGATGTTTGGAACCCTAGAATGGTCAATGGAGCACTTTTGTGCTCCAGTGTCGATCAAGAACTGATGTTTCCTATTCCCCACCAATAATTCAACGTAGGGGCCCTTCTGAATAACGGGAATAGGTAAAGGTTCCAAACGCTGCTTCGGGCAATCCTAGTAAGGCAGAACTTCGTCAAAGGGAAGTTCTTCAGAAAGATAAGCAGCAGAAGGGTGATCAAATATATTTCTCGAGTCCATACTCGGAGTCTGATTTTCCCGTGAAAAAGGTTGCTGGGGATCTTGTAGAAGCTGACCCCTATCAGGGCCCCCTGCTCCGGGGCGGCCCCTTGGTCGCCTACCCATACCCCCAAATGTGCCTCCTGACCTCTGACGAAGGGCAGGGCACTGTGCTCGCCAGTGACCTTCCTGGCGGCAATAAGCACACTGATTAATATCTATAGAATTTGGAGGAGTATTTCCTCTTGGAATGTACTGACCTCTAGTCTGTGTCGTACCTCCTCTGGGGTTTCTGACAATTTGCTGTAACAATACCTTAGTCTTTAAGTCACCCCTCCTTTTTTCGATTTTCTCTTTTTCATTATTAACCCGATTCTCATAATACTGAGCCATATGCAAAACCTCTGAGTGAGATTTCGCCTGCCAAGCGCTCTCTGAGGACATAATATGTGACTGGATGTCGTGCCCAAATCCTGTCCACTGAAGTCAGAGAACACCTGTTCAAATCTATTAAAGAATTCAGTAGTACCTTCAGTTTTCCCTTGGACGCAGGCCGTAAGCTTGTCCCAAATAATCCTTTTTTCTGGGATTATAGTTTTTAGTTTAGCAACTATTCTATCGGGTAAGGTAAGTATTACCTGGGGTGGTTTCTCACCAGCTAGTCGTTCTCTGTCTATTCTAATCAGATTTACCCATGTATCCCCTAGCCCCGGCACATCATCTACTGTCCGTACCTGTTTCCATACATCAACTGGCAAAAGCACTGGAAACAATAAGTCCATGTCACTTAAGGTGAACACAGAAGACTGCAAGACGGATTCTATTTCTTTATAAAACCCTGTCGGGTTTTTCCTAATATCAGGGACTGATTGTCTAATCGTGTTCACTTCCTGTCGGGAGAACGGGACGTGAACAAACTGCGATACGTAATGTGCAGGGATATCCGTCGCGGGAGTACCAGCTACCGCGTCGGCGGGGATTTCTACTTTTGGGACAAGGGTCGGAGGGACCTCTCTCATAGGCAACTGAGATATAGGGACCTCCGACCGCTTACTGAGCAATAGGGCCAAATCGAGCGCTAAAGCAGCTGTAGAAGTGTCGGGCGAAAAAGCTCTTTTACAAATACCCAATAACTCTATGGGGCAACCAACCTTCTTCCTTATACATTCCTCCTGTAAGTGCTGTACCATCACTTGGATTACCTTCCGTTGCATCTCTACCGTGTATTGACTATATGTGTCATACACCTCATCTGGCGGTATCAATGAATCCGAGATCCATCGAATCGCGTCTTTGGTACAAATTCGTACTTCCTCAGGTGCTGATCTTCGGCACGAAAGGAACCGTTTCTGTACATATATCCTGTCGTCCTCATCATCCTCGTTTTGTAACCTTTCAAAATCCCTCCTAAACTCAAACAATCTGTCAACATGTCCATATACTTTCTGCTCTGTATCCCTCGAAAGTGCCAAGGCATTCAGATCTCTCACCCCTTGTGGGAGATCCGAAGTCTGCAATCTACCCCACATTACACCTAAGTGAATCCCCAGTCCTTCAATAAAAACATTTTTCTCGGGAAAATCGTGCAAATTAGATAATGTTGAAAATACATCAGTTTGATCACCTTTTTCCATGCATTGCTTAGCCCAGGTAAATAGTTCCTGTTTCCTGCCCGCAGGAACAGTACTACGAGTTACAATTGTTGACCCTGCACCGGGATCTGTTTTAACGAACACGGGACTCCCCGGAATCGAAAGTGTAGGTGGACTTAACAAGGGTGCAGGGGAGAGAGGCAGTGTAATAGACAGAGGAGCGACAACCAAAGAACTAGGAGCAGTAGGCTGCGCAGGAGGAGTAGGAATAGCAACGGGAACAATAGCAGGAACGGGCAAGGTGCCCATAACAGGAGCATACGGAGGTGGCGCTGAAGAATCAGGCCTCCGTTCGTTCAATATTTTCTCAATAAACTCCTCGGAAACATGGAAATCTTTAGAGGGGTAAATTTTCTGGACCCCGAGCGAGAAAGCTCTATCCATTTTCTGGGTTTCTTCTAATCGTTTTTCCTTGTCATACAACAATGCCTTTTCGGCATTCGTTTTATGACGTTGTGCATGTTTATCCCTACTTTTAAGCTGCTGCAATGCTTCCTTTTTCCAATTTTGTAACACATCAAAGGCTGCTGGCCTAGCCTTTTTCTTAAGCAAGATCGATTCTAAGTATTCAATACGGGGGATCTCAAAACTACCATTGATTGGCCACTGAAATTCGGAGGCATTTCTGGTCTGTCTGTGCCAAATGTCATTAAATACAATACTACCAATGCCATACTTACAGTACATAGTACACGCCGGCGACCCCTCCTGTGGTGCCGGACGGCTAAATTCCAAAGATTGTCGATCGCTGCGGAACAGAGCCCTAAAGCAGCTAGACAATTTCCCAGGCATTTCTCAAAGAATTGGTGTTACCTGGTCCAATAATTGTGTCTGCAGATACAATACGCCAAATTCAAATTGTCAGGGTTAAATTAAGAGCCGGGTCACGACTGCACCTGACCAAACCTAAGGAGGACCGTACGGTTTACAAAGGACTTCAACTAACAAATTTTTACCTGCGTTCGGTGGTTTCGGCAAATCTGCCCGCCTCTGAATTGGACCCTCGTCAAGATGCCGTGTCAGACCGCACGACTATCGCCCAAGGATCGGATCGTGCAGCGCTGCCGAGGTATCGCGTCTCGATCGGTCGGGCCCGCAGAATCACACCGTCCGATCCCGATTCGATAGTCTGCGTCAACCTTCAATGATCCGGCATCAATCTTGAGGGTCCCTATTCGGGCGCCAACTGTGGAAACAGAGAAATTGATATGAGGCCGGGAAGCCCAAAAGGAAACACACCAACACAGGTTACAAAGGACATACAAAGCGCTTTATTTCAAAGTTACAAAGTTACCAAGGTCAATTGACATACGGATAGCTATACGGCCCTCTGACTAACACGCGAACCTTCAACGTAAGGTTCGCACTGAAAGTGGGAGAGAGCGATCATCGGGATGCTTGGGTTTTTATACGTTTTGTCCTGCATTGGCCAGCCCTCTCGTAAGTTAACCATTCTTGGAACCGTGGCTAGGGTTCGTAGCCAGGTCGAACACGCAATTTACATAATTTGATCGGTTCCGCTGATACAGTTACATATTTACACACAGGTTAAAGAGAGGACAAGGTCTTAGTTCGTGACCCTAACAAATGGCCTGCGGACATATTACTTATTCACGTGTGCGGAGGTCACCATGGCCGGAGTCTTACACAAAATGTCGCTCGGCCTCCATTTTGTGATTCAGGGTGACTTCCACACTGCAAGAGTACCTAAAATGGCGGCTAAATCCAAGATGGCGGCTTACACAATACATTAAGGTCAAGACCTTGCCGCGGAACCTATGTACATGGTATTCTTTAGACAGCTTGGCATAGGCCAACATACATTTAAACAATGCGATTGGGGTCACCATATTATATCGATTTCCACACCCTCTCCAAGCCCAGAGACTGTATCTCTCCAGCCCTGAAATTTATCCACTGGCACCCAGTGGCTGTAAGGATCAAATTCAAGACCCTCTGTATTGTTCACAAGGCTTTCTTGGGCCAGGCCTGCACTACATCCAACTCTCACTTCCAAAATACCTTCCTTCTCAAGCCCTTTGGTCAGCTACCGCTTACCCAGGCAGAGATTGGGGGGTAGATCTCTCTCCTCTGCAGGTGCCTCCCTCTGGAATGGCCTCCCTGCCCCTATCAAACTTGAGCCGGACCACATGAAGTTCTGGAAGCAGCTCAAGTCCTTCCCTTTCTCCTCTGCTTTCTCTCTCTCCCTCCCCTGCTGACCTAGCTGTCTGCTGTGCCGACTGGTTGCTTGCTACCCTCATAGATCACTGGGTACCAGGATCCTCCATGATTTGTCTCCCTTCTACTGCCACTGGGCCTACTGAACACTTAGGGGCTGTAACTGAAGACTCTACATTCTCCTGCCTCCATGCACTTACCCACAGCCGCGCCTCTCCCTGGCACTCCCCCCTCTCCCTTCCCAATGCACTTTGCGTTGTTGCACTTGCACGATCTGAATGACACAAGGCCTTTTAAGACTGTTTGTCTTGTCCTCCCTCTGTCTTCCCTACGTTGGCTAGTCACGCCTAGAAACATTTGGGTAAAGGCGTGTCATGAATGACATATCATATATCATTCTGGGCCCCGACTTGCTTTACTGTTGCTTCAGCACCAGTTGCGTTGCCTGGGCGGATGGAGCCTGCTTATCCGCTCCGCTCTACCTATGATGTTTCAGATGCAATGCGTTACAAAGCTGCCTACCAGAATTTGGGCTGTCACACGGTTCTTTCTTCTTCTCACTCGCTTGATTATCCTGTTCTCCTGTTCTCTGATGGCTGCTCCATTGCATTGGTTGTTGGCATTGTAGATTCTGTGAGACACACAAACAAACACTGGCCATAATGGTGCTTTGCAGGCATGGAGAGCGTGGAAAGTGCTACTCTGGGCAAGCAAAATAGATTCATGGGAAAGGATAGGGACTGGGACCCTGCCAACTCCCATGCCACGCCTTCGGCGTAGGACTCACTAAGGCTTTGTCCTGGTAGCCATCTCACCCCTACACCAACCTGATAGGGATATATGTTTGGCCATTTCACAAGTGATTGTGTGTAAAAGAGAGTGAATTGCTTTCACCTTGTTATTAAATTAAGATCTAAAGCATCATGGAGAAACCAAACGTGCACATGTGGTGAGCAGGACATATTGTGATGGGTGGAGACATATTTTGTGGCGCAGATGCTATAGTCAGGAAACATGAGATTGGTAGTTTGGCCTAGTGTGGCAAATATAATTGCTCCAGCTCCTAATATGTGCTTCATTTGCATCTGTTTCAAGCTCTAAAGTTGGAGCCATCCTCTGGGCATTCAGTCCTATAAGAAGCACGTCACAGTATTACGGTAAATAATAGCTAAAATTATAATTTCCAAAAATTCTAAAATTAGTTAGGTTGCAAATGACCACTGCAGTATGGACATCCCTGACCATGATTGCGCTTGACCACATGCTCCGTTATTAAAGAAATATCACATGTGTGTGCATCACGGAATAGTCACAAAAAAAGGTTTACACTATTTCAGTTGTGTACCACGGCCAAATCTAATTACCATTTTAACGTTCTATCTCTTCCCAAACCAATTTAAATTGTCTTCATCTCCACCAAACGATCTAGCAACCTCGCGGCTCTGCCTATGCTTCAAAGACTGATCAAAAACTCCAACTGCACTTACCATGCTTACAACAGCAAAAATATCATATAGTGTATTCATTATTTTAGGAGTCATTGTTTGTGCTTCTGGAGCTATTTCCGGGCCATTTTACATTTCCCAATGTTATGTCCGCCTTGCGTCCCGCTATGCGGTGATGCAAGGCGTCCTAATAAAAGCCCCACCCCTGCTCCGCGGAGGCAGTTCCGGGGCAGGACAGCAACACAATAGTGTCCGTGTCTTTACTGCTCCCGCGGGAGCTGCGCAGTGAGGCCTAAGCTGCCTGGGCCTACCCTCTCTGTTTCCCGCCGACGCCTCGGCCGGAATCACAGACTTAACACCGATTTGGCTCATAATGGGGCACAGATTCCAGCAACATTTTGTATTTTTTTTTTAACATTGCCTCCACCAAAGAATCCTTTTTTTCTGCACAATACTGTGTTGGATGCTCAGCTAAAGTGAACACCTGGCACATTCTTAATTTGCTACACGTGCTTATCTTATTTTTTTCCTTACTGATTTTAACTTTGAAGAATGAGAAAAACGTACTCTCAATTGCTTGACAATCACATTTTTCTGTTAGAGAAGAACATACGACTTGTCGTGTACCTTGTCTGATATAGGAATAATGCTCAAAAAAAGCAGTGTCTAAATGACAAATGGCTTGACCTGCCTGTGTCTCTAATACAGAAACCAAAATGAACTCTTTGTTTGCAGCTTGTATAAAATAAACAGTACAAAAGTAAAAAAAATATTATTTTCTTTTATTTGCATTACTTTGAGAATTGTGCAGGTCACCTTATTCACTAGGGCGTTCTGCACATTTACAGAGGGCTGCGTTGCAGCAGAAATGACGTGCTAGCCACCCACAATGCATACATTATTGTAGGCGGGGGCATGTATGGCACTCCCTGCAACTCTTATTGTAGGTATAAACTCTTTGTTTTTCCCAGGGACAGATATCAAAACCTTGCAATCCTACCTGACTAAATGGTTTTCCTTTAAATACATCAAGAATGCCTGACATGTGGCTGACTGTGCCTCAGCGCTACTGGTTTTTCCAAAGTCATCGACCTGAAACTATAGACTCTGCCTATTGTTAAATAAATGGGGACCCTGGATTATTAGCGAAACAAATGAAGCAATTTCTTTAGATACGGTGTCTCACTCTACGTTGTTGGTTTTTTAAAAATAATATATGCATTATGTTACTCGCACCAGCCTTCTGCTCTAGCACGTTTGTAATACTGTTCGAATGCAAGCATGTGCTGAAACATGTTACACTATTGTGCAGAAACTATGCATAATGAAAATTCAGATTAATGCTGAATCTAATTGAAATGCTTGATTGAATCAAGACAAAAAACATTTCATCTAATAATCTCAAATTCTTTGAGCAAGATGGTAATATTAACAAATTGAATTTGTATAAAGAAATAAAAAAATAACGTTTGAATTAACCGCTGGTAGGAATTAATCTCTGTGTATCTATTGTTAAATAAATAACATCAGTAGTCTTATGGAAGACAACTCATAAGGATGAAGCTTTAGGGACACCTAATGCATACATAGTTTATCACCTTCTCTATAGGCTTTTCAGAGGTAATGCATTCCGTATGTTGTTATATCATAAACCTCAATAATACACAATGCACCAACCTATGATTGATGATAAACAGTCCTAGCCATGCCGGAAATGTGAATCACTCTACTTGTCCGACATGCAATATTAACATTTTAAAATTGCCCACCTGAACTTTACCAATTTGATCAGCTTCAGAAAGCTTCAGACTGAGGTTTTTTTACCCACATTTAAAACTACTTTCTGTTAAGATGTGGCGCGGCACAAGATGGCCGCGGACTAAAGGAGCTCCTGCCGATGCGGGGACAGAACCGCCGAATTAGGCCGGAATAAGTAACTAAATCGCCACAAGAATGAGGGATTACTGAAGTGCTGATCGCCAGGATTCAGTGGAGCCAACACTGAAGAAAATCGCACCCCAGATCCAAGCGCGGCAGGGCTGCGATCTGGGCTGGCAAAGTTCGCCAAAACAACGGTGCTCAGCCATCCGACGCAATAGCCGGAGGACACGCGCCACCCTAGACTGGTGGAGAGGTGAATCCCCAGACCGCCTCCAACTCGGACCGGGAGTCTGGGAAACCTTGTTAAGAGCCCCTGCGCACTCACTCGACGGAGCGGGAACCAGCTGCTAACCACCAGCAATCTGCCGAGGTAAATACATGCACCCGGTGCCAGGCGGGGGGCGCCCCGACTGGTTGCACCTGGGCCGCATATCATCGGTCGTAGCCCAGGACACCTCACAGAGGCCACCGGTGAGACAAACGACCTCAGCTACACAACAGGAGCAAGAGGCCAGGGGGAGAAATACCGGTCCAAGCTCCCACAAAAATACGGAAGATGGCCGCATAGAGCAGGAGCTTCGTGCTGGGAACATCCATATTAACAAATTGACTTGCAGTGGTATTCCGATTTCCATCTGAATTGGGCTGATATTGCGGTGGAAGAAACCCGCCGCTGCTGGCTAAATCCTGACCTTCGGAAGACTGCCCCTGCAGAGTTATAGAGTCTTTTTTCCACCTGAGAACCCTGGGAGTGGCTGCAGAGCATCTTCGGGCAGTAAGCTCCAACCGTCACCAGAGCGTCGGGCTCGGCAGGCCTGCTGGGGGAGGGGCGGACAGGCGCTGCTGGCACGCTCCCTCCTGCAGCGATACCTGGATCAACCAGCCGCCCAACCATGTCAGATGTTGCTGCGCAATCTGGGACGCGGTCCACTGCCCGATCATCGTCGGAAACCCTGCAGCGCCCACCACGCCAGGAGCAGCAGGCGCTCCACTCCCGACTGGCTGTATTGAGGAGCAGCTGATGCCCTGGCCCTGCCGCCACCCACCGGCATATAAGGTAGGACCCACGGCGACCGCGTCCGGATCGTCCCGGCCCCTGGGGCGGACAGACTTTAAGATTACCGCCAAACTCAGAGGGCGGCCACCAGGAAACAAGTAGAACATTACCGCCCCCGCAACTGTCTCCCGCTTGGAAGGCTCATTCTCTGCAGCGGACCAGTACTGGCAGGCTGGGCCGTGCGGCAGTCTAACACCAATCTCCCCTCACGAACACCACATCACATCACCCGAAGCAGGCTCCCCTTATGACACAAGCCTCTATCAGGCCCATGAGAGCGCGAGTCTGAGCCCTCAGCCCTGCAGATCTGCCATACTCTCCCTCATCAGGCCAGCGACCTCCGGAGGGGGGTGCAACTTACACGTATTCCTGCCAATATTAATAGGGGCCATTTCTAGCAATATCGGCACACTAGTCCCTGTCTCCCGATACACACTGCTCCTTGTGGATGGACCTCAGGAGGGACAACTATCTGTGATATCCAGGGATCCCAGCCAGTTAACCACAAGCAATACTGAACTGACATAGCAAGCTGGAGCGGCTCTGGACAAGTAACCCAAAGTGTCTCTGGGGTCTGCTTCCTAGGCCTACATGGGAGGACACATCCCTCTCTGGGGACAACACACATCTAATAGCGTGGGGTACCTCTTGGATACCACTACAGTTGCCTGTTCTGGGAGTGGAGGTGCGGGGGCCCTTGCCCCGTCCCAAATTAACTCATCTGGCCATATCCTATGGACTTTTACTGGGCCGTTGTTACCCAGAGCTTACTACCTGAACCCACAGTTGGTGGGCGTTTGTATGGACAGCATGCCCAGGGGGGGGCCCGCAAGAAGACCTACTGCTCCTCCGGTAGGGTGGCGCTGCCTGGCTGATGTAAAAACTCCCCCTCAGACCTCAATGGCACGCACCATAGGCAAATCTGCATAGACCCCCAATCTGCCCTAACCCCCCTTTCCCGTACTGCTGGTGCTCCAGGCGGACCTGTCGAGCACTAGCGGTCAGCGGGGAACCTGTGGAGGTGAATTCCAGCAGCCAAGCAACTTCAAAGACAATCGGTAATACGCGCTTAACGAGAGAATAGCTGCGCCCCGGCGACTGATGCGGTCCAACCGTACATACACATAGAATCACCAAAACTGTGCCTTAAAGTCAGGGTTGGCACTCTAATTCTCAGTCCTCACAGCGTGAGAAACTGGGCCCACGGGCTACAACTCTCCTCCGAAGTCACTACAAGTCCCGTAAGCAAATGTGACCTTAATGCACTCCAGTGAACGCCACAAAAGACCACAAGAACAACCAGGAAGCATGTTACGGCCCTTTGAGCTCTAAGCGGTGAAAGAAGCGTACGCTTGGATTTAAGGAGTCACCCCCCTTGACTTCCGAGTATCACTGTCTGCTCCCGACGGATCAGCCCTGATGCCAGGGGTCAGAGGAAGAACTGGACAGTCAAAACCAAGAATCCAAGCCAAAACTCAAGTGAGCCAAATTGAAAAGTGCTGGGGT
Organism: Ambystoma mexicanum; assembly: GCF_040938575.1. Taxonomy (NCBI): domain Eukaryota; kingdom Metazoa; phylum Chordata; class Amphibia; order Caudata; family Ambystomatidae; genus Ambystoma; species Ambystoma mexicanum. The sequence continues at coordinate 1,109,556,101 of NC_090924.1, read as the reverse complement.
CAGAGTCGACGAGAGGAGAGTCAATCACCCCCCCTACTGGTTGAACGTACAGTAGAAACAATACCACCCACAATGTCATCAGATAAGGAGGAACTTCTGAACTGTCTGAAGGGGATGGAAGCCCGACTTACAAACTTGTTCCACAACCAGCTGGAACAGATGAAAGAAGAATTGAAATCCTCCCTCCAGGAAGTAAGCAGAGAAATGAGAGACCTGGGAAACAGAGTAGATATAGTCAAAAATGGCTTATCAACTGTTGCAGAAGAATCTACCCAGAACAGTATCCTCTTGGAACAGCTGGCCAGCACAACAACCAACTTATAACTACAAGCAGGAGACCTTGAAAACCGCTCAAGAAGATCCAACAACAGGGTCAAAGGCCTCCCTGAAACGATCCAGGACTGTGACCTTAAAAATACAATGCAACTGTGCTTCAGCAGCCTTCTACCGGAAACTCAATCAGACCAAATCAGCTTTGATCGTATACATCGAGTAGGCCAAAAACGGAATGACCCGGGTGCAAGACTGCTAATAGCAGTAACGTCCTACTGTCAGAAAGAAGAAATATTGAGAGCAGGAAGATTCCACAATGACCTCACAATCAATAGCTCCCACATTCAACTGTACCAAGACCTGGCACTCATCACGCTCCGCAAAAGAAGAATGATGCAACCAATTACAAAGGTACTACAAGCAAAACAGATACGATATAGATAGACTCACCCTTTCGGCCTCTCATTTATGTGGGAGGGCAAACAGCAGAAGATTACTACTTGTGAGGAGGGCGGTGCAATCCTGCAGCTAGAAGAAGTCCAGGAACGACCGATTGCCCGAACACGTCCCAATTCCCTAGACACTGCGAGTAAACCATGGGAATGGTCAATTGAGAAAAAGTGTAAACCTAAAAAAACAGAGAAGCCCAAAATCCAGCAACAGAGCCAGGAATGACAAGATGCGGAAGGACGCTCGAAAAAGCAGCTAACCAGGGAATGTACAGCAGCAGAACAATGATGGAGGTATACAACACATCAAAACATACAAAACCTACACAGAGGAGAGGGAACAGCACACCCAGAAGGTGGGAGTTGAGAGGGAGAACTGGAAGGCGGCGAGCAAAACAAATCAAAAACGACAGCAACAGCACAAACCCGAGCCCTAGGGCACCAAAAAGTTACCGTGGAAGGCACTGACGCAGCTCAACCCCAGCTGGTAACAGCGCAATCTCTCCTAAACCAAAATGGCTGAGTCAAGAGTCATATCTCTGAACGTACAGGGCCTGAACTCACCAATAAAATGCCAGGTGATACTAGACAGGCTGAAATCAATGCAGGCGGCGATTGGGCTCCTCCCCAAAGACGAAAAGCGCATGACCAGTCGGTGCTTTCCACAACAATACTTTGCTTCAAGTGGTGAGAAAAAAAGAGGAGTGGCTATACTAATTGGGAAGGCCCTAGACTTTAAAAAACTACAAATTCGCAAAGACAAAGAGGGCAGATACTTGGGGCTCAAATGGCTGATATAAGGGAAATTGTACACAATCATAGCAATTTACGCGCCAAATAGCCGCCAAGATGTGTTCATAACAGAACTGCTGGGCAGACTTGGCAGCTGGTGTGAGGGCCAACTGATAGTGGGTGGGGACTTCAACTGCATCATGGACCTGATGCTGGATAAGACTCTTCCCGCAACTACCACTGATCAGAAAAACCGACAAGCTCTGGGCCGGTTCTACAGAGAATTAGGAGTGATTGAAACCTGGCGATTCTTCCATGGAGATCAGAGAGAATACACCCACTACTCAGCTCTTCACCTTGGTTACTCCAGGATAGATATGATCCTAGTATCCACATCATTAGTTCTGCAAATAACGGAAGTAGAAATTGGAGCGGAATATCATTCAGACCATGCACCAGTGATGGTGGGTGCGGACTGGGGGGTGGAATGGAACAGAGTTAAACCAACTTGGAGATTAAACAAAATCCTCCTAAAAGACATTGCACTAAGAGCCCATATGCAGACCGCCATCAACAACTATTTTAAAGAAAACGATAACGGGGAAACGACCTCGGGGGTAATATGGGACGCAGGAAAGTCAGTGATCAGCTGAGAATTCATGTCAATAGCAGCAACATACCACCGCGAAAGAGCACTAGTGACAAACCAACTGGAAAAAGAGGTGAAAGCAGCAGAAGCCCAACACAAGACTCGGGGCTAAAGGAAAACCTTAAGAGCACTACAGAAAATCAGAGCTCAACTGGAGAACCACACGGCGGACCGGGTGGCCCAGTCGCTGCTAAAAACAAAACAATCCTACTACATACATGGGGGCAAGGCTAATCGATTCCTGGCAGCAAACCTGAGAAAACAAAAAACCCGGAACTACATAGTGCAGCTAAATGACTCCCACGGGAAATCCCACACAGCAGAGCTAGACAAAAAGGAAATAATGAAATGATTTCACGTGGAACTATTAAAGGGGGAAAATTTAGACTCAGAACACCAACTCACCTATATCAACTCTCTCCAGCTGCCCCAAATTGCAGAGAAAGACAGAACCAATCTTGGGAAACCTATTACGGCTCAAGAAATCAGCGATGCTATCACAGCACTACCAGCAAATAAGACTCCAGGCCCAGACGGTTTTGGCAATTGCTATTACAAGACATTCCGTACACAATTGCTAGGTCCGTTGTCAAAACTATTCAATTCAATTAGAGAAGAGGGGAAGGTCACGCAAGATATGGGGAAGTCCATAACTATACTACCGCTAAAGCCAGGCAAAGATCCCAAAAACTGTGCAAGCTATCGGCCTATAGCATTGCTGAACACAGATGTAAAAATCTACACGAAAATGTTAGCAACTCGTCTAACGGAAATCCTTCCAAACATAATACAGGATGACCAAGCAGGGTTCATCACTGATAGACGCACACAATACAACGTCAGAAGGGCAGTAGACATCATAGATGCTGGGCGATGCACACAACAATGATTTGCTGTAGCAGCTCTGGATGCCACCTGAGCCTTCGACAGCACGGACTGGTGCTATCTGAGTTTGATTTTGGAGCGGTTTGGTTGTGGTCCAGAATTTATGAAAATGGTGCTCGCCAACTACCAGCACCCATCGACAAGCTTCAGGATCAATGGTCAGGGCACAGAATTCGTGGAGTTCGGAAGGGGCACACGACAGGGCTGCCCTCTCTCCCCTCAAATTTTTTGCAATGGCAATGGAACCATGTGCAATGCAGATCCTCCAGGACGTCAGTATCAAGGGAGTTACAATAGGTCAGGAAACCCACAAAATAGCCCTATATGCAGATGACATCATGCTCTTCATGGGAGACCCAAAAAATACAAAGGCCAGAGCTATGGCCCATTTGGAGGAATTCAGACAGGTCTCGGGGTTCTCCATAAATTTCTCCAAATCGAAAGCTATGAACATAACGGCAAGGAGAGAAGATATCGAGACATTGGCAAGATCATTCCTGATGTGCTGGCTTGAAAGAAAATTGGAATATTTATGAATTCACCTTACTAGCGATCCACACAAACTATATCAGACAAACATAACGCCGCTGTAGGAACACTTACAGGAAGACATGCGCAGATGGGATTCCCAGGAGCTGTCATGGTTCGCCCGCATCACAGCGGTCAAAATGACCATTCTCCCCTGCCTCCTCTATGTAGTAAGCTCACTGCCAGTGCCAATACCACCAGCCAAGATCCGAGAGCTGCAAGACCCGGTATTCAAATTCATATGGCATAAAAAACCTAGAATCCAGAAATTAATCCTAATGCGCTTCCCTCTTCTGGGCGGTCTGGGAGTTCCAGAAATGGACAGATACATTATGGCGGCACAATTAGCACCAATGCTGAGATGGATGAAACCAGATGATCAAAAAGGATGGTGCAGAATCGAACAAACAGCCTCATCCGTCCCCCTAATAGCCCTTCTGAGCCTGAGCAAAGAAAACCGAAACAACAGAGTAGCCTTACTAGAAATGACGAAATGGTCTCTACTAAATTGGGACAAAGCTCGGAAAAAGAAACGCATTCCTGGTGGAATGGGTCCATATACGCCACTGATGGGCAACCCAGATTTCACACTGGGTCTCCAGCAAGGATACTGGGTGGGCTGGTCAGGGGCAGAAACGATGCACCTGAAAGACATATACAAAGACGGCGCTCCATTGCTCTTCACAGATTGCCAGTTGAAATTCAATATAGGGGAAAATGAACGCTATAGATATGCACAAATTAGGCACTGGATTACCCACCTAACTATGAAGAAGGCGGGAATGAGAATGCCATGAGGCCTAGAACTGTCGATTCAAGAAGGCAACACAGTGAAGGGGGTCTCTAGATTCTACAAACTCCTTTCCAACGACCAGCCAACGGACCATCTCGCATACAAAATGAATTGGGAAAGAGATATGCAAGAGTCACTAACGGAGGAGGAATGGTACCAAATATGGGCATGTGCACACAGCACCTCCAGATGCACTACAATAAAGGAATCTGCGTACAAATTGTGCCTCAGATGGTATATGTCCCCGAACCGCATTCACAAAATTGCAAAGTCTTACTCACCAAACTGTTCGAGGAACTGCAGTGAGAAGGGAGACCTGTTCCACATGTGGTGGACGTGTTCTAAAGCAGTCGCCTACTGGAAGGAAATACTAAGCTACATAAACGACATCTCAGGGGTGGACCTGCAGAGATCTCCGAAGACAATTCTCTTTGGAGTCCCTATAGAAGGGAAATACGCAATGTCAGCAGCGACAGCCAAACTTATCACCCATCTACTGTCAGCAGCCAGAATGACTCTTGCACAAAATTGGAAAAACAAAGAAGGCCCAATCTCAGCATGCTGGTGGGTTAAGATCTGGGGGGGGTGATGGCTAAGGAGAAGATATGCGCCATCAGCACTGGTAAATACCTAAGATTCCAAACTATATGGAATCCATTTCATGAACATGTACGGGACAGAGAAGCCGATTTTTTCAAACCCTGCTTGCTCCGAAACACACATGTAACTTGAACTCCCTCAAAAACAAAGATAATGAGACGCTGTGGCTAAGAAGGAGACGAAAACTTTAAAAGTCTAGAATCTGAAATGTAAAACAGTACTTACAGTTGGAGGGGAGAGGATCTTATAGAGGTTAAGAGGTTAATAAAAAGAAGTGGGTGAGTAGGGGAGGGGGAAAGAGGGAGGGAGAGAACTGGGAAAAACTTGGAGGTAATGCAAATTCTAACGATCTGTAAGACATGAACATGAGTAAAATGTAGAGCATAAGAGTCTAATATTGTCAAATGCTATGTTGTAATTGCTTATATGCCTTCGAACTAAAAATAAACATGGTTAAAAAAAACAAAAACGACTTTCTGCAGGTTTCAAATAGATCTCTGCAGTATGTGCACTAATTCACTGTGATGCCCTTTCTTCCGAGTTGAATTTGATGCCCTGCTTGGATAACATTCAAAGATGCACAGAACTCCATTTACTCTTGTTTACCCCCAGCTCGACTCACCAAAACCTCCCTCTTTCCTAATCTTTCTCCCTTCCTGAATCATTTTAAGTTATTGTCTGTATGTTTTCTTCCCAAAGATCAGTCACAACCTGCCCAAACCTTTGCCAAACTTCCATGAAGATGCATGGCTCTTGAGTTGGGCACACTTGGGCTGGAAGAAAAATCCGTTGGCACCCGCATATCTTTAGGAGATTCATGCTAGCCTGCCAATAACCTTTGAAAAGGTTCACCCAGGCTTAGTGTGCATGTTATATTGTTAATATATATTCGATATTAATATGTATTCTGACATTCGGATTATAGCCCTGTATGACTTAGAATTTCCAAGTAAGAATGGAAAGTGACAGATGGGTGCAACCTTATTTTTAAAGAGGTAGAAATTAAAGGCGACATCATTGCCTTGTCCACGGCTACTAGCACCAACAAAGCTCATGACTTCTGATGCTACTCCAGGAATCAGGGGCACCCTGAGCAACCATTAAACAGCTGTTGACAGAGCAAGGAGTATTGGAGTTACAGATTATTTAAATTAATCTAGAGTGCATCGTATTGGTAATTGTGCAAGACCCTATTTGGCCTTTAATGTGGTCATTCATCAATTTATGTTTTATATGTTTACTGACGACCCCTCCGACATGCAGCCGGTGTGACGCCCCATTGGTGGACTTCGTCCACCTTGCATGGTCTTGTCCGGCCATATACCAATTCTGGGTGGCGGTATTGGAAAAGACAGCTGCAATCGTAAGCTCTCCCCTGGAGCCCGACCCGAAGGTCACACTTCTCGGATTCACCAAACACACCCCACCATCGACCCGTAAGTTGGGCGGGCTATTACTGTTGATGGCACGTAGGGGGATTGCAATGTCGTGGGGGAAAGGACCCGCACTGACTATACAACAATGGTTAAAAGACATTTCCTACTGTCAAGACACAGAATCGAACTTCATCAAAACTCTACCTCTACATGCCCGACCCTCCGACATCTGGGGTCCCTACATTATCTACCTGATGAATACCAAGAACAGCATCTCCTCACCGGAGACATCACTGGTGCCTCAACTGAACCATACTAGCCCACAGCCCAGCCTGTGATAGACCATGTACCTGCTAACGACTACTAGCTCCTGCACAAGCGCTCCTTCGAAAGGCCGCGGGGGGGGTTGGACGCGGTTGATGGGGCACATGTTTCCTCCATGTTTACTGGTTGTTTTTTGTTTCTATTCTGGTTGCTGTTTAACCAGTTGAAAATACCCAAAATAAAGTATTAAAAAACAAATGTATATGTTTAAAGAAGTGGTCACGTGAAAACACATTTTAAAGAACAGATTTGGGAAAATCATATATTCAAGTGACACCTCCTTAGAAACCTATTTCAACGGAAAACCCACCTTTGCTGAGACCAGTTGTGTGGGGCGGGTAGTGGAGGTACAAAACAGACAGGTGGCCGGAAAGACGACCAAGGAAAGAGCAGAAGTGGGTGGGCAGGCTGGAAGTGGGTGGGGATGCAAGGGAACAAAGGGGAAAGGGGTCTCCACCAAAAAGGTTGATATGGAACAGAGATCACGCAGACATGACAATGCTTGCACAGCGGGTGCAAGGATATGCCCTGTAGGTTTGCTGCATTAACTATGGAATTGGCATTGGCAAACGTGTTAGACATAAGTGACGATGAAGTGCAATGCAACGTGAGAAAGTCAAAGAGAGGGGTGAGCGAGTGGGAAGTGTAGCTGGGAGGCGAGGCGTGTGAGAGGGAAGCGGGAAAAGTGTTGTGCAGGAACATGTCCTGTGACGATAATATGAAAGAAAGAGACAGGTGTGAAACTAGGAAAGAGAATTGGTAGAATGTTTGAAATAGAAATAAGACAGTGACCAGCGAGAGTAAACAGAGATGTGGCTTTTAGAGCGGGACATAATGAAATAAATGGACCTGCAATGTTATGTTAAAACGAAGGGGTCTATGTTTACTAAAGGGATCTTTCCCATAGTAATATCTCAGGCACTTTAATGGCTTCTGCCTTTTGTGAGGATAGTTGTATATGCTTATTTATGTGTGTCTGGCGATTTCCAGAGTACAGCCATAGCAGACAAACAATGGAGAACTCCAGCAGAAAAAAATATGGTAAATAGTTAAGGAGAGGTACCTAGGATAACAGAATAATAAAATTATATATATATATATATATATATGTATATATATATATATATATATTCAGTAAAAAAACTTTGTTAAAGGGACGTTATGAAAAACCCCTGAAATTCGGCAGTTATGGTAAGATAAGCAACCATAACTCGCGCCACCACCGTGCACTGCTAACTCTAACACCCAGGACATCAAAGATGACATCACAAATGTCATTGATGACATAACTGATGACATCACGTGGCTGGCTCTCCCTTTTTTCCTTTCCTGACATATCTAGGCCACATGATTTTCTTCAGTAACAGTCAGGAACTAAAAATTGTAAATTACTATATTCGTAGACTTATCCTTCAAGTATGTTCTTAGAATAATTCCCTTATGGTCCAGTCATATCATATGAAACATATACATAGGAGAAGTCACAACCTTGAAAGACAGCAATCCTTTTTGTGCATTAAAATTATCAGTAGATTTATCAGCACTTTCTGATATTACTGTACTTTCCCTGTATATGCTCATATTTTTATATATTGTACTCACACTATTTTCCTTAGGGTCAAGACACATCATGTGATATATATAGATAGGGTAAGTAACAGCTTTGAAACAGAGCAATCATTTCTATCCATAAAGGTAATCAGTTAGGTTATGAACACTTTCTGCTACTATTGCTGTTTCTTTTTCCTACTTCAATTCCCTTGTATATATTCATATTTGTATGTGGTGTTGTCTCTTTGTGAATTGTGTATAATAATGCAATTATGTAGTAAGTGGGTTGTATTACCTATTTATCACAGGTTTCACTGTACGCAAAACTCTAATATGAAAACAGTTCTCATTTCAATATTCAACATGGCAAGCTTATGAATATTGCACCTCCATCATGTATGCTGCACACAATGCCTATGTTTCTACATGAGTACCTTAGTATACTGGATTGAAGTTAATAATAGAATGCTATTTATATCAATGCATAGCTTAATGCACTGATTAGCACTTGATATTTATTCCAATAATCTTTGACACTTTTTTATTAACATTACACTAAGAATCCCTTGTACAGACTTTTCATGAAAGGTAAATGCACATGTGATGTCATCAGTGATGTCATCAATGACATTTGTGATGTCATCTTTGATGTCCTGGGTGTTAGTGTTAGCAGTGCACGGTGGCGGCGCGAGTTATGGTTGCTTATCTTACCATAACTGCCGAATTTCAGGGGTTTTTTGGTTTTACTTTGAATCATAATGTCCCTTTAACAAAGTTTTTTCACTGAATTTCATAGGTTTTTAGTAGCGCAACTTAACCATAACGTCCCTTTAACAAAGTTTTTTCACTGAATTTCATAGGTTTTTAGTAGCACAACTTAACCATAATATCCCTGTCTTCATATACATGTAACATAGAACATACTAACCCCCTCGCAGTGATTTTCATGTCCGTGGACTACCGCCATGTCTGCGGACACATCGAAAATCTGAGCCTGGTGAATGTAAATTTAAATGTTGTGCCCCATTTCCCCTTTGAAGTTGGCTCTGAAAAGAGCCATTTTTTTTTTACAGATGCTTGACAGACACCTGTTATTTCATATTTTTTTTTCTTGTTTTTTTTCTTACTTTACTCCTAAAATCTTTACATAACCTTCTCCAAAGCAACCCTTACATTCCAAAATAGAAAGGAATTTCCCGTAAAAGATAAAGAAATGCCATCTTCTTTAAAATTAACAGCATTACTGGCATCAATATTCTCATTGTTACAGAAGAACATACCAGCTCTAATCATGAAGGCACACATGCCTCGGTTGATGACACACCTAGCAATGTTTTGCTGAGGACAAAAAACTGAACTATTGTCCCATATTGCCCTAGATAGTAATCCGGAAAAAATTACTTTCGCATTTGGAAGGATCTTCATTACGGCTTGAACCAAGCGTTCCAAATCAGCCAACAAAGTAGGGGCACTGACGTTGCCCAAATGGAAAGCACCATAGTGCAAAACTACCACATGCGGACTGTTCATCATGGCCATATCCTCACAAACTTGTACAATTCCCTGTACATTGCAATCAGGCACAGTGCTCCACACCACCTCCACTCCTTTCACATCAAAGTTCTTTGCAACATGCCTGCATTCAGCGTACTGCTGTAACCCATGCACAAACATATCTCCGAGCACCAACACCCTGACTTTCTCCACTTCTGCCATCTTCACCACACACAGTCTCTTTCAACACAAATCCACAACCTCGACATCTGATTGGCTGATCCGTACAGTCTTCTTTCCATGTTGGATTTCCTGGAAAAACCCGGATGTAGCACGCCCTATCCACTAACAGCCGCGGTGTCCGCGGACGGCGTCCACTTTACTCTCTGTGCCATTCCCTCATTGCATACAGATAAGCAATCACACAATACGAATAACGTCCTCAGAACACCCCCATTTTGTGAATTTTCAAACATTTCAGGACAATTATCATTTCATTATTCAACATGTTAACATTACAAATATTATACTTTCATCTTGTACTCTGCACACAATGCTATGTTTCTCCATTAGTAGCTCAGTTTATACTTTCATCTTGTACTCTGCACACAATGCTATGTTTCTCCATTAGTAGCTCAGTATGCTAGATAGAATCCCATAATACAATGCTATTTATATCAATGCATCGTTCAAAGCACTAATAACGGTATGATATTTATTGCAATATCCTTGACACTTTTTTCGCAACATTATAATATAAATCCCTAGTACACAAATTCCATGAAAAGTACATACACATGTGATGTCATCAGTGATTTCATCAATGACATTTGCGATGTCATCTTTGATGTCCTGGGTGTTAGTCTTAGCAGTGCACGGTGGTGGCGCAAGTTATTTTTCATAGCTTACCATAACTTGCGATTTTCAGGGGTCTTTCGGCTGTACTTAGAACCATAACGTCCCTTAAACAAACCTTTTTTAATATCATGCAAAAAATATACAAACATGGCTGCAAAAACCAACTTCTCACAGATGGCTTTAAACAGAATGTTGCAAAGTAAGAATTTATGCTCGTTCACAGTGAAGGTCAGCTGCTTCCATTTTTTTCTCGGGCCCCGGAAAGGCTCACGAAGCGGACTATAAGGTTGTATTGTGTTTTGACCTTGACAGACAGAGATTGTGATGAAAGACTTCTCTTGAAGGAGTGTTGCTAAAACGTAAGAGAAGATAAGGATGAAATTTATGAAACAAAACCACTTTTATATATTATATCACAATGCGAAAGATCGTTGGCACACGCGGAGTCGTATTTTGGGACTGCACCACTCGTAGACAATGGAAATTGCAATTGTACTGTAAGTAACCCTTTAGATTATTTTATACCAAATATAATTACAATAGCGTATCATTAAAGACCTCTCAAGTTGAACTTGTTCATTGAAAGTGGCATAATGTTTTCTACCGCGCACTATCACCGCCGAATTGATCCCCTGTTGTTTAGAGGGCTCTGAAAAAGGCAGACGACACAAGGTGGGTTAATATAAATAATTTAACCGGTCTATAGGCAGTCAAGCGCTCTACTCGCTGTGCCACTTCACTGTAGCCTGTCAAGTGGCACAGCGAGTACAATGCCTCATGGTTCTTAGCGCTATATGAATGGGAAAATATTATTATTTTATTATTAACATACTCCGTTGCACTATCTTCGATAGCAAATAATTTCACGCCCTAATAAATAAAATGATGATTTTTAATGAAGTTCGGCTGGTGAGACTAATTTATGTTTTTTAAAACTGGTATGTGGCCCCTTTTTGCCTATGTCACGATTTACAGACTCCAGCGGATGGGGTCTTCAACTGCCAGGTGCAGGTCCAAATATGCAACTTCATGACCCTCACCATTTTATGGGACAATCGCCAAGGATCAATATGCCCTTACGCAGTACTAGCGGCTACAAACAACATACCAACCAATAGGGTGGTCTAATGGCTCATTTTTGGAGCAACCTTCCGATTATCAGAGCAACCATTTACTGCTTTTATCATAAACCAACAGCCTATCTACCGCAAAGGAACAACGCGTGGCTCCAAATAAACTTTTGCTTATCGACAGCAGAGACAATAGCAAATCGCTGAATATTCACTAAACATTTCATGTGAAATAAATGTACTTTACCAAAAGTACAATCCTGCTGTTTACTTTTAAACCACAGTTTCATATTCCGAATTGTGGCGCACTGAGTTGCAAGCTGATCTAACACCCTCTGTACCGCAAAGGAACATCTCGTGCCTCAACATGAACTTTTGCGGATCGACAACAAAGACAAATGCAAATTGCTGAATATTCTCTAAACATTTGATGTAAAATAAATGTACTTTACAAAATTTACAATCTTGCTGTTTGCTTTTAAATCACTGTTTCATATGCCGAATTGTGGCGGGCTGTGTTGTGACATAATATGTGTTGTCTTCCGGGTTTTGTGTAAAGTCACTTAGGACAGGAAAGGACTGGGCGCGTTAGATGACGCACCCTGTAACGTCACGGAGAGCGGCGGGGAATATGAATGCTTTGATAATATCAGGTTTAGGGGCGGGAGATATGATTTAGTGTCGCAAAAGCAAGTCAGCCAGGTCAATAGCGCCAGTCCTAGGATTATCACATAATGTCGGCGCACATCAGCCGGATTTATCGTTTCTTTAGTGGACAAAAAGTCGGTTGCGCCCATAGGAAATTGTACTATTAGCGGACAAAAGGAGTGGTCTTAAAACACTTTCACCCTGACAACGAACAATACAAACAACGTTCTCAGAACACCCCCATTTTGTGTAATTGCAACCATTTCGGGACACCGCGAGTGTTCTTAGAACACATTCAACTAGACAGATTACAATACGGACAGCGTCCTGAGGACACCCCCAGTTTGTGTATTCACGAACAATTAAGTACACTGTGAGTGTTCATAGCTCATTTTTACCTTCCTTGCGAACAAAAATTATACATACTCCGTCCTCTAAACACCCCACCATTTGGTTTATTTACATAATGTCAGAACAGCGTGTTCTCCGCGGACAAATCGAATGCAACAAAAACGTCTAGCACATAAAAAAACAAAACATTGAACCTATCTCATACTCCCCCACCCTCCCCAAACACTCTTACACACCAACACAGGGCACTAAATACAATTTTTTATCCACGTTTCACCGCGCTGTACGCGGTCGACGGCGAATACAAGATGGCGGGTGCCACAGAAAATCTGACGCGTTCCACGCCCCTCGTCGTCCAATCAGCAAACACGTCACATGTCCGTGGACATGACGCAAGGCCATGGGCCAATCGGGGTGCTGTCCGCGGAGCGAACAGGGAAGTCCGTCCGCGAAGCGAACACAGATATCACTAATTTTTTTACCTTACATTTTGGTCATTTTTAAAAAAAACTCCTGGACGGATTTATACCAAATTTGCAAAAGCACGCTTTCGGGACCAGGCCGCCGCTCCTGCCGCAAATTTGGTGTAAATCCGTCCAGCGGTTCGGGCTGTAGCCGTGCGCAAACTTTTTTCCCATTCAGTCTATGGGGAAAAAAAAAGTTTTGGGACCCCCCTATAACTTTTCCCCCCCTGGACGAATCCTCACCAAACTTTGCAAAAATATTTAGAGTGGGCCATATACTTTTTTTGCAGAGTTTGGTGAGGATTTGTCCAGGGGGAGCGAAGTTATAAGCCGCCCAATAAGTGCTCTTCCTATGGAAACACCAACTTAACCATAACTACATGGCCGCTACCTCGGCCATGTAATATATATATATATATTTGTAATTCATTTATAGTGTTTCTTGGTTAATAAAAAGACCTTATACACTTATTCAAACATAATTTATCAATGTACATTTCATATCATTGAGACTTTTTTAACATAGCTTAAAAATTATAAACTCATAATTAGTAATTCATGATCAGTTTAGCAGCATATTCCAGTTATTTCATACAGGTATATAAGTAATTAAACTATTTAAATATTAAGAAAAATATAAATACCCCTCCTATTTCCATCTAGCACCATCAAACAATTCATAATATTACTTCAGAGAATATTTGCACTACTAGGGGCCTAAATGTGGGCTAAAAGTCATCCTTATCCTACTCAATCATACACACATCTTACTAGACTTGAGCTAAAAAGCCTTATATACTATTAGACAATGCCTCTATCATTCTTGTAATTTCTAACCATATATGGTAAACTACACTGATATAAGTCAGCGGCTCTGCTGTGTATATTCTAGACCAAATTGATCAGTGGCTACCTGAAGAACAACATATTCAGTTATGAAATAGTTGTGGTGTAATAGTTAATTTCGGTGCTGGTAATATGGGATCTGTGGACTGCTCATAGTCTTTTCATAAAGCTACGGTCTTCCTGTCATTGGTTTTTTGACCAGATTGTTTCTTGCTTGCCTATGCCAAGTTTAATTTTGATGAGTTATTGCTTTTTATGGGGTGCTGTGTACTTTGATATGCTGGCACACAGTTTGAACGGTGTGTTGATTCTGAACCTGTCAGTCAGTATGTGGTTGAGAACCTTATGTATGGAGATGACATCTGCTGACCGGTCCAAAATTGATTACAGAAAGCACAGTTTTCTTCCAGTGCCTACCTTGGATTTGTTAGCTCATGTTCACTGCGGTGGATGGGACATGTGGTGAAACTGGGTAGGCATTGCAGCGTGAACTTTTCAGTCTAGTGGTAGGGGAGTCAGTCATTTGATGGCCAATTAAGCAATGAGTGGTACATCTAGAGTGATTGATGTGCAAGAGTCAAATAGATTGAGGAGAGCTTCTCTGGTTTTCCTGGTGGCAGGAGTTACTGGCAGCTCGAGGTCCCTGAAAAAAAAGTGTTATAGGTATGATTAATGCATGCTTTCATCAATTAAATGTCTTTTGGGCTGAGGAGTTCAATAGAGTAGATGCAACGTGGTGGTCCATGTGTTTCAGGATGAGAAGTGACAGGCAAAGAATTACATGGATTCAATATGAGATAGATTTTGCGGGGAGCAGGACCGAGAAATGTGTGAAATGGCTAATCGTCATCCTAAGGTTTTTCGTGAATGATACAGTTGGAGCTTTCTTCAGCCTTTGATTATGAGGATGTGGACGATTTTTTTGGATTATGGTGTGAACCGCGTTTCTGTGTTAAAATGTGTTAATGTGGTGTGCTGAGATGGATTAGTGATGTGTGTAGCATAGAGGACTGCCGAGTGAGCATTTAGAGCATGAGGTTGAAGTAATCTTTTGTAGGTGTTGAAAGGTGAAGTAAGTGAGATGCAAATATGCATGTGAGGAATTGATAAGTGTGCAGGCTGGTTGGGTCTTGGACCTTGTAATACTTTTTGGAGATAGGGAGATATGTGCCTGTGTCACTGTGTGTTGTTATGCCCCCAGGCAGGCTAAACAGGTGGCAGTTATTGTGCTTGTTTTTGACCTTTTAGGTTGTCTGCAGAGTTGTGTAAGGAGGGAATACCTTTAGCCATCACGTATATTTTTGAATGAGTGCCCCTAAAATCAGATATTGAGGTTCAAGGGATTTAAAGACCAGTGTGAGCAGCCCCTCTAAATTTAATCACACATACACTGTAATGTGCTCTCAGGTCTCAGTTCTTAGGATGGCACAAAGTTACCTGCTTATACCTGAACATAGGTTTACTTCTTATGCAAAACGACAACCAAATCGTATCTCGTTATTCTTTAATACATTTTTTAATTAATAGTATTTCTTTCTCTTTTTCTTTGGATGTCTACAGAGTTGAGTAAGGAGGGAATTTCCTTAGCCATCATGTATAATTGTAAATTAGTGTCCACCAATCGCCCTGCTTTGGTCTCCATCTCCTTAAAACATTCCTATGTCTTGGACTACTGTTCTGTGATTTTGACTAGTGCAGTACAATTCGTGATGGCAATGTGATGAGACTTCTGTTGCATGAGGAGTTTTAATGATACCATTTCAGCTATTAACTAAGAATAGGGAATGTTAGAGGTGGTGGTTGGAGGGTATGACTTGTGCTTGATACCCAAAGTCAGTAATTGTTGTGTTGTCTGTTTAGCCATTTTGGCAAACCCTGGTGTGCCAGACAAAGCTGACATAGCATGTCTAAATCACAAAGTACTGCTAACACAGATACACTGAAATGGCAAGGTTGTATCTCACCACAGGCTCTCAGTGCACATTGTGATATATTTCTTTCCTTTTTCACCAGTGGCTGTCAGAATCAGCAGGTAGCAACTGAGTGGCAATTGAAAAAACCTGTATAGTTGAATATTTAAAGGACACATATATATCAGATGCTGAATGTAGATTGCATGCTCTGGTCTATGAGGGTACGAGTAAGGCTTAGGGATGCCTGCTTCACGTCCATGCCATTCATGTTAGTAGTCAGTGCAAGCCTGGGCACCTTTCACATTAAGAGCAACAAGTGCTGTTGTTAGGGAGATTTCTCACCCAAGTTTAAATTCCCTCTGCCTTAGAGCCCTCCAGCTCTTTTGCAATATTTTGGGGCTTTGAACTTTTCATTTTCAGTGTGTTTTACTTTTGTTTTAAAACAACTCCATGGGCATCATCATTGTTTTATGTTTGTCACACAGCACCTTCAGTGCAGTGGCACATGGATGTCTTTCAGACTTCCCAAGGTTTAAATACCTTCTCTGGGACTGAATACTGTCTTCCAGAGCATGTAAAGTTAAATTGACTTTACTAGTCTCTTTAAATGTACTGACCCAGCACACACTTATCTTCCTTTAGAGTGCTGGAGGGGTTGACTAGTTTCCCCTGAGTCAAAATACTCATGTAACAGTCAAATGTTACCCTTTCCTACTTTAAATGGCTGGTGGCAGTGGTTTAGATCAAACTACCACAACGCGAACAACGGTAGCTAAAAATCGGGTCAGCCATGTTTTTCAATATGGCAGCCAAGACCTATCTGTAAAAACAGACTCCGGTTGACTTTTTTCGCCATTTCTTTTAGGAAAGGTCCTTCTTGTGTTTGTCTCTGTGTGCCAAACCAGGTTCTGTCCCTTTATTTATTGGCCTTTGGCGGGCTTCATTGCTGAAGCCCTCCTCTGGTGCCATGGTGTCTGGGGTGGACAGGATGTGAGGGAGGTGCCTGAAACTCCCTGTGCTTAGTCTCCTGGGACACCTAAATGCACTCTGGCATGATTGGCCGGCTGGCTGTCTGGCAAGGACAGCTACCCTGCTGTGTGAGTCACAGCCAGGATGGAATGAATGGGGGACAACTGTTTAAAAGCTGGTCTCTGGGACTTGGAAAACAGAGTCGACCACTGGAACGAAAGAACCTAAGACGCGCTGAAGGAAGAGGACTGCTGCAACTCCTGGATGACCGGTGAAGCCCTGCTGCAAGTCCGAATTGCCTGAAACTCCAATCGACACAGAAGCCCTTCAAGGTTAACTTCTTCCCTTGAGTTTGGTGGGAACAACCAACTCGCAAGCCACCTGGACACCTTCCTCATCTGGTCGAATTTTATCAGAGTGCTGTTGAAAACCGGATAACCAGAGGGAAGGAAACTCGTGGACTTTAAGGCACTCACACCTTAAACCGACATTTTGCTAACCTTTTGGCCTCATCCCTGGGCAATGCAGGAACCTCCCGACGTCCTCCTTCTTGTCCCCACGACTGAAGTTCAGGAAAAGCGAAATTCTGCTCGAACTGCCAGGAACAACTGCCTCAGCTACAGCTCTTCTTCACTAACAAGGTACTGTGAAAATGCGATCCGGAAATCTTTTGGGCCATCACAAAAGTTTGTGGAAAATTTCTCAACTTCGAAGGCTTGTCTTTCCCTAAACATTGGTCAAACTTTTCCCCAAGCCAAATTCTTCTAAATACCATGGCAAAGACTTAACCGTTATCTACTGGAACTGTGCTATCCTATACAAAGACTCTGAACGATTGACTTTGGCCAAGGCCTATTGAGAAGAATTGCTGGTTGTAGTTAACTGAAACCTTATGCCCTGTATATTAATGTATTGGGCTGCCTTTCTTATAACCTTGTCTTTTTATCCCCTTTATAAGTAACTGAAGTGCCATTTTGCTCCCACCTCAGGGGAGCTGAACTTGTTCAGTAACTTATTGGTGGTGTATTGTAGTGTATTAGTATTGAGCTGCTCTTGCTAGTGGAATGTTTTCTAACTGACTGTGTAAATAAATGTACATTCTTTTACCAGGAAATCTTGAATCTGTGTATATTTGAATCACTGCTTTAGTTGGTCCTTTGTGTAACTTGTTCTACTGCTCACTCAACTCTTGAGATATGTCTGGCTGCTCAGCCACTGCTAGGACATAACTGTGTAGTACAGGCTTGTACCAAAGGTGAAATTGTACTGACACTTGTAGTCTTAATTACATATAGTGTTCCCAAAATGTACTGCATGTGATTCTGCCTAATAGCTGGTTTTCTAAAGACGGCTACGGGTGCGGTCAGGTATTTTCTGAAGGGAAAGGGTTGTAGAGAGTTGTGCCATAGTGGCACGGGTGACTAGCACCCTCTGAGGCATGCAGCACACTTTGGCTCTGCACACCCGCCATCACAAGAACAAACATACACAGACGAGATCCCCTGCCAACCAGGACAAGCACAGTGGAGTGCGACTTCACTGCACACTCATAAACAAACCCACAGCGGTAATGCTGGGGATGGCATGGACAGGCGGGTAACTTTCATAGGTCAATGGAGATGGCAGGGGTGCAGCTGAGGGGAAGGAGGTTCAGGTTTGTTTCACCAAGCACCACTGAGAGGATGATTTCCTGGTCATTTGGGACAGTGGAGTTTTATGCTCAGCCAGTATGGAATCAGACATGATGGCTGCTGGATGGACTAGATCAAAGTTGTTGGCGACTGGTTGGTAGCTCCGACAGAAGTGACCATGCTGGAGTGTGCACCCGAACAGTTTCCCTTGGCATCAGCAATCTTACTATATGCTCAGAGTTCTGTAGAAAAAAATGGTGCAGATGATGTTATGCTGAAAGGGGATGGAGCAAAAACCAGCGAAAATAGTAGCATCAGTATAACACGTCTATGGACATGTAAACCACGTGGCTTTCAGAATGGTGCATTATGTCCCCTATACAAAATAAAATAGCTTAACAGCTCATGAAACCACACGCCCACAGTCCAAGGTATACATTAAATGCATTACACACACTTTCAATTATATGTCTTCAAAAGCACAAGACATTTCCTTTTTAAAGCATCGCTTTCACGTAGTTTGTCTCCTGTAGCCCAAAGCAGAACACGCGATTCTGAATATCTAATGCCTGCTGTAAAGCTTACTGCGAGTTTCCCGAAGACACCCACCCACTGTTCGTAGCTTCATCAAGGCAGCATGGGGCTAAGTGTAGCCCCTTCTGTTTGCATGAACAGCACGTTGCTGTCCTGCATGCATTGCAGCATTGCAAGCATCCAGAAGGACATAAGCAGCATTATACAGTTTGACAGCAGCGTCATTTAACATTAACCGGGATAAGTCAAGCACACGATGGGTCCCATAGATGATTATTTTTACATAATTTGATCAATTTTGATAATTTGATTATTTGCTGTTTGACTCCATATTTTAAACCGATCTGTAATACCGAGAAATTACTCATGCTATTGCAACCCTGACATATTGCCAAATGCACTGTGGCACGCATCTATATTTTCTGGGTTTATCTGTAAACGTCTGCTTTTAGCTGTGCATATTTCAGCTATTGGCATCTTATTAGTTAATAGACCCGAAGATCCTGGGATGGCACACATGAGTTGTTTGTGATAAGGAGAGATTAGTTATATTTAATACTATATTATCTTTAGCTGCTCCTCCCCACACCCATATATTTTAACAGTGCTGGCCGATTTGGCTAAGCCAAGATCTGAAATGTAAGAACCATTTTAAATGTAGGCATCTATGGGCCTGATTTAGGAAAACACTTTTGAATGGGAAAACCCCATTGAAAAAGGCTTTGTAAATCAGGCTTCATATGTTTAAAATCACGTGCAAACCTGAATGTAATGTCTTAGAATAATTTTGAGTCCCCAAATGTGAAAGTGTTTTTAATGTCAACGCGGATATGGATTAATTGAGGCCCCAATTAAGAATGAGGTGCATATGTTGTGTTTGTGTGTGCATCGAATTATGAAATGCACCAAAAAGTGGAAGTCAGATAAAATGTACACCACTTTTGTGTTGGTCAGTTGCTGCTCTTTCTGGCATGGCAACCACACAAAAGCATCCTACGAGTGCCATAAACACTAGATTCATGCTGGGATAAAAACAGCGCACCCTTAGCCCAGAACTTATTGGCGTATCGCTGCCTCTGCCACCAGGAACACCTGCAGGGCTCTGCACTCCCAACATGACCTCCTAGGGATCAGTGCAGAGCTCCGAACAGAGCACCTTTAGCCCAGGCCTTATTGGTGTAACACTGCCTCTACCACGAGGAACACCTGCAGGGCTCTGCACTCGCAACATGACCTCTTAGAGACCAGTGCACACCTCCAAACATTGCACCCTTAGCCCAGGCCGTATTGGGGTATCACTGCCTCTGCCACCAGGAACACCAGCAGGGCATTGCACTCCCAACATGACCTCTTAGGGACCAGTTCTCAGATTCAAACAGCACAAACTTAGCCCAGGTCTTCTTGGCGTATCACTGTCTCTGTCACCAGGAACACCTGCCTGCAGGGCCCTGCACCCCTAACATGACCTCCTAGGGATCAGTGCACAGCTCCAAACAGCCATATTACACCCGAAGAACGCTGTTATTTTGTGCAGTGATCCAATGCTCTTAAGCCAGGTCCTCACTTTAAACAATAACAAAAAAAATATTTTGCACTTCCAAACAAGTATTACAATTGCATGGACCTTTAGGCTCTTAAAATTTTGATTAATCCTTTTTGGTGCCCTGAACATATTGATGTTGCTGCAAATCCTTTAGCTCAGAAAATGCATGACATATCCACATACTCGGAAATGTGTGGAAAAAGATTTTCTCTCAGCTTTAAATATAAATAGTTCAGACTGATAATTTAGTCAGTCAGATCATTTTGAAGTATATTTCGAAATTCCTCTTACAATAAAAAAATTCTCCATGCAAACTGTCAGAAAATCTTGACTCATCCATGTAAAATAATTCAAGGATAAAACTTTAGTTGCAGGGATATTAAGGTGAGAACGTAATCCAACAAAACCCCTGAAATTCAGCTAAAGGCACCTTAACTTTGCTCCCCTTTTGCGGAACCTATGGCCACAGTGATGACATCACAGATCACATCACTGGTGACAATACTAATTACATTGTATATTATAACTGATGACATTAATAATGGAATTAGACATAACATCATTTATAAGTTAGCTGATGAAAAATATGATTACCTTAATAACAATTTAGGTTGTGGACCTGGCCATGACAAAGGCTAGGGTCACTGGCCAGCACCAAAGGCCATAGCTAGTGGTCGGTTAGTGTTCAAAAATACTAATGTGCATGGTTAAAAGCCATGACTAGTAGCACATCACTGATGTAAAATATGCACTGGGCAACGTTAAAAGCTGTAAACCGTGGTCATGGCTAAAGGCCATAGCTAGTGCCTATTCATATGTTAAAATATACAGACGGCACAGCTAAAGGCCGGGGCCACTGACTTATATTGTGTTGAAGACCATGGCTAGTGGCTCGCTAGGGTATATAATATACAGTGGGCACGGTCGAAGGCCATAGATAGTGGCTGTTTAGTGTTGTATAATACACAGCGGGCACAGCCAAAGGTCATCGCTTATTGCATTTTATTATTTTAAAATATACAGTGGATTTGGCCAAAAGATGTACAAACTGCTCAAGGTCAAAGGCCATGGCTAGTGGCACATTTGTATGTTAGAATACATAGTGGACACAGCCAAAGTTTGTGGCCACTGGCCAGTATTGTGATAAAGTCTGTGACTGGTGCCTGATCTGTTTATATAATATAAAGTCGACACAGTTGAAAGCTGTATCCACTGGTAAAGGTCAACATCTATGGTTGGTAATCAGTTAGTGTTTAAAATATTCAGTGCACATGGGTGAAAGTTGTGACCACTGTCCATAACTGAAGGCCATGACTAGTACCCATTCATGTGTTAAAATATATTTGACCATGCACACTGACCATGCCTGAAGGCCATGCTTAAAGCCAGTTACTGTTGTAATGTAATTAGTGTTTTCACCAATGATGTGATCTGTGATATCTCCATTGTGGTGATAGGCGGCGCAATAGGGGGTGCAAAATTAAGGTGTCTTTAGATACATTTCAGGGGTTTTGTTGCATTACGTTCTCACCTTAACATCCCTGCAACTAACAATTTTTCCTTGAATTTCAAGGGTTTTGTTATTTCATACTAAAAGTTGCATATTTTGACATTAGTATTTGTAGCCACAGCTGCAGCATCAGCCAATGAATTGCAGGATTTTACATGCAAAGCTAACACAAGCAACGACTGGAGTGCTTTTATTCACAGCTAATCTGCTCCTCTGTTAACAGTGTAACCATGGAAACAAACAAACATTTGGGAGATTTGAATTACTGAAACTGCATAAAATAAAGTACAACGGATTTTGTAATATATTTCTGCAGTCTGTGTTCAATTTTATCTATTTTTATAACTCAAAAGGCAACCCTTTAAAGGGTCATTTTGGGAGACGGAAAGAGGGCGATGGAATAGCGGAGGAAAACACATAAGAATGAAACATCTAAAATAAAAAGCAATATATATGTGCATTTTATATTTTATTTTTAAAAAAAGGGGGGAACTGCCACAAGAAATAAGAATTACAGGTAATCAGGTATTCAGTGAGTAACTTCTACCATTCCCAAGCTTCATCCCACATCTTTTGTTTTTCTTCTCTCAGTTCTGGAATGCTGGTATGTCTTTAACTCGGATACATACACTATTAGTACCCAGGGATGTAATGGATGAAAACCTCCATCGATGCATGGAATCATAAAGAAAAGATCTTAGGAAGGCCTCTCACTCATCCAAGTGCCTGTACTGCAGAAAAGAGCACCACATCTGTAACCCTCTCTAACATTTCTAATAACTCTTCAAATAGAGTGTTCCAGTGCTGCCACTGTTTGGAGACTCTGTCTGATGCTGGCAGCACCTTTAATGGGGGAGGTTTATTCTGCACAACCACTGCTCAAAGCTACAGTAATGATATAATACCACATTTAAGCCTAAAAAGACTGCCGTGCAGTATGGGCCGGAACATCTTGCGCAATTTTCAATACACATCATCCCAGGAGACTCTTCCCACATTATTTATTATGATTGATGTTCCCAAGCTTTCTGAAAAAAACATTAGAACATTAGAAGAGCCACGTGTTAATTTTTTCATGAACAATGTTACAAATATTCAAATTCCAACTGGTGACGAAAATATAAAATAACAAAAATGACAACTCTTAAACGACAATGCCACAAAAAATTAAACCACGTCTCTAGAATTTGTAATAACTCTTCAAATAAAGTGTGCCAATGCTGCACATGTTTGAAAACTCTGGCTGTTGCTAGCTGCACCTTCAATAGGTGCAGGTTGATTATGCACAACTACAGCTCACAGCTACAGTAAAGATATAAGACCATATATAAGGCAAACAAGACTGCAGCCCAGTATTGGCCAGACCATCTTGTCCAATTCCCAATATGCATCATCCACATCAGTCAAGAAGACTCGCACCAAATGACTTATCATGATTAATGTCCCCAACCTTTGAGACAGAATATTTGAAGTCCCACATCATAGAGCTTTTTTGCAGAATGTGCAAAGTACCTCCTACGCCTCTTTAATGGGACAGTGTTTTTTACTTTTAAAGAAGCACCAATTCTCAGCAGTGCTATTCATGTGAGTTACCTTCTAACTCAGTGACAATGAATTCAGAAACCAAATGATAATATCATCACTGCAGGTAATCTCATGATCGGACATGTTGGAAATGTCCAACCGGGAAGGAATATGTAAAACAACAAAAATGACAGCATGAAAAAGACAATGCCTCAAAACATTAAAAAAGTGAATATTAGAAAGGCTATGTCTTACTGTTTTTGCACAATATTAGACATATTAAAATGTGAAACTGGTGAATAAAATATCAAATAATAAAAAATGACAACTGTAAAAAGACAAGGTCACAAAAATGAAGCCGCCTCTCTGAACCTCTCTACATTCCTAATAACTCTTCAAATAGAGTGCTCCAGACCACAAAACAAAGAAAAAAAGTGGAAAACGTGAATAAAAACAATAAATCATTTTAGAGGTATAGTGACAAAGTGCTTGCAGTTACTGAAAAACCTGTTCATTAACAAGTACAGAAAGTAATGATACATTTTTTGTGCTTGTGGTGATTATTCATACCTACAGACGTGGCACCCGCCGATTGGATGGTTTCATATGCACGGATGTCATGATATGGCCGCATCAATAGATGCAAGCATGCAATTGCACTGTCCATAGACACAGCTAGACAATGCCACAAACAATTAAGCCGCCTCTATGAATCTCTCTACCATTTTCAATAACTCTTCAAATAGAGTGCTCCAATTCTACCCATTTTTAAAAACTCTGGCTGTTGCTAGCAGCACTATGAATGGGTTGGAGGTTGATTTTGCACAACCACCACTCACAGCTACAGTAAAGATATAAGACCACATATAACTCAGAAAATGCTGCAGCCCAGTACGGTCCAGATCATATCATGCAATTTCCAATACACGTCATCCACATCATTACAGGAGATTCACAACAAATGATTTATCATAATTATTGTTCCCAATCTTTCTGACATAACTTTAAAAGAGCCATGTCTTAGTGTTTTCTTGCACAATGTTAGACATATTCAAATGTCCAACTGGTGACGAAATATAAAATTACAACAATGACCATTCGAAAAAGACAATGCCACCAAAAATGAAGACACCTCTCTGGAATGTCTAAAAACGTTTCAAATATTGTGTGCCAATGCTGCAGATGATTTAAAATTCTAGCTGTTTCTAGCAGCACCTTTAATAGGTGGTGTTGATTATACACAACCACAGCTCACAGCTACAGTAAACATATGAGACTACATATAAGTAAAAAAAGACTTCAGCCTAGTATGGACCACATCATCTCATTCAATTTCCAATACACATCCTCCATATTGTCCCAGGACATTTGCACCAGATAATTGATCATAATTCACGTTTTCAATTTTTGTGACGGAACATTAAAAAAGCCACATCTTCATGTTTTCTGATTTTTACTGTCCATAATTTCTCTTACATGTTCAAAAGCCAGGATTAGTTTTGTGACGTCTTCACCTGTTTGAAAACATTTGAAATATTTTGAAACAATTGAAGATATAATACACTCTAAAAATAATTGTGTTGATTGTATAAACAATATATAGTAGACAGACAATCTATATGTGTTCAGTGACTAATATTTCTTTAAAAAATTATTGTTAGTCTCATTTTAGATATACATAAGAGTGATGTGTAGATTTTGAAGATTGTGCTATTTTTACAGTACATTTATTGTTGGATTAGATATTTCAGACGTGTAGCCCATTTTTGAAAAAGAGGATTTTTTTGTTCAGAACACTTAGACATTACCAGATGGAAAAACTGGAACATGCAAAGTAGACACTATTGTCAAAATCAATGGTTAATTAAGTATTGGTGGCACCGCACCAGGGAATCACCTACTCAACGTGCAGCCAATTTCCATACACATAACAAATGAGCCCCAAGCATTTTATTTTTGTAGTGCTCATGCAATTTCCAATGCGCATCATCCACATCATTTTAGAAAACCTGCACCACATAATTGATGATACATAACATTAGATGGGCCACTCTTCACATACATGAAAGAACTATAAAGCTCCTTCAAGAAACATATTTTTTGCAACACATACTTATGTTTGTTGTTATCAGTAGTGCATGCCGGGAATGGAAATCATTATTCAATTGCCTATGCCATAAGGCTCCACCATGACCCCAGCCGAACCAAACAACCCCTAGTATTCACTGCACCTACCCTGCATCCTAGTTCACTGTCTACTACACCATAGCAATGTAACCAATGGCCACTGCTCATGACTTGCAACCATGGTAAGTCTCCAAGTCCATGGAGCATAGGCATCAGCCATGCCACATTCCGCAATAAGCAAATCAGAGTACACATTTGCATTTGCCGAGAGTCAGGCCCACTAACCAGACACCAAATGTATATCACTAGTTTTTCTACTTACATTCTTACACTTTTGAAAAATGAAACACAACAAATATTTCCAAATACATGCCTGCAGGTCCTTGCTAATGCATGTTGCACACGTTTGTTGTAATCTAGTCCACCAATTCAGACTTTAACCTCAAGATCAATATGTTTTCCCATTCAAACCAACCACTTTGGCCATGCCACATGCCACAATAAGCAAATCACAGTACACATTTCTCCTTGCTAACACGCACACCCACTACACAGTCACCAGAGTTATATCACTGTGTTGTCTACTTACTATTTATACTTTTTTTAAAAACACAGGACATATTGGCAAAACCATGCTTTCCAGTACTTGCTTACCCTCTTCATACATATTTGCTGCTATCCCATCCAGCACTTCAACCTGTACCCACAAGCACATGTGTTTCCCTTTCAAACCTATTCCAATTTCAAAAAACCTCACCACATAGCCGTTCCCTGGTGCACATGAACACTTTAACCCCATTGATCGTCCCTTGTTGTCATGGCCATTATCCAGATTGTCCGGGCCATGACCTGATGCCGTGACCCGGACAATCTGGCCACTGCCCATGGCCACAGGTTATACCTCAATCACCACAGATATATCACTATTTTTAGTACCTACATTATGACCCTAGTCAAAGAATAATCATGCTTTCAGGTCCTTGCCAATGCTCCTTACATGACTTTGCTGGATAACTGCCCATGTTTTATTTTTACGAAACTGTCAAAATGTAAGTACATACAATAGTCATATGACTTCGCGCCAAATTCACAAAATCCATTCAGGCTTTGCACAAACATTCAAGGTTGGGTCTATAATTTTTCTGAAAACTTTTGTCCACATTCATCAAACAGCAAAAAAGTTATAAACCATCTAAAAATGTTGAGAGTCCCCGCAAATGTTGCCCGCTCATCACAAAATCCCACCAATCTTTACAAAAACATTTATTGCTAGATTTAAAACCTCTATGCAAACTTTTCTGTAGCTTTGTCAAATGGCACCACATTTATAAGCCTTTACAATATTTTCGGACCCCCCCTCTAATTTTGTTCCCTCTTGGCAAAACAGCACCACACTTTGCAAAACCATTCAGAACCAGGCCTAGAATGAAATTCCTGAATTTCATGCAGTTTCTTTGAGTGGCACCAAGGTTGTAAGCCATCCAAAAACTGCTTTTCACCAACCTTGTCATACACAAATAAGCATACATGCCCCCAAACATCCAAGATGTCTGTGGACATCACATAACAGCAAAAAGAACATTGAAACAAAAACAGTGTTTCCTATTTAAAACTATTGCACATATAAACTTCAATTAACCATCCCAACATTGTACAACCTCTCATTTCTGTACTAAAATAGCATTTACTAACACATGCTTCATTTTACATAATAGATATTTGCATAGCAATAAGCCCAACGCAGGGGAGCATTCCTGCATCTGATACTGCCCCAAAGTATTTATTGAAGTCCTCACAGCAGTCAGAACCTTTAACTATGGGCACACTAAACACCACGCCAGCACAAAAAGAAAATTCTTTTAAAAACAAACACATTTTTATATCACCCGAAATATCACGTTAACAGACATCATTAAAAAAGCATTGTAGATAAAAACACATTTCTACTGCTCTGTGATAAATATTTTATTTTGGAAACAGGTATACTTCATGATTTTATACCATGCACCTCACTAAAATTCAATTTATTTCCAAATAAACACCTTTCAATAATGATTCCCACCCATTTTCTACATATACAGCAGCAGCACTTTATTGTTAACAAATATTGCAAAAAAACAAAGAAAACCACAGAGACCATTATAAACATATCATCAAATCAAACTTTCAACCTGTAATTTTTGGGGGGGCACCCCCTTCTCTGTCAAATTTTAAAATAACCACAGCACGGAATAAACCCAACTGCATGCATGCTGTGTGAGTCTCAGCTTTGTGCCTAAGATGTTTCAGACCTGGTCCAAATCCGTCCAGCGGTTTGGGCTGTGTGCTTTTTCAAAAATGTACCTTTTTTGGCTATGGGAAAATGAATGGGAAGTATACCACACTTTTGGAGAAAAAAAATAATCTTTTTATTTTTTAACAAATCTTTACAAAACTTTGAGTCTGCAGGGGGCACAGACTTTTAATCACTTTCAAAATTTCGGCCAAATCCGTTACTCGATTCAAAATGTATTAACAATCGAATTATGAGGGTTCCTATGTATCTCCAACTCACCTTAACTATAGGGCGGCTATCGCCACTCTCTAATAACTCTACATAACCTCTGCTGAATGTGGTCATATCTATAAAACTCTGGTTAAAGATGCTTCACAGACAATCTCTGATACATTATCATCATTCAATAAAAAATGTGTTTGCGTGTTTGATCAGATTGTGATGGTAACATTATTTAAAATGAAATCAATAAACTCTTGGTTTTCTTAAACCCTCGTACATCTCTGTCAGAAATTAAAATATAAGTTCAGAGTTAACTTAATGACTCAAAAAGCACCCCATTTATTTAGCAGCACTTAGAGAGAACAATCAAATTGGTCCAATTGCCAAACGTCAATATTATTCCGAAAGAATCAATGTAGCAGTGAACATTTTATAAGAAAAAAAGCTCTTAGGGCAGAAGATTACTTGCCCATTCAGGTCTTTTGGGAATTTTGTGACTCCTTGGCAGTTACTTAATACGAAATATTCACATTTTACGCACAGATATGCCTGACTACAAGGTGACGTTAACTGACTGTTTTAAAATTTCTCCCTCCCCTCAGAGGCCAAATAGCCAGATTAATCCAGACAAGTGAAGCTACAAATTTGCCATTTGATCATTCTCAGGTGGTACTACTCAGCTTTAGGGGTAATTGTTGCACAATTTCTGATGAGATGGATACAGCTGTCCTGGTCCTATAACATCTATGTGTGGCCTTCGAGATCACATACTCTGTCAGCAGTGATTCCACAGAAATGTTTTAATTGAAAAAAATCATACCTTTCAGTACTGGGCCAAGCGATTGCACTTAGGGGTTGTGAGTCACAGAGATACACAATAGCGCCTAGTGTTTTACAGGGATCTCCCCTTTCATCAATGTTATTTAATCTCCATGTGTCTCCTTTAGCAGACATTATGCATTAGTTTGATCTATGACTGCACACCTATCATGACACTTGGTTGTAAAGTGTTGGGGTGGAAATTAGTATATCCCACCCCCCCAGGCGCTTTCAGGTGAGGTGAGCACCATATGAAGTGATGTAGTGTTTAAGGGGGGAGAAAACCATTTGCACACTCTATATGCACCGTCCACCAACAGTAGTTAACCTTATGGAGAATCTAGTACAAATGGATTAAACCCTCTTGTTATGTGCACGACTTGCATCAGTAGCGAGTGAGCCTTCTTTCAGTTAAATCTTTTCTCTACAATCTCTACATTTTTCTGAGCAAAATCCCAGATCTTTCTTATCAACAGAATGGTGTCTGACTGGATAGAATATTGACATTGCCTCTATCTGGACCTTCTCACAGCATCCATTCATAAACTTTAAATATTCGAGAATCTGGTGGCATTGTTACTCTGTAAACGTGGTCCTTATGGTAATATATCACCAGCTATGAACCGCTTGGTATCCAGGTAGTCAGAGAATACACTTTTGCCCTTAAGACACTCTAGGTATATAGATGAAATTTTGTTGGCAAACAAAACTGAATTGGATGGTTCCTTTCCATGGACTGTGAACCCCTACTGATAAACGTCTTTACTTCCTCAGATATCTCACTGTTCAAATGTGGGGAAGGAGATTTTGGAGGTTATTTTCGAACCCTGCAAAGTGTGACAACAAATTGATAAACCAAGGTATAAGTGGTTTATCTTTTCTCTCACTCTCTGGGGGATCTTGAAGGTGTTTTGCAAGAGGAGTGTGAGGGCAGGGATGGATTCCTCATCCTTATACCCCCTCATCCCACAAAACCACGTAGTTTTACACCTACATGTGATTTTCATACAGGCATAAAATGTATAGACTCCGATAGATTCTTTCTCCATTCAGTATGAGCTAAATGCAAATGTTTTCAAAGGAATCCATTGTTATTGGCATCTGTAAAGCATAATCGGCAAGAACCATTTACAATACACAGTGTCAACTATCATGATCTTGATTTTGTTACCATTGAGTCTCAGCCTATTCTGAGATATCCAACCGTCGATCTCAAAAAGGCAAGATTTAAGCTTAGTAGTTGGATCAGAGGCCAAAGCATTACATTTGAAAATTAATTGAGTATCATTGGCATAGTTATAGAAGCATATGCCAAAAGACTCAATCAAATTAGCCAGCAGACGGATATAAAGATTAAAAAGAGGTGACAAAATGGAGCACTGAGGCACCCCACACCGAATTTGAGTTGGCTGTTCAGAGAAACTTGACAGAGACACAGTCTGTATATGATCCTTCAGAAAAGAGGAGAACTAGGCCAGGACTGAGCCCGACAATCCCGACAATCCCGCCTGTTCCAGTGTTGAGGAGGATGGAATGGTCAATGGTGTTGAATGCCATGGAGAGGTCAAGGAGAATCAAAACTCCCACCTCCCTGCGGTCCTGGGACAGAACCAAATCATCCAGGATCGAGAGCATGACTGAAAAACATTTGACACACTTTGTGAAACATTTGTTAAACCCTATCCCATTTACCTTTAATCGCACACTCAAAGAAAATGAGCTTCCTCAAAGTCATTTTCTTGTCTCCCCTTCACTGCTGTGATTTTTCAGACGGTTGCTTGAAACATGTATAGAAAAAAGGAAATTGTAGCATTTTCTCTGTATACAATGAGCAGGAGGTAGATTTGGGGATGTGCATTCCTTCAAGATTAAGCTCAGCCTCATTTAAGAGGTAGGATTCAGTTTTCATAGGCTTTATTGATGATGCTCCCGTGGACTGTCACCAGGTAATGTTATTTTGGAACATGGTGGAGTACTGCTAAGCAATGGAGAACACAGGTTTCAGAAGGAAGTGGAACACATGAAGGCTCACAGTAGCATGGAGTCATTGTTAAATCTCTTACAACTGATGTGGAAAGAAGAATTGACAGCTTTGGGCTTCTGATGGAGTAGATGGTGGCTGTGGGGTAGCAGAAGGTGGCTACGGCAAGTGTTAATCTACAATAGTGGAAAGCCCAGAGTGAGGAGCAGAAGCAACTCTGTAAAACCCCTGCTATTGGGCCAGTTGAATCTTTTACTGAAGATGTGTCCATACCGTGAAGCAGGACATGTTTTCAGCACTGATCAATCTCAATCAAACTAATAGTGCAGGTTAGGGTTTCCTGTGATCATTTGTTGTCCTAAAAGCCTCTGATCACGAGTCACAACAGAGGTACATTTGTTGAGTTCACCAGGCTGATTTGTGGAGATTGTCACAGTTCCTCCAGCTGATCATAACTCTAGAATCTCCTCTATATAAGGCCCAGTTCACATGTTGTTCTTTTGTGTTTTTTCCTAAACCGTGAGGGCAAGATTACAAAGGACAACTCATTGTAAAGACTGGAGGGAAGTGTCTGTACTTCTGCTCTCTATATGGCAGAGGAGAGGCACAGAGGACCCCAGCCTAGATTCTCTATAGGGTAGCGCTGGTCGAGCAATCAAGGCCTAGCTTCTCAGGAGGTGATGCAGGCTGGTTCTTAAGTACAGTGTAGTCCCCAAGAACGCACAAAGGAATGTCCGGACACTGTATTAGTTAAAACACAATCTTTATATAATTAATATTCAAGGTTATACACAATATCACGATAACTGACTTTGTAATCTACAATGGCAAATATATACAGTTCTACGTGGTACCACTATTACTATTAGATCTCTTTAAAGTGCATCAACTGTACGGTTAAATGTCACACAAATAGGTTTGTAAAGGCAACCAACAATAGATCTCAGAGGAAAGCAGTTGGTTAGAACAATTGGCAGAATACTGTCCACTACCGTTAAACACAGTTCTGTGTGGAGATCCCCTCACCTGGGCAACCTGTAAAATAAAGATATATCACAAGCCCAGTCCATATATTGTTCACAAGAGACTTTCCAATAGTTCTGCAACCCCAAAGTACCTTGCTTTGTAGCGTTCCTCCTCGGGGAATCGACAGCCCTTCTTGAGTGCCCTCCTTTTAAGGCAGGTGTTACAGATCGTCAAATGTCCGTCAGAGAACAGGGTGAACTACGGCGGTGAAGTGGCAGCTTCTTTCCTAGCAGTGATCGTTGACGGGGAAGTGTAAACGTCCTGCAAGGAAGAGGCATGCAGGGCACCTCGATGTCGATAGTTCTGGACTGCAAATAGTTTGAAGAACTGTGGCGCAACAAGGTTGTCGAGTCGTCGGTGTCTCTGTGGTCTTTGGATGGCGGGAAACCCATCGGCGGATGCTCCTCGGCGCGTCAATGGCCTAGCCTTCTCCAGCGGGATCAGACAGGCAGTGATGCCAACGAGAGCGTCCTTGGATTGAAAGTTCTAGGCAAGGGGAGCAAGGTGGCCTCGGTCGGCGATGGCGGTCGTCGACGGTCGGCAGCCTGTCATAGGTCTGTCTACCAGGGAGCTTTGGCAAAGATCAGCTGGTGCATGATGGTCCCGCGTAGCTCGGGAAGAGGGAGCCTTACCAGTTCCTCTCTGGGTCAGTCCTTGGAGACACAGCAGCTTTCATATTGTGAAGGAGAGCAAGAGCAATTCTTCTCTTCCAGCAGGGCTTCAAGGTCAAACTTCAGTTTCACTCCAGTTTCTCTTCAGCTTCTGAACATGAATTCTAGCAGTGAGAGGCCCCCAGATATACTAGTAGGTCTCCCATTCATTCTGCTGCGTCACACTCAGGCAACCAATCGGTCAGAAGGGCATTTATGCAGGCAGGCAGCCAATCAGGTGCATAGTGCATTCAGACCATTCACTTCTCTCCAGACACTCACAACAAGTTATGTATATTAGGACAAGTACCCAGACATTCAACACTCCACACTGCATTCCTACCAGTTTCGGGCAGGGCTGTCTCAGTCATTGTATCAAACACCATATACTAGACACCCACAACACAGAATGCATATTCGTCACACACTCCATTCACCCAGGTCCCACCCACAGGTGTAACCACAGCATACGGTCATTGGGAAGGCTCCAGCCAGTCTGGTCAGCACTTCCCCACACTACCATATATGGAACTTCCACCCAACAGCCAGTCAGGGGGAAGGGACAGAGTCAGGGCTTCCCGGGACGTCGGGAAGATCAAGGTAACAAGCGATGGAAGGCAAGAGACTTGGGGGCCATCTTGTTTCCATCAGGAATCTACCAATTCCAATGACAGGGCCTGGGCATCCCAAAATGGAGGACGCTCAGGGCACCAGTCAATTCAGCACGGAGCTGCCACCAGCCTGTACCCTGCTCTGTGGGCCACGCACAGGTGCCCAAATAAATACACTAGGGGCACAGGGTTGTACCCCCACGCATGGGTGCCATAAGGATATCCCATGGGTCTGTTCACTAAAACCAAAGGAGAGAGCTGCACCGCCAAGAGTCCAACATGAACTCCTGCACAGAAAACACGACAGAACACAATAAAAAGCAGTAAAGGACAAAGATACGGAGGTCCTGTCCCTCCGATACATTTCCAGCATCACAGTCGCCCCCCCCTAGAATGAGGTTAGGGTGCTTAATCTCCCACGAGATAGACACCCTCATCCAGACAGTCAACATACCTTCTGGAAAGGCCATCTGCATTATCGTGACTCTTCCCTGGTCTATGCTCTATGGTGAAGTTCAGCCCTTGCAGGCTAATGGACCACCTGAGCAGTTTCGGGTTCTCACCCTTCATCTGCATAAGCCACTTCAGGGGCTTATGATCTGTTTGGACCTTGAAGGTAGACCCCGTCAGGTAGGGCCTAAAACGCCTAAAGCTCCAAACAATACTTAAACATTCCTTTTCAACAGTAGCCCACCTAAATTCTCTACCCTTGAGTTGTCTACTGATGAATATGATTGAATGTTCCCTCCCTTTGTCATCTAACTGGGACAAGACAGCTCCAATTCCGGTGTCGCAGGCATCCGTCTGGACGATAAAGGGTTTGCTGTAGTCAGGCGCACACAACACAGGTGCCCTATACAGACTTTCTTTCAAGCCATCAAAGGCCCTCTGACAGTCTTCAGTCCATTAACCTTCCTAGGCTGTTTGGGTAAAGTCAGAGCTGTCAGGGGTGCAGCTATGGTTCCATAGTCTGCCATGAAATTGCGATAATACCAAGTGAGGCCCAAAAAGGCTCTCACCTGGGTTTGAGTAGTGGGAGTCTCCCAGTCATGTACATCCTGCACTTTACTGGCGAGAGGATGGATTTCACCCCCTCCTACCTCATGACCAAGATACATGACTTTCCCCTGATCTATCTCGCACTTGGTGGCCTTTACAGTGAAATTAGACCTTTTCAAGGCCTGCAACACCTTATCCAGACATGTAAATGCTCTTCCCAGGTGGAACTGTAGACGGCAATGTCATCTAAGTAAGCCACCCGAAAGGTTTCCAGCCCACTGAGCGCATGATTGACCAATCTCTGGAAGGTGGCAGGGGCATTCTTCAACCCAAAAGGCATGACCCTAAATTGGTAGAGTCCCTCAGGTGTTGAAAATGCCGTCTTTTCCTTGCCATGGTCCATCAGAGCTATTTGCCAATAGGCTGAGGTAAGGTCAAAGGTGCTCACAAATTTGGCAGCACCTATGGTGTCCACAATCTCATCAGCCCTGGGTAATGGGTGCACGTCAGTTTTGGTGACAGCATTGACTCCTCGGTAGTCCACACAGAACCTCCAATCCTTGGTACATGCCTGGGAACTTGCCTTGGGGACAAGGACCAGTGGACTGGACCAGGGACTGGTTGAGGGTTCAATAACACCCAGATCCAACATCTTGGCAACCTCAGCCTGGATGTGGTTTTTAACTGTATCTGACATATGGCAGCACCTGCTTTTGACAGGCACACTGTTACCAGTGTCAATCTTGTGCCCACACCACGCTGTAAGGCCTGGTGTCAGTGGAGACAGAGAGGCACACTGCCGGAGCAAAGCCCTGCACGCCATCTGCTGCTCTGTCGTCAGATCGGGAGAGGGATGTACTCCTTCCACTGAGCAATCCTGAGGGTTGCTATGCAGCAAATCAGGAAGGGGCTCACTCTCATCCGCTTCTTGCTCTGAAGCTAGCAAGAGACATGAGACTTTTGCTTGCCTGTGGAAAGGCTTGAGCCTGTTAACATGGAATACCTGAAGGGCTCCCCTAGGGACTCCCAGGTCAACCAGATAATTGACTTCGCCCATCTTAGAGATAATCCTGAAGGGTATATTCCACTTGTCTGCCAATGCTTGAGGCTTGGTAGGCTCCATCACAAGGATTTCCTGTCCTGGAGTCCAATCCACTTACGAGGCTTTAAGGTCATGCCAGTACTTATTCAATTCCTGGCTGGCCTTGAGAGTTGCTGTTGCCTGACCCATCATCTGTGTCATCCTCCATCTGAAGCCTAACACATAGGGGCTGAAACCAACGCCCTCTTGTGGTTCCTCTCTGTAAGCAAACCACAGGCATGGCAGGAGGAGATCCCATTTCCTCCTTAGGGGCTCTTCCAAAGCACTTAGCATGCCCTTGAGAGTTTTATTAAATCTCTCAACCAGACCATTGGTCTGGGGATGGTAAGAGGTGGAGAACTTGTAGGTTACCCCACACTCTTTCCAAATGGTTTTCATGAAACTAGACATGAAGTTAGATCCTCTGTCTGAGACAACCTTCTTGGGGAATCCAACACGGGTGAAAATGCCCAGGAGATAATTGACTTCGCCCATCTTGGAGATAATCCTGAAGTGTCCAGTCCACTTGTCTGCCAAAGCTTGAGGCTTGGTAGGCTCCAGCACAAGGATTTACTCTCCTGGAGTCCAATTCACTTACAAGGCTTTAAGGCCATGCCAGTACTTATTCAATTCCTTGAGATTTGCTGTTGCCTGACCCATCATCTGTGTCATCCTCCGTCTGAGGCCTAAAACATAGTCCCACACTTGTTTGACAGGACCTGTAGGGGTGGCTTCCAAACCTTCTCTGATTAAGGCAAGGGGCCCCCTCATGGGATGTCCAAAGAGTAACTCAAAGGGGCTGAAACCAAAACCCTCTTGAGGTACCTCTCTGTAAGCAAACCGCAGGCATGGCAGGAGGAGATCCCATTTCCTCCTTAGGGACTCTGACAAAGCACCTAGCATGCCCTTGAGAGTTTTATTAAATCTCTCAACCAGATCATTGGTCTGAGGATGGTAAGAGGTGGAGAACTTGTAGGTTACCCCACACTCTTTCCACATGGTTTTCATATAACTAGACATGACGTTGGATCCTCTGTCAGAGACAACCTCCTTGGGGAATCCAACACGGGCGAAAAGGCCCAGGAGAGCCCGGGCAACCACCTTGGCAGTAACAGTCCGAAGGGGTATAGCCTCAGGGTACCTGGTGGCATGATCAACCAAGACCAGGATGAACGGATGTCCACCTGAAGTGGGAGGGTCAAGGGGACCAACAATGTTGATGCCCACCCTCTCAAACAGTGTGCCAACCATTGGCAATGGCTGCAGTGGGGCAATGACACTGCCTCGAGTCTTGCCAGACAACTGACAAGTTGGGCAGGTCCTACAGTTGGTCTCCACTTCCACTCCCATCGGGAGCCAGTAGAAATGGACAGAGAGCCTCTGCTTCGTCTTCTTGGTGCCAATATGACCAGCTAAATACACTTCATGCACCAACTGCAGAAGGAAGGGCCTGTAAAACTGGGGTACCACCAACCTCTTGAGGGTGCCAGGTTCAGGCTTAGTGGGCTCACTAACAAGGAGCTCACCCTCCCAATAGATTTGGAAGGCCCTAGGAACTTCTCCTTGTGCCTGGGACAGGGCCTGTTTCCTCAGACCCTCGAGAGTGTGGCACTCTCTCCGTCCCTTAGAGAAATCCGCCCGGGAGGGTCCCCCTTCAGCTGACAAGTATTGAAGGTCGGGGTTGTCCTCCGAGTTGAGTACCTCTTCCACAGGAAAGTCTTCTGGCTCTTCTCCCACAGGAGTTGAGACAGAATTCACCACTGGACCCAGCCCATCCGGAGCATGGATCCCAATGGGTGCTGTCAGAACAGCGGGAAGAACAGGAGCCCCCGCCACAGAGGTGGCCTTCTTACTCTTCTGTTTCCTTTGCACCCTGGGTTTTCCCATCGGCGAGGGTACTGGGGTCGCAGCCGGACCCTGTGTGACCTGCGATCCGGTGACTGCCACAGCAGCCATGGGTAGACCATCTGTGATCATCCCGAACTCGACCAAATAGTTTCCTAACAAAATGTTCGCAGGCACATTGTCCTGAACCTGGACCGGAAGCTTTGCTGTCTTGCATCCAATCGTAATGTTGAATAAGGCTACAGGCGATCATTTGGAAGGCCCACCAGCAAACCTGGTGATTCTCAGAGGAGCACCTACATAGTCCTCTGGCTTGAGCAGGGTCCTGTCCACCACTGCCATGCTTGCCCCAGTGTCTCTCAAACCAGTAGAAGGCTGGCCATTCAAGAGGACACTTCTCAAAAACCTATGAGTGTTCTGTGGGATAGTCGCCAGTACTTCTGCATACTGGTCCCAAGCCCCAAGGGACACTAATGAAATCTCTCCGGGGGCACCGAAGGTGATCCCAGTAGTGGAGGGTAGGACAGTGGCCTCCACCTCAGGTAAGGAGTAGGGGTAGGTCAGGCTGACAGCCTGGACTCCAAGTGCCTTACCCTTACACTTGGAGTCACCCCTTTGGTGATCCAGAGCTCCACATCCCAAACAAGTGCTGGGAACACAGGGTAGGGTACTGGAACCACTGGGACCTTCTTTTTCTTTACAGCAGGCGGACCACTACTCTTACTCCCACCGACAACAGACTTATCCCCACTAGGTTTTTGGGTCTTAGGAGAGGAAGGTTTTGGTTTACCCAACTGTGATTGCTTCTGGGACTCCTCAGCTTTCTGAGAGGTCCCCTTTTCATTGTCCTTGTCCTTCCCACTGGAGTCCTTAGGGGACACACAGTGAGAGACCCACTTGTCAGCCAACCTAGCCAGCTTAAAGGGGTCCAAAATGTTCTGGTTAGCAACATACTGACGCAGCTCTGGTGAACAGGCTTCATAAAAATGCTCAAAAAGCAACAGGTGGGACAATTCAACAAACGTTTTCACTTTGTAACCATCAATCCACCCCATCATGTTCATGTGCGCAGCACTCACCCAGTCAACCCAAGACACATACTCTCGTTTCTTAAAATCCCTGAACCTCTTAAGGTACTGAGTAGGTGTCTTGCCAAACTTGGCAATTAAAGCAGACTTCATGCACTCATACTGACCCCTTTCTTCCACACTCAGTTTCAGAATACAGTCATATCCAGTTTGAGGCAGTCTG
The DNA here is from genome assembly GCF_040938575.1 of Ambystoma mexicanum. Lineage (NCBI taxonomy): Eukaryota > Metazoa > Chordata > Amphibia > Caudata > Ambystomatidae > Ambystoma > Ambystoma mexicanum. Next base: position 1,109,517,699 of record NC_090924.1, on the reverse strand, counting down.
CTTAACAAACACTTAGCCCAATCTCTTTTATCAACATCATGAATTGCACAAGCCATCTCAAATGCTTCAATTCATTGGAGGATATCAGAACCCTCCGCATACACACCAACTAAGTCTTTCATAAACTTGGTTGCTGGGGACCTGACACTCTCAACTGGTTTAGTGGAAGTCTCCACTCGAGCTTTCTCTAACTGGATTCGCTGACATTCAGTGTCCTTGTCTTTGAGTTCAAGATCCCTATTCTTGAGTTCTACTTGCTGTGCCAACTCCTCTTTCTTAAACTCAGCATCTATTTCCAACTTGCGATATTCAAAGGCTAATTTCATCCTTAATACCTCAAGTTCCAAGGAATTGCTGGGGTTTGGAACAGCGGCAGCAGGAATGGTGGCATTCCCAGAAACAGATTTGGCGACAACCCTCGGGGTATAGTCCTCATTGGTTGCATCCCCCCTTCATGAGTTCCACAATCAGCCTGGTAGTCCACGAGGGAAGCTATCAGCTCCGCCCTAGACATATCCACAAAGTCTAACTCCCTGGCTTCACAAGCATCTTGGAGAGCCTCTAAATTCATCCAAGTCAATTTACCTTTCAAAATATATTCCATTGCTTGTAATGCAGTTATCTTGTACACAACTAAACCTCAATTTAACAAAGTGCAGATATCCTTGTAAGTGGCACGGTTATACACTGATTCTTAAAACCAGAAGCATCCCACCGCTGCCACCAGTGTAAAGACTGGAAGGGGGAGTCAGTAATCCTGCTCTCTATATGGCAGAGAAGAGGCACAGAGGACCCCAGCCATGATTCCCTACAGGGTAGCGCTGGTCGAGAAATCACAGCCTAGCTTCTCAGGAGGTGATACAGGCTGGTTCTTAAGTACAGTGTAATCCGCAAGCATCCACAAAGGAATGTCTGTACACTATATTAGTTAAAACACAATCTTTATATAATTAATATTCAAGGTTATACACAATATCACGATAACTCACTTTGTACTCGGAAAATCTACAATGGCAAATATATACCGTTCTACATGGTACCACTATTACTATTAGATCTCTTTAAAGTGCAAATCAGTTTGTAAAGGAAACCAACAATAGATATCAGAGGAAAGCAGTTGGTTAGAACAATTGGCAGAATACTGTCCACTACCCTTAAACACAGTTCTGTGTGGAAATCCCCCCACCTGGACAACCTGTAAAATAAAGACATATCACAAAGTACCTGGCGTTCTAGCGGTCCTCTTCGGGGAATCGACGGCCCTTCTTGAGTGCCTTCCCTGTAAGGCAGGAGTCACGGGTCGTCGAATGTCCGACGGAGAACAGGGTGAACTACGGCGGTGAAGTGGCAGCTTCTTTCCTAGTAGTGCTCATCGATGGGGAAGCGTAACCGTCCTGCAAGGAAGAGGCGTGCGGGTCACCTCGATGTCGATAGTTCTGGACCGCAAAGAGTTTGCAAAGAACTGTGGCCCAGCAAGGGCATTTGGGTGGTGGGAAACCCACCGGCAGATGCTCCTCGGCGTGTTGACGGCCTGGCCTTCTCCAGCGGGATCTGATGGGCAGTGGTGCTGATGAGAGTGTCCTTGGATCCAAAGTTCTTAGGCAATGGGACGGCGACGGCCGTCATCAATGGTGGTGGACAACAGTCCGGGCGCTTATCTTTGGGATTCCGCGGCAGTCTCTGTCTCCGGTCGGCAGCCTGTCTTAGGTCTGTCTACCAGGGAGCTTTGGCAAAGATCAGCTGGTGCACGATGGTCCCTCATAGCTCGGGAAGAGGGCGCCTTACCAGGTCCTCTCTGGATCAGTCGTTGGAGACACAGCAGCTTTCAGATTGTGAAGGAGAGCACGAGCAATTCTTCTCTTCCTGCAGGGCTTCAAGGTCAAGCTTCAGTTTCACTCCAGTTACTCTTCAGCTTCTGAACACAAATTCTAGCAGTGAGAGTCCCCCAGATATACTAGTTGGTCTCCAATTCATTCCGCTGTGTCATACTCAGGCAACCAATCAGTCAGGAGGGCATTCATGCAGGCAGGCAGCCAATCAGGTGCATAGTGCATTCAGGCCATTCACTTCTCTCCAGAAACTCACAACAAGTTATTTGTATTGGGACAAGTACCCAGCCATTCAACACTCCACACTGCATTCATACCAGTTTCAGGCAGGGCTGTCTCAGTCATTGTGTCAAACATCAGATACTAGACACCCACAACACAGAATGCATATTCGTCACACACTCCATTCACCCAGGTCCCACCCACAGGATTACCCACAACATACGGTCATTGGGAAGGCTCCAGCCAGTCTGGTCAGCACTTCCCCACACTACCAAATATAGAACTTCCACCCAACAGCCAGTCAGGGGGAAGGGACAGAGTCAGGGCTTCCCGGGACTTTGGGAAGATCAAGGTAACAGGCGATGGAAGGCAAGAAGCCACGGGGGCCATCTTGTTTCCATCAGTAATCTACCAATTCCAATGACAGGGCCTGGGCATCCCAAAATGGAGGACACTCAGGGCACCAGTCAATTCAGCACGGAGCTGCCACCAGCCTGTACCCCCACCCATAGGTGCCACAAGGGTATCCCATTGGTCTGTTCACCAAAACCAAAGGAGAGAGCTGCACCGCCAGGAGTCCCACATGAACTCCTGCATGGAAAACATGAGAGAACACTTGATAAAAAGCAGTAAAGGACAAGGATATGGAGGCCCTGTCCCTCCGATGCATTTCCAGCATCACACTCATACTTTGAGGGTATTTGGAGCTTAGAAGCAGGGTGTTGATGAGTTTTGAGGAATTGTTGTTGTATGGTGTTGTTTTTTTGTAAAGTTTCTTGTACTTTAGTTTAAGTTGTAGAAAGATGTGTGCCCCTTTGTTTTAGCGTTTGTACAGTATGTTGAAAGTGTGTTGCTATTTTTCAATTGTGGTCCATTCCCAGTTCCCTCAAATGTTTGCTTTTGTTGTTTTATCTCCTAACTCACTGCTCTGTTGGTTTGCCTTGTAGCGTTCAATTGTGGCAATCTTTCACACTTTTGAGTACTTTGTGCTCACACGGTTTTCAGCTATGCAATTTGTTGTTCTCATGGCACAACATCGCTGCTGAAAGGAGAAGGGAATACGCTTAGAGGGGAGGCAACAGAGAAAGGGCTGCCTTTCTTCTTGCAGGAGGAGGGGATTCCACAATGGTAGATGAGATGAGGAAACCTTGTGCCATTTTTTGGTGCTAGCCTGTGCCATGTAGAATGGCTGATCATCTGAGTCAGCCGGGGAGGCTGATGCACTGGAGGAGGCCTCAGGAGATGAAGTGGGAGAAGAGGCAAAAATATTGGAGGAGGCCCTGAATAGTAGCACAGGAAGCAGTGCCACCGAAGGCAGAGAAGACAGGGCCTCATGTGAATGTCTCCACCATGTTAGGGGAGGCAAGACATCTAGTGGAAGCCTCCAACAGTGGGAGGGCTGCAGTGGATCAGGTGGTTAGGCTCCTCATGTGGGAGAAGGGGTTTTCTGCAGCAAGTGAAGTAGTATGTGACACGTCCTGTATGCGAGGGGGGCATTGAGATGGAAGTAGCATCAATCCATGAGAGCAAGAGTGGGATATTTTGACCCATTCCAATGTGCCCCACTACATCAGTGTACCGAAATGGTGAAGGAAAGAGCCCAAAATGACCACGCTCGCTACTGTGTGCGCCAAAACCTTCAAAGCTGCATTTGGGTCACAACCATAAAAAGGATGCACACCCTGCCACACACAGTTAGAGGGGGTGAAAACAGAGTTATCACTGCAGGAGCATGCCAGTGGGCTCTGCCACAGTCAACATAGAGCAAAGAGAATGAATTGTGCTGAAAACCCGAAAATGCCTTTTAAAATGACATTTTCCTGACCTTAAAAAGTGTTGTTTTTGGCACCAGATCCATTCATTTCTACTAAATCATTGAGATTAACGGGCCCTGCAATGCCCAGGATCATCCAGTGTGGCTCAGAAGAACCGGGCCTCATTGGAATGACAGCTCTATAAAATGTATCTATGAAAAAGCAACCCAGGAACCATTGTTTTCATTTTCCACAGGAAAAACACAGTTAAACTTTGCAACAAGTATCAGAATCAGCTGTGCAGAGAGAAATTCTAAACAAAGTCATGATACATATATGCAGGCTGCAAACAACTCCAACATTCAAGGGGAGAACTAATGCTGACTAAAATGTGTATTTGCTGCAGAGGAAAATCAGATTTAAAGAGATCAGTTTAATGTGCTTTTTCAGGAATGAGAGGCAAAATCATCTGTTTTTAAAGAATGTTCTTGTGTAAAGGCTTAAATTATTTAAGAATGTCAAAGGATTGCTAATGTTAAAAATAATTCCCTATAGACTGTGTTAATTTTATATGTTTAAATGAAAGATTTGGGTGCAAATTAAAGCCAAGTCTAGTCTGAGTTAATTACCTATATAACAATAAGAAACAACCCTGCTCTGACAGTTCTGAGCCTGGGAAGGTTTGACACCTCCACTGCTGGCAGGAAAGGCTAATTGCTACTGGGAGGCCTCGCATACTCATTACAGAGGACTTCATTAGACATTCGTCTGTTCCCAATGCAAAGACAAGGGCAGGCTTGGACACTCACCCTTCCAGGGGAGGGGCTGGAAGCTCCACTCTCCAGGGAGAGGTCCATTATTCAACTTCAAAAGATTTGCCATTTGCTCACACTTGGGAAGAAAAAGAAAACAACTGACATGGGACTTTTGGGTTTAAAATGCTTATTTTGCCACCGAACTTCAAGGCATTTAACTTGGCAGCAAGAATAAGAAAAATAGTGAAAAGTACATACATCTAAATGTGAATTTCTGCTGCTCATTTGCAAACTTGGTAGAAGTTCTTACGGTGTAAGGAAAAGAAGTTAGAAAGAATGACCAATTGCACAGAAACTAATCATGTTGCAAATATAATACTGTGTACCCATATTATAGGGGTAATTGTGCATATATGTACAGAATTGGGAAATGTTAGGTCAAACCTTTTATGGTGAAAATTGCCAAAATTCAACAGAAAGACTAAACCAGGTCCCACCAACTTTGCAGTTGGATTGGAATGTGACCCATGAAATATGTAATTTATGTATCTGATTTTCTTAGAGAGCATAACTACATAAATATGTATTTGTGGGAAAGTTAGATTTTGGTCCCAATAGCTATGGGAGGTTTTCAGATTGTCTCATAAAACATGACACACCTTTCTGTCATCCAACCAGCACAGAACAAAGTGGGAACTGTGCCCTTGCCAAATCATAGCCTTATGGGTGTGGGTACTAAGTCTACCCCTAGCATAAACTTGAGTGATGTCATTTGGCATGATAAATAAGGGAACCTCACAACACACACAGACTGATTCCTGACTCCATCCTGATTTCTGCGTCGCACCCTGTCCCTGAATTCCCCATCTTGTTCCTGATTCCAGATTTCTTTGCAAAACCAAGGCCTCTGCATTGCTGAACTTACTTTTCAGCTAGGCCCAAATCCTGAAGCAATCCCAAAACTTAAGAGAAGCATTTTTGATCCAGCCTGGCTTGCTATCATTAATACTTGCCTACTCCACACTCGCCATCCCACTGATCTTTGGTCTCCAGTAACTAGTGCAGTCCAGTGCAGTCCAGTTTGAGGTGTCAGTCCAGGTGACCAGAACCGCCCAGCTGACCCAATTCCACCAGATGTGCCCTGCTGTCCTTTAGACCTGACCCGTGGGATGACCAGAACTCTTGACGGTCCAAAATCTTACATTACAGTGGACTGTAAGTATTAATAGGAATCATAGTAAACCATAGCATATCTTGCCTTGACTTGTCCTATCCCCATCTGTGAACTATCCTATCTTTACCTTCAGAACGTATAATATTGTCAGAACCATTCTTGCAACCCTGTCTGTAATTCCTAGTGTTAGCGCCGATGTTCTTTTCATTTTTGTTTTACTAGACATAAGCCATTAGTGTTTTGATTAAATAAAGTAATTCCCATAAAGAAAACAGGGTATCCGCCACGTGAAGTGTTACAAGCGGCCGTGTAACTGTGGAGATTCACAGGTGGCATTCTCTTTTTCTTAGCCATTAAATCTAGTTTAAGTAAAATTAACCTGTCATTTTAAAACCGATTTTCTGTTTGTCTCTGCTTTATTTTTCTAAAAACACCTCTCATTCAACATTGCATAACTTCCTCAATTTAATAGCTAGAGACTTCATTTCAACTCTGATTTAAATATGAGACCTGTAGCTGCATTCCAACACAAAAACCGCATCCAGAAACATTTCACCCATTTTTCTTAAAAACCGTTTAGTGAATTTTAGGCGGGAATTCGCATTTATGCAAAATTTACACATGTGATTGTTGTTTTAAATTATTTCCAAACTTCCATTACAATTCAAAGGGTTTACTGTTGCTCATCCTAAAGCTTATGATTGTTGGCATCTTTCCCATGTTGCTCCCATAGAGATATATATTGATTTAAGGACATTTGAACACTTTTCATTGTTTGGCTCAGCCATTTTCGAATGTTAGTTTAAAAGTGTAAGATTTCCAAACCGTTTTTCTCTCTTGTTTGGGGAGGGAAGGTTATCTTCAAATCCTGTACACTGTGCTTTATTCCTGAATACCTTCTGCTTACTTACATCTGTGTAGAATTGCTTATTTGTGAGTTGAGAAATTTGCAGGGGGGAAATCTTAACTTAAGCGCTATCTTTCAAACAAGCCAAAACTGTTCTTTTCTGTGTTTTATATTCTGTGTTGCTAGAAGTGAATTCAACTGCACTACATACCTTTCTATTTGTATTGTCACCACATTGGTGATTGCCTCCTCATACATATGTCTGATTTGAATTTTGAATAAATCAATCAATCTTACCTTTACCAACCACCCTGATCCCTAGTCCATTGCGACCTGGGGGTATTGTGAGAAGGGGTGTGATATGAGTGGTATATCACTCAGAATATTGAAACTATAGACACAATAAAATAAGTATTTCATTTGTGCAGTGCATGCTAGGCTGTGACCCAGGTGTATTGCCTAATTGAAATCCTTAACACAAGATAGCTGATGAGAGAGAGTTCCATCAGGGTGAGTTTCAGGGGGAGGAACAGCCTTTCATGGTTCAGCAGCAAGTGGTGGGCATACCAGAGGGGGAGGAGAATGAACAAGTGGAGCGGGGAATCAAAGATGTGCAGGAGGAAGAGCCGTTTCCTGCTCCTGAAGTGGCAATCATCATGCTTCTGTACTGCTGATGTTCCTGTAGATGACCTGTACCTATAAAAGATTACTTAGTCTCTGACGAGGATGTCCCACAGATTGTCCTCCCTATTGACTGTGCCCGCTCTGGTCACACAACATTCAACAGTTATCAGTGATGTGCTGTTGTTTGATGCATCAATCTTGAGATTGTCATTCCCAGTGTACATGGCAATATGTTGATTTTGGAAGGTTGGTGTTTTCCTTGCTCCCCGTGTTTTTTCTCCAATTGATTTTGCAATCACTGCACCAAAGTACCCTTCTTTACACATTTGCACATGGTCTCCTCCTCATGATACTTGCTCCGGAGACATGTGAATAGTGGGCACTTTAATTTTAGACATGGGTTCATAAATGTAGCCAGGAGGTACTGAATGTTACCATTTATCCCACTAACCTGTGGACCTCCATCCCAGGTTGAAATCAGGCCTCACACCTGCTCTACCTCTTCTGAATCACCTGTAAATGCATGGGCCCTCATCATATTAGCACAGGCAGTCACAACCTAAGGAGATGTAGACTTATAACCTCATTCAGGGTAAAAACCCACTTCTTGCCCTACTAGAAATGTGATAGCACTACACATATATTAGACAGCAGCTGGCACTGAGAGGTGTTTCAACCCCCCCCAACCCCATCTAGAGCTCTGCAATCAAAGTTAAAGTAATTTGAAATCTATGATGGCTTTGGACTGCTCATGTAGCCTGTGCAACATGTGCAAAGGAGAGTTCTAAGAGGTGACCGTTGATGTATTTAGGTTGTGCAGTCTCAGCTTGCAGCAAACCTGCAGTTGGCAAAGTGCACTATTGGCATGGTAAGCCTGGCAGAAATGTATGTGACCATTTCTTCCTCAGGCTCCTCCCATTTGCTAATAAAGCATTTGGCCAAATGTCTAAGGACATGTTCAAACTAGGGAATGTGAACTGTCTTGTCCATCTGTAAGGTGTCAAGAACATTTGATAGATTGCTACAGTGAAGACTAAATAAAATCTATAGTGCCTCCATCTTTTGCCAGATGTCAACTAACCTATGGCTTCAACCCTGAAACTACTGAATAAACTGCATTGCACAGTGCCTCATTGCATACGCTAGGATCCTTCTTGGCCTCCAGAACATGCAATTTTCTAAGATGGTTCAAGGTTTTTTATTGCTAATTTTCTCGCTAAGGGCTGTGTCTATCTCTCTCATATCCCATTTACTTTTCCTTCCCTTTCATAGGCATCCCTAAACCCCAAGGTATTCACTAGAGATCAGTAATCCACAGCATCTAGTTTATGCCTGACTACTGTTGAGGACCTAAGAGCAATTGCCTTTTCACCCTGGCTCCCACAGGAATTGTTTAGGTGTATCCTTCCCTTTGATATGAAAAGAATAACATATCTCAATAAATGCAACGTTTGAATCACCCAAGTCTCCCTTGATCTTTCCCTCACTTGCTCATAGACTCCTCACCTTGATGTTCTCTCCTTTCTTTCCTTTCCTTCTACTCTGCACCTGTCAGTGCTTCCCACCTCCCTCTTTATTTCCCTCTCTCTGTCTCTCTAGCTGTCCCTCTTCTGTCTACTAATATTTTCCCTTACTCCCTGCTACTCTCGCCTCCACCACTCTCCACTCTCCCCTCACATCTCCACTAATCCTGCACTCTCCCCTCCTTCTACTTTCCACTCTACAACTCTCTCCTCACCACTCCCACAACTTTTCACTCTAGTACCTTCCCCTGCACCCTACCCGCTACTCTCCACTCCCACTTGCCCTGCTCTACATTCCACCTCTCCTTCCACAGTCAAACTCCTTTCACTCTTTCATTTACCTTCCTTACTTAGCTTCACTTACTGCCTCTAAAGCTCATGCACTCCCCTCCACACTATGTGCACACTCTCACACCCAAGTATCATTTCCTCTCACCAACCAATACCTCACCTTGTACACATTCTCTATGATCCTTCTCCACACTCTACTGAGCACTCCTTTCAGTGCCTGGTCCCTTGGTCTACCTTCTCCTCCCTTGACCTCATCTGAATAACTCACATACCCTGTTTTCCTTGCCCCTGTTATGCTCCTCCCCCCTCCCATTGCTCATGGTACCCATTTAGTTCCCCAGGTCAATTGCTAGCTTTTGTTTCCCCAGGCTAGTGTCCCTCTCCTAAACTGTGTTTCAATGATGGCACATGACAAACATGGGCCTCATTACGATTCTGGTGTTAATTTGGCAGTAAATCCACCAAATGTCCACCAAACTCAATAACCGGTACCACAACTTGCTGCCATGGGTTTACCATGGGATTACAAGTAGTGGTAATTACCAATTACCAATTTTTGTAGTCCATAGGACTCCATAAGGATTTTTGCCAGATTTTCAGCTGGCAGATTTACTGCATGGTAAATCCACTAAATTTTGGAGGGAAAGTGTGCACCTCTATGCACTTCAGATCTTTTGAGTTAGCACATGGGACCGCATAGATGTATGTAGTCTCCATTTGTCACTCCCATCCCTCGGAACACCATTTTTCTGTGATTGTGAAAGAGGCAAGATTTGGTTGCTGTTTATTCTTGTGATGTACTGCCACATTTTTCATTTCTGCTCTGGTCTAGAATATAAGCTAGGCTCATGTGGGTGCGACTGTTCTGGCGGTGGTGGGGTGCCAGATGCCAGCTACTGATATGATGTGCTTTAGAATCTGCAACAAGAAGGCTGATTCTTAAATAGACTGCATACATGTGGGGCAGAGGGGAGCATCTATTAATACTTCAGCCTCTGCATCTGTGGTTTCATGGTCATCCTCCTTCTTAGCATCATTTGTTTCCAGCTGCAATACTCATTCACGTCTGGACTTAGATGGATCGAAATATTTGTTTGCATCACCATTCATTCCATGATCAATATGTTCATGGATAAGGCAGTGTAACTAGAAAGCTGGGATTTTCAACCCCTTCTGTTCAGCTCTAGCATGGGTGATAGTTCTCTGGTCTATAGCAGATAACATCTGAACACCTCCCCATTCTGCCCTTGAGATACTGGACTTAAATGTATCATCGTTGATCAATACCCATGGATTTACTTGTATTGATGCATGTACTGCATAGGTACTTGGGAGGGGTGTGTAGAACATGAGTCAGATAAATTAAAAGGACCATATGCAATTCTGGATTTCCCAGTGCACATACCAAATTATACATAAAGAGTAGAAAGACTAAAGCTTGTCTTCCCATGCCTCTGTCCGGTGTGTGTGGTTACATGTTGTTTAAAAAATGTCCTGCACTCACTGACTGCTGTGTTACTCTGCTTACCTTAATCTTTCCCTGCCAGCAAATTCATGTGTGCATGTCTGTCATTCAAGCTGCTCTCAGGGATTCCTGGCACCTCCCTCTGTTCCTCTCACATGTCACCCAATGGCATGTGTCTCACCCACTCACTTCAAGAGGTGGACACTGACTGGGGAGCCACCCACCTAATCAAAAGCCTGCTGCTCCTTCCAAGCGAAATGATGTAAGAGTGACTCTCATACAAACTGGCTTCTGGGATTCATGGCTGCTCATGCTCCTCCTTCCTGTTGTCACCCAATGGCAGCCTCATGCGGCCACTTTGTGAGACAGGCATTGACTGTTGTGTCACCAGTAACCTCGATTATCAGGCGCTCACTCCAAACAGAATGATGTGAGTGTGTCTCTGCACAAGCTGCCCCCATCTCCCTCTCCTTCATGCGGGTGCAAACTGATGGCAAGTGTCTTATCCACTTAAATCACGAAAAGTACATTAACCAGAGTGTTGCCCCTCCCCAAATCTCTGCTACACCCTACTAAAAAAGTGGAACTGTGACTCTGGCGGGGGGCGGCTAATGCATGTGGGAGCACGTTGCAACACGTTTCAAGGGATTATGAATGGCCCAGGTTGACAAGAAAAATGACGTCCTCACTATTGTTTTTCATTAATTTCTCTTAGTTGGTCAGTCAGTTGGTACATTTATATATGGCCTTTGTGAAATGAAATCAATCTCATCTACCTGGTAATCTTTACCTAAACAGCAGCTGCTTCTACAGGGGCCTGCCACTAGAGAAATGTGTGCTGTCATTAAAAGATTTTGGTCGTTTACTACAAAGCGTGGATCTCAAGACTGAAAGGGCCTCATTACAAGTTGGGCCGTTTCCAGACTGGGATACCGCCCTACTCTATTTGTGTTACCGCCCACCCATCTGGCGGTATTACCGTCAGAACATGGGTTGTGCAGTAAATGTTATTCCTCGTTTCCCATTGAGTCTATTGGACCCAATGTGGATTTTTCGGCACAATTACTGCCAGCAGTATTACAGTGCAGTAATTGCATCAAAAATCAGCATTTTTCCGGCGTGTTTACACCCAACTCTGAGCTGGGGGTAAACACGCCATACTCATGATTGGGCAGACCCTTAAAGGCGGCAGTAACCCCAATAGTAATGAGGCCCAAAGTTTTTTTTTCTCCTTTGGTCTGCCAGATTCCTGTGGATCAATAGTGGGTGGTCCTCAAGTCTCCCACAGGAATGCATTGTAGTAGTCCAAGTTACTAGTCACTAAGACCCCCTACTATAACTGCAAACCTGTCAAATTGCATAACGTGGCAAATCCCATGAAGCCATCCCATGTAAAATTTAAATCCCATTGAAATGACCTGAATTTGTGCAACAGTATCATATAAGCATTTAACAAGTCTTCTAAACATCCTCAGCGGGAAATGGGGTGACGTCCTAGTGTTAGCAGCACCTCCTCCATCTTCTGGTAGTTAAGATGAAGCCAAATATAGTTCATCGAGGCTGGGATGTCATCCAGGCTTTGTGAATGTTCAGTTTGTAACTGCCAAAGAGTGGTAATATGAAGAAGTATTTTATTAACTTCCAAAAGAACACTTCTGGAATTGTGAAAGTAGTTTTTAAAAGTATTGGAATTGTTTACAGTAAAACAAAAAAAAAGTAGTGGTACTCTGCTCCTGATAACTCACACTCACTTCGACCTCTGAGTAAGCAGGACTATCCAAGAAGTTGTGCTCAGAGATTTCCAGTTTGTCCACTTCCCAGGTGTCACCTCATGAATTGTGACTCATTCACTCACTTCAGATATGCACTGAATGGTGTGTCTCCTGACTCCCTAAAATTCTCCCTACCAGCAAAATCAGACACGAGAGAGTTTCCCTAAAGCTGCCCTCAGTGATTCCCAGCTTTTCTGTCTCATCCTCACAGGCGTCACCCAATGGCATGTGTCTCATCCACTCATTATATAAGACAAACACCTACTGGTGTGTTACCTGCCTCCTTGAATCTCTGTTGCTCCCTCACAGCAGAATCAGGTGAATATGCGTCTCCCACAAGCTGCCCTCAGTGATGTCTATCTTCTCCCATTCCTCCTTCCATGTGTCAACTGATGGCACTTGTCTTGGCGCGTACATCAAGATACAAACATTGACTAGTGTGTTAACCTTCTACTCCAGGCTCTGTTGCTCCCTCACAGCAAAACCAGGTGCTCTGGCATTCCACATTGGGCTTAGGACCCTCTTGCTCAATGAAATATTTGCGCATTGAAATGGGATTAACTTCTTTAAGTGGTATGGCACTATAGGCCAGAGGGTGCTTTTACCTCTCGATCTGGTGCTGTCTGCAAACTATTAGCAGGCTTGGGGCAGAATTATGTTGTTCAAATGGCATACAGGGGTTACAACTGAAGACCCTAAACGAGACACTGTTTATGGAGATAAACTGGATTCCAGACCTCACCAAACATACGGCCTATATTGACTTGAAAAAATCTTTCGCGAGAAAGTTTAACAAGTGGGATTGGTACAGGAATTATAATCATCTTTTCAAATTAAAGGGACATGAAGCGGTGTCCCATGTGGTACATCGTTACGGGAAAACTCAACCTCATCTGACTTTGTGCCCTCACCCGACTATAAGACAATTTCTTTTGAAGCTACGCACAAACCAATTGCCGGTTTGGTCTGTCACAGGACCTCGGCTGGGCCTAGCTGTTGAGAACAGATACTGTGCTTTATGCGGATTAGAAGAAAAACTGGAATCCGCAAGGCACATGCTCACACAGTGGCCCTCATTACGACCCTGGCGGAGATCGTGGTGCAAAATGCACCATGGAGCACGGCGGAAAGCTGCCGATACCGCCATGGGGGTTGGCGGATTTACCGCCCCATTCCGACCCTGGCGGGGCGGTAAATCCCCAATCCCCATTTTACCCTTCCCCATTCCCATTTTTGCCCCATAGGGTATAATGGGAGTGGGGAAGGAGTTAATTACGCCACCGTAAATTACGGTGGCGTAATTAACGACGAGGTCCCGTAGCGCCATGGATTTTTCCGCCCGGAAAAAACGGGCGGAAAACTCACCATGGCGCTACGGGATCTCGTAGTAGGGCGGACGGGTCCGCCGCGAATACCGCTGGCGTAGACCCACTCCGCCAGGGTCGTAATGAGGGCCAGTGCATTAAACTGGGGCCTTTGTACATGTGCAACCTGGGTGGTTTGGTGCATAGTTACAAGGGCATTTTAGCAGATTCTTTTTAGGATTACTGTTTAAATGCAGGTACTATTTCTGCACAGATTGCCTTATATTGCAAATGGCTTTATGTTAAACCTTTGCTGACTGAATGAGGGGGCTTACTCCTAAGCACTCATGCCAGCTTGGCCACGGGGTCAATGGAAACTTCTGTAAGAGTTGCAGTAATGGCGGGGCGTTTGTCTGGGGAATAGGACTGATACTGGTGATAGCCTTCTCGCACTTTTGTCTATTATTTTTTGCCTTTGGGTTGGAACTGTTGTATGGGAAGGGTGATAGAATTAAAACATCTGTACCTGGGTGGGGCTTTGTACCCTCACTCAAGGATTGGATTAGAATAGAAGGTGTTTGATGTTTCCTGTTTTAGGACTCGACATGTTTAACAGATTTACAGATTTTATAGATGGATCCTATGGATTATATGCATTTAATGAGTTTAGTAGACTAATGTGATAATTTGCCCCAAAATTAACCTGAAACATGATGAACTTGGAGTGAGTTGGGTTTCTACTGTATGAATTGTTTTATGTGTTTTATGTGTGAATTTGTCTTACATCTGATCTATTGATCTTTTGATTGTTTTGCTTATTAGTATTTGTATTTTGTACTTGATTTTCTGCGTATCTATTTTGTTTAAAGTTCTAGATTGAACTAAATCACAATAAAGAATTATTATTATTATTATTAAAATCAGGTGCTGTGACTCTCTCACAAGCTGCACTCAGGGTTTGCCAACAGCTCCCAATCCTCTGTCACAAGTGTCCCGCAATGGCAAGTGTGTGATTTCAAGAGATGGACACCGCCCAGTGGAGAATAATGCGGTGTGGGCTGTTGAGGGCCTTCAATGCAGATCATATTTCTTAGGCCAGGAAAGCCTTTCATTGGCTTCTGATAGCCTCTAAAATTATCTTTCAACTACTGTCTATAACACACAGGTACTTATATTGCACTAATCCAGCATATCTGTCTGACAGACTTTGTTGGCAGCCCACTTGAGGGCACTTTGATCTAAAGATTCTTTGCTTCTGTCTATACCCAAAGTGAGATTGACTATGGTGTCTCCGAGGTCCTTTCCCTATGCCGCGCCAAAGTATTGTAATGCACTTCCACCCGATTTGAGAGCATGTTGTTCTTTTAATTGTTCTAAGTGTGGTCTGAAAACTGCTCTGTTTTATTGACTTTCCTTGGCCTTCTTTATTGTTCCAGCTATATGATTGGATATGCTATACCTTTCTGCTTTAGTGCTCCTATGCCTGCGTGCCTATCTCAGCGCTATATAATAAATGAACAAATAAATAAATATTTATATGCCCCACCATAGAAAATAATCACATAGAAACAATATACAACCTGCAAAGAAAAAACAACATATACAACCTAACATGTATATTACACAATGGCTGTAGTGTTGCACCTGCACAGGGAGAGAAAGAATAGACATTCATGCAAACAATCCAACATCATTTAAAGGCAATCAGAATCAGCTGTAATATTAAAAGGAGAAGCCCGAGTGGAGAAAAGGGCGGAAGTCTGCTAACGCTGTTTTTGCTATGTGCTGTGCCGTGCCACATATTTACTTTGTGGAAGCTATCCTTCATCTTTCACCCATTGCTGCAGTGAGCCATGCAAGTGAGAGCAGAGCTACACAGCGTGTCTGCTGGAGAGCCATCTGAGAGCTGCAGAGCTGCAGCTGTAGTGCCCACGGAGAGTACAACATGAGGAAAACAACTACACAGCCCCTTTAATCCCGCAGCTGAGGCAGGGCACACCCACCAGGAAGTGCGAGAGAAAAGCAGACCCGTCAGCCCTTGTGGCGAGAAGCCCGAGTGGAGAAAAGGGCGGAAGTCTGCTAACACTGTTTTTGCTGTTTGTGCTGGGCGTGTTGACCGGAGACTGGAACCGTACAGGTGAGGTCTGTCACAGTTCAGTACTCCAGCCTAGGCTCAAACAATCAACTGAGCGCTGCTGGATCTAGTGCAGAGGAGTCAACAGAGAAACTGGAAGTGGAGTGTGCCGGAGCGTGTTTTCCAAGTTCCCTGGTGCCCTTTGCGGAGTCGAGAAGCAGAGTCAGTCAGTCTGCTATAGTCTGCTACGGGCTTGGCGCTTTCTGCCCACCTATTTCTGCCCTGTTTGCCAGTCCTCGATGACCGCAAACTCGGGGCCCCAGACAAGAAGGAAGACGCTACAGCATCGTCGGATGCTTAACCCTTGGACTTCCATGAAAGCAGCAACTGGAAACAGGCCAGCTAAGGTAAGTGAGCGGGGAGAGGGGGAGCTTCTCCCGAAGCCAGTTAGTGTTCCTCCTCCCTCTGACTCACCACCATCAATGTTTACAGACGTAAATAACAAACAAACCGAAATGTCTGTTGAATTAGATATTAACTTGGCCCAACCAAATGGGTCTTGTGAGGGGGGAGTTAGCATACATGAAGTAAATTCTCTCCTGCCTCCTGCCTCCCCGCTCGTTAGTGGACTTTTATTGTCAAATGACACATCTGTTTGCAAGTTGAATCATCCATCATCGCTTGAGCCCGAGCACGAGCCCGAGCAGAACATTAATGCTCAAGGAAAAATCTCACAAACGATTGTCCCGGCAACAAGTCCCAAGGTTTTTTATTCTCCTTTTGATTTGACTTTCGAGATGATTGAAGCAGAAAATACAAATCTAAACACTACAAACGTGCTTGTTCATACATCAGACCAAATACACAACCCTTCCGGGCCACCTGTCATCCAAGACGCAATCCCGACCAAGCCTACAGACACGTCCGCTGTTCTGAGCATGCCAACTGTCAATTCTATCAGTGATGGCAATTCCAAAATGGCCAAAATGGCCAACATCATGAGCGAACCTTGTGGCCTACATGGCCCCTGCTTAATGCCGGAGCGCACCTCACTTCCAACAATGTCTTCGACAATGCCAGATCCAAGAAAGAAGACCCATGACATATCTCAATGAGGGTCAATGAACATCGTGACACAAACCCTTAACCTGTTAAGGCTGCCTGAAACCACCTGTGCATTGCAAATGAACTTTTCAGATTTGAAAACCATCGATCGTTAGACACGGAGGTACATCGGGAGGGCAACAAAGTTTTAATTAACTTACCGTATGGTGAGCTGTCCACCATGGCCAATGTGCACAATGCAGTTGATTACAAAGCAACAAAAAGATAACATGGGTCTCCTCACTGCAGGACGTGAACTGCGCTTGATGGCACAACTGGGGATGCTGACTATGCGACAGCCAAGAAATAACTGTTAGCATACCACAAGCAACGACAATCAAATAGACAATGTTCATTGCCGTAGCCCAAATTGTTCGATCAACCCAATCTGGTTTCACAAGTAAACCGTTTTCGGTATGATCAAACTGTACTGACTGAAGCCGGTTCCGACATGGCTAGTCAGCAAACTGAAAATTCGGTCTGCCCGTCTAAACTAAATCAGAGGGCGTCCTTACCAAACAACTTGTCAGAACGCCCACAGCCTATTAACTACGCATCAACAATTACTCCCAGAGATCGCCCAACTTGGACGAAGAAACTAATGCCTGACAACCCTACAAATTCTCAATTGAGTGCCCAACCTCCAACGCTTGAGGACACTTCAACGAGCTCACATTCTTGCTCCAATGGCTCTTCCTCCTCAACACAAAAATCAAGTCTTTCGGCCGCAGCAGCAACCCAGCTTTACAACAATGTGCTTGCTGCATCTTCAATGGCGATGATTCCTTTCACAAAACTCTATGAAACAATCCATGATGTTCTTAAAGACCAGACAGCCCTAATAGCGGCTTTATCTGAAAAAATGACAAAAGTGGAAAACTTTAACAATTTCCTCACAAATCAGATTTCAAGAGAGGCAGACCTCACTGTACGCTGGCAGGAGCGCCTGACTGATCTACCCGCACGTCATCATTGGCAAAATGACACCTTATCAGAAGGCCTATTGGACGCATTAAAATGGGTGCGCCACAATGTCGATGTGACCACATGCAATCCAGTGCTGCCGCACACCAATGTCGATAAAACGAAAGGACAATTAACAAGTGTGTCTACAACTGAAATACTGTCAAGTGGTATGCCTAACTCTTTGGCTAGGAACAAAGAAAGTGGAATACAAAGCAGTCTGGCACCTTTGAGCGTGCCTCAATTTGGACAATTCAATTTAACAAACCAGAACTTTGCTCCGTCGGCGCAGCTATTACATCCAGCTCAGATGCAAGCCATCCTCAAAAATGTCATCCAAAATGCTCCAACGGAAAATTCTAACAAGGCCTTGAGCCAACCTGAAGTGACCAAAGATGCTCAACGGCCTGTAGTGAATTTGTCAAATGAGAACATCCAGCCAACTGCGATACAGGCATCTCGGTGCCCGACAAACTCGTTTGCCATTTTTGAAGGAACTACTAAATCAATAACTACTGCCCAGCCAAATGCATTACCTGTTAATTCACCTCTACTGAAGTGTCCTCCCACTAAAAACTTGCAAGAAGCCAAATAACCACGACTAACAAAAGGAAAATCTAAAGTAAAAAAGTTTATCAGAAACCTCTCCTCTCCGAAGCAGTTGGGTCTGTTCAAACGAGTGGATTCATCAAAAGATGTGGAGCGTAAAATCACTGTTCCTACAGCAGAACGTGTTACATAAAATGGCACCTTAGCCTCCGTGACAAATAAAAGGAGAAGAGTGTAGTCCGAGATCGGTTCTGTTGATAGTTTCGCAATCGGCTCCGAAATAGACCTTTGTGACTTATCGACTTATTCGGACCAAGGAGATCAATTGAGGGCCATGAAATAAGGGAAAATGATTATTCACATTCTCATTTGAAATCATTCCCTAGATCAACTAAAGCAACGTCCAATCAAAAGCCCAATCCCCACGTTTCGAATCTCGATGATGGAAGGTATCTAAAAGATCTCGAGAGTAACTCAAACATACAAACGAGCATTCATCAAGATGGAACCCAAAATGCACCTTAACCCAACAGAGCAAAAAGGTGCATTATTCCTCAAGGGTTCATCAAAATCACTCTTCTCTTCCAGCACCCCAAATTGGGAAACTATGCCTTCAAAACATTCAAGATGACGATAATGATGTCAATCTAAATCTTTCTAACGTGATGAGATTATTGAAATGTATCCCAGCGTTACATACTATTGAGTCAGATGATATTAAGGGGGTAATTCATAGAATTCAGCGCACAAGTGGCGCACGCAGCTGGCGCACAGTGCGCGCGTGCAAATCCCTGCGCCAGCTGCGTGCGCTAAAATCCATTTTCGCGCACAGTGTATTCATGGATTCCAGCTACCAAAACCAGCCGTGGCGCACAGTGGCTCAGCAACCCTGCAGCAGCGCCAGTTGCGCCCCCAAGAACGCCTCTCGCGCAGGGAAAAGCCATCAAAATCCCCAAACCAGCTCAAAGGGCTGCACTAACCCTGTACCAGCATAGCAAGCGGGCTACGTGTATCACTGGGGTGCGTGGGAAGTACCTCACGTCATTTCAGCTGGGTACATGTATTTCAGGGGTGCGCTGGAAGTTCCACACGTGATTCCATCAGGGTACGTGTACATCAGGGGTGCGCGGGAAGTTTCACACGTGAATTCAGCAGGGTACGTGTATATCAGGGGTGCGCGGGAAGTTCCACACGCGAATGTCCTGGCTACGTGTATCTTGGGGTGCGCGGGAAGTTTCACATGCGATATCAACAGGGTACATGTACATCAGGGGTGCGCGGGAAGTTCCACATGCGAATGTCATGGCTACGTGTATCTTGGGGTGTGCGGGAAGTTTCACACGTGATATCAGCAGGGTACGTGTATTCCAGGGGTGCGCTGGAAGTTACACACGCGAATGTCCTGGCTACGTGTATCTTGGGGTGCACGGGAAGTTTCACACGCGATATCAGCAGGGTACGTGTATATCAGGGGTGCGCGGGAAGTTCCACATACGAATGTCCTGGCTACGTGTATCTTGGGGTGCGCGGGAAGTTTCACACGCGATATCAGCAGGGTACGTGTATTCCAGGGGTGCGCTGGAAGTTCCACACGCAAATGTCCTGGTTATGTGTATCTTGGGGTGCGCGTGAAGTTTCACACGCAATATCAGCAGGGTACGTGTATATCAGGGGTGCACGGGAAGTTCCACACGCGAATGTCCTGGCTACGTGTATTTTGGGGTGCACGGGAAGTTTCACATGCGACATCAGCAGGGTACGTGTATTTCAGGGGTTCCGTGGAGTACTGCACGTGAATTGGCCGTGTGGGTCCTCCCAGGTTTTCGCTCCACAACCTCCACGGCCCCTGCAGGCAGCCCCAGTCATCCCCCTGCACCCCCACTCCCAGCACTGTGGGGCACCTTCCACCAGGCCCCAACTCATGTTCCCCTGCACCCCCACCCCCCAGCACTGTGGGGCACCTGCCAGCAGGCCCCTACTCATGTCCAACTCATGTTCCCCTGCACCCCCACCCCCCAGCACTGTGGGGCACCTGCCAGCAGGCCCCCACTCATGTCCAACTCATGTTCCCCTGCACCCCCACCCCCCAGCACTGTGGTGCACCCTCCACCAGGCTCCCACTCATGTTCCCCTGCACCCCCACCCCCCAGCACTGTGGGGCACCTGCCAGCAGCTCCCCACTCATGTCCAACTCATGTTCCCCTGCACCCCCACCCCCCAGCACTGTGGTGCACCCTCTACCAGGCCCCAACTCATGTCTCCCATCACCCCCACCCCCCAGCACTGTGGTGCACCCTCCACCAGGCCCCAACTCATGTTCCCCTGCACCCCCACCCTCCAGCACTGTGGTCCACCCTCCACCAGGCCCCAACTCATGTCTCCCATCACCCCCACGCCCCAGCACTGTGGTGCACCCTCCACCAGGCCCCAACTCATGTTCCCCTGCGCCCCCACCCCCCAGCACTGTGGTGCACCCTCCACCAGGCACCCTCTCATGTTCCCCTGCACCCCCACCCCCCAGCACTGTGGTGCACCCTCCACCAGGCCCCAACTCATGTTCCCCTGCACCCCCACCCCCCAGCACTGTGGTGCACCCTCCACCAGGCACCCACTCATGTTCCTCTACACCCCCACCCCCCAGCACTGTGGGGCACCTGCCAGCAGGCCCCACTCATGTCCAACTCATGTTCCCCTGCACCCCCACTCCCCAGCACTGTGGGGTACCTGCCAGCAGGCCCCCACTCATGTCCAACTCATGTTCTCCTGCACCCCCATCCCTCAGCACTGTGGTGCACCCACCACCAGGCTCCCACTCATGTTCCCCTGCACCCCCACCTGCCAGCACTGTGGGGCACCTACCAGCAGGCCCCCACTCATGTCCAACTCATGTTCCCCTGCACCCCCACCCCCCAGCAATGTGGTGCACCCTCCACCAGGCCCCAACTCATGTTCCCCAGCCAACATGTCATCACAATCTAGATCCCTGGTCCCTATGGTCAGCCTCCAAATGCAAAACACCCAACCGAGTATTGCATCCACCCACTTAGAAATGGCAATAACATGATAGAACACCAATTGCAAGTTTGGAAACAAACACATGTCCCTCACATACACCCAATGGGTGTCAGTGAATCTCAAAACCCATATCATGATATGCATGAAACCAATGAGATGATACTGCACATTGAAGTTTGATCAAAAAATATGTATTAAAGGAAACATAAATTGAATCAAAAATAAACAAACAGAAATGTGAATGTAAAAAAATAAAAAGAAGCTTGTCTGTGAAAAAATGCAAAACCAAAAATCATAATCCAAAGGAATGGTGTCCAAAGTCACAGTCCGCAAAAGAAAATCCAAAGTAAAATTATAATTGAAAGCCATTGCTCCATGGGTAAATTGTAAAATAAAAAGAAAATCCAACAGTGAATTATGTACAGATGAACAAGCCAGGGTCCATGATCCCAACAAAAGAAATTAAACTTATCTAACAACACTACCTAATAAAAACAAAATATATACAAAAATGTGGCCCATTGTCCAAAAGGTAAAAAAAAAAAGACAAAAACAAAGGAAACCTAACACTAACTACAGAACTATGTACAAGGGCAGCGGGCTAGTCTGACGGCTCACTTTTGGATGTCCCGGGCCAGGGCATCATCGAACTCCTGCTCAATGTCCCGGAGGCGGTCCTCCTCCATGGCCCCGAGGGTCCGCAGGGCCGTCAACGTGTCCACCTCCAACCCCCTGCGGATTGCCTCAAGGCACTCGCCCCGCCTCTATGGCGTGGCCCAACCGCTGCCACACGGAAGACATTTTCTGTCCTGGGTCCTCTTGCTCTCCGGCCGATGCCTGCCCCTCCGATGTCGAAGGCCTTCATGGCTCCCACCACATTGCTGCTGCTGCTGTGCCTCTGCCCGTGCACTGCCTCCTGCTGCCTGCACATCCTCCGCTGGCTGGGGTGCAGTCGTTGATGTGGCCACCCCTGCTGGAGTTCCGACTCCCGACTGTGGCAGGGATGCCTCCTCCACCAGCCTAGCCGCACATTCAGAGGCAGCTCCACAGGGCACCCAGGTGACTGATGGGTGGGAAGATGGCACGGAGGATGACTGGCGCATAGGGGGTTCAGTTGAGGAGGGTGTCGCAGCAAGCCCCATCAAACGGAGGAATCCGGCCTGAGTGACCTGTCCCAGTAGGCCGACGTGGTCAACGAGCCATTCGAGATGACGTGCAGTCTCCTCATGAAAAGACTGCAGGTCACCTCGCATGGCCCGTTGACGCAACGCCACACCAGTCAGGACAGGCTCAACCCGGACCCGGATAGCCACGTCCGCAGGCATAGGAAGGCCAGTTGTCATGAGCTCATCCCCTGCCTGAAAACGGGTCTGGACGTAGGCATCTGTGCTGGTGCAAGATGATGCAGGGACAGGATTGCACACAGGCAACTCTGCGGCAGCCTGTGCTGCCTCCTGTCCCTGGTCCTGCACTGCACCACTAGCACCAGTGGAATCCCCACCTCCAGACCCCGTCTCTGTTGCTTGCACTGCCTCCTCCTCCACCAAACCCCCCACCAACCTGGATGACTCCGTGCCATCTTCCCCCGTTGGGCCCTGTGGGGTCCCAGCTGCCCCTTCTGCTGCCGAGGAGTCCAACTCCGACCTCCGCCTCTTGGACCTCCCCCCGGCAGCTGCGGACTGGGACATGGCACCGGACTCCTCACTCCCCGACAAGATCACAACCTGGGAGGGGAGCCGGGCCTTGCGTCTCCGGCTGGCGGTGGGATCCCCACCACTGTGCTCCACAGCACCTTCTCCGCCCTCTTCATCAGTTGACGCTGCAGACAGGGAGAAATAAAACACAGGCATCAGGGCACTGTACAATGGACACATACATACATGACAGTTGTACATGAGTGGCATTGGCAAACCTCAGACATGCCATCACAATCCCCACACACATGTCATTTCAACTTGCACACATGAGCCATACCACAGCCATATCGCAACTGCCAGCACCATCCATACACATACAACAGCATGAGCAGGCAAAGCTGAGCCAGACATCACATGCAACACAGGAAGTGCACCACACATGTACACACACCACCACACTTGCATGCATGTGTACACCTCTGCCAAGTGTCGCAGCGTTCAGATGGGCATCCATGTCACATCTGCCAATCAGACTTCCACATCCTGATGTCACATGCATCCATGTTGCATCACTGTTGCACCCTTGTCAAATACACACAAATGCACATGTAAACAGTGCTGATACATGCAGCTGAAAACAACATACATGTGTGACATCACGAACATGTCCACTTACATACACATTCATCCAAACACCCCCCTTAGCATCCGCTGCCTTCAAGAGGCGCCGGGCCTTGTTCAGGGTCCTGGAACTGACGTCCTCCCAGCGCTTCTTGACATGTTGGAAGTCGAGGACTGCCACCCCCTCTGCGTTGATGTCAGTCACGATGTCCGTCCAGATCCGAGTCCGTCCTTCCTAGTCGGCGCGGGTACTTCGAAGAGGGCATCATACTGCCCCAGGACTTGCTCCACCAGGACACCAACTTCCCTGGCACTGAAGCTGGTGCCCCTCTGCCTCTCTGGCCGGGGGTTGTCAGTGATGCCAGATGTTGCAGTGCCCGATATGACAATCCCAGAGGCAGGAGTCGGTGGGCAACTGGGTCCTGGGGCTGGGCTGTGGAGCGATGGAATCCCAGTCGGGAGTCTTCGGTTCCAGCAGGGGTGGTCACAGCAACAGCACCCCTGGCTGATGTGCAGGCAGCAAATGGCAGGGCACGTGGGCAGCAGGCAGTCAGGCAGCAGCAGATGGCAGGTGGGAGCGTGCTCGGGGCAATGGTTAAAGGTGAGCGGGCCCAGCAGTTCGCTGTACGTGCCTTTCGTGGAGACCGACGTGTGTTGCTGCTTCCTGTTGTTTCGCGCGCCATCACAACTTCATAGCTATCAAGGACGTATCTCTTCTTTTGGCGGGGGTATTGGCTACGTCAATACTATCTGCATCGCGCTAGTCAGACGGTGAGTCGCACACGCTCTTTTTCCCACTGCGGGTGCCCCTGTGTATCGCAGCCATTTTCGATGTCAGAGTAGCCTGCGTGTCCCACGCGTACGTGTTATTCGTGTTACTGGGTGCCACCGCATACTGCGGGAGGTTGAATCCACGCACGTAGGCTGCAGGGTTGCGTGCACAGTTTTACTGCAGTTTTGGGGTGCCTGAGCATTGCGTGACACGTCACTACATCACCGGGGTCACACACAGCCTTGCAGGTGCAGGGGGGCTGTTAACATCTTGCTTCCCACCCCCTTCACCCCAATTGCCCAGGTCAATTGTGGTGTACACCTCCCATTGGCACCACTCCATCACTACTACATCTGTGCCATGGTTGGGAGGCCACCAAAGGTGAGGGGCGCCTCAGCTGGGCGTACTCCTCGTGGCAGGTGTGGTCAGGGACGTGGCCCTGGTGACCAGGGAGTAGGGGGACTCCAGGGTGTCCAGGGCGGCCACAGAGGGGGAAGAGGCAGGGGTGCGCCACTTGAGCACAATGTTGTGCCATGTGTCGGTGCGGTCATGCCACCACCCCCTGTGGTTCCGGGGGATGCAGCTTCTGCATCTGGCACTGGCGCCCGTGTGACCCGGCAGTCTGTTCCATCGACTGCCACGGGCCCAAGGGTAGTGGTAGCTGCAGGTGCAGCTGTGGACACCGCCACCCAGGCTCAGGGTCTGCCAGCAAAGGCTGCGTTGGCACTTGAGGAGCCCTTAGTAGATCTCCAACAGACCAGGAGGGAAACCATAGGGGCAGGCTGGGCTGCTCAGACCAAGACACGTGTTCCTGGGGCAGTCATGTCATCTGCTGCCCCGAACAGCCGGGTGTTGGCAAGTGCAGGGGCAGATGCACCCAACAACACCCCGGTTGTGAGTCTGCCAACCAGGACCGTTGCAGTCAATGACCCTGCCACAGCTGATGTTGCTGCGCAGGGTCCATTAGAGGGCACCCAGCTGCCACTGACACAAGTCAGGCCTTTGGTCGTCCCTCCACCTGCCACTCCCTTGGCTCAATCCACCGAACCCACTGGCCATACTGGTCAGGGCGGCATTAGCCAGCCAGGGTCTGAGCCACAGTCCAAGAGGAGGAAGGTTGCACCTGCAGCACAGGCTGGGACCCCACACACAGCCACGACCTCCTGCACGTCGAGGAAGAAGCCTTTCTGCAAGCAGGAACTGGACTTCCTCGTGGACTACGTGCGGGGCCACAGCCGTGACATGCTAGTGGGTGCCAATAGTCAGACTACGGCTGCCCAACGTGGCACCCACTGGAAGCATGTTGCGGAACATGTCAGTTCATTCGGCCATGAGATGCGCACGGCGCAAGAGTGCAAAAAGCGTTGGAATGACATCAAACGCAGCACTAAGGCTAAGCGTGCCTCTAATTACAACTTGACTCTGGTGACTGGCGGTGGGCCTGCACCAGAGAAGGACGTGCTCACTCCGCATGAGGCACTCGTTGCGGAGTTCATACCACCTGAATTGGTCGAAAGAGTGGGAGAGATGCTGGACTTGGATGCCCAGTCCAGTGAGTGTTTATGCGTGTTTGTTGAGGACGTGTGTGTTTCACTTGTGGGATGTGTTGTGCATGATTGGCACTACATGTGACGTGTACATGGTTCTGATGTGGAAGTAATGCAATGCTTCCGTCATGCATGTCTCCTCTGCCGGCATGCGGGGACTCTATGTAGACATGCTCCCTTGCCCCTCCTCCGCCACTCTGCACCCCAATTCCACCTTTCCACTGGTGTTCTTCAATCTTGCCAATGTGTATTTTCTTGTTCATGCGTCCTGTGTAGATGCTAACTTGCAGCGTAGAATCTGCCAGACATATGCCGTGTGGTACAGCCTTAGTACTTGATGCAGGGTATCTCACTTGTACTGTGCATAGGTCAGATGTCCCGCAGGGACATGAGTGCCCATTCATGCTCCATGTGCATTGCACGCATGCCCCTATGTGTCCTTGACTGGATAATCACTGTAATACAAGTCCTTGGTTACATACATTGCCTGCCATCTCATCAGCCTTCACATGTCAACTGTGGCTCAGTCCTGCGTTGCACACATGTTTCGGGTCTGACAATCTGTGTGGCTCACAGGCCTCAGCCTGTTCAATGGCCAATGACTCTATCCAACTGTTGTTGTGTCTTCTTCACACATGGGCGGCATCCAGAGTTTTCATCATGGGTCCTGCTTACTGTCCCAGCATCATTTGCAGTGTTGTCACTTGAATCACATTAAGCTGTTGATGCCAATCAACACTGCATGTCAATACACAGGTGTATGGTCAGCCTTTTGATACCATTCTAGGCATCCCTGCTTTGGTACTGGGGTAGAGGGTTGCTTGCCTTCTAGATATGGTACACATTGATGATATGGTGATGTCTGAATTTGACATTGCACTGCCTTCACATTTCCTGGCACACACCATGGAGTCCTTGTACATGTAGGTAGTGAGTGGCGTACACATTTTCTGCACTGCATAGACCCACTTCCATGGAAACTGCCACCTTTCAACTGGTCTGATCACAGAAGCCATTCAAAGTTGACCCAGCATGCATTCCAGGTTATATGTTGTGTGTCACATGTCTGCCTGATGTGTTTGCTGTCGGTGTGTGTGTTGTGTGCTTCTGACATGTGTAGTGACCTTTTTTCTCTCTATTTTTCAGGTGATGACGCAATGGAGGCAGAGGATGGTGTTGTCATGCCAGACACAGGGTTGTTACCACTACATCAACCCGGCACTAATGGGGGTCGTGGGGTGGTAGGCCACAAAAAACCCCAAGTGCTACAGTCCATTTTGTCTCTGGCTGCCTATGAGTCCAACCTTGATTACGACTCTGACGTCCATGTTGAGTTGGATGAGCATCAAGTCCATGTGTCAGGGGTGAGTGATTCTGATGTGGACACTCCTCTGTCTGCGACACCTGCACTGAAGGATCAGACAGTCTTGGTTCCTCCACCCGTGGTGGATCGGGACGCAGGGTCACCCTCCACACCAGTCACTGATGTGCCTGGGACATCACGTCGACGGGGGCATGTAGTCGTGCAACCGCGGGCAGTGCCAACACAGCGAGGACCCGCGGTCCTTGGGTCCCGCAGGGGTCAAGCCCGGCAATGCAGTCGCTGCGCGCAACCGCAGTATAATGAGTGGGAGCATGACTGCCAATTCAGAATGGCAGGGGGCAGCAATGGAGAACATTGCTGAGAGCATGGAGCGTGTGCCCCGATCTGTGCTCCCCCCTGCTAGGCAGGTGCTTTTCCAGCAGCAGGCAGCACGGTCCACGGCCCGCTCGCTCAGGCTGGGCATGGCGGCCTCAGACAGGGCACGCCAGGCTGAAATGTCATTTCTGCGTCAAGCAATTGCTGCTCACGCAGAGGCGCACATGAAGGCCCTGAGGGAGGAGTATTCTTCCCTCAAATCCACTCTGGGTGTCCTTATGATGTCCCAGAGGCAGCGGGCAGAGGAGAGGTTTGCACAGCTTGAGCGTACCATCTCGGCTGAGCTACAGGCTTGCCGGGAGGTGCAGCGGTTGTCCAGCCAGGCCTTGCAGGAGGAACTCTGTGTTACACGTGCTACCTTGCAAGAGGAAGCACGTGTATCACGTGAGGTTCTGCATGCAGACCTACGTCATATCGCCACACAGAACCAGGCTCACCCGTCCGGCAGACTTGCTGCCGACGAGGGGCAAGCTGCGGCTAGGCATGGCCAGGCTACTGTGCCACGTCCTCCTTTCCAGGATGAGCCAGACTCGGATGACCATCTATCTCCCACATAGGTCGGGCTGTGCAGGCGTTGAGCCCATGGAGGTTTTTTTTTTT
The DNA here is from genome assembly GCF_040938575.1 of Ambystoma mexicanum. Classification (NCBI taxonomy): domain Eukaryota; kingdom Metazoa; phylum Chordata; class Amphibia; order Caudata; family Ambystomatidae; genus Ambystoma; species Ambystoma mexicanum. The sequence continues at coordinate 1,109,489,558 of NC_090924.1, read as the reverse complement.
GGCTCAGCATCATCGCATGTGGATGGTGAGCAGCACCCTGTACCTCCCTTCCTGGGTGCCTCCCCTCCCCCCGGGTCGTATTTGGCCATTTTTTATTTTTCTTTTAGTTTAGTTAGTTAAGTTTCTGTTTGATAGTTAGTTTAATTAGGTAATGTAGGTTTTCCATAGTTAGTGTAATTAGTTAATATAGTTTAAAATTGCTTGTCTATTGTGCTTTCATGTGACGGTGCGGTGCTTTGTGGCTTTTGAAGGCATCCACTGTCTGTTCCAGCTGGGCCCTTCAGGCTTGTCTTGTGTATGTGTTTGCTGCTTGGGGTCCTTGACTCACATATGCCACTCCTGCCTCCCTTATCCATGGGCTCGCAAGGATGGTTCGGTGTCACAACCTTTTACACAAGGGCTTTGGACTGTCATATCTGTGGCATATCTGGTGCTGTGTGACTTGTGTTTACACCCCTAGTGCGGATGATTTTGGTGTTATTGTCCACTGTTCAGCTTTTGCTAGATGGGGTGTTTCATGATTAATGTGTACATTCATTGCTATGCATTGTGTAGTATGTTTCTTATCTTTACTGTACACATGCTTGTTGCAATTCATGCTGTAGATAGTGTTCCACACTTTGGATGTGAAAGACGGACTGATGGTGTGATTTATGATGTGACTCTCTGACATGGTCAAGTAATGAGATGCCTGAAGAGACACAAACAGATGACTTTGAAGCATTAATCATGTGTTTCATGCCCTTTCTGCAGGGGGTTGAGCCTCCAGAACACCTTTGTCAGCAGACTTGGCCCATTGGACGACGGAATTCTGGACACGTTTGTTGGTGCCCACATGCACATGTGTGCACAAGCAGAGGCACAGGGATTGCAGACCTACATCCTGGAACTGCTGACGTGTTCCAAGGAACTCCAGGAAAGGTGAGCAGCACACGGGGGCCACAACACAGCAAAGCATGCACCAGGCGAGTTGCACATGCAGGCTTAGTCACAGCACTGAGGGTGAGCTTGGACGAATATTGGTGTTGAAGCACACAATGCAGCTCAGATTTGTTGGTGGACTGATGGCTGTTGATTGTAAGGTTGTCTGGGACGCCTCCAGGGGCAGTGGCACATACCCTCCGGTACACCAAGGTCCATCGAGGCACTTGTATCAACCATGTAGCCTTCCGAGACATGTAAAGGGGCAGCTCACATGGACATACAGCAAGGGACATACTCGGGTGCAGTGCATTTCATTTCCATGTACATTATGATAAATGCACTGCCAACTTTGTTTCGGTCATGGTGGTACACAACTTGCTCTGAAGTCATGGCTTGCTATATGGGTATGTCGCTTACACAGGGAACATTGCATTTTGTGTGAATTGTGACACATTGGTGTTCCATTTGCCACGCACCCACCGGCGGCTGACTTACTGCATTGACTGCTTATGACCCATCACAGGGGTAATGTTATATATGGGTACGAAGCATCTACACCAGATTGTCTGTCTGTAGAGTAGTTTGTTGCTATGGGGCATGCTTGGTGGTGTGTTTTTGTGTAATTGGCACGTACAGGTTGTTGACTGTGGCTCTCTTTGCAGCATTGTAGTGCTCCTGTAACCGGACCTGAGAGTGTGCAGGCAGGAGGCCAGCACTCAAAACCAGAGCTAAGTGTCTTGTTGTTTTTCTTTCAAACTGCTCTGCATAGGCTTGCTGGGGGGTGCACTAATGCATGGATGAATGTGTAATTCAATTTGGTATGTTTTTTTCCCCCTAATCACCCGGAATCCTATGCAATTTTGAACCCTGTACCCTCTACCCGGTGTTCCTGCTTCCCGTACCTATCCAAGCAACGTTCCCTAACCCTCTTTCCCCGCTGGGGTTGCGGATGCCTGTGTAAGCCCCAAACTTGCAGGAGGGGTGGTTGGTTCCTGCCACTCCTAAGCCTGGACTACAGAAGGCCATGGCAATGATGTCCAAGTTTGTTTGGATTGTGTATGTGTTCATGCAGGTAGTACATTTTCGTGCATTCCCTACTTTCATGTATCATTCCTCCTCCCCTCTCCTGCCACTCATTCCAGTTATCCAGTGTGCCAACACCTGTCCCGACTGCATATCCCTGACCCTCCTTCCCCACCAGGGTCTCAGAGGCCTGTGTGAGTTTGACCTTGCAGGCACCAGGGACACGGTGGGGGTGGTTGTTTCGTGACACTCCCGCGCCTGTACACGGGACCTGTGACAGTACACATCCGTTCATGGTGCATCATTCTATGTTATGTACCACACATGGTTCACATCCTGTTGTGACATTGTTTTACGGTGCTACCTTGGTTGTTGCATCATTGTGGTAGTACTTGGCCTTTGTGAGGTACTGCTACGTCAAGTCATCTACTGGAGGGTGTTCTGGTTCGTTTTTATGCCTTGGATTTCGTGATTTTGGAAATGAGTGTGGATTCTGAGGGTGCAGGCACCTTTTTACACACAAGGTGGGAGATGGTGACGAAGGGGAAAGGTGATCCTGTGGCCAGGTGGAATTGAGGGTTGAAGGCTCCATGACCCAGGTGCAGTTGTTCAGTGGATCATGGTCATTTGTGAGGGAGGGGGGGGTTGTTGTTGATAGTTGCCTTGCCCAGCAGTGTGATGGGAACCCTGACATTGTAATGGTGGTATCCTATGTACATGTTGTGTTCTGCTGATCAATGCCTGTTCATGTGTTGTGTTTACCTTTCAGGTGCGAGGGGATAGTTGTGGTTTGACATGCTGGGGTGTACACATGGTGAATGTTCACATGTGATGTGTAGAGAACACTGATGGTTGCTTGATTGCACATGCATATGTTGAGTGCATGTCCTTGCTGACCCACACACTTGCACTCTGATGCACTACATGTACTACCACCCTTGCATATTCACGTGTACACTGTTTGCCTTCTGGTGCCCACTGTGTCCCTGCAGCACATGTTCTGTGACCAATTATGGATCCTGCACATGCCTAATTTGCTTTTTGATGTGGTCTGTCGCTTAGATGTGATGCTCAGGGTGTGCATCACAAACAAAGGCTGTTCACTGTGCTGTGCGCTGAGCAGTGTGTTGCAGGAGTAGGACACAGCACACAGAAGCTGCAGTGTTGATTTTGCAATGCACAATGTGCATGTAGACAGGCATTCATTGTTATGTTACGTCTACAACTCTTGTAATGCATTTGGAAATGATTTATTTTGGGTGGGAGGTTGTTGGTCAATCATTTCCTCTGATTCAAGGGCAGGCATCATTGTCTGGTGCCACTGTACATTTTGGACATGGCAATGTGTACCTTATTGTTACTGTGTTGGTGTATGGGTATTGCTTGCCATGTCATGTTGTGGTTTGGGAGGGTTTGAGTGACATAACAGTGATGGCCATGGCCTGTTTTGCAGGTGTGTGTGATTCACACCTTGCATGTCAGGGTCATCCGCTTCTCAAAGCAACTAGCTGGGGGTAGATCTCTCTCCGCGGCCCTCCCTTCTGGAACAGCCTTCCTGCCTCACTGGAACTTGAGGAGAACCATCTCCGGTTCGGGAAGCACCTCAAGAACTTCCTCTTTGCTTCTGCTTTCTCTCTGCCTCTCCCTGGCTAAATTCTTCACTGGAACTGCACTGGATCTGCAACTGGGCCACTCTCACCGGCCTCGGTCCCTGGCCCAGCCACTCTCCACTTGCACTGCCTCACTGGCAACCCCTGCACTGCGGTACTGTCTCTCTATCTCTACAGCCCCCCCTTCCCAGCACTTGTCTGCACTTACCTTTGCAGTTGCCACCAGCTGGCCTATGTATTTGTTTTTTGGTCTACTGACCCTGTACTGCACTCCCCCCACCTTCCCCTTGCACTTTTCCCTTCCCCCTACCCCTGCACTTGCAAAATCTAAATGACACCTGGCCTAGTAGTACCGTTGTCTGTCTTCCCTTGTTCCTCCCTCCCTGCCTCATCGCACCTTGAAATACTTGTGTATAGGCCATATCATGTCATGTCATATGTGTGCCTTTTGGTCACACAGGATAGCTTGTGTTTAAGTAGCTAGGGATGCAGAGAATGTGGCACTTCCATGGCAACTATCTCAGGGTGGTAGGGTTGTGACAGTTGACTGTCTCTTTGTCATCATCGATTGTCACCTGGTATGTGCCAGGCCTGTGTGCACTCCGCAGGGGTGGGAGTTTAGGTGAAAAATGTGGCCACAAGCTGGGTCCGGGCTTCCTCGCCACGTGCCCTGTCCTCTCCCATGGGCAGCGCCTGTGCCTGTGGTTGGGGATGTGGGGGCACCACCATGTCCACCAGGACGCCCTGCCGTGTTGCAACATTGTGCAGGACACATGCTGCCACAATGATCCTGCACACTACTGGTGGTGCATAGAGTAGCTGCCCGCCAGTGACTTGATCACTCCGAATGTGCGCTCCACTATGGCCCTGGTTGCAATATGGGCGGCGTTGTATCTTACCTGGGGTGGTGTGGTGGGGTTCCGGATTGGCGTCATCATGTGGTTGCTCAGAGGGTAGGCACTGTCCCCTGGGGAGGTGTAAATGGTTGTGATTATTGTGGTTTGTTTATTTGTGTGTGTGTGTGTGACATGCATGCATGTGCAAGGGCATTTGTACTCACCTAGGAGCCATGTGTCGCCATGCTGCCCAGCTTCCAGGGCCCGGCTCAGGGCAGACATTCTGTATATGAAACTGTCATGGGTGGAGCCAGGGTAGTTTGCATAGACAGAGGTTATGATTCCCTTTGCATCGCATACCACCTGTACATTGATGGAATGCCAGTGCTTGCGGTTTCGGTAGATATGCTCAGTGGCCCTAGGTGGACGTAGGGCCACATGGGTGCAATCTATGGCACCGAGCACTTTGGGGAAGTGTGCCACCCTGAAAAAATCCAGGACAACGGCCTGCCTTTCTGCGGGTGTCTGGGCATGTATATGTGCCTGCGGACTGAGGGGCGCGCTGTCATGATTGCCAGTACCTGGTGTAGGCAGCGTGACTGTGTGGCCTGTGAGACCCCCCCATTATGGCAGTAGTCCGCTGAAATGACCCAGTGGCCAAAAAATGCAGGACATTGAGCAGCTTCTCCAAGGGGCTCAATGCTTGGGAGCAAAGGGTGGGGGATGTAAGGTCATCTTCCCACTCCCTGACCAGGTATAGGATGATATGGGTTGGAAACCTATACCTGCCATAGACCTGGTCGTCAGGCATCCCAAAAAGGCTTGCCCGTGGTGTGAAAATGCGTGCCCTGGCTATTCTCCTCCTCCTGCGGTGTCCCACAATCAGTGCTGCGACAAATGGGGCATTCATCGTAGCTGTATATACGTTTTTGTTGTTTGCGTGCACTTTTATACAGTGCCCGGGGACGCTTCTGCCTGCCTTCCTGTGGCTGACGCGTTGACGCCTGTGTGCGTCTTTTGCCGTGCCCGGGTTTCCCGTATTCGAATCCATGAATACGGGTTGTTCACGTGCGTGTGGGCGTTCCGTGTAGTTCCCTGCAGTACTTCTCCAGTTACGCCTTCTTTTTCACGCGTTATTCCCCATTCCGCATGTTACGCCCACTGTTCCGCCCACTTTGGTTGTGTGTACCGCGCTATGTGCGCTTTTGCTGTGCACGTAGCGCACGCCATGTATGCCTGCGTGCGCCATGGCTGGATTGGGCGCACGGACAGCGGGAAACATGTGCAGCGTCTTCCTTGAATCGCACACGTGCGCTTGTGCTGCGTTTCTCGCGCTTGCGCTACTTTGTGCATGCTTGCGCTGGGATTTTCGGCACACGTTTGCTCCATTAATCGACCCCCATGATTGTGGAATATCCAACGGAATTTACTTCCGATCAAGTTGTATTGCACATTGCATCTTCTTCAGTTCGAAACAAAATTATGCAAGCTTCTGAAGAATTATTGGCCTTTGGCTTCGATATCATGACAGAACCATCTGTGCAGATAAAGAGTGTCAATAGTTGCACTCCACCGCCCTTAGTCAAGCACAATGCCACCCTGAGTCACTTTTACCTGAGGAAATTGCTTGCCGACGTCTCAACAACAGAAAATCAAAACATGCAAAATAGCCACAAGTTGGCATGTGAAAATCACAAACCTAGTACCCACAATGTGAGAAAATAGCCATGATCTGTAGGGCTTGAATCCTGGTGCGAGTTCCTATCCTGGAACACGAGAGGGTTCACGCACCTTTTCAACGACTTTGATATTAACCTACAAAGGGTCATTGTAATTTGCTTACAAGAAACGTGGCTTGGCGATGCTCCGACAAGAGACGGCTTTGAAATCCACTTGAATCTGGCAGAGAAGAACTTCCAAGGTCGTCCCTACTCGGGCCTCTAAACAATGATATAAATCAACATTTGGTGGAAAACACTGGAAACTTTCAATCCTAGTCCCTTTATTCAGGGAATTGTCATGCAGTCATCCCATACCAAACCAGAAGAGCGTCAGCATCTATTGATTATTAATGGATATTGGAATCCTCACAAAATCAATACAGTCTCTATTGTCTAAAAGCTACCACTCATCTTATAGATAATGCAGTAATATCCTACAGAAACCTGTCTATAATTTGTTTTGGAGACTTAAATTGTTCCTGGTTTGCGTTCGACATTGACTAACAAAAAAATCTACTGTTGAAAGAAAATGAGATCTCTAGTCGTAGTCGGGCCTGGAAGACGGTTCTAAAAAAAACATAATTGCCATATGGTAAACGGAAATGCTAAAGGGGATGATCCCCCGGTCTCAACCTGGCACCATGAGGACTCACATAGCATTTTGGACTACTTCTGGGTATGTGGGTATCACAAAATATGGTGGAAAAGATAATTCAGTTGAGTGTCGATAAAATAATTAACAGTGATCACAACCTTTTGTGACTCTCATGTATGATGGAGTGGGCACATTCAGATGGGCACTATGAAATACCGATCACAGTTAATGCAGGGGGAAACCGCCTACGAATCAATGGACCGCAACTTCGAATATTGAGTGACCAGCTATTTAAACTTCATGAAGATCATCAAGTCAATTATGCCCTGTTGGTCAGCCAATTTAAGTTCTCAATGGTCACGGCTCGGTCAATGGGCATGTCTCATAAACATATGTCATGTACAATCATTGCTGAACAAAAGAAAACCATGCAGTCCGATATAAGACAGCTGAAAAGGAATTTTATTCTTCTTAAAAAGCCAGACGAGCTAAGAAAGGAAATCAAACAAAGGCGACAGACGTACCGAAATTGGTTAAAATCTCATAAAATGATTATTCAACAAAATAGTGCCGAAGAAATGATGAAAATTTTGGTGACCAAAAATGTGAGAGAAATATGGGCCATCTTAAATACGGGAAACTCTTATTGCCTTGCTATCATTTCTAATGAAATAAATAGTGCAACTTGGGAGGATCACTTCTCTGAAGTTTATCAGAAGCCACAAAACGAACCGTATACAGTTACAAGGTCCGCCGAAGTCATTTGGGAGGTGATGATGTCTGCCACTGACATAGAGAAAATGATCAAGACCTTAAAGAACTCTCATGCCGCTGGTCCAGACATGATTACCAATGTGATGTTGAAAAAACATGCCCAACAATGGGCAGTTTTGATTGAAGTCCTGCTCAAAAGGATATCCATTACAAAGCAAATTCCCGACTCGTGGCTGGAGGCAATTGTAGTACCAATATTTAAGAAGGGCAATCGGGCTTTTCTGACCAACTATCGCCCAATTGCCCTTCTCGATACAATCGGAAAAATCTTGGGCTCGTGTCTCCGCCAAAAATTGGCTGCATGGGCATCTAAGGCAAAGATTCTGGATATTGGGAAAACTGGCTTCACCCCAGGATTAGGTGTTGAAGTAAACCTGCTCATTTTAAACATCTTGAAGCTGGAAACTCTGAAGACGAAGAAAAAATTGTTTCTAGCCTTTATTGACATGCGTCAAGCCTTGGATAAAATTAATCGTGGCTTGCTTTGGAAGAAACTGCAGATCTGGAATTGTCCGAAATCCATTTTGGAGCCGATACAAGATCTCCATACCGGTACATCAATGCAGGTTTGGTTAAACAATCAAGGCGACCTGTCAAACAACATTTTTACACACCGGGGCGTGAAACAAGGATGCCCCATGGCAGCAGAGCTCTTCAAGCTCTTCATTGCAGACGTACCAGATCACTTGGACCAGGTTCATTGTTTTCCCCCTAAACTCAACAGCACTCAAATAAAGTGCATAACATATGCAGACGATCTTGTGCTTATCGACAATACACAAATTGGGCTGCAATGGTTGTTGGGAAACCTCAATGAATATCTAAAATCCAATGACTTGGAACTGAATGTTGAAAAAACAAAAATAACGCCTATCGGTTCCTCAAGATCTCGGAAAGACAAAGCATTTAAATAGAACATTGAGAACGACATCCTGATGCCAGTCAACTCTATTCGCTTTCTTGGAGTCATGTTCAACAACTCTTTAAACGAGCATCACTGGAGGCAAGATTTAGTTGCTCGGATGGCTCAGTTTGCCATTCAGGGAGCCAAGATTTGGAGGCGTGTGCTAAGATTACCATGTTATGTATCCATCACTGCGATTCGTTATGAACTTTCCCTGAATTCTTTATATTCAGTGGTAATTTGGAAATCAATAAGTGCCTGGCGGAAAATGTGTGTAGTTCCAACATTACCTGCCTATAAAATCTTTTTCACAAATCCTGATGTCTCCAATAATAATCTGCTTGTCGAGTAGAAATCAACTCTGGCTAATCATCTAACAAATGCTGACTTAAAAATGGACGACTTAATTAATCTCCCGCAGTTGGCAAAAAAGAAATTCGAAGCCTGGTCTTGGATCTATAACTCAGAACAACGACCCAAACTGAAATCTACGTTGAAAGCCAAAACCTGTTTTCATAGATTGAATAAACCTTGCAGATACTTATTAAAGTGTCCTGCATGCTACTATTGAGAACAATTATTGAGGTTTCGATTAAATGCCATGCAAACTAAAGAAATGTTGTGGCAACGAAAGAACAAAGACACATCAGACAATGTTTGTCAATATTGTTTGAATGACCTAGAATCGTTACATCACTTGGTGATAGTATGCCCAGGGTTGATTACTCAGCGCTCATGCCATCTTGGGTTATATGCACCCCAGGATGATGACACGGCAAACTTTTGGGGACGGGTGATTGCAGGGCATGATATAAATCTAACATGCACTGTGGTAAATTATCTTGATTCTCTTCTTTTTTTACGAAAGGGGGTACAAGTAACTTCTGATAGTGAAGCCTAATTGAATGACACTTGTCCAAGTTCTGTTTAGTGGTCTAAATAACGTTTTGTGTGGCCTTGGCTTCACTGTAACCCCCTACTTTTTACTTTTTATTATCATCAAGTATAATGCGGAGTCATGCGTTATGCTGTATTTGACGTATTTATCTTGTTGAGATGTTTAGTTGTTTAGATGGGAATTTTCTTTTGTACCAAAAGTTGTGCTTGATCGACTGTTCAGTTGTGATTGCTTGACTGAAGTTTCAATTAAAAAAAATTAAAAAATATTAAAAAAGGGGCCATGATAGCTAATACACCGGAGGACAACATTTCAAATATATATTGTTTCTTTTGGAAATAATTGCAGCAGCAAGGTCAGTTCATCAGCTGCCGATGTTACTGCTGCATCTTATCTTCTAGGAGCAAACTGTCAAGAGAGTACTTTAATGGATTTTGTTGATTCACACAAGTACACATGTTACTCCTCCCCAAAAACTTGTGCTGTCCTGTGGGCATCTGATGCTGTGCGACCTGGTGCAAGGGGTGTATGCATCCTTCTCCCTATCACTGTCTACTGCGTGGACAAGTAGTGGTCTTTGCTGGGCTGCGTTCTGAGGCTAAACAGAGTCAAGACTGTTAATCTTTTCTACAATCACGTTAGCTTGAAGGTGGTATGTGTAGAACAACTTATGTTGAATCCCCACTAGAGATGTGATTGCCTTAAATGAATCATTAATAAAGTGAGTTCCATTATCAAAGTTTAGGACCTCACCCCGCCCCCAATGAGGAATGTCTTGCATACTATAAATGTTGCCACAGATTGTGGGCCTCATTCTGAGGTTAGAGGTAGCCATGGCGCTATTAGCGCCATGGCTACCCCCTTACCGCATACCGGGTCCGGATTCCCTGAATGGGGAATTACCGGGCCATTCCAACCTTGGAGGACCCAGTATTTCCCATTCAGGGAACCCATCCCCATTCCCATTCGAGCCCCCATAGGGCTGAATGGGAATGGGGACCATGCTAAAATGGGCCCATTAATAACGGGCCATTGTTAGCATGCTGGTCCCTTAGCGGCTCCCACTAAGGGTGCCTGGTAAAACCAGCCGCCCTTAGCGGGACCCGCTAAAGGACCTCGTAATGCAGCGGTAAGGGGTTAACGGCACTGGCACCCTTACCGGTGCCGTTAACCCCTTACTCCCACCTCGGAATGAGGCTCTTTGTATCTGAGTGTGCACAGGGTCCAGCCTCGACCCAATGAGAGAATGGACATACTATAACAATAAGATAATGGAAAGTACTATACCTCAGAGACCTATTTGCATATTCATGTGAAGATCCTAGGATGGGCCAGTGGGATGGGGCAATGTGCCATGCAACAACCTGAGCATCTGGCAAGTGTTGTAGAGATGGCATGTTTGCCACAAACGTGTTGCGAAATTATTGCAAATTTGGAACAAACAAGCCCTCCGATATGTGTACAGCAATGTGTTCTTTTGAAGCATGCACTGGGTACTACAGCAACCGAAAAGCAACCATTAGCAACTCCCATGGCATTACCACCTTACCTGTAATATTTAATCTCCAAATCAGGTCATCAGGAAATGTGAGCAGCTCCTCTTCAACCACACATCTTTCTCTTCTTTGGGTGCTTGTCCCTGCAACTCAATTATTTGTGTGATTGGTACTGCAGTATGTGGAATAGTTAATTGTAACTACTGATTTGCCACCTCAGGATATGCATTGACATCTGGGTACCTATGATATGACGCTTCTTTGGCCGACTTGTCTGCTGCATCATTGCCGAGTGAAATAGGATATGTATTCTAAGTGTGGGTGGCGCATGCTGTACATGTGTGCCGTCGGACCTGCAAAACCCCATCCTTTTCCATCTGGACCACCCTGAATGTACGGTGGTTGTGACGTATGCCAAATCTGAGTAAATGGTCACCAAGCATCCCTGAGATGCTTCCACCGCTTCATTTAAGACAATGAGTTCCACTGCCTGAGCAGAATAGGTTGTCAGTAATCTTTTCTGAACAACAACCTCATATTCCCCATCTACGAGACACACTATTGCTGTGTCCGTTTGTCTTTGCCAGTGTTAAGATGGATTTCTGAACTCGGACCTGGAGGGGCAGAGGTTCATAAGGCCAGCCTAGCTTCTTGGAACAGGGTAACCTCTGGACAAGCCAGACCAATCAGGGTAGCGATGGCTGCGGTCAAGACTAAGGGTCTCATCACGAGTTTGGCAGTAACCCTTAAATCCGGCGGTCGCTATATCACCGCTGGATTTAAGGGTCTGCCAAATCAGGGCTTCGGTGGATTTCTCCCCAGCTCTTACCGGTGGTAAGAGCGTGAAAATTCCCCATTGAGCCCAATGGGGAATGGGGCATTCCCGAATGGGCTCAGTGGGGAATAGGGAATTCCATTACCGCCAAACCTGTGATCCGGCGCTAATAGCGCCGGGGGGTTTGGCGGTAGGGCTAATACCACCAGCGGTAATACCACCGGTGTTACCGTCCAACTCGTGATGAGACCCTGAGTCTCAAGAGGGGTGAGGGTGACTGAAAGCCCGCAATGAGCACACAAAGCAAGGACACTTACAAATTACTCCTGACAGGTGTTATATTAAAAATATAGACACATTTATTCCAAGGCCTTTGTAACATCGACCATAGGAAAGAATCACAATAATACTAAAGTAAACCAACACATCACAATCAATACAATATATATACAAGACCGAGGGGTCTAAGGAGTTAGGAGCACGTAATATGTAAACCACCTAGATGGGGAGGAAAACAGGCGTGCAATTAATCATTAGACCAGTTTGACATCTGAAATGCAACTAACTAGGAGGAAGTACGAGCCCTACGAAGAGAGGAGTCTTAGGCTCAAAAGTATCTGCACGCACTGGTGCCAATGGACAAACGAGGGCCTCTTCATGGATATCATGCAGTTCAGGAAGGTGAAAGAAGCGATGCAGAACAAGTCCCCACTACTCAAGCAGGGCCTCCAGTTGTGGGCAGAGGCAGGGTGAGAGTGCTATTCGCAACAGCGGTAGAAAAGAAATGGGCTCCTGCGCGAGAGGCCACCGGTTGGGGTATGGACTACTCACCGGTCCCCGACGCAGGCAGACCCAGACTTATCCAGTTCAGTTCACGTTGCTTGCAGGTTCAGCTGTGATGATCAGGACGTCTTGACACTGTGTAGCTTCCGCGTAGCAGGATGCGGGGTCGAAGGTGTCCCATATGCAGCAGACGTGCACCGGTTGTTACCATAGCAGGGCAACATGGCAACCGTGTTTACTCTGGTCCGGACGCACTCGTCTCACTTCAGACCTGGGAATGCCAAGTGTACGAAATTCGGTGTGAGGGTGCTGTGGACGCAGAGCAAGCAGTAAACCAAGTTTCGAGGGCTTCCCCGAAACAGCCGCGATGAAGGAGCAAAGCATCCTGCGTAAACTGGTCAGCCCATTGGTTGGCCCAGGGACACTTCCAAAAGGCTTACTTGCAGGGTTTGATGAAGGTGCCGGGAATAGTTGATCCCACTATTCCAATGGGTCGAAGCACCTTCGCAGACCATCTAGGACGATCAGATGCAGAGGGGTCTCGCAGGACAACAGCAGTTCAGGGTGCCAAACCTTCAGCGGGTCACCAGTGGTTCCTGGACTCAGCTTCTTGTTGCAGGATACTTGGCTCCTTATCCCTTGTTCGGTGTGAACTCAGGAGATCAACATGGTAGTGGTGTTTCCAGCCTCCTCTTATCCAAAGTTCCCTTCACGCCAAAATGGAGAGGACCCAATGCGAGATCTGCTCACAAACACTCACACCATACGTGGACCTATCATGGACCTCGGTGGACCCAGGCTTTCAGGACACTCCAGAGTCTCTGGCACCCAGGATGTGTATTGGGACCAGACATCCCAGCCTGAAGGCAACACAAGGTATGCAGAAGCCCATGAAAGCTTTGGGGTTTCGTGGGAAAGTGCATGACCAAATAAGGACTACCCCGGGTCGGCTCGACCTGGGGGAAGGTGAAGGGGCTAGACGGTCAGCGGACAGGACAAAGAACATTTTGGAGCCAGGCCACTTTGTTGTGCCAAACGCGGTAAGCGCGGATAACATGGCAAAAAAGGGTTCAAAACACAAGAGAAACGATAGCTGCCACCAGTCCCATCCGTGACACACTTGCCCAGTTCATAATAAGTCCAGCAAGAGTTTCTAGGGCCTTTGGAATGACTAGAGACCCAAGAGCGCGGTAATGTAAATTAAGGTGTAATCTTGTTTCGTGTTGCACAAAAGCTGCAACATAAGGAAAGAACTAAGGGAAACAAAATCTCCCAGTACTGACTGTCTTAAGGGCATGTCAGTTTCCCCATAAGAATTGAGCGAAAGCCCAGAGGAGTGCGGAGGAAGGCTGCACTTCTCTGCTAAAGTCTAGATCAGGGTGTAAAACAACAGCAAAAAGTTTGGGGGTTGCCATCCTGATTGATCGTTGATGAACCATCAATGAAAATGACCTCCCCTTCCTCTAGTATTCCTCTTGTGCCTGCACCAACTCATCTTTGGGAACTTCATAAGTGATGCAATCATGCACCTTCACTCCTTCCTCAACAGGTATATCAATAAATGTTGCAGGGTTCACAGTGCTGCATCTTACAATCTGAGTAGATGTGCTAGAGAAAATTACTTCATATGCATAGGCCCTCTGTGTGGTTATGCGAATACAGTGTGTTTTACATATATGTAACTGGGCACCCCATAGTGATCGTTGAGCTTTTCTCACTAGCAAAGGCCGCAGCAGCCAATGCCTGTTCACAGGGAAATTGGCCATGGATTACTGAATTTAACCTATTGCTATAATATGCCAAGGGCTTTTGTCCTAGGGATGTTTGTTGATCATATTTTGGCAGTCATTACTTGACTGTTAGAATGTGAGAATAAATGCAATTATTTCATGTAATCAGGGGTTGCCAGACCTGGAGCATTACTTAAAGGATTTTTCAATTATTCAAAACATGTCACCATTTCACCTGTCCATGCCTATAACCCCTTCCTCTTCTGTGCTTCTTTGAGTCCCTGCAGGAGAGGTGTTGCATAGCTAGAATAGTGAAAGGTCCAAGCTACACAGTAGTTATACAAACCCAGAAATTCTTGCATCACTTTTACTGTAGTAGGCTCTGGTTTATTCTGCACTGCAGCAGCTCTTTCTGGAGCTACTTTTTTCCCTGTTGATGATATTTTTGTCCCAAAAACAAAACCTATTTATGGCAATAAGGCATTTTCTCCTTATATACTGTGTATGCTTTGTCTACAAGCAATGTGAATAGTGTAATAGAATCTGTTCTCCACTTCTCTACCATAGTGCTACATATTGGAAGATTGTCTGCATAATGAATGATTGTGCTCAGTAAATGTATATTGCCGAAATCCATGTGTAATACACTGTTTAAGATATGCAGAGACTCGCAGTACCACTGTGGAAGTCTGGTGTGTTGAAATATCTGACAGCGGAAGATAAGTGCGGTAAGACATTGAGAATCAGGGTGTAATGGGACAGAAAGAATACATTTTTCAAATCAGGAAGGTTTCAAAACAAATGGGAACTCTGCTTCCACTATGCCATTCAATGGTCGTAAATCTTGTATGAATGTCCTATGTGACCCCTTTGCTTTTTTGACTGTTTATATCACTGTTTTACACAGTGACTCTGAGGGCCCTATGATGCCCTGCCACCATAGCACAACAAATGTCTCATGTATCCCTTCATCAGCTTCTCTTGACAATGGGTTCTGCCATGCTATAGCTAACACTGCTCACTGCTTCAACTTAATATTTACTGCTCCTGTACTGTTCAAGAGCCAGACATCATGAGGGTTGTCCATCCATAAATTGTTTGGGACATGTGGCAGGTCATCTTGTAAATGTGCAGGCATGCTTTTAGAAATAAGTACAGGACATGTAAGATGCCTATGCTAAATCATTATTTGACAGTGAACCCACACCTCCAAAATCGTTTCACCTTCATTTTCAGCATCTCCAAACAACTGTCTATCTGACACGCCACTGAATGGTTAAGCAGAGTCATTACACAAAACTGTTTACCACTCACCACCCTCTTCATCAGGCTATATGAGCACTATTTTGTAACATGCAATCAGCACCCCCTCCAAATATTACGTGATAATAGTACCTGGGACATGGTCTTAGGGTAATGCTAGTCTGAATAGAAATTCTGACAGCAATCTCCATGGCTTGTTTTGAACACCTGACACCCAACTCATCAGCACTGTTACCACATTCATAAACACATCTGGGTGCATGGGTACGCCCCTTTTAACGCAATCACTAAACAATGCTCTTGTTATGGCAAGACTCTAGCGTAACAAATTCCTGATGTTTTACATACTACCCCTCCCTCTGAAAATGAAATGGTCATGTTCAGTTTGCTTAACAGATCCCTTAACAGCAAGTTCACTGGCGCTGCCTTTGAAAACAATAGTGGAGCTAATACCTCTTGTTTACCTACCTCGACCCCATTCTGTGAATGGAACCAAATGTATTACCCCAGAGAATCCCTGCATGTCTATACCTTACCGGATAAGGGGAAGTGCCCTTCGTTTGTACATGATTTTGTTGCACCTGTGTCAACTATAAAAACAAATGATTTGTTGACTACCTCCATTTCCGGGTTGGCAGTGACTGACAGGACCGGGCACACCAGGGCCCTCTCTGGGCTTTCCTAGTCAGAATATGGGTGTGACCTGTCACTGTTCCGTGCGGCAGAGCAATTTTGTCCCAAACTTGTGAGGCTGGCTGTTTTGTCTGCTGCTGCGCATACAGTTGTGCATTATTTGGTTGCTGGAGGTTGAATCTGCTGGTTTGGGGATGCTTGATATTGATAATGGGGCTGTTGTACCGACTGTGGTGCTTGTGAAGGCATCACACCATACAGAACGCATGGGGGCACTGTCCAATACTTCTGTGGATATGTAACTAGGGTTGCCAGGCCACTAGGATACGATCAGGAATTATATGCATAAGGTTGTCTGCTCCTACTTCTTTACACAAAAGGACCAACTTTTCAACATGACCAACACAGTCCTGAACCACCAAATCTCTGCCCCATCCTGCCAAATCCTCCTTCTCTACCTCTCAGCCCCATTGAAACCCTCCTTTTCCCTGCAGATAACTTCCTGGGTAACCTCCCTGATAACCACCCTGGTACCCTCACTGATACCCTTGGTTGTCTGGATACCTTTGGTACCCACCTTCTGTCCACTCTGGTGCCATTCTCACTTCTACCAGTGCCGTCCTTTGTTCCACCTGCTGTACGGGTGAACCAGTAATCACTGCTCTTTTAATGCTCAATTTAGCTAATTTCTTTTGCACTACATTTGCCTCAGCCTTTTGCGCATTATGAGCTACTTCGTTATCCTTCTCCTGCCACCTTTTACAATGATGCACTATAATCACCTGAATCTCTGCCCATCCCTTTGCTTTTATCCCTACTATCTTCCAAATCCTTCCGCATTTCCTTTGGGAGTACATTCTTCAACATGTGATGAAATATTTCTATTTTGTTGCCCCATGAGTCCCCTGTCTCAGCCCTCCACATCTCCAGAATATGTAATATATACAGTGCTAGATCTTCATCTTCTTTCATAGTGTGTTTCATTATTTAATGTATGTCCAGTGTGTCAGGATAAGTATTCTTAGTGCAGCCCAAAATCTAGCCAGACAATCATGAACATGTGTCTCATCATGATTGTGGTCACACATCCGTACCCCTGGATAGCCTGCCTTTTCCAAATGTCATCTGCTTGGCCCGCCAATACTGCAGCAAACACGCTTTTCATATCTCTTACTCCCAAGGTAATACCTTCAGTCGGTTTCTCAAGTGCATATATCCACTTGAGGCTAAGCGGGAGCACTGGAAAAGCAGGACACTGAGCTTGATCAGGTGGTTATGGGAATAGACTGCTGCGTGTGGTAAGGTTTGCTTGGGTTGGTGCCCTGCTGTCACCTGGCTGGGTTTAGGCAATGTTGGGTGTGATTACCCCAACCTATCTGCTGGGTGATGTAATTAGTCTAAGAGCATGATCTCACCAATAGAAATGAAACAATTAATGATTGAATTTGCGCAAGCAATTGCAGCTGAAAGTTTGCTTAGTGAGTAGGTGATATTGGTGTCTAACTGTAGGTCAGGATCCTTGGTAGTCAACATCTGGAGCTGCAAGTGGTGGCAGGGGATAGGCCTGGGAGGACAGTCCCATGGATGTGTGTGAAGCAGAAATTATCCAGAGGATCTGTGTTAGACTCGATCAGTTGGCGCAGCAACCTTTCAATTACAATTGGCTGCACAAACTTGGTCATTAATTGTTTCATTTCTATTGGGGAGATCATGCTCTCAGACTAATCACATCACCTATTGCATGTGTTGATGGCTTCACACCTAAAATTGCCTATATACACTTGGTAGGGCACTGCCTTAATCAGATTATTTGTATCCATCTGTGGCCAGTGCACATACTGCAAGGGCTTTTATGTAACAATGGCTACTGTGTTCCCACCTGCTTTGTTGATGCCTTCTTCCCCCCCTTGCTTCTCTTTTACCACTGTATAAGACACGGTCATGCTATTAATCTTGGGCCCCACACACTCTCGATTCTTGGCATCACTCTGGGCAGCCTCTTCTGCCTGCTCCTCATCTGTCCCACACTCTTCCTCCTCCTCTGCTACTCAGGCATCAGAATCTGATCAGATGGATTTGTAATCTAAACTATCTGCTCGGGGTCACCCACGCCTATATCCATTGCGACCATAATCCCCCACGTTTCAACATGTACATCTCTAATCACAGTGCTGTCAATTCTAAATAAAATATCACCCACTATTGTCGTTCTTTGCCCTTTTTCCCTCTCCTGTGTTACTTGCACAAGCTCTTATTCTGTCCTTCAGAGCACCGTTTCTAAATCTCCTTGTGCCCTATATTCTGTTTCCACCACTAATGGGTTGCACGTGCCACTCGCTGCTAGAGGCTGCAGGACACTTTCATAAGTTGCAGGGACTTGCTGTCACCGAGTTGCATGGGACACATACGCAGTGCTAGTATACACTGCAGCTGCTTGCCTGGGGTAACACCCCTGTGGGAGTGGTGGGGTTGTGGGGGTTGTGGGTGTTTCAGGTGTTTTGGGCTGCTACAGGATGCTGTCATGGCACTAGGAGTAGAGGGGATGATGAAATGTGTTTGTATGACTACCTCTCCTCTTTTGGGGTCCTCAGAGACATCTTCCAAATCCTCTACCATTCTCTGGAGCTCGAGAAATGCCCTTTCTATTCCTTAACCTCTTTCCTTTATATTTTGCTGCCAAATAAGTGTATATATGAGTCAATACTTCTCTATGATTTCCTTCTTCAGGCCAGGGCATATACATTCCCCTTCTCGTATCAACAACCCACTCATTGTGATGCTTCCTTATATTATCCTGGTAAAGCAGAAGTGCTTTACACATATATTCGAGTGGCATCAGGGAACTCATGTAACCTTGTAACACTATCTCAATTCCTAGAGATCGATCCAGCAGTACCAATCTTCCTCACCCACCCACTGTTGTCCACCCTTCCCGTTACCCCTCCCTCCCCTCGTAGCCCTGCATACCACAGACAAAATACCCGACCCAACTGTCCACACCATTGAACATCCACTATTTCACACTAAAACAATTCAATAACATCGTAAACCACGAATCAATAAAAACACAAATATATACACAAAGCTTTAGAGCCTTCCTCAATCTCCACTTTTAGACAAGGGCATTTACATCCTTCTGCCCCCTTCTGCTGGGTGAAGGGATCCCTCGTCTGCAATATAATTGACCTACACAACAAAAGCACACTTATTTACAAATGGGGTAGACCCTTCCTCTATCCCCTTTGCTCAGGAAGATAGAATTCACCTCCACACACTCCCTTGTGCTGAGTGAAGGGTTGCTTGGTATGTGGGAGAATGTGTCCCGGTATCTGGGTGGTCCGGGTATCTAAGAACCCATAAACATAACTGAAAAATAGGTTGCACTAAAGGAAATTAATGTCAATAATGTATATTATATATACTTGAGAATATATGGGAGGGGGAGAGGTTGGTATTCAGATTATTTGGTGTGAAAGTTTGGGCTGCTGAACTGTGGACTTGGGCCATTGCACTATGGGCAAGAAATGTAAACTTGACCCGCAGGATGAATGTTGACAGTCCTTCCCCTGCTAAAAAGGGAAAAATAAAGAAAAATGTTAATAAGATATATTCTTTGGGTAACCCCTCACCAAGCACTGCTACATTAAGAAAACCATTGTTATCCCATTGGTTTCCTTTCTAGCTGGCTTTCTGATGTTTCAATGTGCTATTTCATTTGGCATAGGGCAATGCTTGCTTTCTGGGGTACTATTGAGCATGTGATGAATATAAAGCTTTTCAAAATGGGTCTTGCTGGATTTAGAGCCAATGGGCCTCATTACAAGTATGTAGGTAGCAATTCCATTAATAGCGGGATGGCTGCCCCCATATCGGGTACCGGGTCCGGGTTCCCGGAATGGAGAAGTACCGGGCCATTCCGACCAGGCATCCTTAGCGGGTCCCTCAAGGAGACCTCCTAATGGGGCAGTAGAGGGATAACGGGGCCGGCATATCTACCAGCCCCGTTTTCCCTCTACCGCATACCTCGTAATGAGGCCCAATGACTTTTGAGCCCCCATGACCGATTAAACTGGTTGTGTCCGGAAGAAACAAAGGATTGCTAAGAGAACGTGAATGATGACATGATAGGAAGGGCACATACTCCTCTCGGCGGCAAGCATCATGGATGACTGTTCACGCGGTGCAATGACTCGACGTCGACACTAAAGAACTCACGTATGAAAAAAGGGTTGTATTGTTTTACACAAAGGTGGATATTGTTCAGCCAGAGGCCTAGTTGAAATTTCAAAATGTTCTTAAATTTTAAATCTGTCACTTGACCAGCGACCTATAAAGTTGAAGGATATGGTGTATCCGCCAGTTTGTTGTCGTCAGTTCATGATAGGTGTAGGACGTCTGGTTTCTTGTTTCGCAAAAAAACTATAAAACTGTCTCTATTTGTCTTAACCCGAAATTGATGTTTGAGCTTGGTTTCTCCAACACTAAAGCTTTTCTACTTGGGTTCTGTGCTTTTGACTGAACTTAGGAAACTCATGAAAAATAAGACAGACTAGAACATGTACTGGTTTGCTCATTTGTAACATATGGAGATGCTCACAAAGCTAGCTATTTTTAGTGTCTGGGAGTGTGGTGGCAGTGGTGGGGTGGTTGCAGTGCCACTGGAACACCTTTGTGTGGAGGTGGAACTAGAAGACATTGCTCTAGTTCCTTACAGGGAAGTTGCAAGTGAGACCACTCAATCGCATATTCCACAATGTGTTCAATTTTTCTACGTCACCCTCTAAAAGAGGCAAAAAAGCTAACAAGTGTGATATCTGTGTTTATTGTTGCATTTTTCCTAATTGATGGTGTATACCAGGAGCCAGATCCAAAGCTTCAAAAAGTTATTCTCTGATTTCCTCCACTGAAAAGCATGTCCCTGTGTTCCTGGGAGTGTCTTTATTGATGGGTGGTGACAGGCAAACAGGCAGATGTTTGATGAAGGCTTTAGCCAGTTACATAATTCAAACATTTAAACTCACAATGAATGTTATGTCACAATTCTCGGCTATAAAGAAATAGTATTTGTATACTCTGTTTGACTGGTGACATGTCATATTTTGACAATACCAATATTGTATTTGGATTTTTGGATTTTGTTGGGATTTCTAAAGTGCTTTTGCTGAAGTGCTGCACAGATAATTCACATACATGGTACAATATAAACAAATGGTTGGAATAACATAGGCTGAAAGCACAATGATTCGAGTGACGAAGAAGAGGAAAGAAGTTGTGGTTTTAAAAGAGAGCAAAAGATGTGGAGAGAGGAAGAAGAGAGTATATTTAAGGGGGAGAGAGTCCCATAGTTTAAGGGCAAGGAGCAAGGAGAGTAAACAAAGAGAAGCAAGAGGGAGCACAGGATGGTTTAGAGGAGGATACATGTTAGAGATGATAGGTCCGACGTGGTCGAGAAGGGGAGTAGTATCAGAACATAAATGCAAGGGAGGAAGTGTATAAGCCATGATAGCACTTGAAGCAATTGAAAGAAAATGGAAACAAAGCCGGGAAACAAATGGAAGAAGGGAGATGCTCACGAGAGAGGGGGTAATAGAAGAGCATGGAGGCAGACAACACTGAAGGTGAATATCAGTGTTATAGAGCAAGCAGAGGTAGGTGAGATGAGAAGAAGGAAAGCCCACAAGAAGGGATGAGCATCAGCTGAGATGGGAAAACATAGTAGAGGTTATCAGAAGCTTAGTAGTGTGTAAAGATGGAAAAGAACAGATACAACAGATATTATAGATATTATAGAGAAAGAGGCAAATACGAGCTGTAGAAATACGTAAGAAGAAAAAAGAGAGTAAGGAATGGAAGAGTACACTGGGATAGTGAGGATGAGAAGGGGAGGAGCAGAGAGGGAAAGTAGAGAACAAGGGAGACAGACAGGGAAGGAGAGGAGGAAGGAAAGTAAAGAGCTTCAGTTTTAAAAGGGTTTAGACATAAGAAGCAAATGCACATCCATGATTGTACAGCGGGAAGACAGAGATTGTAGAGTGAAGAGAGTTAGAGAGGGATGAAAAGGAGAAGAAAATCTGAGTTTCATCCTGGTGGAAGTGAGAGCATAGTTTGAAGGACTCAATGAGTTAAACAAGAGGAATAATGTAAATAGAGAACAGCAAAAGGCCAAGCACTGAGCTTTGGGGAACACCATAGCAGAGAGATCGAGGAGAAGAGGTTTGACCAGCCCAGGTGACAGGGTTGGAGGGAGCCAAAAGATAGGAATGGAACCATAGTGTTAGAAGGTCCTAAGGAGGTGAGGACACAGAGTAGTGTGGGATGGTCAACAGTGTTGAATACCGCAGAAGATCAAGTAGAATGAGAATGGGTAAAGATTTATTGTGTCAAGAGGAAAGAAGGGAGTTGGTAACATTGATGAGGTGGTTTCTCTGGAGTGACCAGGGCAGAAGCCAGAGTGGGTCAGAGGCAGTAGAGTATAAAAGTTGAGAAAGGAGGACATTTAGGAATAGACCGATCTTTCGAAGAGTTTTGAGAGAAAGGGAAGCAAAGAAATAGGTTGAAAATTAGATGGTATCTAGGGTTCAAGAGAACGTTTTCTAAGAATTTAGATGACAACCCTGTGTTTAAATAGTTTAGGAAAAACTGCATTTGACAGCAAGAGATTGATAAGCAGTGTTAAGCGATGGACAAGAGAGAGATAGATAGAAGGGAGAATGGGGAGAGGGAAGTGGGTTGAGATGGGAATCCGTAGCATGTACACGAATAGAGGTGGTGTTGGAATGGGAGAGGGTAGAGAAAGATGAGAGTGATGGACGTGAAGAGGATACAGAGTTGTTGGTAGAGGAAGTATAATTAATTTGTGTGATAGCAGTCAGAGGAAAAAAGGCTAGAAATGATAGAAGGGGCCGGAGGAGGGAGAGAGACAATTTGATTTATGATATGGAAAAGGTGATGGGGAATGTGTAAGAACCCTTCCCTGTAAAATATGTAGCTGACAATGCTCTTATTACCTGGATATATGAAGTCCATACGTTTTAAATAGTGTGATTAGAAGGAGGTGTAATGGTAATACCTGTTATGTAGTTTCCTGGACATATAATGGCAGCACATGGCACATGGTGTGAATATCCTGGCCTATGATGCATCTACCTGGCCAACAATGTGAGTGAGTACCTTAACTTATGATGGCAATACCTGGCATCTGATGTGAACACTTTGAGACACCACATAAATGCCAAGCAGACAACTGAAATACCAGGGCATTTGAAACTAATACCTGCCAAATGCGAGATATTCTCAAGAAACTTTAAGGGTGGTGGCAAAACCTTGTGCTTTGCGATAGTGCCTAGCTATTTAATGGCATAACCTAGCACATAGCTGAATTATGCTTGTGTTTGATGGCTTGTGTAATAATATCATAACCTAGCACCAAATTAACTGTGTTTGATGGCAGTACCTGGTAAAGGTTGTGTATACCTGAATTTACGAATGCAACTAACTGTGCCTATAATTGTGACATCGCCCGGTTTATGAGAACACTACCTGTAACATGATGTGGGAGTACCTGAGAATATCATGGCAATACCAAACACAAGATGGTATTACAGAGACATATAATGGTAATACATTGCTAGAAAGACCTTTGCCAAGTCCACATTAGCATAGCCACTAAAATACCTAGAGCTGTGCCATTCACAAAACACTGTCTCCTAAACAGACAAGAGTGAAGACTACAGATTTAAAAACAGGTTTGAACATCTTTATGGAAATAATTGTGCTTTTTCTGGCCCATATTAGCTATGTAATCCACGGTTGGAAATCAATTGCTAATTATGACACATTGATGTATCACAGGAGTGCTGCCTGCAGGATAGGTGCATGTGCTTTCACTTGCCTTGGAAATGCAAATGTACTGTATTAAGGATTAATTCCGTGACTGATTGATCTCATCATTGGGTATCTAAAATTGTTATAATTTGAAAAATATGTCAAAGGATGACCACAAATGTGTGCTAAAGGAAATGTACCAGCAAAGAATAAACCCATCAAAGTGTGGTAGACAATCGATAGGAAGATATGTTTTTCTCCTAAAAGCTTGTCAGCCACAATATTTCTATCATATTGCAGTCCCGTTGTCATAATGCCATAACTCAGCAACGGTGGCCTGGGGCATTAATTAATTAAAGGAAGTAAATGTTTGAGGTTGGGATTTCATGACTATGGAATATAGTTTGTGTCTCCATTTCCTCTGGGCACATGAACCTTGATGGAACCGTAACTGTCAAAGAATTGTTATGTATCTAAAAATTAACTTCTTGTCAGAGTGCTTGAGAGTGAGAACTAAGATGGATGCTCTTCTTGGAGCTTTGCAATAGACGCCAATGCCTACAAGACAACCCCACTGTCCTCTATTGGGAATATGCGATCATTGCCACTCTGTTGAGTTTAAAGAATTGTTGGAGATGGACCCTCATTTGTACAGTCGAGTTTATCTGCTGAAATACTTGACAATGGCCTAAAATGGCACTGCAGCAGACGTGTAGCACAGAGGAGCACTGCCCTGAAAGGCGCTGCATTGAGTGCTGGCTTCCTAATGCAGATCAGAGCAGGGCCTCTATATGAGACTGCTAACTGACTGGTGTGCAGACGAAGGGAGGTACGTGGTGTTGCTACGTACTGGCAGAGACTATATGAATGTTTATGTGTGGCCTGAGAACAGTGTTCCCAGCGACTGGCTAGATGGTGCTCAGAAATGAATGAGCAGCAGCTGCTGTTTTGTAGAGGAATTTCAGCACAGCTCTTTTATGGAAGGGCCGCACCACGCAGGCCCCAAAGTAACGGCATGGGATTGGTGGAAGTCTGTTTCTGACTGGATTGAGGATGCAGGACTTGTATGTAGTGTTTATTTAAGACATTTGGAAATACTGGCTGGTTGCGTTTAATGTGCTTGAGAGCACTGTGGACCCATCTTCTGCCAGGATGGCACCCTGGTTCAAGCAGCAACTGGCACGTACTAGACTTCAAGCAGAGCCTTTTTGAGAAGGTGCAACATAGCACCAGATAACATTATTGATAATATTTGGCATTGCTGGCTGATGTGCTGAGGTAAACCTCTAAACACTATACCACAATGATTGGTTAGAGTAACACCTAGTAGTCTGGACTGATGCATATACACTTTGTAACTGGGGGTTTGCTGTGGTTGAGTTCAGATGAGTTGCTGATTAACGCATGCTGTGCTGAGGGAAATTACTCCCCCTTTCTCCTGTGTGTAGAAGGCATTTTAGTAAATAGTGTTGACGTCTTTAGAGCTACAGTATTGCCATCGGTGTTTATTCCCGAGATCATTTCCTTGAAAGATCCTGCTCCTACAATTGATATTCACACAATATTGGTAAGTGAATCTCACTTGCATGTCTTCATCCAGTAAACAGGGAATCGGAAGAAACGAGCAAAACTAGTTTCTTCTGATTCCCTGAATAGTTTTCCTCACTCAACACCAAAAAAGCATGGAAGGAACATTGCAAACATTGGAAGGCGACCCTCTGCAGGAATCCCTGAATGTATGTGGCTGCAGTTCTTTAGGCCTGGAAGTCAAGTATTGGCAAAATGATATTGAAATTAGGCAAGTTATCCCAGAAGGTGAACTACTCGTCAATGCAACCGGATAAACAGCAACGTTGAAGACCATACTGCGCAACTTAAAAAAGATGCTATCCAACTAAAAATGGAGATAAAGTAAGAGGCAGCCAAGTATAAAGATTTAGAAGGGAGGGCAAGAAAAAATAGTTTCAGCTTGTTTTTTTTGTCCGACCCGACCCACTTCATAGGAAATATGAAGACCTTCATCGACACCTAGTTCTCAATACCCTCTGTAACCCCTCCAGTGTTGCAATACTTCATTTAAAAAAGGGCACACATAAAAATATCTGTCAGACCTCCTCATGGCGCATCACCTAGGATAATCATCTTACTTCTTCTTACCTATTATGAAAGGGAAACATTATTATTCCCAGCAAGGCAAAAACATTGAATACTGAGCCTTTGTCGCTGGATTTTAGCCCAGTGGTTTAAGAAACAAGAATGCATTTTTTTAAAGTAGGTTGTTTTAATCGTGCAACATCTAACTCAGTGGAATTTTCCACCCACCACAAACCAGGCATGGACAATGTTTATTTATTGAATAAAGTTCTTCCTAAGAATCTAAGTCCCTCAATTTAACAATATTAATTGCCTGCAGCCCCACCTCCCTTTCTGAATGAGAAACATTCATGGTTGCACAGAAGGTCTATTTATTAATAAAAATATAAATCCATCAATCAATTTAAATATAAAGAAAACATGCACCTATTAAACTCCAACTCCAGGGGGCGTGGCCTGGAGCCGATGGCGTGCAGAGGCTGATTCGCCGAGCTCCGGCCGAGACGCCGTTTCCGAATCTTTTTTCTCCGGCTTAAGTGGGACAGCAGCCCGCTGAGAAGCACGCAGCGGTGCGAGAGGCGATCCCGCATAAAACCTGCTCGAGGGGTCGGAATCTCCGGCCCCCTGGACGGCAGCGCAGGTCCTGGAAACGCGCTCCCTCCCCCTGCCGTGCCTGGACCCAAGATGGCGCCCCACACAGCTTAGCGGGGCCTCCGTGCGGAGTACCCCCACCAGCACACTCGGCTGGGAACACTGAGGGGGAGTATCACAGCGGTGCTGGCCTCCTCGCAACATCCGACTGTGATCGGCACCAGACCCTCGCCCTTCTCCCCCCTCACCACGCCGGACGGCTCCAGTCGACACTACGTGCCGGAACCTCGCACAGCGAGAGCCGCTGTATCCCTGGAGCTCCACTGCGGCACAACACACATCCCGGAGATGGCGGAGAGGGTCTCCACGTAACATCCGACCACAGCCCACACCAGACTCTCGTTCTTCCTCCCCTCCGCCGGCGACCTACATAAAAGCACGGCACACATCCCGAGGACGGGATCACGCGGAGGCACCACCAGCCTCTGCCCCCCGGGCCCACATCCAACTGCATCGAGGCCGCCGCCGGGAAGCAGAGCCGGAGGAGCAACAGCCGCTGGGTCACTGCGATCCGCCGCCTTATCCAAAGGATCGGATTCCGGCTCAGAAACCAGAAACGACTCGGAAAGCTGCGACGGCGGAGCCCTGGGAGACGAGGAGCGTCAAACCACGGAACAACTGTGAGTGCGGCCCCTGTTGCTCCCCCCAGCTACAGCCTGCATTAACTCTGCGGCTGGGCCACCCAATAAGACTCACACACCAAGGGGTGACAACTCCTGCCCTCTGGTTGCGGCACACGGCTGAGCCCTAAGCGCTCCAACACTAACACCCCCGAGTCCAGGGGCAGCGACATAGGCACCAAGGTAGCGGATAAAGCATCCGAACGCACAGTGGAATACAGTGGAATACATAACTCCAGAGAGCTGCACCCCGGACAGCTCCTAACCACTGACAATATTATACTTTTGGGGCACAGCCCACTCTAGAACTCCATTCCAGGCCACATAAGCGAGTGGCCCTGACTCCCACCCCACCAGTTTCAGAGCTCCAGGGCAACCGCTATTGCGCCTCTAACATGGCCGCTAAAAACAAAACCAGAGCTGCCACCATGGACTCCTTCGTCTCAGCCCGGGCAAAGACTCCCACCCAAGCCAGGGCTGGCTCCACCGAAATCATTCGCTCGCATGAGACGGAGCCCAATGATAATCACTCCCAGATAATGGGCGCTATTGCCTCATTAAAGACTCACATAGACTCCAAGATAGACGAGTTCAAAATAGACATACAACTCATTCGCCAAGATGCCCGCAACTTAACAGAGAGGGTGACGGCCATGGAGAAATTTACAGAGGAAAAGTCCGGGGCCACAGCAGCCCTACAATCCGAAGTCTCGAACCTGAAAAGGAAGGTCGCATTCCTAGAAGAAAGGGCAGAGGAAGCCGAAGGTCGGGCTAGACGGGGGAACATCAGGATCCTGGGTATCCCGGAGGGAAATGAAGGCCTGAATACTACGTCCTATGTCGAAACCCTGCTGCTACAGGAGATTGGGGCCGGCAAGTTGACTCAGGGATTTGCGGTGGAGAGGGCCCACAGGTCCCTCCAGAAACGACCTCCCCCCGGCTCGCATCCACGGCCAATAATAGCCAAGATACTAAATTTCCAAGACAGAGAAACTATATTAAGATACTCCAGGGAAACAGGCCCTATCGTACAGGGCGACTCTAAGATTTCCATATACCCTGACTATACCCAGAAAGTGCAGAGGGAGAGGAACTCGTTTGTTCCGATTAAAGCAAGGCTTCGCCAACTGAACCTTAAATATAGGTTGCTGTACCCGTCCCGCCTGAAAGTCACCCACAAAGGGCGAGCAATATTTCTCGAAAACCCGGAAGCAGCCAACATGTGGCTAGAGGACAATAACCTCGCCGACGGTGGGGATAACCTAGGGGAGGAAGACTGAACCCCGGGGGAGGAAAACTGGACCCCAGGGACCCTCCGCACCACCCACACATGAAGCATAAACAGCCGGACCCAAGAAGGTAATCCAATTAACAGTATATCGTATGGAAACGACCCTCGTTCGGCCTCGCCGCCTCACAGCAACCCGCCCCCAGCGAAAAATCCAACCGGGCTAGTTCGGTCTTTTTTGCCCGACCCAACTCGTGCCCGATTCCCGGATGGGTTTAGACGGCGCGGGAGTGCCTGAGCCCCGCGACAGTGTTGTAGTCGCTGGGCGCACCAGTTTGAGTTATGTTATTAGTTTAGTTAGTTTTACAGTCTTCGCCCCATTGATGCTTGAAAAAATCGAGATGGTCACAAGATACGCTCCAGGAATTGACGAATCAGAGGTCCATCGCCTACAGCCTACCAACCACGCCTTGATGCCGCACCAGGCCATCGTGATTGTGCCTCACCCCAAACCCAGAACACTGAACCAATGGCATCACAACTCAACGTGATGACATGGAACGTAAGGGGAATGGGCTCGTACCTCAGGAGGAACCGCATACAGTCTTATCTTAGGAGGAAGAAAGTCTCGATTGCGATGCTACAGGAGACGTACCTCACCGAGGACGCTCTGTCCAAATTGGCAGACCGATGGGATGGGACTGTAAGAGGATCCCCATACTCCAAATACGCGAGGGGTGTGCTAATATGGGTAAACCCGAATGTGCCTTTCCAGTTACACGGATGTGAATCTGATAAGGACGGAAGATACGTAATCATGTGGGGAACTATAGAACAGACCCCTATCTGCTTGGCTAACACATACTTCCCACAACATGGAATCCCGTCTTACCTCAGTACACTGAGCCCCAAGCTGGCACACCACCGAGGCCAAACCTTCATAGGGGGAGGAGACTTTAATTGTGTCATGGATACAGCTATGGACAGATCACTCCCTCCCCCCCAACCGAGCAATCCCGCAACCCGTACTATGGCGGAGACACTAGACCAACTCAATCTAGTGGACATCTGGAGGATACAACACCCAGCTGACAGGATCTACTCACATTACTCAGTCCCACACAGCGTCTACACAAGAATAGATTATTTGTTCATTGATCGGGACCAGGTCCCGCTGGCGATAGCCACAGAGTACCTGGGGAGATCTATCTCCGACCACTCTCCGTTAACCATGCAATGGCGGCAGAGGGGACCCAGACCCCCGATCCCCATGTGGAGAATGCCTTCCGCGACACTAGAGGACTCACAGTTCAGAGAGGACCTTGCCGAGAGACTAGAGGAGTACGTCGAAATCAACAAAGGATCCGTGTCCACCTGGAGCACACTGTGGGAAGCCATGAAGGTGGTTACCAGAGGAGAAATCATATCAAGAGCTGGTGGCACCCGCAGGCAACTAAAGACGTCACTTCAGGCCCAAGAATCCGAGATCACTCGTCTGGAGTCCACTTCTGACGCCTCCCCAGAGGTCGAAATGAAACTGAAAGCAGCCCGAGAAAAATGTCAGCTCTCCTGGGACAGGCTGGAAAAATTCGACTTTGCCACGTACATCGCCCGATCCCACAGGGAATCAGACAAACCAGGTAGGCTGTTGGCCTGGTTGTGCAGAAGAGAGCACCCTAAACACCTACCAACGGAAATAATAGACACAGAAGGTGTATCCCACAGGACACAGATGGGGATCAACAAAGCATTTGCTAAGTTCTACTCAAAACTATACGCTCATGAAGCCCAGATCGCCACCACAGAAATAATAGATACCCTGGAAGAGATTGGTCTACCCCAAATATCCAGCGAACAGAGAACTGAACTGGACATGGAAATCACTCTCGACGATGTAAGATGGGCCATCAGGTCGCTTGCTACCAGCAAGACCCCTGGCAGCGACGGACTTACGCCGGAATTTTATAAAGCATACGAGCCCATCCTCACCCCCATCCTACACGAAGTCTACCAGGAAGCTTACGCAAATGGGATCCTCCCCAACACCATGAGAGAAACTATAATCATCCCCATGCTTAAGCCCCACAAACCGCCCACTGATTGTGACTCATACCGACCCCTGGCCATGCTCAACTACGATAGCAAGATCCTCACCTCAATACTGGCCGGCAGACTTGCTAGAGTGGTAGGGTCTATAATTCACGAAGATCAGAACGGATTTGTTCCAGGGCGCAACACCACAGCTAATTTGAGGAGGCTTCAACACATCATGGCTGAAACTCACGATTCTGTGGAAGACTTAGCGATATTGTCGCTTGACGCCATCAAGGCCTTCGACTCCATCTACTGGGAGTGGCTAGTGGAGGCCTTGCGGGCTTTTGGCTTCGGAAGTGGCTTCATCAGATGGGTCCAGGTTCTCTACAACTCTCCAGTGGCCAGGGTCAAGACAGGCGGAATAGTCTCGGAACCTTGGGAAATACAGAGAGGCACGAGACAAGGATGCCCACTTTTGCCCATGCTGTACATACTGGGACTGGAACCGATTGCCATATACTTCCGTCAACAGCTCTTCGACGCCGGCATTAAGGTGGGCAACGTTTATAACATAATATCATTGTACGCAGATGACGTGCTCCTGTATTTAAAAGACCCCGAGATCAACGCACCGACAACACTGGAGGTACTCGACAATTACGCGAGATACTCTGGAATCCACTTTAGCAGACACAAATCCTCAGCATTCCCCCTAGCCGGATTGAGAGACGTTTTAGCAGAAGACCTCCCAAATATAGGGATAAAATGGCAACCCGAGAAGTTCAGGTATTTGGGGATTGATGTCAGCCACACCCCACAGCTCACACATGAGCACAACACAGAAGTCGCTATCACCAACCTCCGGCGATCTATAAAATTCTGGTCCAAACTCCCACTGGCAATGGTGGGGAGAGCGGCGATTGTCAAGATGATAATCCTCCCCCGTTTCTTGTATTTCTTTGTGAACATTTGCCACTTCGTACGGCCTCCCTTCTTCAAGAAATTGGAGGCCATCATTAAGGACTTTTTGTGGGGGCCCCACAGGCACAAACTGTCACTAGCTACGTTAACCCTGCCGCATAAAGAAGGTGGAATAAAACTTCCAGATCTCCAGCTCTATTACCTGGCTGCCCAGCTCAGTCACATCACGAGGTGGCTGTCAGACGAACCTTCAGCCGAACTGGGGCTACTGAAGCAACCTCACACCAACCTAATTCCTAAAGAAACCCTATGGAACCCCCCTTGCCGCTCCCCGGAAACCCCTTTAGTTGTGGAGCTTGGCAGACAGATATGGGCCAGGACTTGCTACATTAGGAAGGTGCAACACCCGTACTCTCCAGACCATCCCATAATGGTAGACGTGTGCAAAACGGAGGCAGACCTTCCCATAGCAAGGAGGTGGGAGGAAGCTGCTATATATACATGGGGAGACTTGTTTGAAGGTGGAGTGTTCAGGGACTTTGAGTCGATACAAGTTATCGAAGGACTATCCAAAGGCCAGTTTCTCTGGTACCATAGGCTCAAACAAACCGCCAAGAAGCAGTGGCACTCCTGGCCAGAGGAACCCACCTCTGACCCTCTACTACAGGAAATGTATGACCTCTCCGATGGATGGAGACCGGTCTCCAGGTTGTACAACAAGCTCATCGACAAACCTAACCCTAAGGGAGCGGCGCTGAGGGCAAAATGGGAAGCAGACCTCGTAGCCCCACTCACTGATAAGGAATGGGAAAGAGCATTAATATTCCCCAAGAAAGGGTAAAGAAATTCCAGATTTGGCCAAAAACAGCTGAATGTCCTTTACCGAACCTACATGACTCCCCACAGAGTTGCCTCGTTCAACGCGAGGGTCCCACCGGTGTGCCCATGGTGCGGGAACGACAGGGCAGACATGATTCACATGTTCTGGACCTGCACTAAAGCGATGACACTCTGGTCAAAAGCCAAGCAGTCCTGCAGAGACGCCGGAATGGAGAGATACGAATGGTCACCCGGAGAATGCCTACTGGGTACATACCCCAGACCAAGCAAATTCAAACACCTTGTGAAGCTAATGGACATTTCATGTATACTTGTTAAAAGGACCATAGCGATGGCCTGGAAGACACCCGCAGGCCCCAGGCACGAACGTTGGTTAAACGAAATGGCGAGATGGACAGCTGCAGAAACCAGAGCCTGGCAGGAAGGAACTACATCCAGTGGGGACACCACAAGCGGCACCCTGGTCGCCTGGAAGGGTCTTCTGATGGATATGTACTTCGACGCAGACCATAAGCCCCCCTGAGCACCTGTAGTAACAGGTTCCTTGCATTAACACAATGCAGATGTCCCCTGAAACTGTTCCCCTCCACTTCCTGAGAAGTCATAACCTGGACTGAACCGCCATCTCGAACCCTACATGTTACATCACACGAAGACTATTGTTGTTTAAGTTGTTTTTCTCTTTGTTTGCTTTAATCCATAAGTTTGTATTGTCTCACTTTTATCACAAAACCAATAAAATACTTTGAAAAAAAAAAAAAATTAAACTCCAATATTGATCAAAACACTAATCACCTCAATTTACCATGCTTCATTTAAAGGAACGGAGCGTTTTGTAAAAACACATCATCATATGAACATTTGATTTATCCTGAGCATTTATCCAAAATGTGCTGAACAGTTTATGAGGATGTATGACAACATTGCCATTTTACATGAAACTAAATTAAATCAGAAAAACCCTACCTATCTAAATCTTTTTACTTCTTATTCATTGCAAATTCCCCACAAAGCTCAATGGTCATATCCGAATTTCAAATTTTGCTTTAGAAAACTCAATTTTAGGACAAGCTCATTAACATTCCCATATGTGCATCACTAGCAAAATGGTGGTGTTTATATCGCGTTACCATGTAAAAGTGTACATTTGACATTTTCAGTGGGTAATGTGAAGACATCACAAAGTAGACACAGACAACAGATTAAAGTTTGGGCTATAAACCTTTATTAACCAAAAAGGTAGGATGGGAAAAGACCTAACTTTCCCTACACTATGGTGGGATTTTCTTAACTTAAGGAAACTAAGGACAGAAGTGTCAGGAAGTCCAAAGCAAATGTCTGTCTGTGTCCAAAACCTATACTTGCCCTCACATCTAAATGTATACAATGTATAGGGATGTCAGCATCAATATGAGTAGTGTTCAAATGAAAGTTCAGAGGTTCTTCCAGCTCTTGGCTTGTAAACAGGTTTCCCTTCTTAAAGTTAAAAATAGTTCACAATGCAAATGATTCCCTTCTCCAAGAGGTCAAATTGTTCAGCTTTACAAAGATAACACGATCCCTTGGGACAGTCCCAGCTCTTCTGATATGGTTACTTCTCACCAATTCATATATACAGTTCAGTTCCTTGATTTCAAATCATACAAAAGTTCCTTGCTAATAAAACGCAAGCTTCTTTATAGGTGCTTTCCGTGGCTTTTTCATAGAGGGGTGCACTCAGTCTAGGCTCAGCTGCCGGCCCACACGGTTCACCCATTACAGGTCATGAAACCGACACACCTTACTGGCTTCCTTTTCATCAACACATTGTCACTGCTTCAGCTTGACATTGTTGCTTGATACCTACTTATATCACATTGTCTTGATGTTGTATCATGGCTTGGTTTGCCACCATGCACTTGTTGCTCTTTCATATATTCTCTAGGATTTTCCCACTTGTTTTCTCATATCATACAGTTCCTTCTATTGTCATGGGTCTTGCCAATGCTTGTTCATCAATGCTTCTTGTGGCTTTTGCCAATGCTTGTTTTCTCATATCATAAAGGTCCTTATTTTTGCATGGCTCTTGCCAAAGCTTGCTCACCAATGCTTGATTTATCAAATCACACAGCTCCTTATATTCAGGATATTTCATAAACTTGCTTTCAACACGATCAGTATTCAAAAGTGCTTATTCTCACTTTCATTCACATCAGTATTCCCAGGTTGAACTGGACCTTTTTCTCTCCCCTATCACCTTCTCTACCTTCAGAGTCCCTCAGGGCTCTATTCTCTTGCTGTGGCTCTTCAACATCTACCTTCCCCTTTTGGTCCATTTGACCTCCACGTACTCTCCTCACTTCCAGTGTTATGCAGACGATGGCCCGCTCTCCTTCAAGCTTCCCTTTTCCTCCTCCTCTTCTTCCTCTCTCATCCCTGACTGTTTGACTATTATTCATGCATGGTGTGCTGTCAATGATCTCTGCCTTAATGCCAGTAAGACTGAGATCCTTCTCATTGAGACCTCAGCCCCCTCTTTCCCTTCTACTCTCTGGCAGTCCTGTGGGCCTATTCCCCTCGCCCTCTTGTGAGGCGGAAAACCTAGGTGCCATCTTTGACTCCTTTCTCTCCTTCTCTCCTCACATTGTAGACGTTGTAGGAAGGCCCAATATCAGCTACACCTCCTCAGAGGCATTCTCCCTTTCCTCACTTTCCCCCATAAACTCAATGGGCCTCATTATAACTCAGGTGGTCCGGAAATAACGGTGGCACCGTTGTTTCCGGACCACCTGATCCCGACTCCTGCAGGCGGGAGGTGA
Organism: Ambystoma mexicanum; assembly: GCF_040938575.1. Taxonomy (NCBI): domain Eukaryota; kingdom Metazoa; phylum Chordata; class Amphibia; order Caudata; family Ambystomatidae; genus Ambystoma; species Ambystoma mexicanum. The sequence continues at coordinate 1,109,454,583 of NC_090924.1, read as the reverse complement.
TGTTCCCGCCAGGTCTGACCTGGCGGGTTTAACACCACCCACCTGCAGGCGGACAAGGAAACACCGGCAGCATTACGAGATGCTGCCGGTGTTTCCATGATCCCCATTCCCATTGAGTCCCATAGGACTCACGGGAATGGAGATTAACACCATTCCGCCTCCGTGATTCCCGGAAAACCGGGGTTGTAATGCCCTGGTAATTCCGGGAAGCACGAAGGCGAAATGGTAAAACGAGTCCGGCGGTAACCAGGCAGTTTTACCACCGCGGTTACCGCCGGACTCGTAATGAGGCCCAATGTCTCTAGAGCTCTGATCTTCTCTAGGCTGGACTTCTGCAAGAGCCTCTTCCTCAGTCTTCCTTTATCCTCCCTTCACCCTCTGCAGCTAATCCAGAACCGGACTGCAAGACTTATCATTGTCCTCAAGCCCAGGGACTGCATTCCTCCAGCCCTAACATTTCTCTATTGGCTTTCTGGTTGCTGATAGGATAAAGTTTAAGACCCTCTGCATCATACACAAGGCTTTCTGGGGCCTGGAACCCTGCTGCTTCCAACTCTCTCTTCCTAAATACCCCCTGTAGAACCCAGTGGTCTTCTAGAACCAACTCTGTGCAAATCTGATGCTTCTCTAAGCAGAGAGGGGGTAGATCTCTCTACTTCACAGGAGCTTTCTTCTGGAATGGTCTCCCTGCCACTCTCAGGCACGGGCCTGGAAGCTCCTCAATCACCTCGTCTTCTCCTCTTCCTTAACTCTCCCCCTCTCCTGCTAATTCCCCCATCTGCTGCATTGACTGACTGCCTGGTTCTGTCATGATGCCTACCCCCCGGAGCACCAGGCCAGGCCCAGCACCCCCGGGAGCATGCATCACGCCCCCAGATTAAAGCCCAGCGGCCCTTTATAGGGGCTCTTTGGACTCTGTCCTGGCGCCGTTGGCGCCAGGCTCATGTTGGACATCAGTCCTGGCGCCATAGGCGCCAGGCTCATAAGGGGAAGTGTTTGGTGCACTTACCTGAAGCAGACCATGCTGCACACTCACCTGATGCAGACCATGCTGCATGAAGAACCAAGCCAAATGAGGCTTAGGAGGGGCTATTTTTCTGAAGGAACTATTTTGTTACTTGGGTGGGGCTGTGGAAGAATACTCACCTGGAACTTCTTCCAAGGCTATTTAAGCCACGCCCGGACAGCCACACGTGCTTCGCGTTGTTCTGCATCCCAGCAGCTGAACGCTCACCGTGTCTGCTCCTGCACCTCGACTCCAGCCACGCCCGCCTCAAACCTGGAACACCTGTAAGGAAAGAAGAGAAGAGAAAGGTGAAAACCAAGAACAACCTTCTTACCTGCATCCGGAATCTTCACGCCAGCATTCCTGAAGGAAGACTTCCATTTAAAAGCACCGCGTTGCTCGCTGCAGCGCCGCGCTTCACTCACCTGTTCCCGAGACGCCGCCCGGCTCCATCGCGGCTCTCAGCACCGGTCGCCACATCTCTGCACCTAGGGGAGAGAAGAAGAGACAAAAGGTGAGCAAGGGAACACAAGAGAAAAGCCGAATTTTCAGCCATGTTACTTACCGGCTTTTCTTGGTGAACCATTCCACATCTCGGGTCGGCGCCGCATCTTTGGCAGGTACCGCACCCCGGCCCCTATGGGGAAAGGACAAAAGACATTACTCGGGAATTATAAAGACATTTAGAGGGGTTGCCCTCATCACTAACTCACCTGATTTTACCACCGGCAATTTAACCCCTCAACGCATCGCCTTTGTTCTGCACCTGAAATAAAGGACAGATCACAGGTTAGTAAAAACAACATAAAAAGAGGCTCACACTTGAATTTTTGCATCTTCATACTTACGGCGTATCACTCAGAAAAGTCAAGTGGATTTGCCAGCGCCATTCTGAAAACCAGTGAAGTAACTGGACGAACGCGCGCCCCTGCACCAGAAGCAGGATGGAGAGTTCATCCTTCCAAACCATAAGGTGAGCTTAAACCGGGGGTTTTGGAGGAAGTCAGCGAAGAACGAAGGGGGGAAAGAGGGGAGCAAGCACACTATTCAGCAGACAGTTAATCCCCTTTCTCATCTGCAGAAGGATATTCCTACGGGCCAGACAAGCAAGATTTGGGGGTCCTGTTCAATCGGTGGTCCGAATTCTGCGCATCACGCTTGAAGAGGCCACAGCAACCCAGACCAGACCAGCGCCTCCGTGGGAGCCAGGTGAGCATTACAGGTTCCCTATGATTTCTACAGGGCGCTGTCACAACCCACTTCCTGAAACCCCCTCAATGGGCCAGGAGGGGTCTTGGCTCGGGCCCCCAACAAGCTTAGGCATCCTTTGCCTAGGCCCTCTTGGGGCCAGTCCTGGCACCTTTGGCGCCAGGCTCATACTTAATGAAGACTTGTGCTTGGGAACTACTTTGTTTCAGTGCCAGTCAACATGGAGGCATCCACATAGCTTGGCCCCTTTGAACCAAGCTATGCGGTATAGTGTTTTGGGTGTGGTAGCCTAGGGACTATTTTGCCTGGACTACTTTCTTGATGCTATTCAAACCACACCCGACTGGGAGAACACGCTTCGTGTTACTTTGCAATCCTGCAACGTGACGCTCATCGTGTTCAGCTGCGTCTGCGAACATCGGAAGAACAGCATCTGAAAAACAAAAGGACATCGTTAATAGCAGCAGCTTACCTGCGATTCCCCCACTAGCTGCCATCCCCTCCTGCAATCAGCATCCAAGGAACAGCGAACCTCCCGGACCGTCGGATCTGCAAAAGGAGAGAAACAGGATGTTAGACATTTTACAATTGTGCCAGCAGCTTACCTCATGAGTCGCCCATCGACTTCTTGCTCCGGGTGAGCACTGAAACCTACGGGAACAAAAGACAACAGGTTAGCAAAGGCAAGGCATCATAGCGCTGCTCATAGCGTATACTTACCGCATCAAGGCGCTCTCGAAGCACCATCACCTGCCGGTTAGTCCCAATTCAGCCAACGTTCCACAGCAAACTTCCGCGCACCTAAGGAGAGAGAAAAGACATTATTTAAATCCAAGAAAGGCATACAGTAAAACAGTAATAAGACCTACCTGAAAGACTCTAAAGGGCCTGCATTAGTGAAGTAACTAGATCGCACTCGCCCACAAAGGACAACGCGCCCCTGCCAAGAAGGCAGGACGGAAGCCTGCCAGATCAATCCACCTGGGCACCATGGAAACATCAGAATTAGACCAATTGGCCCAATTGTTGGGAGAACTTTGTGCTGAGGTTCACTCTGCCAGACAGGAGACTAACGCTCTCCGGAGAGACTTATTGGTGACTAAAGAGCGTATCGAACATATCAGCAGGCAAGTCTTGCAATCCCAAGCAGGTCAGACGTCTCTACCTGGGAACAACCCACTGATGCAAAATCCTAGCATGTCATCCACTGTCTCTACTCCAGTACAAGTTGTGTTACCAGGTACAGTTCCTTTGGCACCACCAGAGAGGTTTGCTGGTGATCCACGAAAATACGCAGATTTCATGAATCAGTGTCGCCTTCATTTTCTTTGCAGGCCGGGAGCATTCCCAAATGACCAAGCCCGGGTAGCCTTTGTTTTATCATACCTAAGTGGCAGCACCGCAGATTGGTCGGTACCATTGGTGTCCCATGATGACCCTTTATTACATAACTTTGGGGACTTTCAGAGGGAAATGGAAAAACTCTTTGCTCGCCATACTCGAGAACAAGCTGTGGACAATGAACTCCTTTCCCTCCGACAGGGGAATCAGGATTTGTTAACATACATCGCTACTTTCAACCGATTGGTTGCTGAAGCTAGGTGGCCGGAAAACAAAAGAACCACGTTGTTTCATCGGGGCTTACGAGACAAATTAAAAGACGTTCTAGCTCAAGTGGTTAATCCTCCCAGAGATTGTTCTGAATTCATAGACTTGTTTGTGCAACTGGACCACCGGTTGCAAGACCGAAAAGCAGACCTCCCGGACCGTCGGATCTGCAAAAGGAGAGAAACAGGACATTAGACATTTTACAATTGTGCCAGCAGCTTACCTCACGAGTCGCCCATCGACCAGCATCGCCTTGGGACTTCTTGCTCTGGGTGAGCACCGCAACTTACGGGAACAAAATACAAAAGGTTAGCAAAGGCAAGGCATCATAGTGCTGCTCATAGCGCCTACTTACCGCATCAAGGCGCTCTCAAAGCACCATCACCTGTCGGTGAGTCCCAATTCAGCCCACGTTCCACAGCAAACGTCCGCGCACCTAAGGAGAGAGAAAATACATTATTTAAATCCAAGAAAGGCATACAGTAAAACAGTAATAAGACCTACCCGAAAGGCTGTAAAGGGCCTGCATTAGTGAACTAACTAGATCGCACTCGCCCACAAAGGACAACGCGCCCCTGCCAAGAAGGCAGGACGGACGGCACGCCAACACCCATAACAAGGTGAGGAACGGTCCGGGGAGGGGCTGCAGGCATACAGGGTGTTGGGAGGCTCTTACCCCAGTTGCCCAGTTTTGAACATTGCCCACCTGTTTTCCAGGAAGAACTTCTCCGCTGATTATACCTGGGAGAAGGGCACCAGAGTCCCCACAGCTGGGTGGCGTCCCCGTGGATACCCGGTGAGTGTAACAGGCACTAGAACCCCTTCCACCCATCCCCTCTCCTCGCACATAGCATTTGGACTCTCTCCCCTGCACCCCTTATAATCCCTGGCACTTGCCCTCAAGGCCTCCCCTTATCACTGCCTTACTCCCTGTGGCCCTCTTCTCCCTTTAATTGCACTCTCTCCTCTTTTCCTCTATTCCCTGCACCTCACTCTCTTCCTTGCAATTTGCATGTCACCCAGACCGGCACTACCCCCTCCCCCACGGTTCTTCTTAATGCACTTGCACAATCCAAATGTCACAAGGCTAGTAGGACCATTATTGTTATCTTCACCCTTGGTCCCCCTGCCTTTTTTTCTCTTGTGGTGCCTTGAAACACCATTTGTTGTATAGGCACCTTACAAATATCCAATAAATAAATGAAAAATGAATCAGTATCCAAGAAAATATTTCCTTTAATTGAAATCGAAATTCTTTACTAGCTTTGCATACTCGCATACCATCCCGGTGTCCCCGGTGTTGACTCACTGTTCGGAGCTTACGGCATTCCAGTGAGGTCTCCTGCCACCACAAGCTCCCTCTCTCTCTTGTGGTGCCTCGCTCTTTCTCTAAGCGATTCTCTGTGACTTAGCTCACCCAGCGATGCTTCTCTCACAGCCTGGTCCTTATACGCCAGCTTCATCTGGTCACGCCGGTTGCCTTTCCGCAGTCCGCCACCGGCCTACAGCTTCCTTCAGCTTTGCTTCCCGCTGAATACACTCTGCATCCTCCAGGTGTTCATGAGCTCACCACTTGCCACGCCGCCTTGCAGGAGAGGTCTGCTCTCGCCAAGCAGTCCATAGACAAGCTTCTACAGCTGACCACATTTCCACAGTACTTCCTGCCTTTAAAGTTCCTGCCACCATGAATGGTCCAAAAGGTACTAAACCGCTCACTGTTGAATTGGGAGTCCTGCATTACTCTTGCTGGCCACCTCCTCGTCCCAGTAAACAACTGATATTTGTATGTGTGTGTATTACTAAAATGAGAATGTGTTTCTCTAGTTGGTCTCTTCCACGTGGCAGTACCAAACTGGTGTGTCTTGGGGAATGTTTTAGGCAAAAAATAGGGAAATTATTGACAATGGCCCTCATTCTGAGTTGGGCGGTAAGGGTTAACGGTCACCGGTAAGGAGACCGGTGCCATTAAACTCTTACCGCCCAATTCCGAGGTCCCCTAGCGGGACCTACAAAGGATGTGTGGTCTGACCACACGTCCTTTGCGCGTCCCGCTAAGGGACCAGGGCGGTAATAACAGGCCCGCTATTTGCAGGCCCGTTTGAAGTGCCTTCCCCATTCCCATTGAGCCCTATGGGAGCCCTATGGGGGCTCAAATGGGAATGGGGAATGGTCTACAGAATGGGGACTTACCGGGTCCTCCAAGGTCAGAATGACCTGGTAAGTCCCCATTCTGCTAGACCGGACCCGGACCTGGGTTTGGAGGCTGTCATGGCGCAAATAATGACATGGCTACCTCCAAACTAGGAATGAGGCCCCATAGCTTATACAGGTTTGAGGGACAAAAGATTCATTGTGAAAGGGAAATGGGGATGCCATGTCTCACCTAAGGGCACCTCATCCCCACTCTCCAAGTCTCCTCCACCCAGGTCATCCTCCCTCGCATATCCACTCCCAGGGTCGGGATCTAAAAGCGATGGCCTTTTCCTGGCCATCCGAGCGGAGGATACATGGGGAAAAGAAGTGAGGATGCCCTCAGGTTCCTCACAGCAACTTAAGGCAGTAAAATGGGTAGCAGTTAATACTCCATCCGCTTTTGTCTTGAGCAGTTCAGTACTACTATCAGGATTCTGATGTAACCAGAAATGACTTCAATTATGTTATTTTTCTAGTAATTCACAAAGAGAGATATCCTTCTGGCTCCCAGAAAACCTTTTCTGTATTTTATCATTAAACAGAGAAGGTGTCACGAGATCTACCAGTACACACCATAGGATCTATGCATTCAAATCTATAATTCAATACGCAAATACACTTCCAAAATATTTCCTAACTTCTCAGGATGTACACTCAGTGTACATAACACTACCCCACATTATTTACAAATGACAGAGGCTGAGGTTATCTATTTGCAGTTGAGAGTATTTTCCCATGTCAATTTTGTATTTCAAATTAACATTATAATTATATAAGAACTCCTATTGCATGTGTTCCATGAAGGTGATCACCCTTTTAAGGACTGGTTCAACTCTCCCCTTCTAGGAGTAGGTGGGCATCAGTCAGCAAGATAGGATCAGCTTCCCTCCACAGTCTGGTTTCCTTCTTTCTGATTTGGCATGTCTATGGTCTCCTCCACTGAATAAGGCCAAGACCTTTAACTCCAGTTCTCTCTTACAGTGTGATGCTAATAATCCAAAAATGGGTCTAAAGGAAAGCAAATGTATTCCCTTTTCCTTTCTGTTGTTATCAATTTTCCTTTTTCTACTTCTTCCCCTCCATCAGCCAGCCAATCAGTGAGTGAGCAAATTAATGAGTCAAGAATCTATGGGTTTAGAGTTCTATAGAACAGAAACCACTTCCTTTAAAGGTGTGTGCAATTTCTCTAATCTAACTCACCAGTGGAAGTGATTGGACAGTGTTCTAAAAGTGACAGCATGCTAAACCATCCTCTTTATACTCAAAGGGCATATTAAAGAAGAGGGCAGTCTAATATGAGTAACTTTCAAACCCAGTTTCCCACCCATTTAATGTGATGTCTTGTAGGATAGTTCTATATTAAACAATTGTGTTGAGCAGCTGCATGCCTCTGCAGGAAATCCGACCCCCATACCTCCTATATATTGGAAAACAGAGATTTTGCCATGCTTGACACCAGCAGTTGTGCCAATTCCACAGCAAGTATTCGAAAGAAGGTATCCTCTGAGAAAACCCTATCAAATGTGTTCACGAAGAGACGACAATCTGAGGTAGGAACTCCCTGAAGGAATATGAAAAGGAGCAACAAGAGAAGCCAATGAAGTCACACGAGACAAGTGTGACGCACTGAGAATATTGGCGGAAGAGAAATGTATGGATCTTAGAGAAACTGATGACGAAGTTAAGAATCAAGTAACCTTTCATATGCAAGAAGAAGATTGCAAGTGTGCGAAGCACTGCAGCAAATGCAAGCCATTCAATAACTACACAGATGCTGTAACGCAAGTAGATTAAGTAATCTTAGAAGATGGCTATATAGTGCAGGCAAAGCCACCATTGTATATAAACTGGAAATCGGTGTTGTGAATTTAGTAAGCCATGACCCATGGCGAGAACTGTATCGCAGCAAGAATAAGCTGATATTGTGGAAACGAATGGCGAGGCTGTCAGTTGGTTATATGTTCTTGAAGGCAGTGAACGTGTGAAGCTGAATGATCCCTTGACACAAGCATGCCAAGTCTTATTCATTTAAGACATTTACATTTTATATTCTGCAAAATGGACAAAATCGTGGTCTCCTGTCACATGAGCAAAGGATGGAAATAGAGTTGAGCTTGGAGTCCTAGAACAATGATAGTGAAAGCCTATATTCCCATATATTCCCAGAGACAAGAAAACTGTGCAAGGGCAAGTTCAAAGACAATCTTCATGGCAGAAGGCATGGGTGATAATAGATGTTGGGCTAATTGGGTGGGGATGTAAAGTCAAATCTACCTCCTGGCACCTGGGTCTGAGCTTACGTGCTGCTAATTTAACCAAATGTTCCAGACATGGCACGAGTGTTAGGAAAGATTTCTTAATTGTGGGTAATTTTCCTTCCATGTGGCAACCCCTAAACTTTTTGCTGTTGTTTTCACCATGATCTAGACTTTGCCAGAGAAGTGCAGCCTTCTGCCACGCTCCTCTGGGCTTTCGCTCCATTCTTACGGGGAAACTGACATGCCCTTAAGACAGTCAGTACCGGGAAACGCTGTTTTCCGTAGTTTCTTTATCATGTTGCAGCTTTCGTGCAACATGACACAAGAGGGCACTGTAAGCTAAGTTACTGCTCTCTTGGGTCTCTAGTCTTCTGCAGGCCCTAGATACTCTGTTTGGATTGTAACTGATCGGTGCAAGTGAATCACAGACGGGAATGGTGGCAGTGATCGTTTCTTGTGTTTTTGAGCTCCTTTTGGCGTTCTAAGCGCGTTTCTCGGGCTTAGCCCAAAATGGTGGCCTGGCTCCCAAAATGGCCAGACCACGAGGCTCCTTTGTCCTGTCCGCTGACCGGCTTGCCCCCTTCACCTTCCCCAGGTCGAGCCGGCCCGGGGCCTTCCTTATTTGGGCATGTACTTTCCCGCGAAACACAGATGCTTTCATCGGCTTCTACAGGCCTTCTGTGTGCCTCCAGGATGTGGGCTGGGATGTCTGGTCCCAATACACATCCTGGGTGCCAGAGAGTCTAGTGTGGTATGAATGCCTGGGACCACCGTGGTCCGTGATAGGTCCACGTATGGCGTGAGTGTTTTGTGAGCAGATCTCCCATTGGGTCCTCTCCGTTTTGGCGCGAGAGGAGGCTGGAAACACCACTACCATGTCGATCTCCTGAGTTCTCACGAACAAAGGAATATAGGAGCCAAGTATCCTGCAACCACAAGGCTAAACCGAGGAATCGCTGGTGACCCGCTGAAGGACTGCTCCTCTGCACTGTTACCTCTGATCGAACCAGAAGGCCTGTAAACGTACTTCGACCCTTGGAATAGCGGGGACAGCTATTCTCGGCATCTTCAACATCTCCTGCACGTAAGCCTTCGGAAGTGTCTCCAGGACAGAGTTCAGAAATCCATCTTAACAACGAGCGTGCCAACCAATTATAGAGAGCCATATAACGAAGGGCTTTATAGTTTGAGTATGATATACTGTGTACATAACAGTGTTTAAGATGACATGTTTTAGAGGTAGGCATAAGATGTCCACCTGGCAGTAGATAGCCAATCACAATCCCAGCCCTTATAGAAAGTAAATTTAGATGTTCCCCTTGAATGTAACACAATCCCATATAGGACTTTCTTATTTGCCACATAGTATGACGTCACGTCTGACATATTTTTGCATATAAGGATGTTTTTATGAGAGCTCGAGCAAACGTCTGTTGATCTCCGTTGTAACTCCCTGTTTTAGTTCATTGTTAATAAAACAGCACTTTTGCCATCTTTCTGAATTGCTTAGAGTATTTGTTGTCAAAGTTATTCTGCATCCCCATTCATAGCATGCACAATATGCAAAGGGCCACATGCTGAATTGTAACTACTTAAAAGATCATATTCCTCACATGTAATCATGTTACTAATTGGTTCATCAGATTGCTCCCACTTTTAGAAATCCAATAATGGATGTGTGTACTACTGCTTTCTGTCGTTTTCGCTCTGATTCTTTCACACAAACAAACCATTCTCAGGTCAGAATAACAGGCTCGATGGCATGAAAACTCGGATATGTGACTCATTGGTGTGCACTGTTTCTGCATGAAAATATACACACATGCCTAATTTGCATAATGAAATAAATATTGGGGAAAAAAAGAGATTTACATTCAAACAATGTAGGGCCTACTTCGTTTTTTCATTTTCCTATAAACTGTTGTGTTTTTCATCCCAGATTGGACAGCTGTCCAGTTAACAAAGGATTGCTGGATTCTTCCTGTCAAAATGGCATTTCAGCTACTTAGGACAAATATTCTGATTATTAATCGGCTAATAACATTTCACATTTCTTCACACGTGGCATTTTTAAGATGCAGTGCACAAGTTGGAAGACCATCTTCTAGGAGAAATGTCAAGTGTTGAAGTCTGAAAATAAAATATTGGGTGAAATAAGAGTATGATGGAACAGTTTAACAATGTTGATAACTAGATGATAGGAGGAAACTGATAGACCATGGTGTTAGGTACACTGGAAAGTCAGGAAAAATGTTTTGCTTCAGACATTCATGCTTTATTAGACCTGTATTTTATGGTAGTACACCATACAAAACATCTGTTCTACCAAATTGACATGTGGACAAGATCAGAGGAGGATGCTCTTGGATGAAATCGTTTCAGGATGGAGAGAATATAACGACATATGTATCAGTGCTAATTACGTCAGATACATATCCTAAAAAGTATGCCTCTTATAGACAAATGTGCGCATTCTACATGGACAATAACATATTTGCAAAAATTCTAGTTGGTCATTTGCCATTTCTGGTTTTGCATATCAGGCTGGTTTATTACCAGGTAGATCCTTGCATCTTAGAATATTTGCTAAGAATTGCTAAGAATATGAGATCACTTGAATATTAGGTACCCTAATATTCCAGTTATGGATGCAAAGATGGATGCTGAAAAGACATTTAATTGCCCCTTTTGATGGAAGTGGTATGAAGATTGGGTCAGTAATCACAATTTCTGCAGATAGTTTGACTGCTTTATAGTTCCCACCTAATGATGATGTTGATAAATGGTGTGATTTCACCTCCTCTTGAGCTCTTCACCGAAACAGGAGTATACCCAATTCCATATGTTGTTCAGCCAGTCGATTAAACTACCTGCATGGGTTCCTAGAAAGAAGCATGCGTAGAATAGGATCCACATTTACTCTGCAATATCATTTCCTTATATTCGAGCGATATGTGATTATGCATCAAATACCATAAAGATAATCTCACCGCTTGAGTAGTAAATATTAAAATAAATGGTGGACCAATATTTTAGTCATCACTTGACATTTCGCCTAGAAGATGGTCATCAAATCTCTCAAATTCCTCCCTTATAGCACAGCTCCCAGGATACTGTAGGGAAATCTATACCAAAGAAAAGTATGCAAAGACAGAAAAGTACTAGTTCTAAAACAAACATGTGAGCTGCACCCTTTGCACAGCATCTGAAAAATGCTTTGTGTGAGGAAATGTGCATTGTTATCAGCCCATTAACAATGAGAATTAACTGGAGTAAATCAGAGTTATTACAACTGATAAAGTCCACAGATACAACTGGGTAATACATGGGTTTTCACTGTCAATCTAAATATGTTTAGGGGTTTAGGTGGCAGTGGAACTATCCACATTACCTTCTGAAAATTGCTTTAAATTATTGGGAGCTGTTGAGAAAAAAGTAGATGGAATGGCTGCATTTGGCAATCACTATAATATCATTAATGAAAATGAAAGTGGTGCCCGCATTTTTTAATGTATACCAGGATTATATGGAGGGGTAAGTAGCCGCATACAGCACGAGCGACTATCATGAGACCCTACATGCTACGGTTGTTGGCAGTGAGTGACCCAGAGATGCTACCTGAAGGTATACTGGTAATAATAATCTGAATCATGTACACATTGAACAAGTCACAGGACTTCCTGCATCCCTGAGGTCCTTACTGAGTGGGGCAGTAAAATACCTAAGGGGCAAAACAGACACTTGGCATTCCAGTTGGTTTGCCTGACTTAAACGAGCATGTTTATCTGGCTATGAGTTCAAATATTGACCTTAATCATCTATTGATAATATTAATGGCATCCTAATAACATTACATTGGGGGACCTTTCAATGAGGTCACCTTTATCATCACTGACCAGATCTGCGATAGGAGAGAGGTGAATGAATTGATATTATTTTAGTATAAGCTGCAACTGGCACTTAAGCTGTACACTCAGGGTTGCCCAGCTCAACCTACTTCATCGAAAAGTATGAATACATAATATACATTAACCCACTTAATATCCAAATCATATATTTATTTCTTTATTTATTTATTATTATTGAATATTTATAAGGCGCTTATACAACAAGACAGTGGCCCTCATTCCAAGCTGGGCAGTAAGGGATACCAGGCACCGGTAAGGAGACTGGTGCCTGTAATCCCTTACCGCCCTACTACAAGGTCCCTTAGCGGGTCCCTCCTTTAACGCCTGGTCTGACCTGGCATTGTGGATGGGACCCGTTAAGGGACCAGGGCGCAAATAACGGGCTTGACATACGCGAGCACGTTATTTGCGCCCTCCCCATTCCCATCGAGCCCTATGGGGGCTCACATGGGAATGGGGAATGGCATTTTCAATGGGGACTTACCGGTCCCGCAAAGGTCGGACTACACCGGTAAGTCCCCATTGAACTAGACCGGTGCCAGACCCGTTATTGGTGGAAGTCATGGTGCAAATAGCGCCATGACTACGACCAACCTCGGAATGAGGCCCAGTGTTTCAAAGCGCCACAAGGCACAAAAGAAGGGAACAATGAAAATGACAATGAGTAAATAGAAATAAATAGCAGTCCTACTAGGTCTTGTGACATCTGAAGAGTGCAAGCGCAGTGAAAAGAAAAGGGGAAAAGGGGGGTAGGGTGGGGGTAAGTGATAATAGGTGAGGAAGTGCCAGAGGTGCCCTTTTGGGAGGCAACAGGTAAGTACATGGGCGGAGACATCCCAGGCGTAGAGGGAGGTCTACTGCCCCACAGATAAGTGCAGGGCGGACCATATGACAGGCAGGTGTGGGCCTAGAGGGCAGTGATGGGGGTGCTGGGGGGCATTATGCAGATGGCCAGGACCCTATTTGACTCTTGAGGGACCAGGCCGCCAATCTCAGCAGCCGAGGGGATGGGCAGCACGGGAGAGGGAAGGAGAAGAGAAAGGTCTTTAGTTGGTTGCAGAACTTGAGGTGGCCGTTTCAAAACAGTGAGAGAGAGGGAGACTGTTCAAAAGGAGGGAGCCAGCTGAGGAGAGACATCTGCCCCCAGCTCTCTGCTTGGAGAAGTGTTTGGTCAGTAGAACATTGGAGCAAGAAGATCGAATCAGTCTGGAAGGAGAGTATTTAGAAAGAGAGAGTTGCAGGTAGCGTGGTCCCAGGCCCCAGACAGCCTTGTGGATAATGCAATTGGTCTTGAATTTGAATCGTGCAACAACCGGGAGCCAGTGGAGAGATTGTGTAGCTGGAGAGACATGGTACCAGGGCTTGCTGGGAGAATAAGAGCCCTGAGGGAAGCTACAGATGGACAGAGGACCGGGAGAGCAGTAGATGGAGAGACAAGTTGACTGGGAGAGCAGCAACGCTTTCCCTAAAGAGCAAGAACCTGGACGTCCTCTCGGCAGTCCCATCTCCAGGCCGGCCGCTCGCTCTCCCCTTCGCAGGGTCGAGTGCTCAAGCAGGTCTAGTGCTGGGGTCATAAGTAGGGAGAAATTTTAGTTGATGTTGTCACACGTAAGCCGGGTTGCCTGTGAGGGACCGGTCCAGGCTTCTCTTTCCCCCAGTCGAGGTGCTGCTGAGAGAGTGCAGGATGGAAACGTGGAGCAGGTGTCCCGATCGGAAGTATCTTGGTCTTACTGGCATTAAGACAGAGAGCATTGGAGGTGCAGCAAGACTGAGTAGCAGACAGGCAGTTAGGGATGTTGGAGGAGGAGGAAGAGTGGAGCTTGAAGAAGAGTTGTATGTCATCTACATAACACTGGACATGGGGAGAGAAGGCAGAGATCAGGTGAGCAAGAGGTGCAAGGTAGATGTTGAAAAGCCAAGGTGAGAGGATAGATCCCTGGGGAACACCACATGTAGAGAAAGTGTTGGAGGAGGAGAAGGAGCCTAGGAGCACCTGGGAAGGGCGGTCAGTGAGGAAGGAGGTCAACCAATCCAGTGCCTGGTCTGAGATACCAAGAGTATCTTGGAGCTGCTTTATGAGGATAGAATGGTTGACCGTGTCAAAGGCGGAAGAGAGGTCAAGCAGAATGAGAACAGCAGGAGAGTTAGAGTCAATATTTGTGAGCAGTTCTTTATAGGTGTTCAGGGGAGCAGTTTCTGTGCCTCTTGAGGCTCAGAATCCAGATTGATGGTCATGTAAATGTAAACCTGTATTCCTTGTGGGTTTATATGAATGAATGAGCATGGTGTACCTGTTGACAGGCATTGTGGTTTTCATGTACCCTTTCATTTTTCTCTGCTGTCATTTAGTTTGTGCACCCAGCGCAAGGTGGATGTTTCTGGCTACATGGTATGATCCACCATCAGGGGGAGCAAGCCATGCCATGAGGAGATTTCACCTCAGCAACGGCGGGAGATCCTCTGCTGGTGAACTTAAGTGGAAGTTCGCTGGGAGAAAAAGAGCCCTGTGGGAAGCTACAGAGGAAAGAGGACTGGGAGAGCAGTAGAGGGAGAGACAAGGTGACTTGGAGAGCAGCACCACTTTCCCTAAATATCAAGAACTGGGACGTCCTCTCGGCGGTATCATCTCCAGGCCGCCGCTCGCTCTCCCCTTCGCAGGGTCGAGTGCTCGAGCAGTGTCGGTGCTGGGGTCATAAGTAGGGAGAAATTTTAGTTGGTGTTGTCACACGTAAGCCGGGTTGGCTGTGAGGGACCGGTCCAGGCCTCTCTTTCCCCCAGTCAGGGTGCTGCTGAGGTAGGAGTGGAAAAAACTATTGGGGGAGGAGCATGTTACACAGCGTGTTCTGTTTAATGGGCACACATGTTGTTTTTGGTGTGTCTCTCTCGCTCAAGAAGATGTGACAGTTGTGAGGGCAGTGAATGGCCTACAAGACACGCTGAGGCCTGGTTCAACAGTGGTCTTTAGTGGTATGTTACTGAGGTGAATCCCACCCTGTCAGATGTGGGTTCATCTCCAAAGGCTGCTGTGCAACCTGAGTGGTTTAGTGGGTTCCGCTATAACGCATGACTGCATTCTGCATTCTGCCCCGTAAGAGGTGCTCTATTCCCTGCTTGAGGATAGCGCCGTTTTGGAGAGGGGCTAAGGAGGGGTAGAGGATGAAGGCAAAGGCCATTGAGGGTTTGTCCGGTGGCAGGTGTATGCTAAACCCTGCAGTTTATTAATTTAGGACCGTCCCAGTGCCTGTTTGGTTCTGCCCACGCTCCTTCAGTTTTGTTTAGGAGGTGTTGGCCGGATAGGATTGCTCAGTTATGTATGGAGCACACGCCCCTCAGTAAATGAAGGGGAAGTTGATCAGATACCTCCCGGTCAGGATTACGGTCTATGTGTGTGTCTGTGAACGAGGTGGGGAGAGAGTAGGTGGTAGTCTGCCGCTACGGGCAGGCAGGAAGACTGACATTGTTAACTATTTAAGTATTTATTTAAAACATGTGATTCAGCTTGCTTCCAGGTGACTCATGTGATGCAATGTGATTATGTATTTACCACATGTGATTTAACTTGCTCCCAGATGACCTATGTGATGCAATGTATTTATTCATTTATTACATGTGATTCAACTTGCTCCCAAGTGACCCATGTGACGCTATTAGATTATTTACTTTCCAGATATGACCTAGCTTGCGACTAGGTGATCCAGTGATGTTAATTAATGGTTCAGTACCGAAAACAGACTATTAAGCATTTATTCAGCTCACAAATTAAACAGTACCGCCTCAAAGAGGGGCCCTGTAGTGTAATATTACTCAGGCATACCAAGGACCTGTTTTTTTTCAATTTCCTGTTACATAAAGAAGACATATGCTTGTCTGTGAAACAAGGCTCTGACTGGTTATTTCAACAGGGGCACACAAATTATGATTAGTCTCCAAGGCTGACCAATCATGTGGGAGAGGATCCATTCTTCCCCCTGGGGTTCAATTCGTGCATGTGTTTGGTAAGGTGTATGTATCCCATACTCATGTTTCCTACAGGTCGCTGTTCACCCCATTATTTCCTACTCAGAGAGAGATACACCTTACATAAACAACCAACAAGCCCAGTGTGTTGGGTCAGTTGGGGGAAGACCAACTTCTCCAAGAGTTTCCCAAGGAAGGATGTAATAGTGATAGGGCAGTAGTTGGCCAGACACAAGGGGTTGGCTGTAGGCTTTTTTAGGAGGGGGTGCACAACGTAGTGCTTGCGAGAAGAAGGGAAAGAGCTAGATGCTAAGCAATGGTTGCAGAAGTAGGCAAGAGCTGTAGTGAGGGAGGATATGGTGTCCTTAATGGTTTTGGAAGAACAGAGAGACACCTGTTTGGATGAGACCTTCTAGAGAGGACTACTCTAAAGATCTCATCCATTGTGATAGGTGAGAAGGAGGGCATAGGGACAGGTTGAGGAATGAAGGGAGGGGAGGTAGAGAGAGGTCAGAATGTCCTTAGTTTTAGAGGTGAAATGGGTGGCCAGTGCAGTACAGTGGGCCTGAGAATGATGCCACGTGGAGAATGCAGATGGATTGGCTAGTTCCTTGCCGATTTTGAAGAGTTCAGCAGTGTTGATAGATGCTCAAAAGATACTGGCCTGGATGTGGACACTCTTCTTGTATGGTATTGACAACCCAGATATCACTGATGAAATGCATGATGGGAATGTGTGATGCTGTGTTACATTCAACAGTCTCAGATGCTGAACATTAGAGTTTCTGTGCTCCTACCAATTAGGCTTCCTTAAATTGTAGGCGTAAACTAATTAATTAGATCACATGCCCTCATTCCTGTTACATTGATGGTTGTCTTAAGTGTGGCACAGGCCCAGAACATTCCCTATATTTAACCTGAAATTTCATCTGATTACACCTATTTTGGACTCAAATTTGGGATGGGATAGTGGTTGTTAGTGGTTTAGAGGTTACATTACAATTCACAATCTGGTTGCTATTGATGGTTTCAGGGAAAACAATGAGGTTACATTATTATTTGTATATATGTACTCAATCCTATCTCAATTACATATAGCAATGGCTTGTGGAAAACACCCAGACCCTACTGGGTAAAAGTGGCTGAAGGATATAGTGTATTGAAACATCCAGGAATATGTTTACATCAACCTATTGCCACCTGAGTCAACCAAAAGGTATCTGTCATTATTTAAGAACTTAGCTCTTGAGAAAATGTTTTTATTCTATTGATGACCCATCTGTATCTATGATTGCAACACAGGGTCTGATTACATGTTTTGCTGTATTTGCTAGAGTAATACTGCAAAATGTTTATTTATTTTTACAGCATATAGATCGCAGTAATTTTATAGGTGGACCTGATTACAAGTCACACAGACCCATAAGTTATTCCCTATTTTGGATTCATATAGGACTCCAGGCAGAATTTTTTATTTGTTTGAAACTCGTCGTTCTGTGGAATGGTAAAACATTGGGTACTCAAAAATCCTCAATGTTTTACCTCTACCCTCAAAATTTGGAAATAGGCCCTAGCAGCCTGATTACAAGTTTGGGGGTAGTGGTAAAGTGTCTAGTATTCACAAATTCTCCTAACTTTCTCTAACCCCCATCAGCAAATGTTGCCATCAGAGAAATGTTGTGTAATATGCATTGGATTCACAAATAACTTGCTTATTTGCAGGGTAATCCTATTCTAGACATACGGTAATGATTATTTCTAATTTACACACATACTTAAAATAGTGCAGGGTGTGGTCTCTTGGAGCATTTGGTCTACAAGCTTCAGGTTAAGATAGAAGCTTTTATTTCCGCAGAGCACAACATCTAGAGTCATTCAAAGTGTGACATGAACATGAGAATCTAAATGTAAGATAGGACAGGAGTCAATACTACATTTCTACTTGGAATTAGAAGTCTTTTCTTTTCAGTGTCTTTTCATATCTTTTAGACACATTAACAACCTTTTATCCCACTTTGGGGGTATTGCTTTACTCAGGATTTCTATTTTTGCATAAACTATGGTTTCCACATGCCAAGAAGTAGAATAATGTCATGCAACTCACTGAATATGTTTTACAGCGTTTCACAAATCCAGGCATAAATAATCCCCTTGAAAACTCTGGAATTAATTTGACTACTCACATAGACTGTTATGTGTGCTGTGTGTAAATGCAAACTCTGTGGCAAAGCTATTTAAATGCACTTCAACATGTTCCCTTAACAGCCCAGTCCCCATTCAGAGGGCTAGCTGGTAAAGGAGTCTGCTAAAGGACTTGCAATTGCTATTAGTGGTTTTAATAGTTATTAGGACATGCATCTAAATATGCAGGGATTTTTAGACACACATGTTTCAATTGTCTTTAAATTCTTTTCTTTAATTCTTTATCCAGTATAAAGACCATAAAGTAACAACATGTAGAAACACACATAAAACACACTTTTGAATACACAAAGAATAAAAGAGTGAAACATTCATTTTCTTTCCAGTTAAAAGATTCTCAACAAATTCATCCATTTTTTTAAAAAGACTTAAAAGGAACAACGATTAAAATCTTTACCATTTCATAAAAAGAGGACAGCATGCCCGCAGCCTCGAAAAGGTTGCATGTAATAACAAGCTACTACACCATGATGTGTACTGGCTACATAGAAACCATTTTTCTGCCATCTTCCTGAGACTTTTACGATAGCTTTAGTTTAAGCAACCACACGGTATGGAAGTAACGGGCTCCTGCAAATACAATATGGTGCTAAGTAAAGGTTCTGCAAAATGTCAGGGCTTCAATGGTAGATCGTAAACTAGCAGCACTAAACAATGGTCTTTAATAGATCTTTCTGTTTGACACAAATAAACAGAACATGAGTAATAGTTTCCATACCCAGCCACAAAGAGGACATGAACCTACCCGGGTCCCATGTTTTCGTAAAGGACGCGAAGTGTGGTGTTCACATCCTAAATCAGGTATACAGGGATCTCTAGTATGATGGCTGCATATAATCTAGGTAACATTAAAAGCCAAAGTCTGGTTTCCCCCGGAGATAGTATGGGCCTAACTTAACATTTCTAGCTGCACCTATCATCAATTCATTTTTCTTCACAGTCGCTGTTATCTTAATCCTAAATGTAGCAGGATTATATATTTTATCAGGGGTTTCCCATAATGCAAGTTCATTTAGCCCTATTAACTGCTTCTTAACGTGTCCTACCCATGGGATACATTTCCCCCACCTCCAGGCTCAGGAGATGTTTTAATCGTATCCAGTTATATTTCCGAAAAAATAGTTTCTAAATTCAAACATTTCGAATACAAAGTTTTGAAAAAAAAATATTTGACTGAATTTTTTTTTCATGTTACAGGTTTTATTTTAGTTTTGTATAGAAAAAAAAGTCTGTTTTAAGAAGAAATCGGGGGGTTTGGGGGAACACCTCATTAAAAAAAATGCATTTGAAACTTTTATTTCGATGCTTTTGTGTCGAAACCTTTGTATTTAGAAACTTTGCCTGTCGAAAAAATCACTATAAACCATTTTAATGCATCTCAATACATTCCTAAAATGTCCATGCTCCACAGTCTAAGCCAATAATAACCTGGCTTTAAAACCAAGTGAATCTCCTATTGGAATGATGTTTAGTTCCAAATGTGATAATACTGTCCGGGAGCTTTGTGGTTATAAAAGTCGATTTGTTAGAAACTTATTTTCAATTGTGTCAAGGGCTTGTGAGGTACCATAAACCCACATTTCTAAACCAAAAGTCAAAGCTGGTATTGCCTTCTTTCGGTATAGTTCAGGGGCAGGGGAAATTGCCCCACTCCTGTGTTTTAAGAAAAAGATGTTTGTAGCCCCACTATGTTTACCCAAGTTGGAGCAGGATTTGGATTTGGCGAGTTGTGAGGACCATCCACAGTTCTCGTGGAATATAATTCCTAAGTAATCATAAAACAGTGTCTGTTCTAATTTGCATTAATTCATGTATATGTTCAATACACTGCACTTCGAGAACTGTGGTTTAACCCCTTAACTGATGGGCTACGAGGCATGTTTATGCAAATAGGATTGGCATACTCATCCACTTAAGAGGTGATATTTGTTTTGTCAGTATTTAAATGCAATCCAAGGTCCTCGCATTTATTGTGCAAAAATGTCAAAGTCAAGTCACATTTAAGCCTTGTGTGGAGGTTGACAGAATCATTGGGCCTCATTACGACCCAGGCGGTCCGGAAATAACGGTGGCGGTAAACCCGCCGCCACCGTTGTTTCCGGACCGCCTGAGTCCGACCCCTGCAGGCGGGAGGTGATGTTCCTGCCAGGTCTGACCTGGCGGGTTTAACACCTCTCGCATGCAGGCGGACGAGGAAACACCGGCAGCATTACGAGATGCTGCCGGTGTTTCCATGATCCCCATTTCCATCGAGTCCCATAGGACTCAATGGGAATGGGGATTTACACCATTCCGCCTCCTTGATTCCCAGAAAACCGGGGTTGTAATGCCCCGGTAATTCCGGGAATCACAGAGGCGGAATGGTAATACGAGTCCGGAGTTAACCAGGCGGTTTTACCGCCTGGTTAACGCCGGACTCGTAATGAGGCCCATTGTGTCATCAACGTAAAAAAGGGCTGTGTAAATATCCCGGCCCATTTTGGGGCAGTCCATGAACATCTGGACTGATTTTGTAATTGTTTCTTCAATGTATATGTTAAAAAAATAAGGGGCAAGGACACATCCTTGTCTAACCCCCTTCACCACATCAAGTGGTGCAGTTAATTCTCTAGCCAAACAGCTGCCTTGTTCTCGGTATACAGCAACTGGATGGCAGAGATTAGTTTTGGTGGAGCTCCCCTTTCCCTAACAATGCACCATAGGGTTTGCCTCAAGGGTTTCCCTCGAGATACTGTTGAAGGCTGTTCTGAGAACCACAAATATAGCGTACAGTTTCATCTTCAACATCACAGTGTATTTCTGGATCAACAGAAACAGCCAAAAACTTTGGTCGACAGTACCCTTGCGTATTTGAAACCCTGCCTGGAGATCATTAATGATATCATTTTCATCGACCCGGGACTGTAGGTGAAACAAAACATCCTTAGCATATTTTTTCCCCATGCTATCTAAGAGAGAGATGGTTCAGTAATTGGCTGGTGAATCCCTCCCACCGTTTTAATATATGGGTACAATTACCACATTTTGTCTTTTAAAGACAATGGGCAGGTGGAGATATAAACAGCTTTGGGCAGTTCAGGGAGGTATGCACTGCACCCAGTCTGTTTTCAAAATACCTCTAAGAAAATCTGGGTCTGTCTTGTGCAAGGTTTCTGCATCAGGATCCACATGGAAAAAAGGGCTTATTATGGGGGAATGCCAATCTGCTACATCCAAAGTGGAATCACACTCAGCCCCTATCTGGTTGGTCAAGCCTCTTTGCAGATTTTCCAAGAACTCCCCCTATTTTCCATGTTTTTGGGTTTAAACAATTAATGTACTCCATTCATGCAGTATCATTGAAGCAACATTTCTCAATGGGCGAGGCCTATCATTGGTTCTCGTGAGATACTTACACTCCCATTCATACTCCCCTTTGTTTTTATTTGTCCAATGGATTTTGCCAAGTACAATGGGAGGTTTTTCTTTCTTGTCACATCTGATATTCTGATCATATTCAATCTCAAAGCAGTTTTTCTCTTATAACCTCTGCTGTGAATTTCTCCCATTATTGAAGCCCATATATTCAAAATGGCAAGATAATTCATGCTATGCTTCATGTTCCAGTAATATGTAATGTAAAACATGTATTGAAATATGTACTTATTTTCATAATTCCCTTATGTGGTTGGTTATA
Organism: Ambystoma mexicanum; assembly: GCF_040938575.1. NCBI lineage: Eukaryota > Metazoa > Chordata > Amphibia > Caudata > Ambystomatidae > Ambystoma > Ambystoma mexicanum. The sequence goes on along the minus strand of NC_090924.1, from coordinate 1,109,432,566 downwards.
TTGGGCCTCATTACGAGTCCGGCGTTAACCGAGGCGGTAAAACCGCCTGGTTACCGCCGGACTCGTATTATCATTCTGCCTCCGTGATTCACGGAATTACCGGGGCATTACAACCCCGGTTTTCCGGGAATCACGGAGGCGGAATGGTGTAAATCCCCATTCCCGTGAGTCCTATGGGACTCTATGGAAATGGGGATCATGGAAACACCGGCAACATCTCGTAATGCTGCCGGTGTTTCCTCGTCCGCCTGCATGCGGGAGTTGTTAAACCTGCCAGGTCAGACCTAGCGGGAACATCACCTCCCGCCTGCAGGGGTCGGACTCAGGCGGTCCGGAAACAACGGTGGCGGCGGGTTTACCGCCACCGTTATTTCCGGACCGCCTGGGTCGTAATGAGGCCCATTGTGTTGTATTTATATTATGAGGATTACTTTGCAGAATTCAAATCGGTTTTCAATTATTAAATCAAGAAAAGTGTTCTCAAATTATGGGCAAAATTGTGATTGTATTTTAGTGATGCTATTAGGCCTCCTTGGATCTCATGTCATGAAACCGAGACCCACAGATGGTATTTTAGTGTCCGACAGATCGAAAAGGTAATGAATGGCCTGCTTCCGAACATAGGCTTTTGATGCATTGTGTTACTCAGAAGCAGATCCAAATACTTATGTCCTGGATATGCTGATAAACTATGAGATATCTCAAAGTCAGCACTGTAGAAGGAAAATGGCTTTATTTTGTATAGGTTATTACAGTTCAATGTATACTCCGAGTACCCATCAGTGTGTGTTCAGCTAGACTACTTTACTTATCGATGATAAGCGTTTTTGGCTTGGTTCTGACAGATAAATGAGCCACTGAACCGGTAGTCCTGGGAACCGAGCTTCAAAGGTACATGCTAGATTCAGCTGCAAACAAGGCTAATGTAAAATTATCTTCATTCAGCAGTCGGTAAAATAGTTTAATTCAATATGTACATTGCCTATTGCATTTTAAAATACAGTTTCCGTTTTTGGTCATTAAAAATATATATTCAGTAAGTTTTTATTACATGGGTTCGCAAAGGAACGCTGATTTGAACATTTTCCTTAACGACTGTGAGGCGTACATTAAAAAGGCAAAAACAATATGCAAAATGCATTATATTTAATGAACACATGTTTCAGTTACATTAAAAAACTGACAGTGAAAATTCTTTACATATTGTGCGTTGGAATTAACTATGCCTGATGGACTACAATTGATCTGCCGTCCAATAGGGGTTTTGTTTGTTTAAATAAAGTAAAACAATGAATTACTTGGATGTCATTGCCGCCTTGTTACCTGCAGATACAAGAACGGATCCATTATTCCCATGTTCATGTTTAGCCCCTTCATATACCATAGGGTAACCCCTCACTGCCTTCAACATCAAGATCCATCAATATGGAAATGTCATGGATTCAAACTTGAACAACAATGAGGTCAACTATCTCACCCTCATCCAGTCCTCGATTTTAAGCTCCTTCCTGAACCCCAAAGATTTGAAGTACTTGCCACTGAAAAGGCCACCATTCAAGCTTCAGCCCAGAAAAGGCTGACAGAAATGGAACTTGACTGGTTCACAGAAAATCATCTCTGATTGCGAGCTTCCTTTCAAAAGTCATATTGTAGATAGAAATCTGGCATGAGGTACAAGCTATGTATCCACCATATGATCAAGCCATTTATCCAAGCCCCTGACATCCCCAAAACTGGCTAAGAATTGGCCCTCTCTCACATGAAAGGTGGTAATACCCTCCTCACAGGTGTACCAAACACCATCTTTGTAACCCTGAAAGCTGTCGAAACATGGTTTAGCCAGCCTTCTCACAGGTTTGCAGAGGTTCGAGCAAATCAACCACACTCTCATGGAAGAGCACTGAATGCACATTCAGGCCTATAGCACCACAAATTTAGTCTGCTTCATTAATAAGGCCATGACAACAAAGACATAATTTTATCTGGCTACACTACGCCAACATCCCAGGAGGACAATGCACCAGGAGCAACATTGCCAGTCTTAAAACTGCTTTACTGACAAAATGGCAAACAGGACTTCAGCCGCATACTGGGACCTAAAATAGATTGCCCTCATCAATCAGCCTGGTCTCTTCTCCCATACACTACAGGAAGAAACAGAACACCCTGCTTTTCAAATAATGCCCTGTTGGATCGTGCCAGTGGAATCACTGATGGTCTTCCCTGCCTCTTTCTTACCTACTGCTTTCTCTAAGTTTGTGCAGCACTCTGTTGCTTCCTAGCTAGGTTTGCATTCCAGAAATTCAATATGGACACATAGTTCAACTTTCCATATGGGAAGATTACATACATTTATGGCAGGGTTACAACTGACGGAATACAAGTAACATGAACAAGGTCTGCTTTATTGTATACGTACAAGGCAAGTACAGGAACTTCCTGAACTCTGGGATATCATGTACATCATGTATTTGGATGCTGATCAAACAGGATCTGAGCATGTGCTAACTGTCAAGAATATACATACACCCATGTCATTCCCTGTCTCTGTGTGAAGACATGTACTCAGAGTCCAGCCCCACTTTAATCGAGAAAGGCAGTCCCATTATCTGCACTACCCATTTTTTGGGGAAAATAGTGGTTTATGTGTGGGGTGTTTCCCTGCTGGGTCCAGAACATCCTTGCAAGGACAGTTCATTCTTTCTGCATGTGATAGGCACTGACAGCCCAAGTATACATCTGAAATGATAGCCTCTAAAATTGTGTAAATTCATACTTGCTTTTTCCAAGGTGTATGTATTAGTACTTGTGCAGACATTTCCAAAAAGCTAAGGAATAGATAGGTATATAGAATGGCACCAGAGGTACTGAACATTTGAGCTTGTAGTATGACATAATATGATCAGTCATTTACATTGCTCCTGTACACAAGTGGTTATAGGCGCCACAAGGGAGGGAAGACGGATGGAGGATTAGAAAAATGATATTACTAGGCCTTGTGTCATTCAGATCGTGCAAGTGCGAGAACGAGAAGTGTAAGGGGGAATGTAGGGGTGAGGTGCAAGGGAGAGAGGAGTTGAAAATAGGGCAGCAATGCTCTGAGTAAGTGCAGCCAAGGCAGCGTGGCTCTGGGTAGTGCAAGAGGAAGAAGGGACTGTAGGGTTACAGTTACAGCCCCTAAGTTCTTGGTAGGCCCAGAGGCAGTGCAAGGGAGACTGATCAAGAAAGAGCATGGTACCCAGTGAGACTCTGAGGATAGCCAAGCAACCAGTCAGTACAGCAGACAGGTAGGTCAGATAGGTCAGCAGGGGAGGGAGAGAGAGAAAGCAGAGGAGAAGAGGAACTTTTTGTGCTGATTTTGTATTTTCAGGTGGTACGGCTCAAGTTTTCGAGAAGCAGGGAGGCCATTTCAGAGGGAAGCACCTGCAGAAGAGAGAGATATACCCCCCTACTCTCTGTCTGGAGAAGCATATAACCCTTAGATAGTTGGAGGTAGCTGAGCGAAGTGCTCAAGAAGGAAGGTATTTTGGAAGAGAGCATTGGATGTAGTGCAGGCCCTGGTCCCAGAAAGCCTTGTGGTAATGCAAAGGGTCTTGAACTTGATCCTTGCAGCCACTGAGTTTCAGGGCTGGAGAGATACGGTCCCTTGGCTTGAGGTCAAGGATCAGTTTTGCAGTCCGGTTCTGGATTAGTTGCAGAGGGCAGAGAGTAGAGGAAGGCAGATTGAGAAAGAGGCTGTTGCAGTAGTCCAGCCTAAAGAGAACCGGGGCTCTGGTGACAGTGAGCTTCTGGGGGAAAGTGAGAAAGGGAAGAGTCCCTTTGAGGAGGTGTAGCTTTTAGTGGGACTTCTTGGCGACGTCCGAGATGTGAGGAGAGAAAGAGAGAGTGGAGTTCAGATGACACCAAGGTTTTTTGACTCAAAGGAAGGTAAAGGGAGAGGGCCCAAGGCGGGCAGCCAGAGTGAGAGAGGGAAAGCAGGGGTCCCAATGAGAAGGATCTCCGTCTTATTGGCATTAAGGCTGAGATCTTTGGAGGTGCACCAATCCTGAATAGACAGTCAAGAATGAGCAAGAGAGGAAAGGAGGCTGAGGGGAGCCTGACGGAAAGTGTCATCTACATAACACTGAAAGTTAGAGAAGAAGGTAGAGATCAGGTGGGCCAAAGGGGTCAAGTAGAGGTTAAAAAACCAGGGAGATAGGTTAGAGTATTGCAAGTCTGTGCCTCCGACCGCAAGCCCCTTTCCTTTCACTGTCAGCTTACATTTAGTTACCTTTGCAGCTGTGGACTCCCATTTAGGCTGGGATGTGAGAAAACCAGCTCAGAGGGCACTTTTCCATTCCTCACCTCACAGACCTCTCCTTGAAAAAAAACCTACAGCATTTCAGAATCATGCTTAAACCGTAGTTATGGATCTGGTTCAACCCCAGTTGAGGACAATGGGAAGGAAGATTCCTGTATGCACTGTGGCTATAATCTTTGTGTGAGAGGGGTTTGAGGCTTGTTGGACATGCTGGGGGTCATTTCTGAGAGTAATTACTAGGGATAATGGGCCATCCTTGATCACCCAATGAATGTCTGCCATAAACTGCATTTGCTAGATTGGCAAATGTTCCAGTAGCCCTGATCGCAGCACAAAAGTAAGTTAGAATGAGGTATGAGACAGCTTTATCAGCCTGACATCCAACATAATAAGGAAAGTGAAATGAGCACCTGGGATTTTCAAATCTAAAGCAGCCCTTCCCGACATCAAACGTTCATGCATCCCATAACCTTTTTCACATCAACTACTGTAATGGATGACATATTTTGTGTGCACGACCCACCTACCAACCCAGATTAGTCTTTCTCGTCATGCACAATGTATTTAGTGAGATAGAGAGCGAGAGAGAGAGCGAGAGAGAGACAGAGATAGAGAGTGTGAGAGAGAGAGGCAGTGACAGGGTTTGAAAGTGGCAAAATGAGAAAGGAAAAAGGGAACTGTCTGCAAGTTCCAGTGGCAGGTGTGTGGGGAGAGGATCAGATTGTAAGGCGTTTTTCAAGATGTGCTAAGAATTCTAATATGTAGTTATGCATTGCATGTGCAGAAACTGATTACTAAATTATCCAATAAGCAACAAGGGCAGGAAAGGTAGAGATAGGAATTATTTCCATAATATGTGCATAAATGGGCTGGGAAACCTTTTTTAAATTGTGCTCCTAAGTTCACATTTATATGGTTTTACACAATGGTGCATATGCATAAAGGTCTATAAGATATATTTAGCCAGTCACAATAACAATAAACATATCAGAACATCCTTTCTAGGGGGTGTAAAGGGGGTGGCTTTACAATAGCATGTAACATCTGCACAATTCTGCTTGGCCTGCCCATGTGATACAGACCACCATCTCCAGTGGATATTTCCATTCCACATAAGAAGACCTATAGCCCATCCTGATCTCTGTACCCGTTCTCAGGCAGTAACTCCCACATGCATTGGTGTTGTTTCTTCCCAAGGGTAGAGAGTAATGCTATGGATTGGGATGATTCATGGAATCTAGTCACTTCTCCCCAAGAGGGAGCCCTTCTCTGTGAGACTAAGGAGGTTAGGCTGATACCCAATACTCCCCCTATGGGTGGTGGAAAGTGGGACCTCACAGGGAGAGACTCCCTTCATGGGGATAAGGTATCCTGTTCCGTGAAGGAAATCCCTACACCCTTTTCCCTTAGAGCCAGGTCCTTTTCAGAAATCCCTGATTACACTACTGTCTGTTATGGTAATGTCTCTTCTGCTTTGAAGCACACATTAATATGGTTGAGATGAAGAATAGTCAAAGAAACTAGCAGAGTAATAACAGGTTGCCTTACCATAGTACTGAGAACAGTTGGCTCCAAGGATGCATAAAGATTATCTCAATAACAGTAAAGAAGGACTTTGACTTTACGGAGGGGAGAATCCAGCCACAGAAAATAAAGAGCGATAAAGGACTGAGAAATAGACAGAGAAGCCGGATTGAAGCCAGCACAGCCTGAGAAGTTCAAACATGGAAACACAAAGTTGCAAGAACGCTGATCCCAGTGGCAGGGACATCCAACAACGGTCTGCGGAGTGCTGCTGTGGTGCGGAGGAAGCCTAGCTCCTGACCAGTGGAAGAGTGGGAAAGAATGCCAATGCTCATGTGGTCTCAATAAAGAGAACTGTGTGGTCCTGCAACTGCGGTGTAGCTGTGTGGCCCAAGTCTCTGTGGAGATGCAAGGAAAAGGTGTAATTCCGCTGGTACTAGTTTCATTTAGATGCTGAACCCTTTTGTAGATTAGTGTTAGAGTAAGAGTAGGTTTTTGACAGAAGACAGACACAATTCATTTGGACCAACATCATGACAACAAGCACCCGAGTTGTTATTTGTTTCGGTAGGGATAACCCTTTAGATATAGGGATCGATGGGTACTATTCTTTATTTTCTTTGTTAAACATGCCACCCCTTTGTCCAACTCCTTACTCCATCATACCACAGGATACACACTCTTATGCATTGCTGAGTGCCTGACAAGAAATTGGTCTTTTCGTCATGCCACCTTCTCAAACATGGCTGTGGTCACTGTATAACCTTAGAACTATGGCTGTGATGTTTCTCTGCCAATGTCTCATGTACGTTCAGGGCCCTATCAGAGACAAAATACTGCTGGCTTTGACATTGTCATGCCTTGCTATGTCAAAATATCCTTTGCTGGTTGTGACCTCAAGATGATCTGTGCCCATTGAGGACTCCACTGAATGCTCCTTACAATAATATACTAAAATCTTATGTGTTGACATCATTATGACCAAATTAGCCACACATGAATAGCAATTGAAAATCCCTAATAGACATCAAGAATTATCTATTTATTTATTTGTATTTATAAAGTGCACAAACAGCCCTAGGGTATGGTGGCGCTGTTCCAGTTGGTTTACTTAGTTGCATGATGAAAGAAGATCAGGATAAATGAATCACATTTATCAGAAATGAGATGAAAAGTTTCATGGTGACCAAGGCACAGTGGTTTAATGGTTATAGGAGAACCAGGTCAAGTAACTTAGCTGTAGGGACAAAACATGGACAGTGTGGAGCACAGTGAGACAATACATTTATCATTACAGTGAAAGTAATAATATGTATGGCTTAAGGGCTCCGAGGTTACAGGGGAACCGGGTATCGGAGGCTACGAAATTTAGTTCTACGATCTCGATCCTTTCATTGAAAGGGTGAGCAGTAGGGCAGGGTTGGACGGAACGTGTGCTTATCAAGTTGAAAAGTTGTGTCTTGAGAGCTTTGCCGAAGACAGAGTACTAGGGTTCATTCCTGAGAGCAGTGGAAACACTTTCCAATTTTTGGGGGTGCTAGCCTTGGCTCTTCTGAAGGTGGGGAAAGTGATACGGTTAGTGTGTTGGGTACATGTGGGCCTGTTGGAGGTGGCAGGTAGTTCTTTTTCTGATAGGTACCGGGGGGCTGACAGGGAGAAGCACTTATGTGTGATGGCCATAGTTTTCAATAGAATTCACTCTTTCACAGGCAGCCAGTGAGCATCCCTTCTTGTATGTGAGTGATGTTCTCTTTTGGGGATGCATAGCGCCACTCTAAGAGCATTGTTCTGTATGACTTGTAACCTGTGGAAGATTTTGGCAGATGTGCCCATGAACAGTCTGGCCCCTATGGTGGCCCTGGCTATTGAAAAGCAGTTTATTGTGGACAAGTAGCGTTTGACAGCATTGAAGATTTTGGTGGTAAATGCTGATGAGAACGTGATGGCGCTGACTTGGCACATCATGGAGAGTGAGGAGTCAAGGAACCCCTAGCGTTTTGACAGCTGATGGCACTGTGATGATAGTTTTATCAATGTTAAATGTCTTGTATTGAGAATCCAGCTTGTTGAGAGTATTATTGGGTCCGACCAGGAGGATCTCAGTTTTGTCACAATTGAGACATAATCCATTAGCTGCCATCCAGTCCTGGATGGCTGCGTATATGTTGGAGAGTGTTTCTGCATCCTGTATTCAGGAGCCAGTGAGAGGCATAAGTACTTGATTGTCATAGGCATAGTTAGTGTAGGCGATGCCGCGATCATCAATATGGTTAAATAGAGGTAGGGTGAAAATGTTGTAGCAAGTTGGGGTGGTGCATGATCCTTGACGAACACCACAGTGGATGGTGGTAGGTGCAGCACAAGCCTGTTGCAAAAACACTCTCATAGGTCTCCCCTTAAGGAAGGAGGAGATCCATGATGTTGCTTCAGTGGAGAAGTAGGCAGCATTCTTAAATTGTTTGCATAGCCTATCATGGTCAACTAAATTGAATGCGGCCGACAGATCTAGAAGCAGTAGCAGTGCTGGCTTGCCATTGTCCATAATCTCCCCTAGTTGATTCTTGAGGTCAAGTAAGGCAGATTTCGTTCCGTGGCCCGGGCGGAAACCAGATTGCCTCTTCCCCAAAAAGCTGTTTGCTTCTAAGAACTGCTGGATTTGTGCATAGGCAACTTTATCCAGAATTTTTAAGAGGAATGGGACCGTAGTGATGGGTCTATAGTTGTTGGGTATTTCAGGGTTTAGGGAGAGTTTTTTTAGAAGTTGGCGGACTCACGGTTCCCTTAGGCAATCAGGGGCCCTATTCGAAAAGAAGGAAGCATTAATGAATGCTGTCAAAAGAGGGGTTAGGGAGTCTGCGCACTCTTTAATGCAGTTGGAGGGTTTAATATTCTGGATGATGGTCAGCACTTCTGTCTCCTTTTTGCTTTCTTAACTGGTTAGAATACTACACCTCTACACCTCTGCACTCTACACTACCCACATAACCTAAGACTGGGCACTTTCCCACCATGGCGTTTCCTTCCCTGGTTGCTTGTTGATCACCTGCTACCAAATTGCCCATCATCCCCTTCCCCCACGTTGGCTCCCCTCTCCCTTGCATCTCTGTTTTCCTCACTGTGTGCTTCACCCTATAATAAAACAAATCAACAGTCTTGGTTATCGTTATTAATCATGGAAGAAGATGAAATCCTTGCTTTAGAATGGAGGGTGACCCCCAAAACTTTGAATATTGCTTCAATTATCTTGTGGTATCCATCTGCTCAAATCTATCTTGTAAGTCACAACTGGATACCGTAACCAGGAAAGCAGCAGCAGTAAGGAAATACTTTAGTTAACTTGTGCCCAAATATAGGGACAACTTTGGGACTGAAACTGAAACAGTTTTCTGTGCGAAGTTTGGTGGTATAGTTCTCTATGTCGCAGAGATATGGGGCTTAGATGGAAACATGGTCAGGGTACGCCTATGCAACCGTCAATTTTGGAAACACCTTCTATATTTACACCAAAGTTTTGCAAACACTGTCCTTTGTGCTGATGTGGGCTTTTATAGTGGTAGAGGAGGGTGATGGGTTCACCAGCTAGATATGCTTTGAAAAGGGTGACAGCCTAATTCAGAGTCCTGGTGGATATGGCCTGCCATGAACCTTTATCCCAGCTCTTTGTCTCAATCGATAGGAAGCAGCTGTCTGTTTTAACTTTACACCTATTGGGGTTTAGAACGTGTGTCTCTTGAATGAGCTTCAAAGCCAGCAATCTAAAAGAGCAAGATTGACAGATGAGGTGTGGGTTAGCCCATTTATCCAATCCAGAATGGGCAGACATGTATACATCTAATGGTGGACAACAACCCTATCTAGAAAATCGTGTTAATCCGGAAAGAAGACACGTCTTTGCTGTCACAATAGCAGATCAGCTATTTTACCACTGGTGACTAATATGAAAATGTGGAACACAGGGCCTCATTACGAGTCCGGCGGTAACTTGCCGGTTGTTCCGGCTCCCGGACTTGTATTACCATTCCGCTTCCGTGATTCCCGGAATTACCAGGGCATTACAACCCCGTTGACCTGGGAATTCCGGAGGCGGAATTCGGTAAATCCCCATTCCCATGGACTCAATGGGAATGGGGACCATGGAAACACCGGAACCATCTTGTGATTTCCATAAGGTCACTATTCATTTGACAACTGGGTTCATGTATGGGGCTTGGAAACAGAAATCTCGCAAGATTCGGAGAAGTTGAGTCCCAGGTCTAGAGCCATTTATATGACTGGGGCAACAAGTGAAGAAGTGCATCACCGCTCCTTTACCTTTCCTATGGAGTAGCATTAATTTATTCCGCTTAGTTTTTATTAAAATCACTGAATCAGGACACGTTGGGAAATGTATAATGATGATGATTTTATTGTTTTCTGGATGAAATGCGTGTTTTAGTTTCCTTTTTAGAACATTGCATTTTGTATCTGCGTGTGTTGTGTTTTACTAAATTAGTGTATTCTGTATCTATATGCATATTTATCTCCTTCACAAAAGGCGTGATTATCCAGAAGTACATTAAAAACTCAAATGGACTGTGCACTTCACCCTATGACTTGTAAGGCGCTCTGTTGCCTCCCAAAGCTAGGTTTACACTCATTAAATACTCTAATAATAGTAATAATAATAGTAATGATAATGCAACCACCTTACTTAACACAACCCAAGCCAGTAAATACTAGCCGGTCCCGCACATGCCTCACCCGTACAAACAGAAATGCCCCTATGCTCTCAACGCAGACTGCCTAGAAACCAACTTGCATTCACAGTTCATGCTACTTCTTGTCTATATGCCGCAATACAACAGCAACACTACCTGGCATTTTGCGCCTCTCTCCAATGACCAAACCAATTCTCAATTGCTCAGATCTGCCAGAGCCCAAGGAGACCATTTTAAATGGTAGCAAAGCATTGTGTAACTCCCAGTAATGTAACATAACGTAACAAAAAATAGGCAAAGATAGTATAGCATAATATAAGATAACACAACAATCTGTGCCCTGTCTTTATATCTTGCAAAATATAATTGTGTCTTCCTGAGCATGTCTATTGCCACGGTTTCCGCCATGTCTTTGGTTCAAGATTTAATTTGCAAATACTACAATTCTGTTCGCTTTAATATTCAACTACCATAGCTATTATTCATACATATAAAACACACATAATCATATTTTAACATTTTAATACATATTTAAAGTGACTGGCAAGTTCAACGTAAATACAGAAGAAGTATAAGAATCCACCCAACCAGTTTTACTAGCAACCTATGTGGATATCATAGTAGCCATGGGAAAGGAAGACTCTGTAGGTCTCGATCTTTTTGAATCGTTTGCTGCATTCGGCCATAAACTGTCTAACCGTTGCTAAACAGTAAGACGATGCCTTAATAAGGATTTGTCTAGCCAAATCCATTCTTGGGTGTGTGTCGTTTTTTGTGAAGGAAGGTCTGAAGTCGAGCCACGCTGAACCTGCTCCTCTGCCCATCCATGAGCTTCACACTGTGCCCACAGGTACGGCCCCTCCCATGTGGCTCCTCCCACACTGGCCATATCTGCAACATTACATTCTCCAGTGAACGTTCCCATCGCGCCAACCAAACCTGTTGAAATAGTTAGATCCATTGAAGTTCATGAGTCCCTCACTGTGCCCACTCCTCCCAAGCTCAAAGTCACGTGATGCTGCTTTCCTCTGTCATACCTCACATCTGACACCTCCGAACTCTATGTCCCTGCTTGATTTTGGTGAGGTCCCAGATCCTGTTTTTTCCTGTGATCTAAGAAATGTCCCATTCAGTATAGCACCATTCCCGCTTGAGTTCTGCCTCAAAATGTCCAGGAGGAAATGCCTGAAAACATGGATGGCTGGAACAAAATTAACTTAAAAGAATGCCAGTTCAGAATGAGCACACACACGCAAAAAATCCCACCTCTACAACATGACAAATGGGAGGCTCTGACGCGGAAGATTCGGTGTGGAAGTCAAATGTAAAAGGTCTGTTAGTACCGGCAGGGGGTGGGGGGTGGCAGCCTCTCAGCCAATGAGGAGGATTGTAAGAGGGGCATTAACAGTGGTAATCCCCCCGCTCTGAGCAGCCTCTCGGCTAGAGTCTGCTACCTTCCCCCTTCCTCCCCTTTCCTTCCTCCTTCCCCATCCACAGAATTCTCTCTCCACCCCCCATACCCACTTACTTTTGTTGAAGTCCAATTCGGTAGCGGACGCTAATTGAAAACCTCTGTCCACAGCACGTCCGCTCCCGATCTGTGACAGACCGTCATGGAAAGGAAGAAGGGACTACACGGCCGCCATTCATGACTTTTTTCAATTTTTTCAATGGCCACCATGGATAGAGAAAACAACCTTTGTTTTCCCTTCCCCAGTGGCCGAAGTCAGTCGTAGAGTCTTTGGGTCTTCGGGCTCTGAGAGCATGTGAGCGACCCAGACTCAGCTTGTGACTCTGTGGCAAAATATCATTTCAGAACATTGCCCCGCCCAAGCTGCAGCTCCCATGCCATTCTGACGGCCAGCGACTGTGAGTGGCAGAGGACCCGTCCCCTGCCTTAATCGCCTTTACCGCGACATGCAGACTGTTCTGGGTCCTGGGACTCGGCACCGAGGAAAAACAGTCAGCAATGAGGCTATGGTGGCAATAACTACTAAGACAAAGATCAATGAAAAAAGCCAAGGAAACGACAGACGGTATCACGTGACTTTCTAAGGAATCTTTCCCTTCCTCAAGGCACTCTGCATCCTATGATGGCCCAGTCTATCACACAAAGATCTGCAGAAGCAAACCAGTTAGAACACATACAACTACTAAAGGTAGCCGGAACTCAGCTCTCCAAACACAGAAAGAGGAGGAAGCGAGCCAGCAAGCGGAACTATTAGAAGTCTGAATGTACAAAGAGATGTCTGCCACTAAAGAGTCAATACAAGCTCAAGAATCCACTATAACGGAAGTGATCATACTAGATTAGTATCCCAAAGTAGAACTACCAGCAGCGCATACTATCGATTTGACTTGCGAGGAGATATCGGACGATGAACTGGAGGAACCCCAGACTTCTGTGCCTGTATGCGCTGGTGAATTAAGACAAAGCCTACTAGAGAGGAGCATACAAACAAGAGAATGGGAAAAAAATTCAATCGAAACATTCTCAAGCCATGCAAACCGCGAAGAGAGACAATTGGCACAGCTACAGCTAAGAACATCAATCTTTATAGACCCTGCAAAAGCACAAGAAAATGATAACGTTCACAAAGCTCAAACAATCAAAGATTCCAGTGATCTTAAATCGCACTAATACATTACGTTTATTAGGAGCAATCCCAGAATTGAAACACATACAAACACACGGTCATTTGTGGATGAAGAGGCCCTAGATACAATTGATCTGGAACTGAACAATCACAGCACAACGTATGAAACCCTAAAAACAACAAAACAACTTGAATATATAGGATTCAAATGCATTAAAGGCCCAATACATTGATCAAGAACACGAAAGTCCCCAGTTGACGTAAATCTGAGAAACCATAGGATTTGTTTCCGTGAATCATCTGAGAGAAGTCTATTTACAGATTACACGAGCAGTGATGACTCATATGTATCTGCCAAAATGCATAGACAAGATAAAGTGCAATATAGGACAATGAACGAGGGACCTGATATGCAGTACTGCGGAAGGGAAAAACATTGCCAAAGCAATGCAGGAATGAAAAAAGTGCACAACATCTGTAACAATTAGCACCCGTGAAATACTATGAAACAACGTTAGTTTCATGGAACACACAGAGCTATGGGCACCTATTTCAGCATATGCACCTGCATTTGGCAGAAAGTCACATAATCTGCTTACAGGAGACATGGTTGTCCCAGCCCCCAGCATGTGAAGGGTATAATGTTTTTATAAACCCAGCCCAAAACCAACAAAAAGGAAGACCTTCCTCAGGCCAACTAATGGTGATACAAATCGACTCCCCATGGTCTCCTATTGAGTCTAAAAACTTCAACCTATGGATACAATATACTCTACTGCAGAGCACGGAGACGCAAAAGTATTCGTCCAGCAAGCAAAATATATTCCAACCTTAGTTGTGTTCAACCTATATAGGAATCCAGCAGCGATTAATAAGTTGAAATTTATAGACATGGTCATGACTGAGATGGATCTTATAATAGTAAAATACAGCAGTATTGATATCCTGATACGTGGTGACCTGAACATACATCTATTCGATAAGATGGGAAATCTGAAAGAAAAAGCTAAACTGGAGGGTGGAGAAAAAATCTGGGTCAAAGAATTGGACATGAGAAATCTGATCAGCGTGGGAAACTACCAGACCCAAGAAAAACACATGATTCCGACATGGACCCAGCGCATATCAAAAGCCACATTAGATTACATTTATATCTCACCAGATATACTGAATGCAAAACAAAACATGAAGATTATTCAAACAAGGAAAAGCAATCATCACATCCTAACATTGGTGTGGGCAGGACATGGAGACCAGAGACAAAAACAACCTCTCCCAACAATGGTACTTAATGTGTAACAAACACGATTACGGATTAAACAAGGCCAGATAGACGACCTTGCAAGAAAATTTCAATTTTTTGGAGAAAGCCCCTCTCGCCAAGTGAATTACGAATGGCTCCTGGACCCCTATCATTGGGCAAAGAAAAGCGCTGCAACTACTAAGCAGTGCAATAACCATACATTTGATCTCCAAATTCAGGGAAAAAAAGAGAATTTAGAAAAGTATGCAGGTCTCTCCAGAAAACCAATAAAGAAGTAAACTGGATAGCAATAAAAGCTGCTAAACAGAGCTATCAGAACTGGATAAAGATGTAAAATAGCACTATGGCACAGAAGGATGCTGAACTAATGCTTCAATGTCTCAGGAATAGAAGTACTCATGACCTATGGAGTCTCCTGAATTCAACATATATGACTCAACATCGGCTCATCCAAAATGTCACAGAAAATCGATGGAAAGACTATTTCTCAGAATTGTTCAGTAGAAGGCCAGGTGCAGTGGACAATCAATGGTCTAGTGCAGATAAGTGGCACATTACTAGGACAAAATAAGAAATTATGCAAATTATCAATAAGCTCAACACATCACGGGCACCTGGGCCCAACGGGCTGTCGAACAAAGTCATCTAGGAGTCACCTGTAATATGGACAGATATTATGGTCCAAATCCTTACCATAATAAATCAATATAATCAAATACCATCAACATGGAGATCAGCCACCTTAATTCCGATATATAGGCAGGGAGACAAAGAAAATCCGGCAAACTTTAGACCCACTCAGGAAAAGATTTGCAACCATATTGCTGCAGGATCTATCTGCCTGGGCCATTGAAGAAAATCAATTTGCTAAGAGACAGACAGGCATTGTTCAAAAAGTGGGGGCAAACATCAATATCATCCTTCTTAATCTTATTAAACAGGAATACATTTTCAAAAAGACAACAGTTTGGATGGCATTTGTTGATCTTCATCTAGCTTTCGATACAGTAAACCGACAACTACTGTGGTACAAATTGGAAAAGTGGAAATGCCTGGCACACATATTACAGCCCATCAAAATACTTTACTTGTGTACCAAGATACGGGTAAGGTTGACTAAAGATGGTGTGCAAACAGCATACATTGAGACATGGAAAGGTCTCAAGCAAGGCTGCCCCTTGGCTGCAACTCTTTTTAATTCATTTAGCACAGATTTGGAACAGGAAATGTTATCATCAATAATAAATCCATCAAGAATACACACAACATCATTGCCTTTGATGATGTATGCTGATGATATCATCCCGCATGACAAAACATCACAAGGTTTACAGCATGGTCTGGATGCAATGGGATCATTTATGACCAAAAATGAGCTAAGAATGTATACTTATAAAACTAAAATCATGTCCATTACAAAAACTAAACCAAAAGAGAGGATGCCAATGGTAAATATCGGCGGCTTCCACTAAGTGTAGTTCAGACTTTTAAATAACTGGGGATCACGATTAATCAATCAAGTGATGAAAAAGAATGACACAAGCAGCTCTGAAAGAAAGCATATGCCCTGGCCAGACAAATTTGTGCTATGCATGGAAAATATGGAAAATTATTCTTGTCCAATTGTAACTTTCTATAGGAGCAAAGTAATTCCAGCAATTGTATATGGGAGTGAAACACTCATCAAACACCAGACAACCATCTGGCCAAAAATAGAGGCTATATTCCAGAGGAAATTTATGAATTTGCTATAATCTTTTCCTATTGCAAGACTACGTTTTGAGCTAGCCATCCAATCATTGTTGTCAATTGTATCTTGGAAGAAATTGAACCTGTATCATAATATCCTTTCCAAAGAAAAGATTCCAGCAATTGACATATTGAAGGTAAAGACCAATCCGGTATGTAAAAAAACAAGCTTTGATTGAATGGAATCACCAGATGGTACAAATTCTTGCTCAGGAAGACATAATAGCAGAAATGCTGATCAATCATCCACAGTACGCAAAACGAAAACTCCTGCGGAACGATTGGATAAATACAATGGAAGAGAAAGAAAGATACAAAGAAAACCTGACCTACGAAGTGGAAGTGGAAGTAAGAGCAGTCAACCAACTACCTGCATATTTGAGGATCCTTGCAGATAAAAGAATAAGGTGTTTATTCATTGAACTATGACTCAATGTTCGACCACAGCCCCAGATTGACTTTAATTAAACAACAAGACCCTAAAATTCAATATTGTAGGTTTTACAAAAACAAAGCAACCACTGAAACTCTTCTTCATGTTTTCATGACATGCAGGAAGAAAGAGCTCTATGCAGGTCATACTTTAATATCAGTAATGAAACGCTTAGCCCTGAAGCGAGATGGGCCCAAATATTTTTTAGGGCAAGACAAAAAGCTGATATTTATTGCCATAGAATTTTGGGTGAAGATTATGACCTCTGCAAAGTATATGTTAGTTTTTGCAAAAGGAATTGGAAAATATATGTTAATTATAATGAAAAATGTCTACGTAAACTAAATCATTTTAAATTAAAAATAAGTTAAAAAAAAAAGAAATGTTCTGTTCCGAAACACAGGGGCATTTCAGAACAGAAAAAAATTGTTTTTAGTACCTCGGTTTTATGGGCCGGGGTATTAATAGCAATGAGCTTCTCACCACGGGGGCACTACCAAATCAGGTAATGCTCCGTGCCTTTGTTAAGGCCCGAGCAAAAACTATGGGCCCCAGGACATTACCTGATTCGGTAATGCCTCCACGGCTTTGGGCTTATTGCTTCTTTAATCCTCTTATATTTTGACCGTTCCACTTTTCAATTCTCGACATTTCTAAGCACCTTATTACTCCTTTTCTGATATAGTTTCTTCCCAGTTCAGTTTTTCTGTGCTTAATACTCTGGAGTTTTTCTTTTTCACCCTCTACCATATTCTGTTCCTCCTCTGCTTTGCCATGTATTCTCAGAACAGTTTCGCTCTTCATTCCTTCAAGATTTCTAGTTTTGTTTTTCAGGGTGGCCAGTTTTCGACCACATCATCCGCTGATCTGAATGCATTCTGGCTTTTTCACAGTATCAAGCAGCCAGTGATTTGAGCCCTCCTTTTTTCATGCAGCATCTACTGAGTCACCCAGCGCCAAAGTTGGCAGAATGGTTTCCGCGGTATGTCATATATTAGTGGGCAACATTTACATGCAGGGTAGAGACTATTTTTCTTCATAGCAGTGATAGTATCTTTTAGCCTCAACCTTCCAAATGGCAAGATTTCTCTTGGCCTGTTCATAGATATTATAGGAAGATACCGTTGTGTTTAAGCAACACAGTCCTACAAATATCTTGGCAGTGACCTTCCAATAAATGTACCCATGACAAAGTGAATGGGGTGAAGCCAACAGGCTTATTATCGTCATATAAACAGCATCTGCACTAAAATCAACAACTCTTTAAACACACATTTGCACCTATAACTGGATTTACGTTGGCAATGAGAATGTGATCCCTAAAAGTTGATTGACACTAAGTAACTGTTCTTCAATGGTGTGTTCACATCACACCAGGCCTGGGTGATGTGAAAAACAATTAGTCAATCAGCATGCTGTATAGAGTGCAACATTTTGCTTCAGGTTTGAGGGGTGGGTTACTGTTTCAAGAAATAAATATGTCATGGAAGAGCATCTGATATTAGGTAGGGATGCACTTTTGCTTCAGGTTTGAGGGGTGGGTTACTGTTTCAAGAAATAAATATGTCATGGAAGAGCATCTGATATTAGGTAGGGATGCACTTGGCCTCTAAACCCACCTCATGTCATAGATATGTGTGATGCAACCACTGGCCCAACAATGACACAGAGTGAGCAGGAGGAAGAAAAAAGGGTTTCCAGAGAACATGAGGGAATATATAGCACCTCTTCAATCTAGTCTAGAGAGCATACAAAACATTCTATTGCATGGTATTCACAGACTCTAGCCATTATGAAAGGAAAGAGTACAGGGAAAATCCCAAGGCACTAAGGGTGTAATTAACGCTTACCAGGAAGCCACATTTAAGGTTAAAGCAGATTTTCTGCAGAATAATATTTTAGGTTCTATGAACAAACCTAAGGAACTCTTTGCTGCCATTTTAAATGCCTAAATCCCCTGAGTATCTCACGTTGCATAACCCCCTTGATGCAACGAGAAAAATAATTTAACACGTGTGTCCTCAATTAAATGAAACCTATCCCAGATATGATTGTTGAAGCCACGTGTCAGGCTGAGTTTACTAAGGGTAAAACCCTCTGAGTAGACATACCATTTGATTTCAGCCCAGTCACCCCTGATTTCATTACTACGTTGTTACAAGACCTGAGACCCAAAAAGTACATGTTCAATGGTGTATCTTCTAGTATGGCTCGTATACCCGCTACATCCCTGGCCCAGTTCCTGGCTACATTTGTCAATCATTCTCTAGACGAACGATTAATTATGTCTGGCCTGAAATTGTCCACATTCTCTCCATTGTTAAGAAACCCATCTCTAGATGTTAAGGACCCACATAACTATCATCAGGCCAGCCAGCATTCTGGAGAAAGTTGGCAGTGCTAGTTACTTTTCAATATGGATTCCGTCCTTGTCAAAGAACAGAGACTGTTCTGTTGGCAGCATGGGATGCCACCCTCAAAATTGCGGACAAAGTGGATTTAGCCATGCTGGTAACACTTGACCTCTCAGCAGTGTTCGACATAGTGGACACCCATATTTTACTGTCTAGAGTGGTCGAGGTTGCTCAAGTTTCAGATCATAGGTTTAAATGGTTTGGAACATTTCTATCCAACGGCTACCAGCGTGTCAAATTGTAAACTATCTGCCAATTACAATTGAAATAGAATGTGGAGTGCTACAGGGCTCATCATTGTCTCTTCTGCCATTTAATATATATATATATATATATATATATATATATATATATATATATATATATTCACTGAAAAAACTTTGTTAAAGGGACGTTATGTTTAAGTTGGAATCATAAAAACCTATGAAATTCGATGAAAAATATTTCTTAAGGGGACGTTATGTTTAAGTTGGACTCATAAAAACCTATGAAATTCAATGAAAACACTTTGTTAAGGGGATGTTATGATTAAGTTGCACTAATAAAAACCTATGAATTCAACGAAAGAACTTTGTTAAAGGGACGTTATGGTTAAGTTGCGCTACTAAAAAACCTATGAAATTCAGTGGAAAAACTTTGTTAAAGGGACATTATGGTTACAAGTAAAACAGAAAAACCCCTGAAATTCGCCCAGTTATGGTAAGCTAAGCAACCATAACTTGCGCCACCACCGTGCACTGCTAAGAATAACACCCATGACATCAAAGATGTCTCATTCAAGGTCAAGAGCTTGGGATGCCATTGGCAGTCCAAAGGAGGATGGGACCAACAAGTAGGAGCTGAGGTAAATTCTATCTTCTTTTTCATGCGTCTCCTATGACTTGCCCTCCTGTTTATATCACAGACAGACCAAACCGCTGTGGTAGGTGTGCTGGTACCTCACATGCATTCCTGCTTGACCAATCAATTACTGCCAGAGGGCTGAAAATGCAGCTGTCCATTTTATTTTTAAGACACCTAAAACAGCGCCCTATCACAGCAATGTAAAGGCCACTGTAACGCTGACCTGGAGTCTTGTGGTAGTGTCTGGATTTCCTGTGGAGCTGCGTGTTCCACACCACTCTTACCCCCACACATGTACAGTGAGGGTGAGGAACATCATTGTGTTTTGGAGGAGGAGGGGCTTAAGTGGTGGAGTGTATGGAGAAGCACTGGATAGTGTGTGATTCCGGTGTAGCGTAGGGTCCTAGAAAGAGAGAGGGAATAGTCACACTGGAGTAGGGTATTGTTTGATCCGGGGACCAGTTCCATCACTGGTTGGTACCTACTGTGACATGCCTTGAGTCCAGCTGTGAGAGGTTCTGTCCAATATCACTTCTCAAAGTATTTTGCCTTTATATAGGCAGTTGCACAGTTTTCTGTATGTTCTTTGGGATCTTTTCCCTGATTGTGTGTCCATGGGATCTTTTCCTTGCTTGCTGGATAGTTACTGTCTGAGGTTCTGAGTGTGCTATCTCATACCTTGCTGGACTGGGGTTCCTGATGTGCTTGATATTCATTGCTTATGGTATCCTATTTCTGTGTTAATAAATCCTTCTCTCTTCTAGATGCAGTGTCCAGATTTGTGTGAACACAAGATGAATGGAATCAGATAAGCATTTATTACTTCCCTTGAGCTGTTGTGCTGCCACCGCTTTTGTTTGCAATTGTCTATTACCTTTCTACAAAACACTTCTTTCTCCTTTCCTTTAAAGATGGTGAGTTTGCAGATGGCGAGATCTAGATTTAATGTGGTGCCGGAGCGCAGCGCAGAAGAAGCCAGTTAAGGTATTTGCAAGAGCTGAGTTTGGTTCTTGGATTGAGGGACAAAGAGTCGGACATGAGGGATAGGAATGACACAGTGAGCGTTAGCTGCTGCTTTCACACAGCAGAACAAGCGCAAAGCAGGGAGTGGACCAAGGGCGTGGTTTTTATGGTCCTGGGCCACTCCTGTCAAAATAGAGCACCAGGTTCACCAGGCAGTCTGAGGCAATCAGGTGGCCATGTTGGGGGAGCATGGTCACCATTACTGCCTATGCCAGCCGTGCTGTAGTGTGGTCCAGCCTTCCCTGGTGTGAGTGTGTTTTCTGGGCCTACAGGTGTGGTATGTGGTCCTAACCCATGTCTTAACCCCAGTGATAATGACAGCCACTTCATTGGCTGCCAGTCAAGCAGATGATTGACTCCAAATCATCTGCTTGTTGCTTAAATGATTAAACAATTCAGTTCCAAGTTGTTTGTCCAGAAGGATTGTATACTACCAGCCTAATCAACCCCTTTGATCTTCTGCCAAAAACGTATTAGTAGTCCCGCCACCTCGATTAATCTATAGAGGTGATAGACAGTACTCAACATCGGACATACGACCTAGGTTATGGTACTCACTACCACTGTATTTCGGAAGCCTCACATCATTTGTTATGTTTCAAAAGGCATTCAAAACGTACTTGTTTATTTAATGGTAATTCTTATCATGTGTCCATCTGAGTATGAGTATTATGGATATTGTTGTGGATAAGTACTTAGAAACATCTGTGCTAGATACAATTACATCTTTCTAAAGCGCATTAGCAATACATCAAATCAAATCAAGAATGAGGGGGTAGTAGAGAGCATACATTGAGACAACAATAGGGAATGTGCGAGAGATACACACACAGAATGGTGGGAGAGTAAAGAGATATCATGAGTAATGCAAGGGGTTGTAAGAGTGAGAACTGACAAAGAGAAGAGAGAACAGGGGGAAGAGGGAGGGAGAAAGAGACTAGGGAGGAGGTAAAATGGGTAGAAAGAATGGACAGAATATGACTATGAATGGTGAGGATGAGAACACAGGGGAGAGTTGACGATGAGGTGAAAGAGAGAGAGAGGGAGAGAGAAAGAGAGATGGAGAGGCAGAAACAGAGAAAGAGGGTATGGACATTGAATGGAGGAGTAAATGTGAACATAGGATTGAGGAGGGTGAGAGGATGCACATGGACAAAGGATGAGACAGAACAGATGGTCAAGATTGAGAAAGGAGAAAGAGCAGGAAAGGAAACTGAAGGAGACAGAATGAAAGGTGGAAAGAGACAGAATGAGAGATGAGGAACAAAGAGAAAACAGGAGGGAGGGAAAACATTTATAGCATGCTAAGAGACAACATGAGAGGTAAGGTTGCAAAAGACAAAAAGGAAGGGAGAGAAATTAAATGAGAGATGGAACAGGAGAGACAGAAAAGACAGACTGGAAGACATTGAAACGAGAGACAACAAGAGGGATCATATGTATTGGAACGGAATGCTAGTGTGGTAAAAATGCGAGTTCAGCAAAGTAAAAAGTCAAAACCTTATCAGCTGTGGGAATAGCCCAGTAAAAGGGGAGAGGGCTTCATTGAAAGCCACACAGTTTCTTGCACTAGACTGGAGAATAATTTATAAATAAATAAAAAATAAATAATTTTGTTTCAAGTAAATAACCTATAGGAGATAAGGTTTGGGTTGGAGGTAAGTATACTGGCTTAATATTAGAAAGAGGCACTGTAAACAGGCCTTAGGACATGCTTTTCACTAGAAGAAGATTTGCATTTTACTAACTTGCTTGGTTCCGCAGAGGCTGGCAGCACATTGAAAATTACACGTTCCCAGGATCCTACGGTAAGAGCTGAACAACGTTTGATACTTTTGAGGTCAGAAGGGGAAGCTCATGGGTGCAGGGAAAGGCAGAGAACGCACAAACATTTTATAATTTGGCATATTAATGTATGAAGCTGGTCTACTGGCGGTTTCAAAATGCTTAATGGCAGGTTTGAAATTGCCCCTTGGCACATCTTAGCCAGGGAAGCGGTTTGAAGGGTTTCTATGATGCAACAGAATGGTAACTTGCCAATGGTTCAAGGCTCTTTTAGTCTCATGATCGGTTGTATTGCCATGAGAAACGGATGGAGATGACAGGTGGCAGATAAATAAAGATCCGCTGGTCATCTCAAGTGTCTCAATGTTTTGGCACTATTATGTGGGAAATGTGGGTTATTTTGTACTGCTGGTGACGAGCTGCGCATTTCAGAAAGCACTTTTTATTGAAACAGCAATTCCATTTGTCCCTGCTACTTCACTGAACGGCCGCACTGCGAGCATTCTGCTCTTGCCGCCTAGAGCCCGCACACAGCTGCCAGACCGGGGAGGAACCTCAGCGTGTCACGTGTTGGATCACGTGACTGGGAAGGAAGGATATCTTCCCGATGCGGACACCCTCGCGGCGTAAGCCCTGGTGGAAGAAGGGCTGGTGCTGTTTGGCTGTTCGGCGTGGGCGGCGGCTCCGGATTGCCAGAATACACTAAGCTCCATTCCTTAGCTACTGAGTAACCCGGATATCGCTGCCCACATTTTTCAATTTCATGCCCTGGACTTTAACCTTCATTCTGGCTTTCCTACAATCCCATTGACATTTACTCCGAGCTTGCTGTGTACACCAGCTTCTGAAAAAGCAGCTGGACCTGTGGCTGTTTCTGGTTGCGGTCGGAAGCGGCTGACACTCTGTACACTCGTGGCTTGTGGCTCGATCGTACAGTTCCTCAGTGCGGCTTGACTGCCGGTGACGTGCAAGCGTGTGTGTGTGGGTCCTTTCCTCTAGTAGGAAGCCCCAGGAAGTCCCAGGAGATCTTTTCATTTTCTTGAGCAGACGGTGAGCAGGCGACATTGTCGTCGCTAAAAGTGGAGAACGAGCTCAGAGCGGCTCAGACCGGGCCGGCACTGAGCTTCTACCGATATTGTGTTTCGTATATCATGGCATATCTGCGAGGCACGTACCTGCGTACCCGCGAGGCACAGAGGAGTGTTTTCTCGGTGGCCTGAGGCAGTTGCTAGCCCAGCGATCCCGCGGAGGTGCGGCGTCACGCTTGGAGGCACCATTTCAGCGGCAGCCACTTTGATCTGCTCCACAAATACCAACAGCGAGGTCTGTATTATTTGGCACCATTGGTGCCTTTTTGCATTTTTTCTGAGTCATTCCATGGACTATTGAGCATGGTATCTGACTGGTAACAGTTGGTAACTGTCCGTGCTCGAGCTCAAGATAGAGCCAATTTCCTCCCCCTCCATCAGTACCTGAGTATGAGCCTGAGCTTGCTGGAGAGACGGTGATTGAATCAGGGCTCGGGCCTGTATAAATACATTGACACGGGTATTGATAAAGGGTAGTGGGTTGAGGATTTGAAGGATTGCAGAACAGAAACTCTTATCCTGTATGTAGAGGGCTGCTGCAATTTAGTATCAGACAGCAGTGGCCACTGGCTGTAAGCCCCTTTATAAGCCCCCTTAAACAAGAGCCTCAGAGATTAATCTGAGACAGTCCGCAGTTCGCTGACAGGAATTTTTGAGTTTGGGCAATTTGGAGTGGACAGTGGAAAGGGAGTAGCTGGGGCCCTGTTTAGGCAATAAAAAGTTAAAAAGGGGGGAGACTGTGGGAGATTTTACTCCTTTGATCCCCCATTTTTCTTTGACCTAATTTTCATAGACAACGAAGGGGTAAGAAATGGTCCGCTACAATTTAAGGAGTGGACAACACGTTGATGATCTAAGAGCTCCAGAGTGGGACGGTCCCTATATTGAAAAGTCCCTGCATGAGGATGTGAACCCCGTAAGTTCTCAAACTCCAATTGCCTCGACAAGAAATAACATAGTAGAGGCACAAATTCATCAAGGACTTCAAGTAGATAAATTAACGGAGGGAGAAATTTCAAGGGACTTAACAAGAAACACCCCATTTAGACAGTCGAAAGACTTTACTGACATCAACGAATATAAAAGGGACTATTGATTATTATTTCCAGAAATCTGCACAAGAAAATATAAATGGACCTATGCCACATTCCTTAAAACTTTTAAATCAAAATATCAATTTACAAACGGAGAACAGTGGATCTGAACTACTCATCCCAGTTATGGAACTTTTAAGGACCCCAAATCATCTGTTGAGCTCGGCTCAGAATCTACAACCACATGAGGAAAGATTAAACTCAACAGTGGCATCGAGAGGGCACACGGTCATGTATGATGGAATTTTACTAGATCAACCGGTGCAAATACCAAGCATGACACAGGGAAATAAGAATCATGACCCTAATGATGGTGATTCCTCTCTCTCGGCTTTAAATTTTGTTCTAAATTCCTTGGTGAAGGTTTTCAACCTTCTAAAAAGAGATGTGCAGACCCATACAGGGATTTTAATGGAAATGACAAAGGATATTGAACAACTTGAATTTTCAGTCGTAGGCCAAAATAATGTAATAAATTGTTCAGTTCTGCCCATGATGATAAAGATGGAAGATGGCTCCACAAAGCATAGTGGAGACCTAACGGAAATTAAGCACCAAATGACTTCTCTAATGAGGGAGAATAAGGAGATTAAGGTTTTGTTACTGCAAATGAATGAAAGAAACGTATCGACTTCTTCATTAAACCAAGATCTAGCAATTGAAACAAAAGACTTAGTTCCTGAATTGAATACTTTTGCGGATGATACTCCCTTATCCGAATCAGTAATGGAAGAATTCTGCCAATTGGCACAGATTGCTGAGTCAATGGTGGAATAGCTGGCGGAAGACCGACGGGAAGCTATTGAGAATCACGAAGAAGAGGCAGAAAACAGCTATATGTGGAAAAAGAGTTCGCAACAACCCTATAAGAGACGGAGAAGAGAAAGGCGCAAGAATCAAAAGCAAAATAATACAGATTCAAAATCACGAGGTCGACAAGTAAAGAAAACAAAAAATGTGAAGAATATCAGATCAAAAAAATCAAAGATAAATAGCTTTGTCAAGGGAATTTTAGATCCTGCGAAAACCAATGAGAATCAAAACATCTTAGATAAAGATGATAGGAGCAAGGGTAATAACGCTCTACAACAAAAAAGAATTGCCAGGGTAAATAAATCCAAAAAACAACAAAGGAAAAGACTTGAGACTGATAGAATTCCCGAAGCAGAGGGGGATGTACATATGGTAAAGAAATCTATGAGTACTCAAACAGAAGGAAAAATTGCAGACCTGGATAGAAATCAACAACAACATGACTCGATGAGATCAGAGACTACAGGGAAGTTGTTAAAAATAGCTCCTATATTTCTTCAAAAACAGAAAAATGCTTTTAAAGTACCAATTCAGACCCAGATTGGTTTAAGAATTGCTCCAATATTCAATCAAACAAAAACAAAGACTGGAGATTTGGTGGTCACCCAAAATTCTAGGAGGGATCATGCAGAGGACACATTACGTATTCAAACATCAATATCGAATACGGATTACCAAGATCAATCCAAAGAGGTCGGAAGAGAAGAGACTGTGAACGTCCTGGTGGGAAACTCATCCTCCGAAATGGTAACTGAAAGAATAACAAATCCCCAAGATGATCCGAATCCATATGCAATCCCGAGACTTTGGTTTACTAGTGAGGACAATCGAAAGTGTGGTACATCACTGAATAGGAGCGCGATTCTATCACTGGTCAAAAAACTTCCAGAATTATATGTATTCTCAAGAAAAGACATTGAATATGTTTGTTTCCCTAAACCAGAGTGTTTCAGTTTAGTTGAAGTTGGATTTGTTTCTAAACTGGGGGTAAACGCTTTTGTAAACTTACAACAAAGATTAAGGGAGGTGGGTTTGGAAGTATATGAGCAATTGCCATCTCTTGCAATAGAAACGATCGAAACTGAGGAATATGAGTTAAACCAGGGAAATATTTCCTCACTGCATGAAACCCACCGGGGAAAAAATTAAAATATCACCAATGAAGGGTTACAAACACCATCTTGGTCAATGTTACCAGAGATAATTATGCAAGTCTGCCAGAAGCTGGGTGTATCGCAGAGATCTCTTTAATAGTGACAAATTGAGGATCACTAGTTGGAACACTCGGGGATCCAGTTCATTTAAAAATAATAAAATGAGTGTGTTGTTATTTGGGGGGACCGATTTGATCCTGTTACAAGAAACATGCTTAGTAAACACCCCGGAACTCGAAGGCTTTAAATTGATAGCACAACCAGCTAACTGTAAAGCCAAGGGTAGACCGACGGGAGGTCTGCTGATCGCCTGTAGAAAGATTTTATTTAAAGAAATATCAATGTTATCCTGCAAACAGGAAGGAATTCTGGTGGTGAGAGTGGTCACTCCCCTCAAAAGCTCTCCAGCCAAGGAGATAATAATTGTGAACCTGTATTGGAACCCCGTGAGGGAAAAACTCTTAGAGTTTCTAGAATCAATTGCGGTAACCCTCTGTGATATTAATATAACGTACCCTGGGGCGCATATATTGGTTGCAGGAGACTTAAATTCGGCATGTATTAACTCCAAATGCCATACAGAGAAAATGAAAGAAGTAACAATTAATGGGAGAAAGTGGTCGAACTTCTTTGAGGATTGGGACTTAAAATTCCTAAATGGCTCCATAGAAGGTGATGTTCCATCGGTCACAACGTGGGAGAGGGGTTCATCAGAATCGACATTGGATTATATGCTTTTATCAACAGAGTGCTTCGATACTTGTTTACATTTTTCAGTGGTCGATGGTGGAACAAGTGACCATAAGCGATTAGTTGCACATTTAAATTGGTGTAGTGAGGAAAAAATAAAGATTTGGGACCAGAGAGTAGAAGTTAATGCACAGAGAAATCGGTTGGTAAAATACAAGAGGGAAGGGGAGCGGTTAAACAAAGCCTTGGATGGATTTTCCAACTGGGGAGATCAAAATATTTTGCATCAGCATTGTGGCCCATCACGGTTCCATGAATTCCTGTGGTCAATTGACCCCCCTTTAAGTACCCAGAAGGGTTTTCAGCGAGTGCACAAACACTTTTTTGATGAAGCAGTTTGGGGAAAAAAACGCGAGATGCAAATACAGTTAAGACTCGCTAAGAAACGGGCTAAAAGCTTATTAGAACTAGAGACAGAATCAAAAAAAATTAAAAATGATCTAAAGAGTTTGTCTAGACAACATAGAGAAGAACTATGGCAGAAAGATGTGGAAGAGATGCTGCGTGCATTACAAAATAACTCCTCGCGAAACTTCTGGTCACTAGTAAACGCTCCCCAAATACACCAAACCATTGCTCAGACGAATAATGTGTCGGAAGCAAGTTGGCTAACCTATTTCGGTGTAAAATACCAGGAACCAGTGGGAGGACAAAAATATATAGGTGATAACGGAAATTGGGGTTTAAACTTTGACAAAGAGGATATTTTGAATTTGATCATAAAATCCTCGGCGTCGAGATCCGCGGGCCCAAATGGTCTAACTTAACAAGTCCTCAAAGGAAATGGGACATTGTGGGCTGAAATCCTATATACCTAGTATAAGAAAGTGATTGCAAATAGTTACAGGCCAATTACATTGCTTGACGTGGAAAGCAAGTTGTTTACTAGTCTGATATTAAGATATTAAGAGAACTTGAAATATGGGCAAAACAAAACAACATAATCCCTAAACAGCAGACCGGATTTAGAAGAGGCCATTCAACCTCTCTGAACGGTATAATATTAGCCTCATTATCAAATCTGAAAGATAAAAATAATAAAGGAAGACTTTATGGAGCCTTTATCGATCTGTCAAGCGCTTTTGACATGGTTAATCGAGATAAACTTTGGAGCAAATTGGAACAGAAAGGGGCACCGAAAACTCTAATTAATATACTAGTAAAACTTCACGAAAGAAATACAGCCAGAGTAAGATTAAACATGGACGGATATTTGTCAGAATATATAAGTATATATAGGGGGGTTAGACAAGGTTGTATGGTGGCTCCATTTCTCTTTAAGTTTTATTTAGGAGATTTTGGAGCCGCCGTAGAATCCTCATCATTAATAAGCCCAAAAGTGGGGTCCTTGGCCGTAAGATGGCTTATGTATGCGGACAACATAGTCCTTCTTGACAGGACTCCCACCGGTTTACAAAGATTGTTGAATGCCCTCGACAAGTATGTGAAATTAAATGACCTGGTTGTAAACCCTGACAAATCCAAGATTGTAATTTTTGAGCAGAAAGGTCGTAAAGAAACAAAATATCGGTGGTCAATTGGTAGTAACCAGATACCGGTGGTAAAAGAAGTAACATATCTGGGCATTACTGTGTATGCGACCCCTAGAGTTGGGAAGCAGTATGGTGAAATCCTGGGCAAAGGGACACAACTAATAGCCCAGATGAAGAAGATTGCCAGCCTTTATGGTAAATTTTTGATTATGCCTGTTATAAACTTCTATGTGGCCAAAGTAATCCCTGTACTATTATACGGAATTGAAGCCAAACCTTTGTTGTGGTCAATAGATTGGCAAAAAATAGAAGGTTATATTTGGAAACAGGTACTAGGATTGCCAAAAGGATTACATACGAAAACACTCAGATATGAGCTAGGATTAAAATCTTTAAAAAAAGCAGTTGATTGGAAACTTCTTTCCTTGTATAGGTCAATTATTGAGTCAATGACTAATACACTATATGGAAATCTCCTAGAAAATATGAATCTTGATTCCTCACTAACTTTGATGGAACTCAAAAAGACGGCTGAAAATCTGCTGACTTATTGTGAATCAGATAAATTAACACTGAGTTCAAACCCGTTGAAAGTTAAGAAGTCCTTATCTTTGAGAGATTGGATTTCAACAGGGGATATGCTGAGATCATCCTCTATTCCTGAAGGGTTTTTTAAGTACGGGAAAAAACAGGGTATTGTACCAAGATACTTGATGAAGTTCCCTAACCCAAAAGGAAGACAAAACTTCATGAGGGTACGGTTAAACTTGATCAAAACTGGATCAGTATTAACCAAATGGGGAGTCACTGAAGGGACCCGGAGTCTATGCACGGAATGCTCAGACTTAAGTAAACAAACTCTAGAGCACCTGCTAAGATTCTGTAAAGGCACTTGGAAAATTAGGGTGGAACATTTAGGGAATTCAGTTGGGTCACTGGATAGATTATCCTCTGACACTTTCTGGGAAAGAATGATTGCGGGCCATGAAATAAAATTGACCCTAAATATTTTAAGGGTTTTGCAATTGACAGGTTTTATATCGTCAGAATATTGTTGATTGATTGTTGAAGTAAGGGAAAATTAGATATTGATGTGATGAATTAAATTTTAATATGTTAACTTTATAAGATTGTGATGAATTAGTTTTAAATGTTATCTAGATATAATATATAGTATGATGTTTGTATGTATATACGTTTTGCTTATGAATGTGTAAAAAAACCCAAAGGTGGTTATATCACAATAAAAAAATAAAAAAAAATGTGGGTTGGACTGTGACATCACAGAGGTGGTTGAGGGTGGTATAAGAAGATTTGCAGGACCCAATAATTTTAGGATAATGTATGTTTTACTATAATGGAATGATGTAGCTCTACCAATTAGCCTCACATGGAGGACTAACCTAATGTTACGATGTGGTTCGATGCTAATCAGTTTGTATGATTATACAAGTCCTTGCTTCAGGGGTGTCTCTTTGACAGCGGCTTTTAAGCCGTTCAGTCCCACGTCCTGTGGGAATTTTGCTTTCCCAGCTGCGTCTGGGGTCCAGAAAGAATTGCATTTCTTCTTGCTTGGTGTACACTCCTTTTTGGTCTTCTCTTGTTATTTTTAATGGTGAGTTCTGAGGCAACCCACTGTACATTTTTGGTGGCACGTGCAGGGATATCAGCTTTACTGAACAGATATGGGAATTCCAGCTGTGCTCCCAGAGGGGTGCAGGACAGTGATTGCAGACCAGTCCTAAGAGTTCAACACCGAGTAGACTGTGCAGCCGCCGCGTTCACAAATGACTGCATGATTGAAATGCTCCCTATGCTCAGAAGTGGGTACTGGCCTTTAAAGGAAGACTCTGGGTCGAGAAGACTTGAGAATCTCCAAAGGAGGATACGTGAGTGTACTCTAGCATGCACTCGCAGGTGGGAGAGATTATATTTATGATGTATTAGACGCAACCTCAAGATATGGAGGGCGGTTGGCCTAAGTAGTCGTAGATTTTAGGTCCACTTACCTGATAGGGAGTGAGTGAGCGGTGGCACATCTGCGTTAGAGCAGAGGGTGCATAGTAAGTGGCAGACCTTGTTAGACGAGAGTTGCGCATAGTTCAGGCAATTGGTATAGTTGCATCATTTTTTATTTACGGGTTAAGTATTGACGTTTTGAAGAGAAGGAGGAAAGGCATATGCATAAGTGTTTTGTCAAAACAGTAGTAGTGTGTTGTGATCAAGTGAAGTTATTATGTTTTATGGTTATTGTGGCTGTGGACATCTCAGAAGGGCCAGAGCCAAACTAATATGTAAATACTGGTGGAGCTGTATAGCACGTGCAAGGCGTATGGTTGAACAAAGGGAGGAGAAACCGTACCCTAGGCACACAAACATAGGGCACAATTGTTAAGCTGGGGTGGGCCAATAGAGAGGGCCATTTATGTATGAACACAAATTAACAGGAAGGGCCTGTAGAGAAAGCCCTTGGGTGTGAGAGTGGCATGAGAAGGTGGAGCCTGAGGAGAAGGACAGTGTGAATAAAATAGAACAAACAAGTTAAAGGGTAGGTATAAGTGAGAGTGAGTGAGAGTGAGTGAGTAAGGGCTGAAGGTGTTTTTTCGATATAAAGTAAGGGAGAAGAGAGCATTGTAAACATTCGGAAAAGAGCGCAATAATGTCATCCTATTGGATGGACTCACCCCTTGATCCTATGTGAAAAACATTGCCCCAATATAGCGATAAAATATTGAAATATCACTTTCAGTTGATGAATGACACAGAGGGAAAGTGCTATCAGGAATGGTCCACAGAGGGAATATTTCAAAAATGTATAATTGACAGTATGTATTCATATCTGTTAGCGACATATAAAGGTGCAGCGCTTAAACAGAGTCAAGACATTTAGGTTAAAGTAGAGAAAAAGAAGGGAGAAGGGGAAGAGGAGAAAGACAGTGTTCCACCCCGTCCCTATAGAGTGTTTCTATTGTCAAAGCCGGCTGCAGGGTATACAAATCCTAGGCATGCATCTCCAGACAGGGAGAAAACAAAGAAAAACAACACAGAGTTAGAATATTATTTGGAGGGGAAAGGAATAAGAAATACTTAGTAGACATTAAGAAAAGCACACAACAGCAACTGGGCTCACTGTTTAGAGAAGCAGAAAAGGTAATGGAAAGGGAGATAGAGAGAAAAGGGAAGGAATAGCGAAAGGACCAACAGGAATGGATTGCAGGACAAATACAATTCAGAATTGATGACTGGGCACAGGACAAGGAAGAGGATGAGCCAGACACAACAGAGGGTTATAACACGGCATCAGACTGGGAGGACGGCAGTGACAATGACTGTATGGATGATGAATTTGATCATTATGATTTAACAAGTGGGAGTAGAGGAAGGAGAAGAAAAGAAACGGGAACAAACAGAGAACTGTGGGACCAGGCTTCGAAACAGAAAAGCAAGGGTAGCAGTAACAAAGGGACCACGACAGGGGGGGTTAAGCATAGAGCACAAACACAGTTACCCCTTTTAGAGAAGTAAATCGAGAAGTACACTACCGACCATGACAGACAATGGACAGGGATAATTTGGTCTACAGTTTACCTTCACTAATGGTAGGGTCCAGCATGTGGATATATGTATTCGAGAAGGAGGCAGCGGGAATCCCACTGGCCATAGTTGACATCAGGAGTTTATTTGCTGTTTTGGTGGGGAAACAGAGTGACACATTTTGGCACAAAGCATGATATGTAGGACTATAATTAAGCACTAACATGCATGATGGAACACCTTTTAACAATTAATGTATGTGTTGAAAGCTCTGAGAGAGCTTTATCCATATTTATCAGATATGGGATATATGTGTGAGAAATGAAGCCAGATGAGGACCCTGCAGAATACATACTATCAATACAAGAGATGTGGACACAAGAAAATAAACAGTCATGGGATAATAAAATACCCGTATTCTATCACATTCTAGTGAGGGCGCTCCAAACATATGTGATGGATTTCCTAGAAAATGTAGTTGGGATAGAAGCAAAAGTATGGCCAAGGTACAGGCGACCATCATACATTATTGTAAAAGAAAGCAGGAAAAAGACAAAGAGGTGGTAGACAACGTGGTAAAAGCAGAAAATAAACTTGTACAGAAACAATTAGCCAAAATAAGCATGGAAGGGGCAGTGCTCACAGGACCAGTCAGTGTTCCACCCGCCCAACAAGGGGGGCTTCCAGTAACAGTGTTAGTGCAGCAAGGGAGATATACACAAGCACCATATAACCCACAATGGGGAGTACAACAGATGCAACAGCAGCCCAGATTTATTAAAACACAGCAGCCTGGGTTTGCACGTGCAGGGGGAGTAAACATGTACATGGGGCAGTATCAGACAGGAAGGGGATATTATCCAAGGGGAATGGGATTTAAATTTGGGGTATGGGAACCTGGTTTGGACAGTGCTTTGTTTGTGGACATTTTTGACACTTTGCCTAAACATGCCCACTCGGTCCACAAGCAGGCTAGCAAGGAAGAGAGCAACCACAGCAGCAATATATGCAGACATACACACAACCTCAACAGACACGAATGATACCACAACAGATACAAATGCAACCTATACAGACACAGGTCATACCAGCACAGGGACAAGAATCGGTCCAAGGGGGAGTGATAGCTGGGTCACAAGGTACAGTAAGCGTACTGTAGGCACCAGCGCAGATAAATGCACAAGAGAAGATGACAATATTGGGACATGCAGTCCATCGTTCTAGCGCTTTTTTTGTTTTTAAATGATTTACAACCAGTATCTCAAAATCTTTGTCTGCTCGCAAGAGAATCTCACGAACCCTCAAATCCAGATCAGTTAATACAACCGATTTAGAGTGTTCAAGATGGTCTTGAATGTCTGCATACAATGTATGTGAGGTTTTAATTAGCTAAAAAAGAGAAACTAGCTTCCAATCTGCTAAGGATCCCAAAGATTTCAACCCCAATTAATATCTTAAACCGGGGGTTGAGAGACCTTGTGGGACACCAAGGCCCCTCTTCCAAATTAATCCCTTCCATTTTTGCCAGTTTGTCTTCCAGAGTAGGGGTTTAGCCTCTAACTCATACAAGATCACTGGGACTTCTTTGTCCACATGATATTTGATTAAGGGGATTAATGAAAATGTGCAATATTTTGCAGAGACTTTTTTTCATTTGGGATACCAATCGCATGTTTTTTCCATCTACATTCATGTCCACCTTCCAAATCGAATGATGATGCATACACTATATAGCCCAGGTAAACAACTTCCTCCACTCTTGGTATTGTTTGACCATCCAATGACCATTGCAAATAGTGCACCCTCCTTTTTGCTTGTTTGAACACCACTACGTTTGATTTCTCTGGGTTGATAGAGAGTCTGTTAAGCTTAGCATAGTCACCACGTTTGTCTAATAGGCATTGCAACCCCACTGCTGTTTTATCTAGGAAGACAATATCATCAGCATAGAGCAGCCAACAGATTTTACTATCATTCATTTTTGGGATGGCCAATGCTTCTGACTCTAAAAATGTTCCCATGCCTGCCAAGTAAAGGTTGAAGAAAAGAGGGGCTCCCATACAACCATGTCTAACTCCTCTTTCAATCTTAATACATTCTGACATGTGGCCTTGTTCGTCTAGTCTTACTCTTATTGTGGTGTCTCTATGTAGCTCTACTAGCATTGCCAAGATGTGTTCTGGAATCACCCATCTTGAAAACTTACTCCATAGGCGATCCTATTTACCTGATCAAATGCTTTGGATAGGTCTATCCAAGCCCCATATAATGAGGAGTCTCCCTTTCCCCTGTCTTTCTAGCTAATAACATTCAAAGATAACCCATTAAGGGCAGTTGAGAGACCCCTCCTAAAGCCTGTCTGGAGTTTAGACAAAATGTGTGCATCTTCAGCCCAGCTTTCCTGTTCTTTCAGCAGCAGCTCCATGAATATTTTGTTCTTGATATCAAGGAGGGCTATAGGGTGATAATTTTCCGGATTCACCCAATTACACCCATGAAGAATGGAATAGCTGTTTTCCCAGAAGGGAGAACACTTTCCTTCTCAGGATATCCTTAAAAAGCCAATTTGGTAACCTGGACCAAAGGTCCACATTGTTTTTTAGGACCTGGTATGTCAACCCATTTGGACCGGCTGCTCTAGATGAAGATGATTAAATTATTAGTTCTGCTATTTCATGTTCATCAAAATTCAACAGCCATCTACACACTTTCTCAAAGTTTTAGTATAAGGGTTCTCAAAACGATGTGAAAGATATTCAATCTACTTAGATGCTGACACTAGGGGGCCGATTCATGGAACAAACGTGCGCGGAAAATCCATGCGCAAGCAGGCGCAAGGGAGCGCAAGTGTGAGAAACGCAGCGCACGTGCACGTGTGCGATTCAAGGAAGGCGCTGCGCGTGTTTCCCGCTGTCCGTGCGCCCAATCCAGCCATGGCGCACGCAGGCATACACGGCGTTCGTACGCGCACAGCAAAAGCGCACATAGCGCGGCGCACACAACCAAAGTGGGCGGAACAGTGGGCGTAACACGCGGAATGGGGAATAACGCGTGAAAAAGAAGGCGGAACTCGGGAAGTACTGCAGGGAACTACACGGAAGGCCCACACGCACGCGAACAACCCGTATTCATGGATCCAAATACGGAAAACCCGCGCACGGCAAAAGACGCACACAGGCGTCAACGCGTCCGCCACACGAAGGCAGGCGGAAGCGTCCCCGCGCACGGTACAAAAGTGCACGCAAACAACAAACACGTATATACAGCTACGATGAATGCCCCATTTGTCGCAGCACTGATCGTGGGACACCGCAGGAGGAGGAGAATAGCCAGGGCACGCATTTTCGCACCACGGACAAGCCTTTTTGGGATGCCTGAGGACCAGGTCTATGGCAGGTATAGGTTTCCACCCCACATCATCCTAGACCTGGTCAGGGAGTGGGAAGATGACCTTACATCCCCCACCCTTTGCTCCCAAGCATTGAGCCCCTTGGAGAAGGTGCTCAATCTCCTGCATTTTTTGGCCACTGGGTCATTTCAGCGGACTACTGCCATAGTGGGGGGGGTTTCACAGGCCACGCAGTCACGCTGCCTACACCAGGTACTGGCAATCAAGACAGCGCGCCCCTCAGTCCGCAGGCACATATGCATGCCCAGAACACCCGCAGAAAGGCAGGCCGTTCTCCTGGATTTTTTCAGGGTGGCACACTTCCCCAAAGTGTTTGGTGCCATAGATTGCACCCATGTGGCCCTACGTCCACCTAGGGCCACTGAGCACATCTACCAAAACCGCAAGCACTGGAATTCCATCAATGTACAGGTGGTATGCGATGCAAACGGAATCATCACCTCTGTCTATGCAAACTACCCTGGCTCCACCCATGACAGTTTCATTTACAGAATGTCCGCCCTGAGCCGGGCCCTGGAAGCTGGGCAGCATGGCGACACCTGGCTCCTAGGTGAGTACAAATGCCCTTGCACATGCATGCAAGTCACACACAGACAAATACCCAAACCCTAATAATCTCAACTATTATCACCTCCCCAGGGGACAGTGCCTACCCTCTGAGCAACCACATGATGACGCCAATCCGGAACCCCACCACACCACCCCAGGTAAGATACAACACTGCCCATATTACAACCAGGGCCATAGTGGAGCGCACATTCGGAGTGCTCAAGTCACGTTTCCGCTCCCTTGACCGCTCTGGTGGACAGCTACTCTATGCACTACCAGTAGTGTGCAGGATCATTGTGTCAGCATGTGTCCTGCACAATGTTGCAACATGGCAGGGCGTCCCGGTGGACATGGTGGTGCCCCCACATCCCCAACCACAGGCACATCCGCTGCCCATGGGAGGGGACAGGGCACGTGGCGAGGAAGCCCGTACCCAGCTTGTGGCCACATTTTTCACCTAAACTCCCACCCCTACGGAGTGCACACAGGCCTGGAACATACCAGGTGACAATCGATGATGACAAAGAGACAGTCAACTGTCACAAACCTACCACCCTGAGATAGTTGCCATGGAAGTGCCACATTGTCTGCATCCCTAGTTACTTAAACACAAGCTATCCTGTGTGACCAAAAGGCACACATATGACATATGACATGTTATGGCCCATACACAAGTATTTCAAGGTGCGATGAGGCAGGGAGGGGGGAACAAGGGAAGACAGACAACGGTACTACTAGGCCAGGTGTCATTTAGATTGTGCAAGTGCAGGGGTAGGGGGAAGGGAAAAGTGCAAGGGGAAGGGGAGGAGGGGGAGTGCAGTACAGGGGAAGTAGACCAAAAAACAAATACATAGGTCAGCTGGTGGCAACTGCAAAGGTAAGTAAGATAGAGAGACAGTACCGCAGTGCAGGGGTTGCCAGGGAGGCAGTGCAAGTGGAGAGTGGCTGGGCCCTGGACCGAGGTCGGTGAGAGTGGCCCAGTTGAAGATCCAGTGCAGTTCCAGTGAAGAATTCCGCAAGGGAGAGGCAGAGAGAAAGCAGAAGCAAAGAGGAAGGTCTTGAGGTGCTTCCAAAACCGGAGATGGCAGGTTTCAAATTGCCCCTTGGCACATCTTAGCCAGGGAAGCGGTTTGAAGGGTTTCTATGATGCAACAGAATGGTAACTTGCCAATGGTTCAAGGCTCTTTTAGTCTCATGATCGGTTGTATTCCCATGAGAAACGGATGGAGATGACAGGTGGCAGATAAATAAAGATCCGCTGGTCATCTCAAGTATCTCAATGTTTTGGCACTATTATGTGGGAAATGTGGGTTGGACTGTGACATCACAGAGGTGGTTGAGGGTGGTGTAAGAAGATTTGCAGGACCCAATAATTTTAGGATAATGTATGTTTTACTATAATGGAATGATGTAGCTCTACCAATTAGCCTCACATGGAGGACTAACCTAATGTTACGATGTGGTTTGATGCTTATCAGTTTGTATGATTATAAAAGTCCTTGCTTCAGGGGTGTCTCTTTGACAGCGGCTTTTAAGCCGTTCAGTCCCACGTTCTGTGGGAATTTTGCTTTCCCAGCTGCGTCTGGGGTTCAGAAAGAATTGCATTTCTTCTTGCTTGGTGTACACTCCTTTTTGGTCTTCTCTTGTTATTTTTAATGGTGAGTTCTGAAGCAACCCACTGTACATTTTTGGTGGCACATACAGGGATATCAGCTTTACTGAACAGATATGGGAATTCCAGCTGTGCTCCCAGAGGGGTGCAGGACAGTGATTGCAGACCAGTCCTAAGAGTTCAACACCGAGTAGACTGTGCAGCCGCCGCGTTCCCAAATGACTGCATAATTGAAATGCTCCCTGTGCTCAGACGTGGGTAAAGGCCTTTAAAGGAAGACTCTGGGTCGAGAAGACTTGAGAATCTCCAAAGGAGGATACGTGATACCCGCCCAACAAGGGGGGCTTCCAGTAACATTGTTAGTGCAGCAAGGGAGATATACACAAGCACCATAAAACCCACAATGGGGAGTACAACAGATGCAACAGCAGCCGAGATTTATTAAAACACAGCAGCCTGGGTTTGCACGTGCAGGGGGAGTAAACATGTACATGGGGCAGTATCAGACAGGAAGGGGATATTATCCAAGGGGAATGGGATTTAAATTTGGGGTATGGGAACCTGATTTGGACAGTGCTTTGTTTGTGGACATTTTTGACACTTTGCCTAAACATGCCCACTCGGTCCACAAGCAGGCCAGCAAGAAGGAGAGCAACCACAGCAGCAATATATGCAGACATACACACAACCTCAACAGACACGAATGATACCACAACAGATACAAATGCAACCTATACAGACACAGGTCATACCAGCACAGGGACAAGATTCAGTCCAAGGGGGAGTGATAGCTGGATCACAAGGTACAGTAAGCATACTGTAGGCACCAGCGCAGATAAACGCACAAGAGAAGATGACAATATTGGGACATCCAGTCCATCGTTCTAGTGCTTTTTTTGTTTTTAAATGATTTACAACCAGTGTCTCAAAATCTTTGTCTGCTCTCAAGAGAATCTCACTAACCCTCAAATCCAGATAAGTTAATACAACCGATTTAGAGTGTTCAAGATGGTCTTGAATGTCTGCATACAATGTATGTGAGGTTTTAATTAGCTAAAAAAGAGAAACTAGCTTCCAATCTGCTAAAGATCCCAAAGATTTCAACCCCAATTAATATCTTAAACTGGGGGTTGAGAGACCTTGTGGGACACCAAGGCCCCTCTTCCAAATTAATCCCTTCCATTTTTGCCAGTTTGTCTTCCAGAGTAGGGGTTTAGCCTCTAACTCATACAAGATCACTGGGACTTCTTTGTCCAAATGATATTTGATTAAGGGGATTAATGAAAATGTGCAATATTTTGCAGAGACTTTTTTCATTTGGGATACCAATCGCATGTTTTTTCCATCTACATTCATGTCCACCTTCCAAATCGAATGAAGATGCATACACTACATAGCCCAGGTAAACAACTTCCTCCACTCTTGGTATTGTTTTACCATCCAATGACCATTGCAAATAGTGCACCCTCCTTTTTGCTTGTTTGAACACCACTACGTTTGATTTCTCTGGGTTGATAGAGAGTCTGTTAAGCTTAGCATAGTCGCCACGTTTGTTTAATAGGCGTTGCAACCCCACTGCTGTTTTATCTAGGAAGACAATATCATCAGCTTAGAGCAGCCAACAGATTTTACTATCATTCATTTTTGGGATGGCCAATGCTTCTGACTCTAAAAATGTTCCCATGCCTGCCAAGTAAAGGTTGAAGAAAAGAGGGGCTCCCATACAACCATGTCTAACTCCTCTTTCAGTATTAATACATTCTGACATGTGGCCTTGTTCGTCTAGTCTTACTCTTATTGTGGTGTCTCTATGTAGCTCTACTAGCATTGCCAAGATGTGTTCTGGAATCACCCATCTTGAAAACTTACTCCATAGGTGATCCTATTTACCTGATCAAATGCTTTGGATAGGTCTATCCAAGCCCCATATAATGGGGAGTCTCCCTTTCCCCTGTCTTTCTAACTAATAACATTCAAAGATAACCCATTAAGGGCAGTTGAGAGACCCCTCCTAAAGCCTGTCTGGAGTTTAGACAAAATATGTGCATCTTCAGCCCAGCTTTCCTGTTCTTTCAGCAGCAGCTCATTGAATAGTTTGTTCTTGATATCAAGGAGGGTTATAGGGTGATAATTTTCCGGATTCACCCAATTACCCCCCATGAAGAACGGAATAGCTGTTTTCCCGGAAGGGAGAACACTTTCCTTCTCAGGATATCCTTAAAGAGCCAATTTGGTAACCTGGACCAAAGGTCCACATTGTTTTGTAGGACCTGGTATGTCAACCCATTTGGACCGGCTGCTCTAGATGAAGATTTTAATTATTAGTTCTGCTATTTCATGTTCATCAAAATTCAACAGCCACGGACCGTCTACACACTTTCTCAAAATTCTAGTATAAGGGTTCTCAAAATGATGTGAAAGATATTCAATCTACTTAGATGCTGACACTAGGGGGCCGATTCATGGAACAAACGTGCGCCAAAAATCCATGCGCAAGCAGGCGCAAGGGAGCGCAAGCGCGAGAAACGCAGTGCACGCGCACGTGTGCGATTCAAGGAAGATGCTGCGCGTGTTTCCCACTGACCGTGCGCCCAATCCAGCCATGGCGCACGCAGGCATACACGGCGTGCGCTATGCGCACAGCAAAAGCGAAAATAGCGCGGCGCACACAACCAAAGTGGGCGGAACAGTGGGCGTAACATGCAGAATGGGGAATAACGCGTGAAAAAGAAGGCGTAACTGGGGAAGTACTGCAGGGAACTACACGGAAGGCCCACACACACGCGAACAACCCGTATTCATGGATCCAAATACGGGAAACCTGCGCACGGCAAAAGATGCACACAGGCGTCAACGCGTCCGCCACACGAAGGCAGGCAGAAGCGTCCCCGCGCACAGTACAAAAGTGCGCGCAAACAACAAACACGTTTATACAGCTACGATGAATGCCCTATTTGTCGCAGCACTGATCGTGGGACACCGCAGGAGGAGGAGAATAGCCAGGGCACGCATTTTCGCACCACGGACAAGCCTTTTTGGGATGCCTGACGACCAGGTCTATGGCAGGTATTTCCACCCCACATCATCCTAGACCTGGTCCGGGAGTGGGAAGATGACCTTACATCCCCCACCCTTTGCTCCCAAGCATTGAGCCCCTTGGAGAAGGTGCTCAATGTCCTGCATTTTTTGGCCACTGGGTACAGGCAATCATGACAGCACGCCCCTCAGTCCGCAGGCACATATACATGCCCAGAACACCCGCAGAAAGGCAGGCCGTTGTCCTGGATTTTTTCAGGGTGGCACACTTCCCCAAAGTGCTCGGTGCCATAGATTGCACCCATGTGGCCCTACGTCCACCTAGGACCACTGAGCACATCTACCGAAACCGCAAGCACTGGCATTCCATCAATGTACAGGTGGTATGCGATGCAAAGGGAATCATCACCTCTGTCTATGCAAACTACCCTGGCTCCACCCATGACAGTTTCATATACAGAATGTCCGCCCTGAGCCAGGCCCTGGAAGCTGGGCAGCATGGCGACACCTAGGTCCTAGGTGAGTACAAATGCCCTTGCACATGCATGCAAGTCACACACAGACAAATACCCAAACCCTAATAATCTGAACTATTATCACCTCCCCAGGGGACAGTGCTTACCCTCTGAGCAACCACATGATGACGCCAATCCGGAACCCCACCACACCACCCCAGGTAAGATACAACGCCACCCATATTGCAACCAGGGCCATAGTGGAGCGCACATTCGGAGTGCTCAAGTCACGTTTCCGCTCCCTTGACCGCTCTGGCGGGCAGCTACTCTATGCACCACCAGTAGTGTGCAGGATCATTGTGGCAGCATGTGTCCTGCACAATGTTGCAACACGTCAGGGCGTCCCGGTGGACATGGTGGTGCCCACACATCCCCAACCACAGACACAGGCACTGCCCATGGGAGGGGACAGGGCACGTGGCAAGGAAGTCCGGACCCAGCTTGTGGCCACATTTTTCACCTAAACTCCCACCCCTGCGGAGTGCACACAGGCCTGGCACATACCAGGTGACAATCGATGATGACAAAGAGACAGTCAACTGTCACAACCCTACCACCCTGAGGTAGTTGCCATGGAAGTGCCACATTGTCTGCATCCCTAGCTACTTAAACACACGCTATCCTGTGTGACCAAAAGGCACACATATGACATATGACATGATATGGCCCATACACAAGTATTTCAAGGTGCGATGAGGCAGGGAGGGGGGAACAAGGGAAGACAGACAACGGTACTACTAGGCCAGGTGTCATTTAGATTGTGCAAGTGCAGGGGAAGGGGGAAGCGAAAAGTGCAAGGGGAAGGGAAGGGGGGGGTGCAGTACAGGGGAAGTAGACCAAAAAACAAATACATAGGTCAGCTGGTGGCAACTGCAAAGGTAAGTGCAGACAAGTGCTGGGAAAGGGGGGCTGTAGGGATAGAGAGACAGTACCGCAGTGCAGGGGTTGCCAGGGAGGCAGTGCAAGTGGAGAGTGGCTGGGCCAGGGGCCAAGGTCGGTGAGAGTGGCCCAGTTGCAGATCCAGTGCAGTTCCAGTGAAGAATTCCGCAACGGAGAGGCAGAGAGAAAGCAGAACCAAAGAGGAAGGTCTTGAGGTGCTTCCCAAACCGGAGATGGTTCCCCTCAAGTTCAAGTGAGGCAGGAAGGCTGTTCCAGAGGGAGGGCCCTGCCGCGGAGAGAGATCTACCCCCAGCTAGTTGCTCTGAGAAGCGGATGACCCTGACATGCAAGGTGTGCATCACACACACCTGCAAAACAGGCCATGACAATCACTGTTATGTCACTCAAACCCTCCCAAACCACAACATGACATGGCAAGCAATACCCATACACCA
Source organism: Ambystoma mexicanum (assembly GCF_040938575.1). Classification (NCBI taxonomy): domain Eukaryota; kingdom Metazoa; phylum Chordata; class Amphibia; order Caudata; family Ambystomatidae; genus Ambystoma; species Ambystoma mexicanum. The sequence continues at coordinate 1,109,389,556 of NC_090924.1, read as the reverse complement.
ACACAGTAACAATAAGGTACACATTGCCATGTCCAAAATGTACAGTGGCACCAGACAATGATGCCTGCCCTTGAATCAGAGGAAATGACAGACCAACAACCTCCCACCCAAAATAAGTCATTTCCAAATGCATTACAAGAGTTGTAGACGTAACATAACAATGAACGCCTGTCTACATGCACATTGTGCATTTCAAAATCAACACTGCAGCTTAGGTGTGCTGTGTCCTACTCCTGCAACACACTGCTCAGCGCACAGCACAGTGAACAGCCATTGTGTGTGATGCACACCCTGAGCATTACATCTAAGCGACAGACCACATCAAAAAGCAAATTAGGCATGTACAGGATCCATAATTGGTCACAGAACATGTGCTGCAGGGACACAGTGGGCACCAGAAGGCAAACAGTGTACGCATGGATATGCAAGGGTGGGAGTACATGTAGTGCATCAGAGTGCAAGTGTGTGGGTCTGCAAGGACATGCACTCAACATATGCATGTGCAATCAAGTGACCATCAGTGTTCTCTACCCATCACATGTGAACATTCACCATGTGTACACCCCAGCATGTCAAACCACAACTATCCCCTCGCACCTGAAAGGTAAACACAACACATGAACAGGCATTGATCAGCAGAACACAACATGTACATGGGATACCACCATTACAATCTCAGAGTTCCCATCACACTGCAGGGCACGGCAACTATCAACAACAACCCCCCCTCCCTCACAAATGACCATGACCCACTGAACAACTGCACCTGGGTCATGGAGCCTTCAACCCTCAATTCCACCTGGCCACAGGATCACCTTTACCCTTCGTCACCATCTCCCACCTTGTGTGTAAAAAGGTGCCTGCACCCTCAGAATCCACACTCATTTCCAAAATCACAAAATCAAAGGCATAAAAACAAATCAGAACACCCTCCAGTAGATGACTTGATGTAGCAGTACCTCACAAAGGCCAAAAACTACCACAATGATGCAACAACCAAGGTAGCAGAGTAAAACAATGTCACAACAGGATGGGAACCATGTGTGGTACATAACATAGAATGATGCACCATGAACGGATGTGTACTGTCACAGGTCCCGTGTACAGGCGCGGGAGTGTCATGAAACAACCACCCCCACCGTGTCCCTGGTGCCTGCAAGGTCAAACTCACACAGGCCCCTGAGAATCTGGTGGGGAAGGAGGGTCAGGGATATGCTGTCGGGACAGGTGTTGGCACACTGGATAACTGGAATGAGTGGCAGGAGAGGGGAGGAGGAATGACACATGAAAGTAGGGAATGCACGAAAATGTACTACCTGCATGAACACATACAAAATCCAAACAAACTTGGACATCATTGTCATGGCCTTCTGTAGTCCAGGTTTAGGAGTGGCAGGAACCAACCACCCCCTCTAGGGTTTTGGCGCCTGCAAGTTCAGGGCTTACACTAGCATCTGCAACCCCAGCGGGGAAAGAGGGTTAGGGAACGTTGCTTGGATAGGTACGGGAAGCAGGAACACCGGGTAGAGGGTACAGGGTTCAAAATTGCATAGGATTCTGGGTGATTAAGGGGAAAAAACATACCAAATTGAATAACACATACATCCATGCATTAGTGCACCCCCCAGCAAGCCTATGCAGAGCAGTTTGAAAGAAAAACAACAAGACACTTAGCTCTGGTTTTGAGTGCTGGCCTCCTGCCTGCGCACTCTCAGGTCCGGTTACAGGAGCACTGCAATGCTGCAAAGAGAGCCACAGTCAACAACCTGTACGTGCCAATTACACAAAAACACACCACCAAACATGCCCCATAGCAACAAACTACTCTACAAACAGACAATCTGGTGTAGATGCTTCGTACCCATATATAACATTAGCCCTGTGACGGGTCATACACAGTCAATGCAGTAAGTCAGCTGCCGGTGGGTGCGTGGCAAATGGAACACCAATGTATCACAATTCACACAACATGCAATGTTCCCTGGGTAAGCAGACAGACCCATATAGCAAGCCATGACTTCAGAGCAAGTTGCGTACCACCATGACCGAAACAAAATTGGCAGTGCATTCATCATAAAGTACATGGAAATGAAATGCACTGCACCCGAGTATGTCCCTTGCTGTATGTCCCTGTGAGCTGCCCCTTTCCATGTCTTGGAAGGCTACATGGTTGATACAAGTGCCTCGTTGGACCTTGGTGTACCGGAGGGTATGTGCCACTGCCCCAAATGTGTCCCAGACAACCTTACAATCAACAGCCATCAGTCCACCAACACATCTGCATTGTGTGCTTCAACACCAATATCCGTCCAAGCTCATCCTCAGTGCTGTGACTAAGCCTGCATGTGCAACTCGCCTGGTGCAAGCTTTGCTGTGTTGTGGCCCCCCTGTGCTGCTCACCTTGCCTGGAGTTCCTTGGAACACATCAGCAGTTCTAGGATGTAGGTCTGCAATCCCTGTGCCTCTGAGTGTGCACACATGTGCATGTGGGCACCAACAAACGTGTCCAGAATTCTGTCGTACAATGGGCCATGTCTGCTGGCAAAGGTGCTCTGGATGCTCATCCCCCTGCAGAAAGGGCATGAAACACATGATTAATGCTTCAAAGTCATCTGTATGTGTCTCTTAAGGCATCTCATTACTTGACCATGTCAGAGAGTCACAGCATAAATCACACCATCAGTCCGTCTTTCACATCCAAAGTGTGGAACACTATCTACAGCATGAATTGCAACAAGCACGTGTACAGTAATGATAAGAAACATACTACACAATGCATAGAAATTAATGTACACATTAATCATGAAACACCCCATCTAGCAAAAGCTTAACAGTGGACAATAACACCAAATTCATCCCCACTAGGGGTGTAAACACAAGTCACACAGCACCAGACATGCCACAGACATGACAGTCCAAAGCCCTTGTGTAAAAGTTTGTGACACCGAACCATCCTTGCGAGCCCATGGATAAGGGAGACAGGAGTGGCATATGTGAGTCAAGGACCCCAAGCACCAAACACATGCACAAGACAACCCTGAAGGGCCCAGCTGGAACAGACAGTGGATGCCTTCAAAAGCCACAAAGCACCGCACTGTCACATGAAAGCACAAAAGACAAGCAATTTTAAACTATATTAACTAATTACACTAACTATGGAAAACCTACATTACCTAATTAAACTAACTATCAAACAGAAACTTAACTAACTAAGCTAAAAGAAAAATCAAACATGGCCACATACGACCTGGGGGGGAGGGGAGGCACCCAGGAGGGGGGAGGTACAGGGTGCTGCTCAACATCCACATGCGATGATGCTGAGCCAAAAAAAAAACCTCCATGGGCTCAACGCCTGCACAGCCCGACCTATGTGGGAGATAGATGGTCGTCCGAGTCTGGCTCATCCTGGAAAGGAGGACGTGGCATAGTAGCCTGGCCACGCCTTGCTGCAGATTGCCCCTCATCGGCAGCAAGTCTGCCGGACGGGTGAGCCTGGTTCTGTGTGGCGATGTGACATAGGTCTGCATGCAGAACCTCACGTGATACACGTGCCTCCTCTTGCAAGGTAGCACGTGTAACACGGAGTTCCTCCTGCAAGGCCTGGCTGGAAAACCGCTGCACCTCCCGGCAAGCCTGTAGCTCAGCCGAGATGGTACGCTCAAGCTGTGCAAACCTCTCCTCTGCCTGCTGCATCTGGGACATCATAAGGACACCCAGAGTGGATCTGAGGGAAGCATACTCCTCCCTCAGGGCTTCCATGTGCGCCTCTGCGTGAGCAGCAATTGCTTGACGCAGAGACGACATTTCAGCCTGGCGTGCCCTGTCTGAGGCCGCCATGCCCAGCCTGAGCGAGTGTGCAGTGGACCGTGCCGCCTGCTGCTGGAGAAGCACCTGCCTAGCAGAGGGGAGCACAGATCGGGCCACACGCTCCTACCTCCCCACGACCCCACTAGTGCTGGGTTGATTTAGTGGTAACAACCCTGTGTCTGGCATGACACCATCCTCCGCCTCCATTGCGTCATCACCTGAAAAATAGAGAGAAAAAAGGTCACTACACATGTCAGAAGCACACAACACACACACACACCAACAGCAAACACATCAGGCAGACATGTGACACACAACATATAACCTGGCATGCATGCTGGGTCAACTTTGAATTGCTTCTGTGATCAGACCTGTTGAAAGGTGGCAGTTTCCATGGAAGTGGGTCTATGCAGTGCAGAAAATGTGTACGCCACTCACTACCTACATGTACAAGGACTCCATGGTGTGTGCCAGGAAATGTGAAGGCAGTGCAATGTCAAATTCAGTCATCACGTGCATTGTGCATTCATGTGTACCATATCCAGAAGCCAAGCACCCCTCCACCCCAGTACCAAAGCAAGGATGCCTAGCATGGTATCAAAAGGCTCACCATACACCTGTGTATTGACAGGCAGTGTTGACTGGCATCAACAGCTTAATGTGATTCAAGTGGCAACACTGCAAATGATGCTGGGACAGTAAGCAGGACACAAGATGAAAACTCTGGATTCTGCCCATGTGTGAAGAAGACACAACAACAGTTGGACTGAGTCATTGGCCATTGAACAGGCTGAGGCCTGTGAGCCACACAGATTGTCAGACCCTAAACATGTGTGCAATGCAGGACTGAGCCACAGTTGACATGGGAGGGCTGATGAGATGGCAGGCAATGTATGTAACCAAGGACTTGTATTACAGTGATCATTCAGTCAAGGACACATAGGGGCATGCGTGCAATGCACATGGAGCATGAATGGGCACTCATGTCCTTGCGGGACATCTGACCTATGCACAGTACAAGTGAGATACCCTGCATCAAGTACTAAGGCTGTACCACACGGCATATGTTTGGCAGATTCTACGCTGGAAGTGAGCATCTACACAGGACGCATGAACAAGAAAGTACACATTGGCAAGATTGAAGAACACCAGTGCAAAGGTGGAACTGGGGTGCAGAGTGGTGGAGGAGGGGCATGGGAGCATGCCTACATGGAGTGCCCGCATGCAGGCAGAGGAGACATGCATGACGGAAGCATTGCATTACTTACACATCAGAACCATGTACACGTCACATGTAGCGACAATCATGCACAACACATCCCACAAGTGAAACACACACGTCCTCAACAAACACGCATCAACACTCATTGGACTGGCCATCAAAGTCCAGCATTTCTCCCACTCCTTCCACCAATTCAGGTGGTATGAACTCCGCAATGAGTGCCTCATGCAGAGTGAGCTCTTCCTCCTCTGGTGCAAGCCCACCGCCATTCACCATAGTCAAGTTGTAATTAGAGGCACGCTTAGCCTTACTGCTGCGTTTGATGTCATTCCAACGCTTTTTGCACTCTTGCGCCGTGCGCACCTCATGGCCGAATGAACTGACATGTTCCGCAACATGCTTCCAGTGGGTGTCACGTTGGGCAGCCGTAGTCTGACTATTGGCATGTCACGGCTGTGGCCCCGCACGTAGTCCACGAGGAAGTCCAGTTCCTGCTTACAGAAATGCTTCTTCCTCGACGTGCAGGAGGTCGTGGCTTTGTGTGGGGTCCCAGCCTGTGCTGCAGGTGCAACCTTCCTCCTCTTGGACTGTGGCACAGACCCTGGCTGGCTAATGCCGCCCTGACCAGTATGGCCAGTGGGTTCGGTGGATTGAGCCAAGGGAGTGGCAGGTGGAGGGATGATCAAAGGCCTGACTTGTGTCAGTGGCAGCTGGGTGCCCAATAATGGACCCTGCGCAGCAACATCAGCTGTGGCAGGGTCATTGACTGCAACGGTCCTGGTTGGTAGACTCACAACCGGGGTGCTGTTGGGTGCATCTGCCCCTGCACTTGCCAACACCCGGCTGTTCGGGGCAGCAGATGACATGACTACCCCAGGGACACGTGTCTTGGTCTGCCCCTATGGTTTCCCCCCTGGCCTGTTGGAGATCTACCAAGGGCTCCTCAAGTGCCAACGCAGCCTGCGCTGGCAGACCCTGAGCCTGGGTGGCGGTGTCCACAACTGCACCTGCAGCTACCACTACCCTTGGGCCCGTTGCAGTCAATGGAACGGACTGCCGGGTCACACGGGTGCGAGTGCCAGATGCAGAAGCTGCATCCCCCGGAACCACAGGGGGTGGTGGCATGACTGCACCGACACATGGCACAACATTGTGCTCAAGTGGCACACCCCTGCCTCTTCCCCCTCTGTGGCCGCCCTGGACACCCTGGAGTCCCCCTACTCCCTGGTCACCACGGCCACGTCCCCAACCACGCCCGCCACGAGGAGTACGCCCAGCTGAGGCGCCCCTCACCTTTGGTGGCCTCCCAACCATGGCACAGATGTAGTAGTGCCGGGACAGATGGAGTGGTGCCAATGGGAGGTGTACACCACAATTGACCTGGGCAATTGGGGTGAGGGGGGTGGGAAGCAAGATGTTAACAGCCCCCCTGCACCTGCAAGACTGTATGTGACCCCGGTGATGTAGTGACGGGTCACGCAACGCTCAGGCACCCCAAAACTGCAGTAAAACCGTGCACGCAACCCTGAAGCCTACCTGCGTGGATTCAACCTCCCGCAGTACACGGTGGCACCCAGTAACACGAATAACGCGTACGTGTGGGACACGCAGGCTACTCACCGTCTGACTAGCGCGATGCAGAAAAACACGCATAGTCAATACCCCCGCCAAAAGAAGAGATACGTCCTTGATAGCTGTGAAGTTGTGATGGCGCGCGAAACAACAGGAAGCAGCAACACACGTCGGTCTCCACGAAAGGCACGTACAGCGAACTGCTGGGCCCGCTCACCTTTAACCCGTGCTGAGGGAAACGCACGCGCGCGTCACGTCACTTACGCGCATGGGCCCTTTCCTCGTATTACACACGGACGTGCAGTTTTTCACACGCGCTGAAATGCCCATGCACGCCTGTGCGTGTCACGTCACAGGGGCGCTTGCGCTTGAGGGGCCTTCTGTCCAATGAAATTGCGTATGCGTGCAGACGCGCTTACGCACTAAGGGCCTTTCCTCGAATTACACGCTGACGTGCCGAATTTTCACGTGCCAAATCACTCTGTTTCAAGCTGGCCACGCGTAAGCACACGGAAGACCACGCTCCTGCCCAGAAGGCGGAATTACTGCCCCCCAGAGCCCCGAGCACGCTCCCACCTGCCATCTGCTGCTGCCTGACTGCCTGCTGCCCATGTGCCCTGCCATTTTCTGCCTACACATCAGCCAGGGGTGCTGTTGCTGTGAGCACCCCTGCTGGAACCGAAGACTCCCGACTGGGATTATATCGCTCCACAGCCCAGCCCCAGGACCCCGTTGCCCACCCACTCCTGCCTCTGGGGTTGTCATGTCGGGCACTGAAACATCTGGCACCACTGACAACCCCCGTCCGGAGAAGCAGAGGGGCACCAGCTTCAGAGCCAGGGAAGTTGGTGTCCTGGTGGAGCAAGTCCTGGGGCAGTATGATGCCCTCTTCGGAAGTTCCCGTGCCGACAAGGAAGGACGGACTCAGATCTGGACTGACATCGTGACTGCCATCAACGCAGAGGGGGTGGCAGTCCGCGACTTACAACAAGTCAAGAAATGCTGGGAGGACTTCAGGTCCAGGACCCTGAACAAGGCCCAGCACCTCTTGAAGGCAGCGGATGCCAGGGGGCGCCGGGGCCACTTGTTGGAAGATCAGATGAGGGTCCTGGAATGCATATCCCCAGCGCTCCACGTCCAGGTCCTTGAGAGGCAGACCCGTCTGGAGTCGAGCGGTAAGTGTACATGCATCCTGATTTTGAGCTGTGCGTGTGGTGATGTTTCAGTAGTGTGCAGGTTGCACATCTGTTTGTATGGGGTCGAGTATGGGTGGGGGTGTACAGGGCCGTGAGGCTAACACATGCGAGGGCTGTAATGTGTGAGACATGGATGGTGCTTGTGTGTGTAGGCTTGCATGCCAAATGCAGTTGTGTGGGTGTTTGGATGAATGTGTATGTAAGTAGACATGTTCGTGATGTCACGCATGAATGTTGTTTTCAGCTGCATGTATCAGCACTGTGTACATGTGCATTTGTGTGTATTTGACAAGGGTGCAACAGTGATGCAACTTGGATGCATCTGACAGCGGGATGTGGAAGCCTGATTGGCAGATGTGACACGGATGCCTATCTGAATACTGTGACACTTGGCAGAGGTGTACACATGCATGCAAGTGTGGTGGTGTGTGTACATGTGTAGTGCACTTCCTGTGTTGCATGTGATGTCTGGCTCAGCTTTGCCTGCTCATGTTGTTGTATGTGTATAGATGGTGCTGGCAGTTGCGATATGGCTGTGGTATGGCTCATGTGTGCGAGTTGAAATGACATGTGTGTTGGGGATTGTAATGGCATGTCTGAGGTTTGCCAATGCCACTCATGTACAACTGTCATGTGTGTATGTGTCTATTGTACAGTGCCCTGATGCCTGTGTTTTATTTCTCCCTGTCTGCAGCGTCAACTGAAGAAGAGGGCGGAGAAGGTGCTGTGGAGCACAGCGGCGGGGATCCCACCGCCAGCCGGAGACGCAAGGCCCGGCTCCCCTCCCATGTTGTCATCTCATCAGGGAGGGAGGAGTCCGGTGCCGCGTCCCAGGCCGGAGCTGCCAGGGGGAGGTCCAAGAGGCGGAGGTTGGAGTTGGACTCCTCGGCAGCAGAAGGGGCAGCTGGGACCCCACAGGGCCCAACGGGGGAAGATGGCACGGAGTCATCCTGGGTGGTGGGGGGTTTGGTGGAGGAGGAGGCCGTGCAAGCAACAGAGACGGGGTCTGGAGGTGGGGATCCCACTGGTGCTAGTGGTGCAGTGCAGGACCAGGGACAGGAGGCAGCACAGGCCGCTGCGGAGGTGCCTGTGTGCAATCCTGTCCCTGATCCTGTCCCTGCATCATCTTGCACCAGCAGGGATGCCTACATCAAGACCCGTTTTCAGGCAGGGGATGAGCGAACACAACTGGCCTTCCTCTGCCTGCGGACGTGGCTATCCGGGTCCGGGTTGAGCCTGTCCTGACTGGTGTGGCGTTGCGTCAACGGGCCATGTGAGGTGACCTGCACTCTTTTCATGAGGAGACTGCACGTCATCTCGAATGGCTCGTTGACCACGTCAGCCTACTGGGACAGGGCACCCAGGCCAGATTCCTCCGTTTGATGGGGCTTGCTACGACCCCCTCCTCAACTGAACCCCCTACGCGCCAGTCGTCCTCCGTGCCATCTTCCCACCCATCAGTCACCTGGGTACCCTGTGGAGCTGCCTCTGACGGTGCGGCCAGGCTGGTGGAGGAGGCATCCCTGCCACAGTCGGGAGTCGGACGTCCAGCAGGGGTGGCCACATCAACGACTGCACCCCAGCCGGCGGAGTTTGTGCAGGCAGCAGGAGGCAGTGCACGGGCAGAGGCACAGCAGCAGCAGCAACGTGGTGGGAGCCATGAAGGCTCGGGGCCTTCAACATCGGAGGGGCAGGCATCGGCCAGAGGGCAGGAGGACCCGGGACAGAGAGTGTCTTCCGTGTGGCAGCGGTTGGGCCACGCCATAGATGCGGAGCGTCAGCAGGCGGAAGAGGCACGGCTCACAATGGTCAGGGCGGAGAACTCCATGCGGAGGGCCCTGAGGCGGGCCGAGTGCCTCAAGGCAATCCGCAGGGGGTTGGAGGTGGACACGGCCTGGTGGAGGCTGCCCCTGCACTGCTGGGGGGTGGGGGTGATAGGAGACATGGGTGGGGGCCTGGTGGAGGGTGCCCCTGGATGCTGGGGGGTGGGGGTGATGGGAGACATGGGTGGGGGCCTGGTGGAGGCTGCCCCTGCACTGCTGGGGGGTGGGGGTGATGGGAGACATGGGTGGGGGCCTGGTGGAGGCTGCCCCTGCACTGCTGGGGGTGGGGGTGATGGGAGACATGGGTGGGGGCCTGGTGGAGGCTGCCCCTGAACTGCTGGGGGGTGGGGGTGATGGGAGACATGGGTGGGGGCCTGGTGGAGGCTGCCCCTGGACTGCTGGGGGGTGGGCGTGATGGGAGACATGGGTGGGGGCCTGGTGGAGGCTGCCCCTGCACTGCTGGAGGGTGGGGGTGGTGGGGAACATGAGTTGGACATGGGTGGGGGCCTGCTGGCAGGTGCCCCAAAGTGCTGGGGGGTGGGGGTGGTGGGGAACATGAGTTGGACATGGGTGGGGGCCTGGTGGAGGCTGCCCCTGCACTGCTGGAGGGTGGGGGTGGTGGGAGACATGGGTGGGGGCCTGGTGGAGGCTGCTCCTGCACTGCTGGGGGGTGGGGGTGGTGGGAGACATGGGTGGGGGCCTGGTGGAGGCTGCCCCTGGTGGCTGGGGGTGCAGGGGGACATGCGTTGGTGGGCAGTAGTGCAAGTTGACATGTGGGTTGGCTGGGGGGTATGGCCATGGTGGATGGGGTGCCTGCAGGACATGTGCAGGGTAGGCCCCTGTGGTATGAGTCACCTGCAGGGGCTGTGGAGGGTGTAGAGGGAACACCTGGGAGGACCCACACGTGCAATTCACGTGTGGTGCTACCCGCGCACCCCTGGAATACACGTACCCTGATGGAATCGCGTGTGATACTTTCCGCGTACCCTTGAAATACACGTACCCTGCTGATATCGCGTGTGAAACTTCCCGCGCACCCCAAGATACAAGTAGCCAGGACATTCGCGTGTGGAACTTCCCGCGCACCCCAGTAATACACGTACCCTGCTGATATTGCGTGTGAGACTTCCCGCGCACCCCAAAATACACGTAGCCAGGACATTCGCGTGTGGAACTTCCCGCGCACCCCTGATATACATGTACCCTGCTGACTTCGCGTGTGAAATTTCCCGCACACCCCGAAATACACGTAGCCGGGACATTTGCGTGTGGAACTTCCCGCGCACCCCTGATATACATGTACCCTGCTGACTTCGCGTGTGAAACTTCCCGCGCACCCCAAGATACACGTAGCCAGGACATTTGCGTGTGGAACTTCCCGCGCACCCCAGTAATACACGTACAATGCTGATATCGCATGTGAAACTTCCAGCGCACCCCGAAATACACGTAGCCAGGACATTCGCATGTGGAACTTCCTGCGCACCCCTGATATACATGTACCCTGCTAACTTTGCGTGTGAAACTTCCCACGCACCCCAAGATACACGTAGCCAGGAGATTTGCGTGTGAAACTTCCCGCGCACCCCGAAATACATGTAGCCAGGACATTCGCGTGTGGAACTTCCCGCGCACCCCTGATATACATGTACCCTGCTGACTTTGCATGTGAAACTTCCCACGCACCCCAAGATACACATAGCCAGGAGATTCGTGTGTGGAACTTCCCGCGCACCCCGAAATACACGTAGCCAGGAGATTTGCGTGTGGAAATTCCCGCGCACCCCGTAATACACGTAGCCAGGACATTCGCGTGTGGAACTTCCCGCACACCCCTGGAATACACGTACCCTGCTGATATCGCGTGTGAAACTTCCCACGCACCCCGAAATACACGTAGCCAGGACATTCGCATGTGGAACTTCCCGCGCACCCCTGATATACACGTACCCTGCTAAATTCACGTGTGAAAATTCCCGCGCACCCCTGATGTACACGTACCCTGATGGAATCGCGTGTGGAACTTCAAGCGCACCCCTGAAATACACGTACCCAGCTGAAATGACGTGAGGTACTTCCCGCGCACCCCAGTGATACACGTAGCCCGCTTGCCGTGCTGGTACAGGGTTGGCGCAGCCCTTTGCGCTGGATTGGGGATTTTGATGGCTTTTCCCTGCGCGAGAGGCGTTCTTGCAGGCATAACTGGCGCTGCGGCAGGGTCACTGTGCCACTGTGCGCCACGGCTGGTTTTGGTAGCTGGGATCCATGAATACGCTGTGCGCAGAAATGGATTTTAGCGCATCCGGCTGGCGCAGGGATTCGCACGCGCACACTGTGCGCCAGCCGCGTGCGCCACTTGTGCGCTGAATTCTATGAATTACCCCCTATGTTGCATTGGACTCTGCTATGATGTGCTTCTAGTCAATTAATGATTGCCCAAAAATGTCCTGAATTGATTTTGGAAACTGCGCTCAACATCAGCTCCCCATCTTTTTGGAGGCGTAGCATTTTTTGCCCTGTTGACCAATGCCTATGCTCATTTGCTAGTTTCTTAGCTCTATTCTATAAAGCTCAGGGTTCAAGATTGATTTCCCCAATTCTCGAAGCCTTAGTCTTATGGTTCTTTTTCTCTCTAAGGTTTCCTCGTCGAATGCATGACAATGGGAGACCTGCTTCCCTGTTTTCACTGGGCTTGGTGAATTAGTAGACCATATAAACTCTATACATTTTAGAGGGTGGCAGTTCTCCTTAATGCCTTTTCTGAGATAGTTATTAGTTTCTCATTTAACCAATTCCCCTCATTTTTGTATTTGCTAAGCCTGATTTTCCCTTTAGTGGCTGTTATTTCTTGAGTCTGTCTATCCATAGGTGTAATGGTCCTGTCAGAAAGCACCAGCATCAGTCGAGCGTGATCACTTGTGCCCCCATACTTAACCATCATCGAGGAACAACACAAAAACAAGTCGCGTGAAAGAAAAATGTAGTAGATTATGGAGGATGAATAATCTCGCTGCCAGGTTGTCGCTGGTGGCACACCCCCCACCACTGATCTTTTTGTCTTTTTGAGACTATAACAATTTAGAAATTCCAATCTCCTTCTTCCCCTCGTGGAGAACCTATGAGTTCTCCTCCCTTCCTCCCTATTTATATTCTGGACACAATGGTTGTTCAAATCACCCGTAGGTATTATCTGGGCATCCCTGAGTTCCAGTTTGATCTTATATAACAGGGAAGACAGGATCGTCAAAAAGGCTTGGAGATCGATACAGGCGGGGTTCAAATAAATGTTAATTCCAATGACATAGAAACTTGGCTTGTTTGATCTTATTCATATTTTACAGGCCTGAAGTCCCATTTTATTACTAAAGATGAGTTCTGATTCCTTGTTATGGTATTCTTGACTGCTGTCTTTAATCCCCCTGATGGCCTGCCTTTTGCTTTTTGTTGCGCAGATTGGTGAAATATTGCAAAACCCTCAATTTGTATAGAGATTTCCAGACAAGTTTCCTGAAAAAGAATAATGTAATTGCTGCCAAAC